>NC_142200.1:132808114-134251239 GCF_049639895.1 Pseudopodoces humilis | reverse complement strand
AATAAATGTGGTGGTTCATTTTTTCATTCAAGTAAGCACAAATTATCTAAGGAGGTAAAGTAAAAATCAGACAAACTGTAGACTCCATGTAGAGACTAAATACCCCTGTTCTAGCAGGCTATAGAGTGGATTTACTAGAAATGCTGGTTTTTATTGGGGGTTTGAATGGGTTTTTGTGGGTTTTTTTAATATTGAGGAAAAGCATCTCTAAATTTCTTGGTTAACTGAAGGTACCTTAGAAGAATCAGATGCTAGAACCTTCTGCTACCTTAGCAATACAGGATAATATGAGAAGAATTAGTTTTATTAATTCAGTCTTTGAAAGTTTGGAAAGTTCAGCAGACTTCTGGAGCTTCAAGAATATATACTATGTTATTTTCTTATTTATGTCTATGGTCCAGCAGTTTAGGCTGTCATGGTCATGTCCCATTGACCTCCCAGCAAAGTCCCCTTCAGTCTTAGGCAAGACACCAGTTGCTTAGATCCAGTTGATAACTTGACACAAATGAATGGAAAGCCTTGGTAGGGACAGAAGGACTGTCATGGGGTCATGCTGTGCACTGCTATATACATATATATATGTATAGCTTAATTCACTGTTTGCCATCATGCTGTTTATCTCCCCATCCCACTCAGGCTGGCTGTGGCGCTGATGTGGTGCAGTGATGAGCCATCTCAGCCAGGTAACCACTGAAGGGAGGAGGAATCATAGTAGCTGTTCCTGTGGCTCAGTAAGGAGAGAGGCATAAGGATGGGATGCACTAGATTGTCAGGCTCTTTGTAGCTCCCCACCAAAAAATTGCTTTGACAGTAGGATTCATATGAAAACTGGTTTTCAGGAAAAGAGGGGAAATACCATTTTGAGGGCTTTTTGCCATTTCTTCTTACTGAGGCTTTACAATTTTTTTTTGTTCAGCTTAGAGAAAAGCAGTTAAATTTAATTCAGAAAGCAGCTCACTTAGCTCTTCCTTGCAATAACAATCTCTGGGTCAGAGAAGACTTGGAACAAGAATAACACTGATGAACTTGCAGTGCTTTACTTACAATGCAGAATTGCCATTTTACTCATATTATCGTTCAGTCTTTTGTTTCTCTTCCAAATCACTGTATGAAAGGCCAGGTAACCTTCTGTTCATTTGTTTATTTTAGAAACATTCACAACTACAAAGATAGTTGGGCAGGTGATGTGCCCAGAACAACTTGTAATTCCAAAAATAGCTGGTTCAGGTTGAACATCATGCTGATACCTTGGGAGTTGCCTGGGTTCTTTTTTTTTTTTTTTTTCTTCTTCCTTCCTACCACTGAGTTTCTCTCTCCTTCATTTAGTTTCTTTCTACACAGCTCTTGGCTTTTCTTCCTCTTGACCTGTCAGTATCAGCAGGTATTTCCATTAAGTCACTGTAGTTCCAATTCTTTAGCCTAGCCCGCATTCTCTTGAGTATAGGGAAGGCAAACACCAAACACTGAGTGTGTGATTCACCTTTTTGTTTCGTTGGTTTTATGAGGCAGCTCCACAGACATCATCATAGGTATTTCTGATCCACAGCCTTTGGGACAGAAAGTCAAGCAGCAGCTTATAACATGATGTCTGTGCATAACGTTGGGCGTCAGGAGACACCAGTCTGCTACATATTGGCTGGGACACAGCTGTGGTTACGTCAAAGTTGGAAACACTAAAGGTCTCTTCAGCATTGCTTATCTGTCTGAACACTTAAGACTCCAGTCAAAGGCACTTCAAATATCTTGTCTTTAAGGTATCTATCCTACCTTGGAGATTCCATACAGTATTAGTTTGTCTTGAAACTGAATATTGCCATTGTCGTGCAAACAATGGTGTCTTTTCTTTTTTTTTCCCTTCTAGATAAAATGATTCCTCTTCTAGATAAAAGTTCTTAATGTTTTAAGGGCTTTGGCTTGTTTTCTCATGAATTCAGTGTCTTGGTGTGGCATTTCAAAGAGAGAGGAAGGCTACCCACAAAAAACCTGCTGTGAAACTAGTTTGATTTTTTTTTCCCGTTACTGATGATTCAGCAGAAAACCAAGAGATTATTTTGGAAGACTCCCTGACATGCATTTATTTAAGACACCATTGAGATGAGTCCCTGTTTCTGACTGCCAAAAGTGTTTGCAAGGAATCTTTTTGTAACTGTAAACTTTTACACACTTTTTTTAATAACTGCTCACTCAACTTGATTATGTCTGCAGCCACAGATTTGTCCCACTTGGTCTAAGGCTTCTTGTTTAAGAAGCACAGTTTGAAGGAGGGGGAGAAGGAAATGAAGATGCTTGGATTTAAGTGCTGCTTTGCCCAAAGCCAGAGATCTTCACTGGACCTGTAACACTGTGTGCTGGTTTTGTGGAGTTTTTTACTCCTCCCCAAATTCAATCAGTGCTAAACCAGCACACACTGGGAGGTGAGTGTGAGCAGAGCATCCTCCTGGGATTGTTCCGGTCCTCTCAAAAAGCAAGTCCATCCTGTAATCAGTTAATTATTTGCATTGTATGTACAAACTGTATTTATGACTTTTGTTGTTGTTGTAGTCTTTCTTTTCTGATAAGGCAGATTACTGCCTCTGGGGATTGAGTGTGTTTTGACTTTTCCAGAAAAAGAAAAAGCATGTATTTTTAGCACAAGCTGGCTTTCCAGGGTGCTGTACATCACCACATTGCTAAATGGCTCCCCACCAATGTGGCAGCAGGTTTTTTCATCTGTGCTCTTGGGATGAAGGTGTGTTGCTTTTTGTAAGAGTTGATCTAAGGCCTGTCAGCTCTTTACTGAAGTATAGTTAAGCAACTCCAGTCCATTAACCATTTCTCAATGCTTTGGCTATAACTTAATATTTTAATTTGAGCAACAGCTGATAAGAGGAGCATAGTTTGTCCTTCAAGTTCAGCACTCTTGCTTTTTAGTAACTTAGATTTCCTAAGCAAAAATCTCATAAAGTCAAAGTTGATGTGATTATAGGTTAAATAGTGCACCCAGAATTTTATATTTAAAGTGTTTAGGAGTCTTTCTACAGTTGAAAGTATGGGCAAATTAGTGCATGAAATAGATTCCACATGGAAATTACATATGCTAATGGTTATATACTAATCAAAAAATTAGACTCGCTCCACATGAGGTGGAAAGTCTGGCACAGTTAAGAATTCAGAAAGGAGTAAATAATTTCTGGTGGTATAAATGTGTTTGCTAGTTGCTCTTTTTAGTCTAGGATTATTTTAGCTAATGATTTCTTTTTTTTTCCTTTTCCCTACCTGTACTTTTATTAAAAAATAGTTAATAATCTGTGGCTAATTGCGAAATGAAACTTAAAAGCATCAGAAAAATATTCAGGAAACATAATATACTTTTTAAAAAAGAGAACAGATCTCAAACTTGTTATAGTGTAAATGACTGATAATTCAGACTTGGAGCCAGGAGAATATTTTCTGTCAATAGCACTGCATATTTCATGCCGAAATGTGTTGACAAGACACATGCTTATTTATGAAAGTCTCATCAAATTAAGTTTAAGAAACCAAAACTAAGGCTATGTATTTTTTTTCTTCCTTCCTTCTCTTCCCCATCTTCAGCCTGCAGTGAGCATTACTGTTAGTTCAGAGCACTTGCAGAGGTCTAGTTCTTGCATAAAGGGCAGCTGCTCACAAGGCCACTTGCTTTTTGAGTGTCTGATATGGGTTTTTTCTCCTAGCACCTTTGCATGTCCCCTTGGATATCTGCTTGTGTGTATTTATATTCTCTGTGAGGTATAAGGTATTCTCGTGAGACTCAACTGTCTTTACCTTTGGTCTTCAAAAGCTTTTCATGCTGCATAATAGTTGCTACTAAGTAGGCACTTTGTAAGAACTTGAATAGCAGAGCAGCAAAGGAATGATAAATGAAATCAGTCCTCCATGTCTCTACAGTAGCAGATGTCTAGACCTGAACTGGTCACCCCTGGCTCCACTGGGAATTAAAGCACCTCTTTCTCTGCACTGAGGTCATTATAGCCTATGGCCTGTTTCAAACACTGGACTATGGCAAGATCATTCTGGACCCAGTTCATTGTTGCCTAGGTCTCCATCGTGATCAGTTGGCAAGTGCAGCTGGGCCCTGTGCTTCATCTCTTGTTGTTTCCATTGTCAGTTGAATTCTGCTTGATTAATAGTTGCAGAATTAACTACTTATAACTTAAACAAGTGCATTGAATCTTTAAGTAGCCAACAGTTAAATCCTTCAATCAGTGTGATTTTTATGTGGGGGAGACCAAAGTTTGTTGAAGGAGGATAGAGGAAGGAAAGTGAAGCAAATGAGAAATTATGTAGGCGTTTGCTGTATTTCCTGTACATCAGGAGTTGTTAAAGGATGATTTTGGTTGGATGGGATGAAGAAGAGAGGAAGGTAAGAGGCTGTTAACAACTTGGTATGAACACTTGGGGTACTCTTGGTCACCATATAGCTGTGAGCTGGTAACAGGCTCTGGCAGGCTGGATCTTTGATTTGTTTTACACTCGTGAATGGGAAGTGTGTCCTAGCAACTGAAACAGCAACCAATCTGTTAGGTAAGTAGATGCTAGTGAAGTGTCCTGGGGTTGTTTGGGAGTGGGATGTTTGCTTAGATTTATTTTTTTTTAGTAAAAGCACTCAAATAAACTGCTTTGGAGGTGCCTACACCTCAGGTAGTGAAGGCCAGATTTGCTTTTGGCTTTACTGCTTTCCCAAAGGCATTAATGTAAACAGAGCACTTAAGCATACTGTTAAAGAGCACTTTGTGGCCAAATTCAGCCTGTTATTCAAATACATTAGTAGCACAAGGAAAGAAGGCAATCTGTAATTCTTAAGGTAAAAGCAAGTTGCATAAATTTCTTTGTTGAAACCATCTACTTAATGTTTTGAATATTATTTTCCTCTTTATTGCACCAAATGCTTTCTATATACGTTTAAAGTGTTAACAATGAAGTGGATGCTTTAAGGATAAATTATATTTTTATTTTCCCCTAGGTTCTATAAAACAATAAATTTGCAGGAATTTGTGACCCCAGGAACATCTTTTCTTTAAGCACCCTCTTCTCAAAGAATCTACTATAAAAAATATTTAAGTTACTAATTGTATAAAGATGGGGTAGATGCTATTAAGAACCCACATAAGCTTTTCAATAATTTTACTGCAAATGCATTTCTTATCTATGAGTGGAGCCTTAAGTCCTCTGGATGTTTTGCTTCTTCCGGAGTACTCATTTAAAATAGAGCTGAAATGTCATCGTGTGTGTGAGATGGTGTCAGAAGCTGAAAGAGAGGTTATTGCCATGATACTGGTTTTAAAAATTGTCCCTGTTTTTTTCAAAAACAAAGAAAACATATAGCTAGTAACAGTTTGAGTTAACACTTCTGAAAAGGAAATTGGACAATAGTTGTTTTCATATCACACTCTCTCTAGCATTTGCTCTATCAGGAGGTTCTTTAAATTGCAAAATTCGTGCTTTCTAAAGTTAAAGTTGTTCCTGTTTTATGTCACTGGCCTTTTATTAATTTTATGCTGTAAGAGCTGTATATTTTACAGAAAAAACATGGCTTGTATGGTACCCATAGGCAGTAGTAAACTCATCATTTAGTGCTAACTTATGTCCATAATGGATTTTTATTTTGACTATAATTTAGAGACATCTCAACAACAATTAATGCTATCTCCATTTGAAAGCTCTGACTTTAAACCTTATCTGCAGAAATTCATTTTTCATGTTCAAACCCCAGTTAGAAATGTTGTCTAGCTAGCTCTTGGAAGCACAGACTTTCCAAAATTGAACATGAGTCAGTGGGAGCTTTTTTCTGTTGCACTCTTCTGAAAACCAGGAGAGAAGTACTCTAATGTGGGCACCCAAAAATCTGGGCAAGGTTGGGTGCAAGAGACCCAGGTGCACCAGCCATCCTTTCAAAGGGAATTGGTTTCTGTCAAGCATAGTTGATGGACAAGAGCTATTTTGTGGTTTCAGTTTGCTTGTGAAACGGCACTCTTTCTGAAACAGCTTGTACCAATGTCTCCAGCTCACATGATATGAAGTAAGCTGTGCTGGCAGAGGTGCAATTTTTTGCTGGCATAAATTAGGCCTAGTTTGTGGTTTACTAGTGAAATTGTCAAGTGTAGAGCTAGCTGTAGCTGCATTACAACCTGAATTAAACTAATTTCCAGATAGTAAACCAAATTGAAATATGAGAATACAGTGTTCTGTATATATGTTGCATGTGTACTAACACTTCAAAAGAAGTAACTCAAATGCTTTCCTGCTTGTTCCACCTTACTGTTGAGGAAATTGGGCTGCTTTCCTTGTGGGATTCATCTGAGCTAGTTGTATTATTTGACGTGTTTTATTTCATTAAGGAGACACTGAGAAACAAAATCTCTGCTTCTTCAGAAAGATAAATTACTTTGATTGTTTGTGAATACCTATGCATTGGTTCCTCTAGAGCCCATTTGCACTGCAGGTGATACCCAGGAGCCCTTGTGGTGGAGGAAATGGAGAACCTTTCGTCTTAGGCAGTGGGCAGACATGCACAAAATACTTTTGCTTGCTTTTAGATATTTCAGTCCTGGGTCTGGTAAGCAAAACTACTGCTGTGGTTAGAGAGATCACAGTATGACAGCATCTGTTTATCCATCATTCAGTATTTTAAGAGATTAGTACAAGCTATTCTTAGCACTGGCAGATAGATGGTATGTTATTTTAGAATGTGTATTTATTTAGTGTTTTCTTTAATGGTATCTGTGTTAGTGTTTGAGGTCACTTGAACTAGCCAGGGCTGTATGACTCATTTTTATCCCATTGTATTTACACGTTGTGGTCCGAAACAAATTTTTTTTTACCTCTTCTTTTTTAAATTTATTTTTCCCTGGTGGTTTTTTTCCTCCCCCCGCTGGATTATGACCCTATAAAAACAACATAGTCCTCATGTTGTGTCAAATGCAGCTCTGAAAATTGGCTTTACTTGATCTGTCTTGCCTTTTGGGCTTATCTACTACTAGACAGTAGAGGTGGGAGGGAGACAGTACAGGGATCCTGAAGACAGGAAGTTGTCCTTACAGTGCTGGCAGCTTTTCTGTGTTTGAAGCCTGCAAAGATGTCTTCAGTCTAAGGGAAACAGAGATGAGAATTGCTAAGATAATCTTCCTAACCAGAAGTTCAGCAGAGCTTTTGGTTTTGCTGCTGTTTGAATTCAAATTTTAGAGTTTGTGATACGAAGTTTGTTGGCTGATAAAGAGTTTATTGACATAACTGTTTCTGTAAGCCTAGGCAGAGATAGTGTGTCACTATTCGTTGCTTCTGACTTTAAAAAGAAAAATTTAACACTAGGCTTGTAGAACTTCAGAATCATTGGAGTAAATGGGTTTTTTCCTAATATCTGGATGTCCAAAAAAGGATATGTTTGTCTTGCATTTGACAAAGATGGAAAGTTTTTACAAAGCTTCTTTTATATTGAGACAGTAAATTTACCTGGGAAAGATGTATAAATATGAAATACTTGTCCTACAGACTTGAATTAAAGAAGGACAATATTTTAAGACAAAAATACCCTAATGTTTTTCCTCTAAATGATGTATACTTTTTCAGTCTTGTTGATGCTTAGGCATGGCAGTTCTTAGCCAAGAATTGAGGATTATTCTATTTTCTTGATGACTGCTTAGCAAATGTATATTTTCTTGCTGTGAGTAGGTGAGATTGTTTTCTTGAGCATTAGAGAAATCCATTCAGGTTCTAAAAGGTAGCATGAGACTAAAACCATGTCAAACAAGGCTCTGCTGAAGTGACTCTGAGGCAGCAGACTGTAGTGAATTCTAAAGCAGAAGTTTAAATGAAGCTTAAATTGATAAGCAACTGATTGGTATTGATATGTAACTGATTTTAATTCTGTTTTGTGTTTGTATTTAATGAAATCAGTACTATCTAAGTAGGAGGGTCTACTGCATGCCAGTCTCCTCTGAAGATTCTTGACAGTGGGCTGGCAGACAAGAGTTTATTTTTTAAGAGAGATACTTTTTTAAATCCCCTTTGTCAAGCTACATCTGATAAATTGCAAAGCCATGCACTAAACCAGCATTATTTTTCCTAAGTTAAATAAAGCAGCCTTAAATATCCTGGATACACAAACTGAAAAATAAGTTAATCAAACCAAGTTTTATACTTGACATCATAATATTTTTTTTTTTAAACAAAGGAAGTATTATCTGAAGACTCTATCAGTTCAACTTACAAACGTGCTTTAAGATTTCAAAACTAGATCTCATCTTCCATAACATTTTTAAATTAGGGGACCAGAAAAGGAAAACAAGTATATTTTTGCTTTTTTTGAGTGACAATTGGTTTCTCAACTCTGAATGACCTATGTGTTCAACTTTGTTAGCAGAAATGAAGAAAATATTCTGTCTGCACCTTAAAAACAAGTTAGTTACCCAAATCTAGTTTTGCAGTTCAGCAAAGTCGAGTTTAAGTACTTAAATGTTGGCAGCAAAATCAAATACCAAAATAGGTTTATGTGCAGGAGGTTCAGTCATTAGTTCTGGTTGCTGTTATTTTTCATTTTGTGATATGTTTTACAAGGTATTGAAGTTAAAATTTCATTTAAGTTTTAAAGTACATTTTTTGGATGAATTTTTCTTCACTTTGTCATAATCACATCTCAGACTGCAAGTAGGGTTCCCAGTTTGAGGGGCTTTAGTTCTTAGTCCAAACACTTTAAACTAAGGAATTGCAGAAGGAAACATTTCTCTGCTGCCTCCACTTCCCTGCAGCCTTGCAGTGAGCAGGTTTGACAAGTCATCCAAATGAACAAAAATCCCTTTTTGGCAGGTTTAGTTTGGGTTCTACCTCTGGTTTGTCACACAACTGACCACACCCCATAGGTATGTCAGAAGGGGAAAAATTTTGGTGCAAAAGCAGAAAATAATGGGGCAGATCTGAAGTGTTACTTTTGCGGTGACGGTAGCAACAATGACTTGTTTGAAGCATAGGGCTTTTTATGTTTTTCTGAGAACACCTGTGGCTCACTGAGCCTGTTTTCTTCTCAGAAGCTTCCTTGTAACTAGACAGAATTGTTCTAGACTTCCTACAATGCCCCAGTATTAACATTTTCATTCAAATTTGTACAAAATCATAAATGCTTTCATAAATAATATGAATAATATGTGGGTCATCAAATACCAGAAATAAATACCAGAAATAAAAGTCTGAGCTTACAAGCTTGAAGTAATACTTTTAATCCATCTTGGGTTTTGTGTGTTACCTGATGGATTAAAAGCAACAAGCACGATCCTTAACTTGCTGCATGTGAATTTCCCTCTGACTCCTTATGGCTTGGAGGGCCAACACTTCACACCTGACCCTGCAGCCCCTTCACTTTTCTGCTGCTGTAGAAATTAATAGTAGAATAGTAGAATCAGTGGTGGTGTTATCATTAGTGCAAATTTAGTTACTGTTACTTCTCGTTTTACAGTGTATTTTACAAAATATGGCAGCTTGTGGTCTCAGTCTTTTTGAGAAGAATGACAGTGGCTTTTACTGTGAGTTTAAAAAAAAATTAAAATATGTTTTTCAGGTCTTTGAATGAGAACTAAGGGCAGTGTATTTCCTTTTTAACACTGTTTTTCAGAAAATATTTCTTAGACTGAAAATGAGAAAATGAGTATGTATGCACAGAGGAATGTGGAGGGCATGAGGGTGCACATTCCAGACCGCCTGTGCTGGTGCGGTGATGCAAAGCAGCTGTGAGTTGAGTTAACTGGCCCTTGTGCTGTGCAGGCAGCCTGCTCCTGCCTCTGGTCCCAAAAATATTGCTTGGTTTGATACCACATGGCTTCAGCACTTCAAAAATGCAGTGTTGTGCTCACTGTGGGTGCATTATACAGAACTCTTTTTAATTTTTTTTTTTTTGGATTGGAGAATTTACTGTGTTCAGATTAGCATTAATGGTTGAAAATGTGTGTTGGTAGCTCAGGGCTTTTTTTTATTAAATTATGTGAATATGTAAAATACGTACATATGTTTATGAAATTCTTGCTTAAGGGATAAATTAAATCATTAAATATTTTTAATTTGGATTTTCACATATGGAAATAATCAAAAAGCTAGATTTTCTTTCTCATACTGTTCATTAGCAATACATAACCTGAGTCAAATGTCAGTGATGAGAGTTTCTGTGGGATAGTTCTGCTCTCTGAGTCCTGGAAATGTGATTCCTGGGCTCAGGAGAGGAAATGAGTGGCAGCTGATCAAATACTGTCACCAACATCATGGGATATGCTTTTTGACTGGATTTGGAGCAGTGTTACCATGGCTAGCATAATAGAAACTGCTGCAGAAAACTTTGTGTCATTACAGTTTGGTTTTGTCTTTACAGTTGAGGTAATGTTTTGTTGTTGCCCTGCTTACTGAATGACAAAGTTTGGCAATTTCTGTTTGATCTCCTTTCAGAGGCAGTGTAGCACTGGTGTATCTTCAGATTAACAGCACTAAAACCACTGGGGTTGCTTTTTATTTATGGGCTATAAAAAGAATAAATAGAAAGCGTATTTATGTCATCTTGCCTATTGAACGTGTCCTATTGTCCCCCTAAGCTTATGAAATCCTCTGATAGCAAAATTCTGACCTGTAAACAGAGGGGAAAAGGTTGCACAATTACATTACGTTGCTTTTAACAAATTATATTTTATTTCATAATCAAGGGATAAAGAAGATGTTTACCTTGAGTTGTATAATTATCTCAACTCCCAGTTTAGTTGGACTAGGAGGGTAACAGGACTTGGGAGATAATGAGCCCCTGGTGAGGCTCCTTCTCCCCTCTTCTTCTGCAGGGCTGGGAAGGCTTTCTGGAGTTTTGAAATAATATTCAGTAATTTAAATACTTGGCCCTCAGCAAGATGAACATTGCAGTTTTATTTGGGCATTCAATATCTCGTAATGATAACAAATCAATGAAAATTTGTGTGTAGTATTACTACCAAAATAAATTGATATTCTGTGAGGAAAAAGGATATCCAGAGCAGTAGCAAAACATAGCTCATTATAACCATACCTGGATACTGGTCTTTCCCAAGCACTGAAAGAGTGACATGTAAACTCATTGCTTCAGTAGCCAGAAGCTGCAGAGTATACATGCAAACAAATGTGTATTTTAATGTCTGTGAGAAGCAGAGGTTAATGCATATTTAGAAACTATACATAAGAGAAGTCAGTGACCACAAGGTGGACAGGAAAGTGCTAAAACAACCTTTAAACAATCCCAGATGTCTGTTCTGAGCTTGCTACTCAGCTTAGGCTCTCGTTGGTTTCCTTGGGACTTAAGGCCTTTCATGTCTCCTTCCAGATGTTATGGTGTCTTGACCAGCAAGAGCTTCTGCTTTGGCTCCGAGAGCATTTTCATAAATGAAGGCCATACAGTGGCTTCATGCAGCAAAAACTGACTGGATGGCATCCTGTTATGAAGGAGTGTTTGAGACAGCTTAAAAAATCATTGGCAAGGGTATCAGTAAAAGCCAGGTTTAATATTAAGCGACAGCATGACAAAGTTCATTGGCAAGATTCATTCTACTACTTATAGGGCAGTTAAGGCACAGCAAAGAAAAACAAGCAACAACAAAACCAAATGAAATCCAGGCAATCAAAACAGAAATTAACTGAGAAATGAACATCTAGGGATGAGTGTGTTCATGTTCATGTGATAAAAGGGTGGTGAGAGTGAGGATAAAAGGGAACAATGGCCTAAAACATCATTTAACAGCACTCAGCAGTACTTTAACTTAACTTACACCTTTACCTTAAACCAAATAATTTAACAAATGAACAGCACTTAATTTATATCTAACTTAACTTACACTTTAAACTTAATTTATATTACTTACAACTCTGAAGTTATACTTAGCAACTCAGCAAAAGACCAACACTTAGCAGTATTTAAGTAAGGTTAAGTAGTATGTCACAAGCTTACTTACAGGCCTATCTCGCTTCAATATCCAAGGTACTTAAACATCTAAGAAAGCAGCATTCCTCTCAGATTTACTGTACCATATATATGCACACAGGCATAAAGAGTCAGTGCAGGCAAGGCAGCTGTGAAAAATTCCCCTCAGACGTCAGTGAAATACTTCCTTTGAATGCCCTGAGTCTCCTGAGGGGTGAAGGGTTGAGCCTCGAGGAGTGGAGGTGTAAGTCCAGGATTCGTTGTTTGGTGATCCTCCAGGTTTGGCAAACATGAGGGCTCTCTGGCTCTGAGAGGCCCCAGTCTGATGGAGGTCACTGGTCACAGCCCACTGCAGACCAGAGGAGCTCAAAGGACTCATTTTGGGTGACTGTTTATAGGGTCACAAGAGAGTGGGCTTTAGTCATAACCGTGTTTCAACCTGCCCGCAGTTTGGGTCAGCACTTTCTCTGAAAATGTAAGAATGGCATTATGCCATTCAGACAAGAAAAGTTTTCCAAGGCTGGTCATAAGGAAAACAGGAGCTGGTTAGCCATTCCTGGGAGCAGACAGTGTTTCTGGTTAAGCTCGAGAGGAGCTGAGCTCGGGTGCTGTTTTCAAGGCTGAGGCTTAACAAGCATTTCTCAGATCTCAATGCGGCCTGGAAAGGGGATAGAGGGCAGTGCTCCACGACAAAGCCTGGTAAAACCTGGAAAGCTGATAACCCTCACAGGTGACTGACTACAGTCATGTTAGCCCAACCTCAGGCATTGTACTACTTTGAAGTAGAAGATTATAAATGCAAGACTACAATGCAACAACCAAGATGCATTAGAGAAGTGAATGGAGGAATTTGTCTAAACCAAGGAAATGCAGTTCTTACCCATTTGGATCTCTAGGACAATAGTTTACATGGTGCTTACATGTAAAGTTATTCCTTCTCCTGAAGGATAGGAGATTTAGGTTGAGGCTAAAAAAGGCTCATTTAGCTGCAGGCTAAGACGTGCTGGCAGAGCAAGTTGTCCCTTATGCTCTCCAATTACTCTGTTGGTCCATGTTACTGAGAGCAACTGCTGCACCACATTACAGAGCATGGAAATACGGGGGCTGTGACCTTCGTGTACTTCCAGTGTCACTCTTGGTCAGTTAATTAACTTTTTAAATTAGATTTATGTAATGCAAATAGTATTGCTGCTGTTTGAAGAAAATTTGCCTCACAGCTCCAGCCTTCACCTAATGCATAGTCAGAAATGGCCAGAAGAATCATGCCTTAATGTCATCTTTTCACAACTCAGTGGTTTTCTAAATGGTAACATATTTGTGAGGCTGGAATACTTGACAGCACATTAGACCCCCTTCTCAACTGGTCTTCTTTAATACTGTTGCTACTACTACTACTACTAATGTGAAATGCATTACCTTCATTATACCAGTGCAAAAATAGGCCAAAAATTGGGTTTTCTACATTTGTTACAACTTGTGAAAAACAATGAGGCCCATCTGATGCCTTAAATTGTTGCATTATGGCATTTGTTCTGCATACTTCCCAGGCTGTTTTTTTAGGCAGGATGCTCTTAAAGCCTTTTTCTTCATTAAGCAGCTGAGTGTTATAGGTAAAATGGTTCCTTAGGTTTCTTTTCCCATTATACTTTGCCCTTCTGTGTTAAAGATAACTTTTTTTCCATTGATTTTTATTTTTCAATTATAGCATTCAGATAAGGCTACAACATCTTCTTGTTTGTTCAATTGATTACTGGAATTTTATGTTTAATTTCATGAACTAATTTTTCCTATGCAAAAATACTATACTTGAAAAATATAATCTGAAAAGCTGTTATGTGATGAGCATTATTTAATATACTCCTTTAGGTTTGTTTTCTGACTGGTTGTCACATTTGGTTTTTCTCCAAATCTGAGTAACACCATTCATGGAATATAAGTGTAATTTATTTCATTTTGTTCTTCCTTGTTGAATTCTTCTAAAATCCACAATAAATAAATAATTTAGAAACTTAGCAGAACATCTGTCTGTGAGTTGTATATTTTACTTTGTGTATAGAATTGAACCTACCTTCTTTAAACCTTTCCCTCTGTTATGATAAATACCTGGTGCCTCCTACCATCTTCCTCTTTTTAGTCATTCTTTTGTGAAGCCTTTAGGACAAAGCCAAGTGAGCTAGAAGTTTATCTGTTGCCAGATAAGCATTTTGTTTTTAATTAGAAAAATACAAACCAGATGGCTATCAGACCTTGTGACAAGTGTGTTTATTGTAAAATCAGTATTCCAAACAATAATTGAGGATGCCCATTGATATGAAAGATGATCAAAGTGCATCAACCTCCCAGCACAAATCTAAGTTTCAAGGGACAGCTTGATATTTTTTGCTCAAAAAATAAAATTTTCTTTTATTTTTTATGTTTTAAGATTTGTGGCAAGCTAGTTGCTTGCAAATTGTTGTCTGAGCTGGGGCCCCTTTCTTGTTGTCTTCTTAACAATTGCATTTACAAACAAGGATGAGCTCATGTGTAAGATGTGCCTCACAACTTATCCAAATACGAAGAGCTTTCAGTCCTTTACAGTTTTCTTTTGGACTGAGATACAGGACTTTATTTTTGTGTGCCATTTGCTGCTGGAATTTTTTTGCTTGTCAAAAATCTCCACTACAAATAAGTCATATTACTATTTTTCTATTTCCCATTTCATTCATGGGCATTAATGTATTTCTACATGTTATGGCATTTGACCTAGCTTTTAGCAGAATGAGGGATTATCATGGCAGACATTATATCTGAGCTGCTTAATTTCTTTGTGGCCTTTGATTCTTTGGCACATTATGAAGTGTTCATTTTTGCGCTCGTTGAAATGTGTAAGGAGATTCATGGGAACTTTTAACCAAATCTGTAGAAATGTGACTTAATGCTTGTCTGACAATATACAGCAGCTGTTCTGGATATTCTAGACTGTGCAAATGTCCAAGAGACTTGAAAGACTAAAAAACTTGCATCAAAATAATTGGGAAGGAAATGCAATTTAAGTGCCTTTGTTATAGGTTCTTTAAACCCTGTCACTCCAAACTCTCTGAACAGGAGTGATAACCAAGCTATAAAACCCTTTGTCTAGATTCTTGGACCCTGATACTCAAATTTAAAAACAAACATGAATGCTCTTTGAAAACAGTTTCTTTGCTCTGTCTTAAGACTGTGTTTGGTATGTCACAAAATCCTGTCCAGAGCTTTCTCGAGTATGTCACAATATCCTGTTTTCCACATGGATGCATGTACAACAGACCTTCCCTGCCCAAACAGATCCTTTTTCTGTGGAAAACAGCAGCTAAGAAGTCTCATGAAAATATCTTGGTTGTTTTTTTTTTAAAATTTTGTTTTGTTTTAATTCAAAGTCAGACCATAAGACTTCAGAAATGTCTTGCTACTCTTTTAGATAAAATGTAAAAGCTGTAATTGAGGTGTTAGTTTCTCAGTATTGCTAAATACGATGTATATTTAATACTTTTGCAGAGTATTTCAGACATCTGTGGTTAGTACTTCAGGAAAAGTATATGTTAAGGCAGTTTGGAATACTTTTGGTTCAGTTGGGCCTACTTTTCTAATATTAAATTATTGAATTTTATTGAAAGACAAATCTAATGACAGGCATCACCTGAACTGTAAAAACACAAAGCTGCTCTGGTAATTACTGGTAGATGTTTTGAGACATGTAAAACTTTGATTCTTTTACCTGGCAAGGTGGTTTAACTACGTTATTCAAACTTTTTCTTTTAATACACTTTAAATTTCAATGATTTTAAACACGCAGAGGAAGTTAAATGCTTTACCATCTGTTTTTCTTAGTCATATAATTGCATGAATTTCAGGCTTTGATTCTGAATAGGTAACTGGAAATTCCTTATATAGAAGTCTTCTATGCCTAAATCTAACACATTGCAAAATTCAAAAAAAAGCCTGGATAGTTTTTACCTTGGCGGGGGGAGGAAAGGTAGGGGAAAGAGATTAATTTTTTGAGTGATTGAAATGATGAAAACCTCATTTAAAACAAATTAAGGAGTATTTTGCTCAACTGATTTATTTCTCTACAGCAGAACTTAGCTTAACCTTTTATTTCTCTTGCAAGAATGGGTTTGAGTGTAATTTAAACTGTCAAATGACATTTATCAAATGATGGTTTTGCCCTGTAACAGGCAAATGTCTTCCACAAAATTGATTAGCTGCTGACCTCATCCACCCTTTTCAGACCCTTCAAGGTAGATTTCAAAGAGTTGTAAAATAATCACTTCACTTTCAGTTTATACTTAAGCACAAGGCGTTTACTGTCCTGGTAGCAATACCACAGTGTGTTCCACATCTGGGAATGAGAGGATGTAAATGCTTGCCTGTAGCTCTGCCTGTCACCACTCGGCCTGTTGTGCTTTAACCTAAACCTCTGCTCCTTACAGAATAGGAACAGCTTTGGAAATGGCTTTTTACAGGACAATAGAATTAATAAGATTAAGAAACTTTATCTTTGAGGTGATTGTGCTCTAGTGATCAGGAAAATGCTCTGTTTGTAGGACCTTCAGGGTGTTCAGTATCAAGAAGGTGCCAGAAGAATGAGAAATAAGTCTCCTAAATGACAAATTTTATCCCCCAAAGAGTTTTCCTCCATTGTGTTCCTGTCCTGCACCTTGTTTTCTAAGATCAATCCATTAGAAGCCCATAGGCTTCCTTTCATAAGCATTAACCTACCAGTAAATGAATTAACTGTGCCACTGTGGCCTGTTCAAAATAGTGACTTCGTGTCTGAACCAAAAATATGGTTTGATATATTTTCTCTTCAGATTTCTGTACAAGTTTCTTCCCCAAAGGAGAAGCTTTGATGCAGAAAGTAAAACCATGAACATAAAAATCTCAGAACTGCTGGTGGTGTTAAAAGTTCAGTTCTATTTTTAGACCCAAATAATTTCTTTCTTCAGAAGTCTCTATCTCCCACTTCTTCCCAAATCATTGTTTTAAAATACACAGATTTGTGAAAAATGCACTAGACTTTCTTTCAGAGTAACAAACCAGTTGTAGCTTGTTTGTCTCAGCAGATCAGACTGCTGTGAATTAGCCTTCAGTACACAAAGAGAGCTGGGAGATAAACAGCTGAAAAGAAAGTAGCACTTCCACAACTTCTGCCACATCCAGCATCAGGAACAGCAGGGATTTTCCTGTGTGTGAAACTGCCAAGAGCTGTAACTGCGATTGTGATGTTTTATCAGGCTGTTCAGTGTGAAAACACCTCATCCCTCCGTAGTTTCAGTGAGTCTGGCAGGCTGATACGTTAAATTAAAAAGAAACAGTATCTATGCTGTATACTAAAGCTGCAACATTAAATACAAAAAACCCCATAGAGTGTGAAGGCTTTAAATAGGAAGAGGGTTTCAAAAGAAACTAGACATTGCTAAATAGTCTGGGTGCAATTAGTGATCTGTTTGGGATTAAATTTTGGGCACTGTGCATTGCTTCTTTGGATTTTTTAAGGCTGATTGGTTGGTTGCTTGATTTGGGTTTTTAAATGAGTAATACCAGCTGTCATGTGTTAGGCAGCTTTCTTGCTGTAGAATTGTAGCAATAGGCATCACCTTGTATTTGTTGGATTATTGTTATTGTTCTGACTCTTGTAGCTAAACATACAATGTATGCTGCAAATTGCCTTTATTATATGCTGTTTAAATATCTCATTGTCTGCTTTGCATACAAGCAATGTTATGTTCTGACAGAATGAAAACTAATGCTTAATTATGCATTGCCCTAGTAATGTGGTGTTTAGGGTGAATGTCTCTGAATTAAATAAGGGCCATTAATAATGCCTAACAATTTATGATATATTCATTGCTTGATTCCAAATCATATAAATTAGAGAAGCTTATTTGAAATGTCACCAATATAAGATGGCTTTGTGGGAACACCTCTCTGTGTGCTAATTTCAAAACCATTACCAGCTGAGTCTTACTATTTATTCAATGTCCAGTAGGCTTTTATTATTCCCTTATTTGCAGTTTAATTACAACCTCTGTTTTCCTGACAGTTTGAATTCAATCCTAAACCTGCAGGAGCAAAATGAGTTGCAATCAGTCGGTTTTTTGCCTGAAAGCTTCTTTTTGCTTTGGCCCTCTCCTACCTCCCATGGCCAAGCCACCACCCTGAGCCACAGTTTTTTGTATGTGTGTTTAAAGGGGCAATGCCAGTCTTAGGCTTTTAACATTCTTAAATGTCATCAAGCTTGTAAATTATTGTGAGATGTTTCCAAGTCGCATAACTGCTTGTGTTTATAGTAATATCACAGAAGATACTGAATTAATTACTTAAAGGGAGGTTTCTGGGTCACTTGTTAATATTGTGTGCGCATGAGTTTACAAATGTTATTAATACACATGAGGTATTTATACATAATATGCATGGTTACTGTCCAACTAAAATTTTAGTAATTCATATTTAAAACAATACTTTCTCTAAGACTATTTTATGGGATTTGAATTCCTCAAAGATACAGCAAGCATCTGTCCATTTAAAAAGACAAACTGCAGCAAAATTTTGCATTGGCAGCAATAATTCAAGGTAATTAAAGGATGTAGGTTCAAGACTAAAAGAATTTTCCTTTTCAATATGATGCACATGCATTTATTATAGAGATGCTGTGCATGTGGATTCTCAGAAGTAATTGCAGTTAAATGAATGTTTGATCCTGGGCCCACAGTCCTCTGTCCAGTGAGCTTTTTTCCTTCATTTATGCTTTGCAATTATCTCTTGTGGGAAATTGTTTCTTGTTTATGATTTTATTACATTCAAAAGCACTCCTTAGAGGAAAATGGGTATTTCTTATGTAATTATTACAGCTATTGTAGCAAAATTTCTGTTGTAATTTGGAATACCAGACTTTCATCCTCACACCTCATTTGCTATTGCTAAGGGAGCTAACTGTATTTAATGGCTAACATGAAGAGATAGACATTTTACTTGTCAAAGGTATCATATGCATCTTAACACATTTTATGTTGTGCTTAACTTTCAAACACAGAAGAGGAAGCAAAATATTCATTTGAGATAAATTGGAAGACTCAAAATATTTTCTTTGCATTTAATTTTTAGTGTTTTTCAGATGTGACTGTTTCTTCACACAGTGATGGCAAAGTAGAGAATTGATCCCTCTGACCTTTCCCTTTTCTTTTAGCTTTTCAAGAGCTGGTTGAGGGGGGTGTTTTGGATATTGTTTCTTCTCCCTCCCCCCCACAATGTGGTTCCAGTTTCCACCAAGATCTAATGACACGGGTATTCCATTCTGTCTTGTGTGCATTTTCCAGTCTGGCTTCATCAAATCTATCCAAAAATGTACTATTGCACAAAGAACCAGACGTTATACTTGAAAGGTTCAAATTAATTAATGGTCTGTGCTGCTGGGATATGCCATTACTCAGCTGGTGTGCTATACCAGAGGTCACTTCTACTGTGTTCATCACCTGCTTTTTTATTTTCCTATTCTGCTAGAGAGGAATTCCCAAAAATATTAGAGAAATTACTTTTACTTATCTCAGATTTGGATTAATCTTAAAAAAAAAAAAACCAAAACCAACAAATACCCAAAAAACCCAACCAAAATAGCAAAGCAAGCAACCAAAAACACACAAAAAAATAAATGGGTGCACCCTGAAAAAGTCATCCCTCCTGAAAAAAACAAAACAAAACCATCATACCCTTTGTTAGTGGGTATTTTTATGCTCGACTGAGGAATGGGAAGAGCGTACATTAATATCTTGTAGGGAACTTCTTAAGAGAAGTATTTTGGAATTTTTTTCTTAAAATCAAAGAATCCCCAAAGTATGCACATACAAAGGCTTTTTTATTCCACTGTGTAGGTGGTGTTTGTAAGGCCTACAGGTGCAAGTAAAACTGTGCCATTACTTAGCACAAATTTAAATATCCACAGCATGAAAGCTAATCGATAGATGTATGCAGATAAACTTTCTATCAGCAAATTAAGAAAGCAAGTACACATAAAAATTTGATCAATGCGGTTTTGATAATCTAAAATGCAAATTTTCAAGCACACTGTTGTTGTAGATAGCTGAAGATGTTAGAATTCAGCATTTCTGACAGCTATTCAGCAGAATATTTGGATCATTTTTGTCTGGAATATATATACATGCACATATGTTTCTGCTACTCTTTGTTCAAGTGTGAAATTTGTGTGATCTGGCAATCTGCAAGAGATGGTAAAACAAATTCAGAATTCTTATCTCTGTGTACTATATCTACATCTCCCTAGTTTTATTTGTACAGCAGCTAGATGGTTCTGCAGACTCATGAACTGCCTCGTGGCTTCAGGGTGAGATTGATGTACAGTGGTATCAACCTCAGCGAAGAGCATGTATGTTGGATGTAGTGATTTTTCAATCAGCGTTTTCTTATTTTATGTTGTATTTAATGAGGTGTCATCATGATTTATTAGGCTTGTACAGCTGTGTTTTCAAAAATTTATTGGAGTTTCTTCTTTCTCTCCCTTTGGAGTGGGGAAAGAGTGTTCTCCCTACAACTCCAAGGAGTGGAGCACTTTGAGCTCATCCCAGACATCTTTCTCTTTCCTTTCTCTGCTCTGCTTATAGCTGCCATGCTTCTAGATAGAATTTTTCAGGTCTTTCCGAAGACGCATTCTGTAAAATCCAACAGATTTTAGCAGTTTGCATGTTGGCTGTAAGGATCTGAATGATAAAAACGAGACATAGCAGGGAACATTACTGGGGCTTTAAAGTATTGAAAGGTAAGGCGAGACTGCCTGACCTGCCTGCCCATGTTGGTTTCTTTCTTCTGCTTAAAAGCTAGAAAACTCTTCACTCTTTATCTCTTTTGTTTAACTTCAGTTAAGATCACACTTGCAGGGAGTGCATTCCCCCCCCCCCCCAGTATTTTTAACTGATAGCTGCTTCAGTAAAGGTTTCTCCAGAAGTCTCTCTTAAGCAGGGGTAGCATTTACAGGCAATTAGTATCTTCCTAGTTGGAAAACACTGGTGGATAAGCAATGCTAGGGAGCAGAGGAGCACACCTGTGTTGCTGCATCTAGCCCTAGTGTTCATTTCCATTCTTAGAGAGTAGGGGTTCCCCCTAAACCCTGTAGAAAACTGCTGAGAAAAAATGTGCTCTGTATGAGCAAAAAGATTTGACTGGGTAAATTGAGATGCGTGACCAGGGTGTAGAGTGCCGTAAAAACATGGATAAAACGTATGTCATGGGTATTTGGTGACTGTTGTTGTAATGGGTATTTCATTCCTGGTTTGGAAGGACCATTACAAGCTTAACAATTCTGTCTTGTATTTATCGTGCTTTAGTTAAACTTGAGTAAAGTAAGGGTAGATTAATATATGCAATACTAAAAACATGCCTACAAACTAGGTCATGGTAAAGTTCTCTACATTTTATAGTAGAGATGTGGTCAGAAGTAAATTGCAAATATAACTGGAAAAATCCTAATCTGGAGAGTACTGACAGTGTTCATTTCAAAGCTAGAAGGAGTAGGTGGTCCACATAAATGTAAGAAAACAAGGAAAACCTTAGGACTTACATGCACCTCTAAGCAAATTTATCTATTTAATTTCATTTCTAAGCAACATTTATTTAAATTGTTTGTCCGATGTGAACAAGCAAAGAAATGCCTGAGTACTGTGACTTACAAAAACCCATCTGGATTTTGCACTAGTGTAAGAAACAAACTTCTGCATATTGAACTGAAAGTATCTACATTCACTTGGGTGCAAAATTTCACTTTGTTTTCTATAAATAGTTCAAGACACAGGTAAGATTGCTTCATAAGCTATGGGGGTAAATAGTCATTGGAAATAAAGACATCAAATTATCTTTGGAAAACATAGCTTGACTGACAAAACAAGAACAATGTGTTGGTATAGGAGACCATTTTGCTGGCACTGTCATTGACCTTCCATAAAAGTACACTCCAGGTGTCCTTTAAAGCACTTTTTTTATTTCTGAAACAAGTCTAAATGTGGAATGCTGTTTCTTTTTTTCCAAAGTGTCGCTCTTGAGGTTGCATTTGATCTGGAAAGAATAGCACTGCTTTTACATTCTTCTGTTACCTGCATTCACTCCTGGGATATATACACAGGAAATAGTAGACCTTCAGAATTAAGATATATATGTAACATCTCTGCAAAGACAGAGCAGCAACTAAATGTATTCTGTTTTCTCTAGATCAATGAACTGAGCCATGTTCAAATCCCTGTTATGTTGATGCCAGATGATTTCAAAGCATACTCAAAGATAAAGGTGGACAATCACCTTTTCAACAAGTAAGTACAAGTAACAATTTTGTGTAGAAGTGGATAGTGGCAGTGATATTTTTATGAAGTACTATGAACTCTGTTATTTTTCAGTGCATGGGACTGAAGTTTTGATGATTAAGTTAATCCTGAGATAAACATAACCATCTGTGCTGTTCTAAAAAGCAACAGCAAAGGCTGCTGGGTAGAATTTTTCCTCCATATGGTTTATTATTGCCTTATGAGGATCTTAGATATTGAAGGCGATCCTTTCTTGGTGTCATTATTTATGGCTGATATAAGCATTTATTTGTGTATTTCTAAAAACAAAACTTCATGTGTACGTGTTATTAAGTGTAGTGTTTGAATGAGAATCTAAAGGCTATATCAAACATGAATAATGTTCAGCTTTTTATTTTCCATAATGCAAAATCATACCCATCATACAGAAGCTTCAAAAGTATTATGACAATTTCACACACTATCTATTGTCTCTTAAATATAAAATGCCCCATGAGCAGAATGCACAGATATATAAAACTATTAATATTGGTTTGTCTATAACCTGGATTTTATTCAAAAATCTAGGTAGAAAATAAAAATTCTGCTACTTTGGGTCTCTTCTGTGACATAGGTCAAAATAGCTTTTCTCTTGTATAACTAAAATGAACACTAGGATGTTAAAACTAGTTCTCTATTGAATGAGTAAAATTTTCTTGAAGTTTTGGCACTATTAGTACTTTTTGATGTCATAGATGGTATAGTAATTCTTGTATAATCCAATCTAAGGCTTCATCTTTTAGGGCAGTGGAAAAACATTCTCTTCTTTTGAGTCCATGTTTCAGAATTGTTGAAATGCAGTTTGTGTTCATTTCATCATTGTACTTCCTTAGCTACGACATGATTATGTTATAGCAAGCTAATAAACATTAAACATTGTAAAGAAAAATTAAATAACCCAATCTTACTGAAAAAAAGAAAGCATTGGAAGAGAATGTGAGAGGATTGTTACCCTCAGCTTTCTATGAATAGCTTTGAGACAAAATTCTCTGGAGTTACTTATTATATATTCACAGTAATGAAGCTGAATTGGTTTTGTCTTCTTTCAGAGAAAATATGCCAAGTCATTTCAAATTTAAAGAGTATTGTCCAATGGTTTTCCGTAATCTAAGAGAGAGATTTGGAATTGATGATCAAGATTTTCAGGTAAGTTCACTTTAAAAAAGCCTGGACTGGTGAAATGCACATTTCTGTTTTACCTGTTGGCCTGCCCCAGCTGGCTTCTGGTTCCTGTCCTTCTGCCATCTTTAGTCCTCTGTGTTTCCCATTATAGTGCCTCCATATAAGGCACAATTTATTGAAGCTGCAGGGTAATACCTCTTGCAATAAGAAGGAAAAATAATGCCTGAACACTTCTGACAAGAGATTCTGTATTCAGCTGAGTCACTTAGATAACTGTTGCTTCAGTGTTCTGTCTGTATGAGATGTGGTTTCTGAAATGACCACAGCCTATTTTTTTAATTTTTTTTTATCCCTAATGATCTTTTTGGTTAGAAGAGGGTGACCTGTGGCCTGCCAGCTTCATCCTGTTTCATTATGTCTCATTTTCCTATTGTTAAGAGGATCTGGAAACAAATTGCTTGTGTAAAGCAGATACAGTAAACCAAGAAATTGTTCTAGGTTTGGCAGGGTTGTTCCATGCAGTCAGAGTTTCTTTCTGCCTTTGCAAAAGAAAGTCCTTGAACTCTGCTTCAGCCTGATTTGCCAGTTCTCACTGACAGTTCTCAATTTGCCTATTGACAGTTTCTAATGCACAGCATTTCAGTCACAGGGATAATTCTTTCTGCAGTCGCACTGCAAGATGTCCTGTCCTAAAGAATGCTTGCTGTGTAACCCAGTACTGCTCCCTCTCGTACTCTTTTGATTTTTTAAACTATTTTTTTTTGAGCTGCAGTTACATTTATAATGTCACTAAAATGCATTAAGAGAATTTTTAAGTGGTTTTAAGTAGCTAAACAAATGGTACAAAATTAATTTGTACAATAACACTCCCATTCTTGCCAATAGAGCAAACTGAATGTTGCAGCCAAAATCTATATCTGAGTCCTTCAGCAATCCTTTTTACCAGTTTGCCCCTTTTCAGGATCAAACAACATGTTAGAAATGCCTAGGTGGGTTAAAGTGTGCAGGAGTGTAGATGGAGATTAGGTTATGAATCTCAAAACCACTGTGACCTTGTGCTAAGACACTTTGCCAGTCAGTGGAGGATTGTTGGTTTATTTTGGCAGAGCTGTCATGATCGTGTTCCATGATTTTTCATTATCCTATTTATGAAGAACTGTTTAAAAGGAAGTGCACCAAGACTGAGGCCAGCAGTTTAAACAGATATATCAAAATTGCATTCCTGGTTCAGTTCTGCTAATGGACCAAGGAGGCTCCTATTCCTTGAGAAGTTACTTGGTCCCTTTATATGAAGATTTAGTTTTTCTTGACAAAGGAAAAGGTTGAGTGTCAAAGAAGGAAGATGTGATTGCTCCTAAAATTGTGATGTCAACTCATGCTTGCTATCTTTAGAACATGGGCTTTGGACATTACTGGACAATGGAAGGTACAGTTCAGTAAGTGTTAGAAGACATAAGATGCTATAGTGAGTTAAAACTGGCAAATTTGGCATAATCAAAAATGCTACATTCCACAGCACTGTGAAATGTTTCCATCTGCACTGTTGTTCTGCAGCAGAAATTCCTCTTGTAACTATGTTATACTGCTGTTTGGATTTATTAATGATAACAATGATAAAACAGCATTAAGGAACTGTCACTAGATAAACGGTATTTTCAGATTAAAACCAAATATACTTCTTTGTATTTATGTGTTTTGGTAATGTAGCCAATCAACAATCAAAAATAAGAACATGTAACTACATCCTGGTTTTTGATACAACAAAATTATGTATTAGAAAAAGAATCTCATTTTTTTTAGTATTTAAAGCATATTTATTGAAAAACAGAAGATAGTTAACATTAATTTTAACCCTAAGGGAAGACAATGTCTGCCTTCAGTATTGCTTTTTTCCTCAGCCTCAGCAATTTATCACTCTGAAGTTTTCTTCTACTGGACTAATCTGATTAAAAAACAATGAAATTAAATGCTCAAAGTATTAATGTATTTTGAACTCACTTTCAAAAGTAAATTACTTTTACAGAACTAAACATAAAGAAAATTTGTCTCGCTATGTGTAAGATGGGAATTATCCCTATTAAAAGTAGAAGTTGCTTCCATTTTAATGTTACGGTTTGTGATTTGAAAAGGGAATCTAATTTGACAAAGGGAGTTTCATTATTTTTTTTTTTCAGATAACCTTTATCTTCAAGGAAGTTTATCCAATTATGATTGGTTAAAATTGTCTTATTGTCTTATACTCAGAATTAAACCTGAAATTGAGAAATTATTTGCAGTGTAGATGTATGGGAAAGCTTATAGAAGAAATATCAAGTTACTTTTTCTGATAGTTTTCCTTATATAGTGATTTTTAGGAAGGGAGTCCTAGTCAACTCTGAACAATGCCATTCTCATTATTGAGCCAGAAAGGATTGGTTTAGATAAATAAACCAAATTACCTTGTTCATTAGTCAGACACATCAGTCACAGTCTCAAAGAACATTCATTTTAAATGCCTTTGTTTTCAGAATGTTCTGCTGATATCCTTGATGAGTTGTTCCAGAGGGCAAATAGTCTTTCCTTATGAGTAAGCACTAAAAAAAAACAAAACCTACCTCATGAAAAAACATTGGTAGTGTATGCTGTAAGTAGTGGGCTACACTAATTTTAATTCTTTACATTGTGTTTTTCATTTTTGTAGTGATTTTGTGGACTGCTTAACACAGACTTAGTTCACATGTGGAATAATTAATATATAGAACTTGTGTTACTGAGATCTCCTTTTGTCTCTGAAGATAGACTTAAATCTCACCAAGGACATGTTTTTTTTCCTACAAGTAATCTTGACTTTGGAGTCAGAGGAATTCCTTAAATTGTATATGGTTCATGCCTTACAGGAAGCCATTTCTAGTAATGGCCATTACGGTTCCTGGAATGAACTCCCTTCCTTCACATGACACAAACCAACTCCCTTTTTTGAGATGTTTTTGGTAGTCTGTCCTGCATCTGTCTATATTTCATAGCTAATTGGGCATCTCCAAGAGACATTTAGTACTGAACTGGGATTGAAGTTTTGTGGAGATACATGCGCAGTTGCTAATGCTGAGTGTGGACTTCTTTGTGATTCATGCTTTATAATGGACAGCAGCATAGAAAATATAGTATGAAATCAGTGAAACCTTGAGTTTCATTCTAAGATTGCCTATACAAATTTGTTATGATAAATAAAGTCTTTAATATAGGTTAAGAAACTTTGTTCTTATATTAAAAAAATTCTAAAACAGTTACTGTATTAAATTAAAAACTGGTCTGGCTGTTTTTACTTAAAAGGAGGAGCACAAGTGATGATCAGTCAGTATGAGTCAAAATTGCATTTGAATGATGGAAAAACTTTAAAACCATTTTAACCACTTATAAAGACTATAAATTATCAAAGGGAAAGAGACCATTGTTTTACTTTGTACTGTTGGATGTTACAAGAAAGTACATATGGATCTCTGATTGAAGATTACTTTAAGTGTCAAAATAATTCCAATAGCTAGAGCATTAAGTAATGACAGATTTTGCCTTGATAGGGTAAATTATGTATTTTTGTTAGTGTTTTCTTGTTTAATTGAAAAAGAATCCTTCTCATATTCACAGAGGAATATTTGAGAGCATTAACTGTTTCTAGTAGAAAAGAAAAAAATTGATTAGAAAACAGATATTATAATACTGTCCCTCAGTAAGCACTAAATTAATTTTAACTTCTGCATTCCCCTTCAGTTTTAGACACTGTAAAGGTTATTCTACAGAAAGATTTCTACCCCCTCTGGCCACCCCCCATACAATTAATGGGATAGCTGTTTTTCTTTAGGGTTTCTCCTCAAGTCAGTTGACATGCTTTGTTATCTTAGAAAATATGAGAGTAGAGTTCTGTTAGAAGAATTGCAGGGTTAGTTTCTGTAAACTGCAAAATGATAAGAGATTAACAAGCAGGCTCACCTAACACCCCCCAACAATCTGCAGAAAAATAGGATCTACTGCTGTTACAAATGCTTCTACTGCTGTTGATCTGGGAAGGCAAACTTTTTTTACTATGCTCCAACACATCTGTTCTTGCTTAAAGTTATTGCTGAATCCTACATCTGGATTCTGCTAGGCAAAAGAGGAAGACTGGGTTCTTGCCCAATAAAGTACAATTGCTCATACCAGAGGGCACCAGTGTCCCAGTGTACCTAATGAGCCTTCTACTGGGGACGAGGGAGAGCACAACTGACTTCCCTTGAAGTTTTAGCACTTGGTGTAATAGGAGACAGGCTCAGATCTGACTTTTCCTGTCTGCAGGAGCAGTTTGTAGAGATTCTCTGTACAGGACAAATAATTCATAAAGAACTTTTAGCAGATGGGTCTGTAAGTTCTTTTTAATTAACCTATGCTTGCAATTTCTCTAAACATTTTTCTGTATAAAAGATTGAAAACTAAAATAATGAGAATTCCTACTTTAATGCAATTTCCCTAATAACAAACCATATGAACTCAGTATCTTTAACTTCTGTTAAGACTGTTCAGGAGACTTTTCAGTATCTCCCAGAGGTTTCTATGCAGAAGGAGTTGTAGTCTGGACTCAAAACAAGACATCAGGAAAACATTGCAAATTCTAGGCTTGTTTTTTAGATGTCAGATATTATATCTTTTAATATAATTTTCTTTTGATTTATGTAAACTTTGTGTCTAAAGTATGTCTCTAAACTTTAGATCAGCAAAATCCTTATCAATCTCTAAATATTTTTGTTCATTTTGCGTGACTTATCCAGTCCTAAGGCATCATTTTAAGAACTTTAAAAAGTACTTTGCAATCCACAATATGTTTGTTCAGACAAACAAATATTAATCAGAGCTCTCAGCTGGTGCATCTGCACTAAAATTCATGCTTTTGTTTCTTGGCCCTTGTTTTGGGAACGAACAAGCCCACCTCTAGAATCAAACTACAGACAGCAAGGTCAGCAACAACCATGTTAGGAGTTGGAGCTTATTCCTAAGACAATCTTTTCAGTTAATTCCAAAAAGTGCTTTAAAAGTCGTCAAAGCAAAAACTGTCTTGTAAAGAAAATTCCAGTGCTGGTCATTTTATTTTAGCATGGTAAGTCTGTCAGTGCATGAAAAGTTCCTGGGCTCATCTGTCAGATGAGATTCCTGTAAGCAGAGTATTCAGTTCATGAATCCCAAATGGACATTGACACCAAGACATTCAGAACTGCTGACATCTTGTTTGACATGAGTATAGGCAGTGGTGGTAGTAAAGTGTTGAACCAGCTGTAGTAACAAAAGCTGTGCTGTTTGTAGTCTTTCCAGCACATAAAAAATGAAGTTTGCAATCTAAATCCAATGTTCTAAGATTTAGTACCTTAAGTGTCAGCCCAAATAATAATTTAGTGATGGTGGGACTTAACCTTAGTACATATGGCAATATAAGAAATCCTAACTTGTGGTTTCTCAGTTTTCCATAGAAAACATTTCATTTACCTTGCTTTTGGTTGTTCCTTGCCTAAACTGAGTATCATTCAAAACCAAGCATTCAAACTGGAAAATAGTAATTTAGCATGTGCTGGCAACATCAAAAGAACAAACTGATAGGTACTCCCCAAGTTCTTACAGACACAGCTGTTGAAAGGAAGGCATCAAGCCAAGCTTTGCCGAGCTAAAGGGAAAAGACTCCCAGAAAAAGAGCCCTAAGTCTTTCCAAAGCAAGTTCATGCCTTAAGCTGACAGCTCCAAATCTCTAGATCTACAGTCTCAATAGGATAACTTGATTTGGGAAAGGCCCTCATGTTTAATTCATTAACTCTTATTCAATGAAGTCAAGGAGCCCATAACCCTTCTCCTGGAAGGATAGCTCAACACAAAAAAAGAAAAAGTTTGTGTTTCTCCTTTCTCTGTCAAAGTTTTTCACATCTTCCACCACAGTAATCACTGCCTGAATACAATTTTTTTTTTATAAATGTTCATAAGTGTTTGGAGTGTGTACATCTACAAGGTCATAGAAGGCACTCTATATTTCTGATGGGTGCAGCACAGGACCAATGGTGTCTTGTTTTCATCTTTTTGAGGTCCCATGACATCCACTGTAGGCCTTTTGAGAGTCATGCTTTTGAGCTGACAAGAAATCATGCAAAATTGTCCATGTACCTGGCAAAGGCAGGGGAGGTTACACCCCTGAATGTGCTTGTAGCACATGTTACTGGTAGGTCAGGTATGCTTTTCTCCATGTCAGACTCCTTATACACCTTCCAGTGTCAGCTCAGTGTTGCCTGGTCTTGCTTCCACAACAGTTTCCAGATAAGCACCTGCTTAATGACAAGAATGCACAGTGTGACCGTACAAAATAGACCCAAAAGTTGTCCCTACCTGCCCCTGTATAACAGTCCAGATATCTCTGGGTTTGGTGCTTCTGTTGTTAAAAAAACACCAGTGCTTTGCCTTTCTTCCCTCTACAAGTCACTGACAAAACACTGTCCTGAAAAATCATCTCAGAAGTGGGCTATTTGTTTCAAATTACAGCAAGTAACCTTGGAGCATCTATGTCAGCTGTATGACGCTGTCTCTCTGATGTCCTTCTTAATCAGTAATCTGGTCTAATTGCAATATCCATGATTCCTGAGGTCTTGTAAAAAAAGAAAAAGGTTGGGGGAAGCTCCAGGTTTGTCTTATTGGGAAGCTGTGCTTGGGCCAGAGAGCAACACTGTGACTTCTGCTGCAGAAGAACAGCCAGACTGTGTGTACATCATCCTCCAACAGCCATGAGCTTTTCCACTGACCTATGATTTCAGTCATCACAGAGCATCATCTGTGCACTTGTTTTTGCCTATTTGTTCATGCAAAGCTTGCCCAGAGGCACTCTTAAATAGTCTGGGATGTGATCTGATTTGTCTTTAGGGTACATTGAGCTTGTGAAGCTCATTTTAGTTTTCCACAGCTTTTGGATGAGATCACAGCACCAGAAACTGTTGTTTGCCTTTGTCCAGACGTTGTGAAATGGGGAAGATTTAAATCAATGAGAAGCTGTTAAGCCAGTCAGTTTGAAAGATTACTGTTCTTCTAAAAGTCTCTATGCTTTACCACCAGAATTTTCCTATTGCCTTTTTTCTCTTAGGAAGAGCTGTAACTCAGTGACAATTTTTATTAGAATCCCTATTTAAATTAGTTACACATAGTATTTGTATTACAACCAACACATAGTTCATGTGTTCAAAGTTTCTAAAATACAATCTTGTCTGCTAAAGTAGCAGTTAGAAAACAATGACATTTACATTAGGCATGTGAGAGATTAGAATGAGCTAATTAAATTGACCTTTAAATCTCTCCACCCTCTTGGAGACTGGGGCTAATCCTTGGCCTCCCACTGTGGAGATAAAAATTCATGCTGTGAACATTTTAAGCAAAGTGGGCAGAGGAAGAAGAGCCTCACCAGCAGTTTGTCTTTGAAGAGGGGGGCAATACTTTGCCAGTTATAAATATAGCTTGCAGTTATGGTGTGAGATGGGGGACAAGTTCTTCCTGTACTTCGGTGGCTTTGTTCCATGTGTTGTCTTCACAAAAATAGTTTCAATTAGATAAAATAGCTCTAAACAAGCTTAACCTATTACTCTAGAAATAATCAAAGCCTCTCTGAAAATTAGCTTAGTTTTGATATCCGTTATTGGTATAACTAACATTGAGTCATATCATTATTGTTATTGAATTACAGTAGGTTATTATTTTTGTTGACCAATGTGCAAGGTAAAAGTAGACTTCCAAAGGATAAAGCATTAGGTAGTGTTTTAACTAGCTTCTATGGTTTCCTGAGGATGCTGCTTACAAAGTATTTGCCTTGATATTTTATGTCTTGGATTTTTAAAATGCTAATTATTGCAGATCTTTATAATAAACCCAAGAATTATATAAATAATGGATAATTAAATTACAGCAGTCAAAATTTAATTGTCAATGAGCAATTGACATTTCATGTAGTGAAATCTTGCAGAGGATGCAAGATCCATTCAAATGTTGAAGCAGAATAAAGTCAAAGATTTTGTACAAAACCCATTTTGATCACCTGGCATTCTGAGCCTGTTCAAATGAGATCCTTTAAATATAGTGAGATTAATACTTACATGATTAAAAAATAAGTGCAGAACTACAGAGGGCTGTGTTCAGGGAGGTGGTAGCTCTGAGAAGGAGCAAGAGGTCAAAGAGGACAAGAATTTAGCACTAGGGGGACCTTCAGACTAGGAGTAACTGCACCCTAGGGTGGATAAATTAGAAGGCATAAAAATAAGATCAGAAAGCATTCTAACTTCTTTTTGACTTCTGTTTATTATATACCTGATGCTAATACTATATATAGTTTCGTTTTGGTGCTAGTAAAAAGTGCTTTAAAAAAGGAAGTTGAAATTTGGATGTAGAAAAAATACTGGAAAAGCGTCAAAGGAATTTAAAGACATGGAGAATGCCATTTGGTTGAGCATGGGAGTCTGACCTGCTGCACTTGCCAAAATTAGAGTTAAGAAGTAAGTAGTATGTGAGTATCTTTGCCAAAAAAGAATACTAGGTATTTCAGGAATAAAACAAATATGAATAACCAGAGAAAGAAATAATTAAAATTCAAAATTAGACTTCCTTTTCCAGCAACACAAATGGCTAAATACTAGAAAAAACTACAGTGGTGAATCTTGGTCTTTTAAAGATAGAAAAAATCATGACTGCCTTTCTGTAACTTATCTGGTCCAAAAGTAGAGATTGCAGTTCATTTTAGGAAGTGCTGGGTGAAATAAAATAGTTTCTGATGGGAAGCAGTTCTGTTGGAATCTAGTTTATGAAATTTTGTTGAAATCTTTAGAAGAAGCTCCCGTGAATGTCAAAGAATTGTATATCGAGTCCTAAAAACATAGAAAAAAACCCTTTTTCCTTACCTGATACATATTTATTGTAGGAAATGAAACTCTGTGCAGATTGCTGATAGTTTAGGAAAGAGGGAGAGAGAGTCTATAGAGAAATTAAAGAACCTTTCAGGTAATTTGCTAAAGAATATGCTGTTCTTGGGTGAAATGGTGACATGTAATTTGGGTGTGCTGATTAACTTTTTTTTCCTCAAGAACTCCCTGGGAAGTTAAGTACTAGTAAATGGTGTAGCTTTTAGTAATTTATATTTAAAAGGATTTTTTGTTTTGTTATTTTTTTTAACATTTATTATTTTATCAGAAATAAATTCTGTGTACTGGACAAATTCTTTGTGATTTGTAGCTTCTCCATACTGAAGATCAAATAAGTGTTTCTAGTTGCCTGTCTGTCAGTGCAGTATGTGGTGATTTTCTTTCTTTTTTTTTTTTCATATTCATTTATGTAAGGGTACTTAAGCTTCTAGCCAGTGACTTGTCAGAGGGAAACTATTTGGGAAAGAGGGGAAGGTATGGTGAAATTTATCTAGTGGATGTATGTGTGAGCTTGGCATGTTAAATGTGTCTTCAGTTGTATAAGTAATTACACAAGTAATTTAGTGTAGTCTTTAAGTGACCTCATGAAAGTATTCACACTTTAAAACTACAAAACCTTTTCTTTCTCTTGAGACCAAAAACCAGCAGGCACAAGATTAAAACTTCACAAATGAGAAGTGAATGGGGAATTGGCAGAACACGCACACTCAGAGCAGGAGACCTGCAATGAGTTGCTAGGTGAAGCTGTTAAGTGGACCAGGGTATGCGTGGCTGACAGATGTTTTAATTGTGCCAGAGATCCAAGGCACACCGTGCAAGAGTTGGAGAAGGCTGGGAAAATCTGAAGAGGACAGGACAGTCTGACCCTTACTTCTTTGAATTTTGAGCTCACTAATGCTATTGTATAAGCAGCTGATTTTTATTAACTTAATGGGGCTAATACCCCCATGTTGTACAGCTAGAGACATGCTCTGCTGGCTCATGGCACGGTAGGGAAGAGCTGTGTTGTAGCAGTAAGTGATGGTACAAGGGCTGTTAGAGCATCAAACTGTGTCTCTTGGAGGGTAAGAGTTGGGCATTTTTTGTCTCCATCAGAAGGATATCCTCCCTGTTCTGGATTTGTGGCTCATAGATCTGTCTGTGCTAAGTGAGGAATGGTTCATTTCCCATCTGTTCTTATTCCACTTAGTCTTCCCCTAATTAAGAAGCAGAGCCAGGGGGAATTCAATCTGGTATTTGCCATGATATCTCTCTCTCTCTGTCTCTCCTTTCTCCCTCCCTCAACCCTGTTGATATTTTCCTTTTGGAAAAGGAAGATGCTTAGGTTTCATTATTTATTTCTGCCATAGTCCACTAGAGATGCCTCACTTAAGGAGATACTGTTGCCAGGGACCCCAATGGGTCTCTCTTAACTGAGTTCACTGCTGGATTCAAGCAGAGGAAAAGCCCTACACTGCTCTCTTTAGACAGGTTCAGTCAGCTTTGCTTCCAAGGAATTTGTACACAATGTCTACAGTGCAACATATCTTTCTTACTTTTTGTACAAATCATCCCTGAAATTTATCTGTGTGTTCTGGCAAAAGCTGTCTGGATTCCAGAAGCTACCATTTATATCTCAAAACTACATTCAACAGTAAGTTAAAAGTCTATACAATGTGACCAATAGCTGTCTGATAACAATGCAGTACAATTCAAGTAAATGCATATTTTTAGTCTGTCTAATGAGCACAACTGCATAACTGGATCTTAAGGCAGACAATAATAAGAAACTTCATTGACTTGAAATTTGCACAAGATAATCCCAGAGTAAGTTAAATTTGTTAACTTATCTGGGCCTATCTAAGGTCTAATTTAAAAGTGAGATTTTATACCACGTGTGGTGTTTCTGATATTTCTTACTAGTTACAGGTTTTCTAATGTCTGTGCTTCAAAACTGCTTAAGTGCTTCTTGGCCATCTTGTGTCTTAACTAACAAAAGGAACATTTTCTAATAGAGAATGTCTTCAATTCCAAAACATATACTATTAACTTGTTAGTATTTGGCACCATGAGATTCCTGAACAGTCTAACAGGTAAGTCAGCTTCACCTACATCAAAACAGAAGAATCATAGTGGATTTTAAAAGCCATATTGTTTCCTCTTTGAAGCCCCTAAAATCTTAATTTTATAATTTCAGTAAAACTGTTTCTTGATCTTACTTGTTAATGATGATATGCCAGTGCAAGACAATTCTTCTCATGTCTCTGCTCAAAGACTCATTGTCAGCACCAGGTAGATGTATTTTACTGAAGACTAATTTCTATCTATGAACAAGTATAACTAGTATAGTTGAGAGACAGGGTATTTTGCAAGGTACCTGGAAACTTTACGTGGGAAGGAATTTGAACTTTTCTCTGTTCACAGAAGTGAGAATTAACCATTACAAATAAAATCATCTACATACAAAACTCGACTATGTATTTATCAACACAAGAAAGTGACAATTACCAATAATCTGCACAATATGATATAACTAGATTTATTTTTTCTTCTTTTTAAACCACATTTACTTAACAAACTTGGGCAAGTATCAAAAGAAAACACAGAAAATAGTAATATTAAGTATCTTACATGGTCCACATGCTTTTCAAGTTCAAAGTAACTACATTCTGTATTTGAAAAGTGCATTATATTGAGAGAGCTATCATAAGAGTGGGGAGTTAGTAAAAATAAAATATCAAAGAGGTTGTTTAATTAGAGGTTGTTTTTTATTTAAACACGTTTAATGTTTAAACATCTGATCTTAATTTATTACTAGAGTCAATGTATTGTAGAGAGGGCACTTGGGTTATCTGTGCATGTATGGAAAGATGCTGCTTAGCATAAAGTTAGTTGGTTTATTCTGACAAATTAATATTCATGTGGTAAAATGATAGCTATGTGCATTCTTAGTAGTTATCTGTATCAAGATTAATAAAATAGCCATCTACTAAAAAATAAATGCATTACTATTTGTAACCCATTAAAACACTAAGAAAAAGTAAAGTGCAGCTAAGTAATTATCCAGAGATATATTATATTCTTTTGTTAGCAAGATTTTTGGTATGATAGTTGTATTTGCAAATTGTTTTTCATTATACTTAGCAATCAGGCAGAATAAATTTTCATTAGGGGAAAAAAGCTACTGCTGGAAAAACAGGGATCAGTTTAGATGAAGGAAACTTAAGGCCATTTCTTCTTGTCCTTTTGCTTGTTACCTGGAAGAAGAGAGTGACCCCCAGCTGGCTGCACATCCTGTCAGGCAGTTATAGAGAGTGATAAGGTCACCCCTGAGCCTCCTTTTCTCCAGGCTAAACATCCCCATCTCCCTCAGCTGCTCCTCCTCAGACTTGTGCTCCAGACCCTTCACCACTTCCACTGCCCTTCTCTGGACTCTCTCCAGTACCTCAATGTCCTTTTGGAATTGAGGGGCCCAGAACTGAACACAGAACTCGAGGTGTGGCCTCACCAGTGCCGAGTACAGGGGGATGGTCACTGCCCTGCTCCTGCTGGCCACACTGTTGCTGATCCAGGCCAGGATGCCATTGGCCTCTTGGCCACCTGGGCACTGCTGGCTGATGTTCAGCTGCTGTTGAGCAGCACCCCCAAGTCCTTTTCCAACTTGCATCTTTGCAGCCACTCTGCCCCAGCCTGTAGCACTGCAGGGGTTGTTGTGAGCCAAGGGCAGGCACGGGGACTTGGCCTTGTTGAACCTCAGACCTCTGGCCTCTGCCCATCAATGCAGCCTGTCCAGATCCCCTGCAGAGCCTTCCTGCCCTCCAGCAGATCAACACTCCCACCCAACTCAGTGTGTCTGCAGACTGACTGAGGGGGCCCTGGATCCCCTCATGTGGATCATTGCTGAAGATATTAAACAGAACTGGTGCCAGCCCTGAGGAGCACCACTGGATGTGATTCCATTCACCAGCACCCTGTGGGCCCAGCCATCCCAACAGTTCTCTACCTGTCCTACAGAGCACCTGGCCAAGCCATGAGCAGCCAGTTTCTGCAGGAGGTGCTGTGGGAAATGGTGTCAGAGGCTTTCCTGAAGTCCAGGTAGGCACATCCAGAGCCTTTCACTCATCCACTAAGTGGGTCAACTTTTCATAGAAGAGGAGATGAGGTCAGTGAAGCAGGACCTGCCTTTCATAAGCCTGTGCTGGCTGGGCCCGATTCCCTGGTTGCCCTGCATATGCTGTGTGATGGCACTCAAGAGGATCTGCTCCATGACCTTCCTTTGCAGAGGTCAGACTGTCATACCTGTAGTTCCCTGGATCTTCCTTCTGGATCTTCTTGTAGATGGGCATCAAATTTTCTGACATCCAGTCAACTAGCATCTCTTTCATACCCAGTACAATCCAGGCCTGTATTTCACTCAAATACGAAAGTCTTTTCATGAAGGATATTAAAGTACACCTTAAGAGTACTTGAAACTTTGAGTTCATGTCCTTCACATTTTCCTTCTCCTCCTTCAGATGTTCAGTGGCTGACTATCCAATACCCTCTTTTGCAGCTTTTTATAGCTAAACAACTTAAGTCTCCTGCCAGGTTAATTGCTTTCAAGGTTCATATTATATGCATTACAGTCTGAAGACTAGAGTTCTGTGGGAAAAATACATTCAGAATACTGTGGTTACTGCTTTATTGCAATAGTTAACCTCAGAATAATGTACTCTTTTCTGCTGGGAACAATAACAAGTAATTACTCAGTAGCCTTTATTATTACTAACTGAATTATAGCCTAATAACTTAGCAGTAGCTTAATTCACTACATACACTAGTGGCTACCCATGCATTTGCTTTTTTTTTTAAATTAAAAATAATTTTTGCACTTTATCATGTTTTCAGTTTGTAATGAAGGCAACTAAAATTTAAAAATTGTAACTCGTATTATCAGCTCTTCGTCTTTAACTATTAAATATAGGCCTGAAACAAAACCAAGTTCTGATGGTAGAACACAAAGGGTTTCTACCACTACCTCCACAATTCAGTTTGAAAATTAATGGAGCACTGGTGTCAAGTGTAGCATTAAGAAAATTTATTCAATTATAATACTTGTTTCCTTGAATAGACTTCAGTATATAAAATCTTTTCAGTGCTGGTAAATTAATTTTAACAGAAAAGATCTGAAAACAGTCAAAGAAAACTGCTGAAATACTTGAATTCTCTACTGTTTTCATTATCATGTGAGGTGATGGTGTATCAGGACTTACATTTGTTAAAACTGACTGTCCAAAAGCCAGTGCAGAGAAGGAGCTGCAGTGTTTGCAGTGGTGTCCTTAAATCTCTCTTCTGATTAGTCTAGAAAAATTGTTGATTTATAAACCTTAGAGAAGAAGCACCCACAACCTTTCTTTCGTTATTGAATGGAGAGGATAATAGAGAAAGATGTCACTTTTTATCATAGACATCAGTAATTATTCTGGTTCATTGTACAAGCCTAGGAATACACAGAAAGAAGTGCAAAAGATTTATTTCTCCTACATGTCATAATTAAGGTTTTCATTCTAATAAGCCCTTGTAGAGCTGTGCTTTTAGGTGATTTACTGTTATTCCTGCTACTCCTGAGTATTTCTGTTGAACTAAGTAACCTTGTGGGAAAATGGCTTTATTTCATGTTAAATTGATTTCAGAAAGCACCCCACAGTTGGGATAAATTAAACAATGCTTGAAGGCCTATTGAAATCAATGGATCTCCAAAATACAGAGACATAATTATATGGGTTCAGGAGTCTTCCTAAACTGGGGGCTACAGTTACCCTGATTTCTTGGTTGAGGTTACTTTATAGTAATTACTGATCTTCTGTCCCAGGTGTTGAATCTGCATGTCCAGCTCCTGCTGAGGTACATAGAGCATGTGAACAGATTTAACAATGGTTAAAACCTCCAAATAAAACATAGGTGCTACAAAAATAAAATTGTGTGGGTTTGATATCTGAGTGTGGTTGATGAAGTGTATTGGTAATTACTCTCTCAAAGCATCATCCTTCTTCTAGTGCCCATCTGTTTTGTGACTTAGTTCATGGTGCCTTATACACCACACATACATTCATTCTGTAACTGTTGGAGCTGAACTTTTGCTGTTTAGGAATCTGCAATGTTTGCATTTATATATGAAATCTGATTAAAATTACCTTTGAAAGTAAAATGGCATTTCACCTAACAGGAGTATATTATGCTGTGTCAATGTGGAAAGAGGGGAGGTATATTTCAATTTAACAAGAGCTGTTTGTGCAATGAGGAAGGATAGCAAGAGTTGGAGTTTTCTGCTATGAGTAGGGATATACCAGATGGTTACTGCAAGTTTGTTTCATAAACATGGAGGTGTTCCAGTAGTCAATAATTAACTTGTTTAACCTTTTCAGAGTATGTACATATTTATGGAAAGACACAAGGGGTCCAAAACATCATTGTTTTCTAATGGCTGTACTACTGATGTTACTATTTTTTTTAAATTTTTTTAGTGAAATTCAAGTATGTAACAATTGGCATAAGTTCTTATTGGTAAAGAAAGATGTTTCCAGGCAAAAAGAAGTTGTTATACTTAGTCTAATTTTTTTGTTTTGTTTTTAAAAATATAAAGAAGTGTAACCTAAATACCTCATTCTCATTCTCTGAAAAAAACAGAGGGCTTCTCTTGCTTCTGTTGAAGCGCTAGTAATTTTAAACTTCACTCTAAAAATAGCCTGTAATCTCTCTTTTAAATGCTATACAGTCATTAACTAATTTTCTTCCCTTGAGAGGGTACAGAGGTAGGCTTATTTTACGAAAGGAGGTATTGTTCAACATTATTTAACTCAAGATATAAAATCATTGGACTAGCTCTGATACTAGAACTCAGAAATGTAACTGTGATCTTGGTTATGTACCACATCACAGTCTCAAGAGCAAATCCTGCTAGTGTTAAAGTGAAACTGTAACGATGGATGAATCCTCTGTTTATAATTGTTGTGGTGTAATGCAGTGTTCCTTCTGGATTTTTAATTATTGTATGTTTTCTTCCCAAAAGCTGATAATATGTATGTATCAGTGTCCAATAAAATCTCATTAAATGCTGAGGATGAGTTTTGAACCACTAATGAGCAATATCTTCCTCCTCAAACTTGCTTTTCCTCTCAGAGTATTTTTGAAGTGTTTTCTCAAGATAATGTGGTCTGTGAATATGTACTTTGCAGAATTCAGCTTGGTGCAGATGTATTGAAAAATATTTTTTAAATAAATGTGAATTGTTTATATTTGCTCTAAATAAAATTTACATACTTTTGTCTGACTTGATACTTTTTTTGTTTTAAATCAATTGACAGAATTCATTGACAAGAAGTGCACCCCTTGCCAATGATTCCCAAGCACGCAGTGGTGCCCGCTTTCATACATCTTACGACAAAAGATATATCATCAAAACTATAACAAGTGAAGATGTAGCAGAAATGCACAACATACTGAAGAAGTACCACCAGGTAAATGAACTCTACTAAAGTGTGGGATGTCTTCTTAAATATTATAATGCAAATCTTTTTTAGAGTCTTAAAAGTTTAAAATTAGTAATTATAGAAGAAGAGTCACTTCAGACTTTTATCCGTTTGCATCAACAATTTATTGTTTGTCTGTAATTCACAAGCTGCACTAGCATTTCATAAAAAGATATCTTTACATGATAAAGGTAACTTGGAGGCTGTGAGGTCCTTTGCCTTACTAAAAAAGATGGTCTTTCTTTTGGTAGTGGACTCCCAGGCTTGAAGGTATTTTATTCTGGGCTTGCTTGGAGATGTCTGTGTACATGTGTATGAGTGCTGCAGGTGACCCTCTCTTTCTAATCTGGTCAGTGGATGTTCTGTGTTTCACAACAGATTTAAAAGATTTAAAGTTGTGTTTCTATAAGAAATTAAAAATTGGATATGATTAATGTAAAAATCCTACTATTAAAAAAATTGGTTTTGATAATGGGAATTTTCATACATAATAATAAAGTTAAAAATGAACAGTGGAGATCCCTCAAACAGCCTTGATAGCTGTTGTACTGTGCTGGTGTATAGTTTGTGTGACTGGCACAGAGGGGAGCAGAACCTGGGAATTACAAAAAGCCTTAATAAAATCAGTGCTAGTTTTCTTAGTCCTACATAACTTCTAAAGCTGCAGAAGTCAGAAAAGCCTCTAAAAAAATCACCTAAAATATGCTTCACAGTAGGAAGGAGTTTTTGTCCCTCTTTCCATCTTCCTTCTCCTTTCTGTGGGTTGGAATTCCAGGTAAAGACTTAAGGACCTTTGTGGTTGGCCTTTTTTATTGTTGTTTAGGTGACTCATTTTTTGTTGTGCAATGTTCTTGTCTGTAGGAGGTTGTTGTTTGGGTTTTTTTAGATACATTACTTTTGTAAAACCAGTTTTAACTTCTGTGCTGAGAGGCCAAAACACTCTTTCAGGATACTTGGTACTGAAGGTATTGCCAGCCGTCTTTGTAAGGGAGATCTCTGAAGGCCTTCCAAGTCCAGAGTAACTTGGGAAGCCTTCAGGATGTTAGATATGAACTATTTTCTCTCTTCCTGTGGTGTTCCTCTGTTTAAATAACATGTAGGACCATTGTGAATAAATATTACTATCAGAAATATTCTTAAGACATCTTCTAATGACAGTTTTACCAAAGAAAATTTTAAACCTAATTTAAATCTAATTGTATTTTGGGATTTATTTTTATATGAGTTCTAAAACTTAAAATTTTAGTTTTGATCTGAAAGGGTTTGATCTGTGAAGCTGTACAGCAGAATTAAAGTTTCAGTCTGTTTCATATTTGGCATTAGAAGCTAGTATTAATGATACAGATTTTGAGACTTAATCCAGCTGAAAAGTCTTTTTGCTTTTCAAAACAGTAATCTTTCAAGAGTATCAATGAAGATAGTTCTAACATGAATGAATTTAATAATTTTGAATCTTTTTCATTAATGCTTTCCAGCATCAGGGTTCATATTAGGCTAGATTACAAAGAATAATGATCTGAAATTGATCTCTACCAGGCACCTAATTTCACTTTATACTAGAAAATCTTTCATATGAAATAGCTCTCACTGGTGCCTCCAAGAGATTCATAAAGTTACAACTTGTATTTCTTTTTGTCTCAGAACTTGAAAGCACATGTATAAAATGCTAAATAAAGAAGCACTCAAGTACAAAGACAGTTTAATAATTGGATTTTTTTATTTAAATAAATTCATTTCAGTATCTTCAGCAATGTACTGAACAAGGTCTAAATTAAACCTACTAGCTCTAATGACAGCTGACACAGTGTCCTCTGTGCTGCTGCTAGAAATTGAATGTTTGGGATCACAAGGTACAGCAGCTTGTCCTCCCATTTCTTTAGATGTTTTTCAGGCACACAAAGCTTATCTTCCCTTGCTTTTCGAAGTCTAGAGAACCCACTGTCCTCATGGAAAGATATTAATAATTCCCTTGACCAAGTTGTCCCACACAGATTTGCCTTAGCCTACCTTTCTACTAGCAAACAGTGCAGTGCCAGATACCATCTGCTGGTGCTTGAGCTCATTAATAATCCCTAGTGTGGTTTTGATTTGGGCCAGCTTACTGTCTCCCAAATAATTCTGGGCAAGAATAAAGGTGTTAATTAAGATGAGTTAATATTCCTACTAAGGAGTTTGAATATAAGCATCCTATTTTTTAGAGGGAAGCGTAATAACTTAGATGTGAGTTATTCCATTCCAGCTGGAACTGATGCCTGAGGACAGTCCAAGACCTGTCTATTTCACTGGTGTGGATGTAATTTTATGGTTCTGTAGGATGGCACAGTTGCAGTAGTACAAGACTTTTCAGATGCTGCCCTAGTACTCTTGTAGAAATCTTTGTCAATAAAACAAGTTTTCGTAAGTTCAGTTTTATTTTGGTGTACTCTCTTCTGCCAGTAGAGGAATTGTGAAGTTCCTTCTATTGATTTTCATACCTTACTGTGTTGTATCTTTCTTGATTGTTTATAATTGTACACTGGAGTGCCAAATATGGGATTTTTAGGGAGAAGTCTGTGTTGTAGTGCATCTAAAAACCATGGTATGTACCAAAGGAAAAACTCACCCTCAGTCTGTGTAATATTAGTCCCCACCTGAGAACCTTTTCCCTTCCCCTGTCCCATTGGCTGTAACTTCCCTGTGTCCCCTGATCACACCCCACACCCCCCCCCCCCCCCAGTATAGGAGATAAGACCCAAGGCATTTTGGCCTCTTTCTTGCCCTGGATGGACGACAGACAATAAACCCGGGATCATTCCAAGCAAGTTTGGGCCTCCTGTGTCTAGATACTTTTAGTCCTTGTTGCATCCACTCCAGGACCTCTCTCCTGCCCATGTTCCATGAAGAGCAGGACTCTCACCACGGCAGGTAGAACAGAGGGCTCCCCCGGGAGCAGATTGCAACAAGTCTGCTTGTTAACTTTTCTCTAGGTTCAGTTCACTGACTGTCAGCAGCACTCACACACGTGAAAATTCCTGGCCGAGCTGTGTTTCACAGCCTGAGTGACTGGGAATGGTTTGGAACTTCTGGTGCCCCTGCAGCATACCCTGTGCCAGCCTGCTCTGAGAGCAGAGTTGTGTTTGAAAGGTTCTGCCTTCTGAGAAAGGGAATGCACACGCCCAATTAGGTAGTGCAGGGATCATCTTGTAAAGGACAGCCTTTTTCAGGTACATGAAGTTGAGAGAGGTGATTCATGTGAATTTTAGGCTTTTTCTCCCTTGTTCCCCTAAAGAAGCTGAAGTTAGATCATCCGTCTATTAAGAACAGTGTCTTGTAAACAATTATCTTGCACCCTCTTTTAAGTGCCCAAGAGGGCAGTGATTATCTTCCATTACTTCTGACATAAATATGAGTGAAATTCATGCCATTTATGACAGATGATCTCTTTCAGGCTTTTTTCTTCCCCTCTGCAAATTCATTCTAGGTTCCTTTCCCAGCTTGAAACTGAATGAGTTTAATTTAAACCATAATATTTACTCACCTGTTTCCTTATTGAGGCTGATAGCACAAGGCTGGTAGAATCATTCTAGACCTTGAAAGCACCTCCGTCCTTGCTTGGGGAACAAACAAGCCTTATCAATTATTTTCCAAGACTGCTTGAACTGCTTAACAATAAATACCAGGGGATACGTCTATCTTGAAATGAAGAATGCTGGAGAGGGAACCATCACAAGGCAGAAGTATGAGACTCTATGTGTCCTTCATTCACAGAAACAGTTTTCATCCTGGCATTCACAAAAAAGCTGTTGTTTTCCTTGCATCTTGTTGAACTGCAGAGCTACCAATGAGGCATCTGGGAGTTTGTCTGGTTGGCAGAGAAATGTAGCACAGCAGCTTTTCCCATGAACCTCCAAAATCTGATTCCAAGTATTAGTTGTTTTTTTGGGAAGTCACCAAAGGGTTAGATAGAGACATGTACACTGCCATTGGCAAGTAGAAATTAAAGTTGTTTTATCACTAACTGGACATCATGGAAATGTACAGTTCACAGGCCCGTGCAGTTCCGTTAGTCCTTCCTCTCTCCATCTGTCTGAAGGTGTAATAACCTTTCTGTTCTTTGGAGCTCAGAGGAACTGTCATTACATGGTCTGTATATGTAGGAGTTCACAAAAGGAGTGGGAATAGTTCATAGCCTGTAGACACTTGTAAGTTTAAAAAATCTCAAATCTAGATCGGTGTTTTTAAATCATCAAAGATGATCTGATCAAAGATAAATTCCAAGCCCAGGGCTATATCCTAGAAATGTGTAAATAACTGAAAGTGAACTGGGCTTGAAGGAGTGTCAGGAGAAGTTATAGAAACAGCATATATGTGTGTATATGTAGTGATTCCAACTTAAAATTGTTGAATTGTAAATAATGGTCTTGACAATTGTAAATTATACTTGATATCCAAAATCATGAGTTTCCAAAATCATTTACCCTGTCTATGATGCTTTTTTTAGTGGCAGTCAGGTCTGCAACCTTAGAGAGATGATGAATACTTCAGTCTAAACACTGACACTTTCTGTCAACTCATCAGATGGGTCTGACACTTTTAGTATTGAGGAGAAACACTAGAGATAATTATTTTCTTTTCAAAAGTTGAAAGGAAAAAAAAAACAAAAAAAACACAGCAAAACAAACCATTAGGCAAACAGGAGGAGTAATACCTTTCTCCGTGCTTGATGCAGCAAGTCATCCTGTATTTTATGACTAAAGACCATCATGCATGGATCAGCCTTCTATCTACACTTGGAAGACAAAATGGCCTAGAGCTGGGTTTTGAAGTGCTATGGTAAATACAAATGCATACATGACATGCTAGGTTCTTATGTTGTGACTCTCCATTCTAGCCAGTTTCTAACTACAGTAATAGTTTTTGATACATAGCTTGAAATACTGCTTTTAATCACATTTATTGATAATTTACAATCAGTTTGGACTGCTTGTATTATTGGTGTATTGTCAGTTATGAGTAGAACTCATAACTCAGTGACGAGTTACTTATTCAGTGTTACTCAGCTGAATGTCATTTACTTATCAAATGACCAAATGTCAAATACTTATCAAAGAACCATTGATATGCTTAAATGGGTCAGACTTTCAAGTGTTAGGAAAACTACTGCTGTATGGGCTCACAGATGTAGCTGGACCATTTAAAATTGTGCAAGTTGATCAAGGGTGTTTATATTAAATAGTATTTGAGAGAAAAATCAAATATTCATTGGAAATACCTCCAAATCTAGTGGAATCTTATTTTAAACCTAGGCCCGTGAGCCCAAGAACACGGGCCAGAAAAATGGAGTTAAAACCTACTGCTGCCTTTGGCATTGTTAAGGGAGAGTTCAGCATAGTCATCTGTGATAAGTGTGTTGTCAGAATTTCACCCTGTGTTTAAGGAATGGGTAATACCTGGCTTCCTCCTAAATGAAAACTTTATATTTGACTATATATTTAGTACATTTATATATTTATTTTGGATATATTGTCCTGTGCAAAAAGTTTATTAATTTATATAAAATATGTATTGTAGATATTGCTGTATTTGTAGATATTTTCTAAAATACAAATGTTGTTTTCAAGGGCAGAAATCAGTAACAGTTGAGTAGAATTCTGAAAGCAGATTTTATGGTATCTGAAATGTCAGAATCAAGACATCCAGCCCTTTCCAGTGACATTAACTTGCTTTAAATCTTAAATTGGTGTAAAAGAGAAGCCCTTTTCTTTGAGAACAGATAACAGACAGGATAGACATTTTTAAAAATATATTAAAACAATTTTAGTGTCTTGGATAAACCAACACCTTTTAAACACTTCCTTTCTTTTTCATTAAAATGACTTCAAAAGGGATGACTTACTGCTCGTTGCTGACACCCAAGTAACTTTAGTAAAGACAAGAGAAGCCATCTCAAAGCAGGTGAACAGGGGAGAATTGTTAGGGTACAAATCTTCCAGCATAAAGCTCCTCATGACTGCAGGTCTCCTTTAGTTTTTCTGTAGGCAGCTGTCCCTGTTGATGGCACAGTTCTCTTCCCTAGGCAGGTAATTGTATGCAGAACTGACACCTATTGCACTGCCTGTTTGTCTCCCTGGCAACCAGCAGAAATAGTGAATACTGGTAAAGGAGAGGGACTGCCCGTTTACCAGAGGCAGCAAACAGTGGAGTGATGGGGAACTGAATGGGAAGGAAAGGAAAGAATAGAGTGAGCAAAAACTGGGAAATGACAGACATAAATAGACAAAAATAAAAGACAAAAACAAAAGCAGAAAAATGTGACAGCTGCTGAAGGGGAAAAAATATGAAAGAAATGGGAAAGCAAATAAAAGTGGGGGGGGAAATGTAGGCAATGAGGTGAAAATGGGAGAAATTAGAAATTGCACCAATAATAGAGTTCAGGGATACACAGGATTCAAGGAACAGCAGCAGATTGTTGTGGGAATGTAGGAGAAAAATTAAAATCATAAATAGATATTGAAATAGAGAAATATTATAGTAGGTAAAAGCAATTTAGTCAAAGAATTTATTGCAACATAAGCTGGAAAATATCCCAGAAAAGAAAATGGGGACTAGGTGCCTAGGAATTGGACTGGCATGGATGGGCTTGTCAAGCTTATAGGTTGCTGAAGCAGAGCTACATTAAAGCTTGTACATAATGGTACATTATGTACATTATGATACATTAAATATGATACATTAAAGTTTGTATCATCATCTCTCCATGTCAGTATGTGCACAGGTTATCAGTGGCTTCCTCCCAACCCCCATCTCTGCTTTTGCTGCATGAGTTGCATTCATATGTATCACCAAAAAAAAGGTAAAAAGGCAAAGCAAGGCAGTATAATGTAATGCTATTTAAGCACAAGCGTGAATGAAGAAGGCTGTAACAGTGACCCTCACACTGTATGTCCTGAAATAGTAAAGAGGTGAAGATTTCTGGGAGGTTTGCAAAGAAATGCAGTTGAAAAAAATCCTTTCAGCAGTTCCGTGAGAATCAAGAGGCAGCAGACAATGCAGCTCCTGCCCTGTGCTAAGATAACTGACTTGTAAAGCATCTGAAAAAACAGAAGCAGAAAAAGGAGATATGAGAATGTACATGTTCTCATCCAAACAGTCTGTATTTCACCTCCATCCAACAGGCCTGCTCTTCCTACAGAAAAGGTCACCCTAAAAATGGGAAACTCACTAGTGTGGTTGTCAGATGGAATTGCAGAAGGCTTATATGCAAAGGGACCACACAGACTGGAACTGTAACCAAAAAAAATAAAAACACATTGAAAGTCTTCCCTGAAAGGTGTGACATTTCATAGGTAAATAAATACACAAAATGGCAGAAAGGTCTTGACTGCACTGGCTCTATGGAGGCCTGGGTTTCACCCGCAGATGTTTTCTATGTATTTGTTGGGTTTAATATATATATATAGGGTATTGATGTTGTGCACAGCGCTTTTCAGAACAGAGAATCCACACAGTGAGTCAGTTATAGCAGTATGAAGTATGATGTTCCTGGTAACAGATCTGCAGCCTAGATAATCACATGTGGTGGTAACATTGAGATTACACTGCACTTAGAAGTAAAAATAACTGGCCATGTCTGAAACAATGTGAAGTGTAAGGCTGTGAATCATAAGTCTTGTATATAAAAACCTCTGCATTTATTGATTACTTCTTTAAATGAAATTACTTTCTTACATGACTTATTCAAAGAAAACAGCTTTATATGCCTTGAAAATCTGTAACTTTCTGGTGTGTCCTGCAGTTTGGCTAATTAATGCTTGCAATGTATCACATAAGTACCCAATGCATAATATTCTGTGAAATTATTAGGGTACAGGAAAATGGCAATAAGTGGAATATTTATAACTCTGAACAAGTTCTTTGTCTTTTTTTGTGGTAGTGATTCCACATGTCGAAGCTTGTGCACAAAATACAGTGGTGAAGGATATTTCTGATTGCAGACAAAAGGATATAAAAGAAACAGTTGAGCACAAAAATGACTATCAATGTCTGGTCCTGCACAGTATCCAAAATGGTTTTAAATAAATATGTAACTTGCTATTGAGTTTCTTTAATGGAAGTATCCTGGTGAATGTATAGACTTGTCACATAATTGTGCTTGAATTATCAAATGCTTGCCTTAATCATGATACCAAAATTTTTGAAAATAATATATAAAGGGACAATAGAGAAAGAGCTTGTTGTGTATTTCTGAATTAATGTTTCCAAAATAGGGCTGTGAGAAATAGGAATGCTGACTTTTCACATAGAACGAAGATAGATATAATTCAAGATTTAATATGCACCAATGTCAAATCATTCCACAGATGATCTCCAAGTGGAGGAGGAGGAATGGCAGAAACAGGAATTTTACTGTTTTTCCAAAAAGAGCCAAAAGTAGTATAACTTCTTGCCAGTAAATGGTATGCATTATGTTATCTTTTTATGTATCTGATACCTTAATAGCATTGCTATAGGGAAGCAAGAAGCTAATTAGATAGGTAAAGTTTTATTCTTACTAAGGAATCTTGAAGCTGTATTTATACAAATATTAATCAGAAAATAGGATCATAAAGAATTCTTACTTATTTTCAACTTTAAGCATGGGGTTCAAGAGAGCTCAGAAATTTCCTTATTTGAAATCTGTGCTGCACAGCTGATAAAATGTGTCAATATGCTGATGTCACTTTACTGTGTTAATAATAATATTGTCCTCGTGCTGTGCACAAACATAAAAATTGTCTAAATTAACAACAAAAAAAAAAGATGGGGTGTTTATTACAACACTCATTTTAAAAAAAGATGGATTTTGTTACTGCATATAAAGACTTGTAAATGTATTAGCTGAGTATTACAGTTTTATTTAGCAAGTCTGCTTAGTAGAATTGTTTAATGTTCTTTTTAGAAAAAAATAAAGGAGTGAAGGTCTTTTTCTTTCACTGAAATTTAGCAGTCCTGTTAAGCATGTACTGGCTTATTTTCTAGGCTCACTTTTTTTCCAGCTGTGAGTGGGAAACTTCAGGAAATCATTCCTAAAAAGCACCTTGAGGTGACTAAATTGCTACTTCCTTTATATCAAGATGGACAAATTGAAAATCTGCCAACCACAATCACCAAGTCCTGCTGGACTCCCACCCAAACAGATGACACGTTTTGCCTCCTCTGTGATGCAGATTTGGGGGATTGATAGTTTCAAAGGTAGGAAGTTCTAGACCAACCTTGTAGATGCTGAAAGCAAGTGGCATTCCTCCCTGTTTCCTTTGTCTCCCTATCAGGATAAGAAATACTGTCATAGGAAACACTGAAATAATTGTAGAGGCTTTTCTTTCAGTTGCAATGGGATGGGTGTCCACAGTCAGCAGCAAATAGGAAACAACAGTGTGGTCCTTGATCTGCTTTGAGAGGATCTCTTAGAAGTCTGCTAGAGCATGGCCATGTCCCTTTCTATCAAGAGGAGCAGTACTAGCAGAGCTTCTCATGTCTTGTGTTGCATGCTGGTAGCACTGCCCTTTCAGAAGTCTTTGTACACTGAGATAATGAAACAACAGTGCGAGCAGATGGAAAACCCTAACTTACAAGTAGAACTGAAACAACTCTCACTAGTAGCCTTCTTGTCCTCATTGCGTAGTACAGAGTATTTTGTGAGGGCGTTGTATACTGCTAACCAAATAATTTATTTTATGATATTACAGTGGGTATGGTGCTCATGCTCTGGTAATGGCATTGACATTTTACAGATGGGTACACTCAGAACCAGAAAGGTTAAAATCTGAGTGTTAGCAGTAGCTAGGATTGAAGAGACAGTTTAAGTGTCAATACTGTGGCAGGCACAGCTGAGAAAAAGGGCAGGGAGTTATTAGTCTGGTGCTCAATGTGCCTAGCTGGCATTCCTTCACATGGCACAAACTCTCTGTATGATTTCAGATAAAGGTTCTGCATCTCAGATGCCCATATGGAAAACTGGAACAATAGTCTTTATTTTAATTCAAATTCTGTAGTTAAAAGCTGTAAGATTATGAATGGTTGGGTCCATTAAAGAGTTGAGTAGCTAGAAATTCTGTGACACTAAACTCTTGTTGGAAGCTAGATTAATTTTCACCTTGTAGAACATAATAATCTTAAAGTAAAAGTCACTTAGTAAATGTTTTTACAGGAATAACTTTTCTTACTTCTTATAAAGCTTTTAAAAAGTATTTACCTTTAGGATATATGCCAAGTACTCGACGTTTATAAAAAAATTATCAATGTATTTTTGCTAGTATAGATTAGGACTTTAATGATTGGATCTTTAAGAGGAATGATAGTCAAAATAGGTTGTGTATCTTGTAATATGTTACAACTGCTTTGTGATGCTGTTAACAGCCCTATGACTGAAAATCCTGCAAACTGAGAACTTCAGCTTAAAACTTTGGATCTTTTAAATACAGAAATCCTCTCAGGTGCAAATTGATCAATCTTAGTGCACTGCTCACAGCTGGCCTTGTTTTGTGGGCTTTTTCTGCCAAACTTCTCTTTGCATTTTGGGGCATATAGTCACACTCCTTTCCTAAGATTCTGATTTGTATTCACTGGGTCTCTGCAGCACCTTAAGGTATTTTGCCTATTCATAGGCACTTTGAGCTTAAAAGTGCTTTGCTGTGAAGTGGCACAACTACTTTGTTCTGTGCTTCAGGGCTTGAACCTCCACTACAGCTCCAGGGCAGGCAGAAAGTAGAGTTACAGCCCAAAATGTGCCAGCAAGATTTAACAGGGCTTACATGTCAGCCAAAATTGGGTTCAATTGACAGTCAACAATTTCTATATTTGTTGTTCATTTCCTTTGTTTCTTGGTGGACAGAATTGTTCTCAGGAGTCTTAAGTCTATTTTTATTTTGCCAATTAAAACGTCTGTCTGTGGTAAGTGTTGATTCCAGTATAAAGGTAGTGAGAAGAATTCCTTAAAATTAGCAGAGGAGCCCAAAATTGCAAAGTCTCCAGGGTTTCAAGAGCTTTGTTACAGTATTTGCTACCAAATACTGCCTGCCATTGTTAAACAATTTAAATGGCTTATTCAGTTAACTTTTTCTAAATTCTTCTAAAATCTGTAGTTCTAATAACTGGGTCACTTTGGCACAAAGGAAGAGCAACTTCAGTATGCAATTAATATTTAAAAGCTGGCTGTAGGTTAGATTTCATGTTTCCTATTTGGGCCTTGAGTTTCTACATTTTCTCCAAGTTCCTCTGTTTGAGACTTGCTACTAACAGAAAGGGGAAAGCTGGCAAGTCCTTTGTGGTTTGCATCATTGTGGTTTAACTTTTCCTTGGTACCACAAAATATATAAGTGAATGTTTTTGAGTAGGATTAATATAATATGAGCATTTTTATTCTGAGGATAAAAATTTATCCTTTAATAGTTCTCATCATCAATGTATGTCTGCTTTTTCTGCTTCCTCCAGTGGTCTTTCTAATAGAACAAGTACTTGTAAGGCAAGTGGCTAGAAGAAAAAAGACAGGTTGCAGGTGGCAAATTTTTTCAAGGTGAACAGCGCCTTTTTAGTGGAATATATTGACCTTAAGGAAATATGAGGATTCATAAATAAAAAAATACAGTTAATTGCTCAGCTGTATTGACCCCGAAATGCAACCACCACATAGGAAGTAGCAGAAAGCTGGTGACAGTAAATAAAACCCTTTGCTGGTGACAACACCATAAATGTTCATCATAATAAACAAATACTGAGAATACAATTTAAATATGGTCTGGGACAACACAGTACATATTATAGCAATGTGATGTTCAAAAAAGTACTTGGGTTTCAACATAACTACCAAATACATGCTATCTGCTTAAGTTTGCTTTTTTGTGTTAATATAAAAGTTAAAAAGGTCTGTCAAATGGACTCTTCTCTTTCTATGAGGTTGTCTGTGGAAGTTGAGAGTTATAAGTTAAGTGGCTGAAGATTTTAATTTTTAAACACTGGCCTAAAAGTAGAATAACTTCCTGATGAGGGGGTTTGTTTTTGCATAGTTTTTTGAAGGTTTATCACCACACAAATATTCAGCAAATAAATGTGTTGTTTCTTTGTATTTTATGTCTAAAATCTAAATATGTATTTATATAATATATGTCAAACCTCATTTTTGTTTGTTTTTTTCATTCTGCAGTTTATTGTGGAGTGTCATGGAAATACACTTCTTCCCCAGTTTTTGGGCATGTACCGGCTTACTGTTGACGGAGTTGAAGTATATATGGTTGTTACAAGAAATGTGTTCAGCCATCGTTTATCTGTTTATAGAAAATATGATTTAAAGGTGAGAAATAACTGCTGATTAAATAACTGACAAAGTCGCAGAAAATCTTTACTATAAATGGTAGATTATGCTGATGCTTGAATATTGCTCAGAACTTTAATAAATTTAAAATTGTATTACACAAGAGCCAGCATAACTGATTTAATTCTACATTTAGCTTCAGCAAAACTAAAGGATGGTTTTATAGATATTATACAAATTTATCTGTTTTGTGCATTTTTATGTGCAGCAATTTAGTCAGGTATGTTTGCTAAATGTGGCTAGTAGTTAAAGGTAAAACTCTTCACACTAGTACAGCAGTAATTCTGCTTCTTAAAGGTTTCTAGCAACATTATGGAAAGCCACAGTTGATTCTGCAGAAGGGGTTTATAAAACAACTGAATAGCATAATTTAAACCAATAAATGCTGCTAACAAAATACATCACTATTGCAAAAGCTTGAAAACTTATCCAATATTTTAAAAATAATTCAAGTGAAAAAGAGAAAAGTCTTTAAAAAACCTAAACATCTGTTTTTATGAAAATATCTGTTTTACTTTTGTTTCAGAAGCTTTATCTGCTCATTGTAATTCTGACAGTAGTTAATATACAGTGCTTACAACAAATACCCAAAATGTAGTCTTAGTCTTTCTACCCAAGGGATGGTATTTTAATTTCCTCTGTAAAGTATCCCCTTAGAAACCTACTTCTTTCTAATACATTTAATTTCTGTGTGCTGAACCACTAAGTGCCTCTGCAAGCTTGTTTTAAGATGTTCATTTATCATTCTGTATTAAGAGATTTGTAATGCTGTGTAGTGCACTATCCTTTCCTACTGTCAAGTGTCTGTAGCAATTACTTAGATAGTTGACTGAACTTGATTTATAAGAACTGATTTCCAGATTGTCAACAATTTACTTTCTGATATTCAGTACTATCGGCAGCAGTTGTTACCAGAGAAAGTTTTTTTTTTAATTTGAGAGAACTGTGGTTTAGAGCATTGTAATGTCTAGGTGCATTAAAAAGGGTACGAAAGCACAACAGAAAGAAACAGTAATTATATACAGTATGTTCTTAACATTGGTGTCAACAACTCTTTGTTATTTACCTCTGTGAATGCTTCTGTAGTCTATTCAGTTTGTCCAGCTGGACAGCATGGCTTTAACATCTCATGCAATTCAAATTTAACATCAATATCGTATTCCTCAAAACAAATTCCTTCACTGAAGAGATTTATAGTGATGCTGCATATATTATAAATTGTTTTTTCTTGATATTCTTTGCTATGGCATCTGCAGTTGTAGATTCATATTTCTTTTTAGTACATGAATATTTTTGACACCAGCTTAGAACTCATTTTGTAGCACAAGTCTCTACCTCTGTAGATACAAGAAAAAAAGAACACAGATCAGCATAGGATTTCAAGGGTATTTTTTTGGCCATGGGTGCATTTTGTTAAAATTACTTCAATGTAATTTTTTTTACCAAATGTCAAATTTGACATCCTCCCTAATTTTTTCTATTGTGAATATTTTTTTCTTTTCCTTCAGTTTGATTTTCAGTTGATCTTTTTCTCCGGCCTAATAGTCTGTTGGAGCATAGAATACAATATAAAAGATGTCTCCTGAGTAAACTAAAATGTTCAGCTTTTACCAGGCTTTATTATCAGTTAAGAATAATTCAATTAAATCCCTGCTTGCTGGGCCATACATATATAATATGTATATACATATGTATATACAATAACTAAGAGATACTGTCCCATATATCTTTTCTCTCCATCACTTCTGAGTTTTCTAATTTTCTTTCTGTAAACAGAATAAAACATGCTATAAAAGGGTCTGCTTGGGGATCCTCACATTCTTTAAACAAGTAGGACTCCACTCCAGCACTTCTTTACATAATGCACACCCTTAAACAAACAGCAGAGCTAATTTACCCATCTTTCAATGTCCAGTTACCATATTTATAGTTACTATTTCTTGCAGTACTGTTATGTGATAAACAGATGCTGGGTATTTAAAGGTGTGGTCCTGCTCCAAGAAATTTTTAAGGAAATATAGTCTCTTTTTTTGGCAGCTCACAGCTTATTCAGAAAGCACCATATTACCCACTACATTTAATGTAAAAAATAAATTTAAAAAGAAAATCCAAAATGTCTTTGGCAAGCACTGTAAGTCTTGTGAATCCACAGTTGGTCTCTTTTATTTTTACTCCATGTTGCTGTGAGATGCATTGTTCTTGTTTGTACTTCATGATCTTTTAAATACTTGTTGTTTATATTGTGTGACATCCTTTTCAAATGTGTATTATGAATGTCCAGACGGTTACACAGAATAGGCTATTCCATATCCATACTGCTAAATTGGCACAGAAAGATGAGAAGTCTGCCAAGCAAACTGAACTTCCAGCATAATACACACAAAATGAGGATGAGAGATGAGAAAAAGCTCCAGGAATTAGGAGGACAATAGAAGTAGAGCATTTGAGGATTTAATCCATCTTTCTTCTCTCATGATGCATCTTCTTTACATGATTGCAGCAGTTCAGCAGTCCTGGACATTCTACCTACTGTATCACCATTCTTTAAAACATTTCTCAAGTTCAAAAGAACGCAGTTCATCCACTTTTTGACCTGTTATCATAGCATTTTCTAATTAGTTTCTGACATATGCACATTTTTAGATCCATTTTTTCTGTTTCAGGGCTCTACTGTGGCTCGAGAAGCCAGTGACAAGGAAAAGGTATGGTACATTTCTGTTTCTTTTTAAATTAATTAACCTTCTAGCTAGACTCAGAACAAACATAATTGGTGCTGTTCTGATCCCTTCCCTTTTTTCTGCCATTTTCTTCCCTCTTGAGTTCTACCTTACCCCTCCTTTATCTGTCCTCTATTTCCTGCAGACCTTTGAATGTTGGTTTGCAAAGGTGTTCAAATTTCAGAGGTAAGTGAACCTCCTTTGCCTCCTCCTTTTCCTTTTCTCTTCTCTTAGTTTCTTCAGAGTCTATCCTGTGCTAGGAAAACATCAGAACTTTGTTCCCTTCTCTCCTGCTTCGTCTTCTTTCTCTTCCTCTTTTAATATTGAGATTTATGAATACTCTATGTCAGTTAATGGAATTCTATGATGGGACACCACTTCTAAAATGAGAGCAAGAATGAACCAAACCTTGAATTATGAGAACCCTTGGGTATGTAAAGCTCATACAAATGAGCAAACGACTGACAGACTTGGATGTACATGTAGCTATAATGAGAGACAGTCTCCCTCAAATTCTGGGCTGAAACTTTGCTCTAAATGGAAATAGATTGCTTTTTCTTCACCTCCAACTTCAGTTCTTTTGGAAAATTTAATGTTCTCAGTTTTTCTTTGTGGTTTTAGCGAAATAGCCAGATGACCTTTTAGGAGAGGTTTCTCCAGAGATTCTGCAGATAATTAGAAGTGGAACATAGTCTCCATCATCCAAGACTTCTTAGATCTCGAATTTGGGTGAGGTCTAACAACCCATGGCCCATGTTTTCTTAATTTGTCCGAGCACATTCCTCCTGAATTAGCATGAGATTGTTCAACAGTTCACTTAAAAGAGTTCATTTTATGTTGTTCCCAAATTCTATTCAGATAATTTGTTTTTCTCCTAAGCAGTAGTTGTACCATACCTGACTCTCTGAATCTTCCACAGATCACACAACTGCACTAAAGAAGTAAAGGGACATGTCAGTTCTCACTACATGAAAAACTGTGTGCCAGGTTTTTCCACCTTTCCTAAGACATGATGGCACACTTAAAATTCTTCTTCCAGCATTAGGCAGTACCAAGGCCCTACATGTGAGCTGCAGTTAGATTGCCTCTAGATTAGCATTAGCTCTCTTTTGCTGTACCAGGCCCTCAAGATCATGTCTTGAATGGTCTCCATTCTTTCCTTTTGTTACCTGGTTTTGGTTTTGTTTAGTGGCAATTGTAGTGTTTTTAAAGTGCATGGAGTAACTCTTCAGTGTCTTACAAACAATACCTCATGTCATTGAAAACCTCTGCTGTACTATTAAAACAATCTGATAGAAAGGATGAGGACAAATTGTTTGGATGGGACTGCTTCAGGTTGTAACATTAATGCTTGCACTAGTAACATTAAATTTAAAAATATTATCTATAGTCAGCTGTACAGCAGGTGATACTAGACAGATGTTTAGCAAAGTAGTTTTGAGCAATTTTAGAAATATGCATCATACTAATAAATAGATTAATGATAGTACATGTATATTGTAGTTAATACATTGAGAACCTCAGAGAAACAGTGCCCTAATTTTGCTCCTCTGTAAGTTCACGGAAGAATTACTATTAAACTTGCTTAGAGATAAATTGAAACAAAATTGTGTACTTTTACATAAATGCATACAATAATTATTCTGTAAATTTAATGTGAAATCATAACTTCCATAAGGCAGGTAACAAAAATTCTTACCAATTTCACATCTAGAACCCTCCCTTTGATTTTGAGTACTTCTCTCAAAACAATGCATAAAAGCCTCATCACCCCCTAATTCTTATTCTGCTATTTTAATAGTTTGATTTCTTGGGGATGGAACTGCACAAAGCTTACTGATGTTGTAAGAAGACAGTCTGAGGCTTTCAGAACAGTTTTCTGTCGCTCATCATTCCCCTCAAACCCCACTGCAATGCAGCAGGGAATTGACAAGATTGCATTCAGAAAAAAGATTTTTAAGGAAGGGAATTACTGGATAGGCATCTAATTCATAGAGGGAATAACATTTTATATTTCGAGACTCTTAGGGATTCAAGCAAGGGAAAATTAGTATTTTGCTTATTGCATGGGGCTTTTTAAGTTTTGGAGTCTGCTGTTTGATTTGAAAGGGCCAGAATACCTTTTGCCTGTGGATTGCAGATGTTGAGAAGATTTGTCATCACTACGATCTGAATCTCCTGCAGTATGCATGACAACAGATTTACTCACTCAAATTTCTCAAATATTTCTTAACACACAGCTTTTAGGTTTAAATGAAAAGGATGTTGTATATTTATATGAATAGACAAGGGAAGTTTGGTTCTGAAACTCTGAGCATGTCATGAGAGGTATCTCTGCACATGTGCCACTGATTTCAGGACCTGAGGACCTGTTGAACCTGGATATGTAAATGGTCTATTATTCCTGAGTGACAAGTGGAGCCTGTAGCATGTTTTTTACTTCCATTTTCTCTTAAGTAGATGCCAGTATTTCAAACTTCTTGTTGTCATCTCTGAGCATCTCAAATCAATCTTAGGATATGAAAACAACTGGAAAGATTTGACTTGAAAGGCAGGTGGGGGGAATGGCGTTTTAACAAATTCTCTGAAGAGATTTTGGCGTGTTCTATCATACAAGAAATTGACCTGAGTGATTAAACAAAACCAGGCAATATGAAAACTGAGCTGGTGTAGTAAATTATTAGCTAATTTTTAGCCAGATGCAAGCTAAATCATTGATTTATTAATATTATTTTGAAAATTATATTAATATTAATAAACTTCTATTAATGGCAGTATAATTACTTATAACTATATAGCTATTCACATATGTGACAGTAATAAAGGAAGCTTTTGGTACTAAAATATATGGCTAAATTGTCTGGCAGTAGCTAGCTTTTAAATGGGTTTTTAAGTAATTCATAGTGAGTTTTAAATGACAACATTCAAATAACCAGAATATCAAGAATAATGTTTACTTGTCTTAAAGCTGGACAAGTCAGAAAACAGAAGAGCAAGTCTTTTCAGTCACATTCTAATGCAGACTGTAAATTCTAGATGTATTACTTTAAAAACAAATTTAGTGAAATTTATGTTCTTGAATCTTCTTCCTGTCAAACTAAAAGTTATATACTCAGTTAATGAAAAAGAGACAAATATGCAAAAATATTTAATGAATAAGAAATCAGAGATAATAATATAATTCTACTTTAATTTGGTAGTGTAAAATAGGTATTAGTATTCAAACATTTTTCAAAGTCAGTTTTTAGGATGAAAAGTTGTCAGATTGAGAATGGTACTTTTCCATCCTTTTACAGTTTACCTCCTGTTTGACTGTCTTCAGCTGTTTAATATCCTAACACATGGATGAGCAGTTCCAAAACTGTCATTTCAATATTTTGTAATAATCGGTGTAGAAACAAGCACCATTCTGTTAAATTTCACCTTAACACACAGTGCCTTTCATTTGTGTTACAAATGATACTTTTGATAATAAAGGCATCACTTTCTTGGCAACATGTATCATAACATACACTTAGAGATACCTTGGATTTTAAAAGAAACAGTATGTTTCAGCAGTTGTTAGATTCTGACAGCTGCTCCTTTAAAAATTTTTCTTATTTTAGTAATGGGCATTTTCTATTCATTCTTTGGACAATTTTGCCCTCTTAAGTGAAATGAGAATAATGCAGAACTCCCCTGGTGGTCTAGCTGCTCACAATTATGCTGTACTTGCAGTAAAAAATCAAATTAGGGGTAACAGCTGAGTCTACTTGTACTGATAAAAAAATCTATGTAAAAAAATACTGATAAAAAAAAGCTGTTGCTTGTGAGTGAGCAGTTCAGAAAGAAATCTGAAGACGAAAAATCCTAACTGAACTGATGCCCACCACATTTCATCTTTCTCAAGCAATTTCAGAGATTATTATGTTTTTTAAATCAGTCTAAAACTGGTTGCATTGCCACCTCAGTAGTATGTGTTGTTTCCAAAATCACCTTTCATAAATGCAGGAAAATTATAGCAAATGTAATTGAATAAAGGATTTTCGATTCAAGTTTCTTTTGGGAAAAAGATTGCCATAATTGACAGCTATGTTGCATCTTAATTAAATTGGATGCAAAATACACAGCTGTGATAATTAGATGGAAAGTTGTCACTAGACGTTAGCTTTGTGTTTTACTTTATATATTACAACATGTAGTAATTGATTTCTGAGAGGAAAGTATAACCTAAGGAAGGGCTTTAGTAGAGGAGCATAGCAACAAGATCACCCACTCTTGACTCGGTTTTTTGTTACTTTTGGTGTCACTATGTAAAACCTTATTCAAGGTACCTCATTCCAGAGTATGAGCTATTTTTTCCTGCTATTTTAGAACATTTTTGTACTTACCTCTTATTAGTGATTTCAGTCTGCTTCATGTGCTGATCTCACACAAGAGACTTGTGAAGTGTCTTAGATTTATCTGTGAAATAAATCTAAACATTGCAATGTACTGAGATTATAACTTTCAAAACATCACACTCCAAAGATAGGGAGAGACATTCAGGGTTTTGATTTCAGCATTTTTAGCCTTTTCATGACACCAACCCCATTACAGTTTTTCAAAACAAAGTATTAGTTTGCCTTTGTTTGGTTTTGAGGGGTGGGGGTGTTTTGTTTCATTTTTGTTTAGAGAAGTCTGCTTTCCATATGTTAAAAAAAATTTAGAAAATAACAGGGGAATTTTGTGTTGTACTTTATATGTTGCATGTTCATTTTGCAGCAGGAAGACATTAATGCTAGGGATAATTCTGGATGCATTTCCTTGAGCATTGAAAAGACAGTTTCTATTTTGGTACATGCTTGAGTACTTAACCCTTCTACAGCATCCTGCACAATTTTTTCTTCCTACATTCCTACAAAAACGTTTGTTGTACTGGCTAAAGTCATTCCAGTGTTTCCCCTCAAACCCTGTTTTGGGTTTACAGCTTTATTTCCATTGCCTTTTACAGACCTCTGATGTCAAATGGAGCTGCAGACTCTTTGTATAGAAACCCCTGTCTGGGGCAAGGCAATTTGTACAACCAAAGTTTGGACCCAGCTCACAGAACTATGGGAGGCAAGAAGCTGCATAATTCCAAAGGAAGTTATTCCTCCATCTTGTAGATCTTGTGACTCCAGAGTTTTGATTCAATTCAAAATCACCTGTTCCAAGTCATTGCAAACTCTATTTAGTATTATAGCCTTTTTTTTTTTTCTAAACACTGTCTTCCATATATGCTGATGAGCCCAGTACTTTAAAAAATTAAGGTGTATTTGGGCCATTTGCTGTTAAAAAAGTCCAGGGTGTGGACCTTAACTCTTGGCAGATGTTTTACATAATTTTCGAAAGTTATAAATTGTAAGCCAGATTTTCACATGATCATCTGCATGAATAATGTGACTTGTGACTAGTTCCAGAGAAAAAATAAGGCTGCTATGCTACATTTCTCCTAATATCTAAACCTTGTCTTTGTTAGATGAGAAACTTCTGCCAGAACGTGAGGACAATTAGTCTTTTTCTTTTTTCAATCCCTGATTTGGAAACTTACCAGAACTACAGCTGTTTTAGCAAGCTGCTTCCAAAATGCCAACATTAATGTTAGCTATGACCATTATATTTGATGTCATAATGCATGTAAAAACCCCTTTGTGGGAAAAAAAAATTGTTAATGTTCATTTCAACTCATTAGGATAGGATGCTGAACCAAGATGTCCTAATACACAGAAACTATTTCCATGTTCATCTAGAAATAAAACTTCACCTGATTCTTATATTCCAAGACTTCTTTTAATTCAAAGCAGTATCAGCTCTTACTGTGTACTTTTATTTTGAAGAGGCTTTACGCATTCTGTCATCTTAGTTACGTAGAAATCTTTATTGATTTTCAGCCTTTCAAAGGCAGTGAAATCTTCCTGCCATTAAAATTCTCTGTGACCATGGCAAACTTTGGAATGCAAACCTGAAGTGTGCTGATAACATGCTTTTTTAATAAATAAATATTTTATATTTATAAAATCTGCTGTGCCTTTCTTGCATCTTTAAGTAGGAGATTAAAAACAGTGGAGGTGGTTCAGAAAGAAAATCTATTATTAATTTAGTGGAAGTAGTTAGATGCTCATCTCCTGTGCAGCTCTTAAAATATTTAGTTCTTTAATGACAGTAATATGTTCATTATAATGAATTACATTCTAGGAGAATCATTTTCCAACAAGGATTGTGCTTCATTGAAAATATTTGAGACATCATAAAAAATTAACCATATCAATTATTTCATTAAAGCAAAGTCTCAGGTTTTTTTTATTCAGATAATGTTCTAAACTGCCACAATGTGACTCTATTTGTGTTTATTTTACCAAGGAAGAAATGAACATAGTGGGATTTTTCAACATAAATGAATGTATTATTGATTTGACATAACTACAAGAGCCTCTTCTGGTTGAATGTTTCATAGGTTTTGATTCTTAAATTCACAAATCAATCTTAAGACAAATTTCAGTTAAAGTACTACTAGAATCACTTTTATCAATGGCTGTCATTAGTAATATGTGGGACTGCAACAGTATCCTAGGACTATTCGGCTTTAAATAAATAAGGAGAATAATACTGTCTAGTACACCAAAAAAAAAAAAAAAAGGTCTGTCTAGTAATACCTAGAAAGAGGGAAGAGAATAGGCTGGGATGCATCCCACAAATAATGTAGCGAGGGCAACCACTGGCACAGAGCTTTTTAGCTTCAGTTGCTTAGATGCTGCTTTTACTTTGTCCTTTTTCTTCACTTGCTTTGGAGCTGGCTTTTAACTTAGGTGGTTCTACACTTGCCAGTTCTTGACAACTATGGGTATTTGGGTGAATAAAAATTACCTCAGATAAATATTGTCAGAGGGATGACTGTGGGCTGGGGGAACCTACATGCAAGGCAGTGAGGAGTCTGGCATTTTTTGGGAATGCTGACTCACTGCCCGGAACGTCCTTGGGAGTACCCCTTGGGTCTTGTGATGGCAGGCAAGAACTGCAGCAGTGTCAGCTTTGCTAGCTCACTTTTATTAAAAATAGATCAGAGACAAGGTTAAAGTGAAGTATGGCACCTGCACAACCGGCTTACCAGCATTAGCATCTTCCAGAGAAGGCACTGCTTTTAATTTAAGTTTATTTTTACTACCATAAGAGTGTCCTCAGTGGCGAGGCAGCTTCCACTCACACCCCTGCTGGTGTGATGGGGCTGTGCTCTGTGGGAAGCCTGCGGCAGAGCCTAGAGGCAAACAAGCATCTCAGCATCTTAACCACAAGCACATCCTCCCACTGTGCTCACCCCCTAGCTTTAAACAGCACTAGTAGGGGAGTTTTCTGTGTTAATGGGCTTGTTTCACTTTAACCTCTGCCTGATTTCATCAATAACTTGGATATACTAGGTGGAAAAATAATCTGGGGATTTTTATTTTTTTTTAAGTAATTTTGGGATAAAAGTGAAAGAATCTTGGTTTCCTGCATTCTTTTCATTATTGCTTCATATTAATTTATTTCATCCGAATCTCCTCTCCATTCTTAAACATCCCACGCACTGGATTCCATCCTCCAGTGTTGGCAACATCCCTGGATCCACAGTCCCGCCTCTGCAGAGTTAGCCCTGTCCATGGGACGCTATGCTCACTTGAGTATGGTAATCTCTACAGCTGTTAGCCTGGAATGCTTACCCCTGCTCATTTGTGTCCTAAACCTCTTACTGAGTAGGCCAGAAAGAAAATCAATGCATAATGTGCAGTCATATTGTGGTAAACAATTCATTGTGAGCTTCAGAAAGTGTCCAGCATTGTTTTTGAGTAAAGCAGGAGAACAGTGCTGAACCTCCTTGGAAGTGGAGTCTCTGATAGAGTAATGGTTATAGCACCATCTCAGCTGCTTTGGTGTTTGTTTTCTTTTTTTTCTAAATATAAATAGAGGATCACTATTAGAGGGTATTTTAATGTTTCAGAATGTTCTAGATGCAAGACAATAATAATTCAGAGCAGCCAGACTAGGACCTTATGTTTTTTTCAAACTTCATAGGTATCGGGATGCAGTGGATTTAATAATGGATTTGTAACTATTATAATGCTACTAATCTCTGAAGTGGTTTTGAGCAGTTATTGGAAGAAAAGGATCTATTTCTAAACAGTAGCATTGTGGGATCTCAAGCAATTCACAAATTCCAGGTCCAAAAAATTAATTTGGACAGTTGGGAAACTGACTATTTTGGCCATCTCAGTACACACAACCTAACAGCAAAAAAAACTTATCGCTACTGTGAAAATCTATGAGGGCCTTTCAGAGTCTGCTGTGGTGCTCACATTTTAATGCTGTGCTTTCCAAGGTATATATATTGGAGCAGAGGAAAGAAGCTCTCAGGTTCTTTTCCTTGCTGTGTCATAGGAAGAAAATAAACTTTATGAAAAATACCATCTCCAGTAGGATTATAAGCAATGTCTGGCTAGTTAAACTTACAGAGGACATTCCTGTAGGCTGATGTTAGTTGCCTTTTATTCCTAGCAGAAGGACTTTCAGATTAAGAGGAAATTATTTTATTCAGGGTACTCACTAGTTCTTGGCCACTGACAGTTCATAGGAATTGCACCACTGGTTGTTCTTCAACATTTTCTTTGTAAAGGAAACCTGTTCTTCCATACTATTGATTAAAGGTGGGGCAGAGAGAAAGGCTGTTGATTGCCTATAATGGGTCAATTTTTTAAAGGCTTTGACTGCAGGAGTTATTATTACTTCAAGTTTGCTTGACCAAATATTCCTGAAGGAACTGCTCTTTTGTTTGTCAGTTTTCTGGGGTTTTTTGTGCAAACTTCTAGTCACTGCCCATAAAAAACAGAGCCCATTTGAAGTGTTGCAAATCACTTCATGAGGGAGTTGAAGACAAAGGTAATCAATTCGTTCCAACATCAAGAATATTTAATTACATATTGAAGAGACAATGGTCTTCTCTGGGATTTGCTACTTTTAAGCAGAATTTCATAATTCATATTTATTTGATGCTTTCCAATGATTATTTGGTATTGGGCACTTGTAAGCATTCACAGTAGTTGTGCAAAATGCAGTCCAGTCTGACTTCCTCTGTAAGACCTGATGCAGGCCCTTTGTTATGAGATGTAATTTGTGTTTTGATTTCACTTATTGCCAGTCACTTTGATAAATGACATCTTGGAAGAAGCTCAATGCAAATCAGTGTTCAATGCAAATCCAGTATTGAGTGGAGATTCTTTCCTAGCTACATTTGCTGCCCAGTGGGCAGATACCTTCTAGGGCATTTCCACGAGGGATACGCTAAGGAAAGAGCTCCATGGATGCAGTTACAGAGAGCTGTGTGCCAAGGAGAGACGCAGCTTAGGAGTGACTTTCTGAAGCACAGGGCCTGCACCAGGCCAGCAGCTTCACCACACTCCTCTTTACAGTCCTGCTCTTACAGGAATTTTGGTTTGTTTTAGGCCAAAGAGCTGCCGACGTTCAAAGACAATGATTTTATTAATGATGGCCAAAAGATTCATATCGATGAGAATAACAAAAAGATGTTCCTTGAGAAACTCAAAAAGGATGTTGAGGTAAGAATGTGTCTGTTCTGTTACGTGTGGTTAAAATGTGTGGCAAATTATGGATGTCCCAGGAAATCATACCTGTAATTCAATAGTAAAAGCTCTTGTTTATAAAACTGTAAACACTGGCTGTTTTAAATGAAACACAATTTAAACTTTCAGGAGTTGGTCAGTGCTTTGCTGATGTGATAAATGGCTTGCTGCCATAGCTGGTTGCCATACATTGTTCCTGCCTTGATGATGTGATGTTAAAATGATGGTACTGCTTAGGACTTAAATGCTTTACAAGCCTAGTACTTCCAAATGCCCCTGAGAGAGAGGTGAGTATTGTTAGTTGTATTTTACAGGTGGAGGTCCCTCAGAGCTAAGGCCAAACATGGACTGTAGTCCATATCAGAGGAGGGGCATCTCCCCTGCTCACAGCTGCACATGACCTTTTTGTTTAATAATAGTAATCCAGCTTTAAATCATTCTTAGTATCACAACAGTAGAGTGCTTCAGTAATCTAAATGCAGCAACTGGATTCTCATCTTAATATAGTCTTTAATATACATTTGTAATTTATTTGGCTGAATATAGTAAATACTTGAAAGAAAAGTGTTAATGTATGAATTTAATGAAATATTTTTACTGATTTTGTTCAGCTAATAAAATAAACATCAGACTAACTTGCTCACACAACTTGCCTTTAGTTTGTATAATTTAAAATATTATTCCTAAACATGGTACTTTGCAGCTTATACTCAAAGACTAAAATCTGTTTTCAAGTGAAAAGGCAGATTTGGAAGAGACTTGGTAGCAAAATGTGTCTGTGACTTAATAAGACTTTCAGTTATTTATACCAAAAGAACTCTGTGAATTGACTTTCTGAACTCTTCAGATCTGCATCTCATTAGTTGTACAAAACAAAATACTGTTACTTTAGAATTTACCCAATAATTTGCTTCTGAGGAAATCTAATTTCCCATCATAGTAACAATGGGAAATTTATGATGGTGAGGATGATGAAAACATAAATACCTTGTGAAATACCAATGTGTGTTTATTTTATATTTAAAATATAGTGCTCTACTGATGTCACAGCTCTAGAGATAAGTTTATTTGGGTTAAAATTTTGTGCTCTTTTAACATGTTGCTGACTACTGCTTTTACAGTAAGTAAGTTGCAGATAATATCTTAAGTGTGAGGAAGGGATGTGGAAGATACTTTCCTACCCTGAAAAGTAGATTGTCTATGAACTATATTATTTACCAGACTGAGAATATAATGGAAGATTATGACTTGAGAGGCTGTTTTTATGGGTTTGAAGTTTATACAGAGAATTGTTTAATATCCATGTAAACCACTAGTGTGAAGTGATCTGGCTCCTGATTTTGACAATGGCAAGCTATTCTTTAACCTTGGTTTTCTTTTGTTGGTTCTTTTGCCCTTACTAGATAACTGATAGACACACTTTGTAACCAATGTGTTAAAGCACACATTTCACTACAATGAAAAGAAATGCACAGTACTTAGTATATTATCTTATCAGACAATATTTATAGTTTAACATATAATAGAGTACTATTCTGAGCTATACAGCTTTCTCTCTGTTTTTTTTTACATTAAGCTTTGTTTATATATTTCTCCCCTAATCAAGTCCTCTGTCCCCTTCCTGTGTTCAGACACAAATTATTACTGCTATTTTGATGTCCCTTGTCTTTTCTCCCATCTCCTTATTCCACTGCAAGTGTCCCGAGAAAAACTACATATTTTTTCTATTTAAAATCAGATTTTTTTTTTTCCAATTTGTATCTTACTGTTTTTTCCCCAAGAGTCCGTTCTCTTTCATGCTGTTCTTTATTATTATTGGTAGATTTTTTTCCCCCTGTATTTACCAAGTAGTGACTAATATGCCTGGAGTTCTTCTACCCCCTTGCCTTTGCCCAGTCTCATCTATTTGTCTTGTATATTGTGCATCATGTCTTCAAACTTAGATCCCTTCCAGTCTTGTGAAGTCTACTTTTTATTTTACTGAAATAAATTATACTGAAATCAATTTAAAGCAGTTTCTTCTTCTTAAAACCTCATCTCAGTCTCACAATATTTCTTCTAGAACTTTAATTTACAGTTGTCTCCAGCTTGTCTACTTTCTCAGAATCAGATTTTGACAAACCGGAGTTTCTCATTACCTAATATTTTATCTTTTTCAGTGATCACAATCACTAGCTCTGTGCCAAAGTCTAGCTCAAATGCCTTCTTCCCTGGTCTGCTCTAACTTCCTTTTTATAACCATTTAGTGTTTATAAAAACTGAAGCAATTTTTATTTTAAGCCACTTTCTCTACATACCACAAGCATGGTCTTCACAAGTTTGAAATCACAGTACTTCTTTTAAGCTTCAGCACAACTCTGTCCTGCCTATCCCTCACCCCCTTGAGCTGCTTATCCCGTTTTCCTGCTTTTATGCCTTCCTTATATCCATCCTCCTCTTTCTGCCTTATCCCATTCTCCTCAACTAAAATAACTTTGTTTGTACATAGAGTGTATTCATCTTTCAATTTCCTAACATCTCCCATCCTTACTCTTTATTCAAAACCACCCTTCCATTCATGTACGTGTTTTGCTTTCGTGATGCAAATCATGAGCCTGTCACTGAAGAGAATACATCACTTCATGTCTTCAAAGTGTAAAACTTCACAGCTTTTCCACTGCAAGAATTTTTGAACACTTTTCATGGTTCTTTAATTAAAGACTTAAAAGGGATTGGGAGGGTGGGTTCAGCTCATAGTGTGCTCTACATCTGATAGCACAGAGGCTGCTCTGGACACTGAGCTGTGACAGAGCAGTCCCTACCTCAAGTGCGTGATCTTAGGCACCACAACATAAGGAAGATACAAAGCTGTCCGAAGGAGGGCAGAGAGGATGGTGGCACAGCACCAAGCCTGACAGAGTTCAAGAAGCATTTGATCAATGTTCTCAGGCACATGGTGTGACTCTTGGGAATGTTTCTGTACAGCAGGACCAAGAGTTGGACTTGATAATCCTTGGGGGTCACTTCTAACCCAGGATATTCTATGAATCTGTAATTCAACTGAAACATGAGACAGTATTAATAGCTTACAAGCACACTGGTCTCCACTACTCACATTTTTTTTTCCCTGAGTCTTTTGGAAGAGTGGGCTACAGTATAAGTTTCAAGTGATTTGTGTGCTGCTAATACATTTTAGTAAAATCGGGTATTTCTTTTCCAGCTTTATCACTTAAACTTCCCTTTTGCTCTCTCAGAAGTGCCTTAGAAGTTTTTCTCAACTGGTGATACCTTTGTGTAACTTCTGTTTGTAAGTGAAGCTTACGTTTTTCAGCAATATTGATAGACTGCTTATTATCACTTTCTAGTTCCTTGCTCAGTTAAAACTCATGGACTACAGCTTGCTGGTTGGAATTCATGATGTTGAAAGAGCTGAACAGGAAGAAATAGAGTGTGAAGAGAATGATGGAGAAGAGGAAGGTGAAAGTGATGGGACCCACCCCATTGGAACCCCTCCAGACAGTCCAGGAAACACCCTGAACAGCTCACTGCCTTTGGCTCCAGGGGAATTTGATCCAGCTATTGATGTTTACGGAATAAAATCCCATGAAAGTAAGCAGTAAGAAATATTTTTATGTTAAGGTGGTTTGATTCTTGCATCAGACTTCTAGAGTCCTCACAAACATGTAAAGGCAAATGTAAACTGAAAAACAGAAGTTCTCTCTGTGGAAAAGGAAATTTGCTCTTTGGTGCAGCAGAAAGGAGAAGATTTCTATAATGCTTGGCTATTCCAGTTCACCAGTTCTTCAGCAGTTAATTCATGGGGTTTTCATCCCTTTTGGGAAGTCTAGTATCTATAGTTGGTCTTTTCTGACAGATAACACTGTTAAACACAGCCTAAAAAGAATGAGACAAGAAGCATTCCAAGTTATATTTCATTTTTTTGATTACTTTTGAAAATTTGTGCACTCATACCCACATTCTGTGTTGCAGCTAAGAAAATCATCATAAGGAGTGTGTAAGAAGCCTGAAACTGAGTTTAATGTTAGTGTGTAAAATTAAGTATAACTAGGTACTTCTGGCTGTTCAAGACGGGAAAGTTACATTTTCTTTTTGTTTGTAAGCATTGACATAGATAAATACATGGTTTTATTCATAAAGAAATATGATCTTAAGCTGCACAAGGAGAAGTTTAGGTTAGATGTCAGGAAAAAATTCTTCACTGAAAGAGTGGGCACTGGAATCATCTGCCCCAGGGACATGGTGGAGTCACCATCCCTAGACATGCTTAAAAAAGGACTGGACGTGGCACTCAGTGCCATGTTTTAGTTTTGATGAGGAGGTGTTAGGTCATAGTTTGGACTTGATGATCTCAAAGGTCTTTTCCAACTCAGTTCATTCTGTGATCCTGTTTGTTGACACAGAAGCATTACCTTTTATATAGAACTTCTTAGTTTTCCCACAAAGATGAAATCCACATTACTTTAACTGAGCAATAATTCATACTTCTGCATGCTAGTTTTTTATTTTGCACTCATTTAGGGGGTTTTGCATTATATATGACTGCAGTTAAACTCTCAATTAAAAACAGCTTGAGCTTGTGATTTTTAGACATCTTGGTTATGACTGACATTGATGTGTCTTAGCTGCTGATTGAGTCTTACTTGAGTCTCCTTTGTTAGAAGGAGGACTCGTTAAGATGTCTCAGAAGTCCTTACTGCCCTGTGTTTGCCGTTGGCAGATGCACCCAGGAAGGAGGTGTACTTCATGGCCATTATTGACATTCTTACTCATTATGATGCAAAAAAGAAAGCTGCCCATGCCGCAAAAACGGTAAAGCATGGGGTAAGTATCTGGCTTGGTTTCTTCCTCTTACTCCCTTTATATTCATGCATTTTTGTTTAGTGCCCTGATATGGGACTGTTCAGTAAATCTAGGGAAAGGCGAATTAGATCAGATTTTTTTTTATTTTTTCAAGTTTGATGTGCAATAAAAATGTAGAATAACTGCTATACATTACATACTGAGAGTGGAACTCCTTTTTCAGCTGTGTGCACAGCTTTCTCACCCACAAAGAGCTCTAGTGAGATGCTTTTTAAGACTTTGTCCTAAATTTGTGAGATGCGCCTTATTCTTGCAAACAAAGCTGTTCACCACTCTATGAAAGCTGTCATGAATCTAATTTTGGATGCAGGGCCCTAATGATGGTTTCATTATTTGGTACAGTCTGCTGAAAGCTAGTTCTTCAGCATATAACGTGGTTCACTCTAGAAGACTTCTTCAGGAAATAAAAAGTACAATTTACAAAATCAGACATAAAAATATAATTTATATATTAAATACTCAGAGACTGTTTGGTGAAAGCTTCTGTTTGACTGCCATTATTTCATTTTGACTGAAATTGCTGCTTAGCAGCAGACACCAAAGAACTGTGGTGAAACAGCCCAGTCTTCCAGGTTTATGATTTATATCTACTATTATCACTCCTGTGGTGATTTAACATTCAAATTTCATAAACTTCTTAAAAAGAGCATATTAATTCATGAGGCTAAAATCCCTCCTGTGTCTAAGTATCTAAAGGGTTAGGGCATTATGGGAAATTTTAGGCAAAGGGCTCTGGACTTTTTAGTTACAGTAGAGAATGATGTGACCTGGCCTGTAGGAGGTATTTTTTTTTGTCTCTATAAAGCAATGCTCTCATTACTCTGCTTTCTGGACAGCTGAAAGTTGACACAGACCATATGCAGCCATTATCTGGCAATTATTACTGAACTTTGAAAGTAGCAGACTTTAAAATCTCACACTTCTGGCTTAAATAACAGAAATATGTTGTGAGTAATCGCTGTGATTATTGAAGCTGATTGTGATTAGAACTTATTACAGAACATTACTTTCATACATCTATTTTGTTTATTTCTCTGTCTCCATCCTGAGCCACATCATACTGAAGTTCATTTGTTAATTGTATGCATGCAGCTTTCCTCTTTTGTAAAACAGGAAAAATATAAATAAATATGTGGGTAAGGCTCTGAAAAACTCCAGTAAAAATATAAATGAAATCATGACTTCATTGAAATAACAATTGTATGGCTTATTCAGTGAGTGCAGATTTAAATGCGTAAATGTTGAAGAAGTGTTGCTCTTACCATGTATTTCAAACTAGGCTATGTAGCATTCAGGTAACAATACCTGTTACACAACTGTTGATGTGCCAGATCTAAGTATGGCAGTTCAGTCTTCTCTGTATGTGTCTCTTGAGAGCTGCTCAAGAGACCAGAATCTGCTGGTGAATCAATGGGTAGCATGGCTAATGTGCTGTAAAAATTCATGCAGGAGACTGAAGTACAACGAAAGTAAAGAGAAACATGGAAAGTAAAAAGAAAATTTTTCAGAAATGGAAGATAGTTATTACAGGGGTGAGTACTGACTATCAGTGTCCTCCTGTGAAGCCTAAAAAGGCACCAGTAAGATTCTAATTGAGGGCCATTACAATTTGTGTTTCTAGTCTCTGGTTCTGAAACTGCACATGAAATTTATTAACATCCTCCATCACAAAAGCATCAAATAAAACACTGGTTCTTCCTTCTTTCTTCTCCCAATTCTCTGTATAGGCTGGTGCAGAAATTTCAACTGTTAATCCAGAACAGTATTCAAAGCGCTTCTTGGACTTTATTGCCAACATCTTGACGTAACCTATCATGTTACATAGGACAGACACAAGACCTGGGGACAGCAGCAGTGGCTACAAGTGTAGGGAAAGAAAGGAACTCAGAGAAGCACTCATCTTACAGAAAGCAACCCCTTTGTTTACATCTGCTGGCAAAGATGACTGAAGTGGGGTGGAGTACTTGCTTTAACAGCTGCCTGATATTCCCAGCATAGTTCTAGCTATTTCTGACTCTTTTGTGTGTGCAAAAAAAAAGAATTAAAATAATTTAAATAAATAGAACAGCTTACTCAGAGTGCACTGTGACAGTAATACTCTGATGCTACCAGCTGAAATGGAATAAATGAGCAAAGAGGCGCGGGGTGGGGGTGGGAAAGAGTAAATGCATGTTAAATTTACAATATTGATATCAAATTGTAAACTGTGGATCGGTTTATTTTTTGAAAAAAGATACATGACAGTATTCTTCATGATGATGATGATGGTGATTATACTGGAGACCTTACTGCGAATGTTACACTTACACCCTGCACACTGGCACTCCTTAAAACACAGCTGCAACAGCCCTTGGTGCCGGAGGCTTTTCCCTTTTGGTTCCTAGCAGTTTGGTTTTTTCCTTTTCTTTCTTCTCTCTCCCATTTTTTGTCTTCTTTTTCAGCACATTGCATCAGGAAGTTCAGCCTCTCAGACATCTGAGAGCTGGCATCTCTTAACTTACAAAGAGCTAACATAATTCATGCTATGTGTACATTTTTGCTATAGTAAACTTACATTAAGGGAAAACTTTGCTTATTTCTCTTTGTTACCTGAAGTTTTCATTTGTTTTGTACTCTTGCAATATAGGAACTAATAATGTTACAAGTGTAAGAAATGCTTATCTGAAGAAGCGCATAGTTTTGGGCAATAGTAGCTCCATCTTCTACCCATCCTGAAAGATGTGCACACTGATAGAAATTCCATTCCCTTGTAATTTACTGGGAATTTGAAGTTTAAATGCTTATGTTGTACTGTTGAAATAGCGGTATTTTATTATAGATTATCCCTTGAATAATGAACCCTGAATTTTACTGTTTACATTATTAGGAAAGCAGGGATATTTCTGAATTTCAGAGCCGTGTACAATATAAGACTTTTGAGTTTACATGTAAAGTTATTTTGCAGTACAAATGAAGTAATGTTTGTCATCTTCCAAGAGGTAATGTGCAGTAGTGTACTAAAGTGAATGTCTCGCTCACCTCCATGATAGACTCTTTTACAATAAAATGCGAAAGGATATTTCGGAGGGATTTTTCCCAAGGTTGTCTTTCAGCATCAAAATGACCTGTCCTACCATTTACTCAATTTTGATTGTATAGTACATTGCCTGAAACTGTGCTGATCATGTTTAACTTGTTTAAAATTTTTAAACAACATTGTATTCCTTCTCCTCTTGTATTTTTCCCTGAAAGACTCCATGCTTGAAAGAAACAAATTTACATATGCTTAAAAGTTTATCTACTTATACACTGTGCTAAAGCTGTGCCTTTAAAATTTCTTTCTTGAAATTGTTAGATTTTGTAGGCAACGTAAGAGAAGTCAAACCTCCCTCTCATCATCTCTAACTGGGATCAGGAGTGCCAGCATGCCTTCTCCATAACTAATGTCAGTGCTGCTCAGCCTGTAACTGTGCATAACCTACGTTGTGGTTCACTTCAGAGGAGCCCCTACAACAGCAACCCCTTAATTACACTCTCTTCAGCGGCCAAAGGCAATACTATCCCTGTTGCTGTGTACTAATTTTGCTTCCTTTCCCCAACCTTTCCCACAGGGTTTTTTGTTACATTTGACTTAGTGATGTCTGCAGCACTGTAATGTATGTGTATACTTTTGTATTGTATTTAAATAAGTTGGTACTGTGGCTTGATTTTTTTTTTTTTGTCCTTTCCCTAAACACCCTGGTTGTCTACGTTCTCACCCAAGTTTCGTTTTCTGAAGCTTCTGAAGGTATGAGGCCACAGGGAGACTCTGGAGTAAAAATAAGGTACTTGGAGTACATATTTAATTGCGGCCAACGAGTGTACATTTTTAGACCATTTTTGACATTTACAGCAAAGCATTCTTTTTGTCTGTGTAGCATTTTTGTCACTCACTCTTGTTGATAAACCGTTTATTTGGACAGGGCAAGGAAGACTCATTATTGTGTATGTTAGTGCTTAGATTACACTCCAAACATGAGCAAGGCTTTATAAAATAAAGCACTTTGATGACTCACTAGGTAAATCCTTTGTTCTTGTGTTTTACCTGTGGTTTTGATTGCTTACAGATGAATTTTGGATGTTAAATGCCTGTATCACAAAGGAAAAAAAATTAAGACAAAATTTAAACTTTAAGTTTTTCACTAGATTCTAACTTGCTTCTTCCATGCTTACTTTAAGGGGCCTGGAATATTTAGTCTTTGGGGTTTTGGGCTAAGACTGGTTCTGAGAGCAAATACTGAGGTTTGTAATTGGCAAATCTGTGGACTAAATCCTAGTATTAATAATAAAATGGGAAGATCATCCACAATAGTTAATTGATAGAAGGATTGGCAGAACTTTGCTAGTTGTGATCTTATGCTAGACCAATTCTTTTTAAAGTATTTGGGAATAAGTCCAAACTTTCATGGGAAGGGAGGGAGAGAGGGTTTTCAAGACTTTGATTGTCGGGACTTTCAGTGTGTGATACAGCCTGTGCTGCACATTGTGGGCAAATGGTAGAAAAGTGTCTTTTTGACTTTATTCTGATTTAACTTTTAATTCTTTTTAATACATTTGTCACTTTGGGTTTTTTCAGTTTATTGCACAGATGTTGCAAAACAATATTTCCAGCAGTATTACCTGTAAAATACATGACTGAGTTAATGATAAAGTAGATATACCCCAAAGACAAGGTGGCTGAGGAGCAATTCTGTTAAAAGTAGGTGAAATGATAGAGACTGGAGATTCAGCTTTTTAATTTCTCAAGGATGTCTGTAGTAATCTAAGGCTGCACTTCACACAGCTGCTCCAGCTGCTGGGAGTTTAGGGTGGGCATGGTGCTCGAGGAATGCTGCTCAAGTTACACGGCCCGTGAGCCACAGTGGGCAGCAAGCAGCTGCAGGACCCTGTCTTTAGCAGATGTGTGTATATAACAATGTGGAAGAAGTTATCTTTCCTGAAGGCAGTGATGATATCCCATGTAGGAGAACCAGCTGGTCTGTTAATGCAAGGACTGCAACAAAAGAAATAATTAAATTAAAATTCTTGGAAACAGTAATTTTCTGTCAACTGTATAACCTAAAGGTATACTCCAAATTTCCAGCTCCCTCTCTTGTGCACACTTCTTTTCCAAAGTAATACTAGTTAGCAAGTCCCTGCATCATGGGACCATTACATTCTGATGGTCTCAAAGCCTGCCTTTATCCAGTGCCTGCTCTCTATATGTGCAGTCCATTTGGTTTCTCTCAAACTCATATATTTAGTGGGGAAAAAATACAAAATAGCAGTTAACTTCAAGGAGAAATCTGTTTCATCTCTTTCTGTCCTGATTTCTCTACGGCAGGAATTGTTTCAGCAATCAGCATGTCCCTTACAAAGTCAAGTGACAAAACCTTTTAGTGTGAGGTGAAATCATTAACAATTGCTTTATTAAAACTGTTAAAAAACAGGTCTGGAGAGGACTTGAAGAGATAGTTGTAGTCTGTCCCAGAGCAGTTCAGCTGTAAATAAACATTGGTGAAAATTGAGTTAATCTTTCCCAGGGATGGTAGTTCCATGCCTTGCCTGTGCTATCCCTTCCCATGCCTCACTGGCTCTATCATTACAAAGATTTTTTTCCTAAAATCTTACCTGACTACATTACTACACTTTAATCTCATTAATATTTGTTCTGTCTACGGTGGACCCTAAGAACAGTTTATTCTCTTCTTCTTCCAGTTTCTCTTAATGTGATCCTGCCTCTATGTACTGAACAATGTAAATATTAGCTTTTGCACACATTAAATTGAATATTCCCTCTTTTATTTAACAAAATTATCAGAATGGTTAGAGCAAGGCAGAATGGCCTGTTCCATTTTAATTAAAAAAAAAAAAAAAGTTTAAATGGTGCTTCTTGAATTTCTGTTTTGAGAATTTCCTAGCCATTCATTTACCATCTATCTAATGAAAGAATTGTCATAATTGCTGTTTGCACAAAATGCAGTTTCAAAATGAGCACAGCTAATCCTTGGCTGTAGTTGTTGCTATAACTGCAATAAAATACTGCTTTTCTCTTTTCCCAAAGTAAACAATATCATGATCTTAGCTTTTCTTATCATATTCCCTTTTCACATCTTCCTGTCTCATCTGTTAGTGATAATCAAAATTATTATTTGGCTATAAGTATTAAGATACAAAAAATCATTTTTGCAAGGTGGCATAAATTCATTCTTACCCAGTACTCTGAATAAATGTAGGCATTTTAGTTATTGCCCAATATGTTTTGAGCTTATAAAAAGCTTCTACTTTGTTCCAACTCCACCTGATTCATTCATAGTGACTCATTTATTTAGCAGTGTGTGTCCTATTGGAATAAATGGTGTTTGTGTAAGAACCTTGCATTATGAAGAGGTTTAGCACTTCCACACAAGCCTGGACAGTAATTTAACTCATTACATTTCTGGTATTTCACCTTGCCCAAGGCCAAAGCACTCTACTTTCTTTTCCATTTTATGTATTTTTAAGTGGGTGCATAAAGCTATTTTGTTACAAGAATACCTCAGTCACTGTAATGTCTAGAGTGTGTGTGTGGTACCAAGGCAGAGAGAAGTGGCTCCAGTGGCTGGGCTGACAACAATTCTAGTTTGTCTTCCATCACCTGAGAATAACAGGGTCATGTTTGATTCTGGTTGAGAGGAAGTCCTGTGTTCCTGAGATTTGCCTATTTACCCTGTTTATACCTTGGATTGGAGCGATGCACAAGAATCCTTTCTGCCAAATAGGTCTGATTAATTAGCATTACTTTAACCAAACACATAATGCTAAATTGAACTTCACACTCTGGGTCAGGGCCCTATCTTCTTTTACACTGTGGAAATGTGTAACAAAATAAAACATTTTCTGCCTTTAAAGACTTTACTCTTTTAGTTCAGAAGTAAGTCTTAGATAGAAATTTATTTGTACATCAGCTGCACCAAGGACTTTGTATTTAAGGCATAAGAATATCAAATTGGACCGTGTGATGATCATCTCTTCATAGCATAGAATGGGAAGAACCTGCTTTTTGTTAAGCAGTGATGTGCATGCTTGCCTGCTTAGTACTGCTCTGCTGCTTCGGTGAGCAAAGATCTGTATGGAAGGAACTACAGTGTTTGATCTGATTACACTGTGAAGTGCTCTGGAGCAGAAGTTTGCAAGTCGTGTTTCACATGCCACAGGCTGCAGCATCTCTGTGCTGGGCTGCTCTTTCACCCCAGAATGCAGGAGAGTGGGATGGCACTGAGTCAGTTGAAAGAGAGAAAGCTGAGTGTGTCTGTGACTTTGAAACTTCACCCAGCAGTACAATGCTGCTTTTGGAGAGAGAAAAACATGCTTTCTGTACAATGCAGTGACCGGGCACAGCCAGCACAGCCTCTTGAGAGGAAAGTCCTGCTCATCAAACCTGATTTCCTTTTGTGACAAGGTAACCCAAGTGGTTTATCAAGGGGAGTCAGCTGATACAATGATATTTTTGTGTTTCAGTAAAGCTTTCAATGCTGTCTCTCATGGTGTCCTTCTGCACAAGATGTCCAGCTCACAGCTGGATAAACACATCATGTGATGGGTGAGCAGCTGGCTCACGGGTCGGGTAGAAAGGGTGACAGTGAATGGGGTGACCTCAGACTGGGGACCTGTCAGTAGTGGGGTTCCAGAGATTGCAGTAACAAGGGTTTAGGATAAGAGGAGAGCACAAACCAAAAAACCTTTTCTGAAGTGGCAAGGAAGAGACATAGCTGAGGCCAGTAAAGAAATAAAGCTGAGTATAAGAAACAAAATATAAAGCAACACAGAACATACTCCCTGAGTTTGGCATTATCAGCATCTGCTCTGGAGTTGGGCAGGACATGGGAGCAGAGAAAAATTTCAGACCATAAAGATTATGATGCCAAAAGGAAAGGCATAAATTACTACACTGACAACACCATAAAAGCGTTTTACAATAATTACCTTCTCACCTGAAATAATGAGAACAGTGCTATGGTGTAAGATTGGAAGTAGAGCGAACTGATCAGCGGGAACTGATCAGCCTAGAGAGCAGATGATAGCAACCCTAAAAAAAGCCTAAACCCACAGCATATTTATAAGCAATGCAGTAAAAGGTTCAGAGAGATACCCCTAAAACATAATTAAACTGCTGGACTTAGGTCATGTGATAGTATGCTGATACAGAAAAGACTGAGCAGGAAGATGGCTACATGGAACATTTCCATTATCAAAATAAGCTGTTTCTATCACCCAAACCACCCTTAGGAAATGCTTTGTTTGGATGGGATATTCTTTGGACAGAAACATTTCCTCGTGCTCTGTGCATCCTGTATCTCCAGCTGTTTTAACTCAGCCTCTTCATCAGACACAGTCCCCACAAACACCTTGTGTGTGGCTTCATTAAGAGTACCGAGTTGTCTGGCCTAACACACTTGTTTTCATGGGCACATTTGGGCAAGAGAGAGCTGACAGAGGAACAGTGTCTTCAGATGAGAAGATGGGTGTGGGAAAGACTGTCATTCTCCTAAGGTCCAGTGCGAAGCAGCTCTTCATTCTCAAGTACATGGAGTTAGCTTTGAACTCTCAGTTCAGCCTTCAAGTTGGCAAACAGGGCTCTAAATTGCCTTCTTGGGGAAGGTGCATCATGTGTCTCACCAATTTATTGGATGATGCTGCAGTGGAAGAGCAGATCTCAGCTCATGTCCTAGAAGTCACCTAATCTGATATATACATGACAGTTGAAGGTTCATGCTTTAAGTGCACAGTTATTCTGAAGAATTAGAATACAAATGTTTTAAATAAAAAATGCTTTCCCCAAATGGGGTTTTGTACTTAAAAACATCCAGAGAAGAGCTTCTGTCATATATTTTCTTGTGCTGGTGAAGAAGGCTCATTGTCCACACCCTCTCCAAAGGCACAGTGCCCTACATGACCACAGAACAACTACATTTACTACCAAGATTATTACTGAAACAACATTTGTTGGATTCTTGACAAACATGGCTTCACAGAAGAGAAAGAATTTATGGAGCTGTTGTTACTAGTCAAATTCCATTACATACTGAAACTGAAAAGGTTTTTTTAAACAGGTGAGAAACAAAGGTTGCACTCTAGTAAATACAAGTACACATCCCTAATTTAGAGCGAGAGGGTGGGAAGCATTACGCAGTGAACCGTGGCTGACCACAGATACCCAGAAGGTGAAGGCTGAAGATGATCTTCAAACAGCCAAGCTTTATGCTGTTAAATGCTTTATAGATCAAAATTATCAGCTTAAATTAATCCGTGCTTTATAGGCAGACAGTGTGAAAAATGCAGCTGGGACATAATAGGATCAGAGTAACCGAAGTCAGGGAATAAATGAGTTGCACAAGCTGTGAGCAGAACAGAAACCCTGCTGTGACCCTGCTCAGAGAGAATTGTGCTTGCTGGACCTCGTGGGCACCAGGGCAGGCGTAGCTTTTGCAAGGCAGCCACAGCCCACATAAATACAGAGGCTGTATCTGCGAGAAAGGAGTGATTGGAAAGAAAGCCCACGTACTCAAATTTGTGATGTTTCCAAGCATACATTCTGTCATTACATAGGGCAGCTAAAGAAGAGAGTTTGCATAAGAGAGTTACGGGACTTGCCAGTCCTAGAAACATCATTTCGTGGCCAAGCATAACCACAGGGCTACTTTCACAGTTTCTCCTGAAGATAAAAGGTGGAAAAGTTCAGATAGTTCAAAGAAACTGGGCAAGGATCACATACTAACATATATCCAGATCTTTCCAGGATTTTTTGACCTATGTTTGGGTTTAGGTCTGCAATATAATACAGATATTGCCATGAATTCTCAGCTAGGAAATTAGTTTTAGATGTTAACAGCCAAACTGTTTTGAATTCTAATTGTTGCTTTTTGCTAAACAAAGTAATTTTAAACAGACCTCCTGTGTAGCTTAATGTGGTTTTTAAGCAAGCTGCTCACGAAACCTTCTTTAGCCTCTTCTTGTTTATTCCACAAATCAAAATGTTACCCTCCAGACTAATTCACAGCCTGGAGTGCACTGCTCTGTTTTTTTAATCAGAATAATAGAAAATGATCTCGTCAACTTCCTTTGTGCTGCCCCCTGTGCAGTCACAATCAGGCCTGGCTTTAGCTATGAGTTTGCTATAACAAAGATTTAGTGGTAAAAAGCAAGTTGTATTATTTCTGAAGTTCACTTTGTCAAGCACATGTTATTCCTTCAAACCATTATTCACTTTGGACCACATTCAACACATCAAAAGAAATCCAGAGGCATTTGAAATATTTTCTAACTTCCAAATAATTTGAGTGGGAAATTATAACTTGATCCAAAGCCCAGCAATGTCTCTGCCTAAATTCAATAGTTATTGAACCAGGTTCTTCAAGCATAACCTTTTCATCATCCATGACTCATGCAAATTAGTCTCTGTGAAACTAAAAGGTGTTGAGGTTTTAACAGTGCCAGCATAAACTCGTATTTCCAGTCTTTCATACCATGGAGCTAGATAGATCTCAGTAAAAGTCCTTATCTTGTTAGCCCATAACCCAGTATTTCCTTATGATGCTTATTGAAGTTATTCTGCTTTGTACCAGCATAAGATGTATGTCTGTTCTTGTACTGAAAGCTTTCCAGCAAAACTGCAGCTTTAAATGAAGAGTGAAACTTCTCACCAAAAGGTTTGCTGAGTATAACTATGTTAACTATAATGAGTTAGCAAGACAGATGTTTGAGCAGACCTTTTCCTGAACAGAATCTTCAGTCCCATTTGCCTAATGCTCCTGTAGTACTTAACAGCCAGCTCAAACATCCTTTCAACTGTCAAATAAATTCCCACAGACCAGATGAGAGCAGAACAAATCCAGTTCCAGCACGCACACAGAGTATGTGCTAGTTTTCCTACAGTGTAATTAGTACCATGCAGCTTCTCTATGCAACAGGAGAACTCTGCCCTAACCAAGGGAAGGGAAAGCAAGCTTGCACTGTGTTAGACCTTCTCAATTCCAAAAGATACTTAAATATGTAATTTAAAACACAAGCATGACCATTTCAACTCTAAGTTGACTGAAATAGTGTACTAAGATGATGCTCTTCAGCTTTAGTTGCTACAAAACCTTCCATGAGGAGTAAGACATGACAGAAGCTTAGTTTACAGTCAGACTACAAAACCTTTAATGAAATAAAAACATGGAAGCACTATTTCTTTCACAAATATATAACATGAACCGATTTTTCTCAAAATCTTTTCAATACTACTCATTCCTGATTGAGAAAGAAATACAAGAAAATCAAGTCAAAATAGTTTTATTGGAAAAAAAAACTTAAGAGAGCAATTTAAGTCCTAACAATGCATATGTCAGTTTGCACCACTGAAGAACCTTTTCCTTTGGTAAGTATCTTATCTGTAATGTAGACCTTTGTCAAAGCACTCCTCCTCCAAGTTCCAATACTGCAAGATACAAAAGAACCTGCCCAGATGTTCTGCTGACTTTCCTGCTGTCTTGCTCTGGTAAAGATGGAAAGAGTACCAGTAGACTAATAATTACAGTTACATTTATGAAAATAAGTGGAACAAGAGTCTCAACAATGGTAAGCATCAAACTGTTTCACTCACCAAGTTCATCATGCAAATGAACAAAGAAGATGGGAGGTGAGCAGAAGAGAAATGAAGGGTGACAGCTGCTAATGTACTTGGATGTCACACAGCAATGGATATTGTTAAAGAGCAGAATGGTGTCAATTCCCATTTTTGCAGCTATGGCACACCCCTTTATTCATGCAACACATGATACACAGTTATCCTGCAAAGGTCAAGGAAGTCAGCTATCCCTTTCATCTCATTCACATCAATTAGAAAAATATGCCAAGGTTCATTGAGACCGATTTTTTTAAAGTTTTTTTTTTTAAAGTTTTTTACTTCTTATGGCAGTTTAGGGACTGATCTTTGACTCCAGAAGTTCATAGCCTACTATCATGTCCTCGGGACAAGGGTGGGGGCTGCAAACAGGAAGAAATGTGCAGCTGTTCTGGTAAAAAAGTGAAAAAAATAGATACCTTTGCTGTATGTGCCAAGGAAAGGTTATTAAAGATGCCCTGGAAACCACTGTAGAGAGAAACAATAAGGGCTAAGAAAAAGGATGTTCATGGCCTGACTTGATTTTAAGGCGGCAATTTCACCACCCACAATCTGTTTGTAGAGCAGAAGCACCAATTGTGCTGGTTCTGGAACAGCAAACAGCTATTGTGCCTGAAAAATCCGTCTGCAGCAACGGTATTAGCCGTGGGTGCATAATTCCCAACGTGGTGACATTCCTTCTGCCCTCTGCCTTTTGTTTGGGCTTTAACCTTGTGACCAGTGCAAATCTCTCTGCACCAATGCAACACACAGGAGCAGCTGGAAGCTGTTGTGCAGCAGGAAAACTGTGATGTATTTGCCATGACAGAAGCATGGTGGGATGGCTCACATGAGCTGAGAGCTGCAGTGGGTGGCTATGAACTCTTCAGAATGGGTATGCAAGGAAGGAGAGAAGTGGGGAAGCCCTGAATATTAGGGACAGTTTTGTTTGTCTGGAGCTTAGTGGTGGCACCAGTGGGATTGAGTCTTTATGGTAAAGAACCTGGCAGATACCAAGATCTGTTACAGACCTCCCAGCCAGGATGAAGAGGCAGATGTAAAATTCTATAAGCAACTGGGAAAAATCCTGCAATTGCTAGTCATGGTTCTCCTGGGGTACTTCTACTTAAAATGGAGGAATTGGTCCCTATTCCCAAGTAACAAGTAATAGGACAAGAGGAAATGTCCTGAAGTTGCAGCAAGGGGGATTTAATTGGCTGATAGGAAGAAAATCTTCACCAAGAAGGCTGTCAAGCACTGGTGGAGTCCTGTTGCAGCCCACTGCAGAAGGTGAGGATAACCCAGGTTCTTGTTATTAGATAACTTGGGGCAAGTTAGGTGGCTTGGTGTTGGTAAACACACATACATCATGGGTTTCCTGTAGAATAATTTGGTTGCAAAGGAAAGCAGGTATGTAGCCGTTTTGGTTTTTATTATCTGCAGTAATAGAACACTAAACACACAATAAAAGCATTGCAATATGGAAGTACAACAACATCATCCAAAGACATGCACAAGGGAAAAGAAAGAGAGAAAGGAGAAGAGCATGAAGCATAAAATAGAGAAAAGGGACCAGAATGAAGATCTCACCACTCACAGGCCCTGCAACAAGATTCAGCTGTTTGTAGTCTTGGTCACAGACTGGATCCATCAGGTCACGGAGGAAGTCCCAAAGAAGTGGTGGGGAAAAACCTCTGGAACACACCTTCTGTTGGATTTATATCCACTCAGTTCAGGTGGGAATGCCCAGGTACGTCCCCTGAGGGGAGATTGATGCAATGTTGATTGTGGGACACTTGGGAGTCCTTGACTAAGTCCTTGGGAGTTCTAAGACAGCACAGCTGCCCATCACATCAGCAGCTGAGTCAATAATGACACCCTCAGGCCACAGCCAGAGTCCCTGCTTCCCGGGGGAGGAAGGGGCAGCCCCACAACCCAGTGGTTGGTGCAAGGGGGGACAATTTAGCATGATGAGAGGCACAACCTTGTCTCCACTGGATCTGTCTCCTGTCTCACTCATAGCCCCTCAGGCTTTCACCCTCTCTCTTACCAGATCAGAGGTTTAGCCATCAACACCCAAAAGCTCACCTCTATCTGAGCAAAGCCCCCCTGCACACTCCACAAATGGAGGGTTTGAGCCATTATCTCTTAACAGTTCATTTTTTCACAACTTCCCATTCCTGGAGGTATTTAAATGAGTGTAGATGTGGGACTTAAGAGACATGGTTTTGTGGTAGACTTGGCAGTGCTGGGTTAATGGTTGGAGTCAATGATCAAAAAGGTCTTTTCCAACCTAAACAATTCTATAATTCAATGATTTTCTTCATTTTTTTGTTAGGAGTCCATCCTCAAATCCCCTCCTGTCCTGTACTGGGCAGCTTTCCCTAGCTGCTTCTCCAGTATGCTTTTTGTTCAATACGTGTATTTCTACATACACAGCAACATTCTGGATATACATTAGCAGTTGGAGGACTGCATGGGATCCAAGTATTTCTTTGGCATGTAAATTGTAGTGTAATGTTCAAAATCATAAATACACTTGCAGAAAAGTGAACAACTTTGGATCTATAAAATTAGCAATTTCTTTTCAAGCTACCTTCTTGTATTGCTAGACTTGACTGTAAAACAGTCCCTGAATGAAAACATGCTGCATTAGATCCTCCTATGCCATTTTAGGTTATCACCTCATCAAGAGAGAAATCCTCTTAAAATTAAAAATAGCCTCTAGGTTCAAGACTAGGCAGCAAAATTATGCCAAATGAGATTAAATTACATACATACATACATGCATTCTTCAGCTGATTCACTGAAAGAGGCAAAGCACACTTTGCTTTCTTGGATGTATACCTATACTTGTTTTCCCAAAACTCTTCGTCTCCAGGAGCTCCACATTCTCCACCGCCTCATATGCAGTTTATGGGAAGAAAATGCAAAACCATAATAAAAAAAAAAACTCAATTTTTAATTTCTTTTTCTGGCCTTACACAGTCCTCTTAAACAAACAACAAAAAAAAGACAAGGCTGAAGTGTCCCTGATTGTCAGAAGGCACTGACCGGCTCTACAGCAACCTGCTCTGGACTGCCTTAGCCCAGGTTTTCCCAAACAAGACCCCTTTTCCAGCTACTTGTCACTTGGAAATGAAGTGCATTTCCTGAAGATTTGTCCAGATCAACTGTGATAGAGCCAGGGGTGATGGCTTTAATCTAAAGAGGGGATGTTTAGATTAGGAATAAAAAATAATTTTTTTATTTATTTAAAGTGAGGGAGGTGAACATGCCATCCATGGAAGCTGAGGGTGCCCCATCGCTGGAAATGTTCAAAGCCAGGCCAGAGGGGACTCAGAGCAGCCGGGTCTAGTGAAAGGTGAACCTGCCCATGACAGCAGGGTTGGACTGGCTGGTCTGCAAAGGTCCTTCCCAAGCCAACCTGTGAGTCTGACTGCACATTCACACACCAAAGGTCTGACACTGCCTGGAAGCTTCAGATCTGCCATTAACAGCCTGCACAGCTGATTCACACTTTCACAGTCAGCCCAAAATACTTCCCGAGTGCTGAATTTATTGCACACTTACAGTGAATCCAACGCTTCCCAGAAGCTTTAGGCTCATTGCACAGGCTGAGCACAGTAGAAGCATAGCAGTTTCTGTCTGGAACACCCCAGCACACAGGGATTGGGGTGGCACAGCAGCCTTCGCTCCGCGGTTTAACACGGCACGGCCGCTGCATCACTGATAGTGCTGGGCCTGAGAGACACAAGGACACTAATGAAAAAAAACCCCTGCTCCACAGTGTAATATGAAGCAAAACCAGGGAGGGCTCCTCCCTTCACTCCTCTAGTGCTGTACAGGAAGGTGCATCGACTGAAATCACCACTTGCAGCTGCAGTTTTACTTCAAGCAGCAAAGAATCACAGAATCTGCTGAGTTGGAAGGGACCCATCAGGATCCTTGAGTCCAGCTCCTGGCTCTGCACAGCATCATCCCAAAAGTCACACCATGTGCCTGAGAGTGCTGTCCAAATGTTTCTTGAACTCTGTCAGGCTTGGTGCTGTGACCACTTCCCTGGGGAGCTGTTACAGTGCCCAGCCATCCTCCAGTGGAAGAATCTTTTCCTAATCTCCAGCCCAAACCTCCCCTGACACACCCTCCATACCATTAATCCATGAGTTAAGGTCCACTGACCTACATCATGCTTCTGTTGGTATTCTGGCTGCCTGTCCAGGGAAAGATCCTTGCTGGGTGGCATAAAACCATCAACATTATGTACAATTGTTTAATAACAGGTGTTTCTTCCACTTGTTTATCAAGAATTAGATACTACCATTATAAAAAAAGAAAAAATTATTTAAGGAGTTCTTTATTAATCTAACTGTCCTGTTAATGTAACAAATATTATTGTAACTAGTGGCAATGGGACATCAGCAAACAATTGAAGTTTTGCTGACATTTGTTATTATCCACACAAGTTCACCATACAAGATTAACCTTCTTCAATTACTAAAACTATCTCTCAGCTTTCCACTTCTGCATTAGACATAATCTGTTTTTAAGGTGTACTCTTAAGAGTGTCATGATAAATGGAGCATGGTAGTGAAGCAGTTTACTGTTTCAGTTTAAAAGAATTATGAATAAAGCAAGAACTTTCTTTGCACAACAGAGGCTGAAATTCCTAACATCTGGAAAATGAAAAGACTCAATCATTAGGCTACAAAGTTTCAGCAATTACTAAGTCTATCTAGATATTCAATACTGTGCTGCATTTCTAAAGCTGAAGTGTAGTAGTTATGAAGCATGCTCTTTCCCCTCTTTCTACAAAACCCAGTTTATTTCAGGTAGCATATGGACTGATGATATCTCAATTATTTTCAAAAAGGTATGTTTCAATATATCACTTGCAATAGTAAATAGATTTTGAAGCTGTCTGGCAATTACTTTTCTTAAAGCCTTGGTTTTGTGAAAATTGATCAAAACTAGTGTAAGAGCTGAACTATGACCCAAGATTACACTGCTTGTCCTGTAAGAAAATAATTTGCAATCTACATCATCTAAAGAAATGCCTTTCAGACTACCATGGTGTTTCATTTTTTTCCTCAGAATTTCTGTTATTGGAGAAAAATAGAATACAGAGGCAAAAATGTTTTCATTGACTCCCACAAGTCTTTTATTAGACTCAAGAGGCAAAGCAAACACGTAACACCTGGAAGTCTGGTGGTAAGAGGAAACAGGAATTATTTTTATCTATTTCCCCTCTACACCTCCACTACATTTCTTCAGCCCCTCATTAAGTCATATGTCATCTTGGGAAGATACTCTTTTTTTCCTCCAAACTCCCTCTGACAATGCATTAATTCTCCAGCTCATTTCTGCAGCACAGTGTTTTTCTTTCACATTTAACCTTTTTGGAGAAAGACTTCACCTTTTTGCCCAAAGTAATATGTTCACACACACACACCCCTTTGGTCTCTAATTCATCACTAAAATGGTATTCTGTGCTTCAAACAGGTTAATCTCAAGTGTGCACCACAGACATTACCTCATCTGTGCAGCATATGCAGCTCAGTACATGCAGTCTCCTTTATGTGACAATCTCTTCAAGATTGCAAATTATCATTTCCCTATCAGACACATGAAAGCATTTTTCACAATATGAAGAGAATCATGGCACATCAAGGCACCATCAAGACTTGCATTACCTTTAGAAGACAATGAATGTGGAGTAAAAACAACCTACATGTTCCTGTTCATATAGAGTGAACAATGGTGTCATTTGGTTTTATAAAGAAATTAAGATTTTTTTAATGTATGCAGTTTACTTTTAGCATTGTAAAATGTTAAAAGCTGCAAACTTTACAGTGTCCTAGCTATAGAGACTTCATTATACCAGAAGGAATAACAGTAATTTTAAAAAAAAATTAGACAGCCTATGCACACAGCAGTTATGCAGTTGTACAAACTTAGCTGCTTTGTCCAATACTAGAAAAGTCAAACCTGCATTGAAGAAACATTTTAGTGCATTTTGGCACAGATTATTTATAACCCAGGATAACCAGAAAATTATTTCCATAAGCAGCTTGCTTTTCTTCTTTCTTTTCATTATTTTTCCTCTAAATGCTGAAACTCACCATAACCCATATGTACACTGCTTTACAATTTCAGCTAGTGATATTTTCGTTACTGTATGTAATTTGTGGCTAGCTAAATTGCATGTATTTAGCTTTGATAGTTTTAAGCATTTACCATTCATTTACTATTCATGTTGATAACATTCTACTGGATTTCCAAAAAGAACAGAACAAGTAGTCCCTCAGAAACAAGTATTGTGTAGCCTGCCTAGAGCTGAATCTATTATACTCTCCTACATGTCGTATTATTTAAAGGAAGCTACATAAAGGAAGCTACATAAAATTTTCTTTTCTATCTTTGAGAAATAAATACCCTGACACACTTGCAACACTCATACTGTAGAAAACAGACACACACTAAATAAAAAATATCTCCAAACCCATATGTATATATATATATATGTATATATATATATATATATATATATATATATATATATAACACTACAAAATCTTCTGATCTAACCAAAGAGTTTGCATTTAGAGTCCACATCTCCACTAACACCACAGTTGCATCTGGGCCATTATGTTTAATAGCTCTCAGTGGACCCCCCTCCCTGAACCCTTTAATGCCTTTGGCCTCCGCAAGGGTTGCATGTATTCTCATACTTTCCTCTCACTGCAGCCCTAGGAGCCTGAATTAGCTGCACTGGCAGAAACATCCAGGAGACTTGAATAATGTGTTTTGAGGATTAAAGTGATCAATACTCCAGAGTGGAGTAAAACATTCCTCAAAAAAAAAAAAAAACCAAAAAAATCCCCCCAAAAAAACAAAGGAAGAACTACCTCAAAAAAAAAGGGTGGGGGAGGGGGATATCTGTCTTTAGAATTTACTTTTTGATAAGTTTAGATATAAACTGGGAAAAAGTCTGCAGAAAAAAATGCTCTGCATCTCCTCATCTCACTGATTCTACTTTTTCATTCACACTGTTCCCAAAAAACTCCAAAGAAAACAAAGAACCGACCCTAAGGTTGGTTTCCATCAAATGTCTTCTATGATGCTTTTAAGTTTGACTCGATTTAGATAGCATATAATATACAGCACCAAAGCTCAAGGAAAGAAAGAAATGTCTACATTAAACACAGCTAATGGCTGTATTACTTATTAGGAGACACAAACTGATAGTAAAAGATAAATCGCTCAGTATTTCCAGGGCTATGCATTAACAAAGTCAGTGGAAGGTTACAAAATATAAAAACGTTCGTTTAAATAATAAATTTAGCTGAGAAAAAGAGACTGGTTATGTGTAAGCCTTAGAATTCATTAGATCTCACATTTCACTGAAGACAAAGAGAGGTTGAGGGAAAGCAAGTACCAGGCTGTGGGGATGTTAAGGAAACACCTCTCCCAGCAAATACCAGGGAATTAAAATAACGTTGCACCACTACATTTCCAACATAAAACTGCTCCTGAAGTTTCTATTCCTAGCCTGAGAGAAGAGGAATAACACAAGAATTTTCTGTCAAGCCTGTTCAGATGCAAAGATACCATCTGCACAAACTCAGCAAACAGATACAAGCACAACAGAAACATGCAAGTAATTGTAACCAAGACACAAATTCTGCACAGTGTAAAATATTTATCATTGCCACAGGTGGTGTAACAGTTTGTTGTGCAGATGCTCACAAGCCTGTCTATTGAACCCATGAAAGGAGCAGGTTTGCCAGCTTTACCTGGACTCAGAGCAGTGACTGAAACACAAAACCCTCAGGTAGAGTCCCCAGAATCTCTTCCCTTTGGGTGATTGTCCTTTGCCTACGTTGTCGTAAAACAGACAACTGTTTGTGGACACCAGTGTTACTATTAGGTTGATAGATCTGAAAGGGATCTAAAACTTGTGGCTGTGAATATTGCAGCTGGAGTTGGCATCAAAGTAATTCCCCTGTCTGTCCTTTCTCCAGAGCCTCAAACTCTCACGGTCCCATACCCAGAGCAAAGTCAGGTATGCTGGGGAATACTTTGGAGCACCTACTTAAAAGCAGAAAGGCCAGATCTGATTGCAAAGACCACAGAGTACTAAATCAACCAACAACCAGAGCTCCAGCCCAGACTCAAGTCTCCAGATGCTCTTCCTCTTTTCATTTCCTCTCTGAATTGCTCTCTAACATCTGTGTTTCCTCTTAAATACCATGCTACAATCCAAACCATTTGTAAAATATGTTAGTTTATGCCAGAGTAGAGTGCTACTAGATAAATACAGGGGTTATGTGGAAGTATATACAGAAAATACAGCAGAGCAGATGTCCAGAATGAAGCATCTCCTGTTCATGGTCCCTCCAGGCAGGGTCTCCCAGCTCTGTCACACAGATACACATCTCTAGTCACTGTCTGCCTCGATTGCTGCAGTTCCTTATTTCCCACCTTCAGCGGTAAGGCAGCCCAGAGAGCAGCACACGCGCTAAGGAAACGACATTTCTAAAAGCCATTCAGGCCATTTTCTTCAAATCAAGTTCAAATCACCTTCGAATTCATTCTCAGAGCAAATGAGTTTTCAATTGCATGTTTACATAGGCAGAAGGCAGAACTGACTAGAAAGACAACGACCAGGGGCTGGCTCAACCACACCGCGGTTTTAAAACCCAGGCGGAGACACGAAAAGTCATGGAGGAACGGCACAAAAGCCTGCTGTTCCTGCCTATAGCAGTATCTGCTCCTACTCCCACCTCATTAATTGCTAGTTTTCCTGATTATAGAAACAGCTTTTTCTGCTGCTGAAATGTATGGCGCCGTGCCATTTGCATATGCAAACTGACAAACGAACAATGAACCAGTTGCACAGTTCCTTAGAGAGCAACAATGTAGAGGATTTACGACATGTATAAGGCAACAGGCAGGGAGGGAGTATGGGGAGACGGACACACAAATGTGTGCTCTTTATAATGATGCTCTTTATATTGTTTTTCTGAGAAATAATCTTTCAGGCAGTATATTGAAATAAAATATTTAGCACTTTAGTGGATTTTTGACACTGGATTTGGGAAAATAATAGAACTAAAGATCTGTGCACCTTTGATTTGCCTCCAGATGTGTATCTGTTTATCATATTTTAATATATGAACTTTGATGACATGATTGCACACTGTTCTGCCACAAGTTCTTTATGTTATTCCACACAGAGAAGACAATGTTAATTTAACAAACAAAAGCCCAGCATTCTGTTTTCCTCCTGTTATTCAAGGTATAATCCAAGACTATATTTGGACTCTACTATACCAAAGGAATTACTCATTTCCTTATGGACATTAATCATTGCATCAAATATATTATTTCTCTAATTTTGTATTATTTTTCTCCTATGTTAGATGTGAGACACCATTATTACTCCCATTTTATGGACCAGGAATTGGAGACAGATTAGGAGGTGAAAAGAAATTAATTTTGTGATGTCTGTAACCTATTTTCAAAGTATTGGACATTATATAGGACTTCATAGATTCAAAGCACAGCTCTCATCATGCCAACTCCAGCTCTGAGTGTCTTGCATTCCCACAGGTCTTATTCCACAAACATGAAAACAGTGATTGCCTGGAAAATATTTGATTTAAATAATAATCTGACCAGAAAAACGTAGAGCCCTGCAGCAGTGGCAAGGATAGGCCACTGTTCTCCAAACCCTCATTTGGTTTCCTTAATTGTTAAACAATGGTTATACCATCTCTATGGCAAATGAACAAATTTTACCGAGGGCAAACCCGCCAAGAAACAACAACTGTATCCGATGGGGGGATGATGAACCACAGGGCTCAGCACTTGGGCTGACAGCCTTAGGTTCACCACAAACACATCTGCCACTTGAGGTAAGAAAGCAGCTGGCAGCAGGAACAGGTTGTTACATCTGCATGGAGCAACACTGGAAGGGAACACAAGGCACAACCCACCAGAAAACCTCTCAGCTATTCCGTGATTGCAAAAGAAAGGCAAGATTTAGAAATCATAGATCCCATCCCTGCTTTAATAATCCACACAGACTTCTGGTCTTTCTCCTTGGGATGGACCCCTTTCTGCCCCATCTTCCCCTCTGCATTTCAGGCCTACCCACAGCCATTGTACCAATGCCAAGCTTCTCAGTTCAAACTCTGCCTGGACAGCCCGGGTTCCCTTAAAGGTATAGAAAATGCCAAATTGCATTTCCTTGTTTTAAAACATGGAAAAATGGCTCAGAAGTTATGGACCATTTTTCCTGATACCAGTGGACAGCTGAGTAGAAAGCAGAAGGAGGCCATGCCAGCACAGCTGGATCTCTTCCAGATGTCTGACTTGGAACCACAAAACAGGTGATACATTATATGAAGCTAATAAGGCACATATAGATTAAAAACTATCTTAATGAAGAATATAAAAATGTAAGGTGTCATTTAATGAGAAAATATGCGAAAGGGCCCCTCCCAGGAGAAGCTCCTGAGCGTAGTTCTTGGCCTTTGTATCTATTCTTCAATGGTCTACCCAATCTCATAAGAGCTTGGTCAGTAGAGCTGGTTCATGGTACTAAAATCAAGGTCTGCAGAAAGAAGTGAACACGTTATTCTTATGTGCTCTGATAAATGGACACAGCCCCACAGGACATTTCAGGAAAGTCGAAGGGAAATCAGAAATGCAAGGGATGCTGGAAGGACAGAAGACTGCTTTGAAAATCAGTTTCTCAGAGGGAAGCTGAAAAGGCCGTCCAGAACACAAGCCTGTGGCATAAGGTGTAAATGGAAATATTGAGTGAAAGGAATTGATTTTGATACAGTACAATTCACTCCCAAGAACACTGCTATGTGGAATCCTGATGCCCACTTTTCTAAATCTCTCAGCTTCCTTATAGACAGCTGTACAAAAGTGATAAAAATTTGGAAAACAAGTCATAGAAGTGTGAGCCAAGGAACAACTGCATGCCTAAGTTGGGCTGGATAGCTGTTGTCCTTCCTGACCCTGGAACTAGTTTTCCACCCAACTCCTTTATGGACACTGGCCAGACCTGTAAGTTTTGTAGCCTCCCATGAAGCCAGCTATTATTTTCTTAAAGTATCGCATTTAAGCTTTCTGCTATTAAATATTGGAGTCACAAAGGAAGGATTTCCCCATGGACACAGATGTATTAATTTGGCTCCTGATCTTAGGAAAAATACTGATGTCTTTTTTAACTTTGTTTCCTAAGGAAACTGAGACGCAAAGGCTCCATGTGTCTCTGTATGTGTCTGATCCAGTTCTCATCCAGATTCTCATTTAACCAAATTTAACAGGGAGGTACAGATTGCTTTGAGCTACCAAGTTCCTATACATCTTCAGAGGGACAGAAGTTTGGGTAGAAAAGGGGGACTAAGCACCCTGCACAAGGAAAAGTGGAAGTACAGTCCCCCCAAGGTAACAGTCACTAACAGAAAACATGAACCATGTGAATATTTACTCACAGCAAAGTTCCATTAGGAGCTCAGGACCAATCACGAAATGCAAATCTGTAAGAAGTGCTGGAAGGGGTGAAGGCAGATGGGCAGAATTATTTGTTCTGGTTCCCCTCAGAAATAGCAGAGCTTAGCCCCAGATGATGAAAGGCACTTACAGACCAGAAGTCAAGGGAGGGGAAGAAAGCTGCCCCTCGGAGATGTGCCTGGCACAACTGCTCCAGGATAACCAGGGCAGAGCAGGCCAGATCAGGCCACGTCAGAGGGGAGAAACGGTGGGGAGGGTTCATCTTCTCTGCAGCTGAGCCACTCTTCACCTGCAGGAATCCCCCGCCCCTATCTTCTCTGATCAGCTCCCTTTCATCACAGGAACCTGCTGAGCTGAAAAATGGATTATAAGTAACTCATGTATGAAAAGTACTCAGCAGATTCTTCTCTGTTGGACTACTTTCCTAATTCCATCTGTGAAAGTAGTTGGCAGGTTTTTCTCTGCTTGATTCCTTTACTCACTAAAAATGCAGTCACCTAAATATAGGTGAAACCTCTACCAACTTAAATGAATCCTTCTGCTGTTAAATATATGCAGAAGTACTAGATTTTATGTTTTTTTTAACTGGGAGAATATATGGTCCAACTCACTGTAGTGTTATGATCAGTGTATTTTGGATAATGTTTAATAAACTTCCTTAATTAACTAGTTTATCTGTAGTAAAGTATCTGAAAAAATCCTAATGCTCTATTTGACTGGAAATCTGCAAATAACACTGGTATCAGATAAAAACAAAACAAGGAAAAAACTAAAATCAATAATTACTAATTAGTCTATAATTACTATTAAATAATATTAACAGTTGGGTTGTAATTCTACTAACTACCATAACAAATTCTAATAAACTGTTAGCAGTGCTTCCTGGAAGCTCAGGAAACACTATTTCCCCAATAATTTTCTCTTTTCCTCTGTTTTCACAACGATTAAGTTTACATACGTGTAAGCAATACTTATACTTTTTTTTTTTTATTATTGTTAGTAATTTTCTCTTGTTTAAGTGTCATTTTTCTGGACATAATTGGAAAAAAAAAAAGGCTGCATTTTTTGTTCTGATCCCTTGAGACAAATATTAAAAGGGGAAAGTTTACAAAATCTAATACTGGCTGAAGTGTATAGAAAGAGCAAGTGCTCAAGCAATATCAAACTCCTTATGTACCCAGCTATATCCCACAGAGATGACAAACAGAGAAAAAAATGTTTCCAAACCTACTTTATCAGTTCTAGGACCACAAAACAGTCACTTCACATATATGTATTTAATACGAGAGGATGTTTTTATATAAATAAAACAAACGTTTTTCCTTAAACGGTTAGGACATTTTCAGCTGGTAAAGAGCTCTGTATCTACAGACAAAACATTTGGGGTTTTAATTGTGGGAAAATAATTACTAAATCTATGGACTTTAACAGTACTATAATCTGACAGTATTTCTAAAATAGACCTCTGTCACAGCAAGAATATATCCCTTTAAATATCTTAGGTGGAAAAATCCTCCAGGGGAATAACTAGGACAAATATGTTTATGATTATTCAGCACTGTAGATTGCTGAACCAGTGATGTCAGCTATACAAAGCATTTCTGCAGGGGGAAAAAAAGCCACAAAGTACCGTTTGAATGGCCCTATCTATGTCTCCACATTGAAAGCAAATGCCTCATCCTGCTGACCCAGAACAGGTGAGAGGGATCTGTGCCTCACGGCTGAATGTAAGAAAAATACACCAAAAGTGAATGTATTCGGCTTCCAAACTAATACATTTCAAAGATAAAACAATTCATGTATTAGCCGAAAGCATGCTGTCAACAAGCATTCTTTTCTATCTGGTGCTTTTTAACATTTTTGAATAGGTGAGGCAAACCTATTCCCTTAAAATTTCAGTGTTCAGGGTGTTTAGCACACCCTCCTGAGCCGGGTCCCCCTTTCTGCGGGCAGGAGCTGTGTCACAGGGTGACCCGGGCCGTGTTCCCGCTGTGACATGGGGCTTCTGTCACCCGTGCCTGGAGCTGCCTGGGCTCCGCAGCAGCCTCGGCCCTGGGCTGGCTCGGCATCACACCACGGCACCTGTACAGGGGTGGCCGATCACAGCCGCGGCTCCACTTTCTGCCGCTCACAGCCCCATCTCAGCTCCTCGTTAGGGAAGGCAAGTCAGCAGCATCTAATTATCCCGGCCCTCTAGTAATGACACTGTGCCCCCTGCAGTTTCCATGGGATACGGTCCCTCTCCTGCCTTCCTCTCCTGAGCTGCGGGGCACAAGGCTTGCTTCCCAAAATTGCTTTTTTTTTTTTTTTCGGCACAAAGGAAATCTGGGTTGAGACTATGTTAGCACAGCTAGCGAGGGCTGGATCCTGGCAAGGAGAGCACTGTGAGAGCTTGGGCAAAGAGGAGCTCTGCATCTCATTAACCGCTTCTCTTTGCTGCGAAGGTACTCGGCGGAAATTCTTCATCAGCGCAAAAATCTATTGTCCGGAAAAGCGTCCCCTTTCCTCTGGAAGCTCACCCTCACATCCTCCTCCATTACCGAGCGGGCCAGAGACATCTGAGCGCCATTTCCACGCCGTCGGCCCGACTTCAGGCACCGCGGAGCCAGCACCAATCCTCCGGGATCCTCCTGCTGCGCTGCGTGCCCCTGGGCTGGGATGCTGCCCCCGGGGCAGAGCTCACACTGAGGGCAGCTCAGTTCCCGCACGGTGGGCTTGCCAACCAAAGCTGCTAATTAATAACTGCAAATTCACAGGTGGTACGTTACTGGCCCCATGAGTACCATCCCAAATCATTTTCCTGCATGCAGTTCAGCACACAGAAATCCTGTGTTATTAATATTGCAAACAATGTTATTAACACTGTTGCAAATAATATACAAAACAAATAAAATATTCAGCACGTGTTAACTCTGCAGAATTACTGAGAACTGACAATAACACAAGCTTCACTGACTATCCCTGTTTCTAAAGGCCTCTGATTTAATCTAAAATTTTCCTTCTAAACAAACTATGGTTTCTGTTACATAAATAAAACACTTCTCTGGCTCAAGCCCAGGCAGCATGTTGACCCATTTACACCATCTTGGTTTCCTGCTCATAGGTGGTAATTATCACATCTGTGTTTGTTTCTGAAATTGGAACTTAACACAGCTCAGTTTACCTCAAACAGGGGCAATATCTGCAGGCTCAAGGGAAGAGCTTTCTGTAACACTTAGGACTCACCAAATCTGCACTGACCTGGGCTGAATTTAAGGAGGCAAAGAAATGCAAATTTTTTTTGCCCCATGAGAAATACTAGCACTCATGAGTCACAGGGAAATTCCCATTGACTTCAACAGGGCCAGAACAGGGTCACCTCTGCCACTGTAAAGCACTTCAGCAAGTAAAATTTTGGGAGGAGGCAAGTGACAGGCCACAGGCTGAAAAATACCACAGTGTAACATTATTTTCGGATTTACAGAGCACCTAACATGTCTGGTGACTTTCAAAGGACCTTTTAGTTTTTAAGCAATTTAGCTGCTCAAGACAGCAACAAAGAGTGAAATGAGAGGCACCCAGTTCTTCACTCCCATGTGGTTGTCTTAAGATGGGAGCTGCTGTAGCTGTGTTCCAGTGGGGACTCTCCAGCCTCTCACTTTGGCACCAGTTTCTCTGTGGGGCTTTCTCTGGCCTTCCCACCTTGCCAGCTCATTTTGTTAGAAATACTAATGTATTTGCACTACATCACTGTAAGGCAAGGTGGCATTATTCTCTTAGTTGTATATGCAAGACATAAAATGAAAGAAAAAAATGAAAGCTGAAACATCAGATCTCTTGAACAGTTTTGTTTAGGGAGCAGTAAGTGCTGGCTGCTCCCTTGGGGCCAGCAGGGCAGGGGCAGGGACTGACAGCCACAGACTGGGCTGGCACGGGGCTCTGGGCCATGGGCAGGGGCAGGGGGGCCCAGGTGAGGCTGGGCAGGCTCAGTGAGATGTGTCAGTGCCTTGAGTTTTGGATCTCCAAACTGGAAACCCTCGGGCCTGAGTCTTGTGATATCTTCATGTTTTGTAGTACTTCATGGATTCACACCATAGCTCTCATCAACTTCAACAGAAGCTTTTCCCAAATCAGGTCCCCTTCAGCTCAGGACTCAACTGCTCTTTGAGGACCAGAACTAATCACAGCACAGAATGTCAATGTCAGAAAATTCTGTGACAGGGGCCAGCCCAGGTGACAGATGAGCTGTCACATCTGAGGTAAAGCTGCTGCCTGTGGGGTTTCCCCTCAGGAAAAGCATTGCCTGCTCCTGCTGCCCACCCAACACTGCAGCCCATGCCAGGGAAGACCAAAAACACAATCTGGACTCACTTGTAGGGCAGGAGACATCTTCTGCATTAGATAAGAGTCTTGCAGCAAAGATAAGGTAAAATCTCAAAATCTAAATGGACCAAAAGCCCTTTATACTAAGGCCACATTAACTTGCAGGGGAAAGCTTCATCCTGTCATTTCCTACTTTTGAAAGCTCCATTCTGTGCACTTTTTCTATTCTGTGAATTTCTTATCCAGAAAAAAACCTTCCACTGAGAACACTACACATCACAAAAAAGTAAACTTTTTGCCAAGTATAATTCCATGTATCCTCCACTCCATGACATGGCTTGGGAAATCAGAAGCTGCAGGTGAGTCCTGTGTGACCTGTGCTAACGAAGGCCCATTGTAGGGCTGTGCCTAGGTGCATGGTTTCCCAGTAGAATTCTGAATTGGGGCATGGGGTGGGAATGAAAAATAGCCATAACAATTCTTCAGCCTTCATCACTCACAGCCACACAAACTCTGCAAGTCCAGCACAGCAAGCAGAACAAGCACAAGAATGAATAAACTGGAGATAAGAGGGGAAGAGCTCCTTACACAGCCTTGCCACCAAATGTGAGATCACAACCAGAGCCAGCAGCATCTCCTGTCTGAGTATCAACACACTGTGCTCACACGGCTCCTGTACCTAGTGCTGTGCTAGATCATTTTCTGAGCACCAATTCTAAAACTTGTGGTTTAAAGCAGTTTTCTGAAAGCTTGATGCCATGTTTACATACAAATTATTAGTTCTCACCCTTTCAGCTTGGAAGGCAGAATTTAAGACTTACAAACAGTAGAACTAGCAGACCACATGCAAGCGGACAACTCCAGCATCTGACATAAAGGCTGCTTATGTATTTTGTATGAGAATTACTGCACAAAGTGCATAAATATCACAGGGAAAAAGAGACTGAGTCTCCCTTCATCCTGGCAGAAGGTGTTCAGCATGGACTTTGGGCTCCCTTCTTGTTGTCTGTCTTGCTGCCCAACAAAACCTGGTATTCCTTTCGGCACAGCACCCCAGCTCCACACACAATGATGCATGTCCTTGGTACGGAATAGCGTCCTCAGCCACCACCTCACTCGGAAGAAAGACAAAGCTTATGAGCCTGAAGAAGGCCCCAGACCCCGGGTGCCCTGGGAAGGGCTGCAGGCGGCAGGAGCAGCGCTCTGCCCACTGCTCAGAGAGCTGGTTGAGTGAGAGGCACGGCTGGAACACTGCACCCGCACACCCTGTGCCCTTCACTAGCCTCACCTCTGGCTCAGCGACCCTGTGCCAGGCCGCTCGAGGGATCTGCGCTGGAGACCGACTCATTCTCTCACTCACAAAAGACGATGGGAACACACAGGAGTCTGGGCGGCACCTGCAGACGGCAGCCCCCACGCCGGCACTGGAAGCTGGTTCATACCCAGCTGAAGAACTCAGCCGCTCCCCCAGCCCGTCCTGCCGGGCTCGGAGACCCCACCCCGGGCCCCTCCGGGCCCCGAACAAAGGGTCGGGGCGAGCAGGGGGAGCGGCTCGCTTCTCCCAAGGGGGATTTGCCGGCGGCCGCGGGGACGCGACGCCGGTGCCGAAATGGGGAGGCAGCCGTGGGTGCCGGTGCGGAGCATCGCCCCGCATCGCCCCCGGTGCTGGACGGCGCTGCCGCGGCCGGCAGACCCCCGGGGCTCCCCGAGGGCTGCTCCGCTCCGCCCGGACCCCTGCCTGGAGCCGAGCCGCTCCCCGGGAGCTTCTCCCGGCGGTGGGGTTTCCCGAGCAGCGGCACAGCATATGGTTTACATGTTGCACTACTGCATACAAGGACTAACATTCAGCCCAGGGATTCACTTGACATAAAAAAAGCCCTAATTACAATAATTTAGAGGTGCCTGAATGACAGCAGGCTCAATTTTTGGTTGAATTTGCAATTAAGGGGAGATAATTATGCCTCGCACTAGCGCAGAGTATTAATATTTATGGTAGGAGCCAGAGGCTCCTGTGGCTGAGAGGATGCGGCGGAGCAAAGGTTGAAGCCCCGCGGTACCGGCGAAGGGAAAGTTCGGAGCCCCATAAACCAGGGAGACGGCGGCTGCCTCCATCGCGCCGATGGAATCCAGACCCCGCCAGAGCAGGCAAAGATTTATACACATCCTTTTATATATATTTATATCGCCTGAGATACGGATACTTCCTCTATAAAGCTTTTATCTTTCAGCAGGCACCTCCTTCACCTACTTCGGTTTTACTCCCGACTATCGATCCCGGGGGCTTTCCATGCCTCATTAACAGATTGGCGACTAAATGAGTAGAATTAATTTTTAAAACCCTTTAATTTACTTTATTAATTACACACATGCGCCCTTGCCTACCCCGTGTGTCCGGCTCAGTCGGGGCTCAGTGTGTCGGGGAACCGGTCACGCCAGGGTGAGAGGTGATTAAATGGGGAAAGAAAGGTGCCTGAAACCTCCCCAACGCGCCTCTTGTGTCCCAGCGCCAGGCACTGGCCGCCCCCCCGCCGCCGGCTCGCCAGGGCCCGGGCATCGCCCGCCAGCGCCTTTTAAAGACAGTTTACCATTCATTTAGCGGCGCCTTCGCCGGTGCCGGGCTCAGCACAACAAAGGCGAGAGCCCCGGCGCGGGGGCGGGGGAGCTTCTCCGGCAATTTCGGTCTCCTGATTTCGGGGAGAGAAAAAGGAGAAGGCTGTTAAAATTAGCGGGAGAGCCCTGGAACCCCCTCCCCCTCCCCGCAGGCCCGCGGCTCCGGGAGGGCGGCGGGTGCCGGGCGCGGAGCGGAGCCGCGGCGGCGGAGCGGCGGCCCCGGGGCGGCTGGCGTCGGCCCCATGGCAACCGGGCGGCCGAGCCCGCGGACGGGCGGGAGGCTCCGCGCAGCCCCCGCCCCGCAGCCCCCGGACGGGCCCCGGCCGCGCACGGAACCGCCCCGGCGGGACCGGCCGGGCTGCCGGGAAGCCGCGGAGGAGCTGCTGGAGCGGGGCTGCTCCGGCGTCCCGAGCCGGGGCTCCGGGCCCTGCGGGCCCGTGTCCGCGGGCACCGCGGCGGGAGCGGCACCGGGCGCACGGGGCCCCCGCGCGAACATCTCGTGCGGGTCCGCCAAAGACACGAAAGCACATGGGCCCCTGTATTTATATATGTCAAATTCCTGTTGCCGCCGGGAAAGGCTCATGTATCTTTCTCCAGGACAACCCCCACCAATTAAAGTGGAATATTGGGAGTCAGCAGCCATAATTTGTTTGGTTTTCCCTCTCTGAGGACTGCCACTTGCTCGCAGTACAGCCTTCAAACAGCTACATTCCCAGCCCTCAGTTCTCACGCCAGTAAATTAAAACATCTTTATTAATGTTTATTCTTTTAAAATTTTCTTTTTAAATCCTGGCAGATGGTATAGCTGTGTTGAAATTCTATCTGTTTTATTCTCGTGAACTAGAAATAAGAAAGGGTAGAGAAGTACAGCTCTGAATAGTCACACCATTTACAGTGAAAGTCAGAGGTGTATTATACCAGTCACCATTGACTTTATACAGCTTGTATCCCTTTGCATGTCTCATCATTTACTCACTAAGATGCTGATTTCAACGTGGAGGAAAAAAAGAAATAAAAATGTGGATCGGTTTTTTGGGGGTTGAAAGATGAGTATATATACTTTTGTACACACACACAACCATGCAAATACATTGTCTTGCTAGCAGAGCTGGCTGTGCCATTCAAACAGTTTATGCAATAGGATGATTTATTAATGGAGTTTGTATGACATTTCCCTGCACCGCCTGCAGAAAGGCACTACAGCATCATTGTAAACTCATCAGCACTGCATGGAGAAAACAAGAGGATGCTGCAACTGCAACTCGATGGAAGAGAGTAATGCAACTGGATAGATTTAAAGCATCTTCCAGTGAGGACAAATCCTGCCCCCCAGATTTCCACATTTTTAAACACTCCAGTCCAAAGGACTAACAAGAAACCTTTGCAGCTTTTAAGCCTGAGATTCTGTGGAATTTAAGTGATTCAGTGACTTTGTACCTGTCTTTCTATACAGAATTTAGGATGAATTTTATCCATGGCTAATCCCATTGACTTCAAAGGGAATGCCTGCATAAGTGAAGTGGTTGATATTTATTTGAGATCTAAATATGTTTTAAAAAATGCAACAGCTTCGCCATTTAGTTTCTGAAGTTACTGCTGCTTTGATTCTCTTTCTCAGAAAGTTCAGTTTTTAATTTCTCTGTAACTGAGTACTTCTCAGCAAGTCCTCAATTTTTTGTGCAAGCAGTAAGGCTTGATATTGCTCAGAATCCAGTAAAAAGTGATATATGGTATAATCTAATCCAAGCCGGACTCAATCAGAGAGACCCATGGACAAAACATATGTTGTTTTGGCTTTTAAAAGCACAAGTTAAATGTGCAAGAAAACAGCATGATGAGGTTTTAATCAGTGCAATAATGTTTGAAATCACAGAAAGAGAAGATGTATAAACCTGTTCTTGTCTGGTTTTCCTTTTCACTTTTAATTTCAGGGAAATCTCTAATTGTAACTTAATCCTCAGCTTATCCAAATGCTCCTCAAGACAATTTCTTTTACAGTAATTCAGATTCCCACTCCTGGTAGCTGGAAAAAAATCAAGTCTTCGATGTCTTTTCTGTTCTGAGAAGTTCAAAGTTTCCTGGTTTTCCAAGATCCTCACATGTTAGTTTATTTGTTTATTATTGGTGTTTCATTGCAGTGTCATTCTCATCACCCCCAGTCAGCACCTTTTTCCAAAATAGCTACGAATTTCAAAATGTTAAACCTGTCACCTTGTTGAAACCAAATAGCAACCAAGTCAGTGACCAAGAGGGCTGTCCACTGAGTAAAATAGTCTCCAGGCTTGCCCATAGGTAAATAGATTGTGAAGGGATGTAACATCCTTTGGAATAACATCCTGGAAACTCTGAAGATTCCTAAGTGCAAGAGACAAAAAGCTGGTGCCATTACTTTAAAATGTAAGTAAAATGCACAGATCTACAGGTTAAAAAAAACCCCAAAAAATCAAAAAACCACTACCAAACCTCTTTTCCTCCAGACAGGAACATCTTTCCCATCTATGGATTGCCACTTTTTTAAGACAAGTGGACAAAAAGATAAATCAAGCTGCAGCATTTATCTGATGAATGCTGTCTTCATATGAGGACCTGTTTGGTCTTTATCTTTTAAGCAGAGAGTGACTTCAATTGCAGTTAATATAAAGATTTATTAACTTGAGAAGTAAATATTGACCAAGGTGAAGCCAAGGTCAATGTTTACCTAGAGGACTAATAAATCTTTGCATTAACTTAAATATGGAAGCTGATGGGCCATACTTTGCTCTCAAATCAGTATCTACCCTAAATTACCCCTACTAAGATACCTTTGTATTTGCACAAAATGTGTTGGGTTTACAAACTGTTGTAAAATACATTGTGTGAACTTATCAGAAATAGGAAAACTAGACTTTTCTTACAGGATAGCTGACTATTTCTTCACATCTGAAAATATGACAAATATGTAACAGTAGACAGCCAGAATTATTTCTTCTTTGAGGGTGAACATTCATTTAAGTGAATATAGAGCAGGTGAGGGTTTTGTTTTATTTTACACTCTGGTAAATATAATAAATTATCATGGAGATAAAAAGACACTGATTTGACATGACCAGCTCCAAGAAATCACACCTTTTAATCTTCTAATTTATATCAATACTAGTGTATTATTTAAGGACCCTTATTTAAGATGCGAGAGGTGCCTGTTCTGGGTAAAATAACTAAAATATTTGTCAAATCTGCCAGCCTGCCTTTCTACAGAGCCTCTTGAAATAACTTCAGTATTACAGAGGTTGAGTGCTTTTGTCTTTATGACATTTAATTTTTAAGCCACACAGCTGTGCTGTTTTATTGACCCTCGCAAATGTATCATTTTAGCTTACTTCATAGGCATTACTGGGCCTTTAACTGGTAAAGAAATCACCTATCCTTTGGAGCTACCACAAATATTCTACTATAGCTGTCTCTATGTGCCTTAGAAAAATATCACCTTTATCAACCTCTCAGGATGCTTCATGAGTTTTGACAGAATTAGTGTAAGTGCTTTTCTCCTTTGTTATCTCTTTAATAGATTTTTTTTTCCTGGGTTCTCTGTCTCAGTTGTCTGGTGGAAATGTCGCTTTCTCTGTTCTCCGGAACAAAGAAATAGCTCCTGTTTAACTTAATCAAATACTCTGGTCTCTTTCTGATAGGAAGAATAGTGGCCAATTTACCTCTAGCACTATTAAGTCCCCAACAGTTTTCCTGTGTTTGATTTCTGTATGTGCCTTCAGTACAGCCTTTTTTTCCCCTACCCATTTTCCTTTGTTTCCCTCTCTTTAGGAAGACTGACACAAAAGAATAGCTTACCATAACATATTCTCTTAGCAAAATCTAGTATTATTTCATTAATTTATTTCTTGACATTTATTTGCAATTAAATTAATTCTACCTTCTGCACACATGAGGTTTTAGTAAATGAAAGTATTACTGCTCCAAGCACCAGATCTTTCTGTCTTTGCATTGCTTAGCCTTTGTGCAGCAGAAATTCTGTTGGCTGTAATGGAAAAGCGAAGTATTACTGACTTTAACAGTCCTGCCTGTGTGAGAAATGAGTCTTGAGTTTTGTCTGTTAGTAAATGTGTTCTGGATCATATTTCACAATCAGACTTTCATACGCTCACTGCTAACATTAGATTTCTAGGCTCAATTTTTTATTTGCACTTCCCATTCATCACACAGAATAACTGATCCTATAAAATGAATCTGTGTTGGATGAAACAATAAAAGGAGCATCCAGTCTCTGCTGCTCACTTTTCTCATGCAAGTGGACCCCTTGAAATCAATAGAATCATTCAGGGGAGTCAGACAAGCAAAGAGCTAACTCAAAACAGGTACTCCATGCTGCCCAGAAACAAACTGCTTCTGTCCTCTCTGCCTCTATGAAATAAAGGTGCCTCAGGTTGTACCAAAAATATGAAAGGAAAGTAATTTTTAGAAGAATTGTAAGGGGAAGCCTATTTAAACTCTGATGGCTGGCTTTTGCATGCAAAGGGCACAGTTTAGGAGATGAGTAAAAATGCTATATCAGGAAATGTTAAATTACTATATTTTTAAAGGAATTGTACAACTGTAAGTAATGCACAGTCAAAGCTTTTCTCACCTGTTTGGAACAGCAAATGCAACCTCTAAATTGTTCTTTTGTTAAATGGTGAGTGGTAAGGCAGAAGGCTGAGAATGCCTTAGAATGTAACTACAAAACAGTTCTGCTGTTTAATTAATTTGTTTTCAGTTTGTTTACATTCCTTTTGTATCCAGTGTTTTCAAATGTGCTTCACAGGGACAAAATACTGTCCAGTTTTGGTGAGACTGTCACTGATACAGTAATTTTTAACCAAAAGTGAGAAAATCTTCACAGAAAGGGAATCTGGAATTTACTGTGGCACATAGTGGAAATACAGATTTCCAGGGCTGTGTTTCATGGCAAGAAACATTCCTCAAGGTTCAGTCAAAATACCTCAGATGTCTACATGCTTCTCAAAAACTCATGAAGATTTACACTAAGATTTACTTGCTTATATATTTTAAGATAACAAATATAATCAGATATCTCAATATGCATTAGTGCTTGAAATTCAAACAGCAGAAGACATAAATTTTGTTTATATAATTGATGGAATACAAATTATATTAGTGGGATTGGTGGAATACAAGTTGTACTACACACCAGATTTCTGTGGAAATGAAAATCTGGTCAGACTGTTGGTGTTTTATCTCTTAAGACCTGAATCTGCATTTATTTGTTGGTATATTTTTAAGCACAGACTGCTCCCCTAAGTAAAGCTATATACATGTTCAGCGGCTCTAGTTTTACTGTATTAATCACGTTGATCTAAACATTTACAAATTACCTTCTAATTTCTACTACATCATGATAATTAGAATCTTTACAAATACTACTCTAAAGTCAAAAGCCTGGCTAAAACATCAATTAAAACCTTAAGTTATGTTACTGCCAATAAGTGGTCATTAAGGGCATGTGAGGGCAACCAGCGTTGTTGTAGAATCACATTCTTAGGGGTTGGTCTCTAAAGCAGATATTTTTCATTTTTATTTCTTTTTTTAATTACTTATGAAATTGTAAGACAACTGTAAGGATAGTGAAGTCTGTTTGTTTGCTTTTTTCATCAATGATTTATTATAAATGCAGAAATAAGATTTTAAATATGGAACTTTATTACAGATGAGAGAGAAATAGTCCCTGATCTGTGGAGAGAGAAGCACTGCAATAATATTGATGGTTTAGGAGAATGCTCACTACATTTTAATGGAGAGAAGAGGAATTAGTGGCTTTCTCTAGTGTGACAATTTTCTAGCAACCTGAGAAAGGAATTTCTTCAAATATAATAAAAGAGCAGAATACCATTTCTTCATACATTACAATTCTTCCTACACACTGGGAGGATACTACTAACTTTCAGTACATGCTATGAAAAGGTAGATTTAAAATCTGTTCAACAGGATTTTTTTCTTTTAGTATGTCATGCATAGTCAAAATGGAAGTACTGATCAGCTTCTGATGAGCCTGTGTTTTCCTGCATGACCTGTGAAGCGTACTATTTGCCCAAAAAGAAGTATTACTGCTAAAATATAGTCCCAGACCACCACTTCCAAATTAAAATAGTTAATTAAATAAATCTCAGAGTAGGTGAAAACTGTTAATTTCACTCACCTCCTTATTCCCATATCACATTGCCATCCTAATCAATTTAATCTTCACAGAAAATGAAGTATAAACTCTTGTTTGGGAAGTAATAATCACAGCATGTAACAGGCTGAAATACCGTTCTTAGTCAACACCAGCTGTTTGGCTTGAGGTAGTTTGTGGTGTTGAAAAAGCATTTAAATTATACAGCAGCAGTGGACTTTTAATGGAATATCTGTTTCCACTAAGTAGAAACCTCTCTGTTGAATCTAAACACGAAACAGAAAAAGACTCATTGTCACCTCTTTTTAATTTTTTTTGGTCAAATTTCATCATGAAGTAGATCAAAGTATAGGGGATAAATCCCAATAATGTAAGGAAAAAAATAATGCCCCTCTTGCACATGCGATAAACAGGATTCTGAACACAATTACTTTGTAAGGTAAGCCACATAATAAAAAGAAGTTAGCAGCAGGCTAGTGCCCAACAAAGTAACAGGGCAATTTAACATGCCTTGTGATATCCTCAGTGTACAGCAGAGAATATTTCCTTTCTCCAGCTATTTTCATCTCAACTCAAAAAGTGCGGAGTTAATGGAACGGAAAATTCAGGCAACCTCACGCTCCTGATTTATGCATGACGAGAGAAACACTTCCCGTACGTTTCTATGATAAAACACTCCTTTTATTACAACCAAGTTCTTTGCAGTCTGTTTGCTTTTCTTGGGCACGGATGTTACCCGTCACAAGTTAGACGGGACACAAGTACTTTTGAGATACTCCAGAGTTCTGCTGGCATAGGCATGTAGGTCATGGTGGCTAATCCCCTAACATAAATGCAGTTTTTCTAGCCTAATTTTGCTTTTTTTTTTGGTCACAGTACCTAATCCCCTAACATAGATTCAATTTTACTAATTTTGGGGGGGTTTAACCTCTAAATTCTGTGGAATGCAATGCTGTGGTTGTATGGTGGGCATTCACAGCTGTAGGACTGTATGGGTACGGCACACCACTCTCCCTTTTTTGGTAGCATCTTCCTAGTATAGTCATGACAAAAATATCTACCCTAGCACTGCCCACGCAAGTGCAAGCAGCTCAAGTATAAGTCAGGTATCATGTGGAACTATTTGTACATGCAAACCCTGACCCACAGTATTATTTGCAGCCCTCCACCAGATATCTACATTTGACCCCTCAATGTCAACAGAAATGTCTGACTAACAGAACCTGGTTGTCATCTCCTTTCATTATCACAGGATTTTCTTGGGCCTTTTTTCTTTTCTTCATATTCACAAGGCTAAGCTTCCATATTAATTAAATGTCAACATTCACTAGTCTGAGACTATGTTATCCAATAAATACCTGCCTGAAGCCAACTACAGGAAGGGTGGAACTCGCACGATTTTTAATACAAATTATTTGTTCACAATGTTTGATCAAATTAATCAGTAGCAGAATAAATGGGGGCTGCAACCATGTCTGAAAAGGATGTCCGAAACAGTATTAATGCTGCTGTTGTAGCTCATCTCTCCACTTTACCTCCATTAGCTCCCATTTTGGGGACCTTCACCTTCCTCTGGGCCAGAGCTGCATTGTTGTCGGTATGCACAACAGAATAGTTAGAGATAGGAAGCCTCACACAAACTGAGCCTTATTTAGATTCCATATGGTTCTTTTTTTTTTTCCAGGTGTCTTATTTTAAATTCACGTAGGCTTTTTACAAATAAAAGGGGGGGTGGGGGAAATCTAGATGAGAAGCCTTACAAGGCGCAGCCCTTTCCTCTCAGTTGGTTTGACAATTTTAGCCACTGGCTGTAAGAAGCTCCCACGGGCAGATATTACTACCCAGATTCCCGAGGTGAGGAAGCTGAGCCAGGGGAGGGGAGGGGCTGCAGGGGAGCGCCGCGCTGGGGCTGCCCTTAATCTGCAGAGATAAGCAGCGCTTTGGGGCAGGGCAGAAATAGGGCCTGGTGACCCAGGGCTGCCCGGAGCCCCGGGCCGCTCTCCGCAGCATCTCTTCCAGGCAAAGGCTTGGACTGTGCCCCATGCCGGAGCGCTCTCCCGCTGCTGGGAATTAATGGCTTCCGCGCAGGAGGAATGATACTTTCCTCATCAGTGCTGCAGATGGAGCTCCAAGCAACAGCCAAGGCAGGGGACTTCCACCTCCTCTAACCGGAGGCAGATGAAGCGGGTGCCCTGCGCACAGAGGGTTCGGCAGCGATTTCCCCAGCCCCTGCGCCATCCGGCCGTGCCGCCAGCTCCCGGCAATGTCAGCAGCCATCCAGCTGGTGAGAGCAATGGTGAGCCCAGGCTGTGCTGCAGGGCTGGAGGTCCTTGTCAGGCTCTTTGGGAATTCCCGCCCTCCACACGCTGGATACCTTCCTTTGGATGGGCTTTGCTGGGATTCCTGGGAGAAGCAGCCTCAAGGAGCGCCTGCTGCCCCTGCAGCCCCCCAAAGCACGAGGTGAGCGGCTTCTGCCACGGCGGGACCTTGCAGCCCTGAGCCTCCGCCGCATCCCAGCTGGGAGAAACTCATCTAATTGTTTGTTGTTGCCTTTCCTTCAGGGGAAGACAAGGCAGCTCCGAGGCAGAGTCGTGTGTGTGAACGCAGTGCTGTCCGTGAGTCTGGCTGGCACCTCCCTTGTCCCCTGCACCATCCCCACCCTGCCTCAGCTGTGGCAGAGCTGAAAGCAGGGGGTGGCAGCGTCTCACACACGGTGCTCCAAAAACCCTCGGAAAGGACCCGGCATTTCAAAACAAAATGCTACCACATCATTCTCATTACGGTTCCACGATATCTGTATCACAAAACCTGGCAATTTTAATGACAAAGTACTTCGATGCCACCAAGTATTTTTTTAGAACTATTAAAACCTCTGCAGAATATTTCCCTGAAATGTATTAGGATCCAATTTCTGCATTCATTAGTAATATCAACTAGAATGTGGTGAATGGTTATTTGGAAAAAATGCATTCGATGTAAATTGATTTTGTATTATCAGGAATAATGTGGAGAGAGGCTTTTCCAGCTTCTTGAAGCTTCAGCCATTCCACTGCTTGCTGCAGTTTATGCCCTAATCTTGTGCGATTTACATAGCATTTTAATTTTCAGTCTTGCCTGCATTTTTCAGCTGAGGGATTTTTATTATACTTTAAATTAATTCCAAATTCACACCGCAACAATAGCACAAAAATTGAGCTCTGGCAAAGCAAGAGGCCAAACATGACTCAATTAAAATAATATGTATCACTATTAATCACCTCTGCCTGTCCGTCTACATTCCCGTGGTGGTGCCTCCCTCTGCAGCAGCAGCATCTGCGAGTAAAGCCAGCTCTCATCCATCCCTCTGCTCCTCCCTCCTCCCGCCGCCTTCCTGAGGGATGACGAGAGCCCGGGAGAGTGGGAAGGAGCACAGGGGGCAGTGCTGGGAGAAGCCCGGGCTGAAGAGCAGCCAGGCCAGTGCTGAGCCCTGTGCCGAGCCCCGTGCCGGGCTGCCCTCCCCGCCTTCCCTGCTGCCTTGGCAGGACCTTGTCCGGTGCTGCCGGTGGCCAAACCGAGCGCTCCGTGTGTCCGGCCGGCCGCCGTGGCAGCCAGCAGCCTTGTGCCAGGGCCGCGTTGTCCTCGGATTTGTGCAGAGCTCAGCTGGTTGCCAAAGCTTAACGCTTCACATTATTATTAACAGTTAATGCACATAAAAATAAGGCAGTACTGATGACAAAGAACAAAAGCAGAGCAGTAATAACCACGCTCTGCAAAACAAACCCTCCCGGCTAAGCAAGCCCAGGAGGGCAGGGCTCCTGCACAATTTGCCACCAGCCAGCCATCAGGTTAATCTGAGACCAGGCAGGGCCTGGCAGTGACAAAGGGGACACTGGAGACTGAGGCGGGAGGCCTGACCCTGGCTGCCACCTCCTCAGTCAGTCCCTGCCATGGTCCACGGTACAGCAAGTGAGCTGGGGTGCAGGAACAGGGTGAGCTCTGGGGTAAGGGGCCCCCAGAGCCTCGGCCCAGGGCAGCTGCTAGCAGCTGGAAAACAGGGTGATGAGCTGGGGGTGTTCCCCTTGGAAGCAGCCAACAGACTGTTGAGCCCCAAATCTGCTCAGTGCAAAGCACCACCCCACCTGGCTGTGATGGTCTTGGAGGCCAGCTTTCACACAGACCACTTGGACCAGGCTCTCCCTTTTCTGTGCTTTATGCAGTCACTGGCATTTGCTCCAGATGGGAACATACTCTGCTGGCTCCAGCCAACAGAGCCCTGTGCCTACACGGGCGGTGGGAGCCCTGCTGCAAGGGACAGCCCAAGCACAGCAATGGAGAGCAGGGCCAGGGTGTCTCTATGTGACAGAAAAACAGAGCCCCACACACTGCAGACTTGCACTAATGTGATTTTGAAAGGCATGATATGAGGCTGGTATTGGAATGCCTGTCCATGAAATTATGGGATTTTAGAAGAATAATCTTATTGCTCTCCTGTATCTGTCTAGCCAACAGCTAGACAGGTTCTCTTTTGGTTCTCTTGCCCCCAAAATCATTTAAATGTGACCCAGGAAGCTTCTGTTGAGAAGAGCTTTGGTGAGGTCTCAACCTTTGATAGAAATGGCCAGGACTGTGGGCACAGGAAGTTCTCCCCTGTCTTGTTCTCCCCCCTCTTTTTTCCAGAAAAGTCCTCTGTGTGTCAGCATTAGCCAGAGCCTATAGCACAGAGACAGCAGCCACCAGAAACCACAGCCAGCTTGGTTCAAAGGACAGCAAGGAAAACCACGCACCAGTTTTACAGCAAGCATACGTGTTTGATCTGGCTGTGCTAGCTGCTCACAAAGCGCCCAGCCCAGTGCGTATGGGCTTCATTTCATTTGAATAAAAACACTTTGGGTAGCCATGGAGGAAAAGAAACAACTTGCAAGAAGCGCTTGCTAGTTTCACAAGAGTAATCACTCATCTGAAACTGGTAACAAAAAAATGGCCCTGTAGCCAAGCACATCAAACTTCAGCTTGACTAATTTGTGACTGGTTATCTCTTTGTGAACGGTATGTTGAATCTAATCTGGGGAAAAGTGGGTAATTAATGAATCAGTCAATGACACCAGCTCAGTTAGGGACAAAGCTCAGTATCTCTTCTAGCTTGGGACTGTCATTTGTTGCAAATGATCGAACACCTAAAGAAAGAACATATTTGCTGAAAAATGTACTGAGCCAGGCAGATCCAGAAGCATTTGCAACACAGCTGGGCTTGGCTGCTTCCCTGGGTTACTGCTATACCACAGCTTTCCTCTACTGAAACAGCAACACAAGATGATGCATCAGGCAGGTTAGTACTAAAAGAAATTATTTTTCTCTCCATTCTCATTGCTGAAACTGCTGGGAGAGGCATTTCCGATTTCCTTCTGCAGTAGCAACTCTGGCCATCATGTAGTTTATCTGACCTTTGGCTACGCCACACCATGAAATCAGACACCACTAGGAGGGGGGCCAGAACAAAGCCTGGAGAGATTAATAAGAGCGTTATTTGCAATGTGGCACAGGGCCATGAGTCACCGTGCAGCCAGGCTGCTGCACCTTCTGGCTACAGGAACAGCCCAAGATCTGCATCAAGCTTTCTGCTTACAAAAAAAACAAACAAAAAAACCCCAACCCCAACCCCCCACCAAAACAACCTCACAACAAACAAACAAACAAAAAAACCCCCACCAACTTTACTTCAGTTCTTTTACACAAAAAACCCGGTCAAATGAATTAATGGGAAAAGGAAAAAAAAAAACAAACAACAACAAACCTTCAGCTGGTGTGGGAGAAAACATAAAACGTAAAGTTAATGTGTGACTTTCATTCAAAAGAGTCTATTCTTTTAGTGATTGTTTGGGGCTTTGGGGTATTAACTAATAAAGAAAAAAATTCTGCTTGTTCAGCCTGATGTTAATGTTGGTGCAGTACTTTGATTAGCACAAAGATTTGCTCACATGGTGCTCTAATACCTTCCACCTTCACAGCTGTAGCATTCTAGGGTGCAAATGCAGCTCTCTGTGGCAAACAGAACTTCATCTTCTGATGTCATCATGTGCAGATGGCTTGACTTGGAGAACACTAAATTCTGTGCAGGTCAGGTTCAAAGAGCTTGAGGATAAAGAAATATATGTAATTATTATTATTACAGTTATATACCAAGCCCAGATAATAAGAAAAGGAATTAGATTTCTTATCTTTGACTGCATTTGACTGTAAGGTTAGAGATCAATGACATCTTGATTAGGAAACAAAAATTATATTAATCAAGAGATTCAAAATTAATCAAGAAGATGTGAATCACAGTGAATCAAAAATGAACAAAATGAGTTGTGCTCTGTGTTAAGGAGCTCCCTGACTGTACCAAGCTCCAGCAGGAAAGCTGAGACTGGAAGGAACCTCTGGGTGAAGTGCAGAGGGGACAGACCTGCTGGAAACAGGGCAGCTTCTCACAGTGTGTCAAACCAGCCTCTGAACAGGGCTTCCTACTGAAAACCAGCAAAAGTGTCCTAGTCTCTGATTCTACAGAGCATTTCAAACCAGGCATCTGCTGGAAGGGTAACACAGCAATGACCAGGCAATCAGAAGCTCCTTATATGGCACAAGTGATAATTCCATCATGTGAATGCTGGAGGGGACAGCTAGGGATTACACTCGACTTCCAGTGGTGAACATGGTCACAGTATCAGCCTGGATTTATCTTCTGTAACTGTTATTAAATTCAGGATCCAGAAAAAGGCTGGGAAGGTAAGCTACAGAATAATTACTCTGGATTTCAGAATAAGAAACTTCAATTTACTCACAGAGTTGCTAAATAAAATCCCTTGAGACGCAACCATGGAGTGAAAATTTGCCCAGAAGTTCTGAATGATTTTTAAAGACAACTTACTGAGTAGCTCAGCAAAAAATTATCCAGTTGTTCAGAAAGAAGCAATTTCAGCAGAATATTTAATTGTCTACAGAAGCATCTTCTTGATGAAACCAGATGCAAAAAGGGAACATACAAGAGATGGACATGAGGTACAGTACCCATTTCTTGAAAGAACTGGTCAGTGGGATTGTAACACAGCTGTTTGTGACAGCTGTCTAGACTGGGGAAGTCCCCAATGTCTGGAAAAAGTCTAACACCTCATCTACCTTTAGAAAGGCAAGAAAGGAAACTGGGAACTGATCTGCTGATCACCATCATCTTGCTCACTATAAGATGAGGGAGTGTGTCCCTCTTGGGATCTACTTCTAAGGCCACAAAGGACAAAAACTTATTTGGGAACAAATAGCATGGACTTACTGATGGCAAACCAAATTTGACTGACCATCCTGCTTTCTAAGATGAAATTACTGAATGTGTGAAGATGAAAGTGCTGGCTGTAATGTGCTCTGTAAGGTTTTGACACCATTCCACACAGTATCATTTGGAAGCTTAGAGAACATGGGCTTAAAAACAGGTGGAAAGAGGGACTGAAAACTGTCTGGTCGTGTCTGACAGGTCACCAGCAAACAGAGGTGCACCCAAGGGGTCAGTACCAAAATCCACACTGGTCAGTACCTTCATCAGATACATTGATGGTAACACAGTCAGATTTGTTGATGACAAGCTGTCTGCACTGACAAAGAGCAAAGCTTCCATGCAGAGGCTCCTTTATACACTTGAGATCCAGGCCAATAGCCACCTCATGATGTTCAACAAGGAAATGTGATCTGTTCCAGGCTGGGAAGCACCTCGCTGAGGAGCCATCCTGGTTAAAAGGAGTTGGGGATTTTAGAGGGCATGAGGCCAAATGTGTCAATTTGGAAAGGGTCCAGTAAAGCGCTGCTGAGATCATCAGAGGCCTGGAGAAACATGAGAGGGGCTGAGGGAACTGAGCCTGTTTAATCTGATCAGGGGAAGACTAAGGGCTGCTGGAACAGGGTGGCTATACAGAAGAAATTCAAACTTGTCTTCTTAGTGCTAAAGACTGTAGGAGTGGGCATGTGCTGAGGTCTGGACAGGACATGTTCTCTGGGAGGGCAGGGTAACCCTGAAACAGATGGCCCAGAGAGGCTGTGGAACTTTTGCTCCTGAAGGTGTTTCAAGATTTAGTTGTAGCGTGGCTGACCTCATCCACTATTGGTCACAGCCCCACTTCAAGCAGGATGCTGACCTGGATGAACTCATTGATTCTAGAAGTAACTAAATAAAATCATAATGGTATGAAATGATAGAAAAATATTATTATTAAACAAGATTAAGTGAATTCATTTTTAATTTGCAAGAAGGTTGCTGAATATGCATGATTTTATATTTTTGCATTGCACAAAATATGTGATCCCTGAGTAATGTTTTTAAAAACTCCAAAATCTGTGCAAAAGGATGCAACAAGGAGGAAAGATTGTAACCCAAGAAGTCAACTTGATCGTTTGCATGGGCACACTGAAACCATAAACTTTCCAATGCAGCCAAAAGAGACCTCAGACATGGAAGGATGAAAGACACACAGCAGAAGAGAGCCCATGCTGATGAGCAGAGGTTAGGGAAAAGACATGGATATAGGCCAAGTATGATGCAGCAAGTTATGTCACCTCCAGCATCGGCCTTCATGGGCTGTTCTGTTCAAGTCACACCCTGAGTGGGACACAAATGAACAGGAGAGAGTCCTAGAGGCTACAAAACATCTTACAGTGAGAGATGGAAACATTTCAGTATGGTATCTTCACAAAGGTGAACACAGAGGAGATTGCTGCACTGGTCTGAAGAGACAATCCCACATTTCTCAACAACACAGGGGCAAAACTGAGTTTTGCTGCTTCTAAGTTGAAAAGAGCTTTTATGGGCACTTTGATGTGTTTTCCTCCATCTCCTACACAAAGGCAGAGCCCTGCAGGCCCATGTCAAGCCCACCAAGCCTGTGCCAAGCCCTGCAAACCCCTCCTCATGCCTCTGCCCCAGCACTGGGTAGCAAACTCAGTGACTGTGGGCACAAGCAGCAGGGACATAGTTTTACCTCTGCAGAACTCTTTTCCTTCCATTCCTTCCAGGAATTTGCTTCCCTGGGGCATCTGCCTGTTCTACCCTCATCCAACACAGTTTGGTCTCCACATATTTAGACAAGGAACACAGACTCAGTATCTCTTAAAGCTTCCCCAAAGGCTGGAAGTTGAAACTAGATCAGCTGGAAGAGGAAACAAGCCACAGTTATGTACACAACATATATACCAAATAAATAATGGTAGTTAACTATTGAATCAGTGGTGATTGGTGACTAAATGCTATTAAACTGAGTGTGTTTGTCCCAAAAGCTGATGTTTTCTGCAGCTATTAGGCTTGAAACATGACTTAACCTCTGGGTTGGCTAGGTGGGAGGTTAGCTGCATGAGCACTCTGGGTCTTTCCAGCCTCATATTCTGTGGCTCTGTGGAAATTCTGTGTCAGAGGGTTTTTCGCATCGTAGCCAGACTGAGAGCTTGAAATCCACATGGTTACTGACAACTCCCAACTGTCAGTAAAGCTGTTTTACAGAAAGTGTTACATGACTGATGTCTCTACAACTGCACTTTTCCAAACAGATGGGGGGGAAAAAAAAGGCACCGGTCTCAAATCAAATTAGTCTTGATGCATTACGCAAAAAAAACTTAACACATGCTCCACATTTTGAGAAACTTCTAAATATAACATCTCCATTGAAAACACAGTATATGACAGTGCTAAAAATACATAAATACACATCTATAAAACTATTTTCACATTACAGAATGAGGACCACTACAAGGGGCTAGAAAAATTACATTTTCTTGATGCAGGAGCCCCATGTCAGGGTTGCCACACCTTGTTTAACCTCACAGATAAGCTCATTTTTGAAAGCTTACTGTTTGACTTCTCAAGGTTTGTGTCTATGGGACACAGGGCAAAGATAAAACATTGTAACTAATGTTGTAATTGCATTCAGAAATAATAAAACCGTGACATTATGGAAAAAAAAAATTAAATAACCCACATGAGAAAATATGGTATTTAAATTCTGTTGCAGCTGGAAATGTACTGTAATGAAGAATTAACAGGTGAGTCTTGGGTATTTTCATTATAATTAGACTGGATATAATTTTATTTTACCAAAGTAGTTATACTTTAGTATAACATTTACAATTTTACTCATATAGAGGTATGATGCATCACCATTTCAGGAAAGAGATACAGCAATGTAAGGATAACACATCAGTAGACCTATGTGCCTCCAAGTAATTGTACTGGTTTAAATGGAGACATGCAGTCAAGGGAGCACACTGTACATTCAAATAGATTGTTGGAAAGTTAGAGTTTGCAATTACTTGTAGACATTAATAAAAAAGCAGTCTCAGAGACAGGATTAGCAGAATAAAAAATACAGAATCGATACTTGCACAAACAAAAAAGTCAGGAATTTCTTCTGAATAATTTCAAATTATACAGGTAAAACAGGCCCTGAAACGTGTAGCAAAAAGGACTTATATAACAGAGGAATTCTTTTCCCAGGAAAATTACATTTGGATTCATTTATAGCCATTTTGGTACTCCAAGTGATAAAAAGTAAATCACATCTCTAGGTTCTTTACCCCACGTAGAACCTGCTTTGAAAAAATGAACAATGACAGCTTCCTAATTACTATTTTGAAAGCAATTTTTAAAATAAGAAAAAGAGTCCCCCATGTAACGATCAAAAAGAATTCATATTGTTTCAGGAACAACAGCAAAAAGATTTGACTGTAGCCTCCTACCTGGTACAGGGCCAGGGAGATTTCTTTGGTAAGACTGTGGCAGCCAGAAGAGGCATAAAAGCCACTGAGCAGTAGATGTTAAGAACGCTAGCACGAGGGACAATTTTGTTCCTCTTGTCAGTGAACACGTGCCAGGCCATCTCACTTGGCTCAGTAAAGACCAGTGCAGCTCGGTGAGAGTGGCAGAAGAATGCTCATTTCTCCACTGGGAACACCCAGAGTTGCCACTGCGAGGAAAGGCACCTGAGGTTCTTCCCACAGCAGAATTGCAACTGAGGGCACTGAAATAATATTAACTGGTGCCTGAACAGTGCTTTTTTTGTCTTCAGTATGTTTTACAAACATTAATTTGATTCAGCACTGTCTCATGGCAGCTTGCAGCAGCAGCCAGATGGGGCTGGCTGCCCCACCAGGCACCCACACAATTTTGCAGGGACGTTTGTACGGTGGGAGGTGCTGCCTGGGAGAGGACCTTGTTCAGGCATGTGCTGAGTCAATGTATTTCTCTAGCAGCCTGTACTGGCAGAATTATAGTGACCAAAATGTTATTTATAACTGTCCTCCTGCAAGAGGATTCTTGAGGGAGGATGTTGGTACGAGTGCTGCTATTCCATGTGCACGCACAGCTACACACACCGCAGCCATGTCACTATTCAGTGCATGCAGAATACTCCTCTGACGTAAGTCCTGGGGTTTATTTTCCAAGGAGGTCACTTATACAGGGGGAAGAAAGAATGCAACTCCAACCACAGCCAGTCCACACCTCATGCAAAAGCCTGGAGGCCTCCCCACAAATTGCCACAACTTCTTTATGAACTCATCGGGACTGACAGCATGGTTAAGCCTCAGACCATACAAACAAACCCTAATGCTAATGTGGCTTCACTTGCTTTGGCCTGCTTTAGACTCACCTCCTCTCAAAAAACAGCCACCACATACTTTCTGAAGTCCATATAGGAATGGTGAGAAGGAAATTTATTCTTGAAAAACTCAGGGCTCAGACTTGTCACCCTGCAGGAAAGCCCCCACCACCACATGCAGCCAAGCCTCGCTCCCTGCTGGCTGCAGCCCCTCCACTTGCTCATGTGGAACAACTTACAAAATCAGACCAGTGCTTAACCAGTTTAACTAGCAATCTACCACAGGTGAAGATTTACTTCCCTAGTATTCTTACTTTCTTGTACTCTAGAACATGGATGAACCAGGCAGAAAAATGAGAGGATATGAAACTGGATGGCAAATGCCCCATCTGCAAAACGCGGTGGCATGTATGGGACCTCCCACAGCAGCATGCCTTCGTTATTGTGCCGGCTGGGAGCAGGTTGGCAGGAACAGAAATAGTCCTTAGGCACTCCAGAATGTGTGCCTGTGAGTTTCTCTTCTTTGTTTTGCAGTTTCCAATGTGAGCCTGCAGCCTGCCTGTCTGCAGAGAGAAGACTGTGCAGCGGAGGAGACGCTGCTTCTTGCACTCTTTTGTACATTTTCTTTTCCTAGCATTTCCCTGTGCAGGGGGAAAGTGTTCATTTTGCTCTTTGTGCACAGAAAATGCAAAGAAACCGGGAAAGTATTATGGGATTTTTTACTAACTCTCTCAACAAGCCAACATAATGGTAAAGAAAGACCAAAAGCAAAATCTCCATGAGAGAGAAAACAAAGCCTGTCTCTCTTTCATCTTGAATCTCAGGGTCCTGCCAGGCAGGCATGATGCTTCACACATTTAAAGATGCAAAGCACACAACAGGAGCTATATCATAGGGGAAATAAATATGTCTGCATGCATTTCATAGAGGCTAGGCCAAGCACAAACCTTTCTCTGCTGTTTTCCTTCGATACACAGATCTGGTTTTTTATGAACTACCACAATGGTCGAAGGAGGAGCTGAAAAGGGAGACAGGTGACTGATTCAAAAATTGGGATTCAAAACCTCTTGCACACAGACTAGAGATGTAATCTTTTGTATTGATGGCACTGAATTCAGAAGGTTTCATTCATGGTGATTCTCTGTTTATTTCAGCTACACAAACACTGGTTTACTTTGGGGGTTCAGAGAAGCTGGAAATATTTCATAACTCCTCTGTGTCAGAGTTTGATGGCTGGTTTTCATTCCAGACATCATAAGGGATGTGCTGCAGCTACCAAGGTGCCAGTATCAAGGAACCAGGAGAGATGTTGCCCTTCAAAATTATTTTTATTCTAAGATATATGTGCTTTGTTGTATTTTCTTTTTAAAAAAAGGAAAAAAGAGGAGGGGAAAAAATCCCTATCCTTAGTGGCACTAAAATAGGAATGCCTAGAATAGATCCCAGAATTATCTTCTTCCCCATTTATTTTGCTCAGATGTGAATGACGCTGTATCAAGCACTGAAAAGGAGCACATTAGTCTCATTCTACTGGAAAAACAAGCAAATTACATTGCTGAAATGTCAAGTTTCCACCATGCATTTGATAATAGACTGTGTGCTCAGTTTCTTGCATCCATTGTAGCAGCTCACTGAAGATATGCTCTGCCCCTGGCAGCAGTAGCTGCCCTTTGGACTAAACCACTTTGGCAAACCAGGGTTTTCCCAGTTGCCCTTTCAGGTGTGGCCTGGCCTGTCAGATGGTGGGGTATTTCAAAAATAGTTAATATTTTTTTTAACAACAGAATTCTACACCTGACTGATCTTTTTTTTTTTTATTATCCTACAATTTTCCATCATGCACTCCTCCCACAAAGATTTTTGACTACCGTAACAGGTGAAAGGTCACACCTGGACATCATCCATCACTGCAGCATTTTCTCTGCACTGAGATTGCATGGGTGGATGTTTGTTTTGCAGGCTGTGGTAAGCAGGTAGGAACACCACCAGTGAGAAGGGCTGTACACTGCCAATGCAGGTCCCCAGATGACTTCCATAATAATTTTAAGGCCCTGCATGCCATTAAATGCCCTGACATTAAGTTTCAGTCTGTTTCAAATTATGCCAAATGCACATAAATCTCATTCAAAGTGGTCCTTCTCAGACACAGGCTGTGACAAGCTCAGGGTAAGGAGAACTACATAACTAGGAAGGATTGTTATATCCTAGTTATCATTTGGGAAAAACAAAAACAAAACAAAAAACATACCTAGAGTATTCTAGAGTATTTCTTCAGCTTGCTTACCTAAAAAATAAGACTGGAAAGTATCAGTGATCATACACATCTCTGAAAACTCTGGAGAGGAACTGGCTTCTAGAAATACTCTCCCCTAAGCTGCAGCCTTGTGAAACCTGCTTCTCTTCAAAATCTTACAGCAGTAGTTGAACTCTCAAGCTGTGCTGTCAGCTGCCTAGGTTTAGACACACTGCTGCTGCAAAGCTAGAAAATAATTGTGGGGTAGTACCCGAGGGACGAGTGTGTAAGAGAGGAAGGAACCTGTATCTATGAGAAGTGACCCACTTAGAACCCCAGTCACTGTCTGTTCCTCTTCTCCCACCTTGCCTCCTCCTCAAGCAGAATGGTATGCCACATGGTGCAGAAAAATCAGTGAAGGAGGAAGACTAACACACCTCCAGGCACTGGAAAGTACTTGGCATCTCCAGAAACAGGAAGGGCTTTAAGCAGCAGTGAGCACAGAGAAGATGTTATCAGCACGATGGAGGAAAGAAGCACTGTAAGAAAACAAGAAAGGGAAGTGGACAAATTAGCTGAATAAATTTTCTGGTGAAAACAGCTGGATAAGCATCTCTGGAGACTAAGAAAAACTAGAAACAGAATGGAGAGATCATCATCATCTGTCCATGTTTATAATGATGACAGATATGACAACCCATCCAATGCAAGCATCCCCATCCTGCTGCGGCACTTTCTCTTTCCAGAACAAAGCTCCTTGGCAGTTGCATCGAGGACAACAAAAAAAAAGACATTTTACTTCTGCCTCCTGTATTTTTTACTGTTTGCTATTTCTTTTTTGCTTCTGTTTTTTCATTTCTTTCTGTTTTGGTGATGATCATTAAAGAGCAAAACTGCTTTGCTGCCTTACAGTCTCTTTCACAAGCTGGATCCTCTCAGAGGCTCTATAGCAGAATCTGTCCCTCATTAAGTGTCATATAAGACACCCGCTTTAATACTTGAGCCAAAAACTTTTCATTTTGGTGTTTCTGTAGCCCAAAGAGTTTGTATTTAGCTATGTTATTCAGTTTTGTGCTCATGACTTCTGTTAAATCCCGATCTAGATGATTTGAAAATGTAGTATCTCCCTTCCCCTTCACTCCAATACACTGCCAATATAGATATTTCCATCACACTGTAGGGAATATCCCACCAAGTACCAATTATATATCAGTAGCAGGTATGAAACCCATGACAGAAGTTGCATTCCACCTAATCTCTACACATCTCTGTATTTTGCTGACCATTCTATGCAGAGCCACGTAAAATGTCTTGTCCTTCTGAGGGAAGAGGGGGAGAAATAACTGGCACTTAAGTACTCCCTTCAGAAGTTCAGCAAAAGTGTTTTGAAGTTAAAATAAATTAGTTACTGACACTTCTCTGGATGGTGGTTTCCACTTCTGAGTAGAGCTCCACTTTGTCCCTGACTACCATTCATCCACACCCCTCGGTCTCGGGCTGCATGGGATGGGGAGGGTAGCCCAGGCTGTCAGTGCCCTGGCAGCCTGCCATTGCAGCTCACAGCCCATAAAGGGACTTCAGAAGGGGCCCTGGGAATTGCAGACCAGGAAGTTTGCTATCCATCCTTACTAATGGCAGTAGAGTCTGAAAAAATAAAGTCACTGTAGACAAGGATAAACATGGTCTCTTGGAAACAAGGCAGTGTGGCTTCTGCAGAGAGAAACCCTGATTCACCAACCCACCACAGCCCTCAGAGTGCACTAGAAACGACAGAGAATGGGTGCAACAGACACAGAACTGTCCAATTCTGAAAAAAACCTTTTGATTAGGTTCTATACCAAAGTTTATCAGAGAAACTAATTCATCACATGATGAGAAGACTCTTTACAGATAGAAAATTGGAGGCAGGATATGAAGCAAAAGATGCGACGTAAAAGCCACTTTTCAGGGTGGAAAACAGGCATCAAAAAGACCTCCACACTGTGGGATTGATGGTGGGACTGGCTTTACTCAAAATTTTCAGTGAGTACCTGAACAGGGAGTGTCCAGAGAAGTCCTTAAATTTCTATGTCACAAAGTTCTTTCAAGCAAGTAACTCTAGAAGGACTTCATAAAATTGAGTGAGTTGGCAATGGCTCTATAAGCAGACACTAGAAGGCTTAGGCAGTGATGAGCCTCTAACATCCAAACCCAGCCACTGGGGATTCTGGGGGAGTGCAGAGAGGACAGGCTCACCTGCTCTCTGTAGGCAGCACTGTCACACTCAGGGCAGAATGGACCACTGATCTGATGCAGCATTAACATTCTTAAATGTGCTTCTGCACACCATTCCCAGACACTTCCCAGTTTCCTGTGATGGAGCAGATTCCCAGCCTTCCACTAAGGTTGAGATGTAAAAACCCAAAGCCAGTACTGCCTATTCCGCCCATGTCTTCCTCGTAGCTGCCCAGCTGGCAGGCTGACCTGCCAGGCACACTAAATATAAAGCCCTTCAAGGACCACAGAACAGTTAGAGAAGAAAACAAATTTTGCAGATGTGCTTTCACACACGTGCATTCTCTCACTTCCTCTTTCCCCATTACCAGACCTTGCAGAGTAAAGTCTGCTCAAAACCGGCAAACACTTGATCGGAGATCCCAGCTTTCACCTCCTCACCGTTCTCTGGGGTTTGGTGAGCATCCTTTTAAGGTCCAGGATCACTCAGCGCCCCATTTCTGCTCTTCAGCCGGTCGGTGCGGGAATGCCCGTCCCTGGGCCGGGGAAGGGCGGTGCTTCCCCTGCTCCTCCACAGCCCGGCCGCGGAGCTGGTAGGAGTCAGCGGCTCCACCAGTGCCATAACCACACTTTCGGCAGCCAAACTCGGCCTGATTCAGCTCCAAAGCCCAGTCTGCCCTCTCGCACGGCAGCGATCTCTGACCCCACGCAGCAGGTGCCTGTCCGAAACACCTCCAAGGAAAGGGGCCGGGCCACGGGGCAGGGAAAGCGAGATCAGGGCAGCAAGATGTAGCAGCCTGTGTACTCCGCCAGCCCTCCGTGCTGCGTGCCTCCTGCACGGGGAGGTAAAGGGTGAATTCTCTGTCCCTCCCAGTTCCTCCCGCTTCCCCGGTTGTTTGGGCAGTACTCTGAAGCCTTCCCTGCATTGCGTCCCCTTTTCCAATGCCCAGTTCCATGATCTCGCGGATTCTTGAGCTCACTTTACAGAGGGAGGACTGATGAGCCCAGCCCGAAGAGAGACCTCTGCTACCACTTAGAGGAGCTGCATCTGAGCTCCCCTCCCCCAGCCCCTTCAACACCACCCACACAGCAATCCATCAGCATCACCCTCGGAGCATCTGGGGGCAACATGTAATTAGGAATGATGCTGTCTGCCATTTATAGACATACTACTGCAAGGAAAGGCTGGTGAAAGTAATACCCACCGACAGACATACCTTAGAGCGTGCATCGAACATTAATGGGGAAAAATAATGGAAAGGTGGAGGGAAGATACAGAGAGGAGAGAGAAGGATGAAAGCAGCAGTGTACTTCCCACAGCTTTAAACCAAAGCAGGCATTAAAATATCCTCTTGGTGTGACTGTGACGTAGTTGTCTGATAAAAGTTTATTTGAAGAAATAAATCAATTCTGTACAATCAGAACATTCTCTCTTGCTGGGTAAGTAGAGCTGCATTTGTTCTGTGACCCCTTTACTCAGATACAATCCAGCAGAAATTGTGCAGGCATCCACACACTGCATTGTCAATGCACAGGACATCATGGGCCCCACCGTGTCTTTCTCTCAAAGTCTTTTACTGCAAGAGATCTTATTTGAGATTTACCTGACAACTGATTCTGTGTGTCTCATCTCAATCTTGCTCCTCAGGTTTGGGATTACTTCTTTTCAATTATTTATTTTGAATTTCCATTTTCATTTTTTTTAAAGTATTTAAAAACTTAGTTGTGCTTGTCACAACACTGTATTTCATATGCAGGCTGTGTGTTCGCTCTGGAGCATACATCAGCCTATTGTCACAGCAAAATACAGCTGTTTGTGAGATGCTGTAACAATTCTGCCAACACTCAGCAACTAGTTTTGGATAAAGCAAAGTCAAACAAAAGGAGTGTGAACTATGACAAGCAATGTGTGGAGTGGTAACTCAGAAGAGCTGAAGGAGATGTGAAGAGTAATTAGCCAAAGAAACAAAAACAGGGACAAATTATTAAAGTGCATCATGACTTGTAATCAAGGAACAGAGGGAGCATGTGAGGACTGGGAAAACATTGGAGGGAGCTGAAGCTGAGATTCCTGCATTTGTGCCACAGAAAAAAAAATAACGTAGAAGATGTGTGCATCAGTGAATTTCAATTAAAGAAATGAAAGGGAAAGAAGATAAAGACAGAGAAGAGGTGAAGGAAATCCAGAAGACAGTGACTGAACCACTCTTCTGCTCAGTAGGAGAAAGGGAGGAAGCAAATGGACCAGCTTCCCACAGGGCACAGCAACATGGCAACAGATGACAGCAAAGACCTGAGTTTTGTGCTTCTGGGGCTATGGCAAATGCTCTTCTAATGGAGACTTTTTCAATTGCAGTATGAAGCCAGATCAATTCCCTCTACTGCTTTGTTCTTGCACTTGGTTTGCTCATTTGCAGCAGTAGAACTGGTGGCAGTTAAACAGGATGGAATTTATATCAGGCTTAGAAATTGTACTCACTGCCTACGGTTTCCCTGCAGAAGAGCTTCAAATTACACCGCACTTGTGTGAAGTTGCGGAGTTTTGTCATCTAACCATCCCACCAGTCCAGAGCACATCACGGGAGCTGCACCGTTGTCATCTGACTGCCATATGCCCCAGCCTGGAACGTTCCCTCAGTGCACAGTCACCCTCAGATCAACAAAAGCTTTTGCCTGGCTGAGGGTTTTCAGGACCAGCTCCCCAGACAAGTAGGATGGCCTGTCTGCACCATTAGCTAACTAACAACCATCTTTTATCTATTCTTCATGTGTCTATCACCACAGGATTCCAACACCACTAGCACCACATTTCATTCATCTGCTAGAGATGGGAATGAGCATTCAGCTGAAGTTTTATTAACTTACTTGTGGATTTCCACAAATTACCTTTTAGTTTTGTGGATTTTTGCAGTTCCTTCAATAGCTATTGCTTAAGGGTTTTCACACTATGATCCTGACAGGTGACTTGACTCTGTATAAAATATGTCTAGCTCTGTTCATTTGGACTGCTCACATTGAGGAGCAGGAAGAGGTATATGCTTCTTTCAAGATTCAAATAATATTCATTGAGATTACAGAAAATTACTTGTGACCTCAGAGAAGAAGAAAAAATCCAGATTTTAGATTGCTTTTATAGTTCTGTGTGCTTCCTTTAGGTGTGCAATGATGTAGCTCCATCTATTTTCACACAGAAGGAATCCAGCTGAGAGCATGTTTTATTATAACTCCAGATGATGTTCAAGGGGATGAAAAACTCATTTTTCTCAGGTGGTCAGAGAACAATTCCCAGTAAACTGACATTCTTTCCTCTCCAATCTGAATTCTGCAGAGGAATTCAAGTTGTTTATAAGCCATTTGAAAGATGTTTAAAAAAAAAAAAAGGACGGTCCTGGACTTTTTTACATTTTCAATTACTTTTCAATCTCTTAAGAACAGTCATTTAGGTCAGAGTAGTTAAACTGCTATAAAACAGCTGCTAAAGCAGTCTTCTATTGTAAATTAAATGGCAATTTTACCAAACATTCGCATTGCATGACTACATTAGAATAAACACATATCTGGATTTTAGAAAACATTTAGGAGGGGAAGGGCTAGGCCTAAAGCAGTGATTCATGACCCTGTGATAATTTGAGTCCAAGGCAAAAATTTTAACAGATTTTGTTACTAGTACATGTCTGATACTAAAAAAAAAAAAAAACCCAACCAAAAACAAACAAAAAGAAAAGGGGGTGGTGGTCCAAACTGGAGCTCCACACTTCAGAGGGAAAGCCAAGTTTCTGCTTCTGCTGTCGGTCAGGATGATACATCACAGGCATAGCTACAGCTTCTGAAATGGCAGCTTCTTAAAACACTGTCATCAAAACAGTTCATTTTCTTCAGTTTAACCAAGGGAATTATTGCAGGAAAACGTGTTATGGTCAGCTACACATTGATGGCACTGATGAACAGTAACAGCATGTAGCACTCATAGCAGTTTTCAACTTCAAAATATTGTGAACATCAGCCCTGGGACACCCTGAGGAGGTGGAAGTCCTCACTGTGCCAGAGCCAGCTAGGTAAGGTTGGTACACTGATGCCTAGTGGGATGCAGGCAGGGAGAGGAATCTCTAGTCTCTCAGACCCGTAGGCATATGCTCTGGGGTGTGGGTACACTGTGTCCAAGGTAGGGTGGGGTCTTGACCCATGTAATTAAGGACAGACCAATTTCAGTTCCACCTGCTAGCTGTGACAGCATACAAGCAGCACCGGCACAACCCACTCTCCTTGAACCCTCTTCAGCCTCCCACTGCCAAATTTCCCTATCTCTTGTGTGCTCCAAGACCTTGTAGCCTTCCTAGACAAGCTGGTATAGGATTTGCTCTGGAGTGACTGAAAGCAAGAAAGTTTCACATTGTTAAATTGCTTATAAATAGCTGAAATTATCCTCCTTTCCATTTCCATAAAATAAAAACGTCTGTAGGAATCACGATCCAATTTTTTGGCTGACATGAGCAGCACTGCCACGGTGTCACTGTCCCCAGAGCAGGAGGCAGAGCCCCATGATCAAACTCAGAAACAGCTAACAGCAAGATGGTACCCATGAATGGAGATGGGAAATTTGAAGCATCCTCAACATCCATTTCCCAAAGGAGGTAAGAGCTGCAACACCAGCACGTTACTTATTCTTCAAACTTCCCTTTCTATCTCACGCTCTGCATAGCTGCAGGTTGTTTCCAACACAGAGCACGAGCCATTCCCCAATTCTAGAAAGATTTTCCTACCATTCCCTCTTTTGAAACACTGTTGGAAAAAAAAGCAGGGAAGTGATTTTCTTGCTTCTGCTTTGCTTCCAGTAAAAAGCAGAGCTGTTCAGAGCACAGGTGATGCAGATCTAGTGTCTGATTCTCACTGCAATGGAAATCAGATGTGTGCTGCTGCCTGGCCTTGATGGAAATTAGTACCATAAAGCTGGCATTAGTGAGCAGAGGAGTTGCCCACAACCTGCTCTCCACCAGCCCCTACAAATGCTTTACAGAGGCAAATCTTGTGGAAGCAGACAGATATAATTTTGATTACATTTTGGTTGACATTGCTTGCAAGAGTGTATGTATGTGCATACAGGGAGGAGTTACATAAAGACCAGGGCAGACTACAAATGGGAGCTGTTCTTTCCGAATTTTACACATTACTTGAGTCACAAAATATTAACTGCACCCAACCCAGTGAACTCACTTCCCTCTTTGTTCATATTCACTCTAGTATATCCATAATTTTTGATTCTTTGCTGATTTCTATTGTTGGGGCTTATTTCCTGTGACTTGAGAACCTGAAATTACGCTATAGATCTTTGTAGTTCATTGAACTAACCAGCATTTATTTTAATTTAGTAAGGAAACATTTGGCTGGGTGTGACCAAATAAATACTGTGTCTAAACCAACACAAATATAGTTTGCACAAGGCTATAAACCTGTCTCAGAGCTCTAATGATATTGCAAGTCAATGAAGCTTCAGTGTTCTCATTAACATGATTCCATCAGACCTCTGTGTTGCATATTATTAATTTTTAACAATAGATTGTAATATAATTTATAGCACTGTGGGGCAACAAAGGCTGGATCCTGATAGTAATCCAACCTTTTAGGTTGAAAATTACTTTAACACTGACCTAATATTGAAAGGTGAATGTGTTCAGAGGGCATCAGACCTAAATATAAATAGGACAAGGATAAAACACATCATTAGTCTGCATCAGTGAAGACAAAACTTTCCTTGAGAGCAAAGGGAACAGATCTTGTCATAAGATTATGAAGATTTTTGCTGCTAAATTTGACATAAAAAAGTAATCAAAAGCTTTGTTTTAAAGAAATATATTAACATACCTTTCTCACCTCTTGAAGTGTAATTTTTCTTACAAAAGGAATAGAACACAGAACAGCTAATGTTAATTTGGGTACCTATAATTTAACTCAGTTTGGAAGTCGGAACAAGCATATATTTATGAAGAAAAAGCAAGCCTTCAAAATCTCTGTGGAAATATGCTAAATGGATGCCATTAGTAGCCCTGCATTGTTCCTTTCCATGGCTTGCTGATGCATGAGAGTGAACACAACTGGTTTCTGCTACAGACAGCAGCTCCCAGTCCCTCAGCACCTCAGAGCCTCGTGATCCAATTGCCGGGCAGGAGGGACACAGCCATGAAATGTGTTTAACACAAGCAGGAGTAACTTCTTGTGAAAGGCAGCACAAAAACATTTCCTGGTTTAAAAGGCATTCTCATCATCAAAATATGCATTAGTATTGCTTATACATATTTTCTAACTCAGTCTTTTGTGCCGTATCTAGAAATACAGTACAGCGGTAATTAGTATTTTCACTAGCTAAATTACAGAGCTGGCTGTAGAATAAAGCACAGTAGCATCAATATTATCAGTTAAATATTATACAAAAATAACATCAATAGTTTTAGTATAGTCACAAGATATAATAATTTTCCTCTGTGATCCTTTTAAATTGTGTCAGATGAGGAAAATCACAAAACCCACTGACTCTTAATTCAACTCTGATTCTAAAAATCAGCATCTCCAAGATTTCCTAGGTAAATTTTTGTAGGTTCTTGAACAATATTTATTTCTGAATATGGTATTAGTTATAAAGAACTTAAGTTCTGCTGCATCAATTCTCATATGAATTTAATTTTCCCAGCACTTCTCTAAGTTAACAAAGGAGTAGAACAGATACTTGACAGATGAAGATGATGAATCATAGGGATTTGTAATAATTATCCAAGACCATAAAAGCAATCCTATGTCAGTGTGAGAAGTGGAACCACTGGCTTTGCAATCCAGCCTACTCCATATTTCCTTCCCTGCCAGTCACAAAGGGAGATCTAAAATTCCAACAGCCAAGATACTGGAAACCAAACAGCCATTAAAGAAGAAATTGAGGCAAGCATGCTTTCACAGATTCCTCACATGGTGAGACAATTGTCTGCCACCCCTACAATACCCAGAAATCTGAGGACTCCAATTCATACCAAAGCTGAAAGCATCCCATGGCATTTTCCATGCCTAAAACTCCCCTTCGTCCAGGCTAATTCACAACCCCCCAGACCAAATCAAGAACACTTGAAGATCTACTCACACTTCATCCACTTCCTAATTACAGTAACTTTATGCTTTACTTCACTAAATGAGATTCATTTCCTCCACCAGTTCCATTCAACTCCTTCAACATTTTGTTCATTTGTTTGTTAAGATGCAGATCTCCAGCAGCTTGATCACTTCAGATGAGACAAAGCAATCCCTTGGTAAATCCCTCTGGACATGCAGAACATATTATATGCACAAGGGTTGAACTCCTTGAATTTCCCCTTTTCAGATCCTCTAGGTTTCCAGTCATTCAGATAAAGAAAGGAGCTTTTGTAGGCCAGTTAATCCATCCGCTGAATGAAATATGGTAAAAGTTTTACACATCCACATGTTCTGTCAAGGCCCTGGTTTACATCTGTAGATGTAATAATAACTGTAGTAATGCAGACAAAAATCATGGCTCAGGCCTCCAGAGAAGATCTTTAGAGATTTGAGTTGAAAAGTCCCCATGCTGCAGTCAAAAGAACAGACAAAATGATTTAAGGGCTTACATTTATTTCTGCCAAAGTACTGGCTTAATTTTCTTTGTGTGTCTTAATAAGCCACCTCTGTGAGAGGGACTCTTACTTGAAATGCCTGTATGTCCTAAGCACCAAAGCAGGCACCATTGAGTGGTAAGCTGAGACAAACATCCAAAGGCAGTGTAAGGGCCAAGCTGCAAAATGAGCCTTTTGTTCATCTTCTGTAGCACCACAGTCATACACTCACATGAAAACAGCATTCGAACAAATTAAAATGCAAATCTACATTTTATTATATGAAATTGAGACAAATGATACACACTTGAAGTCTGCCAGAATAGCTATTACAAACATTAATATAGTTTTGGATGATGACTTAAACCAAATGAGATGGAATAGAAACACTGAAGAAACACCTTGTGAAACACTACAGGGAAAAACAACTCTTGCCACAGTTACATTAGTAAAATACAAATTAGCAATAATTCTGCTGTAAAGGGCTAGATCTGTCTTATGCAGACATGTACCTCCAGGGAAGCCTCCAGCCACAAGGTGTATGTGCAAGGCAAAAGAAGAGGGAAGTGGCCTGCCAGTAAAGAACAACGGCGGGGGTATCAAACCAGGTGGGAGAGGACTTTGCACTGCCACAGCCTAATGGGATGTGGCATCGTCCAGGAATCCTGCAACAAGAAGCCAAACAGCCACTGGCCTAGGCCAGAGCTGCCCAGCGGATGTAAAGATGTATTTATGCTGGGTCTGATTCAGATTGTGCTCTACACAATCAGATCGCTTTGAAGGTTTGCCTTGTGCAATCATTTCCTTTGTCAGGAATCAGAAAAAGACTGTGAAAAGACTGTGAACAAATTGTTTAGGCATTGAAATTTAACCCTGTGGAATCCTTACAGTGTAGCACAGTGTGACACAGCAGGAGCACATTTGTCAGGGGACTGAAGCCTCTTTGCTCTCTCTGCACAAAACATATACATTAGCATTGTGTGGGGTGGGGGTGCTCCCGAGCACACGAGGTAGCTATGGGGACACACAGCTCCATGCCTCTGCTGCCTCCCATCTGCACACAGCCCTCTGTGCCACTTCTGCTCTGCTAAGGAAAACAGAGGCTTCACATCCTTCAAGGCTGTCTTGAAGCCCTTCCATTGCATTTTGTTTCAGAGATTGTACAAGATTTGATTCTTAAATATCCAAAGTGCACGTGAAAAAATTATTGAGTATTACTCCTAACAACAATCTTGTTAAGAGTCTAGAAGTTTTTCCACTGGCATTAATAGTGCCAGAGTACCATAGTATTAATGTCAGATCATATAAACACTAAAACAAAAAAGGCATTTGGAAGAAGCTAGTCAATTCCATGGCTTTTCACTTAGTTGTGGGCTAAGGAAAGAACCCATCTGGTGTGGATTTTATACCAACTTTCATGACACCAACAACTTCTGTCTCAGTCTCCATACAGTAAGGTACTGTGCATCCCCTGCTCCTCCTGAAAAGCAGTCTGAGAGCACCAAGTACCTCACAGCAGGTACTGTGTTGTACAACAATCCTCTTTAGAAATAAATTTTAACACAGGATAGCCCACCAATGTTTCTGTGAAGTGTTGCAAAATATGCTGACAAGAATAAAAGAACAATCATTTGGAATTTGGCAAAGAAAAGCCACTCTAAATAATTTCCAATTGCAATCAGTCTTTGCTCCTGCTGTATATGTAATAGATGAGACTATCTTCTCATAGATAAGATCCTTTCATTATAATTATTCATTATATTCATTCATAACCCATTCAGTTATATGTTTAAGAAAGTAGGTAAGTTTCTCTGCAGTGGAGGTTTTCAAATATTGTCTTTCCTTGTGGCTGCCAGTATTTAGATATCCCATTCCAGAAACACTGTTTAGTAGTCTCTGGGAGAAATTTAAAAAAAAAAAAAAAAAAAAAAAAATCCCCCCCCCAAACTGCTGCAAATGAGATAAAGGAAAACAGAACAAAAAATGGTAAATTACAGTTACATATTAGGGAAGACAAGAGGGTTGTTTGCTGTGTGATACACCAGAGGAATGAGCAGAATATAAAAGTCTTTTCACTCTCCAAAAGAAGGTAAAATAGTTTCAGGATGTTCTACAGATGGGAAAGAGCTCATACCTCTATGTCGATGTGATCTGCAGCTTCAAGACTTAAGTTTTAAATGTCTTTTAACTCAACTCTTCATCTATTTCAGCTCTTGAAGGATAAATCCTAAGCCACCTTAGTCCCATCAGTCCAGTGTGACCTAAGTGTCCTCAGATTTCCTCTGAATGTGCTCAGAACTTTTCTGACAGTGTTCCTGCAGCCAAGCAAATCTCTCTTCTGAGCCACACAAATGTGCTGCTGACCCTCACAGAACCAGAGCTCCCAGGGTCCCTCCCTTTGCACTCATGGAAGTTCTGAGTTCATTCTGCCCTTCTCAAGAGGAACAACAATGCACAGGCCAAACAGAGTATTGCGCCTTTCCTCCACAGTGAATCCTGCCTTAATTATGAGGACTTTTGTAAAAGAGGTATTGTCTACCAGGCCAGGATCACCACACTATCATATCATGCAGAATTCAGCCCTTGTATCATCTTCAGATCTGATTATTTCTTTGTTTAGCTGTTACTAACATGCTTAGAGATGTAAAATCACACTTTGCTTCCTCAAAGGTAGCAGTAGGAGGTATCTCAGTGCAGAAAGAACTCCATAATTAAAAAAAAGCACAGGGGCCAGCTTTTTTCCCCTCATCAAGCTTGGGAAGCTTTAAACAATATGCAAAGGCAAAAGGGGAAAATGGTAATAGTACTGAGAAGGCTAAAATTTGAATGAGATAACAAACCTTTCTTGTGGAAGGAAAAGGAAATGACTGATTCTAAAAAAGCTTCTGTGATAAATCATCACCCCTGCATGAAATTCCATTCATATATGTGGCAATATCTGGTAGTAATTTAAAGAAAAACAAAAAGGAATAAAAAGGAAAAACTTAGCAACAAAAAAGTTTATAAAGAACAAAATATAGCTTGCTGGAATTGCTGAGCTTTTTCAGTAGTTCAAACAGTAGAAGAAGATTTGAGAATCAAGCAAGGCTTTCAACAGCTGTATTTGTATTACAGTCATAAAGGCATAAATGTGAAATGCAGCTCTAATAAAACACTGAAGTTTATAAAACTGGTTGGTAATTTTCCACCCTTTCAAGAAGCATCTCAGAATATCCAGGGGAATAATACCTGAAAGAGAAATATTTTGTTTGTGTGTTAGACTACAAGGCATGTTCTGTGCAAAGTAATGGAACACTGTGCATATTTCTACTGATCAGGAAAAAATCCTAGCATTAAACACTGGACTAGAAATTCTACAGTTACTCCCCTACAATGTTTTAACAACCTGCTTTTCAACTTACATTATCATTTATACTTGGAAGTCAGGATTTTAAATATACATTTAGCCTCTTTTAGGGCATGTAGGTAAGCAGTTACATTTTAGGTAGGTTCAGCTACAGCTGCCATAAGCATTGTCTACTGAGAAATGTAGGTATTGGCTTCTTTTGAAATTATGGCCTTTAATAAAAAAGAATGAGTTTACACAGAACTGTCAGCTGCAAATGACAACAGTCTGCTGCTGTTTGTCAGACATAAGCACACACCCCCAAAATTCACATGAAGTCTACATCCATGAGAGGGACACTGGTTCTGGAATGAAAATAAAATAAACCTTCTCTCTCTAATGCCACACGAGGATGGACATTATCCAGTAGGTTTTCATTAGAGTAGGACTCTGGTGCCATTATTGTCCTGCTGTCATTTAACTGGCTTTCCACAATGGACCAACTACATGCACCCAATATGCAAACATCTAATCTGCATTCAGTTCTTGTTTTCCAGGTTAAGACTATCTGAAGTTTAATACTGTACTATTCTAAAATCATACATCTCAGTGTATTTCTAGTTTTGCAGGCATGTGAATTGCCACCTCTGAGCCCTGAAAGCTTCAACTATAAAGAGAGAAGAGCACACCTCCATGTAATGAAGGCCTAAAATATACTCCAAAAAAATCCCCAGAGGAAAATTTCCCTTAAAGGAAAATCTATTTGCCTTCTTAATTTTCATTTTCTAGATAATTTCTGGATAATTCAACTCTTTTTAAACCTCACATTACTTCTGTGATTGTAAAGCTAACTTTCAAGTGCATTACTGTATTCAGTCTGCAAACAGCCTAAAATAACAGGTCTCCAGGACAAACCCAGAGCTGGATTCTATCACAGCTGCTGTGCCTCAGGCAGCACAACCAACATCAGGCAGTAGCACAGACAGGCAAGCAGGAGATGCTCAAAGGGGCCTTTTTCTTTATTACATCCCAGGCTAGATGAGTAGTTTCTTTTTTTCATTTACAGGGGGAAAAATAGCTATAACAAAGAAACATTATTAATATCCAGAATAGCATAAACAAATTCCTCTTTCCCTCTGAAGTACTAGCTGCAGAATAAAATTTCTTTATGACTTTGCTTTTTCCCATTTGACAGCCACTGGCTTTTCTTTGTGGAGACAAACAGGACTTCGTATTGTGAGACTTAGTTTCTAGCTACTATTAGCTGAAGAACTCTGCTGCTATAATTAAAATTGATGATGCAGATCTTCAGAGCCTGTAGAGGGAGTCCATGAGTACAACATCCTTCTGATGTGTTGATGGAGTGAAGGACTAGTAAATGGATATCTAGAATCTAGGAGGGCATTTCTCTCATTATTACAATTTAGGATGGTGACATTTTGACTGTAAGCTATTTAATAGTGTTTCTGTATTCATTAAGGGCAAAGTTCAACTTGGTGCAGACAGCTGGTGTATGGTCCTTTTATATAACACTTAAGCCTCGTGATGAGGCTCAGGGAGGAAGGGCAGCTGTGGGCAGACCAACTGTGCAGGAGAGCCTCTGGACCCTCTATACATCAGAGGAAGTTTCAAAGGAGCCTCTGAATACACTAGTTCAGACACACTATTACAAAAGTCAAGGATATAACCAGAGATTCACCCATACCTGTATTTTGGAGCCTAAGTAAGCCACAAGTAAGTTACCAAAATAAATTTTGCACAGACTTATAAATATGAGTGGTTGTACTGAAGACTCAATCTGTGCAGTGCAGGACTGACTTTTTGTCACACTTTCCTGCAAAAGCCTGATTATTTGGGCTTGGTTGACAGACAAAGAAATTTGATTCCAAATACAAAAAGAGAAAGCGTTCTAATGTATGTGTCCAGAGGTTGTGTTACCACTGGGGCAATTAACCAAATGTTACACTTTGGTTTTATTAAAACTAAAATTCACGAAGGAGTTAAATTGCCATTTTAAATACTTCCTTTGTGTTGTTCCTGTGAAAAACATCTAACAATGTTACAAGTATGAATTCTTTACATTTCATTTTCCATACCTTACTATTTCCTCTGGATAGCAATTGTTAATAGTGTTGATATATTCCTGAAGAAGTGACCCAGGTTCTGCTTTTATTTCTTGAACCTTTTTAAGTCCACCAGTTGTTACAAAGAGACGACGTGCTTTACTGTCATGTGGTAACACCTACACACAGAATAGTATATAAAAAAAAAATTCTTTGGAATTAATCTGTATGCCACTAGGCTCAAATATTGCTTATTTATTTTTAATTCAGAGGACAGATAAAATGGAAAATCAGAGAAACAACATCTGTAATGACTACTGTATTATAACAGCCAGTTGTATAGGGAAAAAAAAACCATAAACCAGCATAATTTATCATGTACTTTAATACATAACATATATAAAATAATTAATTTACTATTTATCCTTACATAAATAATATTTCTTGAATTATTCTTACAGAGACAATAAGATTGTGGAGAATAAATAGATAATAAAAACAGAACACTAACATGGAATAACAACAGCATCTGTTCCACTTAAACCAAGTTATTGAGGTCTTTTATGTCAATTCCCACAGTTTAATTGTAGAGCTGAATTTTATATCATTATAATGATCTAGTATAGATTAGTGCATGAAAACAATACTGAGAATTGTTGCAAGTGAACAATATAGCCTTGAAGCATTACATGCTACTATTAAATTCCTAGATATTAAAATCCTTTAACACACTATGTAGCCATGGAAGCCTTTTACAAACACACACACAAAGCAAAAATGTGAAGTTTCTGCAGCCAAAGGGGATGAGAAGCAGAAATGATCAGACAATAACATTCTGTGCTCCCTGAGTGATGCCAATACGCAGCTCTGTCCAGAGGATGGCAGGGAGGGAGGGAGGGAGGGAGGAATGAAGGAAGGGAGGTGGGGGCTGGGCCAGGCAAGGGAGAATGACAGCGTGTAGTCCATAGGCCCATAGGGCTGCAATATTATTAAAAAAATAATAATAAAAATAGAGAGAGAAAAAGACAAAGATAATGCAAGATGTCAGCTGCACCTACAGCAAAACCAGATGCATTTAAAACCAGCTCTGAAACTTACAGATTATGATGGTAAAATCATTTTTTAAGCTTCCACACTGGTCAGACATTGTCATAAATTTGACTGTATTTCAGTGTAAAACAAGAGCCTCCAATGAGAAAGGGAATGCATAAAAGGATGAAGAAAAAGAATAAGATTTCTTCCATGTGTACAGGCAAACACCCTTCATTTCTGTGGTTCCTCTAGGCTGTACAAAAATAACAGACAGGTAAAGAAAAAGCAGGAGAGCACAGAGACTTCTCGCTATTATACGCTCCACAGAAGTGTCAGGAAGAACTGTGATTTTTTTTTTGTTGTGGGAACTGAACAGACGTCTGTTTTCACATATCTCCCACAACAAGAATTGCCAAGGAGGAACTAGCAAGGAGACAGGATATGGCCCTTTCCCTGCCTTCCTCCTCCACACTGTGACTTCCAGGCTGGATAAGACAGCAGAAAACTCTCTTGGAAGGGGCCCTAAAGAGAGGGAGAGCACCTCTGAAACACAGTTCCTTCCCCCAGTCCAACCTGAGACAGCACAGAATTGCACAAACCCTGAAAATGCTAACGCTAAAATGCACAGTCCAGCATGAAAAACAAATAGCACCCCATTTTGAAGCACAGCTTGGAAATAAGGCTTTTACTGTACCATAAATAAGCAAACAGAAGTAACAGACCACAGCTCTGAGGAAATGCCCAAGCTATGCTACAGGAGAGAAAAATGCTTTTACTACAGAGAACTTAATTTTAAGAGTATACTTCAGAAGGGCAAATGCCAGACAAGTACAGTTTAATAATGTACATGCAAAGGAGAAAAATGAAACAAAACAAAATATCAGCTGATATGAAGGGCACAAAACCATTTCAATAGCAAGCAACGTCCAAATACACACTGGATAACTAATTGTTATGCACTTGGCTCATTAATAGCTCCAGTCAGAACAGAGAAGCAAAAGGGACTGGATTCTGTGCAAATCTCCAGTCTTTGAACAGCCTTAGAAAGAAGACAGGAGAAATTAAACTGTGGCAATGTAATCAGGAGTCTGCATTACCAACAGCAGTGCTTCCAGATCTGTCATAAGAGCTGAGTATCAAGACTGTTTTACTTGGCCATTTCCAGAAAGAACATCTCACCAACAGAGCTTGGTACATCCTGCTAACAGGTTACACCGCAGAGTATTGCACAAAACACAGTCTAGAGTTGAACCGGATTCCCACCACGAACATGACAGACGCTGCAAGTCTCCCAATTAGTTAGCAATTACTTACAAACTTTAAATATTTTGAATAAATTGTATCAATTTTACATGCTGCATTCAAATAAACAATGTATTTAACAACTTCAAAATTTTGAGAGGGATGAGAAAAAATTTGGAATTTTTACACTCATTTGAGACTGAAAATTCATCAGGACAAAAGGAGTGAAGCCTTTATATTATTGTAAAATATCTGACTTAAGTCACTCCTGTACAGACAACTTGTAGTTTATCTAAAACAGATGTGACTGGGATTTATGTGATACATTGGCTCAGCAAAAATATTTGCACGTGAGTTAATATTCCACTTAATCTCAAGGGACACGGAAGAAAAAAACACCTTGCTTATAAGAAACTGTTTTCCCAGTTTTAGGATGAATTATGGCAGATTCCAAATGAAACAGTATCCAGCTGTATCAGACAAAAGAACTGCTTTGAAGGGGATGCTTGAGGATCCTGAGAAAACAATGACACACCTTTAGAGTGACTTCTTCTTTGGAAAGATAGCTTCCTTGCTGTATGGGAAACAATCAGCAATTAACATATTACTCACCAAGCAGAGCTTTTTCTTACCTTACTAAACTGCCCAATAATATACTTCATAATACTGGGAGGGGCGTCATGAAGCAGTGGTTCAAGTGCTGGAAAATGCGTGCATTTCTGAAGAATGTTCTTTAAAGCTTTCTTAGTCTATTGAAATGAAAAATAAACTTTCACTAGTAAGATATCAATGAAAACAACAAGAATTCATATATATCACTGAAGTCTGATCAAAAAAGCAAATTGATCAGAATTTTCAATGAGCAATTTCTGAATAGAAACCATGATATCTATCAGGTCACTTAATGAAGAATCAATTCTTTACTTAGAATTATTAAATCTCAAAACCTACAGCGCATCATATTATTATGTTATCTACGGTCAAAGTAATGGCAATCTTCCTTTGACTATAATGAAAGCTGGAGTAGACCCTTCAGGTAAATTGAAGTATTCTAATATAATAAGAAAGTTAAATCAAAACACATTTTAAAAGATTGTATTTTAGAAGTGGCTTACTAGGAGAGGCTGCTGGTCTGGGATAGCAAAGTGCAGTACTGTCCAGGCAGGGGGGAAAAGAGAGAGTGAAACAATTTTGCATTGGTGCATATTTCTGAAAACAAACTCAACCTTGACTGATACGTAGTAGTGACCTTCTTGGGCAGGATTACAGGTATAGCTAATTTAGCTTCAACATTTTGGGGAAATTACTATATAAAAGTTACTTTACAGATCTGGAATGTGGTATTTCAGTGGAATGTACAGAAGCATAGTGCAACATGGGAGATCATATCCTGTCCTATTACACTCTTCTGTTGGCTCACTTACTGTTGCTCAGAAATACACTTTACTGAACTACAATTCTGCTAGCTCTCACACAAGGAAAGGCCCTAAACGTGGGCAGTTGCATGTTTTAAAGAGCAGAGCCTTGATTAGCAGTTACAGTTTAATTATAATAAAAATGTAGGCAAAATTATTACAAGGACTGTAACATTTTCTACAAGAGCTTATACTTGCAAAACCAGAAATGGATAATTAGAGATGAGTCACAAGAAATTACAACATTTATGGGTCTATGCAACTCTGATCTAAACTGGAAAAAAGTACGGGATTAGACTGCGGTGGCTACAGCATATGATTTGGTATATACCATATGCACATGTATTAGGACCAGCCAGTCCCCTACTGAATGACACAGCCTTCAGATACTCTGCACCCAGGCAAGCTGTGACTCAGTGAGCATCAATAAAAACACATATCATTTAGTAGTTCTTAAGCACTTAAACCTCCTGATTACAATTAATACACCATACTGAAAATACTACAAATCTACTTGCTTTCATTTTAAGATCTTCTGAGCTGTGTGTGTCCATAAAGACATCGAGCAGCGTGGGCAGCACGTTTGCTACTGCAATATGACGTGCATGCTCAGCACTGTGTCTTCCAATCTGTCCCAAGGCCCAAGCAGCTGCTGCCTTAATATGATCTTCATGTTCTTCTATCAAGCAGACACACAGTGGTGGTATTCCCTGTAGCATTAATCAAAAGCACAGCCTTTACAAATGTAGACCAGGGAATGTGAAACAGATACAGATAGTTAGAAAATGTTTCTCTATTTACACTCTTCTTCTAAAAAAAGCTGTAAGAGAATGCATGCTAGTGATGCCATATTTTTACAGCATCATGATTAGCAAGAATTTTTAATAAATCTTAATAAATATAGTTAAAAAGAAACTGATTCAATGTTCTAAGTCAGAAAGCAGTTTGAACAAGCATGCAAATTTAAGGTCTAAAAAGAATACACAACATAACTCAGGCTGTACTGAGTAAAGATGGCAGTTCTTCTCAAACTGAAAATAAAAGAATTTGAGTGCTTATGATTCTATTAAATCAGTTTAAGACCAGAAGGGCTCAATCACTGAGTCTTTCTTTTTTACTATCCACAGCACTAGATTTCAACTTATCAACCTCTTTTTGAGTCCAGTAGCATGTTTGACTCACCCAATCACTTCAAGAAGGATTTCAACTCTTGATTTGCAGACATCAAGAGATGGAGATCTCACATCCAGCTGTTACTAAAGTTGTTCTGGTTCAGGGTCTTTATACTTTCTCCACAACTACTTAGTAGCTGGTATTTTATGCCAAACACTCCATCAGGAAACATTTCGTGCTACTTTAAGTAAGACAAGGCTACTAAACCTCTCTCCCAAAACCCTTTTCCTCCATCTCATTAATCCTTCTTTACTCTTTTCTGCACAGTTTTCTGCTTCGTTGTTTTGGGTTTTTTCCCCAAGATACTTTTCAAATAAAGGCAGTGGAACTCTATATATTACTACAACAAATAGATTAACTTCTCTTTTCCAGTAATGCTTCATCTTCTATTCTTTCATACCACAAAGGACTAAATTGTGTCAGGTTTTGCCACTGCATTACAGCAAAAAATCACAATGAAGTGTTTGTCCAGTACGATCCCAAAAATCTTGTTCAAAATTCATCTTTTCCAGGTTAGAGTACCATGGAATGGAACTATCACTTTATATCATAATATCATCAGTGTCTAATTGCACATGGTTATGCCACAGTGCATTTCTTTCAAATGGTTCCAGTTTACCAAGTCTCATCTTCAGTATACATACCACTCTACAAGCTTAATTTCCCCTGAAGCAGTTTGGGTTTTTTTAAATGGATTTTGGGTTTATTCAGGTTTATTATTACTTCTTTTGTGGATCATTCACTAATACATTTAATTTCATCAAAGTTTGTCCAGATCCCTACAACAGCTTTCACAGCAGTTCCGTTCAGTTATGATAGGAATTATTATTATTATTCAAAAATCTAACTTAGGGACTTCCTCCAGAACTTAATCCTGGTTTCATCCCACTTAATGTCAAGCACTCAACAGCAGGAGCATATTTGCTCTAGGCATCTGTGAAAGTGGAAAGACACAGATATCCAGAGAAGAAGGGCCTCCAGAGATGGCAAGAAAAAAACATATATTTCTTTAGTTTTAAAATACAGAAGAGCATTTTTTGATCACTCCTCCTTTCCCTGCATACTATATTATGTTGTACCAACTTCCATTTTTCAACTTGCATTTCTACTAGAAGACATTTCTGTTCCTTTGTTTATATTGTTTTGTTTTTCCACTCATATAAATGTTTTAAATGACTGATACAGTGTGAAAATGGGTCAAAAATGTTAGTGAAATTGCTTTCTTCCTTCTATCATTAGTTAGCATTATTCACATCAGACTACTAAACCAGGCACTAATATCACCTATTGCAAACATTGCAAATTATTCCTCTTCTATATCATTGCCCAGCAGAATTTATTTAAACCTGAAAACGTATAACTTTACTTATTTGAAATGTCACTTGCACAACTGAATCAAACCACACTACATTGGAAACTGAGGTCTCTTCAAGCCTGAAGATTGCTGTTACAAGATACTCTAGCAGCACTAGCAGAGTCACGCTAGTACAGTGAAGAGCACGCCATTAAACATAAATGTTTCAAAAAAGCTTTTGGTGCAACCACAAATACACATTTTAAGAGTAATCAGACTACAGAAATTCAGTGATTTATTTTGTGTACCCATGCAATTGCAACACAGAAGAATCATGCACTGTAATACCAACTAATCCAGGATGTTTTGTAAAAGGTTCAACACCATAAAGACACCCTTCTATCAGGTTGCCACATAATTTTGGTCACAGAAAACTAGGAGAAAGTGCATTCATAGAGAGCAAGTATATAATCCTGTCACAAAATACATTCTCTGCCTATGTTAATTTGTATCTGTACCAAAGAATACTGCTGAAGAACTACAGGAAGACAACAAAGTGATAGCTAACCTTGGAGACAATCACTGCCATTGACAGGTTCTCCGAATGAGCTGCCACATAACCAAGTGTCATGATGCCAGGCAGTCTGACAGTCCCTCTGCAGCTGCCAATACAATCAATCACAGCAGCAACTCCACCTGAATTTACTATAAACTGTGAAAGCTGAAAAGATAAACAGAAAAGATTAGATATTGTGAACTATCAACAGGCATAAAGTACCACATCAGAGAAGCCTTTTAATGTATTGCTCCTGTTTAACAAAATAAAGTTGGAATAAGAGTGATGTATCATACAGACTGTTGGGAACTAAGCGCAGCATCAAGTTTTCAGGAATTAAGATAATTTGCTGCTGTGTTTTTGATTGACTTTACTGCAAGGAAAGCAGGACTCTGAATCCTTGATGCCGTATAGCATGGAATGACATATTCTCAACTCCATCATCACACACCAGAGAAATGTGCCAGTGACAGCCTATCACATGACTGAGCTTGAAGATGCACCTACTGAGCCAGATACTGTTTCACTCTAGTGCCCCCTCACTTCCAAACTAACATCCTATGTTCTGTGCAGTGACAGAGGGAAAGGCCCATTCCTCCTCCCATCTGCATTCTAAATTACCTCTGTGGCATAAAATCCTTTGTGGATCCTCATGCTGAGGCATGAAGCCAAGGACAACCGTTCTGGATGTGCAAAACCGACTTGGGCTGGACCATTCTGCCATGTTAGCATGCTCTGAGGGAAGTGTCCAGGGAACAGACTTGATGGGTAATGGAGTCTGCCCAGAATGCCAAATTACATGGCCTTGCTTATAAATGACAATCAAGCTATGCAACTTGGGTTTCTACCAAAAGCAAACTTCTCACATCACTTGAGGGACAGTAGTAGAATATGTATGATATCAATAATGAATAGTATAAACTATTTCATATTATTACTATTATTATTTTCTTCCACATTTTTAGGTATATCCCATTCTCCCTACAGATTCCAAAGCAAAAGGAACATGTTCTTAAAACTCAAAATAAAATGAACAAAACTGAGGCACGTGAATTCCCAGTCCAGTTGACTTCTATAAATACGAAATCCAACTCTGTCTTAAAGCCTTTAAAAGGGGATTGTTTTCTTCACGAAAAAACCAGATGAAATTTTCAGTTAGTACTTAGGAAAATCTATTCATGACTGTGAATTAGAGCCAGTGGAAACCAAGTCCTACATCTGGACACAGCCATGTGCACCTGGATGTGCAGAGCTCCTGCCATGTCCCTCAGCCCTCGCTCTAAGTCCCTCTGCTGCTGACCTTCACATCAATTTTTCTGCATATGCAGATAGAGAGCTGAGATCCAAAAGCCATCAGTCTCAAATGGCACAGCCAAATCCTCTAGAAATACCATTTGCCAGCCTGTCTCTGCTGCAAAGTGTGTTGCTTGAATAGAGTTCCCAGAGCTGGACAGACATCTCTGTCACTCTGAAATCAGACATGGATTGTGACTTCCCATTGGGAGTCACCAAGATACTTCCTACTGCTCCTTTGGAGAGCTGCTAGCATGGCCAGTCCCACTTGCATGGAGGATCTGGTGCCAGCAGCTCTTCTGACTTTACCTGTGATCCTGAGTTTGGTCTCTGGCTTCTGACTCTAGGGTCCCTTTTTGATAATGATAATCTCTTTACCTTTTTGAGGATGTGAAGTTGCATTGCCCATGAGGTACAGAGAGAAACCAGGAAATGAGCCAAGACTGTAAACTTTTACCACCAGCTTAAAGACTGGCAGGCTGAAGAAACTGCACAACATTCATGTTTAAACACTTCTCAGTTGTTAGTATCGTGATTTTGAAATTACTATGCTCAGCATTAGTGTGTTCCACAAATACATGGCTTATATTTAATTCCAAAGTCATATTTAGAGCCTTTTAATTATCTCTGTGGTCTGGCAGATTAACATAGTTGTAATTATATGGTTTTCCTATTATTTTGTATTGACTCTGCCAAACATCCCCACCTTCCTATGGGCAAAAACACTGTAAATGCTCAAACTCAAATTACAAACTCAAGTTACCATCGGGTTAATAATAAATAAGAGAATTTTTGACCTTTGCTGTCATTGGAAAAATAATTAAAATGTGATCCCAGCACCCCTGAAGATTTTTAAAAAGATACACGCTGTCTATTATTGTTAAAGGATGATCTTGCAATTTATTAGCTGGTATCATGACTTCTGTGAGGCTTTTCTCATAATATTTTTAATATCTAGGACTGACAGTACTGTCAGCCAAGACCTCCCTCTCTGTGCTGATATCTCATAGAATGAAGTAGCTAGGTATACATTTTATGATTCCCAGTTTCCTAACCCAATTCATATTCAATACACATCTCATAATATCAGCAAGCATTTCCATATTTTCCAATGAACATGCCAAACAGCCAATTGCCCTCCCTTTCGAAAAGCAAATGACAGAATAATCCTGTATTTTATTTAAAGTGTAAAATCTAATGATATGACCTTGTATTTGCATTTTCAAGGTTTTACCTCAGGCGTATGCTTTGCTATCTCTCTAATTAAAGTTGCACCATTTTTCTTGACATATTCATCTGAGTCCGTCAGGCATGTGAGCACAACTGGGAAAATTTCTGCTTCAACCACCAACTCTGCAAGATCCACTGAATGCTTTGCTATTTGGCTTAGAGCTGACAGCACCTGACGCTAGTAAATAAAAATTGTTATAAAATCAATAGTATACAAACATCCCACAACACACACTCCCCCTGCACACAAAAATCTATTGCATCAAGGAAAACAAAGCAGGATAGGGAAAACAATTACAGCTATTTTACAATTCACTGAGTCAATTCATGCACAAATATAATGGCACAGAACATTCGCTGGTTCCTGAATAAAAGTTTCTCTTTTGTTTTATCCCATTCAAGCTTGTATGTATTAAAAAAGAAAATATATATACACACCATTTAAAACAGTAATTTAAAAATTAGTAAAATCTATAGAAAGTATTTTTATTTACATAAATTGAATCTGTCAGATCTTATATTAAGAAATTTTTGTGGCATTTTTATGTTGTCTTCTGTTTGGTAGAGTAAGACAGAGAATTTATAATAAGAGACAATATTTTTGTCAATTAAACGCTGGTGATTAAACCTTTGACAACAGCTATTCACATCAGATAGCACATTCAAAAATACAATAAGTTCACTATTAACTGGCTTATCGTATAATCTTTAGTATGCAAAATCTTTTTTGTAACTGAAATGTGCAAATTTTATCTATTACAAGTATCTGTTGCATTCTTCATACAGTATATCTTTCTAAAAAAAAACCATACTACTCACTTAAAAGATTAGATTAGCTGTTCTTCACAGAGCTGCAGTTTATATCCAGTGGCTAAATTTGTAAATATGTTCCGAAATCTTTGTCACTAACTACATAGTTACATTTTGTTAACACCCAAACCAAGAGCTTACAAATAAATATGCACATCCATGTCTTTGATACAACCTCAAGTAATGACTGGTATAATGGAGATAAAAAAAAAAAAATTAAATGTACCTTCAGTTTAGCATCAGGGTTCGAGATCATCTGAGCTAAGTGAGCGATAGCTCCTGCATCCACTACTGTCTGTGCTAACTCTGGAGAATGCTTTGAAATATCACTGAGAGTTGAAGCAGCAATCCTTTTCAAAGCAATTTCTGGCTCCTGGATACAGAGCACTAAAAGAGGAACAGCGCCTGCATCCACCACAGCTTGTGACAGTTCTGTAGGTCCAAGGAAAGTAATTAAGTGAGTATGGGTGACTGACCCTTGTGCAAGCCATTTTTCACCCTGACAGATACAGCAAAGGAAAAAGGGGAGGGTGTAGTTCACTGTCTCGACATCTGCATTTCAAATCAGCCCTCCTGGTTTCATAAACCGTGTGGACCAATCCACAACTGAAAAGAATGCAGGTCAATAGATGGACCCCCATTTACATGCACACATTTGAGGTAGATTAGGCTGAAATGGTTTGTTATTCTGTTTTCTTTTTCTTTTTTTAAAGTAAGCAGATGTCAGCTGTTTAAACCCTGGCTATTCTACACTGATCAATAGGAAAGCATTTTATGCATGGCTAACAACAACACAGAAAGCCAAAGTACCAAAATTTTATCAACCAGCTAATTAGAGAGCATTTTACCCTCTTTAAATGATAAGCAGATATTAGCATAGATCAAATGCCAAAAACAAAAATACAAAAAACATACATAAAAGACTTCTCTTACATAAAAGATTGTAAAAATGGAACTTGCTGATCAAAACTAGTCTTTGCTACCGTGCATAGGATGAGACAGAATTTATACTTAAATGACAAGAAAATATTATTATGCACAATCATACAAATGAGAAATATCAGTGGTATTGTGTGTCTGAGATTAGCACAGTATCTTTAACTAACTGCACCTTAAACAAAAAAAAAAAAAAAATCTGAGCATGTGATTAGCTGACATGGACAAAAATTACACTATTAGAAATTCATTAGCTCTCTCTGAGTATGCAGCATTAATCACAGTCCTAAAATGAGAATTACGGGATATCAGAAGCAAAATTTATATTATAACCAAGCTGTGCTATTTTAAAATAGTGTTGAAAAAGTGGTAAAAACCACAGGGGATTCAATAATCTATTACGTTCTTCGTTCAGTTTTGCTACACCTTATTATGCATATCCATTATTATCTTTAACATTTATCTTGACTTACAGTACCATGGCAACATATGGCTGTTGTATTTCAAGACTCTAACTTAGCTTTTGATTTATAGTCCATCCATAAAGAGATTTTCATACTAAGAAAAATACAGCATACTTCATTAAATATACATAGACTAATATAGTTTTTCATAAAATCTGTACATCATGTCATCATTACGTTGTTAATATCCAAATAATGTTCCAAACCAGATTTGTTTTCAATTAGTGAGTTATAGTCACACACTGCAATACATGTGATAAGTAAAATATTTACACTGTATGTTACTTTATGATACCATATTTTAAAGAAAATATAAATATTACATCAAAAAAATAAATCGTGCAGTAATTTTTAAACTAATACAATACCCTGAAATTAGCTTAGTTGGCTAGAGCATAGTGCTAATAACAGCAAAGTTGTGGGTTCAACCCCTGTACAGGCCTTTTACTTAAGAGTTGGATTTGACAATCCTTGTGGGTCCCTTCCAATTCAGAACATTCTGTGAATCTGTAAAATTAACTCTACAAAGTTCATTTTTCAAATAAATATTTGACTGAAGATGTAGTGCATGCATCCTCAAAATACACAAATCATAAAATTTCAGCTAAACTCAAGTGCTCTATCTTCAGTTTTAAAAATCTGAAGTAAAATGTACCTGAAATGTACGTAAAAAATCTGAAAAGGAACTGATCAATGTAAGTGGTATAAGCTACAGTCAGCTTTTCATGGAGAAAGCCATGCTGGGTGTTCCTCAGATTGTGTTTTGCTGCTGTGCACTGACCAAGTGGAATACATGGTGATCTACTGACCAACAGTCCAGATTAACTCCTCCAACTGTGCCTCAGAACTTCAACCAGCTCCTTGCCCCCAGTCTGCTGGGAAATGCTAATATCAAGAAACTGATGTCAAGAGGGACAAGGTGCTAAAGAATGGCCTTCTTTGACGTTTTATGAGCTAAAATCATGAAGTTCAAGCAGGGAGAGAAAGAGCAGTGCTTTCAGGTCACAGCTACACTCAGGCTTCCTAAGTAACCATAAAAGTTATTTCAAAAGAGCAAACTAAATCTGATTCAATTTAGATCAGCTCTTGCTGTTAGAAGTCTGATATCATTTAAATACTGATGGTTACTGTTGGTCATGGGTAATTAAATGGTTTTTCTTCCACTGGTGTTTATAAGGTTCATGGCTAATAACTTACCACATGGAGGGCTGGACCATGTGTCAAGAGAGACAAGTAATAAATGGGCTGTCAGAAAAACAGAAAAGCTGAGGCAGGGAAGAAAGGAAATACAGTATTTCCCATTGTGTTTCTCTGAAAATTCAGCCCAAAATTACAATTCTACGTATTAATGATTCTATTATAAATTGTAGGTTGGTTTTTTTTTTTCCCTCAAAAAAAGACTCAGTTAACCTTCCTACTTGTAGAACATCTTTAATGCAGATTATACACCAAAGGATTCGTGAAACTTTGCCATCCAATTAGAAACACAGACAATGGTGGGGAAAAAAATTAGACTGAGAAGGAGATGGAGGCAAAAACAAACATGGAAATAAGAAATTTTTAAAACCAAATATTCTGTCAGAAAAATTAAAATAACTGAAACAAATTACAAAACTACTCTTCCAAATACTACACCAAGGCTGTATTATAAGAGTAAAGACAAGACCCATACCTGCAGAGGAGAAATTCAGCAGAGAAAAGCTAATGTATGAACTTCATTTGATTCCACGGAAGGTTATGAAAACCACAGGCTTGGAACTCACATTGGGGTACAACGGGAGGAACTTGTCCAAGTACATGATGATAAATTTGAACTTCTGCCTATGTGAATGGAAGTAGGAAATTGAACTCTATGTTCAGACACAAGAGAACTGTGGCTCAAAACTGACCATAAATTAATTGCTTTCACCAGATCTACATGAGGAAGATTTTAGCAAGTGGAGATACTGCAGACAAGACTCAAACGGATGTAGAAGAAAGACTAACAAAGACAGATTTTGGAGTCTGAGATGCCTTCTAGTACAACTTCTACAAGTTGTACTAGAGTTGTGCTGGTTTGTCTCGATAGAAAAGTACTCATCAGGGACGAAAACATTAATTCAAAGTAAGTTGAAGACTCATCACGGGTTTATGTCATCAGAAAGAGGGGAAAGGCAACAAAGTGGATTCAAGATCCTACCTACATATCCACTGAAAACAATGGGAAGTCTTACAGGATTATTCTAAACTATCTTAAGGTGTTAAGAAAAAAAAAAAGCCCTATTAATATTAACACATTGGCAATAATAGTATGGATTAAAAAAAACAGATGAAGACAAAAAAGATGAAGGTGAGAAAGTGAATGTCCAGGTTGTCCCCAGAGAAAGAAAATCAGTTCAATATTATATTGACAATATACAATATTATATCCCCATAGCAGAGCAGCAGTAAAACCCCTGGTTGGAAGGAAATGCAACTTTCAGTTCAGATCAGGGTTCTCAAACAGACCTTGCTGTGGTAGCAGCTGCATCCACGGGAAACAACAGGTTTTGACAAAAACAACCACCAATGCTGTATTTTTCTGAGGACTGTGTGATCACCTTATGGCCACATAGGAAGACTAATTCAAGTAGCTCAAAGGCTGCACTTCAAAATCAGAGGTTTATGCAGGCCACTACAACCACAGCACTAAAGATTCCTAGAACCAGTGGGAAAACCTTGCATCAGGAGGATGGAGGTCAGACTCAGGTATGAGACAATTAATAAATTACACCTTTAATGCAGACAAAGAAAATGGAAAGCCAAATTATCTGTATACTTCAAAGAAAACAATTTTGCACTTTAAATGAATATAAATAAAATGTTACAAAATATTTCTCATGGACCTGATGGCATTTGTGGTATTTGAAACATTTACAGTTCTTTTTAAATGCAAATAGTAGAAATAATGAATGGCAAAATCACAGTACACTGATTTGTACACTTTGGAGTAAAAGTAGTATCCGAAATTCAGCTTAAAGGGAAAAAAAGAACAGAACTGCAAAAGCACTTTCTAAATTTTAGAATCTGACCTGGCAAGATTTCTAGCATCTTGAAACATCATGAGACATTTGTCTTGACCTAAAGTCTCACAGGCCTTCTGGCGACATCTGTTCACAGAAGAACTGCATTTTAAGAGATTTTTGTATGAAGTCAGTATGGAACTTGCTAAGCAGTGTTTTCATCACGAGGAAGGAGGGGGAAAGCTTCAATTTCCCAAAATGGAAGTCTTTTCATGGGAACACACACTGCAGTTCTTAGTAGCTTTACTGGGTCATGGATGCAATTTCTGTTCAAAAGCAGAGACCCTCACCATTGCAGTTATCACTGAATGCCAGGAGACTTAGACTGCACTCATGAAGACAGAGGTTCACATCCTGCCTAAAACAGATCAGGACTTTAATCCCAGAGATATAGCCTAATTATTGAACTTTTCTTGCTGGGGCAAACAAATCTCTCTATCCCCAATCTTTTCAGGAGAAAAAGTCTTGTCTTAATATTGTCCCAGTTCAGAGCTGTAACAATTTTTGAAATTGAAAAACCTTTTGTGGCTGGGGGAAACGATTTCACACCCAGCTCTATTTTTAAAGGTAAAGCTGCATTATGTGTCCACAGAAAGTCAATGACAGAAAATCATAACCAGCAAATTTTGTCAACAGGAGCATGTCAGTCCAATCCAGAGTTTCTTGAACAGTAAACACCAGCTATTGACAAGAAGAAGTCTTCATATCCCATTTTTCTATCTTTGTATCACATCTCCAAAAACATCATGTTGCAAAGGCATGTTTGTACCAGTGTAAGAAACATATGATGCATAGAATGATCTTTTTTCAGTATAACTCCTTTACTTTAAATAATTATTTTAGAGACGTCCTGTGACTGTGTTATAGAGGCAGGTAAATCCCCCTAAATTGGCTGTAGCTGGGCATTTTTTTCAGGGATCTTTTGGTGGGCTTTTGTTGGCATTCAGGGGTTTTTACTGATTACATCTAGTGATCTGTCTATGTCCTGATGCTTGCAGCTTGGTAGCACTCACAATTTCAACCTAATTTCTGAGGCTGCTGTTCTTATTGTCATTTTAAATTGACATAAGGTATGCACCCATTCACCATCAGCAAATAAATTATTCATAACCATGGAATAAAAATTTGTACAAGGAATTTGTTGTCTTCAATAGCCCCACATCATCTCCATCTTTGCAGACAATGCTGTCAGAGAATGAACTGGATCACCCTAAAGCTCAGTCAGCATTCATGCAGTGAATAGCATGAAGGGCAATTGAAGCGACTCAATATTGATTTAATGACATAACAAAACTGCAGAAATGTTTATGTTAAGAGTAACACAGACACACACACTACACACATTTATACAAATGAACGTTTTTGATATTTAAATAAATACCCTTCAGATGGAAGGAACAATTATTTTTCACCAAGAGTGGAATTCAATCCTGATGACCATATGATGTAAGATCATTACCACAGAGGTGTCCCAAGAATTAATTTGCTCCCCAGAAAATGCAGCCTGTTAAAAAGGTGCTAACAAGTTTGGAGACTCTCCCAGTAAGCTAACCCTCCAAGTGGGAAAGGGGAATCCCCCATGCCTTCTGCAGTCCAACATTCCATATTGATTAAAAAACAAAGAAAATCATTTCCAGAATCAGTCTATGTACATTTTAGAGCCAAAACCATAAGTTAATGTTATGATAGTAAAATTAGTTTAACTTTGAACAATACGAACACTAACCATTTCTCCAAACCCTTCAAGCTAGCACTTTCTTCCCTCAGTTCTTTCATTCACAGTCTAAACTTTTACTTGAACTATATAAATAGCTGGTAAAAGAACTATCAACCACGTGGATCAGCTTTTAAATAGGAACATGACACCACCAGTGAGTTATACAACTGCCTGTGAGACAGCAGTGAACTACTCAATATTGGATTCCTAGGATCTATTCCTGACTCTCAGAGAGTAGTGTGGTCCACTGGCTAATGATAACATAGTGCAATAAATTTGGCCTATTTATCCTGCAAACACTACTGTAAGCTGCATGAAACTTGCTTCTCCCTAGGCTTCTCCATTCAACTGTGTATATAAAAGAACTAATGCCGAGCAAAAGAAACCTGCTTCTGCAGTAACACCTACACAATATATAAAGATTCAGAAATCTCTTCATCAAGAGGAATAAAGTAGAGTGTCCTTTTCTGGCAACGGGCCAAACACATCTCTTAAATCACCCTTCATACCTGGGCACTGCTGGTGTCAGGTATGCCAGTTTCCCACAAAAAGGTACAGCATTGTTGGAATGGTACAGTTACGCTAGGGTTTTATCCAAAATTAAAAATTTTGTAACAGTAGAGAATAAAAAGCATCTTGTTCTATTTACCAAAATAACACCATTTATTATTATTATCACAAGACATTAAGCTAAAAGATTATACACATGAAACTTGTTACCTGGATTGTGTCGGGCAATATACCCCAATGCCCAAGATGCACTTTCTTTGACTCCAGGGTCAAAATCTTCCAAGCAAATCACCAGCATTTCCAGTGCTCCACACTGAACTATTGCCTGAGCTAGTTGTGGAGAATGTTTAGCAATTGCTCTTAGCACAAATGCAGCTGTTTTCTTGTAGTAACGCTAGACAAATCAGAAACAAACAAACTTTCACTAACATTAAGAAGTTCAAAGCATAATATAATACAGACATGCCTAAATTAGACTTTTTTAGTAGCAGCAATATCTCAATACAGATCCAAATCAGGACCACTAGGCACCACACAAACAATGAAATTACAGTTCTTTGGGACAGCTCATCATATGAAATCTACAGCAAGTGCATAAACAAACAGAAAAAATGAGAGAACTAAGAGGATATGGGAAAAAGACAGTAGTCTAGGTAAGTCTGTTTAAGTGAATAGTGAACAACAAGAGCTGCAAAAATTAACTCTTAACATATTTAACCAGATTACACATGTTATGCAGGGCAAGCTCCTAAAATAATTTTATCCATCTGTAACACTATGAGAAAACACTACTTACATTAGCAAACAGGAAACTGAGACAGAGAGAATTAGATCCAATAAAAGAGTTTAGGATCTGAATCCTGAAATGCCTAAATACTGCCTAAAACCCACAGCTAGGATACTGAAAACCCATCACACCAACACCTGATACTGAATAACTCACCATTTTGACCAAGCAGCCTCCAATTTTACTCCTGCCTGTGTCCAGAAAAAGCTCACTCTGAATAGGACTAAGCACCCTGGCCCTTTTGTCATAAGAGCACATGAAGTCTTACCTCCCGTCTCAGTTCTGCCCATCTCCCTCAGTGCTGGACCAAATATTGTTTTCAGTACGTATATATAATACATGACACTGCACACAGCGTGGGGTTCCCACATAAACTGCAGCAGTGATTTCTTCTAAAAGCAGAGTTAAGTTCTCCCTCAAAAAGTCACATTTCAGCCTCCTCCTGCAGTTTTATAACTGCCACTAGTATATGGAAGCTGACCATTAAGTTTCTTCTACTGCCTTACGTTTTCAAAATCCAGAGCCCACTTAAAGTACTCTGGCCAGAGAAAACCATGTTGTGCTAAAGACAGTCCCCCTCCCTCATGAAGGGCAAGATTCATGGGGGCACAAGTAACCTGCTGATATGCCTATGTGCCTGGAGTATGCCCTCCAGCCTGGGCACTGACAGATGACCCCTATGGACAAGCTCTAGAGGGCTCTCTCCGTATGCCAGCTGGCTTTGATCTCATCCCAAGATGCTTGATTCTGCCCTGCTCTGAACAGGGAGCCTAGGCACTCTACAGTGCTAGACTTACTCTCAAGGTACCCAATATTTAAACAATGCAAAGCCCACATCCCTTCTGGATCAAGTCCAGAAAAACAAAGAACCACGTGAGTGCTTTTGTGCATCCTGTAAGGTACCCAAACACCTTCAAAACCCTCATCTAAAGTACTAAGATATGGCAAGAGAACAGTATCTGCAATGGCCCCCAGGAATTAAAATGTACCCAGGCCCATTCCCTGGCTCTAAAGGAAGGTGACACAGCATAACACATCCATCCACCTAAACTACTCTTTCCTCAAAGCACAATGGCCTTATCTATGCTACTGGAACCTGTTCCTGACTTGTGCTACCCCTTAAGCAATGTCCAAGCATTGTTGAGTAGTTTGATGCTGGCATTGGCTAAAACCACATCAGAGAGCATGCTACTGATTAACAAGCACAGTCATCTTTCAGTGCTCCAACACATACCCTTACCTTCCTTAGTTTACCAGTACTGATAAAATTCCTTTATGTCAAAAATCCAGTATTCTAAGTTAAGGTCTACAAGCAGGTACATTAAACATCATTTACAAGCAAAGCATTAGACTTCATTTAGGGGGAACAGAATTTAAGGGAAACAGTACAGACAAATGCTTAGGTCAGGTCAAATCCTTAGATAATGTAAGTTACTGTAAGTTTTGCTGAACTCAATGGAGCCATATATGTTTACATAAGTCTATGTCTGTACAAATATGGGTATGTTGTTTCTATTAATTAATTATGCCCCTGGCAAAGAAAAACACTTCTTTGTTTTCATTATTCAAAACACATTCTTTTCAAACAAATCACATTCACAGGCATAGTCAGAATATGCTGTAAAACTGAATTTTGCTCCATTTAATTGATAAAACATTGATCTGGGATGTTACCCTGTGACAATTCCCATAAATTAGTAGAAATAGTATTCACTGTGTGCTCAAAGAATCTCATCCTTAAATACAGATGTTGATACACTAAAAGTGAGTGGAATGGAAAAGGCTTTTTTCCCTGTGGGAAGTGACAAACTGTCTGCTTGCTAAACTCTGCATGAACTGCATGAGTTTCCTTCACTTGCCCTCAGTCACCAAGGCATTTCCATGACCTCACACAAGTCCTGCATTTGCTTCCCCTAATTACTCTATCTCAGGGTACTTGAGCTAATTTAGTGAGTGGGTGCTAATGTAGCAGGGGGGTAGTTTCCAAACCAACAGTGGGTAGAGTTTTGTCCCACATCTTCCCTTAAAATAGAAATAAAATAACCAAAAAGTTTATAACCTTGTCTAATTAAAATCTTTATGTTCTTTTCATACTATACCAGTATCTTGCCATCAAAGTTTTTCTTGAATGTTTTCTTTTTCAATTTTAATTGTATAGCCAATGATTCTACAGGCACAAAAAAATATGCAATGAGTACATTTACATCTTTGTTTTCCTCAAAAGGTTGAAAATGAAAATATATGGTTTTCCAAATTATATTTCCATTGAAAATCTACTTTTCTTAAGTCAAAGCTGCAACATAAGTATGGTTGTGATATCAGTGCACTAAACTCTTCAGCTGTCAGTTTTTAGCTATTAGGAACTTTACATGAAGGTATTTTTGTTAATCTAGGCTAGCATCATTTGAAAAATCAAAGCTGAAAGAGACAGAGATCTTGAAGAAAAATGTGAGGAAGGGAGTGAAAGAGACCAACAGATTTATTTGCATTGCAGTTGTGACTGTACTTTGCTTGGTTTTGACAAATATGAAGATGAAAACCTTTCCATATATTTTCCTGTGTCAGAGGTTTGTTTTTTCTCATGCTACAGATTTTCATAGGCCTGTGTTTGGAGATACTAAGTATTTCTGTACAGAATTCAGGGGTTTTATATGTATTTTACTAGTGCCTGGTATTACAGACAAAACCTAGTCCATTATCACTACAGCCTCCAAACTGTCTCCTTTTTGAAGGGGGACGTTTTACAAAGTATCACTGAACATTTTAAAAATGTTACAGTGCAATGAACGTATTTCCTATAGTGCATTAAAGGATAATACAGTATTTTAAAGTCAAGCTTATTTGAAGTCAAACTTAGGCATACAGTACACAGTGATCTCTCAGGGATTCAAACCTACATGAAGCTCTGACTTCAATACATTTAATGTCCTATTAGAATAACAGCAGATGCTGATACATAAAGAATTCCCTTTCCCTGTATAACAGTTTTTAAAAATGTTACTTAAGAGAACAATCATGCCTTACATTTTCCTCAGGCAATGAACATATGAGCTGTGGAAGAATGCCTGCCTTCACAATTGCCTCTGCCAGCTTCACATCATAATCACCAAGTCTCCCAAGAGCCAAGGCACTGGTCTGTCGAATACTTGGGATGACATCCATCAAAAGAGGTCTCAGCAAACACACTACACCTGAGTTGCAGCAAGAAGACAAAAGCCGATTTGATAAGCAGAAGTTTTTCTAAACATTTGCCTTTAGTCATAAAAACCTATTAAATTACTCTTCCAGGGAATAAGAACATGTAGGAAATCCAGGTGTTCTGCTGAAATTAAGCTGGCACTTGGATAGCACTGCTGATGTATAGCAATATTTCTGCCCACTTCTCACAGGTACAAAACAACTCTGAAATATAAAAAAAAGTCACATGTAGAAATAAGGTGTATTCAAATGTCTACAAAATACATCTTAAAGTTTACACAAGAAACTAAATTATATTCAAACATACATAAAATGCATACGTTACCATGTGCACAGGAAACTCCACCTGGAGATCCTGGTGAGAAGACATTGGCATGTCCCTCATTCATCATGCTAGCAGAACCTCTAGGTTGAATTACACCAAATTACATTTCATCTGTTATAAGCAATGACTGAAGACCAATATCCATAATACATTACACTCCAGATAGAAGAGCTGTAGATTTTCTTATCATGTTATTATTTATGATCTGTTTTCACTGATGACTTCACAGTGTATCACCTAAGCATAAAAAATATGAAAGTAGCAGCAAGGGAAACACTAATAAACTACAAACTGAACGACTGGATAACAAAATGGCAAGTGAAATGGACCTCATGAAGAAAACCCAACTCCAGCTTCACATATGCAGTGATGGACTCCAAACAGATTATTACCAACTAGAAGAAAAATCTCAATGTTAGAACAGACAGTTCAGTAGAGATCCCAGCTCTTGCTCGGTAGTAGAGAAGAAACTTTACCTGCAGAAGTACACAGAGTGCTCAGGATTATTTGGAAAGGGGTAGAGGCTAAAGCATCACGATACTACATTGAATACCCTCCACTAGAATAGAACTGAAAAAGATTCAGTGAAAGGGAACAAAGATGATCAAAGATGACCAATCTATGTGTGGAAGTTCTTCCTGTCAAACTACGACTCTTCAGTAGGGATAGAAATGAGAACCAAATGGTTATATAAAGAATGTGATTCATAAGGTCTGGGAAGGGAAAATTACTTGTATTGTAATTCTTTAAATGTGCTGTCCCTGTAGCAGCCAGCTCCATGAATTGACATTTTGGAGCTTTAAACCTTAGCCAGAAAGCAGAAGTCTCTGAAAACGGAGATGTGTCAGAGCTACAGGTATCTTCATATCAGCTCTCTCAGTGCTTTCCACTAAATTTTTCTACAAATATAAAGATCTAGTTGAACAACAGTGAAAGAAAGCAAGACTTGCCTTCTCAAAGGCTTGTATGTTATTAGCACTGAACAAAGGCCTTCTGGTGTGACAGTGCCCAAACAGGCAAGTACAGATATTACTTGACTTGAGATAATAAGAAAACAAGATTATTAAATAAATAGAAAATTTAAAAAGAAAGGGGGAAAAATAATTTTACTGATGTAAAAGAGCCTGTCAGAAGTAGCTGGGGGAGAAGGAAAGGAGCACTTCAGCATGCAGTGTCCTGACCCTGAAAAAGCCAAGTCTGAAGGCTGGGACATTAAACCAGGATGTGTCAGACATCTGTTAAATTCTGATGATCTCAAATCAAGTGAAATTTAAAGAGACTAGAATCACTTTACCCAGGAGCTAGGTCCAGACCTTGTGACACATTTCTGACCTTTATGACATACCTACCCACTGCAAAAAATGTAAAACCACATTTAACAAGGTTTTACGTACATATATATGCTTTGAGTTGTTCCAAAAGTGAGATTTTGTATTTTCAAGATAGCCGATACAGCTTTCACTTTTGGAACAGCCTAAAACCTCCAATCTGAAAATGCTTCCAAGCAACATGCCTCCCCATGACCAATGCCTTTCATTTCATGAAAGTATAAACCATGTAAAGTTTGATGATGATATTCAAGCATCAGCACAAAATATTCTAATGTGAATTACTTTAGGTGATACAACTTATAGTGAGGAAAGAGATGAAAAATTAAATAGGAGTTACTGTTTGAAGAAAGAACACAAAATATTACAACAGGGTTAGAAAAAAGCCCCAGGTTTAGAAATAACAGCAACTGTGCTGGTCCTCTGTAGGACTGGATTTTCTTAAAGTCATGTTTGAATGTAAGAAGAGACAGTGACAAATAATTATACTGGAACGAATTAAAGTGGACAAGTAATTATAATGGAATGGGGTTTGGAGAAACAAGACAAAGAATAAACAATTCCTGGTATGACACAAGCTTTATATTCACATCAAATTAACTGAGAATTGAGAGAAGTATATATAGGACTAGACTATGCCTGTGCATTGAACATAATTAAAAGCTTTTACCTCTACTTTCCACCTTCTCTTAAAACTTTCTTTCTCAGTGTTAATATGCTTTCCCTCACCTCCAATTACTCTGCAAGACCAACTCCTTGAGGAGGTTACCATTGTCATCATTTCCATATCTTCAGCAAACCTAGTATTTCCTTCTTTACAGCATTTAGGAAAAAAAATAATTAATTCAGAGAGTGTGAAAACAGCTACATAGAAATTCTACAGTCTCCACTAAAACACCTATAGGAAAGCCAAGATATCCAACTTTTTCTTCTATGACTTTTGAACATAGTGCTGTAAAGGACAGGATGAGGCTTTCCTGCACTGGGCCCAACCCAGCTCTTTGTTCCAGACACAGCTGTATTTGGTGACCTCCTCTATTTGATCTCTTCCTTTCATCTATCCTGTTTACAGCAGTCTACTCCTCCAAAGAGGTCCAAGCCAGGATTCCTATCAGCATTTTTAATTAAATTCAAATGCATTTAACATTACTTAGAGCAGTAAAATAGGCAAGAACCTTCCAACAACTTCCTTTTATCTTGATCATTCACTCAAGTGAACAGGGCCATGCAGATCATAGAGTAGCAGTGTCTTGTTGCTGAAAACTTTAGAACTCTTTGGTCTTCTTCTAAATAAGTCTGTTGTGACAGAAGTAGGAAATTCATTAACTCTAATTCAAAAGCAACCACACAGAAAGTAAACTACAAAATAAGGCGCTTAGACTATTGGACTAGATTTATTTTGGAAGAGTTCCCACTAGCACTCAGAAACTGAGTAACAGAGAATTACTGCCAAATATTCTCTCTTGCATCACAGAACCTTGACTGACATTGAGCAAGGAATGATTCCCCTTTCTATCCTCAGTTTCCCACTCTAATTTGTTCAAAAGAGTGACACACTTTAGAAGCTGAATCACTCTTAACACACACTTCTCAAGTGGAGCTGTTACACACAGGCCTGATGTACTTTCCTTTGCAAGCAAAAGTGCTGGCTGCTGCCTATCTGGAAAACAGACCAAAAAAAAATCACTCAGGGCAGCAGCAGGTTCCAATTTTTTTTCATTCTAAGTTTCTGTAGCAAAGAACCAGCTGCTGTTCTGGAGATAGGAATCTTTGCTTGGCCATTTTGATTTTTTGGGGAAAACAACATGGAATTCATGCAAAATACTGCTACCCTCCTCCCATGCCCATCAAATCCTTGTCAAACTTGACTAGTCACAAATCAGAGTAACATCACTATACTGGAAATTCTTTCCATTTCTGCATCTGAATATGACTGCTCCTACCTTATCTTCCTTCCTTAAAGAAAAAATAATTTCTGTATTAAAATGTGGAAAAAATTCTACACTACTGTTGTCTCTGGACACACTCTTGTCTTGAAGATGCTGTCCTTCTAATTTATGCTTTGAACCAAGATAACGTCTTCTCACTTTTGTGCACTACGTGATACATTTAGAACATTCACAGAGCTAACATCAGCACTCAAATATTCATCATATCAGCTTGATTTTTCAGAGCTCCTCATGTTGAATTCAGCTGACTTAACAAGGAAATAAAATGAAAATTTATTTCTGCCTCACCCCAACAGCCTATCTCCAACTACCTTTCTCTAGGAGCTGCAGAGCAGTAGGTTTTAAATCTCCTACTTATAACTTATACTTTATACTTATAAATTTTCCAGAGGAGCAGTGAGAGAGAATTTTCACACTCACTTGTCTTGACACAGCCTCTTCCAGAGACAGCAGAGTGTGCAAGTCTCAAGTACATACTCCTCAAGTGTGACTCATCACAAGAAAGGACTCTCCACTGCGACAGTTCCACACCCAGCACAACTACCATCCTTTAGAGATCAGAGGGAATATAGAGTTTGGCTACAGAGACTCTGGCTGATCAAGTAAGTCGTACAGTAACAACCAGATGGTATGGGACATAATGCAGATTCAGTTAGACAGTATCACTGAAGATTCCTGAAGGATTGAGGAACAGTAAGTTTCTCCTCCTTAGATGCCAGGCCCTGTTTCTGCATTAATGAAGCAGAACTAATCCTGTTACAAGAGGACAAATTTCTGAAAATACCCCTTACAAGGCTGTTAGTGGCCCCCATGCAATTGTGCACAAACACACCAAAACCAAGGTAGTCACAAGGAGCTGCTTCTTTTTAATGTCCACTTGTTGAGACTAAAGTTTCTAAAAAATTCTGGTTTTGACATCTTACTTGCAAATCTCCAGACAGGCCAAGAGACTGAGAAGAGGAGGTATCCTGGAACAGCTGAGCTTTCACTTGATTGAGTTACAAAAACAGTCAATCCTCCAGCTTTAGCTGCATTTATTTTTCTCCTTCTCTGTCATCTCTCTTGTACTTTCCTCCAGCCTCCTTCTTCCCTTCATCAGGCACCACAATGTCATCAAGCCTTTGGGAAAGCCACTCTCCGCGCTGGATCCACTACAACTGCAAAGATGGCCTTTTGTCTTTTATGCCACACTCTCCCACTTCTCCTGCTGCTAAAGCTCAGAAAAGCTTTTAACTCAAAATAAAAATAATTTTTAGAAAACACAAAACCAAAACAAAAACAACAAAACAACCAACCAAAAAAGAAACCCAAAGCTGTGTGTATCCTTTACGAAAGGGGGGACATAAACTCCAGTGTTAAAACTGGCAACTTGGGGGCACTGGAGTGTCCATGCATATCCACTTGCAAGATCCAACTGCTTCCAAGCTTTCGACTGAGCACAGTGCTATCAGATCATATTCTTTAATATTATATAAATATGGAATTATATGCTAAAATCCCTTCCTAGGGTCTGGTTCTGACTACACAAGGCCAAGTGTCCAACTGTCACATTCAAAACCAGTACATTTAAAATACATACATCAGAATGAAAAGTTGAGAAAAGCATGGGCAAAAAGATTCAATGTAAATGGAGGAGGGAAATCAATTTGAACAGCATTTTCTTAAAAAAAAAAAGGCTCCTAAAACCAATCCAGAGATTCAGAAATATAGCTTTTAAAACCTGTCACCAGTGGAATAGGCCTGGAGCCAGCAAAGAACCAACACTGATGACATCACCCTTTGCCTACAGAAAAACAGACCACGAAACAGGAGAGGCTGCTGGTGGAGCCCTAGTCTGATTCAGATAAGCACTGCCTCCAGGCTTTAGCATGTGTTGTGTGGAACAGGTACAGAGAAAAAGCCCAGACGTAAAAGCAGAAGAGAGGGCTCAGGACCGGAGTACAAGGCCTGAGAAGCAGCTTGATACCAAGCAGAATGGAAGGGAGACCTGGGCTCAGGGCTGTAGGCTGGAGGAGTTGGAAGAGATTCACTGGGAGAGTATCTTCATTTACAGTGACAGTTTGGAATTTTCCTGGAACCCTGCAGACTGGCCAGCAAGTCCACAAGGCAGAGGAACAGCAGTTGAAGCTATCTTCCTGAGATGATAAAGTACCCCAGCAGCAATGTGAAGGGAAGGCAGGTGTGCAGGGCCCCTGCAGCACACATATCTGTTTTCCCATGTTCCATACTCAGCTTCTCCCATTACTTCCACAGCCATTACACTTAAGAATGTGATTAGCTCCAAGAAAGGGGTTAAAGAGCTGATCCCATAATATCTTTACAGTCAAAGTAGCAAGACTAAACTGTTTCTTAATTATGATAGCATTAAATAACTCACATATTTAAAGCAACATTCTCATCACCACATGTTCTAACACAAGAAAAAGAAATAAAAAATAATCAAATAATCAATCAAAAAACTAATACCCAGAAACAATTATTCTGATACATGTATTAATCCTGAATTGTAAATGCCTCCAAAAAAATCAAAGCAAAATGCAATTTCAAAGGGGTTCTTTATTACAGAGCACTGCACTTCACAAGGAAAAAAATTAAGAATTAGACCTTCAGTGACTACCACTGTTATAAACATACTAGATAGTAGAAGCACTTCAGATTTTCACCTACCTCTTCTAAAAGACTGACAGCTGCCTAAATCTCAGTGTTCTCAGAGAAAAAAAGCTCAAGTTCATCTGCCATTATAACTGAAAATAGCCTGGTTCTGGGATTTTAAATTTTGGAAGGATGGGGGGTGTGGAGCTGAATAATGCAAAACTTCATAAGCAGTAGCTGCCAAATCAATAGATTTATTTTTAAAGAGTATATTTAAAGTCGTTACTACCAAAGTGGCTTCACCCATTAGTCAGCAGCCCTCAAGAAACATTTGATAAAATGTATGTCATTGTTTCACGTGTATATTTGCTAAATGGAAAATGTAGAGGAATTTTGGAGCAGGCTTTTCTCCCAAAGTATCAACTAATTAAACATTCAAATGACAAATCCTGCAATTATTTGTGGTAGTATTTAATCATAAGGAAAACTTCACCAAAGCAAATCAGAGAGTTGGAAAACACACAGGAATGTGTTCCAATAAAAGAATCTCTCTGATCATTCCTTGCACTTCCTTGCCACTAGAAAGCTGTTAATCTCCCAGACACTAACCTCCCAGGACATTTTTGACCGGGAAAGAGCCGGTGCCATGCAAATGTGCCAAAGCCCAGGGCCAGATTCCAGTTCCCTGGTTACAACATCTTTGAGATTTCTGCCCAGTGGGAAAAGCAGCTCCAGAACTTGATGAAATACAGAAGCTTCAGAATTCAGATGCCTTAAGAAAAGGTGGGCTTCCTGTTGGCCCTCTCTGACTTTCTTTCCAGCTTCCCACCAGTTTTCCTTACACAGGAGTCTCCACAACAATAGCACCTTAAGGTTTCTCAACAGTCAAGGCAGTATAAGGAACTTGTGCCTATGATCCTGGCTGCTTGCTCCCTCCAGGCTGCAGGCTCTGAATGTGCAGCAATACCACTGCTTGTACCCCGTTTAACACCTCAGAAGCAGGGCTTAGAGGGTAGTAAAGAATTACATTTTCAGCACCTCCATCTTTCATGGTGTTAGAATGGTATCCAGAGACACCTCCACAAAGAATAAGGTCTCAAACTAGTTTTTTTTAAGTCTCAAACTTTATTTTCCTTATAAGATGTTAAGTATTTATCAAAAAGACTTCTAAAACTGGATCAGATGCTTTATTCCTTGAGCACTCATCTTTCATTCTTATTCCAGGAATATAAACAGACGCCATTAATACAAGAGCACATGACAGTACATGTTAAGGATTTAATTTTGTTCAAATTCAAGTCACTGCAATCTTGCCTTCTGCTTTTGCCAGAAAGATACTAAACCCTGACAACTTTTGAGATCCAACAAAAGAACCCTGCAAGGTGCCCCTGATCCCTACAGCTAATGTAAAATGACAGTGGGCAAAGACTTTTCTCATGTTCTTAAAACAGTGATCGCCATAAGGGATGGCAAGAATTCTTATTCACCAGAATAAGAAACAAGCCCCAAACCCTTTTAAATACAGATTTATACAGAGATATATATAGACAGTCATCTTTCCTAAATCATTGCTCCAGCACTCACTAGATTAAGACCATAAGAGGCACACCAATTATCTGCTAGACAGCAATGTCCCAAAATATTTGTTTTAATAAAAGGACCAATTTTATTTGGTGGGAGGTGTTGAAGAAAAACAATCACACATAATTTAGGAGGAGGTTTTTAAACTTGTATCTAGCACATCCAGAAAAGGCCAAAATGAACAGCTCTCATTGCAATTATACAACTACAAAGTATTTTTAAAGGCACAGGTGGGAAAGATGGTAAAATTTCTATGTGCCATCCAAATAAATTGTAGCAGTCATATCTGCAGGCATTCCTCTCTTGTCCAGCATTTGAAAAACTAAAGCTTGTGGAAAAACAGCTCATGACCAGAAACAGCCAAGTACGATAATCTACACAAATACATGTTTCCACATTACTATCCAGAGCCTGATCCTTGCAAATTTAACCTTCAGACCAGCTGTGTGCAGAAGAAACTTTCAGGCCTCTGAACCTATTATTTGCTCTGCACAAGCAACAAATCAGTTCTGAGGTAAAGTTACCAACCAGATTACATCAAAATAGATATTTTGAAAAGAAATGCAATTCAATTAAAGTTAGCTTGGCACTTTGATTGCTTTCTTAAAATTGAAACTTTCTGCATTTTTAAAATGCTGAGCTATAAGAAGCCTGTCTATCTGGGATCTCTCTCTGGGAGCTGCTAAAACCAGGACTGTAAAAGGACACAGAAGGACCTCTTCATACAAATGAGGCATAAATTATTCCTATAGCCAAGATGTCCCTTTGGCAAACAGAGATCACTTGTATAAACTACCCCAGTGGCATTAACACACTAAAAGATGGAAAACAAAACAAAAAATCAAGAGCTACAGCAAGGTAATACAAAAGACCTGGTGTCAACATGTCATTCCCATAATGAAATGTTTCCTTAGCAAGGATTTAAGTGATAAATTTTTAAAAAAACAATTTTAATTAACTGTTGTAAATACAATAAAAGAAAGTTGTAAATATTTACACCATTTGTTTTCTTTTTCATTTGCTTGTTAGATGTCATTGTATTTAATAAAAGACTGATAGTTCTATTAGATCTGGGAAACAAGTATTAAGAACAAAATCAAGACACACCAAAACATAATCAGTTCATGAATACCACATGGCAAACCAACCACTGATCTACAGCACGTTTTCAAACTGTCATTCAGGTAATCAATTACCAGGCACTTCTTTTTCCTCTTTTAAGCTCAGGAACTTTGGCTGAGCAGAGTGGGTCTGCCAGATGCCAGCAGCACAACAGCTGGTAGAACTGCTCCCGCAGCTCCTCTTTCTAAAAATGTTCAATTTGGTTCATGACATCCCATGACAGCAATATAACAAAAGCAAATCCCTCCTAAACTGAGCCAAACTGCCGGCACAAAGAAGAATTTAGGAACAACTTGTAAAGCCAGTATAATTTTTTTTTTATTTCTAAAATAAAGAAAAATTTCCTTGGCAACTTAATGCTGGCTTCATCGAGAACTCCAATTTCTGTACTTTATATAAAGCTATATCGGAACAGGGAGGAAGTAAGTTTTAAACAGGATTGTACTGAGAATTTTTCCTTGGAATAAACTGGAGGTCTCAGCCAGAGACATCCACCCCAGCACAGGCAGGCGGGGCAGCCGCCCGCAGCCGACCAGCGCAATTTACTTTCCCACCGCAACCAGGGAGACTCGGCATGCAGGGTGGGGGCCAAATCCTACTGGGAAAAGACCTCTGGAAACCGAACGGACAATGGGGGAGAAGTGAGATAAAAAAACACAAACAGGGAAAGGCCGCGGCTGCCCCGCGGTGCTCCCGCCCCGGGACGCGCAAAACCCCGCGGGCTCCCGCGTACCTGCACTTTGGAGAGTGTCGATGCTCTGCGGGCGGGCGGCGAGGTCGGCCACCGCCTGCGCGAACTGCGACCGGGCGCGCTGGTACTGCTCGAACACTGCGGGCGGCAGCGCCGGAGCGCGGGGTCAGTGAGCGGGCGGGCGAGCCCCGCGCCAGCCCCGTTCCCCCGGCCCCGCTCCCCCGGTCCAGCCTACCTTGCAGGACCTGCCTCTGGCTCATGGCGGCGCCGGGCGGGCTCCGCGCTCGCGGAGATTTCCGCGCTGTGGACGCGTCTCCCCGGCAACCGGGCGGAAGCGGAGCCGCGGGGGCGGGGCCTGTGTCGTGACGTCAGCGCGCCCGCCCGCCGCCGCTCCGCCCCGCGGGGCTCCGCGCGCCGCGCTCGGGCCGTGCCCGCGGGGACGGGACGGGACGAGCGGCGGCCCGGTGGGCTGTGCTCGGCTGGCGGCGGGTCGCACACGTGTGTCACATGCTCCCCGCCGGTACAGGTGTGGGTATCGGCACCTACAGAGGTTGAAGGGCTGTCCGGACAGGCAGCTCCGCGGAGAGGGGACCGCCGCTGTATCACGTCTGTAGCACACACACGGCACAGCACCCGTGCGGGTGTATCAACACGACGTGACATGAAAACGTGTACAGCGACTGTGCGCACTCACCTCTCACCGGCAGGCAGCCGGCTCTCTCGGGAGCGCCGGGGAAGGATGGAGACGGGCAGGGAACGCGCAGCGCCCGCGGGACGGTGCCGGGCTCAGTGCATGGAGTCGCCGAGTCCCGCGCAGCGGAGGCTGGCGGGGAAATGTCTGACGGCCGGGCCGGGGCCTGCCCGCCCCCGCTGGCATTTGGGAGCGGCGCCGCGGCCGCCCCGCCGGTGCGCACCGGTGGGATGCGCTGCTCCCCCGAGGGAGCGTCCCTCGTCCCGCTCCGCTGCTGCGCAACTTGCCAAGGGCGACGTGGGCAGATAGGGAGAGCCTCGTCTCTCTAGCGAAATCCAGCGCATCTCCCGGCAGGTCCTCTGGGTTCCACCTGCTGCCTCTTTCCTCCGCTCCCTGGGTACGGGGGGAAAATAAAAATTAAAAAGGAAAAATAAGGCCAGCTCAAAGCTGCTCGCTCCCCGCCGCGCCTTTATTCTTCGGGATGTGGCGTTCTTTGATTTTAGTTTTTTCTTTCCTTTCTCACCACGACTCGATTCCTCCTCGGGGATCTCCACTCTTGCCTTACGCCGCCGCGACGACCCACGCAGGGGGTTTGTGTGCCTCACGGGCAATAAACTTGCCCCGCTCAGGGCCGCGGAGCGCGGCGGCGCCTGGCCGGTGTGGGCAGCGCGGACGCGCAGGGGCGAGCCCGTGGGCTACAGCCACCGCCTCCTCCGGGAGCCACGGGGAAAGTGCTGCAGAAGAAGCGCCGTGCCCCGCTGGAAAGGAAGGCTCTTCTCAGACGATCCACAGCGCAATTAATGATCTGCCCGAGCGCAGCCACCCGCGCAGAAGACTCGAGCAGCGGCAGCTCCCCGCCCTGCTCGGCCGCAGGTGGCCGGGAGCAGCATCCGCTCTCTCGGGGCAGGGGGAGCAGCGCGGGAAGGGGCACGGCGGGAAAGGATGGTCCGGCAGCAGCTCTCTGGCTCTGCCTGGCACAGACACAAGTTATTCCTGTGCACTATAATGGAGGGGGGTGGGATGGTAATTTTTATTTTTTTTTCCAGCAGCGTATCATCCTGTTAGATAAGCTGCGCACTGCCTTCCACTTTCTCCCATCTTGCTGTCCGGCCATAAGGACTAATTACGAATAATTCCCTTCATAACTGCTTGGCAAAGACATGGTTGCATCTACGAGTAAACACAACCTTGGAGGTCTGTACAGCAACTAATGTAACTAATGCGGTGGGACTGGAAAATTATATCAGTGTTATCAGGGTTTGAAGAGAAATAGACTCTACATCTCCCCCAGTATCTTTTGAGAGCGATTCCCAAGACGCAGGATACTTGTGGACGAAGGTAATAGTTAGCTCTGCTATCGATCAGGCTGCTCCAAGTGAAATTGTGATCCACAACAGAAAATCAGAGTTAATAGTCAATAAAGAATGTCACTTTCTGTAGCCACACACTATTGAATAGTGGTTTCAAGATTTCATAGGTTGATAATTTGTCCTGCAAAGCTGTAAATGTACAAAATCAGACGACTGACGCTGTATAAACATATTATCTGATAGGTAATATAAAATAAAATAAAATAAAGTTTTGTCTCATACCTTAAAGTTGGAACGCTGAAGGTACTTCAGCTGCCTTTTAAAAGTTTAGAAAAGTGTAAGAGAGACGTCTAAATTTTTTAAAACTCCTGTCTGTGTTTGCTCAGCTGAAAAGAGTGGGGTTAGCATACACAATATCCTGGTCTAAAATGAGCTACGTGATTCCAATAGTATTTAGTGCGGGAAAAAAATATCTCTTTAAACAAACAAATTAAACAGGCGGTGTGCTATTCTTTACAAATAAAGGAGACAAATAAAATCAGATTGGTGAGAAGGTCGTTTGCCACAGAAAATATTTTGGGAAATTATCACCATGTGTACTTGAGAAGGCAACAGCTGTTAAACACATTTCTTTATACTTATTTCTGTTCCTAAGTTAAATAAAAAATAAACAAATGGTGATTAATTACTTCCAGAGGTTAAAAAAAAAAAAAAAAGGAAAAAAAAAAAGCAGATGTGTCGATTACAGATAAATTGATTTATCTGTCTAATTAAGTCTAATGTTTAGATAAGGAACAACAAAACGCACCCTGAGTACCACCAAGACTTGCTGTTACACTTCGTGCTTGATACTAAGTCTGTTCACATGGTTAATAATAATAATGAGGAATAAACACCATACAAATGCGGTCTACGGAAATGTCACCGGTTCTCGCAAAAGTACTGAAGACGGAAAATCATTTATGGAAATGACGTAGTTGTGAGACTTTATTGCCTGCTGCTGGGGTGCTCATTAGTAGGAAACCTGTATCCTTAAGCGGGTGGTGTTAGTAATGACTGTGTTACCGCACACGTCAGCTTAAAAAATAAACCGGAGACCAGGGGAATAGGCAACAGTTGTCCAAATGAATAATGTGCCTTCTCTTTCTGGTGGGTGTTCTTTAATCTCAGACTTTGATTCAGTCGGAAATGCGCCCGGAACGGGGCGGGGAAGCATCATTTTCCCCAAGACGGGGAAGGGCGAAGCTGCTCCTGGGGTTTTTTGGGGGTGAGGTGTGCCGAGGGCGTGGGTTTTCCCGGCTCGGACTCGTCCCCGCGGGTGCGAGGCAACAGGTGACTCAGCTCCGGGAGCCGCCGGGTCCTCCCCGGCAAGACCCCCCAGCTGGAATGGCACTGGGTGGCCGGTCCAGGACGGGGCTCCCTGCCCCTCGACGGCTCATGCCCCGCTGGTCAAGCCGTGGATGTTCCACTACGGCTTAAAACTGCACGACGGCCATTAAAAGGTGAGGTCTTCCCCTGCCTTGGTGCGGCGGCTTCCCCAGCGGTTCGGGAGGCCCCCGGGACCGCCCGCCGGGGCTGCGGATCAACCGGGTTGGAGCCGAACCTCCCCCGGCCGCCCCCCGCGCCCATCGGCGGGGACCTGGGTAGCCCCATCTGCCTCTGGAGGGTCTGCTCCACCTGCCACACGCCTGGCAAATTGTTCAAGGAGTCGAGGAGATATTCATAGAGTTACAGAAATTAAGGCTTCTAATCCCGTATTTGCACGACTCAGCTCATTTGGTGGGAAAAGCAACGCGCAAACTCTCCCACGGATCGGAGTTGGAAGTGCTGGGTTTTTAAAAGCCAGGAGTTTTAACGTGGAAAGGTTAGTGGGAGTGAATAGGATGCAGGCAACTGAAGAGCTCTCTCGAAAAGAGTACACTGGGTGAAGAATCTCCAACTCCACATATAGCCTCTACTAAAATTAATTTCAAACCTGTAATAGTTTCTTTTTAAAATTTAAATTGGGCTGTGCCATTACCTGATTTTAGCAAAAACTCTTTCAGAGAGACCGTAGGAATGGAGAGTTGTCTCTCTATTCTCCCTGAGCTTTGGTTCGGGGCTGCAGGGACTCACGCCATTCTGGGGTCCCCTCTCCGGATTTTCGGCGGCGAGTTTAGTTTGTAAGACCTTCCTAAAGAGTAAATTATTTCTGTGAGGCGAAGACAGAAACGTCGAGGCACTTCAGAAGCACTAGAAGGAGGACTTCTCCTTTTCTTCACCCAAGAGGACGACGCTGGCACTTGAGCAGATATTTGTAACTGTAAACGTGTAAATGGTAGAGATTTGGCTAATGGAGATTGGTGCATCACCATTACCCTAGGAAAGGCTGAATAAACATTTTAAGGGATAAATAAACCGGAAAAAGGCAAAACATGTCAGGTTGACTTGCAGGATGAGACCAGGAAATATTAGCTGGTAGGGCTGAGCCCTTTTTACCACGTGCATATGGTTACACCTCTGGTTTCCTGCGGAACCGTCAGCGCCTGTGCAGTGCCATTAAAAAAAATATATATTTTTGGGACGTTCCAAAACTGAAAGCCGGAGCTTAATTTATTCTGGGGACTTGAAAGGAACGAGGTCTTCCTTTGTGTCTGATGCTCCGGGGGAGGGTGAGTGTTGGCTTGGCGCTGAACGCTGCCCGCATCTACATATGTAAACCCAGCAGCGCTTCTCCCCCCCCCGCGCCGGTCGAATTGCAGCTCTCAACAATGCTACCACACAATGCGAAATGCGCGGAGCCTGCGCGGCTGCGGCTGAAAGCCAGTATTTAGCTCTTGATGTGGAAGAACCAAATTTGCGCGGTGCCCAGCGGAGCCCGCAGCTCGCCCCGAGGCCGTCCCGTCCTCCTGCACCGTTATTGTCCTTGGCTGCTGCGGTTAGAAGGGTGGGGACAGGCAGCAGCCAGACGACTCTAGCCCGCTTTGCAGAAGAAGGTGTAACGAGAGGCGCTGGCAGCAGCAAAGGCTGCAAATCGCTGTCGTGTGGTTGCTATTAGCAACAAATCAGCTGAACAGCCTGCAAACCCCGAGCACCTAGGGCGGAGGTGGCAGGGAAAGCGCCGGGGCTGGGAAGGCTGGGGTTGATGGGCGCTTTCCCGAGGGGACCTCCCGTGCGCCCCGAGCTGCCTCCCTGCGGGACGGCCGAGGAGGGCAGGGCGAAGGGAGATGCTGCCACCGCCTCACACTGCGCTCCAAGACAGGGGAAAGCCAGCCCTCTTAAAAGAGACAAAATGGCAGCTCATGGCTTGTAGGCATCCTTCCCGGCGCTGAGCCCCTGTCTCCCTTCCACCCGTCCCCCCTGCTGCCAGCTCCTCCGTGCCTGGGGGCTCTCCCCGCCTGCTCGGCAGCGCAGCCCCAGCCCGGGGAGCAGCAGCGCCATGTCCCCCGGGGTTCCAGCCTCAGCCCTTCGCCCTTCGCAGCCAGCCTAGAAACCGAAGTGCCATCCCTTCGGATGGGACATGTCCCGACCGGCTACATCCAAGCACCCGTCGGCCGGGCAGAACTGCGGCTCCGCGCACCGCGCACCCCAGCTCCGCTCCGCGCTGCCGGTGTCGGGAACCTACGGAGGGCGTGCGCAGGTTCCGCACCCCCCGCAGTGAGAGCTGCCTCGCAGGGGCATCCCTCGCTCAGCATCCCCGCACCTTGGCCATGCCAACACCTTCCTTTCAGCACCCTGTTAGCACAGGTTTTTGGGTATATTGATTTCAGGTTTTTGGGCTTTCTTCTGGTTTTTATTTTGTTGTTTGTTTTGTTGGAAATGTTTTCCTTATTTCCCTCTCAAAGTTTTGAGATTGTGTATGTGGAGTTTTTTGGGGGTTCTTTGGTGGAGCGTGGAGGTTTTTGTTATTTTGTTAGGGCTTTTTTCTGATTTTTGTGTTTGAGTTTTGGGGGAATTTTTTTTGTTTGGTTTGCTTAGTTTGTTTTGGGGTTGGTTTTTTTATTAATTTTTTGTAGACTCAGTTCACCTCGGAGGCCTCCATCAGCTGCACGATATTATCTCACAGATCAGAAAGTGCCTCGTTGGGAAGGCAATTCTCGAGCATCCCCAGCACATGGAGAAGGAGGAGTAAAAAATGCCACCGCTGGCAGCAGTGCCTGGAAGCCCTGCGTTCAGCGGGGGCCCCAGCATGCGAGGCGGCTCCTCCCGGCCTCGGCCTCCTCCACCGGGGATGTGGTGGCCGAGAGGCAGCGGGGACGCGGAGCCCGGTGGCGGGTGCTGAGGGGGAAGGGCTGCTGGCTGCTCTGATATTAAAAAGTGCCTCCCTGCCACTGGGGAGTTCTCACCCGGCCGCTCCCGGGAAATGTACCCCCTCCATACCGTTGAGAGCATCGGCGTTCGGAACGGGGAAGGGATCTGCCTGTCCCCGGCGATAGGAACATGCAGCCCTTTGTCTCTCTAGACAAGGTGCGATATTCAGCTGCGGGCCATGAAAATAAATACGCCAAATGGCTACCGCGACCCCCTCCTATCCCTCGGGGAGGTGGGCTCGCCCCGAGGCCCCACCATGCCCGGGAAGGGCTGGTGCCGACCGGGCTCAGCGGGAGGCCGTGTGCTTGCGGCGGGGCGGACGGGGATACAGGACCGCGGCGCCCCGCGGCTGGAAAACCCGGAATGCTCCCGTCCCGCTGCGCACATCCCCAGATGTCCGGGCTGACCGGAGCACCCTAAAGGCCAGGAGTCGGGGAAAGGCAGAGCGGACGCTGGACGGTGCGGAGCCTGAGGCGGCACCGCTACCCCCTCAGCGAAGGGCGGCTGAGGCCGGGGATGCTGCCTGCCAGGCGTGCCCGCCGACCCCCGGCCGGACCCGGCACGGCCCGAGAGCTGCCAAAGGCGTTACGGCGCACCCACCGCGGCCGCCGGCGGAGGCCGCTGGGGCGGCGCTGGCAGGGTCCGGGCGCGGAGCGGAGCTGCCGGCGGTGCCCCCGCGGGTCCCGCTCCCCGCAGCCCCGTTCGAATCTGGCGGCGCGGGGGAAGTTCCGCGGGCGCGAGAGGTGCGCAGGCGCAAGATGGCCTCTGCCCGGGCGCGGGGGGCGCGGAGCGGGGCGGCCCGCCCGTGGAGGGGCAGCCGGCGGGGGCCCGGCCGCGCCCGCGGCACCGGCAGCGCCGAGCGCCACGTTTCCACCCCGGCCCGAGAAGCCGAGTTCCCGCCGGCGGAGGCGACGCGGAGAGAAACGCGGCAGAACCGCAGCTCCCGGCTGGGCTCCCGGGGCGGGCAGCGGCCGCCCGGCCGGCGGCGGGGAGGCCCACGGGCTCCTCGTACCCCTGGGGCAGCGCCTGCCTCCGGCACCGCCACTCGCGGCCATTCCGAGACTGCCGCTGTCTTGCCCGACGCGGCCGCGGCTTCGCGGCAGCGACCGGGGATGGAAGTCCCTCTCCCTGCCCAACCCCGGCAGGAAAACCTCCTTTGCCGTGGGTGTTACGTGTCCTTCATGCTCTACCCGTTACTGACATTGATGGTGTTCTTTTTTTTTTTTTTTTTTTTGTCTTTAACCCACATCATCAGTGTTAAATAAATACAAATATCCCATCCCCAAAGACGGCGAGTCTGAGAATTGCCTGGTCCACACCGTGCTTTACAAGTTTTTCTGTTCTCCTGGCCGGACTCCTCTGCTGGTCGCGGGGAAAGCGAGTGAAGGAGCGAGCTGGAAAAAATCCTCGCTGCCAGAATCCTTGCCATCCTTGAGTTAATAAAACACGAACCAGCCGTGGGTCGGAGTTCCCGGAACGAGGCAACGACACTGAGCTGCGGAAAGCGGAGATCCGCAGCCCTTGGGAAGTGAGGGCAGGTTCTTCTCCAGGCGTCCTCCGGGTAGGAGCCTGGCAGAAAAGATGAAAAATAAACTGTTTATAGTAAAATAAAGGAAATCCGTTTCAAGTACCCAGAGTAGGAGCAAGAACGTTAAAAATTAACAGCGGAAACAGGAAACACTTATCTGAGTAAACATTGTCTCAGAATTTCACCGTTTTAAAATTGGGAGGGTGCGAGGTGCTCGGCGGGGCAGCCGCAAGCCTCCTCCCGCTGCGGTGCCTGCGGTGGGGGCCGCCGCCGACCGCCCCGTTCCGTAGCCAGAAATCGGAGCCCGGCCCGACGAGACAACCCGATCGTCGTCAGCCAGTTTGGTGGCAAAGATCGGAACTGCAGGAGTTCCTGCGTGGTGAGAGATGAACAGTCCAGAAGTGATGTTTGGAAGGCAGGAGCACTCTGCCGCCGGGGCTAAGGAACCGGCGGTTCGGGGCCGCGTCGAAGAAGAAAAGAGGAGCATGGTTGGCGGAGGCGGAAGGAAGAAGAGCTCGCCCCTGTACCGGCCATGGCAAGACTTGCTTTGGCCGCGCTTTGAAAATCCCCAGCGAAATAAGCGACTCCTGGGGCAGCGGTGCGGCGGCGGAGGTGACGGCGGTGGCCCGGCGGCAGCGGCCAGAGGACCAAAGGCATCGCCTCTTCGGGAAGGGCCCCCGCCGCTGCCGCTGCCTCCGCCGTCGGGTTTCTGTGCCCCCCATCATTCAAAAATCGAGTAGCGTCGTTTTCTCACGGCTGGAGCTTTCCTGCAGCTCCCCCGGTGCCGCCCGGGTCCCCGGCGCCGCGGTGGTGCCTCCCGCCGCTTCCCTCTCCTGCCCACGGGACGCTGCCGGTGTCGGAAATTTGCCGGAGGTACCCGCCCGCCGCAGTCGGTTTTCTGGAAGTCAGGGGCGCAGGTTGTTGAGAGAAGTGGTCAGTGCTGGGGGACAGCCATCTCGGTTCAGCAAACTCGTCATGCTCCTTTTTCTCTCCCTTCCTATTTCTGCATTCCGTCTCTCTGTTTCTATCCGTCTTCTCCAGAAGCGTATGGAGCTTTTTTTGCTCCCTCTCTCTTGCTTTCCCCGAGGCTGGGTCCCCATTCTTGCCGGACACAAAAGCGCTGCTTGGAGCCGCAGGCAGCTGAAACAGGGCAGAAAATTTGGTCAGACGAAGGCAGAAAAACATCCTTTTCCAGCCGGCACAGACCACTCCTGCCACTGTCCTTGACCAGATTGCTTGTTGAACAAGCTCAGACTTCGCCTTTATCCTTCCATCTATATAAACGCAACGTCGGATAATGAAAAGGTTCCCCTTACTTGCACCGAGAGGAGATTTCTTTCCTATCAGGGAGAATTTAGGTACATGTGAAAGGAAAACCTGTCACTATGTATATGCAAAGGAAAATATTGTGAAACCGGGAAGGCTGACATAGCAGCTTCACAAGTAGAACACCAAGATGCTATCTTTGATCGTCCTCCCAGTTGTGCTTAGCAGTATATACGCATCGCAGTGCCATCTGCACAGGGCCAGCAACAAACCAAAAGTTTCACATGGCAGCACAAACATCCTCGGCGGCTTTTGCAGCTCGGCAAGAGAGCTACTAGAGCGTTTGTTCTTGTTCACACAGGAGATGTCAAATTGGGAGATGTGGAAAATACTTTAAGAGCTCAGTAAATCTCGAAGGGAAATAACCAACTCATGTTTCACTGCAGAGTGCTTCACGGGCACTCCACAAAGACCGAGAATAGCTCCGTATTGATGCTAGCAGCAGTGATTAACTGCTATTTCGAGTAAAATTAAGCACATTTTGATCAGTGTGCTAACGTACAAGCCTCTGCTGCAGGTTCAGCGCTGGTTTTTGGGATAAATAATTCAACCACTACAGTGTGATTCACTCATGTAGCTGAGGCAATCGTGTCAAGATGGACATTCGGTCACATTGAGAGATATCTTTATATTAAAACGTATTTAGCTCTACTGAAGCTTTAAAAAGTAATCCAGGGTAGCACAGGCAGAACACGGCACTTGCTATCACAAAAAAAATCAAGTTCTTCCCTTCCCAGATAGTGCAGTTTAACAGGGGCTAAGTTTGAGCAGATAGGAGGTAAAACCTGTGGCTGACTGGGATGTGAGGATGCACCATTTGCTTATTTTCAAGAATAAATAGGGGTCAAATAAAGAACAGCGAATGTTTTCAAGACAGGCTACCAAAGCAAATCACTACAAATTCTAGAGGGTTTTTTCCCCCGCTTTGTTATTTTAGCATGCTATACTATGCTGTTCACTAAAATCTTTGGTACACCCAGAAACACTTCCCATGAGAACAGTATGTTTGTGCTTTAACACCACATTATCAACAGAGGTAATTTGCTACTTTTCAATGAATTATCCCTTTTATTTATTTCTTTGATCAGCTATAAATGAAAGTTATTCGTGTATATAAAACTGAAGTTTTTACTGTTGAAATTGAACTGTACATGTTTACTACAGGAAAAAATATCAACTCTTGTTTAACAAGACATTTACATCAATAAGCAATAACCTTGTGGAGGATTTGCAATCACCTGGTCTATAAAAACAAGCAGGACAAGTAACAGCAATTTATATGCAAAAGTAATGATTTAATGACTATAAGCAAGACAAAGCAATAAGAATTGTGCTTCTTTTGCAGACTGGAGACAATGAAATGTTTAACTACAATTTTTCCGTACAAACATGAAACAATATCCATATAGAATAAACACCCTCACAAATGTATAACTGATGGGTGATGAACACACACAAAGTTCGACCAAAGCAAAGCACAAACTGAAAAGTGTTCTGGGCTGTTCATATTTTATGGTGGAAAAGTTCCTCCTACTGAAAAAACCCCACCCTTAGAAGCCTCTAATGAAATGCACCTACTTGCAGGCCATTAAAGAGAAGGCATTCTCCACAATTTATTGGAAATATTAAAGTACCAGTTAAATTTTAATGAAGTTAGTACTGTACCACATACATATATATTAAAACAAATTTAGATAAAATGCCTTCATCCAGCCACTTGCTGGTTCCTTAAAATTTATATCAAATAGTTTATGGCTTCTATAATGATTCCATGTGCTTTTAAAAACACAGTCCCACCACACCAAATAATAAAAAGGTAATCAAACAGGTCTAAAACTTCCATGTCCCTTGATTTATTTTTTTTTTTCACTGTATCACTTCAACATTTGGTAAAGTAAAAATATTCCACTTGGAAGAAAAAAAAAAAAAAAAGACAAAGCAAGTAAAATCCTTTTAAGATTGCCAATTGCCTCCAGGTTATCAGAGATTTGAATGTGCTTTCCCAATACTGTAGCTCTCACACACAACGTGTTTCTTGCAGTATGAGCAAAGCTCAAACAGGCGGCATCTGCAAGGGTCGAACCAGTTTAGAAATTTAACAACCATATCATGAGTGCATGAAACACAATATTTTCTTTATAGTATTTATAAATATATCATACAATACTGTTTCCTGTTATGTCATATACCAATATGGCATTGTACAATAAGCATAATGCCATCTGATTCTTACAAAAGCGAATCATTTAAACAAGTCAGTAAATAAAACGGTAATACCCGCTTTTAGGCATACAGATTGTAAAACTGAAGTTTACTTTTCTTTTGATCGGTTCTGCGCAGCAACAGAGAAGTAAAAGATGCAACATAAGAATCAAAATGGCTAATACGCAAAAATTGTTATTCACAGTGACATGGCTACATATATGCATTTTTCTATGCATATTCTTTCAATTTTGTTGGATTTCAAGATGAAAAGCACTTGCTTTCTACAGGTTCACAAAACAGTATAAGAACAATAACAATCAAAGAGAACGCAATGGAGGAGTTAGTCTGGATTAACAAACTACTTCCCAGGATTTGTATTGACTTCTGGAGTCTCCTGGCTCCAGATGATGGGGACAGAAACAACTCCACATCATTCATAACAGGTGAAGGTGTAACTTTTGTTTGCTTCCCAGTCCTCTGAAAACAATTTACATTTCAAACTTGCGTTTCCATTAACGTCCATCCTGAATGTCACCTAGTCCGCCTTTTATAGCCAAGTTCAGTGTTACTACAAAAGAAAGCAATTTGGATGATAGTCACATGGATTAGCATCTATAAAGCTGTAATGGCATGGAGAGATCTATATAAAGGAGGGGCAAGGGTGGTAGCCTGGTTGGCACATCAACCAGATGAAGTGGCTGAGGAGCCATTTATTGATGTTTTCCGAGCTCTGTTGGTAAAGGAGGACTGGTGGTTACTGCTGGGGCTGCTGCTGGTGCCATTCATGGTGCTGGAGATGTGGGGGAACTGGGGGTGAGGAGACTGGACTGGTGTGCTGGGGCTGGGCAAACAGGAGGAGGTGGAGGGGATGCCTCCTGCTGGGCTGCTCGCCTTGTCGCTCCCAGAGTCACTTTCCAGCTCCCCACTGTTGTTCAACCCTTCCCTCTGGTGACTGATCTTCATCCTCTTGCAAGTAGGTCGGACGCGGTATTTCAAGGGCAGAGGCCCATTCTGCAAAGCAAAAGGGAGACCCTGGTAAGTGCCCTGCCCAGGCCGTGACCTGCACCCTCCTGGGAGCATGCTGGAAATACTCACCCGCCTCCAGGTGTAGATGTAGGCAATATCCATTAGGGTGTAGTAGTCCTTCAGAGGCTCCTCTTCATACATCACATCGATCTGCGCAAGATACAAACCCTTACATTAAGAAGCATCCAGGCATTTACCCCTAGCACATGACTGCTCTGAGGTAAAAATAGCCCCACTGTCACAGATATCACAAATACATCAAGGAGCAATTTTTTAATACTTTGGTATTTACAGCACTAAAAAAATTACAGTGTCACTGAACTCTACAGACAGATATTTTAAAAATAAACCAAGTAACGTATGGCACACACCAGAAATACTTGGCTGCTACCACTTGCTGCGACTGGCTGTAATGAGAAAATGAGTCATACCAAAAGAAACCCCAAAGAATGCAAACAAACAAACAAAAATCACTCTTTCCCCATGGGTACCTGGAAAGTGTTAGGTATATCCATCTTACTCCGCAAGAACTTTCTTAGATGCATCACTGTCATTGCTGCTGGGCAGCGCAAGTATCTTTTGTCATTCACCTAGTGGCATAGTAAAGAAAATCAGTCTACTGAGAATGAGCAATTACTCCCACCAATGATGTATTCTAACGTTTCATGTTGAAAAAAGTGCACCTTACTAAATTATGAACTGTAATACAACAGTGCCTGCTGTCTTTGGAGGGCAAATTGGAAATAAGCGACAATTACCATTCTAGAGAAAGTAATTTAAAATTGTAACTAAATATGTATGCAAATATTTGTATCATATTTAGTATCTTTTAGGGTACCTATGCAATGCATATTATTTTTTAATAAATTATTACATATTTTCCCAGACTTTGACAGAAAATCATATTCTGCTTTAGAAATAATACTGCAGGTATTTTTAATTTTAAAAACTTGGCTGCATATGCAGCTGTATGAAAATGTTTCACCTCTTCTGTACCTAGTACCATAACAGTAGGTGTGCCTCCTTTGTTCTAGATACACATAACTACATATTTTTCTCAGCTACAGACCTGCCCCAAAGTTGTGTGTGTCTGTGATATGTTTCCTCTAGAGTAAAGGAAAGTTATTTACCTCTTCTTTTGATTTTTCTTTCTCCTTATTTCCTTTTCGCTCCAGTCTGTGAGAAGAAATTATACAATTACAACAAATAATAAATACAGGTGCTATCAGATAGGTAAACATAAAATTTTGCCATTCTGGAACTTGCCTATTCTGGTCAAAGAATTCAATGGATAAGCTTATTATCTCGTCGTCTGTTATAATTCTTTTGTCTTCATCAGCCACTTCTCCCCTGTCTTCATTAGAGCCATTGGCAGCTGCACAGAAATTTCCACGATAATTTACATTTTGAAATTCAAATCAGGAAGAATTGCAATTCTCAGTAACAAGAAAAAACATCTTCACAGTAAGATAATGAATGAAAGCTACCTGACTGTTAAAACAATAAACTTTTATTATGCTGACTTTTAAAATTCTGTGACGGTAATACATCACTTGTAAATTAAGAAGGAAACAGTAAAACATCTAGCTCAATGCTACACATATTAAAGTTGCGAACGAGAAGCTTTTACCATCAGCCGACGGATGAGCAGCATAAAAATCCCTTCTTCTTTTCATTTCATCTAGATGGAAAAGCATATATTTTTCTTTTAGTAGTTACTCTGTAACTCACAGTATTGATATAGGATAGCAGCTCTGATTTTGTTTTTCTGCTCTTAATAAAATACCTGATTTAACTACTTACTTTTGAAAAGGCCTGGTACTAGCTTGTATACAATATCTTGGAGAGTTTTATCTGACCTGAAAGAAGAACAACCCCACAACATAAAATTAAGCAGATGAAGCAATATTTTAATCCAAATGGCAGCTCCTCACTTATAAACTTTCACAACAATGAGGCATCTTCTACAAAGTGGGAAGCCAGTCATAAAAAGTTAACTTACAGGACCTTGTAATCAAACTAACTCTGCTCTAAATACCGCCCTGAACCAGAATCCATGTTACCACAATTGAAAAAGTCTCTCAGACTGAAGGAAGGCCTTAAAAACTACATGTCCTCCCTAGAAAGTACAGAGAGCAAAATTCAGTGCTGACAACAAAAAAGTTTCTGAAAGGCAGGTGATATTTTAAAGGCTTTTGCCTCTTAGTTTGGGAAGTTGCAGCAGGAGTATTCATGACTAAGACCTGTGGTTGGAGTGATGCATGTCTTGGAGATACAGAAAACAGAGGCAAGAACTGTCGGGGTGATAAAGGGGAATGGGGGAGAGGGAAGAGGCATCAGTGACTGGTGCATGCTAAAACAGACCAACAAAAACTTTCTGTCTCACATCTAGAGGCATCTTCAGTTTCAGTCAGTGAAGGAACTCCAAAGAGAGCACATAAACACGAGGTAGCTTGTAAATTGACAAGTCCTTTCAGATTTAAATTGCAGACCTAGAGATAACATTGACACCGACTACTGCTGGTCTTCCCATATAAAGCAAAACGAGAGATGCAGCGCGCAACTTTCTCCTACCTTATATTCAAAAGCGGTCGAGTTTTGTGAACTTGGACATCACAGATAGGACAATACTTGCTGGTCTCCAAGTAACGCACGATACAGGTCTTACAGACTGTAAGTCAAACACCACAGGCTTTTAGTGATGCTCCTAGGTGCCGCTCAGATATGCATAGATAAAGGTGCGATTTTCTAAACTATGCAAGCTAGAGCAAATCGTCCATTGTCAGCAACACGCTGCTTAAGCTAAACAACTACCCAAATAAGCTGCAATTACCATGAAAAGGAGACGCTTATAGTACATATATTATTACTTTAACAAAGACCGTAGGGCCGTCCTCAGAAAATCTGCACCGCGGCTGGAACACCTACTTCCCCTCCTGTCGGGGAGGAGGACGGCGTCGGTCCCGAGCCCCTCGGGGGATTTGGGCTTGGGGGATTTTTTTTTTTTGTGTGTGTGTTCCCGGGATGCCGGGAAAGGAGGGAAGCGGCGGGGGGGAAAAGCGCGGAGCGCCCGATCGTACTTACAGGAGTGGAGGCACTCTATGATGGTCGTTGCATCAATGAAGTACCCACCGCAGAGCACGCACATGAGATGGGGGTTTAGCTCGGTTATTTTGATTCTGGTTGTTCGGTGCATTTTGGCGTGGCGAGGAGCGGCTCTGAAATACACACACACACACAGAGGACCGGTCAGCGGGGACGAGCGCGGCGGCGTCCCAGGTGCCGCGGTCCGGCGCATCCCCTTCCCCCGTGCATCGCATCGCATCCCCCGGCGCAGAGGAAGACCAAGCGCGGAAGACGAAGGCGGCGGCGGCGCGGGGCCGGGCGAGGGCCGGTCCCGAGGCCGGCGGGGCGTCCCCGCACCGCACCGCCCCGGGCCGGCCTGGGCGCAGCCCCGCGGAGGGGCGGTCGTTCCGCGGCACCCACCGCGCCGTTCCCCGGCGGGCACGGGCCGCTCCCGCGGCACGGCGGCACCGGCCGGCTCGGGCTGCGCGGGCGGCTCGGCGGCGATGCGGCGGGGAGCTCCGGGGGCGACACGGCGGGCACCGGGCTGCCGGCGAGCAGCACAAAGGGGAACCAGCGCCTCCCGGTGCGGCTGCCCTGGCATTTCCGGAGCGCGGGGAGGGGCGGCGGGGGGAGGGACGGAGCGGGGGGGACACACGCACCTCGGAGCGGGGCCGGGCACCGGGGCGGCGGGGCCGGCCCGCCGGGGGGGTCCGGGCGGCTGCTGCTGCGGCTCGGTGCCGATCCGGATCTGCTCCGCTCTCCGAGGGGGTTGCTATAGCAACTTACACTTACACTTGGCATCCTGCCACCGCTGGGAACACACGAGAGCCGGGCGGGGGGCGGCCGGGGGGGCGGGCCGGGGCGGGCCGGGCCCGGCCAGGGGGTGGGACGCGAGGCCCGGGGGCTGGCGGAGGGGCTGGAGGAGCCAAGGAGCCCGCGGGGGTCTGGGAGCCCGGCTGCGAAGGGAGGGGAGGGGGAGGGCGGGAGCGGCCCGGGCGGGGTCGGGTGCCACAGCCCGGAGGGTGCCCGGGCGCGGTGCGGGGCAGCCCGGGCGGCGGGGGCGGCCCCGGGCTTTGGGGTCTCAGCCTGGCGGAGGCGAGTGCCAGAGGCTCCTCCCGAGCCTCGGCCATTTCGGATCCTCTCAGGGGCCTCTCTCCACGTCGACTCGGTGCGAGGAGCTGGTCTGAGATAGCTCCTCTCCCCCTCCGCGCCCTCCCTCCGGCGAGCAGAACCGCGCCGCGCTCCCGGGGACCGAGCCCCCTGCACCACCAGTGGGGTGCCGAGCCCCAGCTCCCGCTCCACCGCGCCGGCATCCCCTCTTCCTCCTTCTCTGCTTTCCTCACTTTTCTCCTTCCTACCTTTCTCTCACCCCCAACTCATTTTCTTTCTATTTCTTTCCTTCTCCCACCTTTTGACGCTTGTTTGAAAATCATCCCGCGGACGAGGCAAGCGCGGTGCAAAGTTTTGCAAAAGGTGTAAGGAGATTTACATCACCAGAGTAAGGTGCTTGGACGGGAGAAAACAAGTCTCCGGATGCTCAAGTAACCCTCCTTTTCAGCAATAAAGCACACCGAGAAGGGGGAAAAAGCCCAAACCGACTTTAAACGGTACATTAGTGACAACATGCGAAGGACCATGTGACCAGATCATTCCTAAAGCTAAATCAACACCTTGTCAACACAATGCAGAGACAAGAGTGAAAAACAAATGTCATTTTCATAGTCTGAAACCCATGAAACCCCATCGGATGCACTGGCACCAACGCTACATGTATACACGCTGTTTAAAATGAGAGGGAATACCAGATAAAGGGAAAAGCACACACGGGGAAAAAACCCTGTCAGCCACGTCAATTGTAGAGTAAATTATTTTCTGTCAACCAGATCCTGAAAAATGTAAAGTAACAACGTTGCTCCAGTACAAGCTATTAATTTCCCCAGGTCAGTGCTCCCAGCACACCAGCTCCTGTCCTTGGTTCCCTCTCCTCCCGAGGCAGAGCTTGAGAGCCACCTCTCACCGCAGCACCGTATGCTCAAGATGCGAGCAGCCTACTCGCAAACTTCAATGTTAGGCAGAAAAAAAAGAAAAAAAAAAGAAAAAAAAAAAAAGAAAGAAAGGGCTAAGCTAAGCTTTCTAAAAGCTTTGAACGCCAGCCAAACTGACCAGGACAGGGGTACAATATTCGTCAGAAGTGTGCACAGCGCCAACGAGCGACCCCGACCAGGAAACTTCTCTTGTTGCTGCAGGAGAACCCTCGAGTGAACAGCAGATAAAACCCCCCAACATCAAACCATAGCCGACCAGCACAAAGAAAAGCAAAGTTCCAGAAGCACCAAGCCAGACCAGGTCCCCAAAGCTGTTCCCAGCACAGTGCGGGAAAGCAAGACCCCCGCTGCATTGTACTGCGGTTTAAATGTCGCTTCCAGGGTCCCTGACCCTCCGCTTCTTCCTTTTAAACTGATACCGAGGTTTTGCTTTTCCCAGAAAAGGCAGAGACGGAGTTTCTGCATGCCTCTCTGAAGTACCCAGCGCCCTGAAGCCGGCGGCTCTGGACTCCCTTTAGGTACTTACATATGGACAGGCTGCTTTCACGGTTCTGTGTTTTATTTGTTCAAGTCACTACCTTATAATTCATAAATATCTAAACCAAAAAAAATACCCCAGCAGTGACCGAGGTCACACAAGTCGGCTGACCGAGAATTCCTTCCCAGCCCTGACAGACTGGGACAAACCTTTCAAGACATTAACGCGTTTATTTCACGCAGGCGTAGCCCCTTCCTAAATGGAGGGGGATTAAATTCAACCGTGAAACCTGTTTTGTCGAAGCAACCCCTAAATGCGGATTATTTATTGCCCAAAGTTAAAACATTTTCAACGTGCTATGAGCTATCTTGAAAATCAGTGATTTTCCCCAGCGAGCTGAACTAGGAACCTAATTTCTCCCCAAAAGCGACCCGCACAGGCACACGCGTGTCTGTGCCTGCGGGGATGTAACATGAACGCAGCACATTTTACTACGGCAGCCTGGGTTCAATATCTTGGTACGAGGGAAACCCTTTCAGATGTTTTTTCTGCTCCTGCTGATCGCACGGTGAATGCCAACACTTCACAGAAATACAAACAGCCTCTTAGCCGGGACAATATATATTTACACACTGACACATGGAGCAACTAAACATAAAATATATGTGGATAATACCTGCTAGAAGTAAACACTGCCAGCCAACTGATTATACAGAGGCCTCAAACAAGTTATGTCAAAATGAAGAAAAACAGAAGTGCATTCTCCTGCTAAGAATCAGCTACATTATTAAAAATCCCATAAAGGCAATAAGCTATCAAACCTTGCTCGACAGGTCTCTAACAGAAAATACATACATAAAAAATAGAAGCATCGCTCGGGTAGGTTTGTGTACTTTGTACCCATCTCCTCTCAGAAAACTCTCATCAGGAATAAAGCAGCCTTCATTCTACATCTTCACCCATTATCAGCTAGAGCCACTTGTACTATCGAGCCTGTTATTACTCTTTCGCTTAAGAATGGCCGCATATGTTTTAAAGGAGGGGACAGTAGTTCTTTCAGATGAGACACACGAACCTCAAGTATCTCTGCGCAACTCGCAGCAGTGAGAAAAGACCTGAATATTGGCAACAGAGTGCAAAAGGACCCTGGTCTCTTAAATCACCTCCCTGGGACTAGGCGTAAGACAGAATCCATCTACTTTTTAAAATACACTACAATGCTAATTTTGTAATATCTAAGCGATCAGGTAGGTCAAGACTTCACCAGTGTCCCTGGTAAAGTGCAACACAAGTCTCAGTTTCCAGGACGGGCTGCACAGAGTCACTCAAAGTAGTTTTACTGGACTGTACTGGACGTCCCTGGTCTTAGGGACAGTCCCATAACAGAAGCTGCTCTCTCCACTACAGACTACGCAAAAAAATTCTTTTAGCGCCAAGCTTGCAAAGGGGCACACATGCCCGGGTTCTCTTCGAGTTTTCTGGAGAGTGGAGGAGTGAATCAAAGTTTTTGGAGGCTGAAAAGTTACTGCTTCACTTTTATGGAAATGCGATTTTTTTTTCCTGCTTATTTTTACCTGATTATTTACAAATGTTTACATCAAACACCCAGAAACATCCCGCTTTATAAATTGCTAAGGCCATTCAATTATAAAAAGAAAACACCAGCAACTTTCAAGTGCTGCCCATAAGCAGCACGAGGAGCCCACTCCTGACATCTTTAAGATCTGACAAAAGATTTCATGTAAATTTACCCTTCCCGGGCTCAGGGAAAAAAAAAAAATACCAACCAGAGAAAAGAAATTCACACACACCACCCCCCCTCCGCGTCCCGCAGACACATCACCTTTGCTCCAAAGGCTCCAGCAAACCGCCCGCCCCAGCTCCCCAAGAACGCATTAAAAGTGCTATCCTTACCCCCCAAAAAAGTTCTTTCTCGGCGTTGACCACCCCTTGCCTCTCCCAGTAGGCACAAACCCCTAAAGTTCAGCATTTAGAGCAGAAATGTAAGAGGAGACATTGGAAACAACTGGGAACCGCCATCTTACAACCCATCCAATTTCACAGAAGTACTTGTCCAACTTAAGTTAATAACATTTTCTGCTGGGTGCCCCGGCGCCTAACAACCCCCCCAGGAGGATCGCTACCCCCCGCTGGCTCCGTCTCTATAAAATGGGTGCGTTATCTGACATTTTAACCCCCCCCAGACACATTTCTTTCGGGGAGGACTGAAATCACTTGACCCAGGCAGCTCCAGATTTCACGAACGTCCCTGTTTAATCAAAATCTGCCTTTAAACAAAGGGCGCTCGGGCCGGGCTGGCAGCAGGGTCGGGAAATATAAATATTCTCCTCGGGGGCCATGTGCACAGAAAGGTTTTAGGGGGCGTCTGGAGAAAGAAAGGAACTAAAATTTGCAAATGTGGGTGCGTAACGCGAGCGAGTGCACAGGCTGCTGCTGCTGCGTGTCTGTATGTGTGTGTGTGGCTAGAGCAGCCTGTCAGCGCTTTTCCCATACGGAGAGCTCGGGGGACACCTAGGCGCCCCTTTGCAGCCCCCAAACCGGCCGAAAACCGCCGCCGAGCCCCCTTCGCCCCCCGCCCTTGGTAAGGCGACACCTCGCTTCATACGTACCCGGAAAACGGAGCCGGTGGGTGATGATCGGAGCGGCCAAAAAAGACAATGAAAGTTAAAAGTCGTTCAGCAGAAAATGAATGTGAGCCAAGCGGCCATCTTGAAATGAACTGCAGACGCTGTCAATTGCAATAAGCTTATTGCCGCCGCCGCCGCTGCGCTCCGCTCATTTTAGTTACAGAACGCCCGGGTCTCCTCCGCTCCTCGCGGGCCCTTCTCGCTCGCTCCCTCGCTCTCTCGCTCCCTCCGAGTTGGCCGCCCGGGCGGCTCAGGCGCTGGGAGCGCACAGTCTCCCCGGTCCGGATGAGTCCTCTCTCCACCAGCCCATTGTCTCTCCCTCTGCCCCCCGCTCCGCCTCGCGGCCTCTCTCGCGTTCCTTCTTTTATTATTATTGTTATTATTACGAGTATTATTGTTGTTGTTATTTCATAGTTGGTGGCGGGGACCCGGGGAGGGAAGGAGGGCGGGCGGGCGGGCGGGCGGGAGGAGGGCGGAGGAGGGAAGAATGCAACGCTGAAGGCACACAGTGGAAACTGACACCGTCCCCAAAATGGCTCGGAGTTCGCCCGCCCCGCCAGCGTCACGTGGGGCGCCTCATTCCTTAAGGGCGGCCTGGGAATTAGCGGCGCTGCCGCCGGGGCCCGGCAGCCTCCCCGTGACCCAATCCCGCAACCCGGCCGCCTCCTCCCCCTCCGCCTCCCCCCTCGCTCGCTCCCTCCCTCCCCTCCCCCGCCCGCCACCCCCTCCCTCCCTCCCCTCCCCCCGGCCCTGCACGCGCTCGCCCGCGCGCCGCCGATGCCTCCTTTTCCTCCTTTTCCTCACCGCCCGCCCCGACCCCCGGCCCCGCTCCGCGGCTCCCGCCCGCCTCCCCCCGCCCGCCGCAGCCCCAGTGCCTCCCGCCCTCCTTCTCCGCGCTCCCTCCGCCCGCGCCGCGGCTCCCCTTCAGCCGCTGCGCTCCCCGCTCTCGCCCCGCGGCCCCCGCCCTGCTCGGCGCTGCCCTCTCCATCCTCCCCGCGCCGCAGCCCCACAGCCCGCACGCCCGCCGGCCCCACACGCCGCCCGTCACCCTGGCCCCGCGGCCCTCGCCTCCCTCCGCGCACTTGTTGCGCGGTCCCCTCCCCGGCCGCCCCGTCCCGCCGCGGAGGGACCCCCGGGGGGCTCCGCGGCCTCGCGCCTCCGCCACCGCGTGCGCGCTGCCGCGCGCCCCTCGCCCCGCCGCGCCCGCCCGGGGCCGCCGGCGTCGAGGCGACGCGTCCCCTCGAGGGCCGCGCGGAAGCTTTCCCGCCCCGGGCGGCGGCAGGAGCCGGTGGCGCGGGGACCCGCGGTGTCCCCACACCCCGCGGGCGGGACGGACGGCCGCCGGAGCGGGAGGGAGAGAACCGGGGAAACCCTCGCGGTGCTCGCCTCCGGCGAGGATAAGACGCCGCCCGCCGCTGGGGCGCGGAGGAGCGGAGAGGAAAAAGCCCTGCTCCGCGGCGAGAGACCGGCCGCCGCCGCGCATCCTCCGCGGGGCCGCTCTCCCTCGCCGGCAGGTGCGGATGGGCCGCGACTCGGAGCCCCTCCGCACCTGCCGGCGGAGCGAGCGGCCCCACGGAGAACGGCGGAGCCGGGCGCGGCCCGAGGCGAGCGGGAGATGCTGGCAGCAGCCGCGCCGTCGAGCCGGAGCCGCCACCCGGCTCCGCTCCGTGGAACCTGCCGGCTTTTCGTGAGGCGCCCCGGGTCCGCAAGATTAAACCGAATCCTTTCTTGCTCCCCCGCGCCGGGGTCCAACTTTTCATGGTAGGAGAGATGTTAAGATCAGCTGGAAATGACAAAGCGCGGCGGGCGATTTAGCAAACGCGCCGTAGCCGCGGCACGGGAAGAAGGCGCTTTTGCCTCACCGAGCTGATCTAAGGTTTAGCATCTTACTTTTAGGTACAGCTAATTCATCCACAGAAAGAGCACAATAGGCGCGAATAAACTTTTATTAGATCAGAGAGAAAAATTAGCAGTGGCAGTTGTAAAAATATACAAAATAAGATAGAAGGTACACTTTGATGACGTGACAGTTCAACAGATATTTAACGGGACTTAATAAAAAAAAAATTACATGAGCAAGGAATACCCAGTGCAAACGTAAAAAAGTTGCTTTGCTTAATTTACATCCAAGGACTAAAAAAACCCCCAGTTTGCATCAAGAGATGAAAGACATTTGTCATTTAGGAGACACTTAGGAAGGAAAGTGCTTCAGCAGGCTGACACCTTCCTTCAATCACATCTGAGTCGCTCGTTCTAGACTTTTTGCAGCATCTTTTAGCTTTCCCACTAAATCCTATGAGATGAAATAGAGTCTTAGAATAAGCATGTTTTTAAAAGGTCAGCTAGTAGAACAGAGTGATTTTTTTATACAGAGGCGCAAGTGAAACTAGCACCTTGTAGCACAAAGAAGTGTTGCAACTGATGAACAATGCAAGCAAATAATTAAATACCTCTGTATTTTACAATGTAGTCAGAAAACTGGGAACTGAAGGAAAATACTTTTTAAAATGTATTTTCTCCTAAAATAGATCTTTACTGTTAACACGTAGATTTTATTGGTATTGCCACAATGGCTAATGCTGACATTTGCTTCAGGCTTTGAAGTACAAGATGGACTTCTAAAACACTGAAAATATTTTGAGTGCAATTTTGTAGTAGGACCATTCTTCAGCCAAAGCACATCAGATTTCACTATGCCAGCAAACTGACTAGGAACACTCATTACTGACAAAAGGACAACTTTTGAGACACATTTAACAAGAGAAGGTGTAAAACTTCAGTTTTAATATCTTGCTTTTCCTCTCCCACCAAACCCTCTTCCTGATCCTCCACAGTTTGGTCACTTCCAAGCATTACAATACCTCTATTGTTCAGTTACACATTTAAATCGCTAAACAAAGATTAACGTTTGTTTCAGGACATTTCTTACATGTCATTTACACCACTGAAGAGCCTTCAGTTCCTTCTCTATTTTTAATCATGACACATTTAAATCACTGAACCAGCTTCTTTAATCATTTCTCTAAAGCACGGGAAATCAGAGTTTCAGAAAATGAAGAGTTTCCTCCCACATATACATATGGATTACAGTTATGAAAACAGACAAAATATTTATGCACGTATGTAAAACACTCCCCACGAAACTAAATTCAGTTACTTTGCAACTTTATTTGAAAAGACAGTAAAAATACGCTTGGAAAACTTTTATGGAAAATTTTCTTACCCCTCCCCCCAGTACTGGATTTTTTTTTCTTAAGTAACAGTGTATATGATTTCATTTTGTTTGGCAAGATGTTATCCACAACTGGGGCTAAGCATAGAATGATGAAGGAAACAAGTACCTGTAATTGCTCCATCGTACAACTAAAACTAACATCTGGGTGTGATCCTGAATCACTGTTCTGAAGGGGGAAAAAAGCAAAGAAACAGCAATGTCTATTTTATTTTTAAAAATATAATGAAATTGCATTTTTTCCTTTGAGGGTGCTGGGAGTACAGTACCTCTACGTTTAAGGTCACCAAATAGGAAGGCTGATAAGTTTTATGAAGTTGATTGTTCTAAATTAAAAACAAAAAACATATAAAAAAGCCAGGTCTCAGCATTAAAACAGACTACAGAAACACCATGATCTGTTAAAATTACCTTGATCTGATATTCCAAGCGCCAAGACACATCAGTTATATGCAGAGGAGATCTGCCTATGCTGAAAGACACAACTATGCTAAGAGAAAAGGTCATTTTCTCAAGCTGTCCATCAATAAAGAACTTTTTCATGATCTTGGTAATGCTTCTTGGGAAGCTCTAACAGGTTATTTCAAAGTAGAATTCCAAATGAAGAAAAGTTACAACAGCTGTTTTCTAGAGTTTGTTAAAAATGCACTTTATTTTTTAATGGAACAATATGACTTACTTTAATCATCTAAAGTATGCAGAAGTGTTTTTCAGGACACTTTAAAACTAATTGTAAGAGAAATCATGTCTCTGCTGAGTGATTGACCTACCTTCCCAATAGGATTTCCAATGCATCCTTGTTTTTCTGGAGTGACAGAAAGAAATATATTTGCTAGGTTCAATAAATTCCTATGAAATGAGAAAAATTAATATGTTAAAAATTAGTTTAAAAACCTGATATTCGGTGCAAAATTGTTCTATTCTCTCTTTATCCAGTTTGCAGTCTTCCAGGCATGTGCTATGGGAAAAAAGAATTTATTAGTTTTCTGTTAACATTAACTCAGCAGTACACTTTTAAGTAACAGCCGCTAGAAAACTGGTGTAACTTCCAAGTACGAGTACCTTATAGCAGATATGTCAGCTTTCTGCTTCCCTGCCTCCAGAATACACGTTGCAGCCGCAGCATGGCAATGCTTTAATACCGTAGGGTCAATATCTTTCAGGTCTGGATCGTCTAAAATAAATGAATTACTGATGACACTTATTTGCCAAACCCCAGCACACGGTACTAAAGACTGCTGCTCGCCCTTTGAACGCTACCTTTCCCACAAAAACTTTAAAATGAAACACATTTGGTGTTTCAGAGTGAAAGGGCAGAGCAAGTAGGCAAGGTATGAGGAGGCGGAGGAGAAGGCGAGGGGCTGAAGCACTGGCTGGGGCAAGCCGTACCAGGCGGGGCCGTGCGGCGCTGAGCGCCCGCCGCCTTTACATCTCCTTCCCATTAAAAAGAAAAAAAAAGAAAAAAAAAAGAAAAAAAAAAAAAGAAAGAAAGAAAGAAAGGGAAAACAAACAAACAAAAAAGAAGTAAGAAAGAAGGAAAACCTCAATTTCCTCTGCGAGCCCCGTCCGCGATCTTCGGCAGCCTAATGGCGAGAAGCGGGGCTGGGGCCACCGGCCGGGAGGGGCACCGGGACCGCCCGCCGCCCCCGCCCGGCACCGGCGGCTCCCACCGTCCGTGAAGGCGGCGGCGGAGTCATTAACACCACAAAATTAATTGGACGGCCGCGCACCCTCGTGCCGGGGTGGCCGCAGAACGTGCCCACGCGGGAAGGCCCCCGCAGGGTCGCAGCGGAGCGGGCACACCGCCTGCTCAGCGTACCGCACCCCGCGGACACGAACGCGCGGGGGGACCCCTCCCGCCCCCGCTATTCGGGACAGGTCGGAGCTTTAATGAAGCGGTCGCGCATTAGCGATGACACCCGCGCAGCGGCACCCTGGAGCCGCCCGCGGGCAGGAGCCGCCCCGCCCGTATGCGCGGGCAGCGGCCGCCGCAGCGCGGACACGCGGAAACGTACGCGGGGGCGGACGGAGCCCCGCGCCCGCCTGCGCGCTCCGCGGAGCGGCGCGGCCCGCACCTCCCCCCCCAGCGCCACGCCTTACCCAACCCGGCCTGCGGGTGATCCAGGAGGCTGCGGAAGGCGGCGCGGAGGAGGGCGGCGAAGGGGCGGCGGGGGAAGCGGCGGGGGTCGCCCAGCAGCCGCCACCCGCCCTGCGCGTACGGCGACAGCTCCATTGTGGGCGCCGTGACCTTCGACACGCGCCCACGTGACGCGCGCGCAGCTGATCGCGGGCGCGAGGCGGGGCCGGCGGCGCGGGGCGGGCGCGGCGGGCGGGGCAGGAGGCGCCGGAGCGCGGGCGCGGAGCCCCGCGGGGTCCGCGCCTCCCGCCGCTCTCCGCTCTCCGCGCGTGTCCAGGGTGTCGCCCCTCGCTCCTCGGGGTTTGGCCTGGGAGGTGATGCTGTTTTCGTGGGAGAAGAGCCGCAAGGGCATGTTTGAGGGTGTAATTAGCTCTTAATGAATCTTAAAAGTGCTCGTATCTCATGAAATCCCTAAAGCGCTTGTATCTCAATACAACACGTGTTGTAACGTGCGTGTGTTGGTGTGAAGCTTTACAGCCCAAAAATGTGTTGCCGGCCATCCCATCCTCAGGAACAGAGCCTTAGCCCTTAGAAGGAATCGTAGGACCGCTGAGGTTGGACAAGACGTTCAAAGCAATCAGCTCCAACCCTCGTCTGGATACCACCATGCCCACTCAACCATACCACAAAGTGCCACAATCTACTCGGGTTTTTTCACATTACCAGGGATGGTGACTCCGTCACCTCCCTGGGGAGCCTGTTCAAATGCTTAACTACTCTTTCAGTAAAGAATGTTATTTTGCTTCTCGAACGTCTATGTGTATCATCAGATATTCCCCACATCTCCCGATGGTTATAGATTTGTGTATCAAACCACGTTTTTTATCTGTGGTTATGGCCAGCTGAAATGTGAACTTACTACTAAACTAATTTATTTTTTCCTAAAGTAATTGTCTAACCAGGATTGCTGTTGTCTTTTGGCAAAAGGCTTTGTACATTTTGACGTACAAAAAATAGTTACAGATAGACAAAGAAGCCTATAATGATGATTGAGGAGGGGTGTACAACTGATGTCTGAAAACATATCTATGAAAATCTAATAAATCCTTCATGAGGTATTAACCTCTTATGGTAGCATTTTATTCTTTAAGTATTGAAACATTGCCATAATCCTCAAAAATACTAAAGTTTACTTAAGTAACTTAAAAGTAAACAATGAAATATTGTGTGGCTATATCTCAGCGAAGGACCAAATTAGGACTGATGTAATAAAAATAGATAAGGGCCTTAGTGTGTTACATGAGTCATGATGTATGCAACCTTTGGAGTTCATGTACAGAAAATATTTTAGATATATGTTTTTTCTTTGTGTGTGTCTATTCTGAATGGTCAAGAATGTTACTGTGTTACTTGGCATTCTTTATTGAACAAACATTTCTGCTGAACATTTCTTAAAGGGAAATGCAATGCTGAAAGCTACTCAGCCTAAAAAATATGAGTGAAATCTAAAGGCCTTTGCCAGATTCATTATTTTAAAATAATGTCTATACAATGTCAAAAAGAACAAAAAATTTAATTTCTTCTGAACTTTAGTGGTAATTGACTGGAAGCTGATTTAATCAAAAAGCTGTTTGGAATTTTGTATCCATCACTCTCGCTAATTACAATCCACCATCTAAAAGCTTGGCCCAGCTTTGGAAGCCATTCCAGCTTCGTTCTAGTACAGATGGTAAGATTAGACTTTATCATATCTCACCACAACACCTTTTATATTTATTTGAATCATGCTACATTTGAGATCATCCCTCAACTTCTTTTCTTTTTCATTTTTTGTGATTTTAATATTTTTGCGATATTAATTAATTAATATTTTCTGCAAAGCTCAGCCAGTGCATGCATCTCCTTCAGTATGCATGCAGGCTGTCAAAAGATTCTGCCTCCAGTTTCCTGCCTCATGTGGGCTGTCTGGCTACTGTGTTATAAAAAAACACATTTGTATACCTAGGTCTTAATTGTGCCCATATTAAAGTAAAGAGAAAAATCATACTGCCTGCAGGATCAGGCTCTCAGTTCTAACTCTTGTGTACAATATTAGGCCTCATGATACTGTGAAGAACGAACATGAAATGTTTTGGAATATGATTTGAAATACTACCTCTGGTATGATACATAAAAATTAATACCACTGAACTCCAAGCTTCAGAGTCTGGCAGACAGAAATCCCAGGCTGGTTTTGGGGTATTTTTGGTTTTTTGGGTTTTTTGTTTGTTTGTTTGTTTATTATTTTTTTGGCTTTTTTTTCAGAAACAAGAAAAGGGTGGTGACAGGCAGGTGGGCTGACAAAATAAGGCTTTCTCTCTTTTTTTTGGTATGGTTGTCAAATATATATGATAACTAAGAAAAGCCAGCATAAAATGGAGGAGAAGAAAAAACATAACATGGAGGAGAGGACAGAGTTCTGAGCTGTAGAATTACAAAGGTAAAGAGATCAGGACTATTAAAAAAGGTTGTCATCTAAAATATATTAAAATGTACACACAGGGTATGATTGCATATTATAGAAATTTCTTCTTCAACATCCCCTTATCATTTATAGCACATTGAAATCTATAAATTAACATAGCTTTAAAGGCAAAATAACTGCTAAAGATTCATTCCAAGATTATGTAGTACATGTAACTGCCACCACAATTTCATCACAAAATTTATATTATCAAGTCCTCTACTTAGTCTCTCATCTTGACTTTTTTTTCTTTCTTTTTCCCTGTAAGAAGGTAATGAGATAGATTCAGATGGAGAGATTGCTATGAGGTTTTACTGCTTGTTTAGAGCATATACCCATTTTAAAGAGCTGTTCATTAAAATTTCCTAGAGAAATCTAACCTGTATATTGAATAAAGAAATTATGAAGGAAATACATAAATATTTGAATAATAATTAATCAGGGAAACAGACTCCCTCTGCCCATGCCAGATAATAATTGTTACAGCTTGAGCTTTGTTACTGAAAACAAAATAGTTCAACTGTTCAAGATGATGAGAAATCATTAGCATCTCCAGAGGACCAATTCATAAAATTTAAATACTGGCATAAGTGTTTCTGAAAAGTCTCAGATTAACATTTTTTCATCTGTGTATTGCTCTTCATAGAGTTAAGAGACAGTAACATAAGATGATATTCTAACACCAGTTTCCTGCAGAATTATTCCTGAATTCCAAGAGTTTCTTCCACACATTAATGAAATGCCCCTTGAACTTTTCTTTTAAGTCAGTATCAAGCCTTCTTTATTATAAAATATATTTTTCTGAATAAAATATTTTAAGCAGATCAAATCAGTAAAAGTATTTTCTACAAAATTTATTTCTCCCTGCATTAATATCTTTAGAGACAGCATGATATACATATACCAGTAACTGACATGATCATAAAAATAAAGAAAAGGAGTCTGCATATGCCAGAAAGTCCAGGAAAATTTCTCTCATAATCACAGGCACAAAAGTGCAATATATTAAATAAAATACAGCCTTGAACCAGGCAATTATGTGCATTATTTAATTGTTATTATTATTGTAGGCAGTCCTCATATCTGATGAAAGTGCAGTACTTGTCACATATTAAAAAGACAATATTTGCTTTCAGAAATGTTTGGTATATATTAATATCAATAAATTCATTGTTTGTAGATTTAAGGATTATTCAATAAAACATACTTTGTTTTCTTACAGATAGTTCTGATTAACAGTTAAAGAACTTAACTTTTTATTTAAATATGTGAAAGAACTTGATTTATTTCGGTAGGGTAAAACCTATAGTAGTTGAATACATTTTTTACCAGGTATTTAATATTTTTTTTGTCTATTTAACCTGAAAACTGTTTTTTCTACTACATAGTGTTTTTGGAGTTAAATGAGATTAATTTATTAAAAAAGAAGTAGGTCCTATCTTTTTACCTTTTGATTAGCTTTATTCAACTTGCTTTTATCTTCTATTTGTCAGAACTTGAAGTCTTCTGATTTTCCCTTTATACATGAAAAAAGCCAGATATTCCTAAACTGTAAAAAAAAAAAAAAAAAAAAGGAAAAATATAGAGCTTTGACATTTTTATTTTACTTTTAAGCTATTGATATTTCAGTCCTTATTTAAATACTCAGGAACAGAAGCAACCAGAGAAGTACCACTGCTTAAAACATAGTTCCTCTGATTTCAAACAATCCAGGAAAATCTTACATGTTATAAAAGTTCCATTACCCACTTATTTTATGAAAACACAAATAAAAACTGTAAAAAAAATATTTGAATTGGTATTTTATAATTTCTTGCCAAAGAAAAAAATATCACAGGGCTAATTTGCATATTTTATGTCTAAGATCATGCAAAAAACTGAGTCATAAAGGAATGTAAAGATCTGTGGATTTGAGCCAGAGTCACTGTGATGTACTAGACAGTATATCCTCCAGGATAGTGGCTTTGTTGTTTTATATGTTTTGACTTATTTTGAGGTCCTTCTAATTAAATGAAAGTCTTGTATTTACTGATTTTTCTGTCGTTCTCTTTCCTTCTTTTTCGTTCACAGGGAAATAAAGCTATGTAGTTCATAATGTGTTTGCTCTTTTTTTGGAAAAACTCTGGTGTCTTTGATTAAATTCATGGAGGTTTACAAATGAGGCCTACATAAAGCATGCTGCTTTTAATGTCAGATGGAGAAATACAAACATTCCTGCTGCTTTACTGGAATTACTATTGTAATTCCATGTTGAGTCCTGTGTCACAGATGAACAGTTTATTGTATTCACAAAAATACTAGGCACTGCTTTTTAGTTATTACGTTGGTATTCTGTCTTTGTAAGGAACACTTATTGGAAGCAGGTCTTAAATGGAAATTTTTGCTACTTTTCAAATGATCTGATATAATTTACAGATGCTTTGAAATTGAGGCAGCTCTCAGATACAGATGTCACACATTGTACCCAAAGTTCTTTACATTTAGCTTTGTTTTGCAGATTTATTGAGAAAAGTCTAATCTCTATGTGATTTTTAACAGTAAGCCAAATAAATTTGAAATTTGTTAATGTTGAAAGTAAGGCTTTTTACATGTTTATACACGTGATGGTAAGATTGTAGCCTTGCTGGTGGAAAGGTGGAAACCTGTGAGGAGGATATTATGTTCTATTGTCAAGAAGCATTCACAGTCTGTCACATTAGTGCTAGAGATGTGTGTAGAAGAGTAATTATTATAAGCTGACATCCAGGAAATGTAAGTAAAAATAGATAAACCTCAAAGGAAAATTCAGCTGTGTGGCTTAGGTACTATTTGTCTCCAGATGTTTAATGTCATGACACTAAAATGTTATTAGCATAGCACCTGATTTTGTTATGTAAAATAATTTTCTATCTATGTAACAAACAGAAATGTGATTTTCTTAGCTCTGCACTTAGTTTTCTATCAAATTAGATAAAAGCAGAAATACTGACAGTGAATTATCATTAATCCAGTATTTAGAAGTATGTGACATAACATTTTTAATTCTCTTTATACAGTTCCACAGTATCAAGCAGCAAAAGTATCTAATTCTGCTAATGTAATAAGCAGTTTTTATAACAAAACTTGTTGAAATGGATGTTGTTTCAATATTGCAGCAAGAACAAGCACTTTGTGGCATTTTTTGCTAGAATGAGACCTGCATTCTCATGAAAATGTTTGACTCTAGTCATAAAGCGATGCTTGCATGCCAAAATGATAGATGCCTTAAAAGAAGCTTTGATAAATAAAGTCCTGCAGACCTTGGCATTCGCAGTTCCCTTTTGGCAACAGTGAGGAATAGCTGCAGAATAGTTAGGAAATTGATTTAAGATGGTTTATTGCATCTAAATATATTAGGTCTAGATCTGTAGCTAATGTGAATCAGCATATCTGCCTTCAAATTACTTATATTGCATTGTGTCAGCAGAGAATCTGGCCCATATCCATTATCTAGAGGGAATATCAACTACTACAAAGCATACTTATCTAACCAAAAGCAAACGTAGTGTACGTAGTGCATTGATGTTTCTTGTAACACTTATGTTAACCTTTATAGTGTGATAAAAATCTGGCACAGTTATGTATGGTTGCAAAGGATCTTTCTTTGATAATATCAACAATTATAAATTAGCACTTATTGCTTTTAATGCTGCTTCAAATTACATTGATAAAAGCTTAACTTGATATTGATGAGAGGACTAGTAATTTAGGATCTTGCTGTTGCTCTAATTAACTTTACTGGGAGCAGAATGAGGCCTCTCCTCTGAAATAGATCTGCCTATCAAAGTAGTATGATATGGTTTGGTTTTTTTTCCTTTTTAAAATTATTTTTATTTCTGTAGTGTATTTTTTGTATTCTTCTGCTGCACATATCTTATATCTTGTAACAGTCACATTTTACAGAACCACTAAGTAAAAGCTGAGTAAAAAACTCAGTAAAATCACTAAGAGTGAATTCAGATAGAGAGGCATCTGCAGAGTTCCAAGTTAAAAGTTCTAGCTGAAATGACGACCTTGCGAGACCCAGAGTAACATTACAAACCTTGGTTCATTCTTCATTTGTTTGGCTCAATTAATGAAAATTTACTAGTTATCAGAATTTTGAGCAGTAAACACTGGGACTAAGTATCTCAATTAGTAGATGTGATGCTGCAACCATTAAACCTGTTCAGCAGATGCTCCAGCAATAACTTATGGGCAAATCGAAGCACTGAAGTACAAGGAATTTTACACATGCTGAATTGTCTGCATCATTTATGTGACATCAAGTTTACTTCAGGCTGTGGAAATAGTTTTGCTATTAAAAATAAGTTGTGGTTTCTGCTAATTTTAAATAGCAAATGACATTTTGATCACTGAGAAAACGAAGAGGAATGCTTTGGTGACTCTAAATTTGTTATACCGACAACACCACTGAAAACTACGAGTGTCCATGCACTCTGTGTTTCATGCAAGATTTATTTGTTGTGAGAGAAAACCCTGATGGTTGGTTAGTGAATTAGGTCAATAAGCAGTAGGATAGTGATAGGGGAGATTCTATTGCTCTTGGGGATTTAGGCTTCCTAGCACGACATTTAAATCAATAGGAATCATCAGCTACCCTAATCTGCCCATACCAAATAGCACTGGGCCTAAGGTGGTGGAGAAAAATTGGTAGAGATCCTGGGAAATTGCTTTCTTTTCCTTGAAAAAATTAATGAAATGTATTGTATAGGTACTTTAAAAGATTTTTATCATCTTTTCTGTATCTGCAATTTTATTAAAAATACGATGTAATTTCTAAAGATAACACTAATTATAATAATAATCACTTGTTATTTATGCAGTAATAGAATTCAACTATTTTTGCAAATGCATCAGTAACCTGTCAAAATGTAGAGAAGAAAGCAGTACAAGGCAAGAAATTACGATTACAGTATAAATGAAATGTAATGCAGCTGCTGGTATTAGTTAATACAGGGCTGATACAGTTAAAATGACAACAGAAAGACAGGATTAAAATTACATAGCTATGTACAAGCCATCTGAAGAAATATAAGAAGACTCTATTTCATAGGTTAAATAACAATGAGTAATAATTCAAATTGCTGATGATACAAACAAGAACTATATAAGACTACCAGTGAGATCAATGATAAATCTGTATTCAGATTCAGTTTTCATATCCTATGTTTTCACTGAGTACGCAGGAATTTGAGGTGAATGTATACTGCCATAGCAGCTCTTAGAAATCTGGGAAACAATGTTATTCTGAAGGCAAATTTATTTTCTTCATTTATTAGTAACAATCAAATACAATTTAATTCTGGTCAATTTTCTATATAAAATCCTGAATTTCATTTGTTATACAGGTGATAACAATTTTAGGTAGTGTATTATAAACAGTGCATCACTGAAAAAAACTCTTCTTTCCTCTCGCCTTATGCTTATTATAAAACCCAAGTAAACCCTTTCTTTGTTTATATGGCTATATTTATTAAAAGGATCTTTGCAGACAAAAGACTGTATCTTAGACCACCTTTCAAAGTAAGCATTAGAAGCTCCCTTTAACTGCACTCTGTGCTCACCCAGGAGCGTGCTAACCTTCGAGAGCTACGTCAGCTTGCAGCAGATATTCGCTGACAGCGTCGTCCTGACTGTCAGCCAGGAAGTCTGCCCGCAGCACCTACATGGGATGTGTGTTTGTTCAGTCAAACGTTGTAGCCATTATACCGTTTTTACAGCAATAAAGTTCCATTGAGGCCAATTAGGAACTACTAGAGTGGAGACTGAGCAACAAATTTCAAAATTTGATCCATCATTTCTTGGCTGTCAAACCCCGTGCCCATCTGCTCACATGGCAAGCAGCCCACTTGCAAGTGAGCTGGACCTTTCCTCTAAGAAATGAGTGACAGGGAAGAACAGTTTAGTTGGTCTGTAACAATGTGAGCAGTTTTTTTTTCCTGCAGGATGTGTGGTCCAGTATCTAGGAGAGCTGGACAACATTTGCTTTCTTTCATTTAATTACATTTTTTAACATGTACATTGTTAGAAATGGTTAAGCAATAAAGGAAAGAAAATCAGGGGTTTACTGGTACTGGTTGCTGCCAAAAAGACAGGTTGTATTGGAACAGGTGCTTTGAAAATCTGTGAAAGCCAGCTGAAAGGTGTCAAAATGTGCATAACATGAACCAACAGTTCACAGACATTTTGTGTGAATTCGGTGTTGTATCAGGAAAGTTTAGAAGGAGCCCTCAGCAGAGATTATCTGCCTTAGGAAGAGCCAGCCAGTTTAACAGGCAGACCCTTGTCTGCTCAATCACAGCGTGCATGATGCTCTCATGCAGGAGGGAAGACAAAGAAAGGAAAAAGATTTCCTTCTGTTACATCTATATACTTCATTATCTTGGAATCATCAAATCAGGAAAAAAGGCATAATAGTCTCTTCCTAAAATATGTTAAAATGACCATCTAGCCTAAAAATAAAAGTAGATCAGTTGAGACTCCATAAGATGTATTTGAGTGAGTGATAAACTGCAGAGTGTGTGCAGGTAAAAGAAAGTCGAATGTGTGATCCCTTTTTATCATACCGGTCAAACTAATGCCTGTGAGCCACACTTGTCCCTTGACCTTGTTAAATGTGGCCCACGTGTTGGAGGAAGTACAAGAAACTTTTCTGACACATTCCCTTCCCACATGTTTTTCCTGCAGTGTGCTACTGTAGATAATTCTAAAACACATGGGACTACAAGTGGGTTCCCCATGTGCATTTAAAACCTAACAGAGCTACAATAGTCAAAACCACATGGGGATAGAAAAGGAACATCAGGAAAATAAAAGCTTTTCGGCTGTTTGTGCTCATGTTCTTCATGTGCTCAGAGAACACATGGGAGAGCAAGAGCAAGACAAAAAAGACAAGGGAGAGCAAGAGAAGAAAGGAAGAGGAAGAAAGAAGCAGACAGAAGCAAAGAAAAAGGAACAAAGGAAGATGGCATTGAAAAGGAAAAGGAGAAAAGACAAGTGAGAAGGGAGAACGCATTGCAAGGAAATGACAGGAACTGACAGGGAAAAAAAATCATAGAGAAAATCATTTCACTGCTTGAAAGGATTAAACCAAATAAGCTTGCCTGTGCTTTTCATTTCAGCTTTATAGTTCGTGTGTGTGTTTAGATTTAACAAATGTAAGAAGAGGCATCTTGTGCACATTCCCCCATGTCATCCCTCCTTTCATTTTGTCTCCCAATGCTGCATCTTTGTTTCTGCTTCTGCTTTCTGTCTCATTCCGTCTCTTGCTCACCCCTCCCCTTTTTCTCTTTTCTGCCTCTCACAGGCAATGAATGAGATGTAGCATATCATTGTATTAGCAGGGCCAGGTTTTTCCTCAACTTGCCTTAAAAATGGAATGCCAGTATGCTGTTATTCTTTCAGCTTTCCCCCCTGCCAAGACTCAGTGGAGACAGCCTGAAATCCTCTACGGAAACCTAAGTGAGCATATGAGTGAAATGTGACTTTTGCTCCATGTCAGTCATGGGATATGGTCACAGTCTTGATTTTGAGGAGCTTTACAAGAACTCAGTGCTGAGAAATTTTTTACCTTCTTGGTGAAGTCAAAGAGGAACAAATAAACTATCTCCCATCTTGTTCTCTCATGCTCATGGACACACATCTGCATGTGCAGCCTCTCCTCTGGACTTCCTGAGGTGTACTATCCTCTGTGTGCTCCACTTACCCTGTAAGCTGTCATTGGGAAAGACAGTTTTGTGTGCTACATAGCAAATCTAAGTACTCTCACAGAAATATACAAATATTACATTATCTAATATGATACATTTGGTTTCATTTGAATTGGGATAAAAATTAAATAGCTTTGAAACAACTTTTTATGCACATTGGACAGCCTTTTGTGTCATCTCAGAATTTTTTCTTTGATTTGGGGATGAAGATGATGCTGAGATTTGTCATTGCATTTAGATTTATGATTTTTATCTTTAAAAACAAAGGAAGAGTCTTTAAATCTAAAAAACTCTAAACAGAGTTTAAAACTCTGTTTTTTTTCCCCTGCTTTCTTTGGATCTTATGCTCTATTTTTCTTGTTGTTGACCCTTTTTAGCTATATGCCAGGATCTCAAGGTTTCCAAACTAAAGCCAGGAACTCAGGAGGATGAACAGCTTTCAGGAAATGGTCAACAGCTCTCAAGGTGCAATTCTAAAGGTCATTTGTTATCACATCTGTTCCTGTCAAGGCATCCTCTCTGAGGCAAAGCCCATCTGAGAGGCTGGAAACCCTGGGAGGTTCTGTGGTAGGATTTTCTCTCTCATGCTGTATGATGAGACTGAAAAGAGTGCATTCATCTGTGGAGTTCTCCCAGCATCAGGGAAAGCTGTCAGAAACCTTTTCCCCCTGCTTCACTGTGACCTTCATTTCCCAGCCAGTGGCCTGAGTTTAAGTGCAACCCACCCCCCAGTTAATATTAGGATTTGTCTGATTTCCCTGGGTTCTCTTAAGGCAGAGTAAAACTGGAGACCACCATTTGGCAGAAAGTCCAAAATTTTTTGAATGTGGCTGTGACAAATGAGAGTCAGAGGAGAAGGGAAGAATGCTGGGGTTGAATGACTAGCCCAGAATGAATGCTGGAGATAGATTTGCTAGTGTTGGAACTTCTCAGTGCTGAAAGCTGTTCACTCCATGGAAGTTACAGAGCTGCTTAGTCCGGGCAAGTCATGATGCTCAGGCATGGAGGTAAAGTCCTGCTTTGTACTTTCCACCATCCACTCACATCACTAGGATCACTGTGCCACATCGTAGTAGAAAAATGCCATAAGTATTTTTTACACAGAAGTGGGAACAAGAATGCATTTTATGGCAGCAATCTAATTATTTAAGCTGAGATATTATTGTGATACTGTAGTATTAAAAAAAAAATAGAGGCAGAAATTAGAATATCCTGCACTGGGCTGTTATCTAGTCCAGTTTTAAAATAATATGTGAATATAGTAAAATACCTTGTTAACTTAAGAACTGTTCTAATATCAGGTAGATACTATGTGTTTTAAAATGTAAGCACATTCCAGAGCACTTGTTCACTTATTCTGTTATTTACAGGACTGTATTAGATTAATATTATCAGCCAAAGCATCTCCTAGCACAATCTGATAACGCCCTGTTGCGATCTATGTAAGTGTACCATTTATTGGCTAGATTGCTTTAAATAACTAAACTATTATATGTGTCTGTTCATATTTTGGAAAATAATTTGTTTCTGTTATTTAAAGAAGGTAAAGATATAATAGCTTAGAGCATAACCCATTTTTAAGCATAAATAAATTCAGACAGATTCTTTACACATTCAGAAATTTCAGTAAATTTTTTATGTCTCTATTGCTCTATGAAGGTAAAAGGTTAGGTGAAAGTGGTACTTTGTGGAAGAGGCTTCTGTCCTGGTTTACAATGAAGAGGTATTCCAGAACTGTTCCACATTGAATCTGACATAGCAGGCAGAGGGTAAAAAGTGGTGCATTCTGCATCTGTCACTATTCTGGCTCTGTCACTCAAAAAAAATTCCCCTTTCCCCTTTTGGGAAAGTTGCCTAAGGATGATGGGATATGGCTGATAGCAATAATCCATATTTAGGCAACTAGAAGATTGTGACAACTTTAGCTAGAGTAAGGGAATGCAGACAAAGTCAAAACATCTGTTATGGTAACTTTAACTTACCCTATTATTTCTAGTTGTTGCGGTGTCATAACTTACATTCCTACATCATCTTGCCATAAAAATATATATTTAGCTTTGAAATTCAGCTCTAACTTTAAATTATTTGCTTTACACTTCATATAATAAAACTGAAACACATATTCTGAAACACAGCAGATGATCTTTCATCATTGGGTTGCCTGGACAGGTTTTTGTAGTGTAAGGGTTATAGGGGGGTTTATTTGAGAAGATGCCAGAGCTTTTTCCAAGTCCAACAGAACCAATGCCAGCCAGCTCCAAGACAGACGTGCCACTGGCCAGGGCCAAGCCCATCAGTGATGGTGGTAGAGCCTCTGGGATAACATACTTAAGAAGGGGCAAGAAATCCTGTGCAACTTCACTTGGAGAGGGGAGTGGGAATATGTGAGAGAACCAGCTCTGCAGACACCAAGGTCAGCAAAGAAAGAAGGTGGAGAAGGAGCTCCAAATGTGGGAGCAGAGATTCCCTTGGAGTCTGTGGTGAAGGCTACAGTGGTCCAAGGTGGAGCAGAGATCCACCTGCAGCCCACAGAAGACCACACACGAGAGCACACACGGAGTGAGTGTCCAAAGGACACTGTGACAGTATCAGCTGTCCACCCTGGAGCAGGCTCCTGGCAGGACCTGGGACCCTGTGAGAGAGAAGTCTACCCTGGAGCAGGTTTGCTGGCAGGACTTGTGAGCCCATGGGGATCCACACTGAAGCAGCCTGCTCCTGGAGGACTGTGCCCTGTGAAAGGGACCCATGCTGTAGGTGCTTGGGAAGAACTGCAGCCCATGGGGAAGACTCACATTGGAGAAACTGGTAAAGGACTCTCCCACAGGAGGGACCTCATGGTGGAGCAGGGGAAGAGTGTGAGGAGTTCTCCTCCTGAGGAGAAAGGAGCAGCAAGGAAAACACAATGAACTGACCACAGCCTCTATTCTCTATGCCCCTGTGCTGGAGGAGGAGATAGAGAAAATGGGGAATGAAGTTGAACCTGAGAAGAAGGGAAGGGTGGGGAGAAGGTATTCTAAGATTTAGGTTTTATTTTCTCATTACCCTACTCCGCCTTGCTTGGCGATAAATTAAACAAATTCCCCCAAGTCAAGTCTGTTTTGCCTATGATGGTAACTGGTGAGTGGTCTCTCCATGTCCTTATCTCAATCCATGAACCTTTTGCTACATTCCCCCTCCCCTGTCCAGCTGAGGAGGAGAGTGATGGAGTGGGTGGGCACCTGGCATCCAGCCAGGGTCAATCCACTACAATCTTTAGACACTAGTTTACACAAGTAAGAGATCTTCTACTTGATAGATTGCAAAGTGTATTGGATTTTATCCCTGATTATGATAATAATTTGAATTGCCTTAACATAGCTATTAAATGGTTACAGAGAGATTGATTGTAGTGTTATGAAGTATTTCACATTTATTGGTTTTATGAGAGAGATTCAGAATATAAACAGGTTTCATTACTATTCTTAACTGGAATATTTGAATATATACCCTTCCATCTCTGCAACACTCAGCTTGCTGTGGAAATTTTTGGCAGAATAGAGATTTCTTTGATTTTCCAGCCCTCCTTATCACAACACGTTGCTGTATTGCCAGGACTATAACAATGAGGACATGGTTGCATAAACCACAGGAGACAAATGCCTAGAATAAGGCACTATAATAAATGAAAAAAGGTGTAGCGTGTTATGAGCCCGACCTGTTACTGATAGATTTCAGTCAGAAAATTTCACTCTGTAAATTTCAGAGAGGATCAGTCCCATGACATCTAGGATATATGGATATTAGTTCTGATTCTGCCTCTTACCAGTCATCACTCTACTAATTAGCAGCAAGACATGGTGCTGGTAACTTATGGCTGCTGTGTAGCTTGAATATAGGAGTGTCTGCGGTGTCTGTGCCTGGGCTGCCAAATCCCATTGCAAGTCCTCTGTTCATTCACTGTGCCTGCTAGAATAACATGTTATGATACTGGACTTCCAAAGAATATATTAACTTCCTGACTCTCTATAGTAATACCATACAGCTGGTTCAAATAAACATTCCAAGCCAGTGCATTTTTCATCTTGAAAAAAATAGCAATCCCAAAGAAGTTTTGTATTTATTCAATGCTTACTGTCATTGCCTTTGACACCAAGAGCAAAATTAATAGTTAAAAAAAATGGAGTTACTCTCTGGGCCTTTGCATTGATTCTCTTTTGTTGTTCTTCATTTATTTTGTTGACCATTGCCGTCAAATAGAGAAGAAAAACTGCTCATGGCATTAATTTTCTTGAGTTATTGCACTGTTCTGTCTCACTAAAAACTTTATTGTGTTTTTTTAATACTTTGAATAAAATGTAACTATTTTTAACTGAACCAGAATCTGTTTAAAGAATTTAGATTGTTCTTGACTTTACCTATCTATTGTGAAATTTCACTGACATTGATACAGAAACCAGGTAATTGATATATCTACATTAAACTTCTGCATACTATTAAAAATATATTCATCTGTTTCTTTAATGATTCCATTGTCAGTTCATCTATTAAGGCTTTTATCAAAAAAGCTGTTGAAACATGCCTGAGAACCATAGGCAAAGTCATCATGTAAATAATGGATATTTTGGCTAGACAAGGACTGTAGTTTTGGTCATAATAGATGACACAATTTTTGTAGTTATATTGTTGTAGATACACTGGCTTTTGGCTTCTGAAAGTGTACACATGATTAAATAAAGAACGATTTTGCTCCAAATATTGTTCATCCACAACATACTAATTCCCACCAGAGAAAATGAAATATATCACAGCCTACAGAGCTTCTATTTCTATTTCTATTTCATATTGCCATTTATTAAGTAATTTTCTCAAGAAAATGCTTAGATGAGCCAGGTTTCTGAGCTGGTTTATTGTAATCTAAGCTGTAATTATGGAAAAACGTATGGATAGAATTATGGAAAATATTGTGCATGTCCATCCTTTTTTTAATGTTTCTTTTTTAAAGAATTTTTCTGTAATTCTTTTGCTAATTATGAATAAAAAAATATATCTTTTCATTAAGTTGTGGAACTATCAGAGTTATTCAAATACATGTGATGCCCAATCTTAAGGAGTTTTCAAAAGCTGGACATTAGTTTTAATCTCTCATCCAAATGGCAAATATGTAAATGGGAATGTGATCCTGATTTCGATGGGAGCAGGAGTAGGTGTTAGTTTTTCATTATTATACAATACATGAAGAAGGCAATTGTGTATGCAAGACTTACAGTGATGTCAGATCTACATTTTTATATGGTTTGTTACAGTCTGTGACTAACTGGACTCTATGGATATAAATCTGTCTTTGATTAAGATAGATTATTCTGGTGTCCTCTTATAAGATTATTTCACATTAACGGAGTTATCATTGACAAGTGCAGAATCATTCTGATTTATAGTACTATCTGAAAAATGTACACATCTGTGAAAAACGCCAACTTACGTCTGGAATTAAGGGTTAGATGCATGTTCTTTTTATTCTGCCTTTGCATAAAGAAAAACTATTTGCCTGTTACTGGTTCACATAGTCAACGTAAATTTGCTTTTCTCAGACATCTTTACAAAATTTACAGATAAGGTTTTATGACTGGAAGCAAGGGAGCATTGTAAAACTGCAGTATTAGACAAAGTACATAAGAACATTCTGAGCTCCCAAATGCTATATTAAGGTCACACACGTTTTAAATTAGGACCCTCTGTTCTCACTCATAAATGTCTCAAACTTTCAACTTCTGATCTGAAACTTTCGGTGGTTGAATATTGTAACAGTAGCCACTGGAATTAGTAGATACTGACCCTTGTGCCATACGACAGGCTGTATGTAGCTGTTCATGACCCTGGCCAGGTTCATGTGACTGAAGCGAAGAAATTAAGGTTAGCCTGTCACTAGAGCTCCTGCAGGCTGGAACTTTTTAATGCAGGTAAAGGTGACTGTGTTTTGAGTTAGTCTATCAATACAAAATACTCTTACATAAAGAATATTATCAGATTTAAATAAACTTCTTCCCATTCACATGTCATCAATCATATTCATAAGCATGAGGAAAGCAAAACATAGCTCAGTCTCACTGGCTTCAAATGTGTGGTTGCTACCAGTGAGTGCCTGAGCATTTCTCTTTTATGTTTTCGGCTCAGATTTTTAAAATTTTTTTTGGTATTGTTTCTTTGTTGTTTTTCTTTTGTTCTTACTACCTGCAAGACATGTTACATGACAAGCACTGAGCATCTATTTACATGGAGCATTGTAGGAAATGGAGAGTTATAAATATGTATGTCTGATGATAATATGGAATTCTGACAAAGATATTCCTGCCTGGTTTTTTTGGAATTGACAATACAAAGCTATGATTTATTGAAATAATGATAAAAATAACATTCTAAAAATGTACTAGTTACCGAAATATTCAAAAATACAAAAATGTTTTTAGTCTCAAGTAGAAAAGCTCCTCTTTGAAATGTTTGCAGAAAAACAGTCTGCATCTTCCTATCCCTCAAGATCCATTTTCTGCAAAGCTCTTTAAGTGTGAGAGAGGATAGAGTTTCACAACAGTTTATTGCTAGATTTACAGTGCTGGCAACAAAGTCATTCTTAAAAAATGGGATAGACTTTTCCCAGGAATTGATCTCTAGTTAGGATAATGGATTATATGGGCCAGACTATGCCTGTGACTACTCTTTACCCAGTAACACTGCTGAAAATGGGTGTGAGATCCTGTCTGGTAAGAGAGAGCTTCTGGGAACCCAACACCCCGACCCTCTGGATAACCTCTCCAGTGGAGCAAGAACACCCCAGGGTCATGCTTATGCCTCTCCAGTGACACAAAAGCATCAAGAACAGCCTTCCTAAAGGTGTCATAAGCCAACAATGTCCCTACATTGGTCTGGTTATAGAAAGATTGACCCTTTTGAAAGTACTCCTAACTTGTGTAGTTTGAAACAACCATTGTCAAGACTGCTGGTCAGCTCGTGGAAGGCAAATTGTTCAGCTGCATGCTTTGATTTTATTGATTAGATTTTATGAGGTTATACATTGTCCCTTACATGCCACTTTAGCTGAAATTGGCAGGTTGTAAAACAGACATTTTGGAACTTACTTATTACTTTATATAATTTTCAGAAGACAACTGTCATGACAAAAGGTAAAAATAGGCTGAAATGGTTTGGGGCATTAAATTGGGTGGGAATTTTTGTCTCTACTGACTACAATAAGATCATTGTGTCCCAGAGTCTTTATCATACCACATAACTGATTTATGGAATCTTGCTTCTGTGAGCAGCTGGATCTCACTGCCATTGATATCGTCGCAAAATCCCCTTTTTGTTGTCTTTGTCAGAATCAGGATTTGGTTTCCTAATGCCTGCAGCAGAGAAATTGGGTGGCTCCTCCAAGTCACTGTGGGTGTACAGTGGTTTCTCACTCTTCTTTGTCTCAAAGAGCTTCATCGAGGGCTGCACTGCAGCAGTGAAACTAACAGAGCTCAAAGTGTGAGAAGAGCACACCAAAACTGTACAAATTCACTTCTGAAATTTAAATCCCTTATAAAAGGTGGAAAGATTACAGCTCTCATTCTGGCTTGTCTCTTGGGTTGGTCATTGCTTTGAAGTGACCCTGGCCTTAGATGAAGTTTGCATTGCTCAGTGGTGGCCAGGCGAGATGGGTGGTGCCAGATGGGGAAGGATGAGAAGGAGCCCTGGTGCTGTGGCATCCATGGTGGGGGTTGAAGGCCAAGCTCTCAGGATGGCCATCATGGCCTGGTGGGTGGGTGCTGGTGGGCACTGCAGGCTGGCCAGGGTGCAGCTCACCCAGGGAGTCCTGTGCTGGTGGCTGTCAGGGCGTGTTCCCAGCAGGGACCAGTGGCTCTGTGTACGGGGCTCGGCCGTGCAGGCGGCTCATCTGCACCTTCCTTATTAGCAAAGCACAAAATATGTGAAATACAAATCCTTCAGTGTCCCTCCAGCTTAGCGGTTCTGTTTGAAAAACAATTACACAAGATGCCACCTAAGGCAAATCATATAAAATTAAAAGAAAGGGTACAGTGATATATCCACAAATTTCATGTCGGTAGGAAGTTTTAAAATCCTCAGCCTTCCAGAATTCCTGTGGTTCAGTGCTTGGTCACAAAGGGAGAAAGTACAGTAATCCTGCACAGAAATAAATGTGACTGAATCCTGTTTGCTTTCCAATAATTGCATTTATTTACATCAGTTTAACCTCCATTTAAAATGTCATGTATATCTCAGCTAGATTAATGCATGTGAAAAAAATAGCCTCTGTGGGAAGTGTTTTGAGTAAGCAATTTGTTTTGCTTGTAATTAATGGATTCTTACCTAAAGTACAAGTTATAAATAAAAATAAACTAACAGTGAGTGGTAGTTTGCTGCTGTCATTCAAATAGTGGACAGTTGGGTAATTACAGACCATCAAAGAACTGCTGCACTGCTGATTATTATCTTTTAAGAATTTGCCAGCCTTTCATCGTTCAAAAGAAACTTGCATTGAAGTCTTTAAATATATGCTATTAATAAAATAAACCTATTAAGTGGTGTGATGGCTGGTATTTACAGCTCACACAGGGGAACAAGTCACCTTTCCTTTGTTGCTTTGTCTGATACAGAATACCACATTGTGAAATTGGCAGCCAAATCTCATTTAGCCACGTGTATCCGTGTCAATACAGGGGGGCTTCATTCGGCAAACGTGTAAGAAGCTTGGCTCAGATGAGAAGCTTTGGAGCAGAGTTGGACTGCATCTCTGGAGAAAGTTACTCCAGTGTTTGTAAGGCCAGGTCCTGAAAATGTCAGAAAATCCATGTGCATGAAATTCATATGCAAGCCTTTGAACTAAAACAAAAAATCATCAGTGAGGAAGAGGAAGATGTAGCCATAGTTGCATCTGCTCTGAACTAGAAATGCATAGAACTCCTGTCACATTTTATACATACACTTATGCCATGTGTTGCTAAGATTTATTACTTAAAAATCCGTATGACTTAATATGTATTTACGTAATTTAATTTTCAAAACTAAACTAGATGCTAGGCACAGAATTATTTTTCACAGTTGTGACACTCCTTCTATCTAATATCAAAATGACCAAAACATACATTTCCACAGTTAAAAGCTGGACTTAGGTTGGAAATGACGTTACAGATACCCCTTTCCCTCACAGAGATAAACCCATATTTAATACATCCAAGACTGTGATCTTTGTATTGACTAGACGCAGCATTTGAAGCATAATATTGAAAAACGTGTTGATGCACACAGTAGTGCTGGGGACGATGAACTTTCTGTCTTGGGGGAGGAGGGGACCCACAGTGCAGGGCTGGCTGTGATAGGTCTCCGTCACAAGTGCTGCAGAGCTCTCAGAGCATGGCAGCATTCAGCACTGCTGTGCTCATCTGCCTGTGAGCCCCGTACAGGCAGCAGACTTGTTGTCTCCAGCAAGGAGGCATCCCCCACCTAAGCTGATCTATATGGTGCTTCTGCCCGTTCATCTCGTGTTTATATCAGAATAAAAGAGTCACTCCTGCATCTTCCATTCAGAATACTTGAGTGATCATCCTCCATTCAGTAATAGAATCGAGAGATTGGATTACTCATCTCAGTAACATTGCCAGGCTGGGGATTGTAAACATCTGTAAACAGAACACTGAAATTATAAATAATATAAAACAAATGCTTAATATTTTACTCTTTGGTTGCTTTCATTGAGCAGGACTCTAATAATCATTAAGGCATGTAAAAAAATATAGAGATATATGGCTTATATGAAAGGTCAGTTGCAGTCCACAGTTATTTTTAATTCACTGAATTGTTTTTAGCAGGCATATCTCTATGTAGCGTAATCTCTTGCCCATTTTCAGCAAAACATGCCTAAATTCATCATACATGAAAACAGAGCTGAAGGAAGAGGAAATGAACAATTTTCTAATTTATGCAATTTAAGAGAAATGTGGGGGGGGTCTTTAATGACCATTAGCTGATGAAATACAAATTATCTGTACCTACCAAGCTGCAAAAGCTTGTTGAAGATGGCAGAAATACTGCTTTTAAAGGCTTCTGTAGTCTTGTGAGATTAGTTTTGTTATAAATCTGCTTGTGTGTCATTGAACTAGATAGTGTGATCTGTAAAAAAGCATAAATACAATTCTTATCATTAATATCATCACTCTTTTTGATGTGTTTTAGCTTGATGGTTTTGGCATAATATTTTAACGTGCCCTAAAAAATCCTGAGTTAAAAAATGAAAGAATTTCAGAAAATAATCTGTCTTAAGGTTGCTTGAGAATTTAATTGAGAGCGATTTTAACAGTACAATATTTTTTTTGTTATCCTAATTAAAAAAAAAATAAAAAATGGAAAGTTTCCAGGTGCATTGACAGACTCATGCACACCCGTGGGAGTTTTTTGAGGGTGGATGTTGGTTTGGGGTTTTTTATTGCTTTTTTTTTTTTAAATAAACTGCAAGAAAGGAAAAAGGTTAAACCTCTGAGAATCTGGAAATTCCAATCACATGAATACACGAGGAAAACAACTGTTAAAGTGCTCTGAGTGTTCGCAGAATTTTCTAAAGCTAGTTAATGTGGTAATGACAAGAGTCAATGACAAGGAGGGGCTATAAGACTTAGAAATATGCTGTACACAATCAGGTGTTTTGTATTTACACTTAGGTAATTAGTTGTAGAAGCTGAACAAACGTACAGTGTATTAGCAGAGAGTGTGGAAATACAGGAAAAGCTAATGGTCCTACAAGTTACAGCTTGGCTGTGTGGAAAACTGAAAATACTGAGTTGTTTTCTTTTGAAAAACTGTAACAAGTTGTAATGCTGGATCAGTAGCAGTTCAGTAGCAATTGGGATGTGTTGCAGTGGATGTTTATTTATATACCATTTTTTCATGAAGTAGAATTTAAAATATTTGCAATAATAATTTTGAGACAGTAAATAAGTGCAAAATCGGTGGAAATCTAGAAAGGCTTTTATATAAGGAAAGTAAGAAAGGAGAAGGGGAAAGGAATTATTTTACACCTTTCAAGCCTAGAGGGTTCCTGGGCAGGTGAAATGGTGAGATTTAACATGCTGTCTGACTATTCTTGGGCTTATTATTAGGACCTTTCATCACAGCCTTGAGGAGAAGGAGGAGGACTTTGGTACTGTCTGAATGTGCTGCTGTGCACAGCCTGTATTTCCTTTTCCTGGGAGGGTTTGCTGTGTGTGAGGGACTATGCTCTGCATAGCAGTAGAATGTCTGAATGGAAGATCCCTTCCCCCACAGGTGTCACATCTCTCTAAATGTTCTGGTCACTTAAACCAGGGGTATTTTGACCTAAACGTATTAAGCTTTGGAGATGTGGCCTCTACTGTTCTTTTTTTAATAAATAAAGCATGTGATTCTATATCTAGGGGAAATTTTTCATCTTATTCACACTTAGAGAATTGAACGCACAAGAGAGAATTAGCTTATATATGCTTCTGAAATAATTGTTAGTATAGTCTAATACTATTTATATTGAAGTCCTTCTGAAGTTGCTCATGGCAAGGACAATGGCAAAAAAGGAAAGTGGTTCCTCATAACATTCTTGCTCTGTCTTACTTCTATGGACCACCTTAGCTATATTAAATGTCTAAACAACAATCTTTGTGCACTGTATTCATACTTTTAGACATCTATCATGCTTTTATTTTACCTTTCGTTTCCTTGGCAGATGATGCTATAGGGAATTAAGATAAAGTGCAATCATCTGTCCAGTTTCTTTCCTATAGATGTATTGTATATTATACTCTTAGACCCCACAGTGTTCTGCAGGAGATTATCCAAGAGATGATAAATCCTCAGTAGGAGCCATCAAAGCATCATTGCCAGTCTGTAGCCACCAAGAAGACCCTCACATCTCTTTCACTGTCACTGCATTATTGATTAGCCTGTAAAATACTGAAGCTCTATTGATTGCAAATATTTAGGGATGAAAAGGGAAACATTGTCCTAGAATGCATTTGCAGTCTTCTCTCCTCTGTTAGAGATCTTTCTTCCCTTGTATTTCTCTGTCTGTCCTCTTACCTTTATGTCCAGGAGGCTGATGTGTTCATTCGAGGGCGCTGGGAAGGTGGGCAAACAGCTGCCTCACCCTGCTGGGGCCAGCAGCCACCAAAAACCTGAAAGAGGAAAACAAAGGACAGTGCTTACATAAATACTGCTTGATTGCTTTTGCAGACACATACATTTTGACAAAAATTATAGGAAGCAAAACCCGATTCCTGTTTGTCTATCTTTCCATGAATTTGTATTTAAAAATTATCTTGATGTTCAGGCCATGAGGTCTGTAGCAGACCTGCCTAAGACAGCACATAACTGGCTGATATTGTAGTCCCATCAGAGAACAGAGCTGTTGAAATCCCAGCACATTCTGTCTGGACACTCATGGGTTCTCCTAATCCAGTTACAGGAACCCTGTGCAGACAAGCTAAAATAGAAGACCTAAGAAAAAATCTTAGCTTGTTGATCCATTTGGGTGAGAATGGAAAAGCCCTGAAAAAGGGCTTTGCAAAGGCAGAGCAGTAAAAGACATAACAAAACAATTCCCTGCAAATTCAGCAAGTTGGTTCTTGCTGTCCCTTCCCCAGGAAGTCCCTGCTCAGGAGGGACATTGGCACATGCAGGTGGTTTCTGCCTGGTTAGTGTACAGTTAGTTCTCTGCCTGGTACTTAAACTGAAATCATTAACATGTGTCTCGCGTGTTACCTGAATGAAAGGCGAGTTCATGGGTTATTACTGCCCATTTTTTCTCTTTGCTCCTGCACTTCCCTGTTTCGATTACAAATCCCCCTCCAGGCACAAAGCGAGCTGGACACCTACAGTGCAGCTAAAGAGTTATTTGCTCCCTAGGTGGACACTAATGAATGACTGCAGTGCTGCCCTGAGTGAGAGGGTCCCCACTATTAAAGTTTAATAGAAAGATCTGAGAAACTGGGGGCCAAGAAGAGGAGGAGGGGACAGGAGGCTGTGAGTAACTCTCCAAGTGCCTTCTCTCTTCCTTTGCTGTAGTGGAGACTATACCATCCTTTAGGACAGGAGTAACAGGAGAGAGGTCAGTTCCCTCTGTGTTCTCCTTTTGCCTTCAGTCTCACTGCCAGCTATTGAATCTGCAAAAATATGGTGGTTCCCTTCCACTGTAAAATCTCTGAGAACAGCCGGAGTATGTCCTGACTCTAAAATTATCTAACTCAAAGTTACTTTCATTTTTCTGATTTTTTTATCCTTTCATTTCCTTCATGCTCCATGTTGTCCTCTTTTGTTTCTCCCTAATCTGTCTCTTTTTTCTTTACTCTTCCTACTAATCTTACTCTCCTTCATACTTTCCAGGACTTGGGATTAGGATAATCCCAAGGTTAAAGGGCTTAAAGGTGATTGATTTGGGGTTTTAAAAAACGATTCTTTAAATATTCCAGCACCCCTGAATTCCCATCCATCTATGATAAATGATCATACAACAGTAGATGTACATCGTCCATTATTTCAACCAATGCAAATATAAACCTCCTCAGTTTTTCTCTCTCCCACTGAATTGGAGGAGACTAATGTCTAGTTTTAGTTTTGCTTTTGGTTTTTGAGGCCCTATTATCATGAAACTTGTCCATGTCTGAGACCACATAAAGCAAAGGGATTTATTATAATGTATATAGAGAGATGTATCCTTTAATTTCTCTCTGTTGTGAATTACTAAGAATATTCTGAGTATCTTTCATATAGTATTTCTAAGGAACAAGACAAATTTCTTGTATACCATTTGTATTATAACTTCAAGGAGGAGGATTTTTACTGTAGGTTCAGACTACCAACAGGTTTGGTATCCTGAGGTCCTACAGAATGCTGCTCACATTGCAAGGGACAGCTAGGGGACAGCAATGGAAAAAACTTCCTTGCACCAGAGGTGTTTGACAGTTAGAATTCTGCTGGAGATGATGATAACCATAGGAATTCAAGTTTGGTTTCAGGATGGGGTATCATAACCTCTCTCCCATTTGGCAACAGAGTAACAGGATTAGAAACCTTTGTTGATATTTTGCTAGCTGAAAATAAATGTAGCTGGAGAAATGAAAATATATTGGTTTTTCCATGGTTCTTTGCACCCTCTGTGCCATCTGTCACACAGAGCTCTTCTAGAAGTCAATGCAAGAATACTTTCAGCCTGTAAACACATCCTGAAAAGAGCACTGATGCCAGAATTTGATTTATTATTTACTCTTTGAAAAGTGGTGTCGCCAATACAACCTGTCAGCACAGGTTTCTTAAGACTGCAGCCTGGCCAAATGTGTTGGATTCCTGTTTGGAAATATCTGGACTGGATCCACAAAACTTACCCATGTTTTCCTTTCTCACTGCCTTTCCTTCAGACATTCTGACTGAATTATAGCACTTAGGCAGATGTAAACCTGACTAGTGTGATGACCTGCAAAATAACTTAGAACTGGTATTTTCTGTTGAGACTATCAATGAGATCTGTTTTCCTCAGCAAACCAAGGATACAAAATTTCTGCTCTTTTCATTTCTTAATAAACTATGTGTCTGCATCTACTCTAAAATTTGCCCCTTATTTTTTTCCCTGAAATTTTACCTGTTTAGGTAAGCACTTTTATACCATGCTGGTAATCTTATTTACTTGAAGGTAGCACATGTTTTCATATTACTCTGAATACAGCTGCTTTCCTGTGCTGAGGACTATGCTGAGAACTTAAATGTGAATTCTGGACTTCAGAAAATGGTAAAACAGGTTGGTGCTTCTGAAAACACTGGCTGGAAATTCCTGTGCTTTCATGTGTGTTATGCAGAGACAACATTAAAGTTCAGTTGCATAAGACTCATTCTTATTTTCATAATATTCACTATTATTTTAAGAACTCTTAGGAATTCCTAGTATGTGTAGCTCAAAAAGCCTGTAAGGACAGGAAAGTTCTTCCTTTCTTACCATGACAATAAGAAGGGCTTGAGATAAATAAGTGCTATGTGGGAAGCATCATTATTACTCTTCCAATTTCTTATGCCAGTAAAATTTTCTTTTTTTCACTTCAGATTGTATATGGGGGGTTTGTTTGTTTTTATATATATATTTTTTTTGTTATGTCTGTGTGTGTGTATGTAAACTATTGAACTGCCTGCCACAATGATTGCACTCTTTTCAGTAGTCACTCAGAACAGATAGATTGCAGGGAATGGCAAAATAAAATTCCCCTTACAGTATGTCAGTTGCTATCTGTATATCAATTCTGAATGCAGCCCTCTCTATTTGGTTTGGGGTTTGTTTTTGTCATTGTTGCGGGGTTTTGGGTTTTGGTTGCTTTTTTCCACAATCGCAGACTGTATTTCAAATTACTGATAATAATAATTTTGTCACAAGTCACACTGAAACAACTTTTTGTCTCTCCTGAACATAAGTGCAACTACATGTGCTGTGATCCAGAACTAGGCAGCCTGTGCCATTTCCTTTTGGTAACCAAGGAGGTTGGGAGTATGGTTGACTTAGTTTACCCAACAGTCTGCAGCTGACAATAACCCAAGATTTCTGCATTTTCTCACCTAGTCATTTTTTTGTGTGACTTGTATCAGAAGAGAAGCCAGGGCTAAGCAAACTATATAGCTCAATAAAATATATTGTTTGATATTGGTCTTTGCTTTTAGGGTACGTTGATCAGATTTGGAGTTGTAACACTTTTCTGATTTTATTAACAGACCCAAGAATAGAAGTGTTTAATTGATAAAGTCCTTTAAGAAATAAATATAAGCTATCTTTGTATCTGGAAAGCAGCAAATTTGTATACAAACAACTGAAAAAACCATACATATGCATTTTATTGGAAGAATAAAGGAACAGAAATCTTGCATTGATCAAGAAAGAACTGTCAATACCTGCTTCTTCCAACCCTTTGAATCCTTCTTTAGGAATAATGTTTTCATGGCTTGATGTTTGCAGTTACATAAAGAAAAATATTTTGTCATGGAAATCTTATTCTCTGACCCTAATAACTCTAATAGCAACATTGAATTGCATTATCTGTCCATTTATCTTACTGTCCCAGTTCTTGTAAGGATTAGAATCGCATGTTCCTGAGAAAAACACAAAAAAAACTTTGGATGGTATCCTAGAGACTTCTGTTACTAAGTAAGGAATCAGAAATCCATTTGGGCAGAAACTGAGTAGCTGTTACACAATTTTTTTGTAACTATGATTTTTTTTTGTAGTTTGGGCTGAGGTGTAACTTGAGAGTTGACAAATAGCTGACCAAAAATTACACAGGATAATAAATAAAGTAGGTGCATGTGCTTGTTGAGGAAAAATGGTCCTTTCCCATGTAGAAATTTTAGAAACAGAGCAATTCTGTGATATAAGTGGAAAGATTCTTTTGTTTCTGCTATATGTAGTTGAATTGATTTTAGAACTTGTTCTAGGTTAAAAACTAGATTTGTTTTTTCTGAACAGCAGATGAATATATGGTGCGTTTATAAATCTTGTAAACAATATCAGTTTCACCCTCTGTCCTGTATAACTCTCTCTGACATTTAAGAACCAAAGACTGTATCTGAAAAAGGCCACAGATGTCATAGCAATAAACATGTAAGATTTAAGAAGTTTTAAAAAAATTATTATATAAAATCTAAATTACTTCAAATTATATAGTATTATATTTTAATATATTAACATCCAATATATTGTTACACATTTGTTTGTATAAAAGTCTAAACCATAATATGATTCATAATTAGTGAATGCAATAGTAATATTTAAATTATATACACTAGATATTGCAAATAACTAAGCACCTCCAGATAAAATTCACAAGGAGCAGCATATCAAGGAAAAGAAATCAACAGAAGAAAACAGAAATAAAGAACAAAACCCTGATAGGAAGGGTAATTATTCTGAAGTAACAGCTCTTTCTGCTTTCTGAATGCCTTAAACAGATCTTGGGCTCTTCTTTTCTACTAAAGATCCAGTGAGACACCTTCTCCCAAGAGTAGGTAGCACATCTTCTCCATTTGCAGAGCAGTGATAATGTTGCCCTCTGGTACGATGTCTCACTGGTTAGTGCTTCCACAGTCAGCCAAGCCATCCATGTTCAGATCTTTTATTGATCTGTGGGTTTCAAACTTGAAGGGGTAATATTCACAGCTGTGTATGTTCTTCTTATTTTCTTTTTAACCTTGTAAGACTTTTAGTGACAGCCTCTGAGATTCTGTGAGGAAGACTGCTGAGAAGAAAGGTGCCAAGTGACTGTGTAGCCTCACCCAGAGCACTCTTGTCACTGTCCCAGTGCACTGAGTAGGCAGCCTTGGATGTCCAAAACCAGGTCGAACAGCTCAGAGTTAGAGCTTGTGTTCCATATCAGCATAGCAAAGATCCTTTTAAGATCTGGCCTCTAGACACAGAATTTGAAAATAGCCTGTGTTCATTAAAACTCATGTGAATATCCGTGTGAGTAAAGTAAAACATTTCAGGGCCCAAAATCCACACCCAATCTACAAGTCTGTGGATCTATGGGTTAGGCCTTTAGTCAGACTGAAATCTTGCTCATTCTACTAAATATCCATTGGCTTGTGCATCAAATCACAGGAGTGTTTGCTTGTCCTCCTATACAGAGCAGACAGAAATGGTCCAGCCTGTGAACTGATACTTCTGATGCTGAGAATAGCAGATATCTGGGTAGGAAAATGCGCAGCAGAAGGCATGGTGTCCCAAAAAGCAATCTTTAAATTAATTATTTCAATTACTCTTCAGTAATTGAAATACTATTCAGGCTTGCATACCTTGTCTTTCTCTTCCAGGTTTTAAAATGGGTCAGTCAGTAAGGTACTAAAAATACACAATAAAAGAAAACCATCCTGAGATAATGCTAACATTTACATAGGTCTTTTCAAAGTATTGGAAAAACTGGAAAGGTTGAACTATGATCAGTAAATGATCAGTCTAAAGTTACTCACTGAGATGAGAAATGAAGTCAGTGTTGATGAGCAAGGTATTGTGCAAAATATGAGACTCCCTGGTTTCAGGAGTCAGCTGGAACTTCTTGGTCATGGATGGGTGGATGCCAGGAATAACCAGCGCTGCTTGGAAATCAGTCAGTGCCTGTCCCGGTGTTGTGAGTGCCATGTGCCTGCTCGACTCCAAGGGCTTTTAACGGGCAAATGAGCCATCAGGCAGAGCTTCAGGGAGATGTAGGGACAACGTGAAGCCAACGGTATTGAAAGAGTTCAAAAAGATTCCAACAGTATCAGTCTGTGAAAGCAAAGGGGAAACAGTTGCTCAGGTTCAGATGTGAAACCTTGTACTTGCAGAGCTGTAGGTACAGATTTACTGTAAGGTACTCTGGAAAGAAGATTTTGATAAAATAATAAATAGGAATGTTAGCTTTTCTTCACGGCTGTTTCCAGTACTTAGAACAGTAAATACACTTAACCTACACACACGGCGGACTGCTGCCTGTTTTAGGCAGTCTGTTTCCCGCAGTCACTTAAAATTACCTTCTAAATATGTTAATAGGAAAATTCTGCCATGATATTTGGAAATTAGATTTTGGTTTGCATATGTAGCTCATCAGTGAGCAGCATCCAAGAAGAAGCGGTTTTAAGTCTGATTCATGAATTTATTCCCTAAAATAAAGAGCATTGCCGCGAGCAATGATTTTGAGAATGAGCGTCTATTGGGTAGAAGAAAAGCCGCCGTTTTCGCTGTTTCCTCGGTGTTTTTTTGGCGTGTGGCGAGGCTCGCGGTTTAGGTTCCCGGGCTCGGTGGGTCCGTGGTAGCCGGCGCTGGCGGAGGAGGCGGCGGGGGCGCGGCGGCCGCGGTGCCGCAGCACTTGGGTAGCGGGGCGGCGGCGGGTGCCGCGGAGTCTCTGTGGCGCAATCGGTTAGCGCGTTCGGCTGTTAACCGAAAGGTTGGTGGTTCGAGCCCACCCAGGGACGGGCCCCCCTTTTGGGGTCGGCGCCGCCCCCGCCGCCGGCCGTCGTTTTGTGCGTGTGCGCCGGGGGAGGATGTGAGATTAGCGCCGGCGGCCCTGCAGGCGCCGCGAGGGGCCGGGCAGGGGGGCCCCCGGCGGGGAGCGCGGCGCGGCGGCCCCAGCTGCGGCGGGGCCCGCCCCGAGCGCCGGGCGCCGAGCCCCGCCGCGGGGCCGCGCCCCTGCCCCTGGCGCCCCGGCTCCTGCGGGGCCGCACGGCCGTGCCCCGCCGCTCCCGGGCGAGGCGTGCGGGACACCGAGACCTGCTCCTGCCTGGGTGCGGTTCCTGTGAGCGGCCCCCGAGCGCCGCCGGCTGCAGCGGCCGGCTCTGTCCTGAGGCCGGCGGGGACCCGAGTGCCCGGGAGTTTTTGCATCCCCCGCTCCCGCGGCGGGAGGTGCGAAGGAAAATACGGTCTAGGAGCCGCTCCGGGATAACGGGCGATGTTTCCGAGGGATTGGGGTTTGCTCCGGACGGCGCTCCAGCACTCGAGCGATCGCCGGCGGACAGCCCGGGTGGGAGCCGAGGCTCGGGGACGGCCGCCGCTGGCGAGGAGGATTATTGTGATCACTGCTCCGCGGCGCGGGGCTCCGCGCACAGCCGCGGGCCCGTCTCTCCCAGGCGGACGGAGCCCGCGCAGCCGGGCCAAGCGAGGCGGGGGCACCGGCGGCAGAGCCGGCTGCGGGGCTCCCGGCCGGGACCGGCGGGCAGGACCGGGACACCGCCGTGCCCCGCGGGTCCCTCCCAGCCCGAGGCGGGACGTGTTCCAGGCCCGTTCCCTGCTGGCAGGCGGCGCGGCCGCTCCGGGCTCGCCCTGCCCGCGCGAAGCCGCTTTGCATAAATGAATGTTAAAAGCAATTACTCTGGGAGCTTCGCCTAAACGTGTCAATTAGAAGTTGGCACCTTCGCCGTATCCGAGCCCGGGAGCCGATTCCAACGAGTGCTCTGGTCGCGTGAAATCCGGCTGCCTTCCAGCCCGACCTCTGCCAGCTCTGAGAAGATCTATTTACAGTTTAGAGAAAACAGGATCCGTATTAAAAATGCCCCTTCCCCAGCGAAGCTGTATTTCACAGATCTTTCTGTACAACCCGCCTGGTTTGAATAAGGGATACAACCCTCTTAAAGGTCAGGCTGTGCCATTGATTTACCATCGATGACAAGATACGGCCCTCGCTAGCCAAGATAGCAGAGAAAAGACATGTATTTAGAAACACCGAAAAATCTTTTGAAAGTAGTAAACCTGAAATCGTTGATGTGACGGTATTTTTTTTTTTTTCTCTATCATCCACATATATTTCATTTCTGTAAAACATTTTGAAAAACTGGCAGCCCTGATGCTGAGCATCAGGGGACGTGTAGCTCTCTGCAGGATCCCCCTATCACCGTTAACCACTCTTAACCCGTAAATATTTCCTGCTGATAGGGAGAATTTTATTTTAACTAAAGCGGTCCCCTCCTCGATATTTCCACGCTGTTTGCAGTGCAGGATGGACTCAGTCCGGTAGCACTGCATTCACTGCAGACAGCAAAGCCTCGCAGGGGATGAAATCTAAAAATCTGCATTTGCCAGTGCTTGGACCGTCGCTCAAGCAGGTTGGCATCAAGAGCTTACAGGAACCACTACCAGCAAAAAATTGATCACATCAGTGTGAAGCAGCAGCGTCTGGAAAACCAGTAACAATTTAGAAGGTAGAATTAGGTGATAGTTCATGGGGAAGGACAGGCGTCTCTGCTCGCATAAAGCAAGTCTTGCTCTCCTTAGCAAGTCACAGATGCGTTTTATAGGGGTGGTTATTGCTGACCACGGGGTTTGTTAAGGCTCGTTCCAGTTGCTACACGTCGCTGTGCAAACGTGCGCCATCAAACCTGTTAAAATAGGTGTGGGGTGTGAGCATCCACACGGCGATCCTGCGACATGTGTGCAGGAGGAGGCTCATCATGGGCTCGGTAATACAAAGCGACGTTTAGGCAGTGCTTGATAAACTCATTTTGTAGAAGTGGAAAGCTCGTGCATGGGAAGTGCCTCATCCCATCTGCTCACTAACTAATTACAATTAAGGTTGTGGAGAACGGGAAACCTGATACATTTTTGGGAGTAGACAGGGAATCGAAGCTTTCTTTGTATGAAGTAAAATTTTTTCAGAGGTCAGTGAAGCTTTCAGTTCTTAGCCTGGAAAAAGCTTCTCGTAGCTGTGTAATGTACCCAGACAAACCAGCCGGTTCTTGCCTTAATCCATTTATCTTTATTCAGTCTAGGATAAACGGCGTTCTAAGTGTAATGGGGGACTGCACCGTCTGATGCTTTTAGGAAAAAGACCTGACAAATTCAAAGTGACCTCTTAACCAGCACAGAGATAAATTCCAGAGCAAGTATTTCCAGCAGATATTCCAGGCAATTTCTAAGGCAGCTGGGGATGACTCGTCGTCGAGACGTTCGAAGAACCCAGAACCCGCGGACCGCCGGTTGTTTCAATCTGGCATCACCAGCGCTTGGCTAAACCCCGGCAACCCGCAACGCGCCGCGGCTCTTTGTTCGCTCGGCGATGGGACGGGGACGCGGGGTTCGGGCGGCCGCTGACTCGGGCCGGGGATAGAGAGGACAGCTCTGCCGGGGTCCCCCGCTTCGGGCAGCGCTCAGGGGTTCCGCACTCGGCGGAGGGGGAGCCGCCGCCTGTCGCCTGTGGCCCGGTGCTGCGCGACGGAGCACTCGGGGACCCGGCGCTCCCCGCGGGTGCCGGTCCTGGTCCCCTCCCCGCCGAGTCCAGCGGAGCCCTGGGGGATGGAGAGGACACGGCTGCTGGAGCCCCCGGCCCGAGCCGACCCCCGCCGCCTCTCAGGACACTCGCAAACACGGGGGGACAAAAGAATACTCTTCCCCCGCCACGGGAAGCCCCAGGGGAGGGATGGGCTGTGCGTGGGAGCGGGGGGAAATCCGCGCCTCCCCCGCCCCTCCCCGGGGCTTCCCGCAGCCTCCCGCCGGCGGGCGGGGCCGCGGGGGGCCCGGGCCCCCCCCGGGCCCGCCGCCGGCGGCGGCCCCGCCGTCCCCCGGCCCCCGCGGCCGCCCCGCCCCGCAGCTGCTCGGCCGCCCCCGGAGGGGACGCGGGCCCGCCGAGGTCCAGGTGCGGGGCGCGGGCCCCCCCTCCCCCGCGGAGCCGCCGCGCTCCGGGCGCTGCCCCGGCCCTGCCTCCCGGCGAGGGGGCGAGCGGGGCCCGGCCTGGCCGGGGCTCGGGCGGGGGTGTCCCGGTGCGGGGGCGCATCCGCGGCGGCGAACGGCCGTGCGGGAGCGGCGTCCAGCTGGAGAGGCGGCCGGAGGGCTGCGCGGGGTCCGGGCTGGGAGCGGGGCCGCGGTGAAGCAACTCCCTTTGAACTTTGGCCAATGTTTAATGGCTTGGGAGGCAGATAAGATGGGGAATAAAATATTCATGGTCTCAATAAAGACGGGGACCAGGAGCATTGGAAAGACGAAAAACTGTACAGCTCGCAGAAAGGGTGCAGAAAACAGCCATCTTGAATATTTTAATCTCTGGCAAGTGTTTCTTTGGAACAAAATGGATGTTGGAGGGAAACAGCATAGTTAACATTACTGTAGCCTTCCATTTCTAACACCATCCCTCTCGCAGAATTCAGCTGGCACGGAGCAGGGGAACTGGAAGGAACCCCACAGCCTTTCATCTACCTACAATGGCAATAAATAATCATAATCTGAATACTGCGGTCGGGAAATTTAGTACCTCTCTAAGTGATGGTGCTTTTTTTACCCACGATTTATATCGATTTGTTTTCATCGACATAAGTCACATGTAATGCTGCAAAAACACTCTCAGAGCTCATGCAACATAAAGAAACAATTGTTCTGCGTTCAGCCAGAACACATCGGTAAAGATTTTTAATTTTTTATGATATTGTACGTTGTTACCATCACCAAAATCAAAGGAGGTATTCCTTATTACCTACTTATTACCCTGGAAATTGAATCAGGGCCTTGGTTCAGAGTTTGTTGTGTATTCATGATATGAACCAATTATTTTAAGGATTCATTGTTTGGCCATAAAAATCACTCTAGGCTGAAATTAGGCTTAAAAAGTCCCCAGGATTTTTTCCACTTCCACTAAAATGGGTTAACAGCTGTCTTTATTTTTTCTTTCTTTTTTCCCCACCTCAAACTGATGGTGGAAACAAATACAACATGCTGATTTCAGATGCTTTTTGTTTTCATATAACTTGGAAAAAGCTTTTCCATGTTTATGTTCCTGATTTTTTTTTTTTCCTCCCTAAGAATTGCAAGGCTGCTACTATGGTTAGGCCTTCACAAATTTTTAATTTTTTGTTGTTGGTTTTCTGGTTTGGTTTGGTTTTTTGGGGTGATTTTTTTGGGTTTTTTTTTTTTTTTTTTTTTTTTTAGAGGAACAACCGACTGAAGGGGGTGTGGTGAGAGCAGAGACAATAAGTCAGTGGTTCAGCTACACAGGCTCAGAAAGGCTCCTTCTCCGGGATCATTTATTTATTTATTTTCTCGTAGCTGTTTGCTTACTTTGGACCTACTCCTTCAAAGATAAGCACAGCAGAAACAATGCAGTTAAAAAAAAAAACAAAACAAAAAAATCAAAGACAGCTAAAAAAATATAATGCAGGGATTGTTGGAGAGCATTGTCTGAAGATTAAAGAATAAGATTTTGAGACAGAACCACTAGATTTTATTCACTTGCTGGTTTCTTTAAAGTCTATTTGGGCAGCAGTTCTAATCCTAATTGTTAAGGATAATGTTCCTGTTGAAAACTGTATTGTTCTTATTAAAGTTTTTAATTTTTCAAGGAAATTCTCAGATACTGCATATTCAGTTCCTGGTTATTTCAGCATCGTGCTTCCTGAATCTGAACATTTTTTGCTTTAATTTCTCAGTTCCATACTCTCCCCCATGGACTGATACATAAAAATATATTTAGCACCTCTTTCCTACACATCCTGATGTTGGTACAGCATTTTTTGAGACTATTTGAATAACCAAGCAGCTTCCTTTTTTTTTTTTTTTTTTTTTTTAATAATTGTTACACACAGGAATCTCCAAAGGATAGCATTTGTGAAAAGCAGAGTGAGCAAAATTACTAAAATGCAAATGACAAGCTCCATCAAAGGCTAAAATTACAAACTTGTGCTTGTTAGAAAGAAATGCATAGACTAGAAACAATAACCTAGAAAAGCAGGCACTGGCTTTTTAATGGGCAAGTCTTGCTCTGAAAATGAAAGTGACACTCAGCTCAAGTTTTTAATATTATCTAAGAAACAGGAAGATTACAACCAGATTGAGTAATACTGGGGACTGCTGTAGGGCCCAGAGAGGAAAGCTGTGTCACATTTGCTGAAAGCTTAAGGAGCTGCATTTAAATGTCATGGAAATCCTATTTATGTGTGAAAGGTATGTAGGGTTCCAGGGAGGAAGCAGGATGTGAAGAAGGACCAAGGAGATATAACACTGTATTTTGTCACACAGATATGAAAGACAGAGAAATTCTGTAGAAATAAATAGAAGAAATACATTTATTTCTAAATTACATCTCAATAAAATATAAATTACTGTTAAAATTATTTTTATGATTATTCAAAATATATATTTTGCTCCCATTAAATGCATTCACAAGAAGAGAAATGCCAGTATAATGTCTTTCCTGTAAAGAATATGACTTTGATTCATGAAGTTAATTTGCCCCAATGCACTTAAAACATTGTTGCATGAGATAAGCTTAGATTATTTTTTCTGTTAAGTATTATATTCTTTGGCATCGTCATAGCATTACTGGCAAAACCTGAGAGCTAAATTGTCCTTTCGTAGTTAAACAGACAGAGAAAGTTGTGGGAATACTTCTATCTATACCTTCCAGAAGAGGAAGGAGTATCTGGAAATTTCCAAATATCTGAGGCCAAGGGACTGATGATTTTATATTTTATTCCAAATGGACAGGATATTCTGGTTATTTTATTTTCTTGTTGTGTCATTAGCATATAAGGCTCTGCAAGAACTATTAAGTGCTTGCTAGAGTAGCATATATATTGATAAGGAATAATTGGTTTAACAAGCTGAGAGTTGTTTGTAAATATTCTGCTTAAAAGTTGGTGCTGCTAAATCCCTTGTGCTGTTTAAAAGATGATTGTAAAGCAGTGAAGTAAAATGGCTGGATTAGAGTGATAATTTTGGCCTCCTTTTCACTTCATAGATTCCCTGCAAACATTTCTGGTTTTGTAAGACAAATGTGTTCTTCACATCATGTCTAAATATTTCCTCTTCTATGGTTCGATTGAAAATAGGCAGTGATAGGTGGTTACTACTCAAAATTAAGATCTTCACTTTAATGTGAGGGCATTATCTGATTGTTTTTCTTGGGTGACATAAGTATTCTGAAACTCAAAAATTAGCTTTGCAGATGTTCTCCATAATTTGCTTAGCCTCAGCAGAGTGAAAGCGACACAGCAAAGGTCTGTGCCATGATGGGCACTGTGCTCGGTACTTTTAGGCCTCACCGGGTTGCCAGCGCTGACGTACTTCCAGTATAAATGAGAGATAAAACTTGTAATTAATGATGTGCAAAGTTTTCTGTTTAGACAAATATTTGCAAAAATGTTTTATTCGTTTTCTCTTAATATTTAGGAGTGGATTCTAGGTTTGACAGGGTCTAAATTAAAATGAGAAAAAGAGGAAGGACTTTTCCTCTTTCGTTTTCCTTTGGGCAGCACAGTTCTGGACAAACTGAAGGTGGAGTTTCCCCACAGCTGGCTGGGCCGTGGCTGTCCTTGACTTCTCTTGTATGAATAGTTCACTCCCAGCTTGTAACTTGTTCTGTATATGATGTTGTCCAGATCTTGAAAAACAAGGTTCTTCTGCATGCCTAACCTAACTATTCCCTTTTTTTCAGTCCTAAGATCCAGCACTTTCTTTTACTGCTGTCACATACTTTTAAAATCCCAGATATGCTGGCCGGAAAGGTAATAATTAGGAGTTTATTGTGGAAGGAAGATAAGATTATCTGCAGTAAAGATTTATTATTAGAAAATTAATAGCCTCATTTTCAAGATTTAAGAGACTTGCACAAATTACCATTGCAGGATGTTTTTTTTAGTTTCCAGTTCATATTAATACTGAAAGAACTGTTTGGGGCCTACTACCCAGCTTTTGGAAAATATTCTTGTGGTGGAAAAATTTGTGAGGGATTTGGAAATGAGGACTCATCTGGCTAGTAGATGTTCATAAAAATCTTAATGACTTCAGCAGCCTGAGGCTGTTGAGGCTGGGCTGGGCTTGGCTGGAAACTACGGGGCTTACTGGAGGATCCCCTCCCTACATGTGTGGTGGTGATAAGGGAAGAGCTGAAAAAGGCTTTGAAATCTTTGAGTGTATCTGTGGCTGGACTGACACCACCTCTTTTAAAAATGATTCTGTATTACAAATGGCATTTAAAAAATATAGTAGCTCTAATTTATAGGACAGTTTGGAAACTTGTGCATAAAACTATTCAGGTTTTCCTACAAAGGCACTTTGCAGTTTTATACATGTAATTTTCTTGCTTTACTTTGCAGCTTTATGTAAAGAGTATATTCATTGGAATGGAAAGTGTTTTCAATTTAGTTTGTGTTGCTTTGGAGGGCTTTTTAAGCTAAAATCACAATGTATTTGACTTAAATGGTGACACTGTTATATATGGAAAAGCTGCTTTCCAACATTTCCGAGGCTTTTACATACTTCAGTAATTTTACTGTTACTCAGACATCTGTGTGCTTTTAACTCAGAGGCAATGCTGTTGATCTTGGGGGTAACTTGACATTGGTGTTAATATGCAAGGGAGAAATCTACTTTATGGTCAGTTTGGCAGCTGGCTTGAAAAGTGGAGCAATACAAACCGAGTATTGGTCCATTAAAAAGCAAATCTACCCACCTTCACATTCAGTCCTAGGGTGGTCTGTGTGTACTGAGCACATGATACAGCTGGGCCAATTGATGCTATTGACAGTTGGGGATTGTCTCTGAAATCCATGCTAAATTTTCACTGAACATATTTAAAATGTTTCTCTGTAAGAAAATGTAGGAGATGTTGCCTTGTTCTCACAGGGCTGAGTAGGACGGCCCTCAAGGTGAGGAATACTGTGGTGCTCCTGCTAAGAAAAAAAAAAGGTGTATTTTAGAAAAACTCAGCAGATGGTCGTTCTCCCCAGGAAAAAATTCTGCTGTCGCTCAGCCATGGGGCTGCAGTAGGCTGCAGCAGTCTGCTGCTCTGCCAACCTCTGGGGCATTCCTCTGGCAGCAAACTGAAATCCCAGCTGAGTACCAGCACGAGGCTGTGAGGTGTCCTGGGGACTGCAAGGTGAGTTGCTGCAGCACGATAGCATCAATGAGGCCACCAAAGCAAGACATTTTTTGTTATCCCTACCTTCTGGGAGGTACAGAGCTGAGGAACGTGCCACCAAATAAGACATTTTTCTTCAACTGTTACTGGATATGTTTTAAATCTCTTTCTCTGTCTCTGACTTTGCTAAGACTCCTCTTGGCAGACAAGTATGTTTGCCTGTGACATACTAACCTGCAGAGGAACAAGAGATTTTTGCAACAATACAGTCCACTTATTTATTACAGTGGCCACTGTCATCCCTAAGAGATTATTTCCCAAATTTGGTATTTGGGACACTCTGCTGATTTAGTTACTGATTCCAACTGCTCTTCTCAGCCTTTCTGGAGCAGGGATTTAGCAGGAGGCAGCTGGGAATGTGGAAGCTGCTGTGGTCCTCATGGAGACCCTAGAGTATTTGCTGAAGCTCCAGCCCCACCAGAACAGGCAGTCACAGCTTTCAGAGGCAAAAGCTGTCCTGCCCTGAGCCCAGTGCCCTTCATTGAGGAGTACAAAGAAGAAAGAAACAAACTTGTTTGCTTTTGTGATGCTGGTGCAGTTGGCAGTAGCTTCAGGAAGTTCACATGTGGGCATATAGAAACAAACCCTCCTCTCTCTCTGTTACTCAGTCTCCTTCCTCTGCTCTGTGTCTGGAGCAGTTTTTCTGGTGTGGGTCAGGTGCTGCATCCATCCATCCATCCATCCATCCATCCATCCATCCATCCATCCATCCATCCATCCCTCCCTCCCTCTATCCCTGCTGCTCCTGCATCTGCCCACGCCACTGGCTTAGCTACTCTGGAGCAGCAGTTCCTGTCAAGGCAGCAACATGAGTGTTGTCTGCACAAGATGAATTTTCTCACTCGTGTTTTCTCTCCTTCTCTCTTCATTTTCCCTCAGCCTTTCTGCTGGATTTTTTTCTTCTGAGAACCCTCACTCCCTTTGGTCACCTTCCCATCTCCCCCTTCCCCCTTTTCCGTTCTTTCATTTTTCTCATTTCTTGTATTCTCCCTTCACTTATTTTTCTCTCTATTATCTTTCCTGTCCTCCTCTGCATTCTTTCAATCCCAGCAGGGCTCGCGCATACAAATTGACCCCCTCCCAGCCAGTAATGTGATCGAAGCTCTTTGTGGCTCCTACTATCTCTATGGTAACTATCAGGGGGGTCTCCAGAGTGGTGGTAGACCCAAAGCATCAGCCCACGTACTGTTGTACTGCTGTTCTTACCAGCGTTATGTGCTGACCACATGGGCCTGACTGCTCATTTACAACTACTTCTTGTTTTTTAAAAAATAAATTAAAAAAATTGATACCCTAAAGTGCTTAAATGGGGAAAACAGACCTCATGCTTGAGCACAAATTGTTGTGGGGTTCTCAGGGTTTTGGAATACGGTTTCTGGTTTCACACTCGCTTTACTTGGTGGGTCTGTTGTTTTCTGATGGTTGTGGAGTGGCACACTGGCTATTTGGTGGACTCTGGAAACCGTGGCTGTGCTGCAGAAATGAGTATCTGCATTTCATGGGCGGCCAGTGGTGCTGCAGTGCTGGTGGTTGTAACTGCCAGGGCAGACTGAGAAAATGTTTACAAGGGGTTTGCATGTCATAAATGTGAGCTCTTGCTTTTCCCCATGCCAACCAGCTAACCACATATCCCCAGTTTCTGGGATTTGTGCAAGCATGGAGCAACCATGGGATTTGATGGAAGGAATGACTGAAAAACCTATGATATGACAGAAGAAGTGAATGTGGTCCCTTTTGGTGCTAAGATTTTCTGCAAATAGCCAGGGATGCCAGTGGAGGACCAGGGAGATAATGAAACCTAAGGCTTTGTTAATTATTATTTTTGCACTACATACTATATTAAAAATACAATTCCTGTCATGACTGTACTCCAAATATTGTTCTGTTAAATTCTTCAAAACCACTGTGATTGTGGTGGCCCTTCCAAATGTGTATATATTTTTTCCCAAAAAATTTATTCCATTTGTCATACCTGTTAATTCTGTTAATTGCATCAGCTTTATAGGCAGCAATATATAAAATTTATAGCTTTTTTTTTTTTAAGGTTTTTCTGGCTTTTTAAAATAAATAGTTTCATATCTTATATGGCTTTATAAAAAATTCTGAAATTAAAGAAAAGTCAACTAGCCTTATCACATCCTGGCATGTCATATTGCTGCAGTACTTAGGATGTGCAAAGTCAATCAGTTAACTACATCTTCTGAGCCCTTGGAAATCCACTGCATGAAAATTCACTACAAACCCAACACCATCCTATTTGAAACTCTTCAACCTTCAAACCCTCAATTAGCCGGCAGTGTCATCTCTGGAAGCAGCACCCTGCTCTAATCTTTGACAGGAATAAACTTCAGAAGATGATTATTAGATTTTTCATCTGGCTTCATAATCCATATTCATAACTTTATTAATCGTTTAGTTCACTTGACAGTGCATTGATGGAGAGTTTTACATCTACTTGCTTGTGTATAAATCAACATCTATAAACTGCCTTTTTGGGTGAAATGCAGCCAGCGGTGACAGGGTTAACACTGTGGGCATTTAAGTGGTCATAATTAACAGTCCATTAAGATGAATGGAGCAAGTCCGCACTTATTGATGGTGTTGTTTAATTCTGCCTGTTTACAGACTCAAGAGGACAACAACAAGGGGCTTCAGATTGCCCAGGGTTTGCAGTAGGAAAGCTAGGAATCACATTTTAAAATAAATTATAGCTAGATTAAAAAAAATCATTTGGGAAACAGACTTCCTGGTTTGGGGGATTTCTGTTGTCCCAGTTCACTTTCTCAAGTAAATGAGTCGATACTAACTACAATTTTGTTTTCCACTGAACAAGTCCACCAAAACAAAGCCCTTGCAATGCTTAATCCCCTGCCCGTTTCACAATTATTTATATAAACAATGGATTTTGTAGCTGGTTATTAATAGGGATGCAGGAGGAACTTGGCTCTTCTAACCCATAAATGTCCTTCTGGCTCTGATGGGTGGCTGCTCTTCTGCAGTGTTTAACATTTGATATAAAACCCCACTGTTAATGCTGTCAATCCTGAGCATTAAAAATGTTAAAGAGAACATAAACCCAACATGCCAGCCTAGAAAATACCTACTGTAGAAAAACCCCTTGGCTTTATTTGCCTTCCACATCTCCAAGTTTTAACAAAAAGATTTTTCATCTTATTCTCCAGTGAAGCTTAAAATTAATTTTGTTTAAAGGAAGCTAATTTTTTCGTGTAATCTGTTAATCCCAAAATGTGAAGCTTTTAAAATAAAAAAAAAAAAACCTAAAAAATCACAAGATGGCAAACACTATACTGAGACTTGCAGTAGATTCTTTGGGGTTGCTAACTTTGCTGCTGAAGAATGCAGCTTTTGCTGCCAGTCTGGAGTCAGAGCTCTTGAGAGAGCTGGGCCCGACCCGGGCGAAGAATTCACTCTTTGAACAAGAACAATTTTAGCCAAAAAAGTAGTAGTGAAACTGCTAGAGAAGCCTGTCATTTCGAAGTAATACACAGTTCTTTTTATAAGGTCTCCATTTTATTGGTACAATTTTTTCCTTGTAAAGGATTGAGAGTGTAATTAATTATAGGCAATAAATTGTAAGTGCATTTCATAGCTCCTGTATGTCTGGCTATATGACAGCACCCAGCAATGTGGTTGTTAAACATGCTGAAGAGCAATAGAGTAAGCAGTCATTTTCTCTAGATTTTTGTTGGGTTTTTTTGGGGTATCAGGAAGTCAAAACAGGATGACAAAAATTAAAAAGTAACAATCTCATGAAATGTTTTAACTGCTAATGTCAACATAAATTACTGATACATTTTTCCAGACACAGGTTTGATCTTAAGAGCAGGGATGCCGCTAAAAGATAACCTTAAAATGCAATTATATAAATATCTTACCCATCCTTGTTAGCAATAACATATTCATGGATGAATACAGTTTTGCTTTTGTCTACAGTTTGGATTTCTTGTGCTTTTAAATGCAACTTCAAAATTTAAAATTGCAATGCTTTTTAAAAAATTAATTTTGAAGTTTTGATGACAACTCTCAATGTTAATTTTAGCAAGTATGTGTTTGGTTAAATTAAAATTAGGCCATCGTATCTCAAACTTATTAAAGAGAAAAATGTACCTGAATGAACCAGAGTGATTACAGGCAATCCTTTGGAGAAAATCTCCTTTTATCAGATTTTCCTGGAAAATCATGTTTATAGAAATGTAAATTGATTTGCTTTAAAATAAATTATTTAAAATTAGTTTAGCAACTTGAATTCTGCACATCTCTGATTGACAGGAATTGTTAATATTTCAAAAACAATGTAACTGAAAAAAATAGTCTGAATTAAGAAACAGTACTTCATGAAGTATGCCCCGTAAAATCGTTAGTTATTTTTCAAAATTTAATAGTTTCTTAATTGATTAAAAATAGAGTCCAAAATAGAGGAGAAAGACACATTTGAAGAATGGTAGAATTCTTATTTATTAAGCAGGAATTAAAACAGGTTACAGTAATACATAATCCATTGTATAATCTTGGTCAGCAGCTTGAAGGTAATATGAATACTTTTCTCTTAAAAAAAAAAAAAAAGACATATTTTGCCTCTTCTTTTACCTGATACTGCATTCTTTGGTGGTTCTTGATATGTGTCCCTCCTTTAATTGCAATCAATGACAATTTCAGCAACAATCTCTATATGTTTTTTCCTTCTGATTTGTACAGTAACTAGCCACAAATCCTTTGACTTCCCCAGAGCGTAAACCATTGGTTTCCACAGATTAGGAATAGATTGGTTGCAGGATGTTCAGTAAATGTTCTTCCCAAGAAGTAAAACCACACTGTTTCTTTGTTCCAGCTGTAAAGAACCTGCCATGATAACAACAGCCTTTAAATGATGATGTCAAAATGTCAAAGAGGAAAGTGGCAGTGTGTGAGGTCAGGAGTGTCACTGATGCAGAAAGCAACTGGAAGAAAACCTGGCATGAGTTCTGGTGACTTTTGAAATGGGTTCAAAAAGTGAATATTTATGAGAGTGGCATAATTTTTTTTTTTTTTTTGTTGTTAGCTAAGGTTTAACATCCCTCTAAATTACTCTCTTTCTTCTAGCCCTGCACACTTCTGCAAATAAGAGGAAGAAGGAGTATTTGTGACCTTAATCCTTATGCAGAACTTCAATTTAAACTAGAGTCTTGGATTTTGAGTTGTGGATATTGATCTATATCAAGATTGTGATGATATTTTTGATTGATGTGGATTTTGCATATCCTGCACATTTTACACAAGCTGCTGTGTATGTGGTCAGACTTCACACACACGGTCACAGAATGTTCTGAATTGAGATGGACCCAGAAGGACCCTCGAGTCCAAGTATTAAGGGAATGGCCTGTACTTACACAGATTAATGGTGCCTGACTCATACTGCTGGTCTATTAGAGTGTGGTGCAGGTTTGCCTAAAATACACAGAGTGTTCTTTGCAAAATAAAGACAACTGTCTAAAAATCAAATGGTTGTGAGGATGTGCAATTGAAGACAGGAAGGCGCTAGGATTCAGCAGTGCTTTCAGAGAGTTGGGGTTGTCTCCAATGTGGATGATGACTGACAAGTGATCTCTGATCCCCAATGCTTGAATGTGGTCTGGGAAATCTCACCCTGCTTGTTGTTGCAGGCAGGATTGAAGGGGTGGTGCTCTGTCCTTGAGTCAAACTCTCCCTGGCATCCGTGCTCCCTCCCTGTGGTCCTCTACCAGCAGCAGGAGGTGATGGTAAGTGGCACCAACATAATTTTTAAAGGAATTGCACAGTGATTATATATTTTTAAAGTTTTTTTAAAAATAATTATAATAATACCTAGTATTAATTTGGAGGTACTAGACACCAGAGGGTTTTCGTTTTTTTTAATGTCAGAAATGAAATTTCCAGCAGTTCACATTACTGGCTGCTACATGGGAAAGCTTTTCTGAATGTTTGTTTAAGGCATTGAGATAATTCTAATGCACAAATGGGCTTTGCTTGTAGGAATAAAAAAATTACTTGCTTTCAAAACCAAGCAGATAATTAATCTGGGTTCACATGACGGGTTTTGATTTTACTGAACATCAGTTCACATTTTCCAGGTTGATATAGGAAGCATTTAAGCTCTCATTTTCAGTAAATCAGTCATTATTTTCTGCAAAGGACAGAAAAAAAAAGATTTTATAGCACCTGTTGCCTGTCTCTGGGACATACCAGCATGTCATGTACTTGGTTACCTCAGATTTTGTGGGATGAATTCCTTTGTTCCTTAGCTAAGTATAGGTACCTACAGCTGCCAAGTATGTCTGTAATTCCAGTTGCTCTTCAAGGCACAGGGGTGTTTCTGTGACCTTGTTCAGTGAACATGGATCACTCATTTCTCAAAAAAAAATTGTATCACTAACTAGAAATAGAGGTAAGACATGGGGTTTTTGTTAATATTTACAAACCTCTGCAGATGTTTTTAAATAGGTAATTTTTTTTCCAAAGGTTTTTAAAATCTTTTAAAATTTTGTCTGTTCTATTCATTGAGTAAAGAGAGGAAGAAAATAAAGAAAAACCAAGAAAATTGGTCTCTGGTGCGTAGGAGCTTAATTTTAACTGGTATTTCCTCATTTACATACCCAAGGTAAGAGTCATGAGAGATTCTGTTTTGGAGCTAGAGAAAGGCACATTGCTGGGGAAACTGCCAGTTAGGAGAAGCCTGCCTTTAAACTCAAACCAGTCTTTCTTGCAACAACTTACTTCTCTTTCTTGGTAGAAATATTGATTTTAAAAGAAAAACATGAATAATTATTTTTTGTCTTGTTGAGAAAAAGTAAGTGATTTTGTATCATACAATTTTCCTACACTTGCTCTGAGCAGAGGGGAGCAGAGAGCTTCAAAATTAGTGGCATATCTAGTTTGTGTAAGCTTTTGGACTGCAACCAGATGTGACAAAAAGATCTCTTGAAATACATGGCAACTGCAAAGGCTTTACCTGCTCTGTGAGATTTACTGATGGAATATTTGGATCTTTTCCTAAAACTCTTGCTATGGAAATTTTTGAGGAATTGATGCCATACTATTTACTAGCTGTATGATTTGGCATGGGATTCTCTGCTGGCAGCGCCATGGGGCTGGTCCCACCTTGAAATGCTGTGATCCATGTTAGTCCAGGATGTTTAAAAACTGTTTGTCTTTACTGGCAGATGCTGGAGGAAGATCAGAGCTGCAATTAACCTATTTACAGCAAAAGCTTGCACATGACTTAAAAAAACCCCTAAACTTTAAACCAAAAAAGATTTAAAAGTTAAAGAACAAATGACTGAATAGAGCAAATGTGGGTTTAATTAACTGTAAAATTGGTTACAAATGTTTTCAAAAGCTTCTAGCTCTATGGGCTGGGAAGTTACTATTTTGGAAGCTCTCAGCAAGTGGCACAGCTCTCCAGGGAGTATGTGGGTGGTGGAAATGCCACGCTGGTGTGGGTGATGGAGCCAGGTTCCCCCAAGGAATGATGAAGCCTCTCCCAGGAAGCAGCTGAGCCTGGGTCTGTGCGTTGTGCTTGCTTGCACAGAGGAGTCCAGCCTGATCCTGTGAGTGTGTTTTAGGTCCTATTGCTATTTCTGCTGCTGAGAAAATTCAAATAATTTGGAATTTCTTGTTTAGAAACACTTCCTTGCACAGTTGCCTTGGGGCCCAAAGCAGCATTACTGACCTTGGTGCGGAGCATCACTGAGCAAAGCGCCGTTGATCAGCAACCTATTGGGATTGTCCCAGATGATGAATCAGGTCCCTTCCTGGGGATGCCCAGCGCACATGGAGGCCATGAAAAGGCAGGGAAGGGTGAGGGGTTTAAGGAAAGCTTCTGCTTTAAAGGAAAGTTGCAGAAGTTGGAACTGCAAATGTTTGGCAAAACATTTTTCAAGGGGCTGGAACAAGGGGCTAATTCTAACAACTGATCATTTTATTATTGTGGCTGAGAGGGGTGACATAGCAGAAGAAAAGGTATTCCTAGAGCAGTCAGTATTTGTTTGTTGCAGAGAAGCATCCAAAACTCACAGCCGAACCTCGGTGCCTAAATAGCAGAGATTGGCATAGAATGAATCAAAATACAGTGTGCATTTGTCGATTAAGGTTGCAAATGTAACTTCTGATCATTTCCAAAGTATCAATGGCCGTTATATAAACTGGTTTTGTGGCAGAAGCCTTGCAAACTGGAGTGTTTCTTGTGGAGTGATGGGAGTTGAATCTCAAAAAATTTTGTGTTTACTATCTGAGGACAATTATGAAGAGCTATTTAATTTCTCTAAAAAACTCAGCCTTTGTCTAGAAAAGAGTGAACTCTGAAAAAAACCCAACAAACTTTGGGTTCGCAAAAACCAAAAAACCCTCAAACTTTGAAAAATATCTTAATAATGAAGCTGAGCAAATAATTTAAAATATAATTTATTCATCATATGTAAATAATGTAATAGATCACCAAAGTAATAATTTTTTCAAATTCTTTAACTGACATACCTCTATTTTAATACCTGATGAATTAACGTATTTGATACTTGTCTGGAGTAGCTCTTGGTCAGAGTTTTAGTAGCAATAATAGGCTCTGTTCCAGTTCTGTGGTCAGATTAGCATACAGCTTTATCATGAGAGATTTTTACATGTGTGTATTTAAAATCTTCCTCAGATATGGATGTTTGTACACTACGTGGTTGTGAAAGCAACTGTCACAGTTTGTTTGCTGTTTCTTTCATCAAGCTTTTCTTACCAGCTCTGATCAATGCTTTTCTTCCTTCATTCCCACTGGTGACACCTCACTGAGTTTCTGTGATCTTGACCCTGCAGTGCTGAGGCTGCTGAAGCTCTTTTGCTTGTCCTTAGTCCATGTTGGGAACTCACCTCTTGCAGTCATGAGGGTCTTCAAGCAGTCCCATTCTTGAAGATGACCCTGTATCCCCTTCAAATTACCAGTTTATGCTGAACACTCCAGCTCAGTGTGCAAACTGGGGGATAGTGCTGCTCCCCAGGCCCTGCTGCTGCTCATGGGGCTCTGACATCTGTCTATGGGGCAGGGATGAAACTCCAACAGACACAGCCTGTGACACTCATGGCTGTCATCGTTTTTCACAGCCTTCTGGAGAGGTGGCAAAGTCATTTTGGTTTTACAAGTGACAGCAGAGGCACAGAGCTACAACAGTCCAAATCCTCAAAGATATTTAAACAGCTACTTTCTGTATTGGTGCTGGCCTCAAGCAGGTATCACCTGTCTGATACAGGTTCTACAGGTCCTTCCTGACAGCATGAGCTTCATTTTCTTTCATTTGTGAGAGGAGAATATTTGTTTCAGGGTGGAAGAGTCCAGTCTTAGAGGCTACATGGGTGTTGTTAGGACTTGGTAATTTTATTGTTATGGGGTAAGGGGGAATTTTCCTTGTAAGGCCAGGAGTTGTGGTTCAGAAAACTTTCACTGGCCTAACTAAGTAGAAACATTTACAGACCTCATCAGGAGTAAGTAATAACTTTAATGGAGCAGTTAATTAGTTCTGCTCTTTTCAGACGGGATCATTAGAATTTAATGAGAATTAATAATTTCATAAAGCATGGAAATATATTGCCCCAAGCAAAATATGGTAACACACATTTCACAGATAGCTATTTTAAATGAATACGGTGACATTTTCTCATATTGTTGGATGATCTATAATATTTTTATGTAGTAACTCAAGATAAAGTATTTGGATCACATTATAAAATATGTTACTGTTCGAAAATACCAAGTCCTCATTGTTTGTGAATACGAATATAATACATATGATAATACATACAATAATTAAATACAGCAATGTAAATGAAATTCTTTATCACTGTTGGCTTTTTTCTTGAACATTTAAAGACAAAGATCACCTAGAAGCATCATTGAAGAGCAGCAGAATTCCTTTGCCATGTGCTGCAATCTCTTGTGTCAGCTTTACCACACTACCTATTGATAAAAACGAGCACATTAATAGTTTGAGAATGTCATAAAAGGAGGACAGAAAATATTCATAAAACATCTATTTGGGGGTATTTTAGTTGGACATCATTTTGTAACATGATAAGTAATGTAACAAACAACAAATAAGTATTCCATACAGGGGTATTTTTTAGTCTAGCATTTTATGTAAATTATAATCTATATTTTTTGGGCTTCAACTATTGTTCATGGCATAAAAAGAAGCCATTTCTCATTTCCAGATTCTGGACTAATTTAAATTGGCCTGACTTCCACTGACACTCAGGAGGTTGTACTAATGTCCATGAGTCAAGGATGGGGCTCAAATGCTTTAATGAAGACTTTGGAAGTCCTAGAAAGGAGGGAAGGAAATTCCTTCTATATATGCTATAGCTGCTGATGTGTCTTTTTCACAGAATTTTTCCTTTGCTGCTTGAACATATGGATGACATCCTCTATTGTATTCATTGCAAATTTAAATAGTTGATAGATAAACCCAAATTTGATGGATGTTATGAACTGTTCCTCTGAACATGGCCTGAACTTGCAGGTTAAACAAACATAGCATAAAATGGAGGCAGCCAAAGAAAGTGTTGATCCCGTCCAGCCCCCACCCCTACATTGTGATGTAACAACATCTAAGATCATCATAAGATCTAACACGGTATAATCTGCACAAAGATGGTGCTGTGGGGCAGAGATGCAGACTTGCACAGTTTCTAATCTTATTCCTGAAAGAATTGAATCTTGGACTAAACATGTCAGAGTGAGTAAGGGCCGAAGCAGAGCTCCCCTGCCACTGGGGCCAGGCTGTGGTACCCTATCATTAGAGCACTCTGTGTGGGGAGATCTGAATTCCTCATGCTGTAGCAAAACCCAGCCAAAGCACAGACAGATCAAACTATTCAGCTTTTCATGATGGTCCAACCCATTTAATTTTTCAAAACTGCAGAGCAGTGAAATGAAGCATTCTTTCATTCTTTCTTGCTGGCTTTTCTGAGAAGGGAAAAAAAAAAAAAAAAAAGAAGCAAGAGAAAATGTTGGCTCAAACTTCAAATGCATGATACATCTCCCATCACAGATGTGAAAGAAAATTACCTACCAGATCTTTTTTTCAGTAGGAGTTTCTATTTAAAGCGAAACATGTGATCATTAGAGTTCGATGAAAAACTGCTGCAATATATACAAATATATATATATGTATAAATATATATATAAAATTCTGCAAGAGTACTTGAAATGAGCATTCCAAGTATTGGCCATCCACATATGCAACAAAATATACTCTGGTTCTCTCAGTTTTTCTTATTAACCATTTTAGATTTAAGATGCATTTTTTCTCAGCCTCTTTTTCATCTTCCAAGCTGATATTTTCTGTTCCTATAATGATTGCTGTGTACTGCAGCAGCACTGAGGCTGGAAATTGAGAGCTACTGTTTCTGTATAACAAAAAAGAGAACCTCCTCCAGAAAGCTGGCAAATACAAGAATAGAGAGAGGGGATATGTGGGCACAAGAGAGAAGGGGAGACATTGCGATGGCGCAGCTTGTTGTACATGCAGATGTGGAGGGTGAGATTTGAGCACTGCTCAGTAATCACTGGGTAGGGACTTGAATAGGCACAGTATGTGGCAGCATCTTAAAAGCCCTGGGGTCTGATGCCAGCTGGTACCTATGGGCAGTGCTCGAGGACCCTGCCCACTGCCTCCTTTCCTACTCTGAACCATGTGCTGGAGGGAGCCCAGGTTTGGCAGCAATGGTCTTTTTCCATTCCTGTTCTGCAATAATTTTCCTTTGTTCTCCCTAAGCAAGGGGGAAGGTAAGGGAAGGAAGAAACGTCATGTCTGGTACCTCAGTTACTCCTGAGTTACATTTCTACCTGCTTTGGAGGCATTGGTGCCGTGAAATGACCATGCATTCCCCGTGGGAGGACAAGCAGAGGAAAACTCCCTGTGCTTGCTTGAAGGTAGCCAGCAGCCTTACACTGCTCCTAACTGGCCCTGCTAGAGACATTGCTGGACTTTTCCTTTTGAAGTCTGCCTTACACCTGTCTCCATCTTCACAGAGGTCAGGGCCATGAGGACAATTGCTTTTCACTCACATAGGGGATTTTTCCTCAAAATAATGAGTAAAGAAAATGAATGGCAAGAGCAGCTTTCCTAACCCAGATCTTCTATGTTGTTTGAATGTTGGTTTAGGCATTAATTAGAGAGCAATGAGCATCATCAGTTCTACACTTGATCATATCTCATATGATTTACAAACTAGGTACTTGATCGTGTCAGATGTCAAATTGCTGTATTTTACGAAATATTGATACCAAAGTTTTGTTTTCAGCATTTGCACACCCTTTTAGTCAATTAGCAGTAAAATGAACAGGTTTCAGTTTGGTGAGAGCTATTGTAATTATATTTACAATGCAGTTTATTACCATATGCTGAATATGTTTGTACTTTTGTATTGCACCTACAAACTCCATCAAAAGAACATTAAAGCTGCAAAGTGCTGTATTCTGAAATTGGGAAATGAAGGTGTTTTCCTGTGCAAACTTAAAACTCTTTAGGGAAATCAGACTTGCAGATTAGCTGTCTGGATGCTGTATACAACGTGTGAGGAGAGGCAGCAACCTCCAAGTGGGATTTAAACAAACTCGTGGTCTGTAAGTCACCCACACTCACTAATTGGAAGTGCAAGAGACAGGGCTCCATCTGAAATCTGAACTCTCTCCAGAAGTGAAGTACCTGGCTGTGGTCATTAAGGAGCTTCCTTGGTGTGTGCAGGACCTGCAGCCTGCAACAAGCAGCTCTGCTGGTCTCTGCTCCTTTCCCAGAGGAGAGAGACATCAGGACAATCTCCAAGGGAAAGGCGTGTTGCTGGGGGAAACTCCTGTACTGCAGTGAGATTTCTATTTACTTCAGGGAGAGTGTAACACCCTGGCTGCCACAGGGATGCTTATGCACTGTAAGTGTGACTGTAACTGGATAAATGCAGAAATGTTGCAGGAGTAGCTGATGGACTTGAGGGCTCCCTGACTTAGGCACCACCTGCACTGCCAGGTATGGCAATGTACTCTTGGCCACTTTCTGTGGCTCAGTGGATATTCACTTCTTTGCTGAACTCCAGCATAACTTCAGAATGAAGGGGTTAAATGCACCCCCCACAGATTTGCCCTGTCAATGGGATCTAGGAGTGTTTGAACTCCCTTCAGTCTGTGGAGAAGGAGTCTAAGTCTGCTGTTCCTGTGCAAGTCCTCAGTCAGGAAACGATTTTATAGAAGGGATTACTGCTGCTAACTGCAGGGGCATCATAAAACCGGTGATCCCTGCTCCACCTCTGGAAGGAGAGGCTGGAGGTAGAGGGAGTTTCAGACAGGGCACACCAAAAGGATACAGGTCCTACAGCCCCAAGGGAAGAGAGGAGCTGCCACAGTGAGCGAGAACTGCCCGTGTCCTCAGTGCACTTCTCTAGCAGGGGGCTAAGGACTATTTACTCTTTCATTAAAGCTGAAATTGTTTAATGCATATTAAGAAAGGCTGGGAAGGCAGGCAGAAAGCTCACAAACACACCTTGTCTGCTGTCTCCTTGTTCAGGAGGATCTTCAGATGTGCATATCCTGGAGATTTTGCACAGTTCTCATTCTGGATCTGAGTTTGAACTCTGGGGCTACTGTCCTTGTGAGCAAAGCAAAACTTCACAGTGAGCAAAATTCCTGCTACTTCAACCCTTGGAGCTGCAGTGATGGCCTTCCCCTTGCAATGGATTGGTTGGAAGGCCTTTGCCCAGTGCTACAGCTAGAAACTATAGAACCTGACTAAAGTTTGTGGGCCTGGGAGCCATGCCAAGCACATAAATGCCATTTAGCAGTATTTTTGTCAAATTTCTCCTTTATGTGATGTTCTCTATGTAATGGTATAGGAGCCAAGCCTAAAATTTATTCTTCAATGTGTTTCAACCTTAGCTTCTGTCCACGTTCTTTAGCTGGTGTGAATTCATGTAGCTCCTTTGGCTTTAGAGATGTGATGATTTACACCAGCTGAAGAGAGGTTCCCTCTTTCTAATGTAATATCATTGTGTCTTTTAGTGTGGTATTTTCCTGTCATTTCATTTCTCATTCTTTTCCAAGAATCTTAAATGTTTCACTATAAACATTAAAAATCCACTTGTGTCTTTGGCATCAAATATAACAATAGAACTTGTTTTTACATCTCTCAGTGGTACAATATAGAGGCATTGCCAAAAGCTATCCAGTATCATTACAAACATGGGAATGGAAGACATATATAAACATAGAAGTGTAACCCCTTTCTCGAATAAGAGTTTATAATAGCAACAGTGAACTTGACCCGGTGCATTTCCTGTAGGGATAAGGTGACCTGCAGGGGTTAATGGCCCGTGGCTTTGCCTTGGGCTATCATCTCACCCAGCCAGTGATTAATCCTGGAGAAATGCCCTTTGCTCCCATCATTATCCCTTAAATGGAACCTTTAGAATTCAAAATGATTTTGGAATGGAATTTACCACTGCCCTGCACTCCATTCATTGCAAGGAACTTTACTGTAACTGCATGTCACACTCGCATAAATAACCTTCAGAGGGAAAAAAAAAAAGAAAGATGAAAGGATTGGCCCAGAAAAAAGGAATAAAACTCCAGTGCAGGCTACCACTTCTGGTAATATTCCAACAGCATGGTGATTCTATAACAGGAGGCTAAAGCTGCTGCAGCAAGTGGAGGTAAAAGAGTCTGAAAGCATTTGATGTTTATAAGAATTTTCCTGTCTGAGCATTAACTGTAGCGTATTTTCAGGCAGCAATGTGTTATGTGTTTTATTTTGTTTACTTAGCTGTTTCCCAGGCATATTCTTGACAAACTGGGTTTTCTTAATAAACCTAGGATGGCAAGGTCCCTGAAGTGGCAACACATGGTCTGAAGAGCTGCAGAAGGAACTGGTTATTCCTTCGGACAAGCAAAGTGCAAAAGAAACCGTGAGTGTTAAGGTATTGCTCTGCTTCAAAGCCAGAAAGCTTCATTCAGTTCATCTGCTGACCTCTCTTGCAGGTCTTTTGCTTGCAAATTGTATCTCATACCTAAGCAGCTCAGGTACAGCATATTTCTTACATTTTATTCCTGAGAATGGAGTAAAATCTGTGGTAGTAAAGCAATCAGTGACCTCAATCATGTCTATACTCTCCTCTTTATCCATCTGATGTAGACTTTGTGCCTGGCTATATTAAGGTAAACATGCCTAGTACACAAGGTTGTAGAAACAATTAAATCTACTTACTGATTTTTATCTTTTTAGAGACACAGGTTTCCTCATACACTGTTTTAATCAAGGAATGTTTCAGACAGGAAGATAGCCAGCATCAATGCTGGACAACGAATTTAGCACAACTCTACCATTAATGCACTGGTGATGGAAGTCTGCAATGCTGTTCTTGCAGTTTCCCATGTCATATGTTCTGATCACACTCAAACACATGTGGGAAGCACATTCCTAATGTATTTGGAGTAATTTTATATGTGGTGCCGTGTCACCTATTGCAGAAGTGACTCTGGTGGTAGCGGTCACTCAGTGTATGGCTGTGTTTTGATCCTAGTAAAGGCCATTTTTTATTCAGTCATATCTTGCACACAGTTTTGGTTTGGTTGGTTTTTCTTTTCATTTATTGTGGATCAACCTCAAGCAAGACAACCTATAGTTACTGCAAAGTTGAAATATTCTCCATCTGGTTCAGGGTTAACAGAATTTGTGATGGTCTCCAATAAGCTTCTTACTCTTCCTGTGATGTGTGGCCAGCATGCAGCAGAGTGAAGCAGGGCTATCCCACTCCTGGGCCTGGCTCCTGGACACTGTCCCTGCGTGGTGCTTGTCTGCCAGAAGCTGCTGACTGCACCATAGAGCCACTCAAAAGCAGAGATCTTCTGTGGTCTTCTCTGATGCTCTTTCAATGAGTGAACCCAAATCCAGATTTTGATGGAAAACGGCCATCCACACTGTACCAACATTCCCTGCAGGTGGTATCAGGAATGGTTTCTGATAAGTACAGGAGATGGTGGGGCCCTTCTCTGAACCCTGGCATTGCTGAGCAATGAGCCTGAAATGGACTTTGCCTGGTCTCTGGGCTGAGTGGACCTCTGGTCTCAAACCACGAACAAGAACTCTGTGGATCAGTGGCTGAAGGTACAGTCATAGGTACAAGGTCAGCATTGCAGAAGCATACACACTGAACAGTTCTAGCACTCAAAGCCTAGACTTTCATATTCTTAGGGTTTAGTTTTTAAAATATTCTCCAGCTCCTCTACTTCTGCAGTAGCCAGAAAAGGCCATGTTGTTTTGCCATGGATTTCTGTGGCTGCTGGGCCACCTGCAGTGCCCAGAGAGAAGCTCAGTTCCCAGGTCTGGGACCAGGACTTTGAGATTCTTTGCTGTCTAAGTTCCTGCTGTGCACTGTGCCAGTCAGTTCTAATGTAAAGGCAGACAATACAAATGTGATTCTTTGGCTTGCTGGCCTTGTTTCTTGATAACAATCTCATCAGCCTCTCTTGTATCTCGCTCATTCATGGTGTCTCAACCAAATTCTAAAGGATGGAGGATGTGTCACTTTATGGAAAGATGCAAGACCTCTTGGGAAACTGTTGGAGAGCTGTATTAACCAGAGGATACAAATACAGACCCTGGGGCTACCTCTAGCTGACCAACTCCCTCATGTTTTGAAATATTTTCCCCATGATTTCCTTAAATTTTCTTCATATTTGAAAATCGAGCTGAACCTCTGACTACATTTTGATAAGCAGCCTATTAAGTGGGCACTAATCATACATAAAGATTTAGCATTAATCATTCAAAGTAACACAGGAAAGGAAGAGAAAGTGAGGACTAGGTTTGTTTGTTTGTTTGTGGTTTTTTTTTCCCATGATGATGGAAAAAGGCATTAAATATTTTATTAATATTTATTAATATAAATATTAAATATTTTGTGGATATTTGAGTTTTTAAAATGGGATTTATCTTCCTTCTTATTTTTCATCAAGACTGTAAACATTATAAAATAATATTTTGTAAGTATCAATATTTAAATCACTGCTTATGAGATTTTTTCCAGAGGTCTTTGTTTCTTTGTTAAGAGAACGCTCAGCATCAGAGATTCCTAATACATTTTTAGCAAAAGCAGGTATCAGAATAGATGCCACATACATACATAACTGAATTGAAAGAGGGGTGCATGTGTTCACTTTTGGGAGTAGCTTTAGTTCTGAAAATGAGAAGAAAAAAAAGCTTACAGTTAAATTTTTTAAGTGTTCCAGTTGTTAGGAAAAAAAGGAATTTTGTCTGAAAATGAGTGTTCTGATTCTAGTTTACTGGGAAGGAGAAACAGTAATAAATCGTATCATGTTTACAAGCACCTGTACAAAGTGTTGCCATATGTGTAAAACCTCAGGGCATGTGGTGCCATACCACAGTTGGGACACCCAACCTTCCTTCTGTTTTGTTGCAGGAAGAAAGTGTCTTGTCCCTGTCTTGGGACTGGGAGAGGCAGTCTGGGATGGGACCAGTGTTACCAACATCTCTGTAATATGGGATTATCTAAATCAGATTTATGTCATGTTTTTTTACTTAAAGACAATGAAATTCCTTGTTGGTTTAATGCCTTTTTTTTTCTTTTTTTTTTTTTTTTCCTTTTTTCTGCAATACTTCCAGCTATGAGAAAACATTTAAAACAACCATATGCCTGAAAATAATTCATTATGAATTCTGTTAAATTCTACCAACTGTTTTCATTTCACCAGTCTTAGAGCTATGTTTCATTGTGTGTTTGGAGGGAATCAGGCACCACAGAACCTGAAACCTGAAAGAGACCTCTGCATTTTATTAGGTTATAAATAATGGTAATAATTTGATGGAGCTCCTTGAATAACACAACAACAGAATGGGCTATGGTTTACAGCATCATACCTTGCTTTGTCTGTAGAGCTTGTGCTGCAGATTGCTTTCCTACAGATTGGCTCCTGCCAGTGACAAGGTCATAAATGCCCACCTCAATAATTGGCTATGTCTAAACCCCCAATTTAATCCCTATATAGGGCACCGTGTACTTTTTAAGATGCAACTTGAAGAACTTAAAAGAGTGGAAAATATGTTCTTATTAAGCTGTGGTTGAGGCTGCCATGTGATAATGCAGGGGTTGGGGCTGACAGCTGGTCCCAAGCATGTTAAAAGGGAGCAAACAACAGCCCTGTAAAGGTTCCAAGATCACTCCACTGAGACATTGGACAGTCCAGGACTCGTCTAAAATTCCTTTTGTTTCATAAAATAATTTTCATCTATTTAAAAGAAGGACAGAAGAGGGAGAGAAACAACAAAATTTCTTAAAACTAGAAACCAGAAACTTTTGTAATCTGTGACTATTTTTTAAAGAAAGCATTGTTTCTAATCAGCTCCATAAGTTGGATTGTATGGTACATGGATGGCTATGGACTTCAAGCACACTTTGTCTTCTCCTGCCTCTGCTCACAAGGAGCTCAAACACAAAATATCACTTGGGGAAAATAAAATTAGAAACTGCATTGGTTGTCTTGTACTTTGCTCTTTCACTTCCAGCCCTATCTGATCATCATGACCTTTAGATAAGGGGGTGTATTTGGAGACATGTTGCCTTTGCTGGCACAACAAATAGGCTGCTTTCTAAATCACCTGCTAGACAGACTTTCCAGTGGCAATGTAATGTCTCTGTGCTCATTCCTGGGTACAGAGGTCCTTACTCCCAATGGAAGGGGACAGGGACATGCAGTGAAGCTGCACACCAGAGATCATAGAGGGTATCCCCTTAGCTAGTGACCATGTGTATTCCCCAGACAACTTTTTCAACAGGAGAAGGGCAAATGGCCTTCTGGAGTAATCCTTGTTTGCAGAGATTTGAGTTCAGCTGTCAAGGAAGGGCAGCAAAGCCACTTTTGTTCCACAGAGACTTGTGGCATCATGGCCGTGTTGCAGCCATTTATCATCAGCCTCTGTCCCAAACCAGGGCCTCTCACATGATAGCACAGAGTGCCACTGCCCCTTTACTGACTTGGTCCCTGCTTAATCAGTTTGTTCAGGTTTTGAATGCTGTATTCAAGCATATTTTTAACAATGAAAAGCTCTCTGTGCTAAAAGAAAGGTCCTACGTATTTGAGTCACATTCTTTTCTCTCCAATCGTTTCAGGTTTTGTGTCACTTGATTTGTACTAGCTGTGGCTCATTATGAGAAGTATTTGTCAGTGTGGGCACTAAGGCACGCACAGCCCTACATGTGAAATTTAATTATGGGCATGGGAATTTCCTGTCCATTCCCTTGAAATATTGTTGCTTAAAACTTGATAGAGTGAAGGTTTTGCAAATTGAAAGAGAGAACCATGAAGGAAGATAGACAGAGGAATAGACAGAGGGGTCCAGAGATGTCTGATGTCTGGGGATTGAAGAAAAAACCCAGGTTCCCTTAGGAGGAGTGAATGACCCTGGAGCCATTGGAACAGGGTAAAAAGAGGACACCCTGAAGGCACTGAGGGATACAGGATGGAGTCTGATGACAAACACGGAGGGATGGATCCTTGAATTGGATCAAGAGATTAAAAAAGGGCTTGGATGGGAGAAAGAAAGAAAGAAGGTTAGGGCTGGAGGGAGAACCTTTAAATCTGAGATTGTGAGCACAGGATGCACACATTGGACATTACAGTGCAAGGAAAAGCTATGGGATAAAATTGACATAATTTGTATTTCATAGATTTTCTCCACCTCTCCTATCTCACTAGAAAGATTTGAGCAAGTGCTGAGCCCTGGTCATCAGTGCAGAGCTGAGCAGGACAGAAGGTCTTTGCCTCCTGCAAATGAAGCCATTGGTGGGAACCCTCCTGGTCATGCAGTGATGCTGTTTGTATCCTTGCTTGAGAGGAGTTTTATACAAGATGGAGAAATCTTTCTTTACAGATGGGCAAGTGACATCTTCATTGTTACTCATGTCTTTCTTGAGGAAAGGACTGTATTAAGCATTTCCTAAGTATTCAGGGCCTCTAACTGCAGAATCTAATCATGCTGCAGGACTTTGCTTCATCTTTAGAAATCTCATTTAAGTAAAAGAAACCCCTATAGCTTGTAGTCCCCTTTGCTCACTTCAGGTTATTATACCACTACTGCTGTTTCTGTCCTAACACCCTGTAACCTCCCCCTCCTCCCAGGGAGCACAGCTCTGACCCTCAGCTCCAGTGGCAGAGCACCAGCCACATACAGGGCACACGAGCATTATCACATACAAGGACATGGGGCAGAGATGGGTTTTTTGGAGAGAAAAAGATGGTAGGAGGTAGCTTGTTCCTGTTACATCATCACAAAGAGCTACAGCATTATAACAGAGGCTCACAAAGGCATTGAGACTCCCTTAATTATTACTCTCTTTCTCCCTGCTCTAAATCCATACCTGGTAGAACTTCAAGAAGGTGTTGAGGAGCTCTGCTAGCTGCAACCTGACAGCTAAGAGTGGTATCTTAATCAGCAGAGCCTGAGGCACGGCCACAAACTTCCCAGGTGTTTTTCTCTGCCTACCAGTGTGATGCCTGTCACAGCTGCTCACTGGCTGCTTTTCACTGATGAACATTCAACAGATTTCAACCAAGCTTCATGACAGTGCTGTTGTCACTCGTGGTGCAGCTACAGAGAGCTGGATGTTGTCTCCGTGCTCTTGGGAGGGAAACCGTCAAAACACCAGCAGACAGCGGAGTTGCTGCGTTGTCTCCCTGAGTCCGCAGATGGTATGAAAATAGGGAGCTTTCATTTCAGCAGAATGATAAAATCTGAAGCTTAATTGTGACAGCTGCATTTGCATTAACTATTTCAGTACCTGATTGTTTTAGCAACATGTTAAAAACCTGAGGCTATCAGTTCCCTCTGCCATGATAATGATCTCCAGTTCAGAAGTCAACTTTCAGCTGCCACCCTATTAACTTCTGATGCTGTTTTCAGTTGATAGTATAGGTTGTCATGTTGGAAACTGAAAACATAGATACGTACATTTAATTTAATATTTAGAAATTGCAAGTCTTTCCTGTCTTGATTATACTGTTTATTTTCCTCGTTAGGATGATGGAAATTCTTGGCTTAGGCTATGGAGAAGATCTTCTAGGTCAGTGTCAGCTCTTTCTGAAGGCATTCCCTGGAACACATCTGTTTTGTACACAATTGCATGACCAGAGTGTCCTGGGGTGACTTTATGATACTGGTATCCCCAGTTGTCTGGTTTATGTTATATATTAAGTTCTGCACCTTTAAGACTGGCTTTGAGAGCGAGAGTGGGGGGAAGAAGAAGCCACAGTTTGTGTTAAGGAAAAACATCACTCCCCCACATCCCGCTCCTGGACTGTGGTGTCTGCAGCACGGACAGACAGCGGGACAGAGCTTCTCTCTGGATTTTAGTTAGCTTTAGCTAGCTGAGGCAGAGGAGTTCCCTGGAACTTTGTTTTTTTTCCCTTTTTCCTGAATCTGTGTAAACCTGCTCTGGACTGAACACCCAGCCAAACCCCGGGAGCTCACGCCTGTGGCCCACCGGGGCCTGGGCCTTGGCACTTTCCAGCGCCGGAGGGACTGAAAAGAACCTGAGCGAGCCGAGCTACACCACATGAAAAGGACTTTTCTTCCTACTAGATTTGCCATCCCATCAAACAGCAAGAGGTTTTCTTATTTAATATTACTCAATTTCTGTTAAATAAACAGCTTTTTCCTCTCCAAGGAATTTTTTTTTTTTTCCTTTTCCCGGACCAGTTGGTGGGGAGGGGCATTTCCCTGGGGAAATCCCCATTTGGAGTTTTCCTCCCTAATTTGCCCTAAACTAGGACACAGAGCTACAGCTGAGGAGCTTTTCAGTACCACTTCCCTAGTCATGATAGTTGGATTACTGTATCAACCATTAATTACTCTATAAAGAATACAAATAACTGATATTCATTTGGATATGGGGTCAATTTTGCACCTTTAGAAAACTTGAGATGTAGCTGAGTTCCAGCAAAAACACAGAAACTTAAAACACATTACTTAAAATCAGAGAAAACTTTCTTGAAAATTGATGATATTCCATTTCAACAGTTACTGTGCTTTAAATTTTATCTACAATCAAATTTAAGAACTTTCCATAAATCTAAGCATTATTTTTGGAGAAAGTAGAATGTGAAGTATTTGCAATAGGAGGTGTCAGTACATAGCTGAAGAATGGAAACAAATTAATACAATATAAAGCTAGACGTACACTTGAAAGCTAACAGTCTTACTTGCAACTTATTTTAACTTAACGCTATCACCATAGTCTCCACTATTTGGTCATTATTTGGAGTCATATAGTCTACTGATGTGGAGATAATGTCACAGTCCCAGAGTAATAGCTTTCTGTTTGGAGGGTATTGAAAGAACAATCGTTAGGAAATGAAAACTTCAGAGAAGCCTGAGCCCTGAGATAAAAGAATGCAGATACCTTATTTACCCATATCTCGTTAGAATCCAAAATGCAAAGGTGTATTTCATATTGATAGCAAGTTATGAAAGCATCACTATCAACTCAGTTACAGTCTAACAATTCTCACACTTTTAAGAAGAGTGGGAAGGGCACTCCACAAGAGAGAGAAGCTGAGAAACTTGACTCTATGCAACAGTACTAATTAGAGAAAAGGAGGAAAAAGCAGCTCACTGTAGACTACAGTAGCTAGTAGAATAGGGATGGAAACAGAGGAGAGAGAAAAGAGACTGGGAAGAATAAAACACTTAAACATCATTTGCCCAAGGATAATGCTGGGGTAAAATATATAGTTATCAGTGAGATTCTGTAAGATTTACAAGCATCAGATCAAGCTGACTCACTTGCTATCAGCTGTAACTATGTAAAATATGCTGCTCCAACTAAATTGGCAAAAGGAAATAAAAAAAGAATGGTTTGCACATAAAGAGCTAAATTTTATGTTGATTCACCATATGTCCCTTGCCACCTCAGAGAAATAAAGATCTGAAGAGCATAAATATGCAAAGAATGTTGGCCAGGTTTTGCATTTTTAGTATTTTCTAGTTCTTCCATAAGTACAACACTCTTGCATCGGGTCTGACTGCTGTCAGCTGCATTGGTTGTAGAATTCTACAACTGATAGATAGCAAAATACAGATAATTTATGGGTCCCTTTTCGTTGGAGTAAGAGCAAAACACAAGTCATCTTGTTGATATTCATCCAGTTGCAAGACTATTTCCAGGGAACATGCTTAACACGTAAACTTTTGGAGTAGGGACTGTCTTTTGTTCTATGTTTGTGCCAGGTGGTCTTGGTCTCTAAACAGGGGTTCTGGTTGCACTCATAATAAATAATCTTTAAAGATTATAGTAATTCTTGATTTGGAGGTGACAAAGAGGTGTAGAAAGCAAGCCAGTCATTAATAAAAATCCAGCCTAGGCTGGCTTAGCCTTTTCAGTGCTGTGAGCCAAATGTCAGCTTTGGGGCACCTCTGTAAGCCGATCTCTGGAGCTCTGTCAGAGCAGGGTTCTCCCCCAACACAGGTGGGCTGACAGTTTACAGAGTAAGTGTTTGGGCATGTGGAGGTGCTTGGGGAGGTAATATGCCAGCTGACACAGTCCTGGCAGTCAGCTCTGGCTCATGGGCTGCTGCTTTGATCTGGCCTTTTCATCGCACTCATGAGAACTGCTCCATTTTTTTTCAAATATGCTGATAAATTTATAATTTTCCCCTGTATTTGCATAACTCATGTAATCGCTATGAAGTGACTTGAGAGTTCTCTGTATGTATTCCATAATCCGTGCTTGGGAGTTGTGTCATCTTGATTAGGTGTGATTGTGTAGGGTCTTGCAATGGAGGTTTTGTTCCTGGTCCTTGGCTGAAGGAGAAAAGAGACGCATAGGGCAGAATTGTGGATGCCAGAAGCACTGACTTTCTGACCACTCTATCATGGCAAACACCACATTTTCAGGTGGAATCTTCTAAAATTAATCACCAGCAGACAAGCAATAAATAGGCAGTAGGATACCAATTATGAGTCAGTATGAATGAAATTGGGGTCAGTAATATTCTGTAGGTAATCACTTATTAGAGAAACACACAAATATGTAGCACTCAACTGTTTGTTTGCTCTTCTGTAAGAACAGGACCATGACTGAGGTACAGTCTGCACATTAGTGCACAAAAGACATAAAATAGGATCAAGTAATACATGTATGCACATAAATTATATGATGTTGCAAAAAAATATGTTTCTGTTTCTCTTTGAACCAACCATTTTATAAAAAAAGGTCCAAGAATTTGCAAGGAAATTCAATTGTACACTATGCAACTTGTGTAGTTTGGAAATGTAGTAGCAAACTGTAACACAGGCTGTTATAATTACAAGGTGATGCAGGGCTAAAATCAGAGTGAGAATGAAGCCCTTATATGCACATAACTCATGATAGATCCTAAGGTGTTTGGGGAAAACTAAGGATTAGCCTGATTGACCAGCAGAAGCTGAGTCATGCAAGGTTCAAAGACAGAAAAACTGAGCTACCTTAACTCGGAATCTATGGAAAAAAAGCCACTAGCAGTACCTTTAGCTACTCATGGAAACATCATGCTAATTTGTGCCATTCTGCTCCACCTCTTAAACCATACATTTTGGTTAAAAGTTGCTGCATTCACTCTCAAAAGCCTGTATGCTGCTTGTTGCCTTTTTCTTTGAAGTTCCAACCAGCATGAGCCTTCAGGAAAGTGCCTGTCCAAATGGTATCTGTGCCTCAAGAGGGATACGAGGGTGTGAGCTTTGCAGCCACCAGAGGTAAAAGCATGACTTGCCTCCCCAGACAACTGCTTCCAGGCTTACTCTCATCTCATGAGAATGTGAAAAAAGGTAGCCACTCCCAACCCTGAAATCAACTCAGTTGGTCAGAGCCTGGTGCTAATAGTGCCAAGGTTGTGGGTTTGATCCATGCATGGGCCATTCATTTAAGAGTTGGACTTGGTGATCCTTGTGGGTCCCTTCCAATGTAGAATACTCAGGGATTCTGTTTGTCACTAAAGCAAGGAATCTGAAAAGCCCTTGCTTGTGGTCAAAGGGAGCAATCAAGAAGACATCTTGGCATTTAATAAGACAAGACCTAGAAAAAAACAACTAATGTACTTGATCTGAGTGGTTAACCAAAAATCAGCTTCATATGAGTATTTTTTTTTGTAATAAGAAATCACTGGTGGAAGGATGTACTTCTTTGATGCTGTTATGATTATTTTCAAAGACCGTGCATAGACAGTCCTAGTCCCTGAACACAGTAGAAATGTGACAGCAAGGAGAGGTATTTTTTCTGTAGTCCAATCCTTTACCAGTTCTTTCTATTCACTGTAAAAGGGGACTTCCTTTAACATAAAAGTCATTTTTGCACAGTCTCTAAGTCTGCCATACTGTTCATTTTCCTACTGCATATGTTTGACATCTGTAAGAAATATTGTCGTACATGGTTTGAATATACAGCCCACCACTTAAGCCATGCAGAAAATCTGGAGGAGATGGCAGAAGCTCAAGACATCTGAACAGAACTTCTACTGTTAGAGAGGTATGTGGGTTTTCAACCAGAATGATCTTGATTAGCTAAAAAATAAAAAAGATAAAATATTTCTGTCTTAAACATTTAATGGTGGGTCCATTGTGTTCATTGTTCACTGTGTTTCAGAGTACAAGCAGTGGGGCTGAATAGCAAATCTTCCAGCAAGACAATTGCAGTCCCTCAAATGTTGAAGTCTGGGGAGAATTCTGATTTCTTCCTGTGATCTCATACCTCAACAACAGGAAATCTTCAATTCTAATTTTTAATATGTCAGTAACTCTTCTGTCTTCTACTTTAAAGCACATTAATTTACCTCCTATTTTTCTAATATGCATCAGAAATTTTATCTATTAATTTGTATTGATCTCTTAGGCAAATTACGTATTTGTACATTATATTCTTTGTTTGAAAAAAACATTTGTTTTGGTGGGGTTTTTTTTTGTTTTGGTTTTTAATAATAAGAGAAAGAAAATATAAAACAACTTTAAAAATACAGAGACAATGTAAGACCAGACAGGACAACCATACAGCTCTGCAGACACCAAATCCCTGAGCAGGATTCTCTCCTGGCCTCAGAGAAGATTACAGCTGTGGTATTAAAGGCCAGTTCCCAAGGGCCTTTCCTCTCACATAAATTAGCCGTAAAGCCGTGGCAGAGGGATGAGGCCAGAGGTGGGCATTGACACTGTTGGGAGTTTTGATCTGCTTCTGTCTGGATGGATTAGTTAAAGAACTGCCACAGGATTTAAATTTAAGGAGATAAAGTACAGGATCCTCTCAAGATTTCTTTATTTCAGTTATCATGAAGGAACTGAGGATCCAGAAGAACAATACCTGAAACACAGAGAGTTGCACTGGCAGCCCACTTGTCACTGACATGGTGCCTGGGTTCTGGCTGGCAGTCCAGCCCCAGGGCAGAGAGATTCCGAGGGACCTTTGGTCAAGAAACTCAGGAACAAGCTGTATAGGACCCCAGAGCAGAGTTTTCCCAGCCCAGCTCCATCTTCCCAGGGCCTGGATCAGCCCAGCCATCCTGTGCTGGGCCCTGGTTACGTCCACACTCATTCTCAATAACTCACCCACCATCACTGTCCTGTCCTCAGCATCTCCCTGCTGTGAGCACCAGCTGGAGCATTACATGGTTTCTGGGGTTTTACCTTTCTCTCTTCTCCAGGGCTTGTCTCTGGGCGCTGTGTTGGCTTCCCATGAAGTGGGAATCTGGAGAGCAGAGGAGATGTGAGTCTCTGTCTCTGTCTGGAAGTTTTTTATGGGATAAATGTTCTATGCGAACAAATCCAATACCTCATTATCGTGACAGATATGGTCCTTAAGGGTTATCTGGTCAGTAGCAATAAGAAATAAAAACTATAAATTGGTATCCTAAGTTGCTCAGGATCCAAAATTGTCCTCCTCTAGTGCAAGGTGTGTATTCCCTGTTGTAAAGATTCTGTGGAGATCAGATGTTAAACCATATCCCACTTCCTGCCTTCTCCAGCCAGCCCAGAAGAGTTTCAGCAATGCTTTCAAAATGCTGTGAGTACCAGGGGCCATACAAAAGTGTACTGACTGGTAAACCTACATTTGTTCCTGGCAAAATACAGCCTGGTGCCACAGATTAGGAATGGTAGTCCCTAGTTTAGTACTCCCCCTAAAAAGAGAGTCACAAGCTGCTCCCTCCCCAAGTTGGTAAGAAAGACAAAAGGCACAGGTAATGAGTTAAGAACAATTTATTGGGAAAAATGAGATAAACAATGAGATAAGAAAGACACAGTAACAGCAACAATATTATTAACAAAAGGGTACAAAAGAGAGGGTGATTTACATGCAAAATGCTCATCCCACAGCAACAACGAACATGGCAGATGTTTCCTACTCCCGCCATGCTTTTCTCGGCCCAAAGCCTTGCCCCTCATCTTGGAAGCAAGAGTGCCTTAAACCCTGGCAAAGATGTGGTAGAGAATCACAACTTCCACATGACCACACAGTTCCAGGTTCCTCCCCCTCACAGCTACTGCAAAAATTTACTCTGTCCTGGCCAAAACCAGGCCATGTGGATACAACCAGGGAAAGCAAGGACAGCTTGAGGTGGCAGTTTGCAGGTACCTGATCTCTGCCATTTGGCTCAGCACACCTAAGCCTGAACACAGCTGCAGTGACTGAACACCGTGGATGTAGGCTGGATGACTGTACTAAGTAGAGATGGGTGGGATCACATTATAAGCCCTGCCAATGGCTTTTTTCCACTTCTCTGCTCTAGCCCTGCCCTCCCCATCTCTCTCCCGCAGCATGGGGAGGAGGAGGAGGAGGAGGAACAGACACTGTTAGCAGGACAGCATAGATGTCACATATTCTTTAGCTCCCATGCTAGACCTCTTATTTTTTTACAAGATGCCTGCTGTTACAGGTGAAATGGATTGATTCCTCTGCCTGGGGAAAGGTCTTCTAGATAGCTAACACAGAAGGCTCTTAATTACCAAGAGGTGGTTCTGGAGGGGATACTTAGCAGGTTGTAGGTGAGAATTGTCTTTTCTTTAGCAATTTCTAGACCCATTAATTACAAAACTGTAATCTAACAGGATCCTGTGGAATGTCAGTCACAGATGGGGGTGGAGAAGTCCTCCCCAGATGATGAGGAGGTGGCACTGATTAGTGCATGACCCCATGGCAGGGCCTGTGGAGTTTGACCTGGGAGGTGAGCAAGACAGGGAGGTGACTTTGACTAGCAAGTCACCTTTTCTTTAGCACACAGAAGAAAGGAGTAAAGAGGGGGAGAGAAGAGGAGGAAAAAAGGGTAAAGGTGGCGAGGAAGTACTGGTCAGGTCAACATCTGCACTGCTACAGTGGACTGGGCTCTCTGGCACCAGTTCACCAGCATTCATTACATCTTTTGCTTAATTTTAAAAGTAGTTTCTAATAATTTATCATACATTTGACAGAGCAGAAAGTAGCTATGGTGCTAGAAAAACTCTGGAAAGAGTAAGCAAATTAAAATGACACAGCTGTTCCAGATTTTCCCAGCCTCCCAAGAAGACAGCTCAGACTGCAGCATGACACACACCACATTTCATTGGCGTAGGTCCACTATTTGTGTCACAGCCAGACAGCTTGCAAAGGAGTTTGGCCCCAATGTAAAAAGCCTTCTTATTTGAATTTGAGAAATACGGAGTCAGATTTTAAAGCTTTTAAATTAATAAAAGTTTAGGACAAAAATATTCAGTACAGCTGTTACTGCTGAATCCAGATGGGGCTTGAAAGATGGACATTCCAGCAGCCCTTGTCCTTCGAGGGTGATGAGCACCCTCCAGCCCTGCTGGCTTCCCTGAGAGCAAGTGTGCAGTCTCTCCTAGCGCTAACCTCATGTGACACTGAACTTACACTCAACACCTGTTGAACTCATAACTCAGGAAGGTGGATGCCTGCCTGTGACCCTGGACTGTCTTACAGCTGTTGACAAAGTGTCATTCAGAGAGGTTCTGATGCCAGGTGAAATCTGGAGTAACTCTATTTCCCACCAGTAGAAAGCCACGGTAGGAAAAATCAGAATAAAGCCCAATGTGGAGAAACTTACTACAAAATGTAAAGAGGTCATAAATCTTGCTCCCAGCTGCACTTCAGATGTGGTGGTTTTATTCTGGACCTGGGTGTATGGCTGCTTTGGGTGCTGAAGCCACCTTAAAAATTACCCAAGTGTTCCCTCACATGAGTATCCCTCACCAGCCCTCTACCTTTTGCTGCAGCATAATATAGAGCAGTTTAGGAAGTGGCATCTTGATGTTATACTAGAGTTGTACTACAAGCTGTTTTGGCCTTTACCTAGACCAGGACTGAAGGAGAGGGTGGGGGAAAAAATCAAAATTAGATCAGCTTGGCATTTCTGAACTTATTCTTGAATCATTTTCAGACTGGATTCATAGGCTCTCCTGAGTACAGCCCACATAACTGAGGAAGATGAGTCTGTTGCAGGGTGACAAACTGCTTGCAGACTGAAGACCATGTCTAATACAGTTCTCTGAAATGGGAGATCTGGTGAAATTCCTTATCTGGAGAAGGACTGGAGGGCAGATTTCCTTACTATTGGAGATACAAGACAGGAGAGAGGAAAGCAATAAATTTTGTTACACTTGTTTTTAATTGATTAAAAAATAGGTTTAGGTTAACTCAGGACAGGTTTTTTTTCCCTAAAGTCAGACAGAAATGATTTCCATATCTCTGCTCAGAGCTGCATTTCTGCACAGCACTCCTTGGCTGAGCCAAGCACAAGCACAGCCTATGTAACACTGTGTCCTTAGGTATGATGGACCATGAGCGTGAATGAAGGAATTACTGTATAGTCTTGCTCTTGATTTGGAATTATGGTAAACATTTATCTACTAATGCAAATCAGATTCAGTCTACCAAGATTGATTTTCATATAATTTGACCTTGTCTAATAAGTCTTCTTGACCAGATGAATTGCAGGGACTTTGCACTGATTTATTTTTGCTTATGCATAAAGTGCTGCATGCTTGTTCATTTATTATGCTTAGCACATCAGACTCAGGAAGATTATATTATTTGAAAATTAAATTTCATACATTGGTATTTTAACATAGACCTCACTTCAGCTGTTTGACTTCCTATAGCTCAGTCCTCCAACATGAATAAATGCATAGAAAAAAAGTTACTTATTTTTCTGAAGTTTGCATGTTAAGTAATAATCCCAGAAATGTCACTGTGTGTACTCATGCTATGATGGAAGAAGAAAACTACACAATGTAAGGTTACCTCAAGCATTTTACCCTAACCTGTATCCACAAATACTGATGTGACTTCATTTTCACTGCAGTGTTATTGTGCCACTACAGGGAGATTTTGCCATTATTTGATCACCTTAGCTTTAACTGTATTCCTTAACATATTTCGGTTTCTATTACTCTTTGCATTAACTCCATCCTAAATCCATAAGTTTTTGTAAGGCTGGATCCAAAGTTACTGACATTAAGGGAAAGGCTCCCGTTCATTTTGACAGCCTGTGTATCAGGCTCCTGAAGCCAGCAGTGCCTTAAGTTCTTGAATCTATTTTAAACAACTATATAGGAAGATAATTGTGTGAGAAGATAATTATGATTCTAATTAATCTTTCTCATATTATTATCTTACATTTCAGCTGAAGTAACCTCATGCTGCTACATTCTTTCAATTACTATGGTTCTTTCCCCCCATCTTCACTTACATTGAAATTTAAAGATATATCATTTACTCATTTAATCAACTACCCCTTTTAGAACATTTATGCTTATAGTAAATTTGTTTCAACACTGATGTCTTCAGTATCTCCCCAGATACCTCTTTGCATCTATTTCAACAAATTGCAGCCTATTTATCATTATTAATTGTTTACAGTCCTTCAAGCAGTCCATGATTTATCTCAAATTATTTAATATAGACCCCCCTTTTTTTAAATATGGAGCTGAATTATGCCATTTAGCCAATTACCCAAGTAAATGAGAGTGTGGTTATCCTGATAGTTAAAAAAAAGTTGTGTTTTGGCCACTCTGTAGTTGGACAATAGAGCCTCTATAAAACTCAGCTAGTCGTGTGTGCATGTACATATCCTTCCAAACAAGTATCAATAAGAACAGATTTGTCATATGACCTACATATATATATATATATATATATATATGTACAAACACACACACACACATATATATATATGTACACATGCATACACATATATATACACATATATATATCTGGAATCAGTCACCTTTTTTAAAAAAATAAAATTTTATCTGTATTAGAGTTAAGATGCCTTGGGATTCTTCACCTGTAGGGCCATGTTTGTAGGGCCCTGATTTTGCAAAGCATTTAAATATGTTACAGTATGGAGTTACACTGGTGTCAACAGAATGAATGTGCCTGAAGAAATGCATTTAAGGCCTGTGAGAGAATTTAAGTAGCAGAAGTTGAAGACAAACCAGTTCTAAAATAACTTTGTGTGGTTCTTCTCTCAATGAAAGTGTAAACATTTAAATGGTGGATACCTGTTACTGTCTTGCCAGTGACAGAATCAAGCACTGAGATCTATAAGAAAATTATATCTACTTCTGTCTATAATGACAGAGATCTAACTTTCAGCCCTTCAACTCCTCATGTTTTGAGATTGAATAGTGTATTTCAGATGCATATAATTTTAGCAGAAATATATCCACATGTGAGAGGCAAAAATATTTCCCTAGAAGACTGATGAAAATTAAATATCAGGTGTTTGAAACTGCTCAGGTGTTTAGAAAGTCAGAATTTGCTGAAGGGAAAGTAATTTGTACCCGAAGATCAGGCAACGCATTAAAAATGCATGTGAAAATATGAAAAAAAAACCCCATAGGATGCATTGTGGAACCATGTTGATAAAATCAATTTCACAGTGAATCATGCAGCTCTGCAGTTCAGTGTTGATAACTCACAATTCAGCTGAGAGTCAGAAAATATTTAGTAATTTTTTTACAGCCCCAACTCTTAAATTTATATGATTACAGCGGGAATTCCAACTTTAATTAAATTTGAAGTAAGTCCCTGCCTACAGAACAATGCTACAAGCCATATTCATGTATGCTCCTAAGACTTGGAAATCAAAGGAAAAATAAAAGCAAGCTGTATTTCTTTTGTTTTTGTAGGCTTTTATTGCTAATAGATTGTAAAGAAGCTTTATTTGTTTCATCTGGAGGATGCTTTATTCAAAATGAGTAACAAAATACAGTACTGAGCTAAGGAGAGGAATACAGTGAAATTAGACAATCTACACAGCATGCTATTTAATCTAACACAGGATTGGAGAGTAACAAACTTTATCCTGGTAAACGAAAGCACTAGTGATAGAGGTTAATGAGGTAAGAGCAGAAATGTAACCTACCTTAATGCCAGTGAAATGATCCACCCAGCTGCTGCATGTTTCCAACTAATAAAATAAAATTGACATGTATTACCAGCTGTGTGTAAAGAACTAAATAAATGATAGATCAAAAGACAAATCATCTCTTTCCCCCTTTTATTTTTGCATAATAAACTGAGTGACTTTATAAAAGAAAAAGAAGGGTCTCTTTCAAGAACTATCATAAATGTACTCCTTTGAAATGTTGGGGTGTCCTCTAAGCATTCACACTGTTCTGGGGATCACACAGGAATTACAAGCATATAACACATGTAAATAATGATAACTTCACTGAGGTTGAAAAATCAGGCTCCCTAAAATTAGGAAGTTTCACAAATGGGGTTTTGTGTAACTCCAGTCTTTTATGAGCTTGTATCTGTTTTGATTGTCATGGTCAGTAAATCTTAGCACTTGTACCTAATGTTGAAGATTGCTCTATTTAAGCCCTGAAGAAGTGTCTCTCTGTCCAAACCCTTATTCTCCAAACCACCATAATTTGATTTAATGAAATGCACTATTTGTGACTGCAAATCCCACTTCATGAGTATTCTGATAGTCCTTAATTAGTGATAGCACTGAAAAACCACATTGCACTTAGTCACATTTCTTCACGTAGCTCTTCATCAAATACCAGTATGTTTCCCATAGGCTAAAGCCAACTAGTCTCTAAATCCAGTCTCTCCTGCCTTCCATCCTCCCTTTTGTCTTGACTTTCTGCCCTCAGGTTTGTCTGGCTGGTTCCAGGTCTGACAGCCACTGTCTCTCTCTGCCCTGAGTCAAGTGGCTCCTTCCTCTTGCACCAGTCACTGTTGACACAGATAGAATGTGCTGCTTTTCCTTGCTACCTCCCCTGAGCAGTTAATGTTGAGGAAGTACATCTTCCCCTGCATATATTTGTTGGAGAATGCATGCCTAGATGCTCCAGTGACAGCCACATAGGATTCTGGAAAGAAAGGAGAATACTTTGTGGCATGGAGGGAAGGCACATCTATATTGTAGTCACACTGGAGCTACAAGCAGATGCAGCACACTCAGTTTGCAAAGGATATTACAGGATAGTTATATTAGCAGTTCATGAGTTTTAAGTTCATGAGTGTTTTTAAGTTAATACCTCTTGCTGCTCTTGGGTCGATCAATATAAACTACAAATAACTTTATATTTGATTAATTTGTTTTGTATCTTGTTTGGCTTAGGATTCAGATCAATGTTCTAAAATGTCTGTTTCTGATCATCACAATTTTTTTAGTATCATCCATCCTTCCTGATTTAGTCTTCCTGGCTCTTTTTAACTGGTTTCCCTGACTGCTTGACCAAGTGTCAGAGAGGTGGCAAGAGCAGGCACAGAGGGCACAAGGAGAAGCAGAGGGTCAAATGCTGATCTCTTGTCTCTGGTGACACATGACAAGACCTGAGGGAACTGCATGAAGTTGCGTCAGAGAAGGGTTAGATTGGATATTAGGAAAAGGTTCTTCACCCAGACAGTGTCTGGGCACTGGAACAGGCTCCCCATGGCAGTGGTCACAGCACCAAGCCTGACAGAGTTCCAGAAGTGTTTGGACAATGCTCTCAGGCACATGGTGTGATCCTTGAGGTGTCCTGTGCAGGGTCAGGAGATGAACTTCAGCCATCCTTCCAACACAGGATACTCTGATTCTGTGAAACTGTGAAAGAGAGCATGGGTACCTTTTGATACCTTCTTATCTCTTCCAGAATCATCTCCTGACCCAAACTCTCCTTGTTCTCCTTGTTCTAGTTCTGAACTGAGGGAATCTCAAAACTTACCACTGAATGGTTAACTATGTGATGAAAACACTGAAAATTAGGTCTAAACCTGTTTATGGGAAGGAGAGAGAAAGCATCGCAGAGCTTAGTGGAGCTGGTCCTACTTATGTGAGAAATTAATCTAGGAAAAAAGTTTAGTTTTGAAGTTCTGTGCTTTCTTTAGTATTTATAGTTTGTCAGCATCACAGGACCTTTCTCTGGATTTCAAGTGCAGCTCGTGAGACTGTAACCCTGCAATCCCATCGGGCTCTTGTCAATAGGTTTGTTGTGCTTTCTCCAATAAGATTATAAACGCTCATTTGCTTTCAGCAGAAGTTTTACCAAGCATCTATTCATATCTTAATGGATTATTGACATAACACAGCAGACTGTTATGAAGTATTCCAATATGTGTAATTAGAGAGTATTTAATCTGCATAATAAAAATCCATATGAACAGTTGTTGTCATTCATGCCCAAAAGCTGCTCATCTAAATGAAGTATCTAGTTTGCCCTATAAATTTAGGGATGGAAAACAGCATTTTGAAAAAATCTAAATTCAAGAATGCCAAAAAGGTGCTTTTACTCAGCAACCCAGATGGGGGCAATTTGATTTCTCTCCACGCACCCCTGAAAAAAAAAAAAAAAGCATATAGATTTGAATGTTACATTGCAACTTTCATCTTAGCTCATGTTTTTTACAGGCATTTGTTGAATATTTATTGCCCCTTTCCTTGTGCCTGTAGTAGGATGCCAAGACAGCATACAAGGATCTTTCTGCCTGGGCTGGGGAGGAAGAGTGGGTCAGGTTCTCTGCACTGTAGGGCCTTGATTTTTTTTACAATCCATACATCCATCAGTGCTCCCACATGTACAGGATGGGCAGAAGGTCAAGCTGGCATATGTATATATCATTTAAGACCGGCTAAAGCATGTGAAGTAGAGCTTAATTAGGAATATGAGTAGTTCATAGAGCATCACTGGGTGCTCTATAATGGGAAAATTTAGGGTTAAAAAACAGCAGGGGAAGAGGAGGTGTAATAGTGCTGAGAGAGTAACCAGTAGGTAGGGGAAATATTTATCCCTGTAGCCTCCTAAGGCTTCCTTTATGAAAGTCTTTTACTAGTTCAAAATTTGCAAAGAAAGCAGGAAAAAAGGAGTTCAAAATATTTAATAAAATGCTTATATATAATAATGTTTTTACTCGTTTTAATAAAAAGTTATTGTGATTTTTATTTTGCTAAGGAATTTCCTTGTGATCAAAATTAGCCAAAACTGAAAGATATAAACTTTTGTTGTAAAGAAATGTTCTGCTAAACCGCTGTCACTCCTTGTTATGTCATGGGCAAAATTCATCTCAAACTAGCCTGAAAACACAAATGAAAAGAAAAAAACCCCAAACAAGGTAAAGCCTCAGCTGTAATTTTCACATCAGCTTTTTACAGCCAGAGCACAATACAGTCATTTTGTGGCATCATAAAGAGTTGTTAGTTGCTCTTCTGGTAATTTAAAGCCCTAAAATTGTCCACATAGTCTAGAATATTATTGTGTACAAAAGGAAACTCCACTGCATAAATTCCATAAATCTGTTCATTTTGGCATAAAAATAATAAAGTCAATTATTTGAGAAAAGGAATCTATAGAGCATACAGTAGGCCTACCATGGCATTGATGGGAAGGTTTGTGTGTGTTGAATTAAGCAGAAGTGTTTACAAAGAATTGAAAAATCTGTGCTGATATATGAAGGTACTGTAATATTCAGGTGAGCAAGCCCTGTAAAACAACTTCTAAGTGACTAGTGCAAAACTCCTACTTTGGTATCTAGACATTAATGTTAAGTCAACAGGAAGTAAGTTATTCTGGAATTGGTTCTAATTCTGGTATTTAACTTTCAAATATTTGCCTTCCCAACATTAACAATGTTCCTTACATACAGCTTCTAGTGAATGTGAATTTAGACTCATAAATTGCAGACCCCTCCAAATTATCTGCACAAATGTATTTGTGGTTCTCAGCTGAGGGGGTAGGATTTGGGGTTTTATTGTAATTTAAACCAAAGAATGCTAATTGTAGTTTATGTGTAAAACACTTGGAACTGTCCTAGAGGAATCTCAAGATGTTTTATCTACCCAGATATTATACAGTTTTCAAGAACCAGTTCCTGAATGTCTGAGTTTAAGAAAAAAAGACAAATGTGATAAGAAATATGCTGAAAAACCTTCTAAATCCCTTTATCAGAGCAAGAGAGATAAAAATAATAACACTCAGTAGCTAAAAAATACAATCTGTGGAAATCTTAATGAAGCCTAATGAACCATGTGAGCTGTATTGTTAAATTTACTATCCCTATTTTACAGCTAAGAAAAAAGGAATATGAAAGCGAACACTGATACTTTCATCTACTGGGTGTATTGAATTTTGCAACTTAATCCATATCCTTACATGCTGGTGAAAGAAAGAAGAATTTAGTTCTTATTGAAAGTTAAGCTATCACAGAGAGGGGGGAGAAATTTGCAAGGGTGAGAGAAATACCCCCATTCTGTCAGGCACCTAGTGACTAGTGCCCTAACTTATGGTTTGAAAGCAGGAGGCTGAGAGTTTTAAAGTGCCATCCAAACATCTTTCCCACTATAGAAGAAGGAAGTGTATTTCAACAGTGCTCAGCCAATGCCAGTTTGGTCTCCATCTGATGGAGCCTGTGCTTGAATGCTTATAGAGTGAACACCCACAGGGTTTCACTTTGTGTGTTGTTCTGTGCACAGTCTTCTCCTCATATTAGCTGATCAGCCTCTGGCTTCTTGATAGTCTCTCCTGCTTTGGAATTCGTAAATTTAGGATCTTATTAATATTCCTCCTTTTCCATCAGAAACTGTTGATGCCTCTCACCCTACTGCAGTCTGTGTGTGACAAGCACTATCTCTATGCCTTCTGAGCCTCTGTTTGCTCTTGTGTATATATATATAATGCTGTCTCATGGTTGGTTAGATATACTTATCGATATTTATAAAGAACTAACAATTTTGATACAATTTTTTAATCAAAGAGAATTACAATGTGAAAAGGCTTTGTTCAGCATTTTGGTCTCCAGCATAAGGTTGCGGTCTTTCTTTCTCTTGGGTATACTTTACCAGTATTTTTATGATCTTATTGCATCCATGTTTTTGGCAATTTGCTATGAACTTGGCTTTCTCTTTTGAGTACCTATCTATGTATGTCTCTACACTGTCATGTACTAATGAGGAAGCAAAATTATCCTGGTGGGAGAGGCACAAATGCAGGCAGCCCTGTCCTCATTCCAGGCATTCAGTGTCAAAGGATTTTGCTGCCCCATCTGAGCAGTCCATCTGATTTGGATCTATTCCCCAGATCCTTGTTAAAGTTCTGTACAAATAGAATTATTTATAAAAATAGATTCTCTATAGAATGCGTATACACACACACATATATATGTAGGCAGAATATATACACACACACACACGCGCGCGCGCGCACACACACACACACACACACACACACACATATATGTATATATATATAAATTTGACAAAGAGACTGCTGGCTCTTAAGATGTGGTTTGGTCAGATGTAGGTCTACAAAGGCTGTCTTCACCTCTGGTTCAGCCCATGTCTTCCAAGACCCTCTGGTTTGGAACAGCAACTCATGAGACTCTAGAACAGCCATTCCTCTCGCATTTTTGAGATCCACAATGGTACTCTGCTCCTTCCAGAGTCATTCATAGGTAGGTTCTGGATACTGACTCTCTCTTCAAATAGCTTCTGTTTGTGTCCTGAGGTTTTCCTTTACATTACTATGAGACTTTGTCATTGATTCAACAGCATTTACCTTTACCTTATAACTTCCTTTACACTGCAGAAGAGAAATCAGAAGACTCAATCAGACTTGTAATCTGTTCCTTATCTTCCCTGGAAGGCAAGAAATCTTTTCAATGTTTTGTTAGGTATTTCTGCAGAAACTCCTAACTCCATAAGCAAAAGCACAAAGCAAAGATCACAGACCTCTTAAACACCGACCTGTCCTATTGAAACTGTTCTGCTTCCTCAGTGCTCTTCAAGACACAAGAGCACACTGAAAGTCTCACTCATTTTAATGATGAGAGAGTTTTGTTATCACATAACTCCTCCACCCTAAAATGGACAGAGGGATTTTGTATGAACTAAAATTGACTTGTTCCTTGTGTTGAATATGTCTCCTAGCCCGTCATTAATTTATAAGTCTTTCTTTGACACGTAATGATAAATAATGTCTTTTAAAGATGCCCACTGAATCAGCTTGGTGAATATCCTCTACCATCTGCCAGAGGTTGTCTCCTATGCCTTTAATGTCCACTGCAGAATCATTCTTTCTTCCCTGGAGTTTGTTCATCTCTGCAGCTCTCATAATACAGTTTCTTGATTTGTCAGTTAGAGGAATATTTGTTCACAGAAGTTTCTTTCATGACTGTAGTCATCCAGTAGGTAAGACAATATATCACTGTGGTGCTTCTTCCATGGCCTGAGGCAGTTTTTTTCTCTACTACACCTAAGCTTTTGGTACAGTTCCCTAAAACACTGATTTCAGTGCCACAGCCTAGTGCTGTGCTTGCCTTTAGTCAGCAGTAGGAAATGTCTCTCTGGATTACAACTTACCTGTTTATTCTGGTTGGTGATACCCTGATAAACAACAGTGGAGATTTCAGACATGAAACAACAGTGAAGACTTGCAGGCACATGCAGCAAGTGTGCTGATGTGTGATGATGATTTATAGGACAGGAAGTTTTAATCAGCTTGTTTGAAATGGCCCTCATAGTCATACCCACTTCGGGTCAACAAGTGAAGGATTTGCCACTTGGATTTGCTGGATGCTCTTGAAATTTCACAAAGTTTCCTCCTGTCAGGGTCTTGGTCCCCCTTGCCAGGTGAGATGGTATTAATACCTTTGGAGGTACACTTTCCAGATCTTTCTCCATTCTGCATTTCTCAGTGAAAGCAACCTCACAATTATTTCTGTCAGGAAGGTAAAAAGAGACGGTAGCCTCTATTAACAGACTGGCATGTGCATCTTTTAGAGTTTATGCTTTACATTCATCCTAAATACCTTCCAAGCAGTGTCAGCATTCTGTCTTGGATGAGAGAGTGACTTCTATCAGCTGTTCCCAAGCTGCATGCTCCTAGGAGGGAGCTGTCTGCATTCCTTTGATATTGTGTCTCTTGCACCAACACATAAATTATCTGGCTAAATCTGCTTGGGTATAGTTACACTGACAGTATGAGTGACATTCAACCACATCTCAAATCAAAGGATACAGATAAGCTACCTCTCCTGTGTTACTTCTCTATTCCATTTCATTATGTTCTACTTTTACTTTATGCTTTTGCTTTCTGGACTTGTGTTTTTCTTCATAATTTGCATTATCATCTAGTATCTCACATTTCCAGTCCTAAAAAAGATACAGTGTTTCATTTTTGAAACCACTGCAAATCTTAGATTTTCTAAATTTTGTCTTGCCTAGGCTTGCAGTTCACATTCCCCATAGCACAACTCCTGTGATATGGACTTTGCTTCTTTGTACTCAATATAATCAGAATTTCATTTCAAAAGTATTTCTGGGACTTCAAATATAGTACAGCTTGTGTATGGTGTCCAAATGTAAATCATATGTAGTCTTTTCATACGCAGAATGATAATCCAGTCTTTGCTCTTGCAAAATTTCTGCTACAATTGATTCTTTCTAGCTCTTATTTGCCTCTCTTCAGCTGTTGTCCGCAGACTTTTGGCTGAATTGTTTTACTTCTTACAAATATAATGGATTTGCCCAGAGGCTGCTTGAGTCTATATTTTATGTCAAGCCTTTGTGCAGCTTTCTATGTGACTTCTTGCAAATCTACTCTGACTGTATTTTGTGTGCTTCTCTATAGAGCCTTCAGTTTTGTTTCGCAAATGTATGTCTTTATGGATTTACAGTTTGATACATATAAAGCATCACACATCTTTTTGATTTCTTTGAGGAAACCAATCCCTCTGCAGCTTTACCTTTCTGTAACTGAAGAATACTCTTCATCTATTTAGTGCTGTGTAACAACTGTCTTGCTCTTTCTTACCTGCACATAGGCTATTGGTCTAATCTGGTGCATCTGAGCCTCAGCATATTTTAGGCCACTTTTTAATCTTCTCAGGAATAGGATTTTTTTTTTCTTTGCTCAGTTCTCTAGGGTTTTTCTGAAAACTTAGATGCACAGTGCAGTTTTTACTGGTTTCTCTAAGATACCCTTTACTCACTATTTTTTCTTCTACTTGTGTCTATTTTGTTGCTGGTACTGCATTGTCTTCTGAGGTGGCAGTAAATTTGAGCTCCAAATCAGGACTCAGAGGTACACTAAATCATTATCATAACTAAAGAGAAACTAATGCTGGGGAGAGATCTGTATGTTTTACTCCATCAGGTGCTCAGCACTGACTAAGTGTAGCAAAAGCTAATTCAGACCAAAATTCTTCTTAAAGTGCCTTTTACTGTGAGTGTTATTTAATGTTCAGAGGTGTTACGTACTTAAGACTGTCTCTGAAGTTAAATGAGGAAGGAATAAAATGGTATATTTATGCACCAAATTTAAAAGACCAAGATTAAAAATTGGCTTGTAATGCCTTACTATTTAGAAGTTCTTACATCCAGTTAAGTTACTCAATGTTGTTTTTTATGGAGATATTCCAGAAAACTGCTTTCAGTTCTGGAATGACTGATCTCTTTCTAATTGAGTGAAACTTGGCAAGCCTCAGATCTACAAGAAACACAAAGAGTGCAGGTACAGCACTTTACTATAAAAAAATTTAATTAAATAGTGTATTTCTAAAACCATAATAGCTGAGAAACCACCATTTTGTTTTACTTACTGTGAAAAGGCAAAATGTAACCAGAAAACAGTAAGATCCAATTTGTTTATTCCTCAGCTACAAAATCTGCTTTCCAAAATAAATCTTTATGCTTCTTCTTTCTCCTTCTAACAAATGTTTTTGTCTCTTACTGGCAAAAATGAAAGCAGAAAGAAAGACAATAGTTTGTGAAGAGTCTTTTCACTTGGGAAATACTACTTTATAGTAACTGTAGTATAATCTGTCATAACTCCAAATGTAACAGACTTGTACAAAAAGAAAGCAACAATGGTAAGTGCCTCCCTGGGTGTTTCATGGTAATTACAGCTCTCTAGCTGAGAGAGCTGATGGCTAAAGGCAATTTAGACATTTAAACTGACCAGTCTGATTCCTTTCCTTTTAGGTTGAGATCACTCTATTAACAGGCATGTAGATTGATGGAGTATCCAAGATTATCTGGAGAGGGGTGTGGTTTCAGGCGACAGCCTTCAAAAATGTGGGTAAAAGAGTGAAAGAATCAGCCACACAGTAAGTGAGATATAAATAAACGATAGCCAGGAGAGCATCATGACCAGCATTTTATAGTTTACTTTGACTGCCATTGCTATTTTGTACAGTCCTTAATGTGGATGATATGGTACATGGTGTTGTCCTGTATATACTATTGTTAATGTTCACTGAATATTCTTTTCCAAAAGACAAATATGGTTTTTTTTAATGTAAATTAACAGGCTGTTATCTTCAATAGTGAGGCATGGAGCAACAACAGCAGTAGGTTTCTGATTAAAACAGTATTTAACATTTTCTATGAAGACACACAGAAATTCCAGCTCAGGAGGGACCTATTGCTGCACTTGTGCCTCTTTCCAGATTGGTTTTGTTTTCAATATTCCTGTACTTTAAAGTGACTGCAGAGATGATCGGATTTTGGCACAGCAGGAAGTACTGTAGTTATGGAGGTACTGTCATTTTGGTGAACTTTAGTCCTGTGCCCAGTGGGAACAGGAAAAGCAGCATGGAGAGTGGGGGCAGAGTTTGCTATTGGGCAAGAATACAGCACACAGCTGTGGCAACTTCGCTTGCTTGTAATTGCAGAAAGGCCTGGGTTACATTTTTTAATACTCCTGGGAAACCAGACAACACTAACAATTACCTATTTACCCAAAGGGGTAAGTAAAAATTATTCAAAACCAAAACAGAGATGAAAAGATCCCACAGTTAATATTTTTAAACAGGACACCTGATTTGCTTTTACCTTTTGTGTTTCATGTGCTGCATTCTTCAATGTCAAATTTCAGAAAAATACATTTTCTTCCTTTTTCTGCCAAGAGCTACAGCATCCAGAGGGCTCTTTGCTGCCTCTCTCAGGTCTTCAGAGGGCAGATGGTCACAGATGCATCTCCTGCTCCACTGACCTGTTTTGGCTTGTTTTTCATGGCCAGAGTACCAGATCCATTCTCAGTTGGATCTGCTGACAGAATAGGCTGAGTTTGCCCCAAAGTCTTTTAAAGGAAAAGGTAACTTGTTAAATGAAAGTTGGGAAAGTTGGAGTGTATGACTTTTGGCTAGAACTAGTCCATTATGACTAGCCTTTGGAAAGTTACCTAACACTTATTCCCAAGCTGCATGGTCTAAATCAGTTTTTTTTCTCCTGGAAAAGTCAGCAGAAGTGGCTGTTGGCACACAACAGGAGCAAGCAAGAGGGGCCCCAGCTCTGGGTGTCGCTCTGCAGGTGAATGTGCCAATGGAGGACAGATATATGGAGGACAGGTCCTTCCTCCATAGCCAAGGCTGAGGCTGGCGCGGATGCTGGAGCAGAGACTGGAGCGGCATCAGGGGAACGCAGAGAGGCTGGGGTGGATGGGAGTGGGAGACAGAAGGCTGTACAAAGCAGCAGGAAGGGGCTGCATGGCTGCAGGGAGCTGCTGGTGATTCCTAAGGCTGAAGGACAGGCAGAATGGCAGTTCCTGTGCTCTCAGGAGCTCCCTGCAGACAAACCTCACACCACACAGCACAGGGAAGGGCAGGTGCCGTGTCTTTCCTTAGCCAGGACTGACAGACATCCCTTGGAACACGGAACATCCAGCATAAAAGTTCTGCATCTTGTGTGATGGTCATGTGCAATCAGCCCTGGCACAGCAGCTCAGTTTATGGCTTCACCTGCCATGCGTTTGATTTGCTGTGCCTGCACAGAGTGTGCACGTGCACTGCTGTCAGCTGGGACCCTCCTGGCTTTACACTGACCATCTCCAGCCCTGGGCTCCATAGGACTGCAGACCGGTGCCTGGTGCCATAAACGATCTGTCTCTGACATGAGATGCAAGCTCTGGGAGGGCAGCCTGTGTCCAGCAGGAGGAACTGCGGGGAGAATTCCTTCTGCTCTTTCCTCTAACGTGCTGCAAGAATAAATCACCGACTCAGCTTAAATGGTGCTTAAGTGACATAACAGAGGCCTTGGCTGGCCTGTAGACAGAGGTAACAGCACTTGAATCTAGCACTGATTAAAATTCTGCTAGGCTGGTGTTTGTTTATTATTTAAAAAATATTTTGTAACAAAAGTAAAGATGAAAAAAATAATTTGACTATAAAAGCAAATCAGAAACAAGCGGACTGTTCTTTGACATTAATATTTATATTCAAGGATATCCTAAAGACATGCAAGAGACATCAAATTCCATTTTATTTGCATGATAGAAGAGAGTTTTGAAGCTTGCTTTATGGGTCAAGAATATTTGTTTGGCCTCTGCAACACAAAGAAAACAAATTAGTGGATCTGTAATTTAACTAACCACTTCCATTAGCACAGCTATTAAGGGTGGCTGCTTTTCCCAGTTTTCATAGATAGTTTTGATGGGAGGATTGCCATATGATTGACAAGCTGCTAAACAGGGGTTTTTTGTCCTGTAACTTTTTGGTATTTTGTGTTGAAGGTACGTCTCATAAGTACTACTAACATAAAAGTGGATCCAGATAATATCATTGTGTACGTTCCCACTCTGTTCTCTGCAAGCCATCTCAGCCTACCAGTGACCAAGAATATGTACCAAGAGCATCCACTAAGTGATTTCTTCCTGTACATGCCACATGGAGAAGTCAATATTTATACCTCTCACTAGATAGAATTCATTAAATATATTTTGCTAAATAACACTCTATATTACATATTCCTTGTCTAATATTTGCCCACAGAAGAAGTATTTGTTATGTGAGTTGAATGCCTAATTAAGACCTAAATCAGTACAACATATTTAATATTTATTTGCTATCACAATACAATAGATACAGGGGAGATGAGAGAGAATGCAAATAGAGGAGGAAGAAAAAGTGATTAAAGGGCACAGACAGAACATGAAATATTTCTACATGACTGCAGTGATTCTGAAAAAAAGTAAGCAGCAAGAGAAGTTATTTATATTTTAGAATTTAGAAGTCAAAAAATTTAAAGAAAAAAATGTTTAAGGAGATTGTAAATGACTATTAACAGTAGTCATGCTTTGCCTAAAAATGTGTTGCTTCAAGAGAACTCCAGAAATGAGCCATTTCTCATCAGATCTGGACAAATTGGGTTCTCCATATTTAGGACACCTTTTATCTTCAATGACAGGTTCTTAGTATGAGAAATCTTTATTTTTACTTTTATATTGTCTTAGTCTGTGATATAGTGAGTAAAATTCATACCACAATAAAATCTAGTCACAACAACAACAACAAAATCCCCATGTGGTTGAGAGCTGTTAAAGCTCTATTAAGAGCTAGTAAGACTACTTACTAGAGAGATTGTATTGGGTAATGGGATTTTGTGAGAAATTACATTGCAGAATTTTGGCAAAGAAAGTGCTTTGGACAGTAATTTGTTTTTCTGAAAATTATGTTTTGTAATAAGAGTAGCATGCCCTGCTCTATTTTCTGAAATATATTCCTTGAGAGCAAATGGAACTCACAACTGTGCAGGCAGAGGAAGGATTTTGGCCATTTATGTGATTTGAAGAAATCACGAATATAATCTACCACCGGCAAGATGCTGTGACGTGTTAATTTAATAAAAGCAAGTGAATCATGAAGTAAATATATCTTTACTTGACATGATACAAATGTAAGAGAAGCTATATCAGACATTATAAGACTTATTTTAGCAGATATGTGTTTGCATTTTTAGCTGTGGCCAGGATTTCAAAGGTGCTCTTTGGTAAATATAACCATGGAATAATCAAACCTCATTTTTTTTTATATTGGTTTCTACCAATGTACTTTCTCTAATGTGTAGTTATGATTATTCAATCCAGGCTGGTCTTCCTAGGAATTTCTTTTCTGTATCTGTATATACTGGAATTTTGTGGATGAGAATTCAATGGATTTTTGTTTTTCCAGTCACAATCAAGTGCACTGTTAAATTTAAAGGGGAATTTGAAGAATTTTAATAAGCTTTTTCTTAGAAAGACGCCTGTACACATACATCATATTAATGGTCTTCCTCTATTTAGTTAGCTCTGCTAGTTTTGCACTGGGTAATCAGAGTATGACTACTTTGTTAATGCAGTCCTGAAGTGGAAAAACTATTTTAACTTGAAATTTAACTTTATTTTATGGAGAACATATTTTGAACACCCTGAGCAAATTTCAAAGTATTATGCTCAATTTTGAACAGGACAGCAATTTACCACCTAAAAAACCCCCTATGGTACAGAAACAGCAGTTTTGAGTAAATAGTGTATTCTATGTTCATCCATCACAGCTTTCAGTTTCCTCTCCAAATGGACTCAATCATTTTATTGAAAAGATATCCCACAAACCAAATGCTGCCCATGATTAATCCCTACATGTGTTTGCTGTAACAGGCTCTTCTGTTACACTCTTGGCATGTTGTGCTGCTGGTTGCACAGTCTCTCTATGCATGGTCATACTAGTTTTTATGGTGATGTGCTGTTGGTTTTGGGTTTACCTGATTCTTTTTCTTTTACCCATTATTTTATGGTGCTAGTTCCTTTCTTGGGAGGGTGCCTTAGCAAATGTCACTAACATACATACCTACCACATTAATAAATGGGAAATGAGTGTTATGTACTGACAAATGGAATTGCATGATCTTCGAAGAGAATTTCCAGGTGATATTTAAAATGTTTTTTTCATTTGCAAAATCAAATTCTATTTTTAATTATTCCTAACATCATCTCATCTCTGGCAAAGCAACAAATAGGAGGGACCAAGCAGAAACAGAACAACACTGACAGCTTTGAGCAAGGAATTAAAATCAGCTGAAATAGAAGGATTCTGTGATTCTGTGATGTGTTGTGATACTGTCTACAACACTGTCGTTACTTTGTTACCTGGTTTAATGCCTAGATGTTTGTCATTTCTTTCTGCACAAGACACAGCACCCTGTGTTCCTGACAGAGGCACAGAGGACCAAAGCAGTGCTCACGTCACAGCCATCTTGTACCACATCTTCTGGTCCTCCAGCTTGCTCTCTCTCCCAACAATTGTCTTAATCTTAGAGCAGTCAAAGTTGGCAAAAATGGTAAAGATGTCCCTCTGATGTATTTTTAGGTCTGCACACTTTCTGTTTTTAATCACATCTGCAATTACTGTGAAGTAAAAAAGGACCTCGGAAGGGTCACGCATCTATGAAACCAATATAAAAAAGTTCCCTCCGGAGAAATAGTTCTTTGCCCCCTGGTGGTGAATTAATTTTGAAAAATATTACAAAACACTTTAACGAAAATTTACTTGAAATGAAAAATAAATGCTAATTGCTTCATTGAATACAAGTAATAATAAACTTCTAAGCAACACTTAATGTGTCAAACATAATTAGGAAAGACCCTATTATGAGCAAGCCCCATCAATCTTTGATAGTCAATGCAGAATAGATTAAAAATAGTTTGAAAACTGCATGAAACATTCAATACTTCAAAATAATGTCTCTTACATTTGCTTTTTTGGGAGGGTTAATGTCAAATGTCAAATGTCTTGAGAATGTAATGTAGTCTTGAGAATCCCTGATTTCCAGCATTCTTTCTGGAAATGAACTATGGAAATTTTATTCATCTGAACAGCATCTTTACATCTGCCCCTCTCTGTGTGTTGTCCATACATTGACAGCTCCCATTCTGGGCCACTAGAATAACATTTCCTGGATGAAACTTTTAAAATAGCTGTACATATTTCTAAAAGTTGTCCAGAGGTTTTCAGATTGCATATGCTGAGCACCTTCATATGATGAAGGTTGTCATTCTTGGAATAGTAATAACAAAATTAACACTGGAAGTCACCCACTTGCAATTTTAGCCACAGATAATTTTGAAAGGTGTCAAGAATACATTGTTTAAAAAGATGACATTAACCTTCTAATCACTGATTTTGTTCTATCTTTTAATTATTGTGCCTCCAAAACTTCTGCATGAGAGTGCTTCCCCATCTTGCTGTTCTTCTTCAGAAAAACATATATTAAAATTTAATGACAGACTATTGCCATGTCATGCAGCAAAACATTATACATTTATGCTGGGAAAAGGCCATTTATAAGAGTCAGGGCTTTCATATGTTGGCTTTACACTGTTAGGATATGGCTAATATTCTGAAGGTGATCTCGCTTTTCCTGTTGCACACTGAGTATGTGATCTTGTATGATGGTAACGTGGCTTCAGGTAGTTTTTGAGTTTGGAAAACAGCATCAAAGGTATGGCATGTTCAGCAGGCACTACTGGGTTTTGGCACTGATGATGTAACATGAATAAAAAAAAAAAGAGTAATGTAACTAAGAAAGACGACTGAGCAGCCCAGACCAGGCACAAATGAGCTATTTCCTAAATAATAGGAACTGAAATAGCTTTCTGTTTTTAGCTCTGTTGCTTTTGCTTCTCTTCCCATTCCCACATTTCTTTCTCATTATTTTGACTTACGTCTGGCCTAAGGTAACAGCTGCTGTACACAAGCGGCATATTCCTTACGAATCTTCCAGTGGGCAGGGTTGCTATAAAGTGGTCCTGTCCCCACTGTCCTTCTTTTCCCACTGCCACACTGGATGTCATCTTCTCTCGGTCTCCATTCCACTCGCCTGTTCGCGCGGCTAAACGCTAAACTGCATCTGCAAAGCGATCTGACTTTAGAAAAAAAATCCCTTAAAAAGGCAACAAGCAGGCCAGTGGCCTGTCGGGATGGAGCACTGCGGCAGCGCTCAGAGCAGCGCTGCTGCTGCCTCGCCGCTCCGACAGAGCCTTCTCTTCCGGGGCGAGTCCTGCGGCGTTCCTGCCGCTGCGGGCTGTGCGTGCCCCGCTCTGCCCGGCTCCCTGCAGCCCTCCGCCTCTAGCTGGACAGAGGGGATTTTCCCAGTGGAAAAGCCACTTTAAGTGGAACTGTTTCCTGCCTGCTCTGCCCTCTTGTTCTTGCTCCCTCATCGGGGCTCGCTGTCCCCGTGACTGTGAGAGTGCAGCTGTTCGTGGGTTGAGTCGTATATTGGATCAGTGAAATATCTGAGTTTTTCTCAGTTTTTTTTTCTCAGCGCGTGTGCGTATGTGTGCGGGAGTCATTTTGTTGTGGGGTTTTTTGTTGTTTTTTGTTGGGTTTGTTGGGTTTTTTTTTGGTGGTGATGAGTTTTGCGTTTGTTTTGTTTTTTGTTTTAAACCTGGATCATCTCAGTCGTTTGATTTATATTGTGGCCCACAAAGAGTTGAATGAGCACAGCTGAGGAGGCAGCGAACAGCGGCGCAGAGGTGGGAACAGCGCCTGGGCTGGGGGGAGGCCGCAGGAAACTCCTCGGCCAGCTCTGTCAGCAGAGAGAACACCATGACTCCACAAAACCAAGCACCTACGCTAAGCAGCCAGAAGAGAGCTGGAATAGACCGCAGAGCAGTCAGGCTCTTCAATTGCTGGAGATAAGGCTTTATCTTTGGGAAGAAAAGGGGTGGTGTCTTAATAAGCTCTTTCCCCTAGACGTCTGCTCTTCATTTGAGACACCGAAATCTCAGGCTGTTTAGCTATTCAGAATATGATCGTGTGAATCCTGCTGGGCTTATGAAGCATGTTGGTCTTTCAGTGCTGTTAAAAACGCTAATAATAACTGGTTCATGCCTCGGGCCTTGGGTGCTACTGTCAATTAGTGTCAGAACAGAGATTTATTTTAACAAATTATTTCTGTATATGCTTCTTTCCCTTGCGCTTTGTAAAGTAGAGCTTCATGACCAAGTGGACTTGTTTCAGTGACACCTGTCTGCATGTGCGGGCAAACTTGGAGCACAGAAAGGAAATGCTATCCTTGCCTTCATAGCTCTCTATATTCTTAAGTTAAGGGAGCTGCTCAGCTGCAGAGACCACATACAGGATCAAAAACCATCCTCTGATCCTCTAGCAATTTAAATGTCATAGCTGAGTCACAGGAAAAAAAAACCCCAATACTTCCCAGCAGGAGCAATTTTAGAAAATGATGAAAAAGCCATGTGTAATCTTCTACCTTTGTGTCAGAGTTTGCAACTGAGAGATTTAAATTGTCATCACCAGCCTCTCAACTCACCAGCCCGTGACATGTAGTTGCAGGCTCATAGAGAGGCCAAGCATTGCTGAATTTGATTGTTTGTTTTATATTTTAAGTCTTTCTCTGACGGCAAGAGACAAAACTGATTTGTAATTTAACTGGTTTTGGGTTGGGTTTTTTTGTATTGGAGAGGCTAACGTGACTTGGATTAATTGAAGTGCTGGAAAAGGGGGAAGTACTCTTCATGGCTCACTCTCATGACTTTAAACTGAAGAATGAGGAGATGACATTATTATGAAGGCACTTACAGCATTTTGATAGTATTTTCAGCATTTTCTTCCCAAAATTTCAGTATTTATGCTTGGAGTACAGAACAATTTTAATGTAAACATTTAAACTAATCTCACAGTGTAGAATTTTTTAAAATACCTTTTGGAAATGTTCTACACAGTATTAGGCCTTCTCTTCCAATGCTTTAAGGAGCAGAATTAAAATGAGTTTCAAATTTCTCACGTTGTTAAAACCAATTGGGATAATTTAACTATGCTGACTTAATTTAAGAGAGCTCTTAAATATGTATTTTAGATTATCATAATCCCATTAATATTAGCACAATTTTTTCTCCTATTATTCTTTCTAAATCCACATTCCTCTTGACTAAAAGAAGCCAAAATTCATCTGAAGAATTCTGAGGTATTTTTTTCAAAATAGCTATTATCTGCTGTGTTCTCAGAAGCATTGGTGCCACAAGCCACCTGCAATTTGTGATCAGTGTTAGGTCAGGTTTCCCTGGTCTCAGTAGAATGGAGTAAGTGATCTGGTTTTATCAGGTTTTTTGAAGGCTTTTTTTAACAATTTCAGCAAGAGCAGCCAGAGGTGAGTTTTGAAAGGAGTAATTTTTCATAAAAAATTCCAAATGCCAAAAATTAAGATCAAAATAACAAATGCTTCTCTTCAAGGTTGATCATCACACTAGATCAACTTAACTAAGGAGGCTTAGAAGCTAATGAGGCAAGAGGAAGTAGATATGAAAAATACAGAGCAAATCAAAAGGAAAGGAGAATTTGGAAGTATTTATTAAGGGGAATGAAACACCACTAATCTCACGTTTTAAAAAATGTCCCTCTTGGTTTAAAAATAATGCTACCTTATTGAACTCTTTATTTACCTCTGGTTTCTGAGGATACTTTGCATCTTTAAACTTTGTTTTACAACCTTATGAGTATGTAATGTTTTGAATCCAAAACTGGTATTTTTGTGCAGTAAAGCTTGAGACTTGAAGGACAATGTAAATATACAGGGCAACAAATTTATACTGTTGGTACTGGCATGCAAAACAGAATAGATTAACAAAGTAAGGACATGGGAAGAAACTGATCTACACCAGGTTCAGTTGTTCCAGCCAAATAAAGCAGCTGATAATTAACTAGCCCATGACTTTCTCTTTACTTTGTCATTCTCTAGAAAAGGATTTTATTTTTTTTTTCTCTCTGTGATCAAGTGGGAGGAACCCTTTTTGAGATGATAAGAATGAACAGTTAAGTGTGTCTTTTTGTGAAGGGTAAATTAAAAGGGTCCATAGAAGACACTGTTGGCTAGATTATAATTTCCTGGCAAATGGGTTTAGGACTCTTTTCAGAAAGCAGAGCCGGAGGCAGAATTGTGATCCTAAAAGCCCAGTGGGCATGCATATGGGATACGGAAACATGAGTTTAAATATCAATCTAATTAATATTTAAATAGTTTATACAAAAGGGAACAGTTTCAATAGTAGAGAATACCTAAGACTACTCTATACTTTATGAGTTGGAAAATTGATAATGGTTATGTTAGTTCAAGTCCCCACTCAGAACTGAGCAGAGTGTATTTTAAAGCCACATCTTGTTATTCCCATGGAGTATCCAAGGAAGTGCTCTACTGTACAGTGATTTGTAAATGGTAGCTAGCTCTTATTAGGTGAATTCAGGTGCAGAGAAGATTGGCATTTGGGATTTTCTTTTTCTGAAATTGCAAACCCTATTTTTGAAAATTTAGTTAATGGATATTTTTCAGATGGGTGAATCTCTCTTTTCTTAAAAAGATTCCCATAGTGAGTTATTAACCAGGCCTAGTTTCGAGAGAGATGAAACAGATGGGGTGTGCCGAGGGGTCTGTCCGTGCCAGAGAAAAATTATTTAATGCTGATAATTTGTATTGCTCGGCTATTAAGTTTCCATCTAATTTCTCATCTAGCGTCCCAGGTGAAACATTTCACGTTAATTCAAGCAAGGAAAGAACAAAAGGTCCGGGGACAACACCTTAAAAATCGGGTTGATACTAACAACAAGATGGAGCGATTTTAGGGTAAAATAGGTTACAGGAATCAAACACGCCCTTAAGGAGTAAACGAAGACGGAAAATCAAAAGACGATTTAGCGCGCGGGGGCCCCGCGGGCACCGCTAGTCCCGCAGACACCAGGGCGACACGGCAGCCGCGAGGGACCGGAGCCCCGTTGTCCCCGCAGTGCCCGGAGCCCCGTTGTCCCCGCAGTGCCCGGAGCCCCGTTGTCCCCGCAGTGCCCGGAGCCCCGTTGTCCCCACAGTCCCGCAGTTCCGTGTCCCCGGCGCCGGACGGGGGAAGGGCGGGGTGGAGCTCCCTCGCGCACACAGCTCGCGCCAGCAGTCGCTCGTGCCCTTCCCCCTCCGCCCTCTCCACTGCGCGAGCGCCTGCGGTTGCCGGGGCGCGTGACGTCGCGAGCCGCAGAGGCGCGGATTGGCCGAGTGGGGAGCGCTCCCCCCCCCCCCCCTCCCCCGCCGTGGGCCCGCCGCTGCCGGGGCCGGGCCGGGCCTCGCGCGTCCCCTCAGTGCGGAGCGGCCGCCGCGGTGAGCGCGGTCTCCGCGGAGCTTTCCGGGCACATCTCCGCTCCGCCACCGCTCCGGTGCCGCCACCCCAGACGGGGGTCATGGCCCGCCTGCGGCCCGCGCCGCGCCCTCGGCTGCTGCCGCTCCTGGCGCTGCTGGCGCTGCTTGCGCCCCGCGCCCGCGCCTGGGACAGCGGCGACCTGGAGCTCTTCGACCTGGTGGAGGAGGTGCCGCGGAACTTCTACGACTTCCTGGGGGTGCAGCAGGTGAGCGAGGGACCGAGCCCGCCCGCCGCTGTCCCCTGCCCTAGCCCGTTCCCGCGGGCCCCGCCGGTTACCGCCGCCCCTGACCCCCAGCACAGCTGCTCGGCTCCCCCCGCCGGCCCCTCGCCCGCTCGCATGGCGCTGTCACCCTCCTCCTGACCTAGGCCCTCGGGCCCCGGCTCCTGCGGATCGGGGCAACGCGTCTGTCCCTTTCCAGCCTCTCCCCTCCCACCGCGGGGGCTCTGCTCTGCTTCAGGTACTGCTCTGTTGCTTCTCCTTCCTGCCCCACCATAAATCAGCCCTCCCTCACCCACTGTACCTTTGTGTGTTCCTACTGCCTGTTGCTTTTCTGAACATATCTCATTTTTTCAAATGCATCTGCAGACAGACAAAAGTAGCTTCTGGGATTTTCACACTTGCCATTCATACCTTCGGTATGGCAGTTTCTCACCTTTCCCTCATTCTGCATAGCTGTTAGTTCCTTATCTTAAGATTGTGCATCACCATGTGTTGCGGCTCATATTTTCTCTCATTCGTGCCATGTGGTAGACTGTGACCCTTTGCTGTGTTAATGGCTTGTAGATTGTTATATTTATTTACTTTCCATGTATCTTGGTTATTGTGTGTGGTTTGCATCTCTCTTTGATAAGTAACATGTAAGATTATCTTAAAGAATTGATTGTACACCTTCAGTTAATTTTTCATGCCAGTGTGGTGAAGGCAGGAACTCCTTTTAGGGAACACTTTTATCCCATGATTCTTGTGTACATCTTAGATGTGGTTGCTGTTTCACTGCCATTTGTCATCTTCGACTTGTATCACTTGTCTGGGCTCCCATGTGATGATGCCCTTTCTTATCTCAAATGCTCTGCTCTGTGTGTGACCTTGCTCAGTGTCTCTACATGCATCTTAACAATTTTTTTTTACTTTCTTCCAGTCAGTGTTCTTCTCCTCAATAATGAAATACACAACTCTTTATATGCTTTTACTTCACCCAGAGTCCCCAAAAGACATTTTTGTAGCCTAGTACCTTCTCTCTCCAGTGCTATATTCTGGTGAGTGATCCTGTTTAAATGGCTTCCCTGCCAACCTTGAAGTTTATTCTGATGTAGTTCTTGTAGATTTTGAGAGTAATGACTGTATTTTCAGGTGCATTCCATTAAGGCCATGAAAAAGAGAGGGAAGGTGTCTGAAATATATAAGGGTTCACTTTTGGAAACTACTGGCTGTGATTGTTCTGACTCTGTTTCCTTACTTCCGCCGCTTCCGCCGCTTCTGCCACTTCCTTCCTTCCGCCACTTCCTTCCTTCCGCCACTTCCTTCCTTCCGCCACTTCCTTCCTTCCGCCACTTCCTTCCTTCCGCCACTTCCTTCCTTCCGCCACTTCCTCCCTTCCGCCACTTCCTCACTTCCGCCACTTCCGCCACTTCCGCCACTTCCGCCACTTCCGCCACTTCCGCCACTTCCTCCCTTCCTCCCTTCCTCCCTTCCTCCCTTCCTCCCTTCCTCCCTTCCTCCCTTCCTCCCTTCCTCCCTTCCTCCCTTCCTCCCTTCCTCCCTTCCTCCCTTCCTCCCTTCCTCCCTTCCTCCCTTCCCAGTGTTAAATACTATATAATACCATCATCTATGCAGAACAGCAAGCACTGCTTGTTTCCTTTTCAAGACCCTAAAAAATCTAGGTGTTAATTCTCAGACAATTTTAGTGTTAGATAATGTAGGAATGCAAAACTTTGTTTCTGTTAGTGATGTTCAGGTCTGGTATGCAACTCTTTGTTAGTGTTTTCCACAGTCCTTTTTTTCAGTGCCGAATCTGTACCTTGCCCTGTATGTTTAGAAAAACGTTAATTTTAACGAGCAGATATTCTTCTAGTTCGTATTTCTACTCCTAGTCGTAATGGAAAACTTGTATCGCTTGCAGTGTGGGAGCAAGGAAAAAGTTGGTGGAAGTGCAACACAAATGAAACCAAGTGGGTTTTTTTTGTGTGAAGTGTACTTTTGTTTAAAGTGGTCACTCATCGTGTCATTATAGCCAAGACTAGAAGTGTATATAGTGCTGATGCTTTACACATGCAGCAGAATAGACCTGTGAGAGGAATAATGGAGTATGCAGTGTTGGAAGTTGAGCTTCAGTAGGTATTTGTAAGATTGGAAAATGCTGTGTGGATTTACAAGTTCTTTAACACAGTATCCTTTGTTCCTGCTGCCTGCTTCTCTGGCTCTGACCTGTATCTGAAACTTCCAACAAGATGCTTGTGTCATCTTGAAGGGATGTTGTCTTGCAGTGACTTGCTAGGCAGCTGCCACTGTTTCAGTTGCCTTATGAGAAGGGGAATTGGTTTTGTGACAGGATCAAGGGACATGCAGGGTAGGTGCTGTAACCTACCTTGGATGCCTCAACACAAAGCTGTCTTTTACCGTAATGTCTCAATGTGATGTTTGCATGTTTCCTCAGGTCTTCTGCTATTTTTTAATACTATGATTTAATGGACCTTATTTGTTTTGTATGTTATTGTTCTTTTAGTTGGGATGCTTTTTACTAGAGTGCTGTAATTTAATTTTTTGTAGTTCTGATACTAGAGGTTTCCTTCCCTGAGTTCAGGTGACTTTCTTGTCAACAAGAGTTGACTGTGTGTGTGACAATAGCCTTTATAGCCATACCTTTGAACTGTTTAATTATTTTCCATTCATCAAAGCTTGCTTTTTCTCTCACCCATTCCTATGTCGTTGCCTCGTATCATGTCCTGATAATCCCTTCTTCCTTCACGTCCTTCTGGGAGAGGGAGTACTTCTCCATTATGCACAATGTAACTTCTACATCTGAGACAGGGATGCTCAACTGTGTTTGTTAACTGTAGTGTATCAGGGCTGCTAGATTTCTTCTAAACATGTCATCTCGTGTTTTGAAAAAATACAGGGAATTACTCCAATGCTTCCTTAAGACATTAAAGCAGTTTAGGTTTTGATGGGAGAATTGTGCCACTGATTGTTGAACTCATGCACGGTGTCAGAAGCTGATGTTGACCTGCACTGACAAGATGCAGAAGGCATTGTGGAAAGTGCTGTAGCTCTCAAACATGCTTTGGTGAAGCCTCTGGCGTGTGGATTTTTTTCACTCAAATTGAAGAGAAATGATTGGGGTTTTGTTTCGTTGCTGCTCTGTGCTTGCAGGAGTATGGATTTTGTGTTTTGTCTTTTTGAGGGCCTGTGGAAGCCTCCTGGCATTGTCAGGTAACTCATCCAGCTCTGGTAAGGTGTTAGGTTTGAGCTGCTGTAGTGTTTTCTGATATCAGTGGCGGAGATAGAGGATGATCAAAGTGAAGTGATTTTTGTTGTGGTTTTGAATGTGGAATGACAGAGTAAGAGTAAGATTGTGACTGTCTTGGCTGTTAAATAACTGACCTTTGTTCCTGACTTCAAAGAGGGATTGGTTGAACAATCTACAAATGCTCATGGAGTGGTTGAGGTTGGAAGGTCCCTTCTTGTCCAACCCCCAAGGATTAGGATTGAGCACATAGATTAAGAAGTATCTGATTTTTATACAAGGACACAATCTATCTATTGGGTTTTTATCAGATCTAATAGTAACATTGCATGAGGAAATCTTGCATTGTTATGTTGTTACTATTGCTCTTCTGACCAGTGTGGGAATTGCTCTTCCTTCCTTTTCCTTGGTGGTTCTTAAACTGATGATGTGATTAATTTATATGACTCATTTTAAACATTGCTGTTTTCAAGAAGTTTGACCTAGCAGAATGGGGATGTAACCTTTGGCTTGAGAAAAGGTTGCATTTCCCTGTCCCCTAAGTGGTTACTGAAGAAAATAGAATCCTAACCTCTTGACAGATCTGATGTAATAATAATTTCAGTAATCACTTCAATATAGCCAGTTTCAAACCAACAAAGGAATCAGGACCAAATAGTATTCATCTAAAAATTCAGATGAAACAGCAGAATTAAACCAGAAGCTATGCAGACTCAGTAATACAATGATCTATTATGAATGAGAACACAGAAATGCAATGTTAACTTTTTGGAAAAAAATCCAGGAATATCTGAGGAGCTACAAGCTCATATAGTGGACAAATGAATGGGTCAAGTTAATATTATCATCTCTTACAGCTTTTAATAGTTGTTACCTTCATGAATATGATATGCTTTGGATAAATCAACTTTGCATCAGTTGAACCTGTGGCTCTCCTACCCAAAATATGCTTTTGATTATAACTTGTTAATATGGCTTCAAGGGAAGTATTTGTTCCTCCACTTTTTTTGGCTTGCAGCCAGGAAGGCACCACAAGCCTCTGAATGTCTTTTGAAACTTTGTGATACAGTTCTTGGATACAAAGGATCTGATGAAGGAATTTTTAGGTAAGATTGTAAAGATGTGTTAGAATGCATGAGCTGTATTGCTGGAATTGAGCTGTGTGTTGTGTGTCTGGACCAAGGAAGGTCTGCATAAGGCTTTGGTTTCTACTGGTAATCACATAAGGGAAGGGATTGGTGTTGAAAGTTCTGCTGGGCCTGTGTAGAGTAGGGAAACAAACACAGGAAGGTTCTCTGAGCACTTTTTGAGGTAGTGGAAGAAGCCCTGGGGGATCAGCTTCTTGAGGGAGAGTTAACAAGTAGGACCTGCTGGCCAGCATGGTGGATAAATATATAACCTGAAAAATGTTGAGAGGGATATTTTCTTCAGTATTGCCTTGTGCCTTTCTTATGGCATGTGAGCTTTATCTTGAACCAGGCTCTATTGTGTTTGTGTGGCTTTACTGTAGACAACTAAGAGCATTATATCCCCTGCAAGATGATGGATTTGCTAGATGATGCTGCAGCACAAAGTCAGAACTGCACATACAGAACCTGATTTTGGTGTGACAGCCTGTGAGACATTGGTACATTAGCACCTCCAAGAAAGTGCATGACATTAAAACTGTGGAGTTGGATTTCTATGGCTGTGGGAAACCACAGCCTCTCCAGATGAGCTGGATGTGTTGGGCTAATAAGATTCTTTCAGGAACTCTGGAACAGATGAGCTGTTGTGTACAGTGTCAAGTGGCAGGATATGACAGGGTTATGTCTGTAGAATGGAATGTTTGGTGCTGTGGAATTGCTGTCCATACTGTTTGCATTTCAGGGATTTATTTTTTTTCTTGTTGTTGAACTAATTCCATGCCGTCTGCATGGACTCAATGCCTGTTTGTGTTGAAACATGCTGTTTGCACTCTTTGTTTCACATCTTATGGTTCACTTTTCTCCAAAAGGAATCCTGTTTATCCACTCCAGGACTACTTCATGATATACAGTCAGTAGGTGCAATAAAGAAGTTTGCTTTACACATGCACTCCTGGGCTGCACTAAAAATGTGAGGTAGCTGCACCTTTAAGACTACAGTTTCTAGTAAATGGCTGACACTGAATTTTACCTCTTGGCATTGCTCTGTAAGAAGAGGAATCCACCACAACAAATTGTGTGGCTTTTATGGTATTATCAAGTGTTACCGGAGGTGGAAGAAAATTTTTAATAAGATATTTCCACGTGGTCTGTTTTATGCAAGTGCATTGACTGATGACATGCAGTGCTTATATCACCACAGTCCAAAAGTTGTGAATTTTTGTAAGTTCTTGTATGTAGATTTAGTAACCTATTTTTCAGAAATAATGGCAATCTCTGAAGTTGTCAGTGTTGTTTTGTTTGGCCTGCCATAGTCTGGCTTTGAATGGGTTATTGTCCAGAAAAAAAATCTTCATTAAACTATTTTTCCTATAGAATTTCTGGGGAACTTTGAATACATAGATTGGTCTCTTCAAGTGGGAAGAAACAGCTCTCCCTCATGTGTATCTGTCCAAGGAATACTCTTAAGTCCTCATCAAGAACAGCCTACCTGTACCCATGCAGTTTGTCTTTCCTGGCAGACAAGGTGCACATAACTAGAGCAAGGAAGGAGGGAAATAACGAGGGGTAGCCCAGAAACTCAGCAGTTTGTTTGTTCTTCCGAATGACAAGCTGGATCGCTTCTCCATAGACATATTTTGGTTGCTCTTCTAACACTTCAGACTGTTCTCCTCCCTGCTACTTTTTAAGGTTAATGTATGTGAGTGAAGTATTGCTAAAATCCTGGAGTGTGCATCATCTGCAAACGTTTTGGCAAAAATCTAGGTTGGTGGTAGTGGTTCAGTCTTCCAAGCTTTGGAAGTATTTGATCAAGTGAGACAAAACTTCACCTGCATGTGATTATAACATCACTTTTTCAAAAGATAGTGTGAAAACTATGAATTGTAAACTATTATTGATTTGTTTTGTAAGATTCTTTTGTCTTGCATGACAAATAAGGTATTCACTGTGACCTTCAAAAGTGTTGTGCTGTGAAATGGCATGGAGCCATGTAGCATCTTGCTGTCTCACTCATTTCGGACGACACAAAGTTGTTTCGCTAGTGATTAAACATCATGTCTGTGAAAAACGAAGTTCACTCCTGTAAAATTTTAAAAAGGTTTAATAAAGACAATAAGAGACATAAAGCAAAGAGTTACAGCCGGGTGCCTTGGCGCGCTGCCAAGAGCACACCTGGTATCTCGGGAATACCCTTTTTATCCTATCCTTGCTGTGAGGGGTTAATGTATATTCAAGCATGTCCCCTCCCTGGTTCCGCCTTCTTGGATCATGCTCTTGCACAATTTTATTTTCTGCTGGTCAGCATATTTTTTTGCTGGTCATCATTATTCAGGTGGTCAGAAGAAAGGTTTCCTTTCTTCTGCAAATGGTCACTTGTTGATAGAAATCCGGGCCCCTCATCCTTCCTTTGAGGACAGCTGGGCTTCATATCTTTCCCCCCTGCCAACGTCCTGGTACCGGCTTTTTGATAACAGTTTGCTATCCATTTCCTGCTGCTGATAATAGCCTGTTTTCCACAGCTTGATCCTCCCATTGTCTTGCCTGTTGGAGTTATCTTGCCTTGTCTGGATGAAACATATCCTTACCATTCAGAATTCCTATCTAAGCCTATAACTTGCTAAGAGAGAAAAGAATATAGCGAAAGCATATAGTATATATTTATCAGAATAATTGTGAAAAGCCAATATTTACAACATTAATTCACAACATGTCTAATGGTCACAGACTTTCAGGATTGCTTTCTACTTCTTGTTCAAAGTATATGTTAAGGAGATCTAAATTGGAAGGCATTAGATTTTAATGCACTGTCAATTACAACATCAGAGTTCTCAATTAGAAAGATGAAATGTTTCCATTTTCTTGCTCCAAGCTTTCAAAAATAATTAACTTCCATAATACACAACTAGGTGATAGTAGTAGCAGATTTATTTGGATGCTGAGGGATTTTAGTAATTCCTGAAACTGTATTTCTTTTAAGCCCATGAATATGCTGTCAACATTGAGATAGTAATAGTCCACTGCACTGGTTCAAACAAAAATAGTATCAGAAAATCCAGTTTTGTTTCTGGTGGCTTTTGCTGTAATGTCAGTTTATTCCATAAAAGTAACTTTGTTTTTTTTCTCAGTGGGTTACTGGGTCATAATTCTGCATCCCTTTATGACTTAAAACTTCCTTCCTTTCTGAATGTGTTACTTGTAAGTTGTGCGTGGAACTGAGATTTTCAGCAGTTCTGGAAACTGCTTGTCCCAAAAGATGTAAATTATTAAGGTTGTGTGAAGTCATTGAGATTATTCACTTGGATCCTACAGAACAAAGTTGTTTCAATTTTGAGTAGTTTAGTGGCTTGTAAATGTCACCATAGAGAAGTGCTAATAACTGCAGCATTTGTAACTGGGGATGGGGCAGGGTAGAGGCTTCTGTGGGACTTTTTGAACCTACAGGTAAACTGCTGATAGAGAATGCATTCTATTCTGTATGTGTCCTGTCTTATCTTTTTGTTCACTGTTGCATATAAAAATGACTGAGCTATCTAGATATGTAAAGCTTGTATTTTCCATAAAAATGGGTTTTCTGCATTGGTGCCTATTACATTTCTGCTTAGGTGTTGTACAAGAATTTTTTTTCTTTCACTGTTGTCTCCTTTTATTCAAGACGTGAAGGTGCTTTGAAATGTACCAATTTAAGTAATTTTAAAGACACTCTTAACTTTCCATGACAATTAATTCATGTTGTACTTGATTTCTTTCAGGTTATCTTTTTCTTCTTTCTTGCTGTTTAGAAGGACATACAGCAATAGGAAATTACTATGTTTGGCAACCCAAGGGAACTGACAGTATCAAAAGTGCAGTAAAAAAAGATAAAACAAGCAGTTTTGAATTGGTTTTGTTTTTGGGGTTTTTTTTCTGTCTGCAACAACAATAATGTTTCATCTCTTTCTCTCTATTCTTTTTGCTTCACAAATCCTTTAAGGATGTATCCATAATTCAAATTGCAGAAATAAAAACTGGGCTTGTTGGTTGTTTTTTTTTTCCCAAGTAATTCTGCATTTGATCTGTAATTCATTGAAAGGATTGACCGGTTTCTTAGTGTAGAAGGTAGGTAACCTGTGCTGGTGGTCTTTGATGCTTACAAAAGGCTCTAGGTTTTATGCTTGTTTGGAATTCATCTCCTTTGCTGCAGTTCTAAGTATGTGCCCATGTTGGTATCTGAAGCAGCTACGTAATTGATCTTACATGGAATTCTGTAAACAGCTTCCCAGTGGGCCTTTTACTACTTGACTGCTGTGGATTGTAGTCATCATATTGTAAAGCTGTGTAAAAAAATAAAAATCTTAGAGACAGCCTTAATTTCATTCTGTTGAATGATAAAGCTTTTATGTTCTGTCTAGAGTCATTTTACAATTAAGATTAACATGGTTTTCTAATCAGATCTAGAGAAAACTGTAGCTTTAAGGGAGATATTTGAGGTATCTATGGTGCTATTTTAACTTTAAGTATGTGGTAAAATATAAAAAATAAAATGAGAATTCAGCATATAAGATGTTCCTTAATTGGTTTGGTGTTTCTTGTGCTCTCAGTAGAGCGGTTACAGTTGTAACTGTGTTGCTCTTGCACAGCTGAGCCGGTAAGAATGAGAGTGTAAGTGATAACAAATGGGGTTTTTTTTTGTCTCTAAGAACGGGTCTGATAAACATTAATTTCCTCCTTTTATTAATTTTAATATCTGAAATGTTTTGGTTTTCTACAGAATCCTAGTGGTCTACCAAAATTCATGCAGCATATGGAAATCTGCAGTTTTGCTTTTGATCTGCTTCTTAGTCTTTGTGCTTTTGCTTAGCTAGATGCTGTGCAGGTTAGAAGTTTGCTTCTCTTTTGTTGGTTTTTTTTTCCCTTGCAGTGTAAAACTGTTGGGTTTCCCTAAATTCTGAGGAGATTTGGGATTTCTGGGTTTCTTTTGCTTATTGTTTGTATGTCAGTCTTGCCTGGATGTTACTAACTCTGTATAAAAGTGATTTGTAAACAATCTCACTTATGTGGTAGTGTGTTGTACACGTGGTGTATGTTACAGTTATGCAAACATTAGCAGTTTAAAGCAGGATTGTTTATTCCTGGGCTCTCATCTGAGGGTTTGCTTAAGTGTAGATCTCTTAAATGACCTGGTTACAGGCCTTGCAGATTGTTCTTACTGATGTCAAATGAGCAGTGGGATGAGAAGTGAAGAAAGTTCATTTGCAGTCTCTGATAGATCTGAAATTCATCCTTATCAGTGTTAATCTGGAAAATCTGTGGAGGAAACCAGATGATGCATAGGAGCTGTTGAAAGTAAGTCACTTGGCAGTCCCTTTAGGACTGAAGAGAGAAGGAAGAACTAGAGGGGTCTTGCCACATGGGCTGTAGTTATGAAATGCTGCTATCTCAAATACTGTAAAGTACTTTCACATGTTGAAGGAAGCATTCAGTGCTGATGAGGACATGAGAAAGCTGTGAAATAGCCTTATTGCACTGATTTTAGTTGGATAGCTTCTCATTTAAGGGACAATGATTGCTTTTACCTACTCCTAAAACTATTGCAAATGATTTTTTAGTGTGATTGAGCAGTGCTTTACTGAATTTTATTTATTTATTTATTTAGCCTAAATTGGTTTTATCAAATTGATTAGGTTTAGTTCAGTTTTATCAAGCTGCTTTAGGCTGGCTTTTATGTTAAATAATCACCATTTCAAACTCAGTGATTTCTCCAGTGTTTTTCCATGGGATATAAATTCTGTGATGGGAGAGTAAAAGCGTTTGTATGCCATTTAACTTTGTGACAGTCATCTTATGAATTGCTTTACTGGATGTTGTATCTAACAGTGGCTGCTGAAATGTTACAGTACAAAAAAGTCTATAAAATTAATCCTATATGGAAGCCTCTTCCCATTTCCTATTAAGATTTATTAAAAATCTTATTCAATTCATGCATTTCTTTAGATTGATTAAAAATTTGAAATAAATGTGTTTTTCAGTCTGAGTCTACCTATCTATTGAATAAAAAGTGTTTCTTCTGTCATATTGTAACTTGTGTGGCTTGTAGTTTCTGTTCTGTTCAGAATTTTCTATTTCTACTTTAGTAGCCTTTCCACACTCCAAGCCAAGCCAGCAACATTCAAAACAAAGCAATGAATTTGAATGTTGCCTTGTGTCTGTTGAGAACGGAGTTTCCATAGTTGAAATACAGATTGAGGGGATCAGACAATCAGTTGTTTTTTGCAGCTTATGATGGTGAAAGAACAAACATCTTCTGTAAAAAAGTTCTGTACTGTATTTGAAAATTACTTGTAGCTGACTTACATTTATTTTCACTTATATAGTAGAGTTCCCATGCTGGAGTGCACCATTAGTCCATTTAGTAAATATATTTGGTTATTGTGTTTTCTGGTTGAGTAATACTAGGTGCTTAATTAGAAAGCAGTTGATGAGTTTTTAGTTTTGTTTTAAAGGAAATAAAAATGAAGCTAGTTGTCTGCTGGAGAGATAGAGACTTAAGTCAATAACTCATTGATAGGTTAAGAATGTCATCAATCATGATGAGTTCGGCCTTTCATACACATATACTTACCTTTCTTACCTAAAAACAGATCATTTTCTGGAGGAGATGCATACCTCTGTTTAGTGAATTTAGGTTAAAGGATAATAGCTGTTGTATCAGTTATAAAATAATGTGATTTTTAATGCACTTGGGAGTACTAAACACGCTTGCCCTGTCTGGGTTGCAGATGTTTAATGATAGGCTGGAATTGTCTTGAGCAATGCGTCCTGATGTCTGTGAGGGCCTGTTTCCATTCCGTAGTCTTCTTGGTCTCCAGTTAGGGCACCTCTCCATGTCATCCATAAGCTCTTTGGATACCTTTGAGGAATGCTGAATGCTGTCAATGTGCTGTCTGGTTTCTACTCTTGTTTCTTATTATTTACGCCCTTCTGTATTATCCTTGCACTTCTTTCTTTAATAGAAGCAATAAAGCCAGTGGCAGTAGATGGTGTCACTGGGGAGCACATGTGAACCTGACCACGTTTTGCAGCCCATTTTCCCCCTGTACCTTTCAGCTGCCACAGTTTTTGATTAACAATGTTCAAAGGTGCATTCCTGGTGGTACCTTTCAGTCTGCTGCTGTACATTGGATTTGTTGAACTGTCAGCAATGTGTCTTGGATCACTTAGTGATTTATAATTGCCAGCTGCAAGCTCTGCTCTGTGTAGGAAAGGTGTAGTTTAAGGCAACAGTCTTACCTACACTAAATCTTATCTTTCACTTTTTTGCTAGATCACTTGGTTTGGTATTCCCTTGCTTGTGTCTGGTACCTACCCAAAACATTTAGTGTCACTGCATGCTTGGCTCTTCAGGTTGTCTTTGAAAACGCTGAATGAAGCCAGTCCTAGCACCAATCCCCCAGCAGGAGACCTTTCAGCTGCCTCTTCTCTGCCCTGAAACTGGCCATTAGACCTTGCTTTTTTTATCCTGTTCATTAATTTTCTATTTGTAAGACTTTTTCCTCCCATCTTGTGTTAAGTTAATCACTTTAATAGCCTTTGATGCGAAACCTTGTCAAAAACTTTTTCAAAATTGTCAAAAAATAATTTTCTTTGCAGCACTGGCTTATCTTCCTCACCTGCAGGTGTGCAGTTTTTAATATAAATTTCTTTCAGCAGTCTCAGGTGACAGCTATGGTCCTGACTTAGTAGCATCTAGTTTGTCTGTTTGGGGTATTATGTCTAATATATATTTCAAGTGGAATTAGCTTCTCTTGACCTGCAATGAATGCATTGGCATGGGAATCTCTTGAACATCTCCAACAGGGAAGATTCATTAAGTGAATTATTAAATTACTTGTCTGTAGCTTTGTTCCTGAATGAAGCTTTTCATAGTTTTGTCATCAAGCAGTCTCTAACATCCTGGTTTTGATTACATCTGAAGAAATAAAAGGGTTTTGAAAGTCAAACAAATTGCCACTCTAGTTTGCTTGGACAAATACGAAAGTCCTCAACATGCTGGAAAGAAGTAGGCAACACAGTTTTTTAGCTATGCATTCCATACATTCTAATGGAACTGGCACAAAAATCCACCATGTTGCTGTTGTGGTTATTTGTCATTAGAAGGAAGAATAGCTGCTGTTACACTGTTTTTCTGTTTTGATTAACTGCTACACATGAATGATTGAGCATATTTTCGTATGAACCCAGGCTTTTAACTGAGCTATGCATAGGGAGTTCAGGAACGTATCATCTGCTTCTGGTCACTTTGGTTACTGGCCTCAACTCTGTAACATCTCAGTCATGGACAGTAGTTCTCTTTTCAGGTAGTAAGAGGGCTTAGGCTTGTATCACTACTCAAGTTAAGACTTAAGCAGAGTTGGTTTGTGTCCTGTCATCCCTCCCCTCCCCCCTTGTTTTTGACTTATGGTTCCTTTATACCACAGTAAATTTGTGGATTTATTAATTCTGCAGCAAAGTTCTTACTGTGATGTACTTAAGTATATTGTTTTGGAAACAGTAAGATTATTTTAATCCAGTTATTGTAATTTTGATGGTACCACTTACTTTCTATGTCTTTGCTTATTCCTACTGGTTTAGGCAAGATTTTGGTATTGCATTGTTGTATAAATCACAGTGAAAACTTCAATTTGTATTTTCTATCGCATGTTGGCATTATGGGGATAAACATGACAGGGTTTTATGAAATACTCTCACTTCTAGAAGTTTTTAAAAGGTAGAAACTTGCTGAAATAACTTTTGCAGCAGGGAACATGTTTGAAATAGAGGAGCTTTAATTGGACATAGTAAAGCTAAAAGTTGTATCAGATAAAGGGTATTGAATTTCAAGGTTTTAGTACAGTTCTTTATTGTATAATCAATTTTCTTTTTCTTCTAAATAGAGTTGATCTGTTTATTGTTCAGGGACATAATAAAGTTGTAGTTCTACTTAAAGGTCCTACTTAAAGGAATTAAACCCTGTCTCTAATCCTATGTGTTGCTTCCATGCTGTGCATGCACCTTGACTATCATCAAGAGATGAGAATTAAAGGTGGACTGTGCTGTTTGCTAGCATCTGCATGTCTGATGTGGTACATTCAGAAGTCAGATTTGAGAGCACAAAAAAACAGTATCTAGAAAAAAGTGTGGGGTAATGAAAGATGAAATCAGACTGTTTTCTGGGAACAGTAGTTTTGCAGGTACAATGTACTGGATGCAGAGTTCAGATGGAAAGTTCTGTAGCAGAGGTGTTGATGCTACATACTTCCTGTTTTGAGTTCCATTTGGGATTGTCTCCTTAAAGCTGCAGTTTGACTTAGTGTGACTGCAAATTGCACTATATAGTTAGCTTTATCTTGATTTTTAGGTAAAACTGTAATATTTAATTATCTCAGTCTTTGAAAATGTATGCTTGAGTGGATTGTATTTACATCCAAAATGTTTAGGTTTTACTACATTCTCCAATAAAAAAGAGATAGAGTTGGAGAGAAATGCATTTGAATTAAAAATCATGCCCTAACAATAAAGATCTTTAATCTTGATATTATACTTCCTATTTTAGATTATGCTGTTTTAAAGTTTTCAGTACAAAACATTTGTTGGCATTTGTTTCATAATACCTGAGGTCTAAAAAGTGAATTGGGACACCTTCTGTTTAAAAAGTGCTCTTGCATAGGTTGCCGTTTTGCATTGCAGAATGTTGACTTCTCTTGTAAATGTATTTGTAAAAATAAACACTGCTTAACATTGAAAATGGATATCCACATTTTCTTTCTAAGAAACATTCTTGCATTTGTCTTCTGTGTGTGTGACTTCCTCAAAGTTCAGATTTTTAACAAAAAAATATTTTTTTTTGTAAAAGAAAATATGACTGGTATTTAGGCAACTGTTAACAGGGGAATATCTTTTTAAATTTCTGACCAAAAGGAAGAAGGCTGTAATATGTGAGTGTCTTCACTTCTGGAATATGTAAGATGCATTCCTGCAGCTTCTGGGGTCTTTTCTAACAGATTAACTCAAAGACACTGTCACTGAATTAATGGTATCCCATTATTATCAGGGTATTGGTTATCCTGTCTGCTGTCATGAGATATGAGAGCCTTACATGACAGCTGGTTAGACGTGATTGGATTGATACTATGGCCAGGAAAGACAGTACTGGACTAGGTTGCTTTCTGAAATTGATTTCTCAGTCAAGATAGAATTGTATTTTGATCAAGTATTCAATATTTTGCAATTCAGCTAAGACAAATATACAAACTATTTCCCATTCCAGCTGCAAGTGTGGAACTTGCTGTTGTCATACAAGCAAACACCTGCTCCGCCTCCAGCTTACACCAGGGTTGCTTGCGTGGTCAGAGTATTTGGCTGCACGCCTGAAAGGAGCACATATATTGTAGTCATTGCCGTGCTTCACCTGAGTGTGAGATTCACAGGATAATTTAATAAAATTTTTTTTTGAGTGTTCTTAAGGGGTAGCTTGTTCAAGAGGTTTCTCTTGGACTCTCCACTGGCAAGGGGTGGAATAAAAAGATTCACACACAACTATCATTGCTCCCTCCAACCCCCCCTCCCAATCTGTTAATGGATTTAAGCATGAAGGTAGAACGCCTTAAGAAGATGGAATCTTCTATGAGTTGGCAAAGCTGAAAAATGACAAACTGTCATGATAAAAATCTAGTTTTTGTCCAGTTATATAGTGAGACCAGTACTCTCAGTTAAAGATGAGATGGTGTGAATCCTGAAGTGGTGGTAAAAAGAAAAACTAAGACTCCATGAAGGACAGTGATCTACTACTCTAAAAACATGGAAAAATCCAGTGAAATGTGGGAATTAACAGATCTTCCCTCTCCCTCCCTGCTTAACCGTTTGGGTTTTCTTGGTGTGACTGAATTAATACAAAAGTATTAACTTCTGTGCTAGCCTGTGGTAAGTGTATTTGAGAAAATGCTGTTCTGACTCTCAACCCAAGGCTTGTGCTCTGGGATTTTGGTAGTAACAGATTCATATACATGCAGTAGGCACCTTGAGAACAGGATTCATTTTCACAAGGATTGCGTCTTGCAGTGACTTGGTTAAGGAAAAACATCATTGCAAGAAGTGAAATAATACTCTAGATGAGCTATACTAGTATAAAATCTATCAGTTAATCTGATGCACAGTGCAGGATAGCACTTTGCTGAGGCCCAACGCTCTGGCGTTGGAGGAAGGAGAGCAGAACAGAGTGAGCCAGCATGTGCTTGGAATAGCAAGTTACTCTAGGGAAGTTTCTTATGGTCAGTCTTGCTGATTGCCTAACGGGCTTGAGGTCTTCTGTATTAAATTTTTAAGATAAATATATAATTGGTGATTTTAGCAAGAATTATTTCATGTGCTCTGGTATAACTGTTCTAAAACTGTGTTTCTTTTCAAGCATATGGAAAAGTACTGCAGTTTCTAATGTAGCCTAAGGAAAGGAGCTAATCTTCAAGAGATTCATTGCTGATCTTTTGATGACATTTTGAAGTTGCATCTTGCTTATTATGCTGTCCTTTGGCTTCTGTTTAAGTTGGACCTTGGTGGTTTTATTTGGATAAATTATGAATGCCTACCTCATTTTCTGACAAAACCTGGTTCAGATGATATTTTGAATGAGTTGATCTTCAATTTCTAGGTTACAGCTTTTCTTCTAGAGTACTAGCGATAGTTCCGTCTTGACAGAGAAAAGCAAAGGCAGATTTTCATCTGGTTACCACTAGGATAACACCTGTGGTCCCAAAAAAGAGAGATGATTCTTCATTGTAGACTTCCTGCATGTTTTATTTCAGTTGAGCTTTGTTATATTCTTTACCCAGATGCAAACAAAACCTCAAAATTACCTACACTGATAATTTTTCGTTTCTTCAGTCTCTTCATTTCTCTCTAGACTTCATAACAGATCTGCCTACAAGGATTTAATTTTCTAGATTAATATTTAGGAACAGATTTACAGTTTTTGCTGCCATTAGCTTGCTGGACTTCCTGGTGGTTTTGTCGATGTTGTTGTTGTTATTTTGTTTTTTTCTCTTTTTTTTTGCATCTTTTTTCCCCCAAATGAAATCCCTTTCTTCAAACTGCTAATCCTAGAATAATGATGAAGTACGAGACACTTAAGTGAATGGTTCTTTGGTATGCCTAAAGCTCTGTTTTTCACCCAGCCAGAACTGTTTCTTTAATGAGGGTGGTGTCCGACGTCCCTTGTGGCCACAGCTGAGAACTGCTGTGCTGGTTGTGATGCTCGAGTACTGTTACAGTTGTAAGTACATCCTAGGAACCTTCTGCAGTGCAGTTCTGGAGCTAATAATTATTCTCTATTCTTTGATGGCATTTTCCATGACTTCTGTGCTAGTTGTATTTTGGTTTTCTTTCTGCTCTGATCTTTAGAGGCTGCAAGAATGAACAGTCTGACAGTCCTCTCTGTTCTGCTTGAGTTACACTGTACTTTGCCTTCTAAGTTCCTTTCCCTTTTCTTTTAATTTGTCCTCTCATTAAAAAGTTATCTTTTTATCTCTATTATAGAGTTATCAATCGGGATACTTTACAAGGATATCTGGAACTTTTAAAGCACCCTTTCTCTGGTTACTTTTTCTCGTCAATGTATTTGATTCTTCTGAGATACCTGCAATCATTTCAAACTACATGTAATTATGTTTGGGAGGAAAAAGTAAGGGTTTTAAAATTTCTTTTTAATTTCCAATGTCTTCTGTTTGTCACTGTTAATCTTTGAGGTCATCTTTTCTCTTTATTGTGTGGTTGGTTGGTTTGTTTTTAAATGTATTCCTGCTGCCATCAAATTTTACTGTGGCTTTCACTGCTCATCATAAATTCAGTCTGCCCTTTCAGCTTGGGAGCTAAAGTGGTTGCATGCACCCTGGTTGACTTACATTTCAATTACTTCAGGAACACCCGTTTTGTCTAATCACTATACTTTATGTAACTGAAATTACTGTCTAAAATAGGTTTTGGCTTTTCAGTTGGATGTGGAGATGAATTGCCGAGCAACAGGCACTTAGGGTTGCCTTGATACTAAAGCTACATGTTTGGGCTTTAGGCTGCAGTTGCCTTGCATATTCCCATTTTTTTAATCCTGCCTTTTTTTTTGCTTTCTTTTTTTTTTTAAAAAAACCTCATATAATTTGATATTGTTGGTGGTGCTTTTTTATTTATTTGGTTTTTGTCTTTGCCAGTTCACTGATTTCTGTTCAGTTTTTAGTCTCTTCTTATTCATGTAATCCCTGATGATCCATTTTTACTTCTGCTTGCCAGTATCAGTTCTATCCCTCCTTTCCCAACATGGTAAAAGAAAATACTGATTTCCTAAAATAAGTTTCCTAATATATACGTTTATTATTTGTGGCTTCTAAAAGTCATTCTCAAATAAATACTTGATGTGTTCTAAATTTCAGTATGTAGGTGTTGTATCAATTATTATTTTGAAGGAGGAGTTTTTACAACTGTGTTTGAAAATTGCTGGTCTAGAAACTAAGTGTCTTTGGATAAGCAGGCTGGGTTCCAGGGACAAGGAAACAGAGAAGTCAGATCTTTCAGACTGACCTCTTCCAGCTGGAAATTTTGACTGACTGGAGGTTGCTTTTTAAATGGCAAAGTTTTAGCAGAATGCTTTGTGTGAGCCTTCTTTTCAGTGCAGCCTGTTCTGCTCAGTTAGAAGTAGGTAAGTGGCCACCCAGTATTTACACAGATCAGGTTGCATCTGTGGACTGTTGAACAGAGGATTTGGTAGAAGTAAATCAACAGTTCTTTCTTTACCAATGAAGTAATGATAAGGCATAGAATATCTCTGCTATGGAAACGGTATGTTTTTTTTTTTCCCTCTTCATTTTGATTTGATGACTGTTCCTTTTTCTGTTTGTAAACTTCTATAACAGAAGTTGAATTCCTAAGCTCCATTGTATGTGCTGGTCACTACTCTGTCTAACAGGACAACACCAAGAAGTCTTTGTGCTTTTTCTTCTGCTCAGGGCAAATACCCAATTGGAATAACTGCTGGAAAGAAAATGTAGTGAAATAAGATTGTGTGCATGCAGGAGAACATAGAATCTCTTAGTGCAGTGATAGTGGATGTGTCCTAGGAGGTTTATTTCAGTGGTATTCCTGGTCATGGTGGAAAACTTGTGGGCTTTCTGTAACTCAAAGCATGCTATGTGGGAGCAATGGGCAACCATGGGAGTAGTTGTACCATAAGTCTCCAAGGGGTTGAAATTGAAATAATCTAGGTTTTGCAGTCTGGCTTCATTCTGCTGCTACTTTGTTAGTTCTTTTTCCTATTTATTTGATCTAGACAAACCCTCCCAGTTTTGGTGTGTTTTATGCTTGTTTCCCAGTAGGTCACTTGTGATTGTAGAGCATTAAGGTTTCTTCTGACATAACAAATGTCCACAGTTGATTACAGCTGTGGAGCACAAAGAGACTGACATAGCTGTACACTTGCTGCATTAGACACTGCCGGAGAGATGAGCTGCTGTTTCACTCTTGCTTTTGAGATACTGCCAATAGGCAACACAACGTCTGAGGAGACGTTTGTGCTGTTCCTTCTAATTATGTTATGAAATTCTTCCTAATTGACAAATATTTTTAAAGTGTTAAGCATAATGTATATTACTCCTTTTAAAAAAATAAATTCTTTTATTGTGATGCCTTTCTTTTTCTAAATCTAGTGTTGGGGAGTATAGATGTAGATTTTTATTCTGTGCCATTTGAAGTAAAAATAAAGCTTACAAAAAGAGATTTGAAACCATTGTTGAATTTATTGTGTGAGGCACTGTAGTGCTCTGGAGTAGATACACCAGAACTTCAATGAAAAGAACCACAAAGATTTTCAGTATTCAGTAGTTATAGTTATCTCTCTACCATACTGATCATTTAATCTGATGATTGAGATTTTACATTTTTAAGTTCAGTTTGGGTTTCTTACCACTTGATGGCAGTGAAGGAGCTAGTGTTGCCGGGCAAAGGTTCAGGGCAAGAACCCATTATGAATAACAAAAGAGAAGGTACAAAGAAAGCCTCTGACATTTAATATTGTTCACATTTCTAGGTGATATTACATATACCACAAATGACAGTAGATGGAGAAAAGCCTCTAGATGGAGCTTCAGTACTTTCAATGGGGGAGAGATTTTTATGCTCAAGTGGTTTCCTCCTATTTATAATAATTGTTTCTAACAACAACTTTCCTATTTAGACCTGGAATGATACCAGACATTATCAATAAGTAATGTCAGTGCTTCTGCTATTATGAGCATACTACTTGAAGAACATGCAATTCAAGTATTTTTCTCATACCTTCTGTTCAAATCCTACAACCTCTCAAGATTCTTAGGAATTCTCAGGTATTAGAAATGTGTGTTGTAGATTAAGGATCAATATAATTATTCAAGATTTTGTGAAAAGAAGATAGTTGGATTTCACTGGTGACCTAAAGCAGAAACTTGAAAAATACTGTTCACTGGAAACTGCCCTATAATATTTACTGTTGTGCGTGGTCTAGTCCCATTGAAGAAGTGTTTGTTGTAACATTAAATATTACAATGCACGGATGTGTGTTTGAGGCGCTTTATTAGTGAAGGTTCTTTTGCACTTCCTACACCCATGTACACCTCTTGCCAAGCTGGTATGGGGAAATGAACCATATAATGGCCCTGCTGTAGTAATTGGCTCCACATGGGTGGACTCTAGTGCACAGACAAAACCTTATTTGAAGTAATTGGTGCTTTGTGTAGGTACAAGGGTCTGTACATGCAGATTTATTTTGGATCCTGGGTCAAACCTTGGCATTAGTAAAGGTTTCAATTTCATGCAGTGTCTTTGACGTGTAAGTGATTTTGAATGAGTATCAAAAACATCCATGCAGATGCAACTTGATCAAACTTCTTTTTTAAAATACACATAGCTAATATTTTGCAGTTATATTTTTGATTGGATGCTGAGTAAATAACTTGGTTTGTTAAGTTTTCCATGTGTGCAGCCTGCTACTAATTTAAGAGAATGTCAGAAAGCAAACTTTAAATTTGCATATAATTATTGAATGTTTTAATCATTTTCAGCATTATTTTAGTTCTATAATAGTACTGTATAAACTCACTGTTGAAAAGAAGTTAAAATTGCCAGAGCTATCAAATATTTATTTTGGTTTCAGATACCATTCTTATTTTTAAAAAGCATTAAAGCACATTATTCCTAGTAATTAGTATTATTCCTCATATTAGTGTTAGCAATTCGAATTGATGGATTGCTGTGCTGGTTTAATGTAATGGCAGCCAGAGCATACTTACTGGGAAAAATTCAAGTTTATCTTATCAAACACAAATTCTGTCTAGTGGTAGAAAGAAAAGGTTAGAAGATGGAGTCAAAGATAGTGCAGTATTTAGAATGATGGTTTTAGTCAGGGGAGACTCATTTGCTGGAAATGCCCTTGTGAGACACTAGCATTTCCTCTATGGCATTAGTTTGTTTTTTGGTGGCATGAAACAGTATTGGAGTGGGTTTCTTGTCAATGCTGTTTTCAGTAAGATTTGCTAGAAAACAATGTAATTTTACTTCATTACATGGTATGGCTGCATTTATTTAATGTCATTGAAAAGTCTTAGCTACTGTGGTGCAACACAGTTTTATGATAAGGTGGTGCAAGCTTTTCTAGCTGCTACTGTTCAATTTAGGGGAATCTGAAATTTGAAAGATACAAGAAAATTATGGCAGCACTTGGAAGATGAAATCTGTTTTAAGAAGTTAATGTTAATCTTACTGTGTTTTGCTTGCCAGGATGAACAGCATAAATGCCAAAAATCAGATATGGCAAGAATACATCTATTTCTGCAAAATAAATTCTATGTTCCTAGGTGATTGTTAAGAATTTTAGCAAATGTAACTTAAAAAAAAAAACAACTGGTTTGTTTGGGTTTTTTGTCCTAGAGATAAACTTATCTAGCTGATGGGCAACTTATTCAGGGGTGCATGTTATATGACTGCACACAATTGTAAAATATTGTGTGGAAGAAATCACATTTTATAAAAGGAGTAAAAAGGCTGTGAGTGTAATGCAACTCTCATGCTTCCTAGAGGGTAACTAGTTTGTGCTAAATAGTTTCTATATTAATCAGTACAGTAGTAGCAATTCCCCAGAAGCAATGTGTTACTTTTATTTCTCCTTATCTGGCAAAGAGTTGCAGATAATAGTAAAGGTCTCAATTTCTAGGTTTTATCTCTGTGGAAGTCAGCAAATTCATATTGATCTTTTAAAAATCCTCTGGCCTTTTTCTTTTACTGTGCTAACACTTGGGATAATTTTTGCCCTGAAACTGTCTCTTAGTTATATCTTTATATTAACTTTATCATTAAAACTTTGAGGTTTGTTGATGGCATTTTTATTTATCCTTGGCTGCTGAGCAAATCCCAAATGGTCATTTCCTGTGTGGGCAGAGGAGCAAGTCAGTTCTTGGAAAAGGCATGAAATTGAACAAATTACCAACCAATATATGGAGTTAATATCTTTGAATATTCCTGTGTTTACTCTGATGTGTATTTTGAACAAATAATTAATTCCCTGCATGTAGGCAATACTTTACTTCGTCATTTATAAATAAAAAAATGTGGAGTTCATTTTCACATTTACTTATCACTTTTTAATTGTGATAAAGGAGATTCTCTATTCAAAGCTACTGAATTACTGAAAATAATCAGAAGTTTCCCTTCAACGAAGAGACCTTCTAAACAATTCTATTTTACTTTTTTATAATTATAGAATAATAGAAAAAAAAACCCAGATAAAACTGATTATAGAAAACTGTATAATGATTAGCATTTCTTGTTGAAGTGTTTAGTGAGAACAGAATAAATATGAAGAATTTAAAATTGCTCATAGAATTAACTCTTCATGTTTTGCTTTATTTTGCCATAAGAGAGCCTTTCAGAATTTGAACTTCTATTGCAATTTATTTATGCAGTGAAACAGCAGGTTTTTTGTTTGTGTCCTTATTCAATACTCATATTTCAGACCCAGCTAAATATTTCTGTAGACTACTTTTGTAAAGAAAGCAAAAATTTTTAGTTTATAGATGTGTGTCTGAGTGGAGATCTGTAAATATTATCGAATTAAAATTTAGTATGCCATCAGTATTTAGGCAGCAGTCGCTTATGACTCCCATGCAAGTATATGCATGAGTCCTAGGAATCCTGAAAACCTGTGTAGTTAGAATATCAGTATTTAAAAAAATGTTGGTTTAATTGTGTGCAAATTTTGATTGCCCCATGTGGGAATAGTATGGTTCTATATTTTAAGTTATTCTTTAATGTAGTGCAGGAAAACTACATCAAATACAAAATACATTAAATATTGTTTCAAAAATATTACTACAATGCTTAGAGTCTTGGGTTTTTTTTTTAAGGAAAGGCTTGGATTAGCTATGTTTATTCAGCTTAATGGAATTTGTCGTCTAGGATATATAAAGCTTTTCAACTCTTACTCGAATGTTTTACATTTAATGTGATAAATTGAGATAGAAGTGATATAAAGTATTGCAAGTATGTCTTGTATTGATAAATGCTAACAATGCCATTCACGTAAGAGAAACGTTCTGGAATTATTTATAACTTCTGAAAATGTTATCATGTTATCAATTATTTATCATTCTGAAAATGTTTTTCCTCACAAATTGTATTTTAGTAAGTTTCCAAATAATTTGGTTAAAAAAATGTTGCAGTTATTTGTGATCTAAAAGTAGACGTCTCCATTTGTTTTTCTGGAGTACCGTCTCGTGTAGGGAACTTCTGTTGAAGTATTAAGGAAGAACTTTGTTGTACCATAAGAAAATTAGTAATTAAAACACCTTACCACTTTCTTATGTGGCTGCCATTATATTTAGAATCTCATTACTTTCATTATACTTGAGAGATTTTGCAAGGTGCTGGGTCTTGGGCTGCTTTGTCATAGGTGATAAAAATACATAAGCCTTGCAGAAAGTGCTTGGTAAATATATCTGGGTCTTTTGAGACAAAAAGTACATTTTCCTGTACGAGAATGATCAGTTGCATGGACACTGGGTTTCAGACCTATCTGTCTACACCCAGGCTCATCTGCTTGTCTCCTTTCCTTTCTTAATTGATGCACTTCCTTTACTGATTTCTCCAAGCTCTTCTACAGTGATATTGTGGGGTTTAGTTCTGTGCAGGCACCAGTACTACTGCACATCTCACAGAAACGTTATGCTTTTAAGGAAAAATCCATTTTATGTTCTATTTGTGTTAAGATCTGTAATTTGAAATAGGCAAGTTGTTAACTAGCCAGATTGTTCTGCAATTTAGTGGAGCCTGTTAGAATCAAAATGATGCTTCAGAGAGCTGGGATTTATTTAAAGGGAGGGGGAACAACACTGCTTGTGAGTTAGTATTATAAAGCAGGTCTGCATTGCTTATGCAAATGTTTTTTTTCTTTCCAAATCTGCTTGTTTCTCTGTCTTTTTGTACAGCAGCCATATACCTTAATATCACTTTTAAAAGACGCAGAACAAATTTCTGGGGCTGCATACTCTAAAATTAGGGAATGTCAGTTTTCAGAATGTCTCAAATCTTAATTTGGTTTCTTTGTGCTTGTTCATTGTGATGATTTTTAATTCACTACATTATATTCTACAGGGTCTTTACTTATTCAGGCTCAGGGAGAGATCTGGCCCCAGTGCAGCTTCAGGCTTATGTATTGAAAGAGACTGTTGTCTGTAAAAACTGTTTAACCTGTAGATGTTGAGGGTATGTAGAGAGTGGGGGAGAAGATTGCAGGGGGTGGGGGGAAATGGTTTCATGGGTAAGCTAGTCAGACGAAAAGTGCCCTTGAGGATTGAATTCTGTTCCTCTCTCTGCCACAGAATTCCTATGTGATGCTCGGCAAGTCGTTTAAACGAAACTTTTCCCAAGTGGTGACTAATTGATTTGAGTGCTCTGCAATTCTGGTTGCATAATTTGAGGTACTAGGGCCTTATATGCAGAAATGCTGAGGGTTTGCAGCTGCAGCTGAAGTCGATTAAAGTCTGTGCCCTGAATGTATGAAATGTTGTTTGATACCGAGCACTTGGAAAAATCCTATCTGAGATAAAATTAGCACCTGAGATTACTGAGGATTTTACCTTAACCTGTGCCTCATTTTATGATATATTAAAAAAGGCAAGTAACGTCTGCTTGTCTGTTAAGATACTACAATGATGAATAATATTGATGAACTCTGATGCCATCGAGATTGGCTTCAAAACAAATAACCACAGCTTCCAAACGTGTTTGAACAGCATGCAGCTACGAGCAGATGAGGCCACACATGAATAAATGCGTGGAGAAAAATTCTGAATAGCTGCTCGCTGGGTAAGCAGTCAACTTCTGTGTGTCACATAAAGACAGAGTGGCAGGAGTAATGACGACAGATTGTAGTTCCTTTTCAGGGAATCACTGAGTTCTTCCCAAATCCCCTTTACTTGTTCAGGATAGTCATTATTGTTTGTAGCATGTATTGTCTTTATCATATTTCTGATATCTCCTAGTTTTTAAACTGTGAATTTACATTTTAGATGGAATTAAATTCAAAATAACCTCTTATCTTTTGGCAATCTCATTATTTTTTAACCATACCTTCTCTAGCTACTTAAAAAGTTTTACCCTTTCTCTTGATTCAAAGAACAAAAATAGACCTTGACCAAATATTTTTATCCTTTAGGTCTGTTTGCTCTTTGTTGACATTGCCACAGGGTATTCAGCTTCCACTGCTGGCATCTGCTTAAAGTTGGCTCAGGGTTTGTGTGGTACTAATTGAAAGAGGGGAGCTAGACAAGGAAACAGATTAATTTTAGTCCTTTCTTCCTGCTTCCTGGTTTCTTCTGTCAGAAATAAGCATTTCTGTTGTGTGTCCAGTCATACTTACTGGATCATATTTTTTCAGAACTAGCTTTTCAGAATTTCTGCCACCACTGTTTTGTGTTTGGCTTTTCTTCCTTCCAAAAAAGACAAGTTATGAGAAGAAGAAATTGCATCTGATGGGGAAAAAAACTCTCCATGGATTAGATTCCATGGCTGGGATTATGACACAGAGGGAAATGCAGTTTTGGTGTATTATTGTTACTTGCGGGATTGTCAGTAACAGAATGCTTATTTCCATGTAGTAGCTGTGTACTTGCAGTCCTTTTTTACCTAATTATATTTTTGCTTGTATATTGATTTTTCTTTTAGTCTTGACTTCATAACTTGAAAACTTGGATGAGAACCTATGTTAGGATTTATCCTTGCTTCATTTAAATCTTATCTTACGCATTTGAAATATTCTACATTTGCCAGTGTTTCTACTTGAGGCAGCAGGACCACAGTTTTATCTCCCAGCTTTCACTGTTATCTTTGATGCTGATAATCTTGTAATCCCATGTTGAGAGGCAAGTAATGAATTGGTAGTAGCCACTATCTTCTGCAGTTAGTTGGCTGAAAAGGATTTCTGGTAGCAGAGTTAATGGGATGTAACCTGTGCCAAGTTTTTATTGCTGCTCACTCAACTGCTGATTCTTCTTTTCCACAGGCATAGAAAAAGGCATACTTTTCCTCTTTATTTTGTTGGTTTTTTTTTTTTTTTTTGCCTTTTGCAGTGTTTGTCTTGTTACCAGCTTTGCTCACCCACCTTTGTAGGTTCTGCAGTTGGCTATTGCTCTTTCTGCTCTGTAATCCTTCCAGACTGAGTTGAAACACAGGTGTCAGTAGAAAATTCCTCTTGTCTGTTACTTCTGCTTATGATGGTAGGGAAATGGAAATGGAGGAAACAAGAGATTTCTTTAGCAGTTGGGTTTGAATTCTGCTTTTATGACTTGAGGACAGGTCTCTAAGGGTGGATGACACATGATGGGAGGCAAATACAGTCCATACAACTAAGTGCTATCTGTGAATATCGGTGGCTGAAAAACTGACCTTATATTAGCTCCTTCGCTTGTTTTTCTCTCAGGAGCAGGGAGCATTTCTCAGTCTGTTTCAGTCATGACTTTAGGGCGTGTATTGAGTAAGGGCTATTACTGTGTCTTTCTCAGTGCTCTGAGGGTGGTGATGAACTATCTAGCTTACCAGCACAAAAGGCTTGTTTTTGCTGAATTATTTTTATGCATAAGGAGAGAAGCAGGCATATACATGTGGTTGATACCCACTGCCTTTTGTAGTGGTGAAGCTGTTGGGTGTTGCACTCAGCTGACTGAAGAACGCTTGAAGTAGATCAGAAGTGTTTCCTTCACACTCATCTCTGCTTCTCTTCCTTGTGCAGACCTGTGCTCTGTCTCTTGTCTGTGTTTCAGTGTCTGGTTCAGCTCTTGCAGGCTGGGAGAGGAGGTAGTTTATGGATCAGCGTGAATTACCCCTCTCCCTCCCTGATAAAAAAGATGCCTCCAAATTACTGGAAGAGAAGAGCAACAACCGCTTGCAGGGAGTGGCTCTATGAAAAGCAGGGAAGGGATCTTTCTGCCCCTTGCTTGGAGCTATGTGGTTCAGTTAAAACATTTTGATTTGAAAAACACAGAGGGCAGTTCAGGCAACAGCGTGCCACTGTGTGTAACAGTATCTGCCCACAGCTGCCATAAATCTTGAGAGGTAATTATCTTCCTTAAGGATTATTGGCTCAGTCTCACTAGAAATAAAGTCGGATAAGCATTTTTAGAGACTGTAGTACCAGTTTTCCATACAAAATTGCTACTGAATGGGAAAAGCTGTCTTCAAGTCAGTCCCCATCATAAGTCGTTGCATATATGTGGCTTTTAAAATATGTCCGCAGTTTTTAAATTTTAAGATTATTTAGCCTTCAGTTGCTTATAAATCAATTTTCTGTGAGAATTTTAATTGATGGTTTCTGATGCTAAACTTGATTTCTTTATCTGTGTACCTTTGGGCATCAGCTGCCTAATTTATGATTAGGCACACAGATTCTGGCAAATTTTGCCAATAGCCTTTTGCAATGATAGTGTCTCCTGCCTCCTGCCCTAGCCCTTGATCAGATTTGCAATATTTTATGCCATCAAACTGCAAGCTGAAGTGATCAGAGAGTGCTCATGATTTCAGCTCATTTTGTTAGGAGTGTGCAAACATTTAGCAGTGTGGTGGGCTATAGTTACAGTATTCTGTTAAGCTTATTGGAGTTTAACTGAGATGCTTTTTAAGTTTTAGGCTGGAATGTGTCTTACATGCAGAAATTTTGCTGATGCATCCGAACTAAAGAGAGTGATGGAGGGCATTCCTATATTCTTTCAAGGAGGCTATGCACTAACTCAGCAGTGAATTACTATATAGGTAGTGGCATGTTACAACCTCCCTGAGGTCTTCTGAGTCCCGAGGTAGTAATAGCTCATTAAAATGGTAGTTAATGAGTATAAAGGGATCATTATACGACTCTCCTACATGACGGGTAGGGCTAAATCCTAACTAGTTCAGTAGAAAGTATTCTGAATAAGGAAGGAAAGAATTTGACAAATGCTGCTGGTAGTTCTTTATAAACCTAGCTACTTAAAGCAATGTTTTTGAGAAAAATACTCATAGAAATAAATTTTGAATAAATAAATACCATTTAAAAAATGTATTTTAGGGCTTTCAGAAGTATAAGTATGCTGTATAATCTCCAAGTTTCATAAAAATAGTGTAATGAAGCATCTTTGATTAAAAATATGCAGCATTTTGATACTTCTGATCAGTTGGGTTTGAAGTTAAAAAAAAAAAGAGAAAAATTATTTTACTTCGTAACTGCTTACATTTGATGGTTTTTAAGATCACAGAATATCCTGAGTTGGAAGAGACCCTTGAGGATCAAGTCCAATGCTTAAATGAATGGCCCAAGCTCAGGATTTGTAGACATTTTCTTTTTTATATGCTAAAAATAAATAGTGGAACAATTTTGCCTTGTGGTAGGAGAGTGGCATTCCCCCTAGTATGGTTTTGTTCATGCAAAATATAACCACCTCACACGAGGCGGTATTTTCTATTTTTTTTTCATTTAACTATGGTTATTTTGTGGAAAAAGGTGCTAAGATTTTATCCAAATTGAACAACGTAGATTTTGTAGCAGAGTTGAAAAAACTGTTGATCTCAATAAATGCTTCATGTCTTCTTTTAGGCTCTAGGAGGATAAACAAACAGATGAAAGTCTGTGGACTCGGGTATCTGACAGCTCAAGTGCAGTGGACAGAGCTATTTCTAAGTGTCCTTAACCTAAGAAAAATAACATTGCTTCTACAAAATGAACCCTTCAGTAATATTATAGGAAAAGGAGTGGAAGAGTGGAAGCAAATATGAGATATGTTAAATGAAAAATATAAAAATATGTTGTAAACATATATAATATGTATAAGATTTGGAGAGAGATGCTCCTGCTTTCTGTCTTAAATAAGGAAATTATGCCTACTGTGCATGGATGTGGTTTACTACAGCAGCTCTACTCTATTCTAATTTTTGTGTTTTTGTTGCAGCATTTACGGTTGTATTTACAATAAACCAAATACAGATAATTTTTAAAGGAACAGTGTTATTTTTTAAAAAAAAGTTTTACTTGTGGAAATTTTGGCTTGTTTATCTTGTTCAGCTTAGTCCTTATTTTGATCAGACATTGTCAAGGAACCTTGCTTATCATATCAGTTCTGTATTACCGTCTTTCAAGGGTAAAGCTGGTAATGGATGGAAAAGTATTCTAAACTCAAATTATATGGATGCCTTACTCATGATCATCTACTACGGGATGTTTGGAGCAGCTGTTGTGTAACAGGAAAAATAAGCCTAATGCCTAGTGGTGCAAGTCATGGAGTGGGGTCCCATGGGTTTTCATAGCAAAGAAGTGTTTCCTGCCACCCCATTTTATTTGTCACTCCTTTCGAAGCCCTTTTAGATTTTGTGAAAATCTCATGGACTCTTCTGGCACAAACATCTGTCATCTTCAGTGTGACAAGAATACCGTCTTTCAGCTAGGACCTTTTAAACTACATAAACAGAAGCAGTAAATCCAGTTGGAATATTTTCAGACTAATTATTAAATTGATCATCAAAAGGGTATTTAAATTCTAAAATATAAGACTGTTAGTGACCTACTGTACCCTGCTGTGACAGAGAGCTGGTTAAATCTAAGTCCTGCCTGATAAATGTATGCAAGACTTGCTTGTAAAGGGAGACTTCAGCAGTCCGTTCCAGTGATATGCTAGTGTTGATTATGGGATGTTTTCCTGGTACTTAACTTGAATCTTCCTGTGCTGCCAGCTGACTGATAGTGCTTAGCCCTGGGTAGATCAGACAAAGCATTAATTAAAGTTTTCCTTTAAAGCTACCTTTTGCATATTTAAAGATGTTATTTCCTTGTGTCAGCTGCCTTTCCTGTAAGCTTAAGTCACCCTTGTCCTTTTGGTTTCTCTGAACAAGTCACTCTTCTATTCTTCCAGACCTCTTATTAGTAAGATTTTTTTGTTTATCATCTGAACATGTTCCTGGCTGTCTTTAATTGTATTGTTTGAACTGGATGCAGCAATTTGGTGAGATCTTAAAATTACTGCGTGACGTGGCACGGCTGCTTGTTGCCATACTGCTCGTGTCACAGTGCTGTGAGGCACAGAAAGGCAGCATCATGCCTCTGACTCACGCTCAGCTTGTGATTTACTGATCATTTCTGCCTAACTGCTTTTTTCTATACTATGTTTTTGTAGTTGATGAATTCTGTCCAGATGTAGACCATTAGTCTTTCACTTAGGAAATAATGCCATTTTTTTTACAGCAATTCTCCATTTTGTCCAGATCTTTTAAAATTCTAGTTCTTTTTGACTGCAACATGTAGGTTTTTCAGGTTAGTCTTAACTACCCGATTAATCATGATTCTGTAATTCACCTGCCAGTTAAAATACTGAGCATGGAGTTGGGACAGGCTTAATAAAATCCTGTTAGATACTCCTTTTCATTTTTTATTGTTACAGCATTAACTATTCAAGGTATGATTTATTTTCTTTCCATTCTGTTTTGCAAGAGAAGTTTTATGATACCCATGTTTTTGTAATTTGCTTAAAAAAATTAAAACATTAAAAGCATCACTGAAGTCAGCATACAAAAATGGTCACACTATTTTTCCAAGCTTATTGAACTGTGTTCTTAAAATGTTTCATGAAGTTTAGCAACAATTGCAAGTATAAATTAGAGCATTGTATAAACATTAGGGACTGCTGGGGATGTAAGGTTGTTTACACCTGTTTTTAAACTAGTGTGTATATATATGTGAAGATATATATGATGCATGTGTCTGGGTATATGGGCATATAAATTGGTGTCTTTCACTACTGATAGGCTAAAGAAGTTGCTAATAAATAGTTAATGTTTATTCTAGAAATTAATGTCTGTCGGGATTGTTCACCTTGTAAATGTTGTTGATGCAGAAGATAATGGGTACATTTTTGAAAACTTTTGTGTTGAAGGTAATTGTGCTCTGTTTGCTTCTTGTATGGCTTTATAATGTTTTCAGTCATACATCCTATATCCTGTCCCTCAAATGCTCTTTCTTCATTTTTTGGCCATCAGAAGGCGGGTAATAAACACCTTATGAAAATATGAAAAGGTTTAGCAATTGAAGTTGTAGTCACAGAAGTGACAGACACTAGCTGTTTAGGTGACACAGAAATTCAATAATTAGAAGCTCAAGCAATTTTAGGGGGCTATTAATTAATTAATTTTTACCATATGTAATTAGTTTTTGTTAAGACTTAAGTCTGTAGTTGTTAGAAATCTCCCTCCAAAAATTAGCATTGAACTGAGATCAGGGAAACATTTTCTGAAATGACATCTAGGTGTGTCAGACTGTATGGGTCAGTTCTGGTGAAAGGGTGTAATGAGAACAGGAATAGAAAAAGGAGGAAGAGGTAAAGGTGTGATATGGATGTAGCCTTGCTGATTTTCTAATTTTCTTTAATTCCTTACTGTAAGAAAAGAAGTTGGAAACATTCTGAATGAGAAATGTAGCAAGAAAACTATACAAACAATCAAGTAGCAGCATATTTTTGGCATTACATCATGGGAAGGGCTGGAACTTGTCAGATGCAACACCCCAAACTCTTTGCTCATGCTCCATAGTGGTGAATGTGGACTGCATGCAGCTGTCCTTGGGTATAGTGTCACCTCTTGTCAATCATGGGGCTGTGCTATCTGAGAGCAAAGGCACTGAGCATGAAATGCACTGCAGGAGACACCACATTTTGCTTTCCCTGCCAACCTGGGCTTCAAAAGCAGTAGTTTAGCAGAACTTAGTTCCTCTGAAAATGTTGCAGGATCAGGAATTTTGTAGGTAATGTTTTTATGTGAGAGCCGTAGGCTGGAAATCTCAGATGTAATAGGCAGATTTTTAATAGAACTCTCTAGAAACAACTTTCTCTAGCCTATAAGGTATATGCACACATGTATGTATAAATATATAGAACTATCTATATTATAAAATTGTGTAACACTTGTAACTGTGTAAACAATAAATGTAGTATATCAAATAGAATAAAAATAAATATATAATGGTGTTCCTGGAAAAGCATGTGAAATAAGTAAAGAATATCTACTAATTCCTTGCTTTTGAACTATCAGAATAGAAAACTAAATGGAAATAAAATACAGCAGTAGGAAGAATTTTGAATTAGTCAATAATTTTAATTAGTCAATTATTAGTTAATATTAGTCAATATTAATTAGTCAATATTAGTCAAAGTTGTCCTCAGTTAGTCCTCGGTTGTTGTTTGGTAGCCTCCCTCCGTAGTGAATTTGAAGAGTAATTCTAAAACTATTGAGAGTTGATGAGTGTTCTCTGCATCTCAGAGACAAAGTTTACATTAAAATACAAACTTATGGTTGTACACAGCCCTGTTCTCGCGGACAATCTAATTTTTCCTAAATTACCAGTTTCTGAAAAAATGCAGAATGTAAAATAGTTGAAAGGAAAAAAAATATATACATACTGTTGTAAAAGTTGGTCAAAAAAACCTAAACCCATATTAATTGTGCACATATGCTGAGGAGAACACTTTTTTTTGGTTTCTCAAACATGAGGCAGCAGAATTTTCATTCATTTGGCATGCTAGGCTGAAAACAGAGTCTTCTTTCATTTGACACACTCCCCTGGAAACAAACATGCCAGTGAAGGGATTGTGCCAGTTATCAGAAGCTTACAGGAATACATTGTGCTGGTTTGTATTCATTTTCATTTCATGAATTGCTTTAAAACTTAGCAGCATAAAAAAGCATTAAAACATCTTTTTAGCATTATTTTTAGTTCCTGTGTATTTCCCTGCTGTGCTGTCATTCAGTTTAAATCAACGGAATGTTGTGAGACACATGGGTCTGCAGCAGAGCAGATCTCTCCTCCTGCCTGCGTATGCTCTGAGTATTCATCTGTATAGAAGCAGCAAATTTCAGTTTGACTCATTTTACATTCTTGGAAAAGATGAGTGTCTTAGAAAGAAGTTCAGTAAAAATAAAAGGTAATTGAGCAAAGGTTATGCAGCGAGAAATTTAAGCCAAAACTCAGCTAGTATCTATTAACTGTGAAAGTTCACAGATAATGCTTGGTCTTCTGGGAGACACTTGTTTTCCTTTCCTAGAGTTTTATTCTTCAGGATTGCCAGCAGGTCCTTCCCACCTCTGGAATTTTCTACATGATTCTATTTCCCTCATAAATGTTTTTCCACATGCAGACTTGGCAAATTCAGGTGTACTTCTTGGAACGAATCTGGTCACGGGAGCTTAAATTAGGACCAGGTTGCAGAGAGTATATGTGAAGTAAATCTGGGAGTGGTATTGAGGGTCTGTGTCAGCCTGTGCTAAACCAAAGAGGGGGTAAAGAATAAAGAAGGATCACTGCACAGCTATATGGTTTCCACCCTCAGAGTTACCTAGAGAGGGGTTGTGGAGTCACAGCCGTCACTGTTCTGTCCCCATATGATAGGGTGATGGCCTCCATAGTGTCTCATTGAGTTCCTTGATGCTGCTTAAGGAATGAGGACAGTGGATATTTAATCATTGACCTACAGTCACGTTTGTTTGTTCTCTGACACTTAGGGATATTAGTTTTCTATGGACTTCACATGAAGACAAACAAATAGAATCAGTGTTGACACAACGTTTAATAGACGGTGGTAGCTTCTGTCTACTTATCTGCGCCTGCTTGTTTGTGAGTTTTGTGGGACAGGCTGTACATCCTGCAGTTTGCAATCACAGTAGAAAAACGGGTGATTGTGAATTTATAAACCTTCCTTTGTTTCCTTTTCTGTACCATTTTGCTTCAGCTTGTATGGCTGATGCTCACCAGAAGGAAAGTAGTGACTTATACTCTCTCTTCTGCACAGAAGTACTGAATGAAATATTTTTATTGAAGAAACCAAATACATTTGAATTGCTCTAGAATTAAAAAAAAAAAAAGAAAATTAGAAAATTAAAGTACAAAAGTTTTATAGGCTTGATTTATAGTTTGGGAAGGCTAAAAAAGGCCTTATGAAAGCTTGCCTCCACTGACGTTACTTGCAAGTTCAGATTGAAATGCAGTCAGCCAGTGCTCTATACAATTGCCACTTTTTGGAATGTAGCTTCAGTAACTTGGCTGTGGAAAATTCTACACAGTCATTCAGCAGCACTGCAATGAAACAGATATACTGATGTAATTTTCCTTTCACCCATTAACTGGTGATTGGACAAACTACAAGTGCATAGAAATGTGATTTCTATCTCCATAGTTGTTTCCTGGATCATGTGCCTTCCCATTGCTAATAAAGATACTGCCACCTATTTGAAGACATTGGCAGGCATATTTAAAACCCAAGATGAATTGAGCACATTTACTGTGTTAGAAGCTGTTGCTAAATTGTGAGTAACTAAGTCTTGTTGTATAACTGCATTGCACTCAAGGGAACAATTTAGGTTTTGAATTGTGTATGTTGGTAAGTGAAAACTATGTAGACATTGATTATTTTTTTCCCTTGACCTAATCACTGTTTGCCTATGGCAATATCTGATATGTTATGTGTTCACCAAGAATTGTCTTGGGAACACAATGAGGCTTTTCTTTTTAGATTCATTAGTAATCATAGTTACATTAGGAATAGAAGGCAATGGAGTAATATGCTTGTACTGTGTACTACACCAGTTGTTTGATTTATTGTAAAGGTGGACATGAACTCTGTGGGACTCTGAATTTGTATAGGCAGAGGAGGAGACCGGATTTAAAACTTTGTGCATCTTGAGCAGGAATTTAATTTTAAAAGAATGGAAGGCAAATGTGCATTTATATATTTTATTTATTTTTTGTTGCAAAAAAATCCTTTCTGTGTTCCTACTTATGTATTTGTAGTATGAGAGAACTTTCTTTGGTAATACTAGGGACTATGGAAATGATGCTGAGTAAAATAAAATTTAGTAATGTGTTTTTCATTGTCAGAATTCAACAAGCTGACAAAAGTACATCATAAATAGGGAGAAGAATGTTTCCTCTTCTATTCCACTCTTTGAATCTGACATGTATTGCCCTTTAGACAAAAATGTGAAAGTCCAAAAGAGAATCTTAAGAAGTGTGTTTAACTTTTGATATTCTGTTGATTCCTTCAAATGTTAATTTTGTTTCTATGCTAAAATACTTGTTTGAAATATAAGGGATTATAAAAAAAATGTACAAGATTGAACTTCTAACTTCTGCCTAGAGGTCATGTAACTAGACACGTGGACACTCTGTTTGATGAAGTGTTGGGCATTAAAAAATGAATACTTGGATTTTTCCATGCATAGGAAGCCAGGCTGTGGCCTGCCTAGGTGTAGACTTGTGGTTTTGTATTTCTGAGAACTAATTCTAGCGCAAAACAAAGAGATGTTCAACCTTGGAAGTATGATGAGATGATATTGCTTTGGAAGAATAGTTATCAGGAAATAAGGTGATACTCATGATGTTTATATCCACGTGAGTGTGACAGTGTGACAGGTTTATTTGTGATAATTGGTAGCAAAACCTGCCAGCCTGAAGCAGTGTTGGAGAAATCAGTGAATGCACTTGCTGTCTGTAACACTACCAGCTGCTTCTACTATTAACTGAGATACCTCTACAGGTTTTACTTTTCCCTCCTTAGATGTAATTGAGATTGAGATTTCTCTTGTAAACAAAGCAATTTAACATGTTGTTTCTATAAAACAAGCAAAGCCTTAGTCTGGTCATGACTTTCTTTAGTCTCCAGGTTTCTGCTGTAATATGTAAAATAATGCCTTAGTCTATAGAAAACACTGACTCTAAAAAAAAAAAGAGTTTAAAAGCCTTAGCTTTTATGGAAATGTTACTGAAGGTGGCCAGCAGAGTCAGGTCTTTTAAAATAGCTGAAATCAGTGTGGGAGCTGTTTCATTATTGGTTGGAAAATAATCATTCTTTATAGCTTATTTAGAGTTATACACTGGTAGGAAGTTCTGTAGAGATAAGAGTATTTTCTCAAAATCCAACAACTTTTGCTGAGGGCAGGTCCTAGAGGATTTGGAACACTGCCTGAAGATGCCTAACATTACCCATAAGTGGCATTAATTGGCAAAATGTTTAGAATATACAGTGGTCGCCTGGCTGGGGGTATTGTGGAGAATGGGTTAGCAGGCAGACTTACTGCTTTAGAAATTAATATGTGCCAGTCATAATGAAATAATTGACAGTAATATCCCATTATTTAATTATTTGTTGGTATTATAATATGCTCTTCAACATTTTAGAGGCTTAATTACAGTAAGCTGATATGTTGATAAAGATCACTTTCATGGTTTAGATAAAACCATGGCCAGTAAACTATTTTCTGTTTTTTATTTGCTGTAGTAGTATTTAAATGATTATATTTTTTTTGAAGACAGCCCATATTGTTTATGAAATGGCTGACTGGGTTGGTAGATGAGGGGAAACAAAACAATCTCTACATTATTTCTGGTAACTGAGATGAACAATCTGGTTTTGTAAATTTATACATTTTTATCTCAACTTCTCAAGGTGAAACAACATAAATATTTAAACAACTTTATTATTTCAGAGTTGTCTTGGGATCTTTTGCTTTGCTTAAGTATTGAACAGATAAACTACCTTTTGTCTTGACCTCTTTCACAAATAATCCTGCTGCTCCCAAATAAAACTAAAGTTTCAATTCTTCAGATACAACTGAAATCACTGTAACTTCTTTTTGGCTTGTTTGTTGTTTGAAGGTATTGGAAAAATATTGCAGAACAGCTCTTAATGTGCTTTTTACAGGTTTTTAGCTGTTTATCTTAAGTGCTTCAAAAATAGTACCCAGCATCTAAATGTGTGGTAGAGAAGTAATAAGGTATAATTTATCCAAAACACAAATCTAGAAGTACTCATTTGTCGAGGTTATTGTGGTCTCAATCCCTAATTTTTAAAAGATATTTTTACATCTCATTTTCACATGTATTCCATATAATTCATAATAATTTCATATAAGTCTACATCTCAAGGATTTAATGTTTCTTTGAGCTTAGAATAGATATTCAGTCACTGTCTCTTCCTTCCCTTAGCTGAGAGTTAAAAATAAACCTATGAAACAATGGTAATACGAAGCAACTCATTGGCAGTAATCAAGCTGGAAGCAAGCTGCTGTTTGAGCAGAGGAATTCTGCTTTGGTGTGCACATGCCTTAGAAGTAGCTGTTGAAAATGGAAAAATTTAAAAATGGAAGTGTGTTCTTTTCAGGAGAAATCTTTCAGTAATAGAAACATTTTCCTTTGACAGAGAAGAGACTATGGAAACTTTGGTCTTTTATAAGGGGAAAATACAAACTTCCTTAAAATATAGTTCCCGTGCTGAATTTTCATAAATTCTGCATTTTCCCCTGCTTTTCTTATTCCCCTTGTTCAGTCTTTTTCTATTATTCACTCTGGGCTCAAACTTGTACACAGCATTTTAATAGCGAGCCTTATGTTATAAAACCAAAAAATTTAAAATTAAAGTAATGATCTGTAATAAAAAGCCTAGCAGACTAATTGCAGTATTGCATTAATTATTATCTTATTTCACTCTGCTCCACAGCTGATTCAGATCTGTGTTTTTAATCCCTGTTTACACAAAATTAGAGAGAGAATATACTTAGAAACAATATATATAAAATCAAGAAATGAAAATTGTCAGATAAGCGGTTGATTTGTAAAGTGTTACCTTGGACATGTTAGCAGTAAAATGCAAGTAATTCTGTTTAAATGTTGTGCTTTGTTTATCTTCTGGTGAGGATAACACATATATGATATAGAATACAACTTTTGGTATCTTCATTTCTGGATATCTTTACAGCATGTACTAAATAGCAGTCATTAATTCAGAAATCTGCATTTGTGCAGCTTAGTTGGTATATCATTTTGTGTTTTGAGTTTTATTTTTTCTCCCAAAATGTGTGCAATTCTTATAATGGTTAAGGTATAGATTGATGTCAGTACTATAGTATAGCTCCAAGACTGCAATTTGAAGCTACTTTAGAAAAATACAATTCTTTAGACATGGTGAAGCTGAAGTTGAATGGAAGTCCTATTAGGAGTGAATTGCATGTAAATATTAATAAGGGAAGAGTTCCTAGCAAGTCCCGAGTTTGGGAAATTGAGCATGATAATTTGCTGAAATTATGTCTGTCTTGAAGATATGCAGATGCAATAATTTTCAGTTTTCAGTTGAACTTTTAAATGGTGCAGAAGGTGCCTGGGCTAGGTTTTAAGCAAGAAAGTGTTTGGAAGTATTGGCAAATGTCATTGTAATGGATGTATGGTAATGAAAGGAGTTAAGATGAAAGATGAATTGGACTGAATGGCTGTTAAGTCATTTAGGCTGGGCTGGTTGCAGGTTTGGTTGTTAGATGTCTCAAATTACATTGCCTTAGTTCCTACACTTGGTTGGCTGTCTTCAGATCCTCAAAAAGTTCAGAGAATCAGTTTCTTACAATTTGCTTTGTTTTCCTTTTTTCAGGATGCTTCATCTACAGACATTCGGAAAGCATATCGAAAGCTTTCTCTAATTTTACACCCAGACAAGAATAAAGATGAAAATGCAGAAATACAGTTTAGGCAAGTAAGTGCAATGTGTGGCAATAAAACTTTTGGGGGGAAATAGAATTTTTATGTTGATGTTGTTTTAGTAAGAGCAGTGGTACACCTTTGAAATTAGTAAGTTAAACACTGAATTACATTTTTGCTAATGTAGCTAGACTAAAACCAAGTACATTTTTTGGAATTAACTTGTTCAATAACTTGTATTTTGTATTTACCTGTATATTAAAAATAATTTGAACATAATACTTTTACTCGTAGGAGGAAAATATGTTTTGCACTTCTAAAAGCAGTGGGAAAAATTTCTGATCAGTTCTCAACACAAGTCCTAGATAGGCATAATTTAATGCAAAGGATTAATTTTAGTTATTTTTTTTATATTTATAGAGTGAAATAACATGAATTTATAACTAGCTCTACTTTAAAAAATGTACCTCAGGCTAAATTCAGCTTACTTAATTTTAGTGAGATCTTCAGGATGAAACAAGGGATACATACCTGAGACAAGACTCAGTTTGACAGATGTGAGGACAGAAAGAAAATTTTGTAAAAGAGTTGCTTATTTGACAACACTTTGTATATGAACACATGACTTTCTTTTGCACACTGGGTTTGCTACTTAGTGTGTAGGGAAAAATGAAAACTAGCAAAGGTCATTTGTTGGCACATGTAAATATTATACTACTGTTCAAAATTTATGTTCAAAATCATAAAGTAAAATCTTTCTGTGTTTTCTTTTTTGGTGTTTTGTTTGTTTTAGTTGGTGGCCATCTATGAGGTTTTAAAGGATGAAGAAAGGAGGCAGAGGTGAGTTAAATTTCAGATTTTTAAATAAAGCATTCATACCAGTGCTATAATCAATCCTTATTTGATTTAGTAACACTTCAGATTTGTTTTTGCATAATTTAAGTTAGTAAATTATATGTAATAGTTTAATTAAAGATTGTATATGGCTCAAAGGGCAAAGTGGTATTTTTGCATGACATACTGGTTTTTCTCCATTGTTTTCTGTTGCTTAGTTCATAGGGTTTTTTTTCTTTCAGACATATTATTTCTAATAGTGCAAACTTTTTAATATTTTTTAAATAAATGCTAGTTATCCTTGCTGCTTCAGGAGCAGTTCCAGCAGTAACTGAAGGGATAGGATAAAGAACTGGAAACCTGGGGCTAATTTTCTTTCTGGAAGATTATTTTGGACTTTTTTTTCCTGTTTTTAAACAAATAGAAATTTCAACCAATGATTATCAGAAAAACTGAGACACTGAAAGACACTTGCTTTTAGGTTGGTGTTTTAGTAGATCATCTTTCAGCTTACAAGTCTTTAAACGGGGTTTTATGAGACATTTCTTGAAGGGATTTTGGCTTTGTAGATGTCTTGGCAGGAGTCCAGGGTCTACAGTACAGATTATCTACTTTTTTGATAATCCCCTTTTCAAGTGTCATGAAAATGTACTTCATAGAAGCACTTTTGGAAATTTGTGGGTTTTTTTATTTCATCTGTCTAAGGAGAATTTAATTGTGAAATTACACTTATAACAAAAGTTTTAAAAAAACATTAGCTAAATTAATTCAGGCCACTTAAAGTGAGTTATCTCCCAGATCTTCCCAACTTTTTGTTTATAGCACTTTTTGCATACCCTTCACAGTGTTGCTTCTCTGGAACTTTGTTCCATCATGGAACTTGTAGGGATTTCCTTACAGCTGTAATAGAAGATTTTTGCATGAAACTGTGATGCAGTGGCTTGCAAAAATGATGGTTTAAGCCTTGTATTTATGTAATGTATATACATTACAAATGTGACTAACTTACTTAAATACTGTTAGTTAGTGCATCAGTGATTACAAATGAGAAGTTAAAGCAGCAGTAGATTGTTCCATCTTAGATTGATTTAATTGTAACTAACTTATTTTGTACATAAACAATGTCATATTTTTCTTGCACAATGTGGATGTATGGTTAATACAGATTTTATAGTTGAATAAATTTTTACAGTTGAAAAAATACCAAAAAATAGAAATGTGGTGGATTAAATAGTGTTTACTTTCAGAGAATTTTCTGGAAATAATATGCAGAGTTTAGAAATAACCTGTAGAGCAGAGCTGTATGATCTCATCACTTTGAGAAGTCCTGTATTGATCAGGTTTATTGCACAGTGTAATGATAATCTCTCAGCTGAGCTCATAAACGGAGGGTGGCCTGTAAGGTGTTGTTGTAGCACGTCTCTAATACAAGTCTTCAGTAAGCGTGATGGGAGCTGCTCTCCCTGTTATATTGGTTCTATTGTAAGGTAACCCGAGGCTTACTTACAGTTGTACAGCAAAGGAAAGGGTGGGAGTCACTCCTCTTTGGAATCTTTCTACTTTCAATGTTGGTGTTTGGCTTTGAATTGTGTGAGGTGATGGACATAGCGGAATAGGCTCAAAGCTTACTCGGGGTCCCTGCACTGGGCAGAAACTGCACTGCAGCCGTACACTGGCAACTGAGCTGGGAATCCCTTCACAACTGGACACCTAAATGGTCTGGGACAGGGGTTTGTGCCACAGAGAGAAGAGTGAGCTGCAGGCTTCTACTTCTGTGCGGCCAAGTCAGCTGTACCTGGCTCTTACTGTTCCTCTCAAAAGTCATGTAATCATTCCTGGTGTGTGTACAGAGAGTGTAACTGGCAAAGGCAGGAATAAGGTCCTGCACTGTACGAGAGAGTGATGAACTCATTTTGAAGCAATAAAACCTCTTCACCGTGAATGTCATTCTTGGTGAATGTCAGAGGTGGTGTTTATTTGTATGAGTACAGAAACAGTCTTTTAAAAAGGCAGATCTGTTGGCCAGTTGTTGTCTACTGACAGTGATATGACTGGGCTTTAAAACATGGTTTTCTTTTTTGAGAAAGTTATATTGTTGCTTGTGAAGTATACCGGTATCATTAGTACATAATAGAGTAATACTGCCATGTTAGTACTTCTCTCCTACACACTTTTGAGTGAAACATGATCAAAACATTCAAATATTCTGACAATAAACATACATGCAACATCAGTTAATATAGCACTGTTTAACATTAAATTAAACATACATGCAGTAGAACACAGTATTTTATGTATACACACTCCAATGTGAAATTCTACAGAAAAATTTATCTTTAGCAGATGTAGAGATAGGTGCATTTCCTGAAATACACTTCACCTTTAGGGCATTTATTGGTAAATCAATTTGACGGTGATAAATTTTATTAGCCTTTGTTTATCTTAGTTTATTAAAAAATAGATAGTTTTATGCATTTCTGTTAATTGAAATTAGTCATAAAAGAAATCTTACATCTTAATTTCATTGTTTATTACCTTTTTAAGGAACTTTTTTTTCCTAACAGGCCTATCCTCTGTAACAATATTGGCTTGATTACAGGAAACATTTGCAAAGGGATCAAAATACACTTGGAATAGAGTAAAAAAGGTGTCTATCTTAGTTCTCATTAATAATTAGATGTCTGTATTCATAGGTGTAAGTTGTTCTGGCTACTGTTGTGCTGGATGTCTTTGACAGCTTGAGGAAAATTGGCCCCCCAAAATAAAAACCACCAGTGCAATCTTTCCATAGTTCAGAATTGTCCTCATTAATTCAAGGTTATAGTATATAAACTATATCAGATGTCTGAAATTATTCAAAATATCAAATACAGTGACTCTCCTAAAGGGAAAAGTAAATTATATTAAGATTGATGATATTGTAATTAGTTACTACAGTTAATGGATTTTTTACTTGCAACATAATTGATTCACAAAGAAATCTAAAAGCTACTTTATGAAATTTTACAGAAAAAAAGAAATGTTTATAATCTTGCAATTTGTTACTTTTAGTGCAGGACTACCAAGTCTTTTATAGACTGCTGAGTTTTAAAATAAATGAACTCAACATAGTTTTAAATGGGGAAAGTTTTTGGCTTTCTGTGTCTGTACTGGTGCTTTGGGGTTTTTGTAGTTTGTTGACTGCTACATTTCAGAGCCAACTGATAGGCATGCTCATATGTGAAAAATTTTGCTGTATTCTGTGTGCATATGTTTGTGGAAAAAACCCTGCAGATGTATCTTTTCTTTTCAGCTTGTTTTTTTCCTACATAGGGTTACAATTAATACAGGTGGCTAAAAAAATGATTTGTAATTAAATTCCAAATGTAGTTCCTGATGCACACGGATTAACTGTCTTTCATCGTTAATATAAATGTCGATACAGGAATTATTTAATGAGAAACTTTCTTTAAATTAAATCACATTCTAAATTTGAAAATTAAAATTTAAAAATTATGGAAGCTTCTGAGTTTTAGTAGGATCATTTTCCAGTTAAAAACCTAAAAATCATTGATATCTTTATTTTTCAAATACAGAGCTTAATTACTATTGAAAGCAGTGATTTATCTTTTAACAGTATATATTCTAAAAAGTGGGTTATAATAGAAGCTATCTTCCCTTAAAATGGCCAGTCGTGTGAGCCATAATGCTCATTGATAGTAAAATCAATAGAGCATTGATTCTGAGACTTAATCCGTGGGGACTGTTGTTCAGAACAGCGGACATAGCCTAGTAAATACCGAGTGCTGTTTAAAGCACTTAATGCAAGAGGCTTTGCTGTCTTCATTTCTTTTTTCTTAACTGATAATTCATAATAGAACATGGCTGCTAAATGTTAGTTTGAAATCTTGGTTTATATATTACTATATTGTTACCATCAGCATATGTGGACTTCATTCAATCACTAGTCACTTTTTCAGTACATCAGTTAACAATCCTTAGTATATAAGAAAGCAGTTGCTTAATAAATGTATATTAGTATCAAATTAGATTGCACATGTATTTCTCTGAAGATTTCAAAGGAAGAACATCTTATGTAAAATCTTATCAACCTAATTTGTTTTAAAGATGGTTCTGTTTCTAAAATATTCTTTCTATTATCACTAAAATCTTGTAAATGTCTTAATATTTTTTAAAGGCTAAAACTTCTACTTATTTCTTAAACAAAAGTTAAGTAGAAAGCTTATTTTTAAAATAAGAAGCTATTTTTCTGAACAGAGTTTGTATTAAGGTATCAGTAGTTAATTTGTTCTGAATTACTGGAAAAAGAAAAACGTTACTAGTTCAAATTTTACAATAATAGATGTTAAACATAGTATTTTCATAGTTGTAATGGAAGATAGAATTTTGTAATATGAATTTTACTTCTGGTATCATTCAGAACCTAGCAGAATCCTGAGGTGTTAAATCTTTTATACAGACATAATGGTGCCAACTTGAACAAATGTTTTATCAGAAGTTAGCTTTTCAGATGCACTATATTAAGGTATATTTTTTAATTGAAAACCACTGCTTCTTTTTCAGCTTAAAATGAATTTGCTTGTGGAAATTTTTTTTTTTTAGTATATCTCCAAGGTATCAATTTAATAACTATCAAAGTAGCTAGTGCAGTTGTTGCATTTAAATTGATTTACATGTCAAGACTGGCAGTTTAGCAGCTGCGCTATTATTCCTGGATTGGTCAATTTACTTGAGAAAAACCTACTACTGAGTTCTACTGACCTGCATGACAATATAGGCCCTATTTCTATTCCTGTAATTAGGCCTGCGACTAACTCAGAATATTTTTAATTAAAATATTTTGGTCAATGTGTTGCACCAAATTAGGCCTTTCAGTGCAGATTTAATTCTGGAAATGGTGTGATTAGAATATGTAATGAGTTGTGTTCAATTTAAGATTAACAGGTTGTGCATCTTGAACATACAGGTTTTTGAGTTTACTGTAGAGATTTTTTGTTTGAAACTTTACTCTGAAAAGTTAATTTAAAAAAATCTGGTTTACATGTCTGTGGTTTGTTTATTTTTAAATTAATCAAATACTGTAAATAAAAGACCACAGAAAAACGAAGATATTTCAGAATATTTGTATGAAGGAAAAGGGATTGTCATAAAATAGTTTCTGTACAGTTGGTAGGGTTAGAAATTAAACAGTTTTAAAATAGATTGATTTTGAAGACAGTGTTTCAAATAGAAAATCAAAAACTAGTGAACTTTGTTTTCAAACATCAATATCAAGCCTCTAATTGAAACTCTTATCTTACAAAGAAGGTATGATAAGTCTGGCATGTTTTTACCTAAGGGATTTTGTGGTACTAAATGACAAAAACCAAAAACAGAGATACCTCTCCCTTCCCCCCAGCACTTGCGCATTTAATTTGTAAAAGAAAAAAGGGTTTGTAGTGTTTGAGACATTTGTTCTTGGCTACCTATTTAGTTGTTTGTGGGTTTTACTTACTTTGATCATGGAGACCTGCCCACTGGTTACTGAGCACATAGAACGGTAGAACGCATAGACGTTTCTGGAAGTCTCTTACTGCAGAAGTGAATGAACTTGGAGGGGGAGGGGGGTAAGTGTTGCAGGAGCATTTGAATTTTTTTTTCCCTGCCCCAGTGTTTGGAGCCTGTTTGTTTCCACATGCAAGCCTATCTGCTGACAAAACAAGTCATTGCTCTCTAAAAAAAAAATAAATTACTAAATGATCTTTTGTGTGTATTATTCAAGCACTCTGTGGATTATCTTTTGTTTCATAATTGGATAGTTTGGCTTATTTAATTTTTAGCTCTCCATGAAAGCCTGTTATGTTTGCTACTGTAGGTATGATGATATTCTAATCAATGGACTACCAGATTGGCGACAGCCTGTGTTCTACTACAGGCGGGTGAGAAAAATGAGCAATGCTGAGCTGGCATTACTCTTGTTCATTATACTCACAGTGGGTCATTATGCTGTGGTTTGGTCAATCTACCTGGAAAAACAGCTGGTAAGTATTGGTAATAAATCAAACTTGCTTCAATTATTAGTACCAAATTTGCTGTAGAAGTTTGCGTATTATAGAGATCTCTGCCACTTCCCCTGGCTTGAATTTGGATTTTTCACATTTTAAAACAATTATATTTAAAATTATGATAATTACAGAATGAGATATTCAGCATCTCAGAAATAGTAATTTAAAAAACACCTAATTTTTCTAGAATTGGTAATAAACTGCAAGAGCTGGTCCTGGGTTTTTAGCTGGAAGGAAGAAGAGAAAAAGTCTATCATTTGTTGATGAAGAATCATATGCTACTGTAGTCATATCTAGGGTTTAAAAATAATCAGGTTTTATTTGTTTAAAAGTCATACTTGCTTTGCATTTGTTCTAATCTAAATGCTTTTTAGGTTTGGGTTTTTCTTAACAGGATGGGAATTGGTAAGCAGTATAAATCACATTATTTTTTTATTTTTTTTTTTGTCATAAAAGTCTGTTGCACTTAGTAGACTAAGAAAAAAACTAAGCATAACTTGAAAAATATTCATACATTAGCATCTATTTACTTTTTTTTTATTTTCCACTGCATTATTGAAGTTGATGAATGAGAAAGGAGGCAAGTTGAATGCTTTCTCCTCTTAGAAAACTTTGATTGCTATGGAGATACACATGAGTGACAGAACTGGACTTCATGTGTGTTTAAAGACTGGATACCATGGCAACAGTTATTGTTAAGATAGATCATTTTACTTAATCATGTAGGACCCCAGAAACATTTGCATAAATGCTACTCTACTGTTTACCCTTCACAGAAGAGTCCCAGTAACATTTGTGGTTTACATGCTAATGATAACCTGTAACCGTAGTTCTTTCTACATCAAGGATGAACTGCTTAGCAGAAAAAAGAGGGAGAAGAAGAAAAAAACAGGCGGTAGGAGTACAGATGAAGCCAAACTTGCTGCTCTCGACAAAAATGAAAGGTGGGAAACAGCTCTCTTGTTTTCTGCATTTTAAAACATTCTTTCAGCTGCTGATTTACTTCTCTCATTTTCTTTTTGCATCTTTGAAATACTCTGTGAGAAAAATAACTGTATTTGCAGTAACAGCCATTGCAGATATAAAGTGCTAGTGTTTTCAGATTTGGATTTGTAAATAAACACACGGTGTTTATTCACCAGATCAATAATCACGGAAAGATTAAGGCTGAATTAAAGGCATCTGTCTCATAAAAGAGTATTATTTCTACCTAAGTTGAAATTTCTAATTTCTAATCTAAGTTGATTTTAGAAGATTTTAGAACTTTTTCCCTCTTTAAGGGTTTTTGCCTTTGATTGCAGTTAGCAAATTTCAATTTATTTGAGCTTTAATTTATTGCTCTTTGAGCAAGGAGTTTTTATGGGGTTTTAATGTTTGTCTGATTAAATGCTTTTTATCTGATTAACTTAAAAATCAGCATGTTGGTAAGGGCTTCTAACACATTGTTTGTCAAGGAACACATAGGGAAATAGTGACTTTCAGTACACTCCAGAAGATACCACTATTTCTTCTATTGATTCATAGAAAGAAATAAAAGGTTTAAATAGTTCACACAGCAGGGGCATGAACTGGATCAATGAGGGATGGAGATCAGGGACCGTTCTGCCTGTCGTCTTTCCTGATGACATCAGTGAGCAATGCTCCAGTGAACTGCAAATGACATTAATTTTTATATATTGTTTTGTTTATGCTACAGTCTTCATATCTGGTTGTCAGCACTTGAGAACACTTGGTTGAGGCTTGAGTGGTTTTTTAGTTTGTTTTTTTTATTTAAACTAAAGTGATTATGTGGCTTATGAATTTATTTTCGGTAAGAAAAGTCCTTTTAGGAGATCAAAATACAGAAATTATTAGAAGTTAGCTGTTACATATTTTGAATTAAATGTTTTAAATGGATGTTTATTAATATGTAGTTAGACATTTTTATGGGAGTTGACAAGTGCTTATCGTCTTAAAGGATAATGGGAAAGTTCTGGCTTTGTGATTGTGTGGCAATAATGAAAAACCTACAATTTTATTTGACTGCAGGGTACTGGACAAACCACAATGGCATGATTTACTTCCATGCAAGCTGGGAATATGGTTCTGTCTCACAGTCAAAGCTTTACCTCAGTTATTTCAGGTAACAGTAATGATGTTAAATTGTGTTACTTAATTTTTCTTGATGGTGTTATTATGCATAATCAGATGTGTAGCACTTGTTCTTAATCAATTTTTTGGCTCAAACACATAGCATATATATATATATGTATATATAAAGAGATTACTCTTTGGAGTTAAATTTGATGTCATAAATTCATGGAAATATGAATGTATTTTAAATGCATAATCTTAATGAGCTAGGAAAGCAGTTTCTCTTAGGCAAAACTACAAGAATAAATGATGGGAGAGGGGTGATATATATCCATCTAATTAGGAATAGCAATATTTTTTAAGTGATGTTAACAAAAGTACTTTAATCTCAAATCAGCAAATACTGTACTTTCATAGCAAATTTTAATATGCCGTTTAAATTTGGGGTAACATTAAAATTACTTTTTATGATGGAATTTCTTTAATTCACTGGATAACAATACAAATTGATACCTAAAGTTGCTGAGGTAAAATAACAAAGGTATAGTTGTAATTTATAAACATCAATGTGGCAGGCTTGCTCACAGTTATTGTGTTTTAATATAATATTATAAACTGTAAAATCCAGCTGCTATTCAGCCAATGAAGTACTGTCAGATCAGTTACCAGAAAAACTTTTTAAATTCACCTGCTCTTTCTTTGCATCTTCCTTAAATAGACTGTTTAATACCTTTGTCACTGGTAATAGAGATCAGGTAATGTGAGGTGGATTTTTCTTTGGTTTTACAGAAATGTTGAGTGTTAATTTAAAAGTATAAGTAGTAGAAATGGCATCAGTGTTTGAATTTTGTCTGTGTTCAAACTTGAAAAAGACTATAGGTATAATTCCTACTCACTTAAATTCTTGTAAGAGTTATAAATGCAATAATGCCTGGGCTTCCAGTATCCACTTTTATAGCTTTTAACTTTTCCTACAAACAGAGGCAAAAATTAATCTCTTGCTCTCTTAAAATTTTCATTAGCATTTTGGGCCTGTTTTATTAAAAAAACATTGATTTTTGCACGTTCGTAAAGCAAGTTGGTTATGCTTAATCAACTGTTGTGTCCAAATTAAGCTTTGGTGTTCATTTCTCATCAAGGTGAGTCAGATAGAAAATAATTAATGTCAGCAAACTCTGTTGCTGCATTTTTGAAACTTTATTCATAATTATAGTACTTTTCCTTTTGCTTTAATTGCAAAATTTTTAAAAATCACACAATGCAGTAAGATCAGTTAATAATTTAAATTTAGGACTTCTTATGGGCTTTTTATAATTTTTATGATATTAAGATAGTGTTATGTCGGTATAACAAGTTTCAGGTTTGCTGTTCAAAAAGCAGCTCCTATGCCTGTCAGAATTGTTAGGAAAAAAATACAACAAAAATGATGTTTCATGCTGTGTAGAACTTAGCCTTTGTTTGGATTCCTAATCCATTTAATTAATAGTACTAGAAAAAGAGCTGACCAGTAACTCTTAGAAAATTGGAGACCAAGCAGGGTTTGGTGTCAGGGGAAGCATATTGTAGAGGAATTCAGAGCAGGAAGTCTTTGAAGCAAAGAGGAATGAAAGAGATAGAGGTTCTAGAGTAAATTGGCCCATACATAAATGACACTTCTGCTTCACTGCAGGGTGTTTTATTGTTGTTGAACATGACCCACTAGTTACATGAGTTAAAATGCAATAAACCATAAATAATCTTCAATGTTAAAACTATTCAGGACTTCAGGTGACAGAAATAAATTATTGTAGCTTATTATTTATTAGTTAACAATACTTAGTATCACCTCTTCGGAAGAGCAAAAGAACAGCAGTTGACCTCATGCTGGAGCTATGTTCTGAGATGACAGCTGAAATGATACCTGGTATGTTGTAACTACCTTGACAGAGAGGCCCCTGGGTTCTTTTTGATTTTGATGTATATTTAACATTTTGGCAAGATCTGCCTTAATGACCAAAGTGGAGCAAAAAGTTATCTGTACTTGTAAGATCACACCCTGGTACAGAGGTCCTGTTTTAAATCTCAGTGCTTTTTTCTTCAGTAATACACAGGCTTGAAATTTCAGAGTACTTCATGCTTTTGATGTAAATAAAACCACTAAGGCAGAAGATGAAGGATCCTATAGATAGTGAGTAGTGTTACATGTCGTATTGCAAGTCATCAGAATGGATGCTACAGATTTTGTTTATTGTTTTAATCTAAATGATTTCTCCAGTCATTTAAGAGCCAACAAATTGTTTTCAAAACCTGTCGTTCAGCTGCAACTAATCCAATTGTAAATTAACTTCTAAAAATGCATCCATATTTAAAAGAACCATGTTTGGGACAGGAAGGGGGAAGTGTTAGCAATGCTTTTAACTGAATGTTGCTCTGCCAGTAAAACAGCTGAACAGTTTCCTCAAACTAATGAAGCAGAAGCACCTGCCTGTAATAGATACAAGTTCTTCCTCAGAGGAGACTGCAATAAAAACCCCTGAAAGAAATCAAACATAACAGTATAACAACAATATCAACAAATAAAACTTTTTAGCCCTTCTTGTACTGATTTTTTTTTACCTAGCATCCATCTTTCCCCCGTTAGTTAATGTGAATATTCTTCTTGCAACAGCTGTGTCTGAGGATTCAGGTTGCCGAGCTTCTGCTCATGCCTGGTTCTCATTTATCCAATTGAATGTCTTTCTCCTATTTCCCTTCCTCCTTCAAAATGTCAGATTTCAGAAGGAGGCACTTAAAATAATTAAGGTGGGCCTTCACTAAAGAAAAATGCTTTGTTTGTATGCCCTTGTGATGGCCTATGCTATTTTATTGTAGCCTGCATTTTATGTCAAGAAACTGGAAGAAAAATGTGTAAGAGGAGGATGAGAGAAACTAAGAAAATGAATAGGTTTTTTAAACTTGACAATTGTATTTTGAGAGAAACTGCACAGTCTTTTTTATCCACACATTGAGTTTAGTTAAATTTAGGAGTGAAAACAGCATTTTTAAGCTTGTTCAAAGCAGTAAAGGAAGAAATAATACATAAATTGTATCATAAATCAAATATGTGTGCTGTGAAGGAAACATTAAGTGGAGTGTAAATTACATTGCCTATTACCAAGTTTAATTCTTGTAATGTAGGATAAGAAAAAAATAGCAAAAGAATGAAGATTGTTTCTAAGGCCATTTTAGTTAATGCTTTCATGAAAATGACCTGGAAAAAGGCAATGTATTTTCAAAAAAAGGGGGGGAAAAGAATCCCCAAAAACTCATTTAAAATGCTTATTGAAACTAAAATATCTTGTTAGAATGAAATAAACTAGCTACATGTAGTGTGCAAGAATTTCAGTTCAAATTGTGTATGCAATACAGAATAGACAGTTGTGTTAAGTGTACTTATGTTTTGGGGGAGAGCTGCTCTAAGTTAATTTCAGTTTATTCCAAAACCACCTGACTAGAGGGTGGGTTTTTTGGATGTACGAACATATAACTTAAGAAAAGTGGTCTTTTTGAAAAATGTTTTTAATTATTCTTCACATCTTTTTTCCTTCAGAAAACAGAAGATAGGTATGTTTCTTAGTGGTCCTGTCAACTTTTCCTCCACACTGATGTGGTGAAGTTTAGGACTGAATGTCTTTATTTTTACACCAACTGAATTATGAGCCTGCTGTTGTCCTGTGGGTAATGGAGCAGAAAGCATTTTTGTTTGTTTTGGACAGAAATGGTTTCTTGTTAAGAAAATAAAGTTTCCTTCTTCTATCTGTAATCCTGTAGGTGTAGAGTGCACACCCTTGCAGTGAGCTGTTGGGAGAGCTGGTGGCTCACCAGTAATGAGAACGCAGTTAGAGCTCAGTACATAGTTGCGCTGGGTATAACCTTGTGAGATTATCAACAAAGCTTTCAATTACAATTGAAACTTGTGTTTATAAAGACCTTTTTGTAGCACAAAGTGAATTAAAACAAAAGAGCCAGTAATTTATTTTTATGTAGACTACCAGATGGTAATTACTGTAGCTGATTTAGTAGTCTGGAATAGATTCAAACTAGTGACCCAGAGGTGTTTAATTTCTTGGCATTTTTTCCTCAGGTTTTCTTTTAATCCATGATCACAATTCAACACCTGTTTAGAGATGGTTCAGCTTTTGGCCTTAAACGGATTGGCAATGTGTCATTAAACTCAAGAGGCTTTGCCAGCAGGGCATCTCCTTTGGCAGGTTAGCTTCCAAGCAAGATTTGATTAGGTCAGCAAATGTATTTGTGTGTTTTTTCTGTCTTCAAATGTGACTTTATATAAAATTGTGTGAGATTAAAACAAAATTTATTGCATTTAATAACATATGCCTTAAAAATATTAAGAAAAAAAAGGATTTATTCAAGTCAGTAAGGTTAAATATCGCTCAATTTCCCAGCTTTACAGGGTTTTGAGGGTTTTGACATGTTCCAATTTACTGTATAGCACCAATGTTGGTATAATTTGTGAGGAGGGAGCAATTGCAGGATGTGTGGCACAAGTGATTGCCCATTTGCTCTGTTTCTTGCTATTCCGCAGCTGTTGGGAGAACCAAAGTAAGGATGAAGCTCTTGACCCTGAGGTCAATTAGAAGCTTAGAAGCAGGTCAGAGGAGAGGGGATGGTAAAACAAGTATTCTGGGTGTATGCAAAAATAATTTGTGTCTAACTGGGTACTCCTTGAGGCTGTGAAGGAAAAATGTGCTGCAAAAATAGTAATAGTTTTAAATAAATGTAAGACAGTAAAGAAATTTGCTTTTAATTGTCTGCTGTGCTGTGGCAGCTTCTTTATATCCCTTACTGTAAGTCGACATGTCCTACCACATGAGTGTAACTCATGCTGGCTCTCAGTTATTGCTACTGGTCTGCTCAGTGTGAGGCTTCATGGGGTGTGAAGTGGGTCCCAGAGAGGCCTTGCAGCACAGACCTCTGTTTCCCCTTCTGGCTGCCTTTGTCTCACCACTGGGCACATGGAATTCCCAGCAGAGACTGCAGTGGCACAGCCAGCTGCTGGTCACATGGTGCACCGAGGCTTGGGAACCAGGCCACAACTGCCCACGGGCTGTACACAACTGAAGAGCCTCCCCACACCTGGGATTGTTCTACAGGCAAAGCACAATTTTTTTTATTATCAAGGAGGAAGTAATGTAATTCCTATTTGTTTACTAGGTTTCCTTTGGGCAAAGAGGTAAAAATGCCAAAGAGAAGTATAAATTGTAATGTTCAACTCTTTTTAAAATGTTATTTCGTACACATTGATATCACTAGTTCAGAATCCTATCCAAAGAGTATTTTTGCTGTGATGTAATGGCTGGAAATTTTATTGCATAGAAATAGCAAATTGAAGGTCAGCTGGTAGAGTAAATTTAATTTAACTCCTTTTTTTCTCTCTTTTTAATATAAATTGCATACAATAATACTGTATGCAATACAGTACTCAAAAAGACAAAAAAATTGGTTCAACAGCTCCGTAGAAGTATTTATTTTTTGATGTAATTAAAATTATTCCAAAGAAAAGTATTTCAGTATAATGATTTTAAGTATGCTTGTGAGAAAGTTTTCAATTAACAGTGAATTTTCTTTGTGTCAATCCCTTACCCAAAGAACTAAAATGTGAGCTGTTTCTATCACAAAATCTGAAATGAAGACTCTCATACAGCAAGTTGTTTCAAGCTGTTTGCTTTCTTTCTCCTAATCTCCAGTTTCTTTTGAGGTAGACCAGAAAGCCAGGAAGATTTAATATTTACTGGAGGGAAAAATACCTGAATAACGAAAACCTAAAAACCACAAAGCAAACAAACCAACAAAGACTCATCACCCTCCCCAAAAATCCAGGAGAAGCCAAAATGACTGAGTCTTACTCAGAACAGAAGTTTTTACTTCTACAATTAGTACAGTTTGAATAAATGCTGTATCTCTTGATTTAAAAGCAACAAACAAAAAAACACCTAAAACCCCAAGCAAGACCTCAAACCCTAAAACAAATGAAAGAAACTCTTGAAAGTTCAGTATCAGGAATTTCTGTATTTCTGCATAACTCAGGCTCAGCTTTGTCTGGGCAATCTCAATTTAACAACATGAGATGATACTGATATAAAGAAAGAAACTATATTTTCAAGAATATTTCAATATTCTTCATTCTTATTTGTGATTAAATATGAGGGTAATCACAGGATTTTCCTATACATGTCAGTTTAAATATAATTTAGATATACTAATAGCAGAATTTTGCATTTCCAATACATTCTTTTTTTTCATTCTGCTCCTTTTTGGAAAGTATATATTTGAATTTATAGTATAAAAATCAGCATATATCGGCCCTCTACTTTATTCTTTATGCTTAACTAATTGTATGCTATACTGCTTTAATGGTGAGAAGAAATATTGTATTAGTTTTGATTTTTTTTGAAAACTTCTTAAACTCCTGCAAATGAGAACATATTTCTGATTAGGTGAGGTGGAATTTTAGTTAGAATTGTTCCAAGCTTTGTATTTGTGTCTTTTTTCTCTGTATCTTTCCACCCCAGAAGTACAGAAATACTGCTTTTCTTATGTCTTTTACCTCTTGAAGGTGAAGTGTACATTAAGTATAAAATGTTGATGTTTTGAGCTGTAAAATCGTTACTGAATCACGGGGGAAGGAGCATTAGATTGGAAGAGACTGTATCTGTATTGTCAGTTTCTTTACTGCCCTAAAATTCTTGTATTGAGACAAAATGACTGCTTAAATTTATCACTTTGGAAAAGTAAAAAATCTGAGCATAAAACTATTTTGAGATACTTACACTACCAAAACTGAATATTCTTGAAAATAAATATTCCTGTTGAGACTGATTGAAAGCTAATGAAGAATAAATTGAAAGGGGCTTGTTTACATTAAGGTAGAAGTTTTCTTCAAAGGACTTCCTATGTTCAATGGTTTTCCAGTGTTTTTTTCATTTTGACCTATAAAGTCTAATACACATAAAATTTGTGTCTGTGGATTAAAGTCTTTACTCAGGTATGTCTTTTAATTTTTCTTTACAACCTGTAGAGTCATTCTTATTTTTTGTGGGATTTGATTTTCAAATCTTAAAAATCCATTCTGAGTAAAGCTTTTTGTTGTTTTGGTTTTTTCTTTGCTTTTCTTTGTATGTATACATTTGTGTATGCTTCAAATTGTGCCGTTTCCCCTTTTTTGTTATTATGGTACTAGCCATAATAATCTTACTGATAAGATAAAAGACTGATGCTGCCTTTGTTACCTGCATATTACTCCATTTGTAGTGATAATTCATTCTATATCTATAAAGCAACAATACTACCAAATTTCATTTACGTGCTTCTGACTAGTATTCTTTGTTGTTCAGCTATTGTGTCTCATTTTCATCTGAGCCACATTTCCAATTGTTCTGTGATTGACGTGCTGGAGAGATTGACAGTTACCCCCTAGTGCCTGCTGTCTGGAGATCCCACAAGCAATAATGGATTTTACACCAGAATTTAGCATCAAATATTGGCTTTCAGTGTCAAATGGGTTAAATTTAAATGCCAGTTAATTGTAGCCATTTTGAAATCATAGCCTTAAACAAAAGCGTTTTTTGGATATTTGTAAGTCTGAGTCTTGTGTATGCCACACAACCCAAATGTTTCAAACTCAGCAGAAATGAACTATTGCTTTTATGGCTGTTTCTGTTTCTTACTTTTGCAAGTAGGCCAAACCTTGAGAGTATAAGGAAAGTTTCCAGTGTGGTAGGGAATTCTTATTTCAGGTAAACCAAAAAGAGAACCAGTGCTGATCCTAATTTTGTAATTCAAGTATGTCTCCTCAAAACCTATGTATCTGCTGTTAATACTAGTCCTCCTGTAACTACACCTTTTTTTTAGCCACAACTCTACTTAAAGAAACCCCTCTTCCCCAATCCTAAAACTATTAGCATGTGAGATGCTCTCTTCTGTTATGTTTCAGAAGCAAAAAGTTATGTTTCAGAAGCAAAAAGTTATGTAAATCCTTTAAAATTACTTTTGTGTGCAGAGATTTCCTACATAAGACTGGCAAAAAACCCCCAACTTTCTATTTCCTGTACCAAATTAAAAAAATAATAAAAAAAGACAGTAAGAAGAGGTGTTTTGGAAGGAGGTGGAACTTTACTGATCTTCTGTGGGAATTTATCAGAGTTGTTCTTCAGGCATGCTGATCTGTATCTATGAGATGTCTCCAAACCACTACAAAGTTCTGCTCAGAGCTTGGTCACTATTCCTGCCACATGCTTCCAACCTCCTTCAATTAGATTTGAAAAGGCAGATGCAGGTGTAACATGAAGAACAACTGTTGTATATTTGCAGGGAAAATGGGATGATTTTTACCCTACCATTAGAGTCAGCAATAATGACTGCTCAGATTTTTCTTTTCAAGATTTCTTAAGGTGTCTTATTTCATGTTGATGATACTAGGTTTTGTTCAAATATAGTTGAAGCTATAAAAAATATTTACTACCATTTTACAATACATTTTGCATTCAAATTTAAGTTACCCTTTATCTGTAAAAAGCAGTACTGTTAGTGTAATAACACCAAAAAGTATTTTTGGGTAAAAAGATCTCAGATTAGGTCTATCTAATACTGTAATTAATTTTTATGTAATACAATAAACATTCTGCATGCTTGATAATGATAAATAACAGTTTCTCTATTTCAGCATTTCTATTTTGGATTCCTTATTTTTGAATGAGTACAGAAATCCCTTAAACTGATGAGAGTAAGAAAACTCTCCATATTTCTTACTTCAGCAATCTGGTAGTTCATATCGGAAAGATTTCAACAGTAGTCTATAATTACTCATTCATCAGATTTTGGAAAGGTGTACTTTATTGTGGTGCATGTGTGGCAGGACTTCTAGTTTTATGTGTACATTTGCTTTATAGATTGCCGATTAGAATCTAATCCTTGGAGTAAAAAAAAGTGTATTTCCAACACTTTAATGGCAATGTAGAAGTTGGTTGGAAAAAAAAAAAGGAGGGGGGGAACAAGCTGGCACATGCATTTAATGTTACCTTAATGAGTTCACAGTCAGGTGGTTGCTGCCTAGCAGTTAGTTGCCTTTGTTTGCCCCTGTGCACACTACTCTAATGAAAAACATCTCTTTTTCTCTTGAACTTCCGGATTGCTGATTTGAGCAAAGTGCATGCATGGTCTCTGCAAAGCTGTAGGTAGTTTCTCTAATCATTTTACTTTTCAGGTTGTCAATGAGCATCGTGGTCTATATTATCAACGCTATTACATTTGAGCCTTTATTACACAAATTCTGTTTTAGACTGAAAATTGCTGTTACTCAAGGGAGCAAATATATCTTAATTTTTTTCCTTTTTCTTTTCCTTTTGTTTTTTTTTTTTGTGAGGTTAAGTGAGAACTTAAAACAGAGCCTTTGCAATTACTTGCTTGTATAAGAATGCTAATGCCATTGCAACATTTTCTTAAAGGATGCCAGACAATTATATATAGAATATAAAGAAACAAAAATGAAGGCGAAAGAAGATGCCCTGGCTAAGGCTGAACTTGAAACACTTCAGAGTGAGTTTTTACCACTGTCTTAATAAACAAAGATGTAATACAATATACCTTCTACATAGGATGTATATGAACGAACGTTTTTCTAATCTTCTAAAATATGTGCTTTATATATTTCTCTACGGCTATTAAATTTAAATAAGCCATTAATTTCATGGCTAATTTTGCAGTAGAATGCTGGTTTGTTCCTATCGAAGCATACAACTCAGGTGGTCAGCTGGATTGTAGCAAGAACAACATACCTTGCTAGAAATATTGCTTTACGGGAGGGGAAGATCTCAAATGTACTCTGCATTTTCAGAAATGACCTCTTGGGTTTTTGAGCATTTGTATTCTCGTTGTTTGTAAATATTTTTTTTTAAAGAATATGTTTAATAATTCCTTTGTGCATATTAAGTTATTTTTTTGTGATAGAAAGTGACAATAATTTGAGTTTCCAAAAGCATGGATGCAGACTTCAGAGATAGATTCATGCTGTTGTTGAAAGAAATGCTTTAAAGTTTTTATACTTTTATAAAAGACCAGAGAAGGCAATTAACACTTCCTTTAGTAAAGTATTCAGAATAATTATAGGTGACTTTTCCTTTTTTCTTTCAGTTATATGCTTTTGACAGTGATTAAACCTACCCTCTTCTGAAGACAATTTTAAGAGTTTTCTGTCTGTGTTTGTATGTGCATGCTCGCTTTATTTACTGTACTTAAGTGCATGCTTTTAAGTTCCTTTATTCTGACAAGTGCATTGAGTGCTTTGTGATAATTTACTAGCTTGGAGTAAGCATAAGCCTTTAGGTACTTAAAATACAGCTGCATTATTTATATTTACAAAATAGCTTAATTTTGTAAAATCAGCAAAGAGATCCAGTTCCAGCAATAATTCTCAACTTATCTGTAGCTGAATCTAGTTTGGGAGAATGGATAACATTCAGCATCTCAGTGAGCAGCATGGACTCCAGCCAAATCTAGCAAAATAGTGCATTTAATTCTTGTTAGGAAGGCCTGCCATTATGTTTGAGATACCTACCACAAAATGGGCCCTTGAAAAAGGTCTTGACTCAAGTTATTAAAAACTTGTTAAATTGTCAGATAGTAATGTGTTACCATTGTTCAAAATTGCTGGCATGCATTCCTCATTGAAATCTGTGAACTACTGTTTTAAAAGGACTAGTTTTTGAAAACAGAAGTGCAAATGAAATTATAGTTATTAAAATCATAGTGTGCACATTCATGTGTGTCACCGAAAGGCCATGTGTGAACTTCTAAGTATTTCACCACTGCCAGGTGTGTTGTGAGAGTAACTTTTTTTGTTGTTATCTCCAGCAGCAGTGCACACCCCTGAGAGGTACAAAATTGGGGAGTTTGGCCTTCCAGGTCACCCCTGACCTCTCACAGAAGCACCACCCTGTCCCCTGTCACTGCTGGGTGCACCTTGGCGTGACTCCCATGTCTGCCAGGTGACCCAGTGTCACTCATGTGAGCAGGGGCCAGTCCTCACCAGTCTCTGGCTGGCATCCTGCCCTCCCCTTGTAGGCTTGCTGGCAGGGAGGAAGGAGGATTGAGAATCATCACCTGTAATTAGCAGAGTGTGAGATTTGGCATGGAATTGTTTGGTCAGCCATAACAGTGCTATAGATGGGCAGCAGAATGAGCTGTCAGTTACCTTTTTTTTCTGATAAGTAAGACTCCCGAGAGAGGGACAAGAGATGCATCCATGTTACTGTAGGCAAAAAAAAAATATATATATATATAATTTTTTCCTGAAGCTTGCATGCAAAGCATCTGCTAAATTTGCTTATTTCGTTATGTTGCTCTGCATTGTCATGTCACAATTAGCATAGAAAGGTTGTAAATTTTGTTTGCCCCCATTCTTCTTAATTTTAGACACTATCCCTGGGATGCAAGGTCATAATAAAGGTTCCATCTATTTAATTGAGTAAATATATCTCATGCTGATTAGCAATAACTGTTTTATAGTGATTGTTTTTTCATGCCCTAATTGCTAGTTTGCCCCCTTGTCTGTCTGTTTTCCTGCTGAAACTGTGCAGTATTCTGTATTCTGTAGGCAGCTTGAACTAAAACCAGGTAGTAGTTTACCCTACTGAGTATGGTACTGGAGGAGGAAAATATGGTTTGCTAAACAGGAAAGAGAGGACAGTATTGAGATGTAATTAAAGTTCTATTTTTGGGAAGGAGTGTGAAAAAATAATTTCTTGGTAAGTCAATATTATGCAGTTGTGATTTCTTTTTGTGGCACTTTTGCAGCACTTCTCAATCCATCCAAAACTACCTATGTCATTACTACCTTAATAAAATACAGCAACTTTTTACTTTACAAAAATAGAGCAACTTACAATACAGTCTTAGGTTTCTAGGAAATACGGTTTTATAAGAATTACAGAGAGGTGTGTATTTTAGGTAGAAAGGTAGAAATGGTTTACGTTACATTTTCTGATGCATTTTTCACATTTAGATGTAAGAACACCAAGTTTTATTTTTAAATGGAAGTGCTTTAATTAATAAACTTTCTTCCAACTTCTCCCTCTCCTGCTGTGTCACGTGTGTGATCCCTGCATCAGGAAATGGTTCTTTCACAATGGATAGCCCTGTTCTTCGTAGTCATAGGATATAAAGTACAGTAGGTATTAGCTGCACTGAATAGGCATTATTAAACTAAGATGACATAGGCACACAATCAGGACAGATCACTCAGTTTTTAAATTTAAATTGTAAGGTTTGAGTAGTTACCAGGACAAATTCTAGCAGCTCTCAAGCTGTTTTTACATGGAGTGCTTCTTTCAATGATGTCCATTTTGGGGGAATCTGTTTTTCTTTGTTTTTACTTAGCCTTGGCAGTTCTCTTACTTTCCATTCTTCTTAGTTTGTTTTCCCTGACATTCAGAATGAAAACTTATATTTATTTTTAAAATATGCCTTTTTTTAAAAAATGGTGCCTGCTGAGTATTGCAGGTGAACTCTTCACTGGCATTCCAATTACAAAATATATTTGCATTGTAAACCCAGAATTCCTGCCATGAGGTACAAGGCATCTGAAACAATCTATGGTAAGAAACTCTTTTAAAAGTTTCTAGTTATAAACCTATGTAGAAACCTAATAGTATGTGGGTTTTTGTGCTTTTTCTGTACCCCATCATTCAAGCTTTAACTGAAGTATGAAATTATGAGCCCTATGGTTGCTTGATGAGCTGCCTTTCTGTGTCGGGCTTTTATGATGTGGTATTTATGTCTCTCCGTAGGATCTTACAGCACTCTTATCCAAGTGCCTGCCTTCAAACACCCAGAGCTGTAGGGAAACCTTTAATACATTTGATCAGGTTTGGTTGGGCTTGGTTGATTGCCCTTTCCTGACATCTTGGAATACAGCATGCTGCTTGGGTAGCTTTTTATATTGCTTCATGTAACCTAGGGATAGGAGACATCATTAGGTCCTTTAGTATAACAGGTTTATTTCAGACTCCTACAGGTGAAAATCAGTGAAAAATACTGATTCTTCTGACTTGTCTTGTTTGACTTGTACCAGTGGTGCACTTCAGCTTTACACTTCCTTGTTACTCAAGATACAACACTGATCAGTAAACCTTGAGATGCCTTCTGTTCTTCATGGTTTGTTCAGATAATTAATTTTGCTATTATATAGTTATATCCTAATTTCAGTATGAATTTCTCCAGGTTTAGCTTTCAGTTGTTCATTTTTAGCATGTCTGTGACTAAAAAAAATTTATTTGTATTCAGGTTTTCTTAATATAAAGCCTTTCTTGAGCCCTTAATTTTTGTGGTTCTTCTGTACTTGACTTAGTTTTGCAATGTATCTAGAAGTATTGGGCCCTGGGTTTGTATATAATGTTCTAAAGTTCGTCATCTTCTGATTATAAAATCACATTTCTTCTGTGGTTATTACAGAATCACAGGTTACATTAGTTCCCATTGCTCTGATAGCTCACTTCAGATTGCTTGTCCACCATAACTGCAAACCCTAATATCAAAGGTTCCTTGCTCAAAGTCCCTTCTAAGTGCAGATGTGGCATAAGACCCTTAACTGTGCAATTTTCAAAAATGCTTTCAATTTGATTGATCCCGGACTACCATGTTCCTACTTCTTCTTGTGCTTTCCTCTTCACTGTAAACCATTTGGACCAAATTTATGGGATCCAGCAGTACACTGAAGGTTACTTTTCTTTTACTTCCAAATAATTGATAAATATATTGGGTAATTGTGTTCAGTATTAATCTCTGCCATAATGCACTGTTGACATGGCTGCTCAGTAATGATTTCCTGACAGGCAGGTTCAGAGAAAATTAATTTATGCTATGCACGCTTTTTTGGTTGGTGTGGGTGTGAATGTTCTGATCTCTTAATTGTTGCCGCTGAAGCTTAATTATGGCAAACTATGTATCATCCATTTCACTGATTGTTTTGGCAGGCCTGCTGGAAGAATTTTGAACTTTCAAGCTTGTGTATTTTTTCCAGTTGTTTCAACTAGGCTTGTATGATACCTCTTCCCATAAAACTTGCTTTAGACTTCGTAGAAAATAATCTGCAAAAATATAGTGCATGAGGCTTGTTTGAGAGGCATGCATGCTTCATTATATGTTTATTGGAAGGCAAATTAGCACTCAAATATTGGAGGCTTGTTTCTAACCCTTTTGTATTTTGGGAGAATTGGAAAGTTTGGGAAGGGTAGATCTTGAGAAAAAAAGATTAAAGTCATCAAAAGATGTAGCTTGTGAGAAGTTTTTTGTAGCTGAGGATGCATTCATCCCTGAGCATGTCTTTAGTCAGTTTGCTCAAAAATTAACTAGCTTGTACATCCCAGTAGAGAAGATGAATATATCTGTCTCTAATTCTTGATATATTCATATAATAATCCCATTGACTTTGAATATAGAAATGTGTGCTTTTTTTAAGCATATGTGTATTTGCCCTGTATTTGCATTGATATTGAATGTCATTTACTCCATTTTTTAATAGACTCTCAAAACCTTAGTACAAGTTTTTTCCAGACTTCTGGGTTCTTTGTGGTCTGTCTGACTGTGTTAATGTACTTGTAAGTGAATTTTTATCTTGTGTTTTCAACAAATTTTCATGCTACAAATGCTTTGGTTGTCTTTCATAATTACATAGGTAAGTGAACTGTGTTGAAAAAAGAGATCTCAGTGTGGTATCATACCGATTTGGCAAAAAGGTGTTTGTTGTCAACGTTTTTGTGTGGTCATATTTCTTGCACACTGATGCATGAGATATCAGGCATTTTGTCCCTTTGATTTTTCAAGGTATCACTGTCTTTTCTGTGAATTCTTGTTCATTCCTAAAGCTTAGAAGCCCTGCAGAGAGAGAGAACTACAACTTGATGGGTCAAAATTTCTTTGCAGAAGTTCACTGCTTAGTTTTGGTTTTATTTCTTCCTCTATGAAGCAATTGTTGGTTTCTTTTGTGGAAAAATTCTCTGAGTTCTTTGTGTTTCGATCAGCTATCATGTCAAGTCAATATAAATTTTTCTGAAAACTTTAAAATGCAGGACCTTTGATACTTGTTATGGAAAAAGCATCACTGTTTTATTACATGGCACTTGATCCATAAAGTCCAGCTGATTCCTTATCTGACACCTGATGTATCTTAAAGCAAATAACCATTAGCTAGCTCCTATTAATTCTGGTAATGATAAAACTAATGTAGTAACAAGGTGGAAGAACTAACGAGGAAGTTCAGTGTGTCTGATTATGTGCAAGTAATTCATCAGACTTCAAAACCTAGATCATAGCACCATAAACAAGTAAAATGTGTAGCCAGAAGAAGAGTACTATTGGAGACCTTTAGAAACCTAAAATTTTGTACTTTAGGGGAGTGAGCTAATTGTTATTTGTAAAGTCTGCGCATCCCAGTGATAGGTGTGTTTACATGCTGTTCAAACAGGGGACATAGCTGCATCTCTCTCTCTTTTAACTCTTAAGTTGTTAAATACACAGTCAATTTTTTTCTTCAGGTAAAGAAATTGATAGTTCTAAAGGTGGAAAATATTTATAGAAAATCAGTATTTTTGCAGTATGAATTCAGGAAATGATAAAACAAAATTCCTTCTGCTGAAAAGGACTAGAACTCTCTAAAAAACTCTAACATTATGAGTCATGTAAAATACTGATCAGTTGTCATTGGACTGGTAGATATATCAAACAATTTCCACTGTGCTTATGATCTTGGATTCCATATACACAAAAAACCAAATTCCATTTGTTTTTTTAAATTCTGTTTAATAGACCAAAATGTTACTACGCTATAGTTCGGCAATTAAAGTACATAATCTTCACAGAAAATAGTAATGAGAGTAAGCTTTTAATTTACCTTGTTGAAATCAGGCTCTGTATTATCAAGTTTGTTTTCTCTCCTCTGTGTTTAGTTGTACGAGTGCCAATAACTCTGGTTATAGTGGAGGTTTGCTGGATATTGGTGCCCACTATGGTCTGACTGTGTCTCCAGCAGACACTGAGATCACTATCTCTGAACTGAGAGGAACCTAGGAAATCTTTTCTCTATGTTTTTCCTGCATTTTAGTTAGGTTTGTGTGTAACAATATTAAAACAATATCTGAGCCTGTAGGAGAAAAATGTCTTTTTAAAGCCTGTTCTGTTATATTGGATGGCCTAAAAACCAGCACCATTAGAAAATTTCACTAAATATTAAGGGAACATTTCTGTTTCAAAACTGAATCACAGCTGCAGTTGTCACTGTCAGCATGATCAAACACATCCTTACTTTAGGTCATGGTGGTGGGCAGCTGCACCAACTTCCTGGCTGTCTGTCAAGCCTTAGCAGATACAGGATTCAGCTATCTAGGGCATCATCTAGTATTTTTATTTATTTCTATTTATTTTGGAAAACCTGATCCATATTCTCTTCAGGGCAAAGTGCCTGGTAAGGTCGGAAGTGTCTTTTAGGCTGCCAGTTGAATTGCTGATAGTGAAAAGATAAAGTGAAAGAGATAGGTTTTCTTCCTGAGTATCTCCTGTGGACTTCTGTTGTTTGGGTGAAATAGTTCCAGTGGTCTGTTTTGCTTTCTCCATATTCACCTGAAAGAGCACCAGTGCATGGCTGCCTTAAGCTGAGGCTTCATATCACTAAACATAACTTCTGAACTTCCTCTGTCTAAAATCCTTTAAGATGTTACCATTAAACTGCTTTTATGTGCTTTCATGTTCTAAAAAGTGGTTTTGAAAATTCTGAGGTGAAACTGTTCTTGATGTGTTATTGGGAGCCCTATGTCAAAGGTGCTGTGACTTCAATTCTGTTTATTTTTTTAAAATTCAATATGACAGCCATTGTGGTATCAAGAGATACACTGAACTCCTTCATCTTTTTGTATATGCATGGGAGACAGTAGAGATAAGATTTTTTTAATTCTGGTTGAGTGCTTGTTTGAGGTTGTACAGCCATCTTCTCTAGGTGGGATTTCTCATTCCTTTGATAGTCAACAAACAACAGGGTGTCTTATCTATGTTAGGTCTTCCTCTGTCACTTAACTGCCTGAAGAAAGCCTAGATACTGTCTTTGATACCTCATTTTAAAGTGGAGCACAGTGTCCTCTGGAAATAGTTACAGTATTACTTCCAAAACTACAGCAAGAGCCTAGAGGACCTGTTTTAGTCTATGCTCTTCATTTTTAAATGTTGGTTAGAAGCATTCAGGCTTTAACTATTTGCATATTTTGAGAGGGAAAATTAATAAGCAGTAGCTGATGGGGTGCAAGATACAGGAAAAGCAAACTGTCGTGGGAAGTCATGTTAAGTAATTCCAAGGGAACACACACAGTCTGCTTGATTATTTTGAGGGATTAAAATAAGGTGGTGAAAATTGTCATTGAAGTCAACTTCCTAGAATATTTTTGCCAGCAACAGTGTTTGCAATAAAGAGCTGGTATTGTTATTTACCCATACAAATCTTAAGGGAATCTAGAAGCTGTTATACATGGCAATTTTGGAGTAAAATGAGGTAATATTTAATATATGTGATTTGATTATAAAATTTACCTTTTGAAATAGACCCAAAAAAATTGTGCCTGTGCTGTCTTTACTAATATTTGCATAGTGAGACAAATGCTGGTATTACACTTCTGGATTTTCACTTAATTTTGAGGAGTATCTATCATTTCATTATATTTTCTACACACCCCTACAGAAGGATGCTAAAAAAAATCCAAACACAAATTTTAACTTAATATTTCATTTATTGAAATTTGACCAGTAAAGTTAAAGATTATTCTTTACAAAACCAAGTCTCTGAACAACATACAGTGAAACTCTGAACAATGAAAAGTTTAAAAGCTCATTAGTCATCCTGTTAACTTTCAAGATCTGTTTGACTTTTCTGTTCATTTTGGACTTGAAACAGTTCTCTACCCCTTTATTGTTTTCTTAAATACTCAGTTCCTAGGGTTTGTCAAATCTGCAGTGTTTTCACAGTGCTGTTTCTGCACGTACACTTTTAGGAAAATAAGTTCTTCTTAAGAGTCTGTAGGGAACAATCCTCTGTCCTCTTTAGGAATTTCTTAAAGGTTTCCATGAAAAACAGATTTTTCTTCCCTGAAGTATTAGGGTGTGGTTGCAAAGGCTGATAAACTGATCAGACAAGTGTGGTTCTTCTTCTCCTTGCCCACCACCTTTAAATGACTTGTATTTTTTTCTGTTTGAGTACAAAGAGTAGTTTTCTACTTGCTTAGTAAATTGAAGTAGTAATTTGCTGAGTGATTGGATGATAGTAGAAACACAATAGTCAAAGCAGCACAAAGATATGCAGTGGAGAGTGAAAAGGTGGAGTCAAGTGTAGAACTTCCCTCTTGGTTGCAGTGGAATATTAGATCAGCTCTTTGAGTTTACGAGCATTTAGCCATTGTGATTACAGCATATTTTGAAAACGAAAAAAAAGAAGAGTCCCACTGGGCACACCTGAGGTTTCTGGATGCTTTCTGAGTGTTAAAGATTTTTTTCTGCTTCTCACCTTCTTGTCTTGCCTAAAGTTCTATCAATTGTCTGTTTTAAATCTTACTTTTGAGATCATCTTATATAGTGGATGCATTTTTAAATGCTGGGGCTTAGGTTATTGAGGTTCTTCCTTCCCTTCTCATGAGTTTGCTGTTCCCATTCAATACCATTTGAAGGCTAGAGAGAGCAGAAAACAGTAGTCAGTGTTAGAAATTAAGTCCAACATTTAAATCTTCCTAAATGTGTAAGTGCTAGAAGAGAGCTATTTGTGGTTGGAGAAATCTGAAAATAGAGAAGCCATCTGTTGACTCAGAAGCTTCTACTTAGCATAGCTGACCATAAAGTAATACAGAATTGTCTAGAATTCACCTTTATACCTTTGCCAATTTCTCTGAAGCTAGCTGGACTTCAAAATCCTTTAACAGCTCCTGTGCTTTTGCCTGTACTAATCTTCTTTGCCAGGTGGTATAGCAGTAACAAGAGCTAACTCATCTGGCCCTTTCAGGCATAGTTCAGATAGAAGAGGGGCTAAGTGAGTGCATTGTTATTTACTTCTAATAAAAATAAAATTATTATGCAAAACACCGATTCTCTTTTTAACAAAAAAATTGAAGCCACTTTCAATGGAAATTTTAAGATAGAATTAAGAATTGAAGAGCTAAACCTGCTTCTGAATTTATACATGCCTACAGTACTAGTAGCATTACTTTTTCTTCTTTTTTGCTTTCGTATAGAAGAGAAGAAGCCTAAAGTCAAGAAACCAAAATTAGAATTCCCTGTATACACAGCTCTGGAATCAAGTGTGTATGTACCATCTTATGATCATGGAGCTTCAATTGAAGAGATTGAGGAACAGATGGATGATTGGCTGGGAGGCAGGAACAGAACCCAGAAAAAGAAGGTGGGTTCAAAATATTTCATGTTGTTATATATTTTAAATGTTGATTCATTTGCTTGCCTCTCAGGAAAACAGAATATTGTGTGTATACCACCACAATATTCATGTACCATTGAAGTGTAGAGAAGTATTGTCTGGCAGAGATAAAAAAGAAACAGAAAAAATATATTAATGCTCAATGTAATTTGTGTAATTATGCTGAAATGTTGTTATAATAGGATGTCATTGATTAAGCCATATGAAAGTTCTCTATGGTTTCTAATATAAATACTATTCATGTTCACTAGAAATTAGTAGAACATAATGCTGTCAAGTTGTATGAGGCTTGGTTCTTTCTCTTAATTGCAGTTAATAACATTTTGCCTGCAAGAATAGATTCTTCTCTATTAACAGCAAAGGAAAAAGAAGAAACCTTCTCTTGTAATATGCAGAGGTTTTATCTTTTGATTATAGAACTGATTACGTACTTTGCATTTTACCTGGTGCATGGAACAGTTCTAACAATTCAATTTAAGCCTATTGTTAAAGTTCTTTCTATTCAGAGATAAGGGTTCTTAGTGGCAGTTAGTATAATTTTGTTCTGGTAAATTTTATTAAATCATACTAGTTTGAAAATGTATCATTTTCATGTTGGAACTGAGAATAAGCATTGTAAATTAGTCTGCTGTCTTGAAAATCTACCTTCCTTGGAAGGGTGTATTTGAAGTGAAGCTGGGTTGGTTGCATGCTTGATCATGTAGATCCTCAAACGCATCTTTGCCTCTGACAGAAATTGAGTCTGTCTTTGAATTTCCATGGCAATGGAAATGGAATAAGACTGGGCCTATTGCATCTATAAATTCACACCTCCTCACAAAATATATAGAAGTTGTGTCCCCAGAGACACTGATAGGAGAACTAGTTGTAGGTCCATCCTTCCAAATGTCCTCAAGAAAACTAACTTGGTTTTCTACGCTTCCATCTGGATGTTCAGTATTGCGTCTCATTGCTTTGATAAATTAGTGTATTTTTAAAATCATATTCTGTTACAAAAGGGATTAACCTTTTAGGGACAACCAGGTAGTTTGTAGGTATGCTGTTTGGGTAAAGTGTTTGACCTGAACAAACTGTGATGAGTTGTGCCTCCTATGCTTGACAGCTGATGTGTTATCACAGTGCAACATCAACATTTAATATAGTTGTGGAGGGAAACAGATTCATAAACTGCACAAAGAAATAGAGAATATATGTCACTGGCTCTAAGAGCCTATAGGAGCCATTTGTATCTAACAGGAGAAGGGCTGTGTCATACAATTTGTAATAAGCTCACTGGGAAAATGGTTGTACCACAAGTGAATTGTTCCTAACTGTCATTTGACACATTTTCCATTTTAGAAATACATATTTTTCATCACATCATAGATGTGAACTGCGTCAGCATCCCTCTTCTGCCTCTTGCACAGATGGGAATCCAAGCGGTGTATAACATCCACCTCTCAGTTCTATTTCCTTTAGGAAAAAGATACTCTGTCATAAATCATTTTGCCATCAGACCTTTTCTTGGGATTGTCATTCTTCACTCATAAGGAAGCCTGTTAGCTTTTTTCCCTTGTCTTCTGTGGTAGCTCAGGGAAGTGGACTGTGTACCAGCCAACATCAAAGTAGCTTGACAAAGTAGTAAATTACCTTGTCATCCTTACAGGAAAAAAAGAAGTGGAGTTGCTTTCCCTGCTATTGGCATCCCAAGTGTAGATGATTACGGTAATTTAATATTGTTCATCAACTGCTCTGCCCTGTTCATATTTGTACTTTAGAGGTGCCTACAATTTGGAAATGCTGTACTGTGTGAAGTGCCTAATTAGATAGAAAAATTAGATTACGTTCAGTTCTTAGCTTGATTCATTCTTTTTTAATATTTGAGTTCTTTTTTTCCTTGGGATTGTTTCTTTTTGGTTACTGCTTCCATGGGATCTAAGTACTGACTAGATAAAGAACAGGCTGTAGAAAACTGCTTCCTTCTTAGGCATTGTAAAATGGTCTACCAAGGGAAGGAGAAAGAGGAATGCTTTCCCTTTTTTTTCCATAAGGTTACGTAGCTGGATGAAAATATGCTTATAGCATTGTAAAATTATTCTTCTGCCCAAGTTTGAGAATTTGCTCAGCTTAAAGCCATAAAGAGCTAGTCTTGCCATGTTGTTACTCCTTAGTTAGAACTGAAAATGAAATGAAATAATGAAAGAAAGAAAGCTATTGGGAGATAGATAATACCAGTATCGTAGAACAGTGAGGTAGTTTTAGTACCTTTTAGTATAGTTTTAATTGTTGTAATTGAAAGAAAAAAATAGAAAAAGAATACTTAACAGAAAGACTAGGTCAACAGTAAAAATGAATTTAGAAAATCATATTTATGAGGGAAGGTTAAATAGTTGGAATTTTAACACAAAAAAAGGAGGCTGTGTGGAAATAACAGGATACAATGCTTTTCCAGTCCATTCCAGTTTTGTTTTAGGTGAAATTATAATAATTTATTATGGCTTACTGCCTTCCATAAATTCAGTGAGAAAGAAATACTCAATTTGCTTTGCAGCCAGAATGCTTAAATTCTGATTTGGGAACACATGTAGGTGGAGGCACATCCCAAGAGCATGTTACCTGTATCATTTATGAAACCTTTCCATCTGTTCTGTTCTTGAACTCGATCTGTTGGAAATCATGTGAGCTGACTCAGTTGTATTTGAGAGCATGGAAATGAAGTAATGGGACTCTAGAGAAGGGGTTTTTTTGCTATCTAGAATATAGCAAAGAGGATTTTGCTATATACACTTACGTAGGACTAAATTGCATATTTGTATAGTGCTGGCTATACTATTCATGCAAACTGCATATGACTAAGAACCTGGGAGGAATTGCTAAAAGCTTCTTCTCATGCTGATCAACAAAACTCTTCAAAGCAAAACAAGCAAAGAAAAAGTTTATTTTGATGATTATTTTTATCACTGAATGTTTGTGCTCCCTTTCTAAAAAGGAGAAGATCTGCAAGATCTTATAGGTTGAGATCTTAATTTACTTAGCTCAAGTTTCTGTCTTTTTTTTTCTGTATCTCACTAAAAGGTGACTGGAAAACTTGTTCTATGCATGCTTATTAGTAATTAATGGAAATTTAGAGGGAATGGACTTCCTTTGAGATGTAGTATTTTGTAGCCTGAATATGTTGTTAAGCCACTATTGCATCAGTTAGTAGCCATTTAACTCTTTTTAACCTCCCCGTTGATAATCCTATTATGTGTAGATGGAAGGAAGAAAAGGAACTTATTAGAGGAAATATTTTGTTACATCTGATGTTATTCAGTCATTTCTGCAAATATTCATGCAAGAATATCTGTATTCACTGTTTCTGGAATCATGCTATTGATGAATCATTTCTCTCAGTGGGATTTCCCTCATACTCTTTGTTCTGATTTGATTTTATGTGATTTGTAACACATGTTGTTTTCATGAGAGTTCATTGCTTATGTGAAGAATATTGTTGCATGAAAATCTTGGCCCTTAAGAAATCATTGGGAGATTTATCATTGTCTTCAGTGGGACCAGGATTATAATTCCTTTTGGTTTACAGATTCCTCATCATCTCTACTGGAATCTCCATTTCATATCATTATTTGACTCATTCATCTTTGAAGAAAGAGTTCCAAGTTCTGTCTCAATGACTGGTGAATACTTTTGACCTTTTGATATTTGCTTGCTCTGTAAAGAGGAGATAAAGGTGGAGAAAGACAGACAGTGCCTGATCCCTTCCAGCTGGACCAGATGTATGGATAGAACATGATGTTTCTCATTATTTTTGTTTTTCATGTTATCCTGAGGCACTTCTTGGCATTTGGGTGATTTTGATATTGCAGGAGCACCTGGCTTGATTTTACTAAAGCAGGAGTAGTAAAAACTATTTTTGTGCACAGAGCATAGAAAACTTAGCATACATCTTTTGCATTTGATATACTGTTAACCTTTTTAATTAGGATTATTAAAAGTACTGTGAAATAAAAGTATACATAAGTATACATAAGTATTGTTTTTACACAGTTTATTGCAGATGCTGGAAACATTGTAGTTACCATTTTTTTCTTAATTATTAAACTGTAGACTCTGATCATTCTGGTGCTGAACTCTCTTCTGGTTAAAATGCCTTTTGTGCTTTCGTTTTTCTCAGCCTGGGCCATCAAAGCACTGTGTTTCAGATACAAAATATTGATAACTGAGTGAGCTTTTTAAATCATGAAGGTTTTATTTGAAAGCTGGCTGTGGAACAGCGATATAACTTTAAATGTATAGAAGAGCTCTCTCTACTTTCTAACATTAAAAGGCAAAATTCTATACAAATGTTAAATTACTATTTTGTTAGCTTAAAATTTATAGATTTGACAATTAAGTCTTACTGATTTTATAACCTTGTACGTTTTGTAATTGCCAGCTAGCCTGCCACCTGCTCTCTTCTGCCTTGGATCTTCCCACATCTGTGCTGCTTTGAAATTTGAGTATGCTTTTTCTTTAGTAGCAAATAATGTGGTGCTTGTTCTAATTGGATGTCATATGACGGATTACCTGAATACAGTTTCCAGGCTTTTAAAAAATGTTAATTTCTTAAGCAAGCAGTTTGTATCTTAGCAGGATTAAGGTGCTGTGTAAACCAGATGTTTTAATAAATTGATCTTTGAGGGGAAGGGTTATGCGGTTCTGGTGTGCAGCCTGAGGTCATCTAGTTTTGAAATAATTTATTTTCTCTTTCTAAGCAATGAAGCAAATATGCTATTTGAGAAGTGTGTCCAGATTCTAATGCTCCTTTATTCTTGGGACAAGTACAAATATGCAGCTAGAAGTCTGAGATTCCTCATAGTGTGAGCTACAGGGCCTTAATCCTGACTCAGAAAGATTGCTGTAGGTCCAGAAAGTAAATTTCTCTGTGGTCCCTGTGAATTTAAGGCTCTGTATTGAGACTGCCAGCAACCATTCATGTTAGTGTCAGTTATGAAGCTATTCATTGGAACTAGTCTAAGTTCATAATACATTTTAACCTGAGCTTCAAATTCTCATCAAATGGTGATGACTTTGAGTCACTATTGATCTGGGCCATATTGAGTTTAGTAACCCTGAGGTGAAAATCTCAGTATTCTATTACCAAACTTTTTTAAATGTAGTGTTAGTGAAAAAATGCTTAATTTTAAAAAAATAAAATAAAAACTGCATTAGAATGTTACTGAAAGTGTTAAGAGTTCAGACTTTGCTGTGGTTTGTTTATGCTTAGTGTCACTGCAAAGATTGCAGACTCAGCCTGAGCAGAATATTGGGGTTTGCATGTTAAAAAAACTCTACAGTTTGTTGTACAGGCTACTCCTGCAGTTGGCATATTTACATTAGAATTATTACTATTAATAAAAAATTATATACATGCTTTTAAAAAAAAATTGATCAAATCTACCTGTATTCTTTGGCTCCTGTCCGAGGTCGGTGGACAGGTACGGAACAATATATATATATTTTTCTTCTCTGCAATGGAATTCTAGAGATGAACTATTGATAAGTTAGAATGATAAAATCATTTAGGTTTGAAAAAACCTCTCAAGATCATTGAGTCCAGCTCAGCACCACCATGTTCACCACTAAGCCACATCTAAGTGCCACATCTGTGAATCTTTCAGAAACTTTCAAGAACAGCGATTTCACTGCTTCCCTGAGTACCTGTTCAATACTTGACCACTCTTCTAGTGAAGAAATTTTTCCTAGTATCCAATCTAAAACTCCTCTGGTGCAATTTGAGGACGTTTTCTCTTGTCCTAGTGCTTGTTATCTGATGTATCCTAAGCCTCCTTTTTCTCCAGGCTAAACATCCCCAGCTCCTCCTCAGACTTGTGCTCCAGACCCTTCACCACCTCCACTGCCCTTCTCTGGACTCTCTCCAGTACCTCAATGTCCTTTTGGAATTGAGGGGCCCAGAACTGAACACAGAACTCGAGGTGTGGCCTCACCAGTGCCGAGTACATGGGGATGGTCACTGCCCTGCTCCTGCTGGCCACACTGTTGCTGATCCAGGCCAGGATGCCATTGGCCTCTTGGCCACCTGGACACTGCTGGCTGATGTTCAGCTGCTGTTGAGCAGCACCCCCAAGTCCTTTTCCAACTTGCATCTTTGCAGCCACTCTGCCCCAGCCTGTAGCACTGCAGGAGCTGTTGTGAGCCAAGGGCAGGCACGGGGACTTGGCCTTGTTGAACCTCAGACCTCTGGCCTCTGCCCATCAATGCAGCCTGTCCAGATCCCCTGCAGAGCCTTCCTGCCCTCCAGCAGATCAACACTCCCACCCAACTCAGTGTGTCTGCAGACTGACTGAGGGGGCCCTGGATCCCCTCATGTGGATCATTGCTGAAGATATTAAACAGAACTGGTGCCAGCCCTGGGGAGCACCGCTGGATGTGATTCCATTCACCAGCACCCTGTGGGCCCAGCCATCCCAACAGTTCTCTACCTGTCCTACAGAGCACCTGGCCAAGCCATGAGCAGCCAGTTTCTGCAGGAGGTGCTGTGGGAAATGGTGTCAGAGGCTTTCCTGAAGTCCAGGTAGGCACATCCAGAGCCTTTCACTCATCCACTAAGTGGGTCAGCTTTTCATAGAAGAGGAGATGAGGTCAGTGAAGCAGGACCTGCCTTTCACAAACCTGTGCTGGCTGGGCCTGATCCCCTGGTGGTTGTGCATGTGCCATGTGATGGCACTCAAGAGGATCTGCTCCATGACCTTCCCTGGCACCCAGGGAGAGTGTGGAGAAGGCATCCTTTTGTTACAAGTTATGTTGGTGATGTAGAGAACAGCATATACCAATAAAATAGCTTGGCACCTTGGTTTTTCTAAAATGTTTATGTAATTTCATATTAAGGATTCTAGTCCTCTTTCTTTTCCTCTTTGCTAGCCACCAACTCAACCTAATGAACAGAAGAGAACCAGAAGTATTTTGTCAATTGTTCAAGCATTAAAACTGACAGCCAAGTTTTTTGTTGTTTTTCTGGCTAATTTGTTTCTTTATGTGACTGTTGAACCAGAGCAGTCTATTTCTAGGAAATTAGTGTATTTCTGTCCAGTTGGTGTAGTTTTTATTTTGTTTAGAAACAACAAATTTATTTACTTTTATGTACTCTTTGAGTTATCTTTCCTTAAATGCAGACAATAACCTTCTTTTCAGGCTTCTATCTTGAGTATTTAAGCCTCTAAATACTTTACTTTGGACTTGAATAGCTTTAAGGAGAGAATAAATGTGAATTCTAAAAAAAATATTATTTTTAATTATTGAGTTTTCCTTGGAGAGGATGACCCACATATTTAAATATAGCATAAGGCTTGTCTGCTTTTGAGCTGTGAATATCAAATCATTAGGGTCAGGAATCTAATTTAATCTGCAGTATTAAACATGCAAGGCTTTTTAGTCCTTGGATTTTCTTAAGGAAAAATAAAATGATAGGATGATGATATATTCTTTAACTAGAATCTCAAGTTGGTGATTTCAGTGTTATGGCAAATACATATCAAAGAACAAATTGTATTTGTAAACATATAATGAAGTAATTAATCTCTCCTAGCACTGGATTCAGAGAAAATAGTTTTTATGACTGAGACAAATGCCACAAGTAGTAAGCACTAAACCAGGAGTTAGAGAGTTTTGCCTGAAATAGGTCATGAATATGTAAAGACTGTGAATAAACACAAACTGAATAACTATCTAAGTATATGTAATTTACGTATTTTCTTTTTTGCCTTTCTCTCTTTGACGTTTAATTAGGTTAGGTTAACAAAGCATAGGAAACTTTATTTCTTTATTTATTCTTGTATTTATAGAAAGGAATGGTGTGTTTTTAGAATATAGATAATTCAATAATATCCCGTTTTCAAATATACCATGCTCAGGCCAGCTAGAACTGCAGGCAAGAAAGTCTTGTTATGAACATATTAAGATAATATTAATATTTATCTAAATTATATAGTAAAATTATTTTATATGACAGGCAGAAAAAGAAGGGGGTCTTGAAATGGTCTGTTTCACAGCACAACCCAAATTCAGTCTATATTGCAAAGGAAGCAAAGAGCCAAAATACATATTTCCCTAAGGTCATTTCATAAAGATAGTAACAATATGTTATATAAACACTTATGCACTAGTTAAAAACATAAATCAGCCATGCATATATGTTGAATTAAGGCAATACAGTTAACATTTGCCTGGTATTTCCTGGTTTTGATTGAGTTTTTAGCTTTCCTTCTAATTAAATATAGCAGCATGGGTTTTTGTCTTGTGCAGACAAGAAGAGTAAATACACTGATTTCAACACCATGCTAGAGATGTTGTGGTGTCAAATTTTAGCTTTCTGTAGTTTTCCAACTGAATCTGTGTTCCAGAAGAAGTGTTTGATGTGACTTGCTGACATAATTCAATCTGACTGGTTTCACACATAGTTTCTGTATATAGTCCTCAGTTTTTTGAATCTGTCAGTTGAAAATTACTGAAGAGCCCTGGTTAATTGTGCAAAGTATTAACCTGCGGGGGCAAACACAGAGTGTTTTTAAAATGCAACTCTGTTTCTGCACTGGGCAGCACTATAATCTCAGTTCAGGCACCTGCCTGGGTCCAGATTAGGGCTGCATAGCTTTTGACATTAACTTTTATAGCTCTGGTTGGACTTGTTAATCTACTTCAGGTCTCTGGTCCTGTTGCATTTCTGAGATTGACATGATAGTTATCTGTCACAGAAAAACATGGTAGTTGGCAGAAAAGGAACCTCATTCCTGTGAGGAGAAACTGGAAATTGATCTTTCCCAGTCAGTCCTTGAAGATCTGACTTTTGCCATTGTCGGTGTCTCTTCTGTTCTGAAGGTCATATTCATTTTACATAAATTTGCAAGAAATTGTGGAGTACTTTTGTAATTAACAGTTTTTGTTGCACTGGTTTTGTTTTCCTCCCAGCCTGGGAGAGATGTAGAAAAACATCTGATAGGCTTACTCTGATTTAGCCCAATTGGAGTCAGGGGGTGGTGGAAATCCTAGTTTTCCTGGGTAGAGTTCCTTCAATCACTTCCCAAGACAAAGTCACTCCTATCTCAAATACAAAAGGAAGAGTAAAGAAAGCAGAAGGGAGTACTTGCACATATCAGGAGTAGGAGCTGGAGTACTGTGTGAAAGCTGGTTAATCACTGTGACCTTGCCCCACTTGCCTGCCCGTCCAAGAGAAGGGAGAGAGCAATTCAACAATCCCTGCATCTTCATAATTTTGGCAACAAATGAGAGGCAAGGATGTTAAATATCCCTGAAATGGGATTTTCACAGGCTCCACAACTTAGAGATCAGAAAGAATTTGCAGTTTATAGCACTGACTTCTGTAGTTCAATTCACTGCTGCTCTTTTTGGCTTTATAATGTGAATTTGAAAAGTGTGAATTCTTGCAAAACAGTTACTTACTTTTCTTTGTATGATTTTAGCTATCTTTAAGTTGGAGAAGAAAGTTAGCTTCAAATAAATCCAGTTTTAATTTATAAGTGTAAATGCATAGTGATGTTTCAATATCATATTTTCCAGACAAACCAATTAAAATCTGGTTAGATTCAGCGTCTTGCCTTTTTTCACAGTGCTTAGTGCTGCTACTTTCCTTTCCTTTTCTTCCTGGGGCCATGACTATAGTGAGGTTTGGTCAAATTTATTTATAGAAATTACCCAGAAACTATAATCTACAGTAAACTTCAATTACTAAAAATAAACTGAACAGCGTGAGAGATGTTTGGCTTTTGTTGTCATAGTAAAGATAAATATGTAATCCTGCCTTGCTAAGGAACAATTTAATATTTCTGACATAAGCATTTTGTCACTTCAGAATTTTGAGAGAATCTCAATCCAGTTAATTAGCCATTTTCTCTATGGGTTTTGTCAGGCAGGATGTAGTCTTTGAAATATCACCTTTAGTCTTCAAACTCTCAGTTCAGCACACTTGAGCATGCAATTGCATTCCATTTAAAGGAATAGGAGTGTGTCTATAACCGTTATTATAAAATGCTACTGTATAATATATTACTTGCCCAAACCTGAAAAAGAGGAGAGCACTCTTAAAGTTGGCACAGTATGAGAAATGGTACATTGTAGTGAGGTTAGTTTTTCATATTAGTGATGGCACTTTCTATAATTTCCAAAACGCGGAATTTTTTTAATACAGTGACTTGAGATGCAAATTGTGAAGGAGTGAATGTTCTTGCATCTTTTGCAATTGAGTGCTATGGAAAACTTGTGGTTTGTTGCAGCTCCCAGACTTTCACAAAGCAAGCATGCATTTACAGTATGCATTTACCTGATGTCTTGTATATCATCAGATTTTTTTACACAGACCTCTTTAGGGAACATCAGCATTCTGACCATCCAGAGTTCTCCTAGTGGTGTTCTTTTTAGTCATAAACTGTCTGCCTGCATTTGTTTTTCTTTTAAGAAACATACAAACATGAACATGGAAAACATAAAACTTCAATTTTTACTATTTACTCAGTGATATTCGTAATTCACATTGGAAATCTGGATTGGAATAGGTCTAGAAAGAAAATACATCAATAGGGGGTCTAGGTTTGTAACTTCTAGAGTATGAGTATGTTTCGGGTTTTTTAATGATACTGATCTTAATGACTGGATATATACCAGTAACTGCAATATATCACTGCCTTGGGCGGTTTTTTTATTGTTCTTGGTCAGAAAACTTGCCTGGTAATGAGAAAGTGAGTGCAGGAAGAATGAGACTGATGTTAATGGTATATTTTCAAATGGCTACAAATTATGGGATGGAAAATCTGTGTGCATATGAAAAAAAGGCTACCTTTGATTTTTTAATTAGCCCAAACTTTGTGGTTATATTTGAGAATTTGACAGACATGTTCATTGTTTATATGATTTAACTAGTTTTACTAGTGTTTCATTTATTTTCAATTACATGTATACTATTTCATGACAGTTAACAGTCTTGAAATTTTGGAGGTTTTTGGTAGTGCTCTGCTTGAGGTTGTCATCACAGATCTGTGTTTTATGAATATATGAAAACTTCTCAGATTCCCCCCACACACGCACCCTTCATTATTACTTGACAGCTTGGACTGTTGGAAAACAGAACTGAAGTTGAGTTTAGTATGGGCCATGTTCGTGACATATTCCAGGTAGCCCGTTCAGGGTCCTAAATGCATATAACGTTTCTGATTCTTTCAGGCATATTCTGCTGGGACAGTATAATTTTTTTTCCTTTCCTTTTCTTTTTTTTCTACTTCATAACCAAAATTCACACTTGCCTTGAGCCATGTCAGAATATCTAGTAGGTTGTCAGCTAGATATCTTTTTGTTCTCTACCAAAGTGAGAATTGTTGACAAAGTTGTATGTTGAAAGCAAATCTGTGTTTTGGTGCTCTTCATAGCAGAATGTTATCGTCTTTGGACATCTTGTCCATTTTTAGAAGAGTGCTGAATTTTTCCTTTGTATTTTAGTATAGTGATAGATCTGAGTCACACTTATATGGCACTGGATTCCACAGTATGTCTACACACTTTGGGAATGCAAAGTATCTCCTGCATTTGAGTTAAAAATTAAAAGATGAGAATATTCCGGCTGCTTTAGGACATTAGAGCAAGATAGTATTGCTAGTAAAAGAATTAGTTGATTTTGATGTGAAAGGAAGAGCATTATTTAGACATTATCTGTGGTGAAATACTTCAGGGGGAGACAGTTAAAACTATATTTGAAGGAAGTCAAGGAACACAAAAAGCCCCCTAATTTTGGATAAGCTATTTAAGATGAATGAAGGTAGGAGAAATATGTTGCCAGCAACAGACCAATGTGAAAAAAACCAGAAAACCAAACAAATCCAAATGTTACTGAGGTAAGATCTTTATCTTACGATAAATTGTGCCAGGAAGCCTGAGAGAGAAGCTGGACAGAGGATAGAAGAGGAAGAAGAGGACAGCACTGCAGACGAGTCAGCAGCATTAGCTGTGTAATAGTACCTTGTTCATTATGACACCATCAGGGCATGGTTTAGTGTATTGAATGGTATTTAAATACCATGTGTTGATGTTTTCAGAATCCCCATAACATGCCATGTTGTACTGAAGTCGGCAAAAGAAGATACAGCCTGATGCTGTAAAATATTTGACACTTTCATGAGTCAAATAATAACCTTGAAAGGAAAAACACTCCTTATTAGTAAGGACTAATCATATGCTTTAATGCATCTGCATGCCCTTGGGCTTGTCTTCTCCAGTGAATTTAGCATGGCTAAAGATTTTTAATGTGTCAAGTAATTATGAAGTAGGCTGCCACATGCAATCTGTTGAGACTTACTGCCCTATGTAGTTACTGAAGTTTATGAAACTTACAAAATTCTCCTGAAGAATTCATTGACCTATGTATTATAGAAGAGTTTCAATTTTGTGTTTTCTATCAAATGGAAATACTTTTCAAACTGCATTTAAAAATCCAAATAGAGTGGTGTTTGAGAGAGAATAAAATGAAATGAAAAACATTAATTCCCTTTCTTTTGGAATTTGTCTCCACATTAATGTATCACAGGCCAAACCTAATTACCTATTCAACCTATATTTTATTTGATCTATATGCCTGAGTGTCCTACAATCAAATTTACTGAAGAGCTTCTCACTTTTTTCTGCATTAAAACAATTGCCTCGAAGCAGCTAACAATTAAAAAATAAATGAGTTAACACTTTCTGCTAAGTGCTACCATTTAAGTTGTAATATGCAATTAAAAACTACATTTTAATTTCTGTTCAATTACATTGACTTAAATAGTAATTTTAGTGTTATACTTATGAACCATTTAATTGTGACATTTTTCCTCTGGCATGGGTGATGCAAAAGTAGATTTGATCTTGAGAATGTGGAAAGAAGTAACCTTTTCCCCCTCATGGTTTGCTGTAATGACAAAAAGAAAAAGACAGAATTACCTGGGGATTGTGTAAATATGATGAAACAATTTCAATTCAAAAGCCATAAAAATGTGTTGGAATTCAAATTATTTTTCATGTTTTTAAGAACTATCTGTTTCATAGGAGGAATATTCAGATTGCATTATGGTAATATACCATTCATGCATATACTTGGTCATGTTAACAGCTATAGGTTAAAGAAAGCTTTGTGCTAAACCCAAAGCCTGGTAGAACCTCAAGTATGAAAACACATCATAGAGCAGTGGCCTTTTAAAGGGGTGTGTATTGCTAGAGACAGATGCTTTACTACTTCACTGGCTTTAGCTCCTTTTAAAAAGAAAACGGTTTATGCTAGAGAGAGCTTGCTATGGAACAAGGTCCTTATCCAAATGGATTGAGATTTATTTTCTTTTCCCCTCTGAACCCTCCAGGTCCTTTTAGCATGCTGAAAATCACATTGAAGCATTTTCTAATGTCCAGAATAAACTTCTGGTAAATAATGATAAGCCAAGTGTTCATGTCCCTCTTCTGTGATGTGTTACTCTGTTCTGTTCAGGTTACTGGCTGTAGGAGTGTGAACATAATCAGAAGACTGATTAAGCAAAACAAAACCCGGCCTAAAAAGATGTTTTGTTTTCTCAAGTGAGATTCTGTGTCTCTGGAAGGACCTTATTTCATCCATTTGGTAGTATCTTTTGTGGTTTTGATCTCTGAATAACAGTGGAAGTTTATAGTGACCCTTCTACCAGTAAACCTGGTCCTATATCACTTGCAGTTGATGAGTTTCCAGCTTATGTAGAAATTGAAAGTATCATGCACTTTATTTAATGCATTCCCAATTATATTACCAGATTTTAAAAGTTCTTAAGATATGCTAGTCTTTGCAAAGAACCAGACCTTTAGAGTATAATTTTTTCTGGTGTTCAGTTCTGTTTCATGAAAAATTGCATCTGAGGGCTGAAATGAACCTTAAGACATCTAGTTGTATTTCTTTCTATTACATAAGTTCAGGTATTGCCATGAACTGTGCCTCAATTAGGTGCTGTGGTGAGGAAACAGCAGCTTCACTACCCAGAAGGGCTCTTACTATCATTTAAAGAGACTGTTGCTGGAGAGGACATCACAGAACAGTGTTATGGGTTTGGAATGCTTTTTCCCAATTAAGGGTTCTCAGTGAAACACTCCAAACCATGCTGCTGCTTGATCACTCACTGTCTCCCTGTGATGGGCTGCAGAGGAGAACTGGAGGCAGGAAAGATAAAGATTATGGGTTGAGATAAGAGCAATTTACTGGAAACAGCAATGAGATAAGAAGACAGCAACAATAGTAATGACAGAGTTTACAGGAAAAGGTGAACGATTCACATGTGATTGCTCAACTCCCACAAAAACCCCCTGACAATACTTGACCTCTGGCCCTGCCACCCATAAGGGAGCCCTTCCCTGTCCCCAGAAGATTACATGAGGTGGTATAACCTCTGTGTCCTAATCGAACTGCCTTCTGGCTACCGCAAAAATTAACCCTGTTCTGGCCAGAACCAGAACAGTCTTTCAGTTCCAGTCCCAACCTCATAACTTAGTGTCTTCAAACAGCAGTGTCACCATGACTGGTGGATCTGCTTAAGAAAGGAGAAAGAGTACAATGTAAGAAAACTGTGTAGGATTTTAAGAAGTATAACTTTGAAAAACATTTTATTTTTCTTAACAATTTCCTAGTTGATAAATGGACCTGCACCTTGACCCAAATTCAGCTGTTCTAACAGGGCTTTGTGGCTCAGGATACAAGAGTGGTTTCAAATGTGAATGTCTCTCTGAACATCAGGAATGCTCTTCTTGTGAGAGTGGCAGACCACTGGCACAGGTAGCCCAGAGAGGTTGTGGAGTCCACCTCCTTGGAGACAGATATTCAAAAACTGTCTGGTCATGATCCTTTGCAGCCGGCTCTAGTGGACCTGCTTGAGCCAAGTGTTGGACCAGATGACGTCCAGAGGTGCCTTCCAGCCTCAACTGCTCTGCAGTTCTGTACTGTAGTAAATGGTGTGTATTTATTCGTGGACTTTAATCCTAGTCTTAAAACAATTCCAGGGTGATGTCAGTTTTAATTGACTGTAAGAAAGTATTTGGAGAGAAACATCTTATTCATCAGATATAAGTGATGTCTCCTGATCAAGTAAAACTGAAATAGAAGTGATTCTTTGTGACACCTCCAGTTAAAAAAAAAACAGGGTTAGAAAATTCATTAGTTCATTTAGGTTTCTGATACTGTTTGAGGAGTAGGGAGTAATTATTCTCTAACTTTAAATGAGAATGTTTATGTTCTAACAGCTTCTTTTTTTGGTTGTGTGTCCTTTTCATATGTGCTCATTTTATCTGTGTTTTGTAGAATTGTAATTTTTATCTGTAATCTCTTTGGACCTTTGTGATCATGAAGGGCTTTAGCATTTAAGTGAAGTCAACCATTATGTTCTGCCACTTAAAATGGGTGACAATAACATTTTTAGGATGTAGACATCCATGGAAGATTTTCCTTTCTTATAAGGTAGTAAAAAAAAGCAAAAATGTGAATAATTTTTTTCAGAAGCACCTAAATCACTGAGGAAGTAAATTTTTATTGAAATTATCATTACTTGGTGTAGGAATTTAACCAGTTTGATAGGTTATACCAATAAGTAAGAAATTTTTTGTATTTCTTATGGAGGTAGATCTGCAGACTGTTTTATTGCTAGGAGAGCTTTACTTAAAATCTGGTATTTGTGCTGTTGCAACCACCAGCAGCAATTGTAGATGCTGGTAATCTCCTGTAGTTTTAAGGAGATACCACCAAAAACTTCTTCCCCAGAACTTCTAGATACAAACCGTTTCTTTTGATATTTCATAATTCTTCAGTGGCTGTACTGAGGCTGGCTGCCAGGTCCTTACCCAGTCACTCTTTCAATCCTTATTCTCAACACAACTGACTGAGAAAGACAAATTGGTGGCACAGACAAAATAGACTTGACTGTGGAAAATTTTAATTTATTGCCAGGTGAAATAGGGTTGGATTGTGAGAAATCAAGACAAAACCTAGAACACCTTTTTTCCACTCACCTTGAAGTGGAAGGTTCAACTTAACTCCTTTCCCAATTCTCCGTCTTCCCTGCTCCCAGTGGCCCGGAGTGTTGGGGTAGGAAGCATTTGGTCAGTCTGTAACAGTTCCTCAGTGCCACTCCTGCCTTCTCACACTTTCTCCTGCCGCAGTGTGGGTCTGTTCCACAGGCTGCCAGGGAGTCTGCTCTGTGCTTTCACCTTGGTGCCTGCAGGGCTGTTCCTCACACTTCCCCTCTCACTGCTGGGCAGCACTTTGCCCTTTCATAAATACAGTGCCACCAGAGGTTCCCAGAGGTGCCACCAGCTTGGCTTACGGGCTCAGCTGTATCCTGCAGTGAGTCTGCAGTGCCCAACACAGGGTAGTCCCTTAGCTCCTTTCAGAGAGGCTGCCTTGGCTACCAAAATTCCGCTCACAGTCTGCTGATAAAGAATACTTACTTTTTCTGTCATATTTCTAAAGATTTTTGCAACAAAATACTAAGTGTTTACATTCTTTTATCCTGTTTGTCCAAGGTAATGTAGCTTTAACCAGATGACTTCATATCCATGACTAGGCATTAAAAAGTCATAGTTTTTGAGCACTTTTAGCTCTACTGACAAGAAAATATTTTTATTAAAATAATATAAAGTTGTTTTTGAGATATTCGTATTCTGCAAAACCTAAGATTTACTGCTTAGCTGTGTCTTCCTCTACACATTATTGATGAAATGGAGCATTTTTAAAATCAGTATTAAAAACTCCTCTTGGCTCTGAATTCTTGAAGTAGGAATAAATAATGAGTAGGAAAAGGGAAGGAAAACTGAATGGTTTTTTTGTCATTTAGAGACTTACATAAAAAGTGTAAAATAGTTATAAAGAAAATCTAGAAATTACTGAAGGATTGGAAATGGTGTCTACTGATACTTGGAGAGGGACCTTTAGGGGACAAAATACTTGTTATTAAATATTGGCTTGGTCTGGGAGGAAGACAAAGACCAATGGCCAGAAGTGAAAGGCAGAGATGTTGGAATGAATGTAGAATAACAGCACTCATCTTGTGAGTATACAGCACATCTTGTGCTTCATTTTCAAGTCTGTGTTTGCCACCTTTTCTGTAGCATGTCTGATTAATACTTCATTATTGATTCAGCTTTCCAAGTATTTGCAACTTTCTGAATATAGTCATAAAATTTAAAAAAAAATCTTAATGCTCCATGTAGCTGGTTCTTAACTTGATTTATATTTAATTCTCCTCCTCCTCCCCTGATTTTTATCTGTCTTTGTGAACACAGATTCTTCAGTCTTAAGGTATGGCTTATTCCAAATCTAGAAATACCCTAGCAGCACCAAATAATGCTGTTGAAGGTGGTGGTAGAAGAATCTTTTATTCATTACAGCTTCCTGCTGAGGTTAATACATGTGAGATATATATATATAGAGAGAGAGAGAGAGAGAGAGAGGCACATCTTAGGAATGAGAGAGCTGAAAAGTAATTACTTTTTGGCCTGCATTAGCTGTGAAGTATACTTGTAAATAAATATTTTAGTTGTTGTTTCTGAATAGATAGCAACTGGTTTTGTTTTCCCAAAAATGTATGGGAACTGTGGTATTGGAATTTTATGTTTATAGATGTATTTGCATTTTGATTTGTAATATGCTTAAACTCTCAGAGTTGAATTTTGGTGGGATTTTTTGGATGGGAGGATTGATTTTTTGGTTTTGTTTGTTTCAATGCTTACAGATCAGCATGTAGTTTGAAGGTAAAAGAAAATTGTCAGAATTGTGAACAACTAATATGGTAGTCAGAGGAGGAATATAACCATTTTACTGGAATTAAATTATTCTTGTCTCAGACTAAAAAGTGAAGATAGCTGCTTTGAGGGGTCAGTGTGGTGAAGAGCTTCAGAAAGGGAAAGGCTTATGCAAATCCAGAATAAGGCAAGCCCAAGAACAAAAAAATTACACCTTTTTATTTTCCAAAGAAATAGAGGAAGGAACACTATCAAGGATTTTGATGAAATACTGAATGATCAAAATATAAAGTAGTTTCTAGAAGATGCTAGGGCCAAAAGTCCTTTTCACCTGTGTTTACTACAAGGAAGTTTAGAGGCCTTTGACATCATGTGTTGAAGACAAGTGAGAGGGGAATGTCTTAGATTGAAGTGTTCATCTGAGGATGATAAATAACAAATTGCTTGGAACAATGGTCTTCACCATTCGTTGACCTGAAAAGAACTCTAATATCAAATCCATTTAATACTGCTGTTAATATTTTAGCAATTACTTAAATGAGCCTTGAAATGAAAGATAGAAATAGGATACCAATTTTTGAGTTTGCTTGAGCATTCTGGGAAGTACAGACTGGTTAGCATGAATTCCGTACTGGGTAATTTTTTTAAGGTATGAAATGAATGGTACTGTTAGGAGTGCCAATTTAAAAATAATAGTAAGAAGTCAGTGTGAATTTAAAGAAAAGTTATGCTTTACTATTAGAGCTTTACAATGCACTTGGATTTTATAAAGGTTTTGACAGGTTCTGTCAGCAACACTTCTTATAGACGCAAAGTAATGTTAAGAAGGAAAGGAAAATCTTTAGAGTAATGCTTGTCAAGAACAGGAAACAGATACATTTTTGTTACTGCAAAATGTTACTAGAGAAGTTTATATTAATCTGCAAGGATCTGTTCAGTACTGGAAATGGACTGTAGTGCAGTGAATTGCAAGGGGTAATAGAGTTATTCAGGGCAGCACTAATTGATAGGTCTGTGAAATCCTTATTCTCAAAAAGGCAAGGTGTAGAAAAATCTCTCTAAGGAGGTACTATCTTTGCCTATGGACTCTCTTCAGCTGTGGGTTTAGAAGGTAAAGAAATCACATGGCTTCCTGGTAGTGAGGCTTTTGGTAGGTTTTATTTTTTTAATGTGTTTTTTTTCCCCTTCTCCCTCCTATATTATATCCAAAGCTGTAGAGCACAACAGAAATGTATGGGACCGAGAAATGAAAAGGCAGCAGGGTATGGTAAGAAGTGAGAAACTGAATGTGTAGAAAGCCAGCTTATGATGTTGATTTAGAGCAAAAATGGGATGAGGAGAGTGGGCAACTTCATAATTGGCTTTGTAACCAACTGGATTAAACTTCGTGTTTAGGAAATCACTAATCTGTGTTGGGGACAGTAGTGGGGAAGGAAATAATCTCTGTCTTAAAACATTTGCTGCTGCATGTGGTAGAGGGCCTGATACTGAGGCAGATGAAACTTCGTGCTTCTGTTCTTAGGTTCTCACTCTTCTCTAAGAGGTGTTGTCTACTTATGTATATTGTTTAATATTTTAATGCCTTTAATGCCAAAGGCATTCCTGTCCGAGAATAGTATAAACAAAAAATGGTTAGGTTATTATTTTGACAACTTTGTAAGAGAAGACAGTTACTTATATCTTCATGTTTACATGTAGTTGCTTTGAAAAACTCTAAAATTAATGTTATTTTAAACCTCTGTAATATATTGTTTAAGATTAAATTATTTAAGTTACTGGGACCAAAGGATGTGCAACACAGAGTTCAAAGAAAATTTAAGGATTAAATAATTCAAGTAACTGTTTATATTCATGGGTGCCTGGGGACTGAAATGGCAAATGTGTCATTCTGCATATTTATTAAGTTGTCTGTGGAATTCAGGGACCTTTACTGGCCTGTACTTTTAACAACTCTTTAGAGAAAACTAACAAAGAACTGATACAAGGAGAAGAATTTGTGAGCATCAGGTAAATATGACCTGCAGGGAGTGCTGAGTATTGCTTCTATAATGGGAAGTCCTGCCTTAAACCCTTCGTGCTTCATGGGAAAATTAACAAATGTGCAGGGAGAAAGTGATCTGATTGATAATGTCTGCTTGATTTTCCAGAAGGGTTTAACAAGGCTTGTGGGCTTCTGAGGAAGGAAAAAAGTTGTGGATTAAGAGAAAAGCTATTTCCCAGACAAATAATTAATTAAAAGACGGGAAATGGAGGGTAGAAATAAATATCTCTTTCATTAGAGCAAGGTTAGCAGTGCAGTTTGGCTGAATTTCTGCTAGGAGTTTTACTGTTCAATGTATTCATATAGTGAAGATGCTAATATGGTAAAAAGATGATTCTTGAGGTGAGAGAGTTTATCAATGTTAGTATTGTGTGGAACAGTGAACAGGAGAACAAACACTGAAGAAGTGCAGAGTGATCTTAGGCGTTTGACTGCTTGGGCAATAAAACAGCAGAAGAATTTCCCAGTAAATAAATTCAAAGTGATGCAAAGGTTGATATAGTGGATGACTGTCCAAATTTCATGCACAAGAAAATGAGCTCTGAGCTGACCTTGATCCTTGAGGAGTTATCAGTGCTGTCTTCACTGAAAACATCTGCTCAGGATCATTCCAAAAGCCTGGAATTTCTAGGAAAAAAATGGAGAAACCATTTCTAACAATGCAAATTGTTAGAAATTATTAAGTAAATATAGAGTGCAAAACAGAAGAATATTTTTTCCCCTGTGTAACTTACAGTTGATCCTGCTCTGTGCAGTTTGGTACCTCATTTCAAAGAGGTTGGGTTACAATGGAATTGGTTTAGAAAAAGGCATTGTGGGAAGTGTTATGTGTAACATGGCTTTACAGCTGAGTATATCAGAATTCTTTAGCCAGAAAGAGACAACTTACAGAGGAATACTCTTGAGTATGGATACTCTTGAGGGGTATTTTGAACAAATTTGTAAGTGACATGGAAGTCAGTAGATACAGACTATTTGGAGGTGACTCTGAAAGAAAAGAGCCAGATGTCATCAAAGCTAGTGGGAGCTAGGTTGAAACAGAAAATAAGCTGAATTCTTGTATACTGAGTAGCAGATATGTGCAGCTCCTTATGAACATGATGTTGCAAATCCAGAAAGTTTACATAGTTTTATGGGAAACTGGAAAAAACCTGAAAAACAGATTAATTGAGATAAATAAATTTAAACAGATAAAACATATCAGGCTAGAGAAATTACTTGAGATGAAAATAATTAGAGTTGGGAGAATATTAGGGGAAGCATAGGTAACCTATATGCTTGCCTTCATCTAACTCCTGTATGTGCATGTGATCCCCGTTTTTTCAGAGCAGGGTGGGACTGAAAAGAATGAATGATAAACATAATCTTTCTTGTTATCACAAAGTTTGCTGCTGCTGCACTCCCTGAACACAAATTATTAGCTTTACTGACCTGCTCTGACTATTGCTCTGAAACAGCATAACTGTCTTTGTTTTTGTTGGCTCACCTAATAAAAACAGTTCTAGTGAAAGTTGAATGTGAATAAGAGCTTTGAAGGACCAAAGGGTTATTTATATAGGAACATGTGGCTTTGAATATGAGTTCAGATCATTAATACCCTTTAGCTGATCTTGAGAGCTTCACAACAGATCTTTAGAACTGGGGCAAGACTCTTTGTATTCAGCAACAGCTAGATCACAATGCCAAATGTGTATTAGACTAGATAAAACAAGACTGACTTCAAACTTCTTGCAAGTAAAGCAAGAAATTGTAACAATATAGAAGAATATTGTAATAAAAATATGATGAGCAAAAAATTAAATTAGGAAAACTTTTACATTCTGTTCCTAGTTACTAGACCAAAACTTCACCATCTTGTAGGTTAAATGTTTTCTGATTTGCAAAATTGTCCACAGTTTTATTAAGACCCTTGGTCTAAAAATACTTGTACAGGTATTTTTAAATAGATGCTGCCTCCTACTTTATTTGCAAGATCATGGACCAGATGTGCTCAAAACCAGTGAATCACCAAAATTAAATGAAGTATAGCGTGAAGTTCTAAATAGATTGAAACATTAGCCAAACTTCCATGTTATTTTAATTGAATATACAGTATATTGATGACAGGAAGAAATTATCCAAAGCTAAAACTTAATCTAGAAAAATCAAATTATCTCAGTGTCAAGGTACTGTAAATGACTCGGAAAGTTTCCTTAAAAACTCTCAAATATCATCCACTTTTCCATTTTATCAATAAAAGCATATATACTTCTATACTTATTAACAGGATTAAATGAGTCAGACTTATCTTGACAAGAAGTGCTTTGTTGTCTAAAAACTTGCTTTTAATGTAATTGAAAATAGTGTTGCTCATATTTTAAAAAATCCTAATAGTGTAAAACTGTCACACTGAAAGAAGTGGGATGGAATTGCCAAGTGCAGATGCACGTGTAAGAGTGATGCTGAACAATAAACCGCATTCATATTTCTTTTCTATAGAAGGTGCATAGTGGTTTGGGTGAACTAATCCCTCAATACTGCCAGCTATGTATGATAAATCATACTAAAGGATTATTATTTATGGGAATGCTATGATTTTTTTTTTATATCTACACTTGTAGCTTATTTTCATTTTAAAGACTTTAGACCATAACTCTGTACTTTTAATTTTATATTCAGTATGGGGAGTTAATCCCAGAATGGGGCTTTTTGGATGCAAAATCTGAATGCTTGTGTAGTAACAACAGCTGTCCCCTCACCATGTGGTGTCTTCCATTGCTTTACTGTAGAGATGAATTTTGGCCCAGTGTTTCAGTAATATTGGACACACATGGTTTTAGGTGACAAAGCAGTATGTTTATGCATTCATTTGACTCTCGCAGTTACAGTTGGCTACAGATTAGAACAGGGAGAATACATTCACACCATGACCACCCTCGTAGCTGCTTGTAGTACTTGGATCACAGTAGGCGCTGTTGCATCTAAAGACACAATTAACTGTTGCTGAGGAATTGCAAATTCACAAAAGCTCCTTTACAGCTTTTGCTGTTGAGAGTGGATTTTCTAAAAAAATAAAAAACAACAAAAAGCATTTTCAGAGATTTTCCAAATTTATAAATATTTTAGATCTTCATATTCTAAAATTATTGTCTTGAAATAAGATTAAGAAATTGATATTTTAATGCAACTAATGAATTTGTGTGTGCTGAATTAGCTGTGTAATTAACTACAGATCTACAGAATTATTTTAGTTCTATCCATTATTTAGGAAGATAACCTCACGAATTCTGTAATATTTGCAAGTGGTTAGTAAAACTGTGGGCACAAATCAACGCTTACAAAAAAGTCTGAAAATAAAACTTAGCAGAAAGCTTTTGATATCTGTATATCACTGAAAAGATCATCTTGATTTCCATGTGTAATTGCTTAGATATGCTTTGGATATGGTAAGAGAGAATAGCTGTGAATGTAGCTGTGACTCTATTTTAAAAAACCCCACAAACAAACAAAACCACCAAGTTTTAGTACAAATTAAATAGAAAATTACAGTGAAGCGTATATTAACCCTAATTTTGACGTATGAAATTTGGCTGATTTTTAAACAAAAGGCTTTTGACCAGAACTCTTTAGAAGAATTCATAATTTAAATTACAATGATAAAATTTTTTGTAAGTGAAACATTAAGCACTGGAAATAATTTTTTACAAAAATCCCTGAGAAATATTTTCATATAAAATATATATATGGACTATAATGCAATAAAGATATATAGTATATTAACTTGTTTAAACCAGTAAAAGTAATAAGGCTATTTTGCAACGTGGAGAATTTTCTGTTTCTCTTTTTATTTCTTTTATGTCATTTTTTCTGTAGGCCAGGGTGTAATTGTGTAATGCAAGCAATGTATGTGTGAGATCTCTCACATACATACACGTTACTTAAGTGTCTTGTGTTTGAATCATCAGAGATAATGAATTTTATTCTTGTATTAAAAACTATGAATGTTTGAGGCTTTCAGCATTGAATAAAGGACTACATGGATCCAAACCAGGACGATTGATAAAATCCTTGCTACTATTGGCTATTATTTACTGTCTTTTAAGTGGCAGGTTGTATTTATGCCAATTTATCTGCTTCAGGGAACACTCTTGATAGCAGAACAAAGTGAATAAAAGTAGTTTGCTTTGCAAATGAATGCAAATGGTGAAGCCTTTCGGGAAGCCCTTTAACGGGAGCAATGCACTTTGATTATGAGTGAAGCTGCCATTTGGACGTGGTGAAAAGAGCACGCTTGAACCATTGATTGGGGGAGACAGTAAAAAGTCAGGAAGGGCCCCGTTAAGCTTGCAGTGCGGCGGGCGGATGTCAGTGTGGTTAGAGCACAGTGGGAGAATGACAGGCAGGATTAGTGTCAGGGAGAAGCTTTGCTGTAGTTGTGGAGATGGTCCCTGGGGTCACTCACCTCTGACTGTTGTTCTGTGCTGATGGCTCTGTAATGCAAACCACTTGATATGTGCCTGTTCATTATCGGAAATGGTGATTAGAAGAGGTATGTCATAAAGAATTCCTTAAAAATAAATAAAATGGCAAACTACTGATCATAACAAAGATTTGGCTCTGCAGTCATTGCTAAAGATGCTGCAAATGTCAAAGACGGTTACTGCATTTTGCCTTCTGAGGCAACCGCGATTTCATGCCTTAAACTGCTGTAATTGTTCCTTGCTTTGTTCACTTTTATTTGGCCGTTATGAAGACAGTCATTGTTAACAGCTTGGCATGTAGAGTAAAACATTTTTATATCATTTGGTTATTGGGTAGTAGAAGCATCCGGTCTGATTTTGTGGCATAACTGCATTTTAGGGAGGGGGGAGGGATGTTGTTTAATCATCATGATGGAATATTAGAGTCAATGGATTTCATTCCTGGTTCATGCTAGAGTGCTAAAACAACACAGGACGGTAACAGAGACAAAAAGCTAAGTGTTCTGTTTAATTTAGAGGCTTTTTCAATATGTCAAAATGGAGATATTTTCTGTGTCTTTGCTGAAAAAATATTAGGCAATTAAGTAAATGTTTAAAATTTTGTGTCTTAAACTGGGACTTAATCATGGAATCATTTAGGTTGGAAAAGGCTGTTTTTAGATCATTGACTCTAAACATTAATCCAGCACTATGAAGACCACCAAGTGTCACATCCACATGGTCTTTTAAATACCTCCAGGGATGGCGATTCCACCACTTCCCTGAGCAGCCTGTTAAAATGCTCAAAAACCATTTTGGTGAAGAAATTTTTCCTAATATGCAATATAAAGCTCCCGTGGCACAGCTTGATGCCATTTCCTCTTGCCTTATATCTTATTACCTGGGAAAGAGTCCTCATCTTGCCACAGCTTCCTATCTCAGGTAATTTAGAGAGCAATAAGTTCTCCTCTGAGCTCCTTTTCTCCAGGCTAAACATCCCCATCTCCCTCAGCTGCTCCTCCTCAGACTTGTGCTCCAGACCCTTCACCACCTCCACTGCCCTTCTCTGGACTCTCTCCAGTACCTCAATGTCCTTTTGGAATTGAGGGGCCCAGAACTGAACACAGAACTCGAGGTGTGGCCTCACCAGTGCCGAGTACATGGGGATGGTCACTGCCCTGCTCCTGCTGGCCACACTGTTGCTGATCCAGGCCAGGATGCCATTGGCCTCTTGGCCACCTGGGCACTGCTGGCTGATGTTCAGCTGCTGTTGAGCAGCACCCCCAAGTCCTTTTCCAACTTGCATCTTTGCAGCCACTCTGCCCCAGCCTGTAGCACTGCAGGGGTTGTTGTGAGCCAAGGGCAGGCACGGGGACTTGGCCTTGTTGAACCTCAGACCTCTGGCCTCTGCCCATCAATGCAGCCTGTCCAGATCCCCTGCAGAGCCTTCCTGCCCTCCAGCAGATCAACACTCCCACCCAACTCAGTGTGTCTGCAGACTGACTGAGGGGGCCCTGGATCCCCTCATGTGGATCATTGCTGAAGATATTAAACAGAACTGGTGCCAGCCCTGAGCCCTGGGGAGCACCACTGGATGTGATTCCATTCACCAGCACCCTGTGGGCCCAGCCATCCCAACAGTTCTCTACCTGTCCTACAGAGCACCTGGCCAAGCCATGAGCAGCCAGTTTCTGCAGGAGGTGCTGTGGGAAATGGTGTCAGAGGCTTTCCTGAAGTCCAGGTAGGCACATCCAGAGCCTTTCACTCATCCACTAAGTGGGTCAACTTTTCATAGAAGAGGAGATGAGGTCAGTGAAGCAGGACCTGCCTTTCACAAACCTGTGCTGGCTGGGCCTGATCCCCTGGTGGTTGTGCATGTGCCATGCACGCAAGAGGATCTGCTCTGTGACCTTCCCTGGCACCTAGGTCAGACTGATAGCTCTATAGTTCCCTGGATCTTCCTTCTAACCCTTCTTCTAGTTGGGTATTGCATTAGGAAACCTCTTGAACTGGGATCTTCCCAGTCAGCTGGGTGTGCTGGTAAATGTTTGAAAGGGCCTCAGTGAGCAGCATTTCCTTCAGTTCCCTTGGGTGGATCCCATTCAGCCCCATGGACTCGTGTCTGTCAGGTCACTGACAATTTTTGCTTGGATTATGGTGGCTTCATTGTGCTCTGTCTTCCAGGTCAGGGACTGGGTATATGGAGACCAATGATCTTTCCATTAAAGACTGAGGCAAAGGGGAGATATGAAGTACCTCAGCCTTTTCCTTATTCTGTGTCATTGTTTCTGCCTGGGTCTAGTAAAGGATGGAGATTCTCCTTAGCTCTCCTTTTCTTTCTCATGGATTTGCAGAAACATTTTTCATTGTCTTTAGTCAGATTAAGTTCTTCTCAGACTTGGGCCCATCTTATTTTTGCATAACCCCATAATCTAATAAAAGTATTGTTGAACATTATCTTTACCGCCTTTTATAGTGTTGTGTTATGTATGTTGTATTAAAGTTAATAGAAATTAAATGTGTTAGTCTACATAATAGACAATGTGCAATTTTTGAGTGTTCAGTATTTTTATATATTACTGTTGGTCTGTTGTTGTTATCCATTTTCATCAGAGAGAATATACCCAGATTTTTATTTATTTTTTACATTATTAGATTAATTTGTTTAAACATTTTTTTGTCCGTATATTACCTTGCAAATAAATGTCCAATATTCCAGTGTAATGAATGTTTTACAAATGTTTTACAGGCACCTGAATGGACAGAGGAGGACCTGAGCCAGCTGACAAGAAGTATGGTTAAGTTCCCAGGGGGGACCCCCGGTCGATGGGAAAAGATTGCTCACGAATTGGGTCGATCAGTGGCAGATGTGAGTTCACTCAGATTTGCATTGTGTGGAGGATGACAAACCAGAACAAGACAGGCAGTGTAGAAGGCACACATATATGGGGGCCGACATTGTCTTTTGAGAGAAGCTACAATCCTTTTAGGACCTGGAAGTGAACCATTAACTAACTATGCAAGAAGCAGCTGGCAGCCAGTCTCTCCCTCCACAATTAACAGCTGTAACTGATCAGCTGGATGGGGGATTCTGGTGCTTACAAACTTCAGCTACTGTAACCTAAAACAGAAAAACAATGCGCTGCAGGTTTTGTAGCAACCTCCTTTCTCTGCAAGTGAGTGTTTGTGTGACTTGGTTAAAGATTACATCTCTGTTTCAAGCCAGTCCTTAAAAAAATGCATATGAGCTAATGGTGTTTGGACAGGTGGTTTCCATTAATTAAACAGAAATATCTTTACAGATTTTAAAATGAGTAATGTGTATGATACTATTTCAGTGCCTTTTTCAGTATCATAGCATGCTTAAAAATTGTATTATGTAAAATAATTGTACTTGTTAACTCATATATTATAGTATGTACCAGGTACCAAAGTAAGCTTGTACTTACATTTTTTAAGTGTTATGATCTTAAAACCCTTTGGGGCTAGGCTGTAAAAGACTTTTCCTTTTCAAGCACTAGAACATGATGTAGTGTCTGCTGAGGACCATTTGAAAGCCCTTTCAGCTGACCCTATTTTATAGGCTCTGTAGGGGTTAATGAGAATAATGTTTAAATCTTTTCATGTACATTTTGAGATTAGATGTTCTTTATTTATCATGTTTCAGGAATTACCTTAAATAATGGGAAACAAAGCCACTGACTACACTGAAATATTATACCCCTCTGGGAAACGTGTGTACTTCTTAAAATTTTTTTCATTGTTGATATAATCACAAAAAGATCTTTTTAGAACTTATTTTAAAGTTTTAATGCACCTATACTGTTCTGATACATATACTAAAAAAATAAGTCTTTTGCATTATTTTAATTTTACAACAATACATTATGTCAAAATAGTGTATGTAAGCAAGAAGTTACTAACCTGCTAATCAAATGAAATTAGGGTTTTTAAGGTTTATTGTGTTCAGTATTATTATGTTTCTTGAAGTATTCATACTACTGGACTGGAGTGATTTTATTAAAAAGATACTACTTTTACTGATATTAACAGCAAAAATATATCACATATTGTTTGTATGTTGGTAGTACGCAGTGTTCATGGCAAAGAGCTTTTGAGATTGGTTTGGAAAATTTGATTATCTTGATACATATAGTATGAACATGTGGAATGGTTCTACATCTATCCATCAGAAAATTAACACTATCTTCAGACTACCTTTTGCACCCACTGTCTGCATTATTCCTTGACTTGTGTGTATTAAGAATCCTTTGCATAATATATTTGGCCATCATACTTGTACACATCCAGTACTGGAAAATTAAATAGGAAGCTCACTTGTTTCTTCCATTAGATGAGAGGTCCTCAGAAACCTGCTGTTTTATTTCAGTGAGTAGGAAAGGGAGATGAAAGAAATGTGATTGTTCCAAGAGCTGCCATTTTCTTGTATGAAAAAAGGAATTTCTGTGATTTTTATGTGTGGAGAAAGGTCTGAGTGTAATCCTTTTTATTTCTAGTAACTTCCAACTATATGATTAATGCAATTGTTCTCCACACAAGTTTTTACATCTCTAAAAATTTTCAACTGCTAGATCAGCTTTCCTGACACAAACTAATTATTAGAGCTTCTGCTACTTTTATCATTGCATTATACAGAATTGCAGTAATTAGGTATTTTGAGGAAACAAAAACGAATGTTTTACAAAATGAATGTTTTAAACAGAAGCTTCATGGAAACTTCTTTGGGTCTCAGATTGTTACTGCATCAGTAATAGAAATGGTGAAGCTGGAAACTACTTCAGATACTTCCATTCAGTAAGATTTCAGTATTCAATAAGATGTACAGTTTATCCTGCCTATTTCTTGAAGATAACATAGAATCTAAATTTACAGCAAGGATTCTTATTTTGTTTTGGCATCACCATAATTAGATAAATGTTATGGTAAAGCTGCAGGAGAAACTTCTGAGTTGTTAAACTTCGTGTGCAGTAAAAAAGGTGTTTGCATGTGCAGGCAGCATTTGCTGCCCAAACAGCTGTTCCTGGCTTCTGCTGGGAGCAGGGCAATGAGAGAAGTTCTGCTGTACAAGGTGCTGCTTTGAAACAGCTTCTGTAGCAGAGGTTGGGAATGCCTTGCTTACAGCTGGTTTAACAGGAATCATGCCAGAGAGGGTTTGAATTATGCATTGTCTAGCAAATGTACTAGGTCTTAAAAAAGAAAAACATTCAAGAACAATTTTGAATTTGGTTTTCTAACATTTTCTAGTGTAGGAAATACTTTTGAGATTGGTGTCTGCTTCTTTCTTCTTCTGCAAAACATCAAGAGCAGTGAGGCTTGGTTTTCGTTTCACAGAGCATTATGATATAAAGAATTGATACGTTGTAACAATGTACAATAACAAGGTACAATGTACTTGTTTCTGAGTGATTTTATGCATTCAAACCTTATTTAACAGTAGATTAATAGGTATTAAAAAAATAGGTCAGAGTAATCTAGCTCAAAATGCTGTCTCCATTGTTGCTTGTCTCAAAGCTTACTTTCTCAGAAAAATAAAAAAAATAAAAATTTAAAAAAATCTCAAAACTTTTTAAAGAATAAACTGAAACCATTCATTTATATCAGAAGAGCATCAGTGAAATTCACTCCCTCTAACCACCCAAAAGAAAAATTCTATTTTGTCTTAAATTTATTATTTTTTTAAAGAAATAAATTCCTACTACATCCAACTGTGTTTCCAGTTGAATTTTTTAAGCAGTGTGAAGCAGCAGCTTGAGGAGAGTGTTCTTGACTTTTTTTAACTTTTCAGCTTCATGATGTTGTTTGAACTTACTACATCCTTAGATTGTGTCTAGTTTTCAGTATTGCACTTACTCATGTGGTTTGATAGGAGTCTAGATGAGAATAATAGATTCCTAAAATGTTATCTACAAGGGAAGATTGTGAAGGAACTCATGTTGTTGAACTAAAAAAAAATGAACTGAGAATATAAGTATTCAACTACATAAAAAGAAAACCATAATGAGGAAGGGTCTTGTCCACTGTATTAGTTTTACAGGGCAAGAAGTTACTGCATGCATTTAATCAGTGGCTGCAGAGTTAGACTCTGAAGGACAAAGAATTACAATGGAGATGATAAAGCAGTGGAATAAGCTGCTGTGAAGTCTCCATATTTGTAGATCTTTAAAAACAGGTTACACAAACATCTGCAAGAAACATCAACATAGTGCCTCTGCCTGAGGTTAGGTCCTTCTCTTCATATGGTCTGTGATTACACTAGCAAGTGCAAGCTATCTGGGAGGAAACAAAGCCTTCCCTACAATTGGAAGCATGTGTGAATTCACTTTTAAAAATGTAGAATTAAAGCCAGATAGTCACCATAGTTGGTCAGTAATCACTGCATATACCTTAGCTTGACTTCTTAAATTCAGTAATTTCTAATAGTGTTCCTTCAGCTTTTTTCTTGTCAGCTGCTATTCCTTGTCTACATAAGTACATCCACCCAGTGTGATGCAGGCTGCTGGGAAAGTGCCAGCCAAAATTCAGCAATAAACAGCTACATCCGTGCTGTAGTGCCTCTGAGCTCATTCAGCTCTACTGTTTCTATTTATGCTGCCTCATGTGATATCAGCATAAATATCTTTGCAGTGTGTTCCTGTGCTTTTCACTTCATAGCTAGGGTAGGCTTGCAGCCCTGGTACAGACGTACTGTAAGAAAGGTTACTACTTTAACTTCTGTCATGGTAAATGTAGGACATGTTTATCTTGTCTCTCTTCAGGAAGACATCTTTTAACAGCCAATGAATAATCGACCCAAAATAGATGAGGTTAAGTTGTGCTCACTTTATCAGTATGTTTATTTATTTAAATTATTTAAATTGCTAATTGTCACTTCAATATGTGCGTATAGGGAATTTAGCAATCTTTTCCTATAAAGATGGTTTTCAGCTGGCGTAGTATAATGAAATCTTACTGCTTTCACAACTGAAAGCTTTTGCAGCATTTTAAGTAATTTTTATTGCAATTGGCTGTTATTGTAAATTAGGTTTTCAAGTATTTTGATTATGAAAGGGAAATGGAGTTCAGTTAACTCTAATCAGGATTCCTGCCTGCTGACCTGGTTACCTGTACTACTGCTCTCTGTCATCCTCCAAACATCTGTTCTTTGACCCATTTTCCTTGCTGAATTTGTTGCTCCAGGGTTAGTTCTCATTCCTGTCTGCCAATACTTAAGGAAATAATTGACCTTTTAAAACAAAATAAAAAAGTTATGTTTGAATTTCTTAAGCACTGTGAACACTCTACAACACAGCATAAATAATGAATGGAGTGGAGTTGCAATACTAGTATTTCTGCAAAAATTACATTGTTTGATTTGACAAATGCTAAGCCTTATGAAGATTTATAATAATGATTGTCAGCTTTTGTTGAATTCAAAAATTGAGAAAAAAGCACTTAGATGTGAAATTATAGAAGTATATTGTACTTGACAATACCAACCTTTATAGATAAAAAGTTTTAAAAAAATATTTGCTGAAAGGCATAAATTAATTTCAGTAACTACAAAGGACGTTCAAATTGTAAAAATAATAGAGGAAGTAAAAGCTGTCTGGCATGCCAAACAGACTTTAATGTGATTATTAGGTACAGGTTTTCTAAATTAAAGGCAAAGACATCTCAGATTTCATACTTGTGAAGTAATATCATTCACTTGTCTTATAGGATTTAAACTGATTCTGTTTGCTCCTGCAGTCACTAATCTCATGCATTTGTGTTGCAAAAACAGACTGATTGGGATTTGCTGCCTGTATAGAAGAACACTGAGGTAGACGGCAAAACAATAGCCAGGTGGCAGACATTCTGAATTACCATGAAACCTAAAAGCATAAGGTTTGGGGGAGGGAGGGTGCTTATTTTGTGATATCTGTTGTATGCCCAAGCAACAGTTTCAGCCTGTAAGTCTGACTATGTGAGTTCATATTCATTACACTTTATATGCCATTGTAAAATAGATTTCTTATTTTTGACAAATGCAAGCTCATTACTTTGCCAACAAGAAAACATCTATATGAGAAATGGTCCATATGTAAAAGCTTATGAATTTATTAGGTCTTTTGCTTCTGGAGATTAACTGTTTTCCTAAGACTGCTTTACATTTCATTTTGTGTACTGTGTCTGTGTTAACTCAGTTACAGTGCAATCCAGTTGTGGATATTCTGAGACACTCACCCTTAGCAGTTTGCATATATTTATGTAATCAATAGTTCTCCCAGTTGCTTATTGAAATATAAAGACCTAGATCGAGGTCCAAGAGAGGTTATGAATATCTAAATGGGGTTTAGATAATATATAGGTCATGTGGATCCCACAGTCTGAGAGTGAAGTCTTCAAAACACCTGTCCAATCCCACAGACACATCAGAGTGACTCTTGATACTTGGAGAGAGGAAAAGGTGGTTGCTGTTGACAGCACTCTCACTGTACAGTTTTGTTCTGTGCACTCCTACACTTGCCCCTGCCATTTCTACTGGATTGGGCAGTATAATGCCCCTTTTAAACAAAATTACTTTTTGTCTCATAAAATTTTCTTGCTTCTCCCTTAAAGTTTTTTTTACAGAAGGCAGTGGGACAGCAATTTTTGGTCCAAATAGGTGGCTTGTGAAGGGGTTAAGGCAGTGATGCTGCAACTTTTTATCGGGTGGTGTAAATTAATGTAATGTCTCAGCTCACAGTGAGGTGGGTTTGAATTTCATGGCAGAATTCAAATTTCTGACTGTCAAAAAAAGTTAATGCATTTTGTATCATCAGTAACAAATTAAGATGTCCAAGTAGTTCTTGCAGTGGGCATTTGAGTCAAACTCCTCTCCTGCATGAGTGCCTATAGGCTCTCTCATGATTCTCTCATGGATTTTAACTGACAAAAACCAAGCACAGTATGAAGTCTCCAGCATTATCTCAATTCTAATTGCAAAACTCTTTGTGTCTTGAAAAAAAAGGAGCAATTCTTTTGCTGCTTTAAATTAACTGTTTGGGGACTTAAACTGGAGAAAGTTCTACATCTGGTGATTTAGGTCAAATTTGCCTTTTTTGCAGGCCCCATCTTAAACTGCTGCATAATTAAACTTGTAGTTGTTCTGGGGATTTCTGTTGCAGTGACAAAGTTCAGAATCACACATGACTTCAAAGTCCATAAGCTTAAGAAAACTGTATTGTTGCTGGCTGCGACTGGTGGTTCTAAGCAAATTCAGTTAAATTTTTAACATGTTTTGTAGTTCTTTCAAGAATGTTGTCCTTAAAATACTCATTTACTGTGTTAGTATCAAATTTAACCTACACAGTGGCTAGAGATTAGTTACATTATCAACTTTTGGGAAAGCTTGTAACACTCTACTAAACTGTTACAAGCAGTGCCAAAACAAAGGTACATCTAATTTGAAATACCTGTTTCAAATGGTCTTGTAAGTTGCAAATGAGGATACTTGGAAAAGTGGAGAATGATTTGGCTCAATGCCTGAGTATTTGAAGTTTCCCCAATCTGGTGAAACTGAAAGACCATTTTAGCAGCTCTTTTAGTGTCTCAAAGGAAAGGCAGTGTATAAAGCAACAAATTTTGAGTTGCATGGAAATAAAAGACTGCGTCATTATTGTTTTCTGACTTGTGTCGAACAGAGTTTGATACAGTTGTGGCTGATATGAAAAAAAAAAGCTGTTTAGATCTAGACTGGAAGAAGATTCAGGGTAGCAGGTAGTATTTTGGTTTTAAGGGGAGAACTTTAAATTTGGCAAGTTATTCTGTGTGGTTCTGGATGGTTAGATCTGTAAAAACCTACTACTTTGACAATGCCAGGAAGGCATTAAAATCCTTCTGTATCTGGCTTTCCCTAGTAAGAAAAAATGTGATTACAACTCAAATTAGCCTCAAAGATACAAGAAATTCCTTATTGCTTCATAATAATCTGAACAATTCACAGGATGTCTGCACATTATTTTTTTTCCATAATTCCACACATCTTGGCATTTTTTCATGACATAACTAGATGGGGAGCATGCAGGAAGATAATTGGGTGCAGAAGACTGCTACTGGGAGAGCAAATTTCTGATAGTTAATGCCGAGAAACCATGATCTCTTTAGTAAAATACTCAGAGAACTTCTGCTCAGGAAGATGCTGAGAGTAATAAAAAATGTTTCCAGACCCTTCAGTGATCAGTACCACCATAATGTCATCCTTCTTTGCAAGAAGTTTATATATATTTTGAATGCCAAGTCATGTAGATTTTCTTCCTCTACAAATCCCACATTATTTTCTTAAAATATCATTAGAACTCGAGAGTTTTGTACTTCTGTGATTATCTGCTGCAATCCCAATCGCAATACTGTCCTAGAGAAGGAAGGTAGGTTGTTGCCCCACAGAAGATTCCCAGGAGGCAGTGAATGGTGAAGGCTTCAATGGCAAATTGGCGTGTGCCCTGTGGAGCTGGGCTGGGAGTGGTGCTGGAGGGCTCAGCTGAGCTGCTGGGCCCATGGCTGCTGCTATGAGAACGGAGAATTGCTCTTCATCTTCTGCAAAAGCATTCTGTCTCTCTGTTTAGCACCAGTAGCTTCAGTGTACCTGACTTTATAGGGTTTTCCCTCTAGGTCTGTCACAGTTTTGTGCTTTTTTTGTCTGCCTTCCCTGAAGGGTGAAAAGTAGCCTCTCATTCATGTGATAGCAAAATTTGCTTTTGCCTGTGCATCTTAGAGTTTTTTAAGCTGATTTTGATTTTTTTTTTTCCTATGTATCTCTGAAGTATGAATTGTCCCATCTGAAAGAGGTGGCAGGTGTCCAGGGTAATAAGAGATTTAACATCTCGATGGTCATGATAAGAAATGTTTTTACTCCTAGGTGTCTTGTTAAGTAGCAACTAGTCTTTGTGATCTGGACTAATTGTTAGCAGTACAGGAAGAAACCAGCTTTGTCTGGCTTTCATCACATAAAATCATCCCACTAATCCCACTTGCTTTCGATAGAATCTTTTTATAGCTGAAGAGCTATTGAAGCTGAGTCCAGAAGGGAGTTCTCAGAAGCAAATTGTTCCTGTGGTTTCTTTCTGTAGGTCCCATAGTAAGATAGTTTGATTTCTACTCCAGCAATCTGATTGCTTGCATACCAGTTTTTTTTGTCATCTTTATCTGTCTAAGGAAATCTGTTTCACTGTGGATGATATTACCTGACTTTATTTGTGACTTCTGTTATCCCTGGTGGACTGCAACATTTAAAGTTGAATCCTGTAAAATAATGCAGTATGTCTGTTCAGTACAAATACTTGCAGGAATATGAGATCTTTTGTCTTCTGTTTTAAATCAATTTCACAGTCTTGATCCTTATTATTTAAGGTGTCCCCAGACCCAGGATTTCTTAAGGGGGTTGGCTAATACTCTGGTGAAAGCTATTGTCAGTAACAGCAGGCTTTTAGCACACCTTCTCACAGTCAGGATAAAACTCATAATTTAATATACATGAAAACTGTTATTTTAAAGCATTATGCAGGAACAAATAGCAATAATAACTACAGGAGAGTATTCTACAACTGCTTCATATTTTAAATAAGTTTTTTCAAGTATATGTTAACTAATGAAAAGGTAATGATATCATATAAGCAAGCTATGCTACAGAATTGCGTAGAGAGAGCAATGGAGCAACTGATGTTGCATAACTTAGTGAATTTTTTATGAATCAGTTAGGAACTAGCTAGTAAATAACACTATTCAACCCTGGAGCGGAAATTTAAATTGGTATTAAGGATGTCAAAAAGCTTGGAGGAACGGGCAACAGAAGAGTCTGCAGATTTGAGTGGCAAGAACAATGATTAAACTCCAACAGATCAAATTGAAATACAATTTCATATGTTCCATAGGCTGGATTCCTAATAATCCTCAGCAGTTTAATACTGACATGTTAATGATTTTTGCCCTGTGTCAGCATCTGGAATGACAATGACAGTTGAGGCTGATGGACACATAAATCTGAAGCCTAAATAAGTGATACCTGAACTCTCAGTGAAAAGAGCTGGAGTAAACGTGAACTGTACATAGCACCTGGAAAAGAACTTGCAAACATCCATATGAAGAAGGAAGCTGACAAAAATAATAATAGACAAATAATCTTCCCCTGTAACCTGTGAATGATGATAGTAAAGCTGTGGGAAACTTGATGAGTTGTCAAACTTATGTCAACTGAAGGTGCTTGTTCAGTGTTTGAAATAGTAGATTTTCAGTATCTAAACCATACACACAGTTGTTATTTCCAGCTTACCTGGTGATTGTTCAAATTGAAAGTCCATCAAAATATGAACAGATATCATAAAGCCTTCAAAACATAGTCTTGGAAATATTAGATGTGATGAATGGAGTAACTTGCTGCAAGTGTTATATCTAGGTTCACCAAGCTGTAATGACTGAGGTTGGCCAGCATAAGATAGCCTATAAAAATACTTGCTCCTGATTTTTTTGCATGTAAGGGGGAAATATGAAAGGCAGTCAGGATCTGGGAATAAACCAAAATCCTTCAATGTTCAAATGGAGAGGGATGGTTTAGATTCTAGTCCAATTAGATGTAATATGCAGCACAATTTATATCTATTATGGGATACATACACTAACAGAATTTGGGGACACCTGTCTTGTAGAGGAAACTGAAATTCAGCTGATTTCCATCTCTTCCAAAGCAAAGTTTGTGTTGCACTTGTAGTCTCAGCTTGAAAGATAAAGTGATAATTGCTGACCTCTGAAAATATCAGAGGTTCAACAGAGAGAAAAGTGAACTCAGTTGGCACTGAGGAAGCAGCTCGTGGTACTTGTCTTTGCTGGCAATTCATTTTGCTCTATTTTATTCAGGGAATCCTGCTGCTCTCTTTTTCTTACCTTTGTGTCCTTATGAGCAGGCTGTAAATCTCTGCAAGACCTACTTTAAAGATGGCAATATGGTTTAGAGAGTTTTCTGGAATACATGAAGATAGATGGGGCCTTGTCATATTTACAATGAATCCACTGTGTCATTGCAGGAAGCTCTAAAAGCTACTTGTTTGCATGGGAAATTCTCCCTCTTTTGAAAATAATCTATTATAATCCAGTTTATATAACATGATTTCTATTTAGAAGATGCATAGCTGGACACCACTAAGGATCCATTCTGTTCAGCAGTCAAGAATGGTTTCTATTCCTCTCAGCCTTTTAAATCATTAGTACTGTAGAGACACTGCTGAAGATGGAACACAAATATTTTAATCTTACTTATTTTAGAATATAATTTTTTTAAGGAAGGCAATTTCTATTAATGGGTCATGTTTTTCAAGGAAGATCCCTCTGTTGTTTCGAAATTGGGATCATGGAAATCCCAGAACTGTTAGTGCCACTTAAAATTATCTGTTCATATTACAGTATTCTGACATTTTTCTTTGAAGAATTAAAACTTTATTGTGCCGCAACAGTAGAAACTGGAGTTTTCTGTGCCAGATGTCTACCTCTGGATAAAGGTTTTGGTTAATTAGAGTTGGGATTTCATTGTTCACAGAGTTTTCATTTGAACTTAATCATCCCAGAAAATGAGGCTTAATTTGTAGGGAAAATAGACCACTTTGCCTTGTTAAGTCTTGCTGTCATTTCCTTAAGGAGATCCAGCACCAGCCTATTTTTATAGCAAACTGCTGCAATTTTGTGGGCAGAAAGGTGGGTGGGAGGAACCAAACAGACCAGACTAGAAGCAGATGGTACCAAGGTATTTTAACTATTGAGGTGCTCACTTATGAATCTTGTCATAGAACAAAAATCTTGAATTTTAATATTTAATTCTTCTAACAGAATTTAATTCTTCACACAACCCTCTGGCAGGTTTGCTCTCTAGTGCTGCTGTGAGTAGGGAATAATTGTTATTGTTAACATAGGGAGCTAAAACAGCCAAAGTCTGTGCTGTGGCTCAAGAGGCCTAAATGACTCCTATTGTGGGTAAATCCTGTACAGAGGAATTCATGACTTTGTAAGTGATGTATTTTTTATGTTTGCTCTGGGCAGCATACTACCACACACCTTACAGTAAACGGATGTTAACATCTGAGGTCCCAGGTTCAGAGAGCAGGGAACACAGGGAACCCATCCTACATAGTACCAAGTTTGATTCAGTGTATTGCCTGCTCACATTTTAAGTTTGATTTGAGTGATTCTGACTACTTGATTTAATCTTCTGGCTTTTTAATTTAGTCCTTATGTTCAAAAATAAAAAAAAATAAATTTATATCTAGTATTTATAAAACATTTCAGTAATTAAGAAGATTGTATAATTCTTCGAGTACTACATTTTAAGATTTTTTTTGTGGTACCTGAATTTGGGACTGTAGGCTGGTATCTAAAAAGAGCTACAAGAGAGCTGGAGAGGGACTTCTTACAAGTATCTGTTGTGATAGGACAAGGGGCAGTGGCTTCAAACTGACAGGAAGTAGGTTTAAATGAGATATTAAGAAGAAATTTTTTCTGCTGTGTGCATGGCAGAGTACTGGAAAAGGTTGCCCAGAGAAACCACAGATGCCTGGAAGTGTTCAAGGCCTGGTTGGTGAAGTGGAAGGTGTCTTCATGGCACGAGGGTCGGAACCAGATGATCCTTAAGGTCCCTTTCAACCCAAGCCATTCTATAATTCTATGGTCATTTTATATAGCAAAGAGGCTAAGTAATTAAACAATCTTAAAGTTAAGTGAAGCCTGGCTTGTTATCTGTAATGAAGTCTAGGAATTTGGGGAAGCTCCTTGTTCTGGGTGGGGAGGAAGCATATTTGTTTACAAACAACAAATTTTGAAACAATCACTTTTTACTCGAAAAAATCCAAAAATGTTAAAACTAATGTTAATTTTCTCCCAGGACTGAGATTTCAGTGTACATGGAGATGTTGAATCAAGCAGTTCTCTATCCTCTGGACTATCAGTAATGATTTTTACTGCAGAACCAGGACTTAGGAGGTGTCTTTGCTGATCTTTGGCAGTCAAACCTTTCATTTGGGAACTGAATGCCTGTCCACTTCTGTGCTTCATCATCTGGACCTAAGCGGGTTATTTTGTTCTTTTGTTCAGTATTGAGAAACTAATACATAGTAGATAACTTACTTGTTCTTTTTTCCCCATCCTTGTGGTATTTTTAGGCCAGAAAATTAGGGTTTAACAAGGAAAGAAAATAAAATTTGAGTATCAACTGTGGTGTATTATGGTGATAGAAATGGGTAGCATCATTTGTATTATTTTAATAAGCCAGGAATGGTTTAGAAAGAACAAAATCTAGAAGGTTACTTTGAGCCAGTTTGAACTCCACATATGAGCAAAGGCAGCCAAAGAACAACAGCCCCACCATAATCACTGTGTCTTCAGTGTAGGTGTTTTGTGGTAAGCTAATAATGAATCTTCAATAGCTGCAGTGATACAATTTTTTAATAGTCCTTCATTTTTGTTGTTTTCATGCAGGTTACCCTGAAAGCCAAACAGGTGAAGGATTCTGTTACATATACACCAGGTGTGTGCTTATGAAAATGACTGGGTTTGGGTGATAGCTGTGCCTTTCAGAGTCTGCTCTGCACAGAGATTTTTGCAACCTTGCCTTTGAGAAAAGAGAAGAACTTCTAGCCCTTTAGCTGCATCCTCCCAGGTTTTCTTATTCTGTTTATTGTGGGGTTTGGTCATTTGTTCAGGTTGCTCTTTTTCTTTATATCAGTGTGGGAATTTAGTAGCACTTCCCATAGATCAGATAATCTCCTAATTGGCAAAATTCATCACCTTGATGATCAACTGAATGTCTTGATTTCTCAATTTTTTTGTTCTTAAGCCATCAGTCCAGAGAAGCTTTTTGTCCACTCTGCACTATTCCGAGAACCTTTAATTTGTGGGCTGTTCCCTGTTTGTTTGTGGGGTGTTTTACTTTTTCAGAAGTCTAACAGCAGTGCTTCTAACAGGTGTCATTAGGCTCTCGGAGCTTAAAACACTGGCACACAATTCCAAAAATTTCAAAGTCAACGTGAATCTGCCGGATCACATAATCACCCAGCGAGAAAAGGAAGAGGAGGACGAGGGGAACTACAATCTTATATCAGAGCAGATGGATATCCAGACAGATCCAAAGGAGACAATGGCAAGTGAAACTAGACACCGCAGGCGAAAAATTGTCAAAGCACCTGAAACGGTTCTGCAGGCAACAAAAGAGGTACCAGAAGAGAAGGGCAGAGGGAGACGTCAGAAAGATTTTGATAACACTGAGCAAGAGGAAGAGAGTGATGATGAAAGCAGAAGAAGGGAGAAAAGCCGTGCACCAGAAGAACTGTGGACTCAAAATCAACAGAAACTTCTTGAAATGGCCTTGCAGCAGTATCCAAAGGGAACATCGGATCGCTGGGATAAAATAGCAAAATGCGTTCCTGGAAAAAGCAAGGTATGACTTGCTTTGACTGACCTATAGTATAAATTGAAGGGAAACGTATTTGTAATAAATCATTAATTTATGATTACCTTAAGAATGAGAGTCCATATAGAAAGGTAAAACCTTTACTTGGCTTCCCATTCCAGACTCAGGTGACCTAAAGAGAGTTATTGTTGCTTTATTTAAAACATTTTTTCATTTAGTTCAGCTTGTTTGATCTAATACAGAAAATGTTGAAGTAACTCCTTTCATTTAAAATACCTACTTCTCTACCTTTCAGATCTTCAATTGCAGGACAAAATTAGATTTTAAAACAAATTTTGATTCAAAGTTAGTAAGCAAACGTTGATGAGCTGCTTTGCTTACACTTTCACAATACCTTTCTCAACCCATCTCAATGAACAAACAAAATAAGTAATCCATCTGCAAGTGTTAAATGCCCAATAATCTATAATGTTCTTTTTTTAGGTATAATTTTTTAAAATAGCATTGTCATTGATATAGATGGTCTGTAGTAGATTTCTTAATAGTTGTGATGGCTTGGTTTGCACTTGCTTCAGCCATTGTAGCTGGCAGAAAAGCTCTGTAATATTTGTGCCAAGCACAGTGAGGGAGCAGGAAGTGCAGTGGGAAAGGATCTGGGTCTCTCTGGCTCTGGAGCTGTTCTGCAGTTTCTGGTGTCATTAGTGACCTTGAAGACTCGGCTTAACCTGCCTGCAGTGTGGCTCACACCAGATAACTGTTTTAAATAGATACGGCGATACAGCTGTTCCATAATTGCTCCTGCAGTCATGGTCAAGAAGTACTGGGCAACTGTTTCTTGGGTTTGTGTGCTCTTCAAACAGATAAATGAGCCACTAAGAAATGTAAATTGCAAGTTCATTTTTCTAATTCCCTCTTCACTAGATGTAGATTCCCCTTCTCACATTCAGTGTGCAACTTTAAAACAAGAAAACAACCAACCAACCAAAAAGAAACCCAGCAAAAACACAGCAAAAAAACCCCACAAAAACCCTCAGACCCAAACAAACAAAAAACCTCTACAGAACCCCAGAACACAGCTCTTCTTCTATAATAAGGTACCAGTACTAAAATATCAATGTTTGAATAACACTTTTGTGTTTCCTTTCAGGAGGAGTGTATAGCAAGATACAAGTTGCTTGTTGAACTGGTACAAAAGAAAAAAATGGCTAAAAGCTGAATGTTTTGAGCAAGAAGAGACGTAGCTCATCTTTGTCAAAAATGGGGTTTTAAATCTCATATGCAGGAAACTGCATTTTTGTACCTCAGTATTTCTATACGTCATGTGCCTTAGTAAAAGAAAATATTAATAAATCTTATACCATCTTACCTGGTTTGTGTGTTGAAGAATGAAGGTGTGCTTGTATTGAAGAGCTGCTTGTGCAGATGTGTGATAGCAGTGTCTAGAAGTGAGCAGAGCTTCAGGAAAACCCCCTCTGATAATCACATACTGAATCTGGTAGGTTTCAGCCAATGGATATACAAATAACTTACATTTGTTTTGAGAGAAACTGTTAAGCAAGTATGAGAGTAATGAAACTCTGCACACAAAATATATTTTTCTTTCTTGCATCTCTAAATCCAAGACCATATGCTTATACATACCTTATTCTTATGAATATCTAGTAATATTTTGAAATAAGTAGTATTTCTATTATTAACTTACACATGTATTTATATGCACCTGCAATATAGTATTTTCTTTTGCCAACCCTGCAGTGGTATTTGATAGCATTGTTGATTCAGTAAGGTTGAAATGGGTAAAAACACTAAAGGCCTTCATGTTTTAATTAGAAATTAAAAGATAAGGTACTTCAGGACCACTTTTTAAGTACAGAATGGCTAACATTCTTGGGCTAAGCGTTCTCATTTTGGGGATGATTGTATACCCTGGATTCAATTTAAGGAATAGGTAATAAGGGTTATATTAATCCATACTTGTTTTGTGTAACTTTTCCAAAATTGTGAAAAGCTTAAACTGCTGGAACAAAAGGTACTTAATGGGCTGTAAATGACAGCAATAAATCAGAGCAATGATCACAGTCTATTGCAAGAAACATTAAGGACTTGAATTTTTTAAAGCATTATTTACTGTTAAATTGTGATTTAATACCAGGATTCTAAAAATTTTTGAGCTTGAATTCAAAATCAAAATGAAAACTCAGAAAATAATGTATCTGAACTCAAAATTGAAACTTGGTGGCTGAAAGTCTCTGTCAACTTCCTGCCATTTCCACTGCGGATTTTCCCAGTAACTGTGCATTGTGCTCTGTCTGTTAGATTAGCACTTCATAACATTTCATCCCATTCCCATAAAACCTTAAGGGCTAAGTATTTAGGGAATATAAGACTGTTCTGTACGTGTTTCTCTACCCATTGGAGTTTTTTGGTTTTGGTGTTTTTTTTGGGGGGGTGGGGATTTGTTCTTTTGTTGGAGTTTTTTTGTCTCATATAAAAAAAAAAAACCTTAATTGGTAGAAATAATGATACTAAGGAAGCATAGCCAGGTACAAAATACTGCATCAATTTTTTTTTTTCACAGAGAACTTCACAGCTTAACTACACTGGAAGTTAAACGTACTTAGAAGCTGTGATCTGGGTGATAATCAATGGAACAGGAATTCTGTGCTACTTTACAGGAAGACTTAGGGAGATCAAGTGAGGTATTTTCAAGAGGTAGCAGGAAAAGTTAACTTTCAAAAGCTTTTAGTCATCCAGAACCCTCAATAAGAGATGACTAGATGTGAAGCAAGGTAATTGAAATGGCTGCAAAGAAAAGGTGCTAAAATGGTGAAGGGAATTGGTGAGAATTAATGGGTGGAGCTGGGATAGAACATGAGCAAATGGGAGATGTACTGTTCTTGAAAAAAAACTGATTGGTAATGGGAATATTTCTGCAGTTTCTGAAAGAGAAGGCAAGTAATGGAAGAGTTTAGCCTGTGAGGAGAGAGTCATCTTTCTTTTCCACTCTGGATTTACAAGACTTCACCTGGGATGGTGTGCCTGGTTCAGTGTATCACACTTTGAGATGAAGAGCATCCAGAAGAGAGCAGAGAGAATGATCCAGTGTTTGCATTGCCTGATTTGCTAGGAAGGTATTGCTGCTATTTGCTCTAGACTAGAGGGAGAGAAAAGCCTTCCAGGTATGTAAAAGAGAGTTTTGCAGTTGTGTGATCTGTTTGCCTGATGTCATCCATATATAACAAATATGTTACAAATCTGCTGTGGCTGTGAAGAATAACACTGGACTCAGTTTGGAGTGAGAGATAGCTTAGTTAGGTGTCAGGGCAAAAAAATCCAGTGGCAAATGTAACGAGGACTTGAGAGAACTCTTGACACCTTTATTGCTGGAGATCTAAACTTACTGTGAGCACCTGCTCAAGACTGCCCATGTCCCCAGCACGTGTGTGGCAATAGTCACATGCTGCCTCCCAACACCTTCCGCTTCCCTCCACCACAGCCTTTCTCACAGGGGTCAAAGGAAGAAGGACAAGTACTGCTGATTGGTAAGAATGTTTGTTCGTTTGTTTGTTTGTTTGTTTGCTTGTAAGACCATTCATACTGAGAAACTTAAATCCAACTTACCTGAAGGAAGATGATCAAGGATGGGCAAAGGTTGAACATGCCATGCTGTCACACTTGTCGGGTTGAATACCTGAAGTGCTGGGTGTCTGTCTAATCACAGGTGCTACTTATGCCTGGAGGGAAGGGAATTGATGGATTGCATCCCTGCTGCTTGAAGACTGAACCTTCCTGAAAGCAGAGGCAAGCTGGCTGTGTAAGAGAAATGCATTGGCCTCTTGCACAGTGGCACTGCACCAGGAATTGGTGACAAACCCAACTGTCTCAGCATCAAGAACTGGAAAGGTTTGCATAGCACTGGTTGGTCCTTTCAAACTGAAGATTTTGGATGGGCAATGTGTGGCAGTGCCCTGCAGCAGCGGACCTGAGCTCTGCAACCAGAGCTCAGATCCCCGTATGAGTGCCATCCCTCATGGAGAGGGGTGGTGAAGGCTTCATCCAGAGTGCATCCAGTCCTACTTCATGTCCAGTTCATCAAAGGCAAAAGGAATTGGCCCACCTTTAGCTTTAGCTTTTGGCAGTGGGGAGGAAGAAATCCTGGGTAAGAGTTCCAAGACCTTCAGAGCCTCTCAGGGCCCTTTCTGGGTTGCCAGGTGTTTTGTGGATGATGACACAGCCCGTTTAGCAGTGCCTTTAGTCTGTGGTGACTGAGGTCAGACATCATGGTCACCAGGGAAAGGAAGACTGTAGCCAGGCTTTGTTTTCTCATGGGTCTGTTATCAACCACCAGAGCTTATTTTTCTAAAACTTCCTTTTCTGTCCATGAAAACCAAGGTCACTCAACATTTGGGATATGACTGAGATGCTGTGAAGTGCTCTCATTTAGGCTGTTTAGTTCTAGAGGAAAGACCAGCAGATGCTGTTCTGCTGTGTCTTTTGTAAATAAATGTACATGTTTGGACTATTACTCTCAACTTTATAGTTCTCAGTGTTAGAACTAATTTTTTTTTAAAAATGGAAGATGTTTCAGGGAAGGTTTTGTGATGTGACCTCTTTGTGGTCCTCCTTTGATGGGTCCTGCAAACAACATGAACACTGAAGAGCTCTCCTTTAGGCAAACTCAACAGTAAGATTTTAGTGCAGCGTATGAAAAACAGGCATCAGAAAACTGGTCAGTTGAAATGTCACACAGTGCTACTGCTGGATGAGTTGCTCCTGCTAACACAGCTTGAATGGATATGGTTGGCAAAAGCAGCATTTCAGATGGTGTAGGCTGTCCAGGATTAGTTGGCTTCTGTAAACCGTAAAGTTTGTTGTCATTGTTGTGAGTAAAGTGGGGTTTTGGTGAAAAATCTTCTGAATGCAGCACCTTTAGTCTGATGCTTTGGCGACAGAGCCCATAGCAGTTCCCAACACACTTGGAGAGCTCAGCAGCTTGGCTGCCAGGGATCTGCAGAGGGGCCTGGGCTGTTCTGGCATCCAAGGAATTCCACAGAGACAGCACTGTGGGCTTCACTGAACTGGTGCCGAATCGGCCACAGACCATCATCTTTCATGTCAGCACCTGAACACTCATTGAAACGAGGTTGGTTTTGACTGCATCTGGCCTCACGTGAACTTGGCTTTGACGTGGCCTCTCTCTTTAAAGGGTTGGTGAATTGAATGTTTGGATGTCAGAACTGTCCTTTTCATTATTTCCTTACTGTTGGCATACCAGGACTGTGGAACTGTAAACCACCCACTGCTATCCTGGGCTTCTGGCACCCAATCTCTTTCGACAATTTCACAACTATTTCTAAGTTTGCCCCTTTCACACTTAGCAGGAGACAGGTATCAGAGTTTAGGCAGTCCCTCCAATAGAAGAAACACACAAGTAAAGGCAGGACTTAGCACTTTCACTGACTCCTACCAACTGGTATTGCTCCAGTTGGAGCAAGGTGACTTATATTGCCTAAGCATTTTTTGGTTTAGGTGCATGAAAAAATGCAGCAGTCTGTGGCTCCAGGAGAAGGACTCGGGATTCCCTGGAAGCTTTGTGCCAGGAGCAGGGGCAGACTGGGCTTTTCTTCCCCTCCTCTACAGGTGTAGCAGTACTGGAGTAATTACTGTGTAATTCTGGGACCCAGCCTTCTGTGTCTGTAGTCTCCCTTCTCAGCACTGACCAACAGCCAGTGCTCCACAGGGCCAGAACACTGACAGCTGTCTCCTGAACCTCTTCACCTCAAAGCATAAAATATTCGTCACTACTCCCAAAATGTCAGGAGGTTTTTCTAGTCCTGGGAAGGATGGGAGCAAGTGATGCCCCTTTGCCATGCCAGAACGTTTCACATTCCCCTACAGTTAGTTCTGAACTTGTTCATTTATCAGTCTTCTTTCAGGACTCCAGTTTTCCCCATTGGAAAATAAAACAAAAATATTTAATACTTGGGCTTTGAGCAGGTGGAACAACATCTTCCTGCTGCTTGTCCCAGAAGCTGCCCTCAGCCTCAGGCTGTCCCTGACCAGAGAAGGGCTAAAAATTGCAAGAAAGCCATAATGCGTCTCTTGTCTATCAACCCCTGATGAGCACAACCCCTCACGTTTTATCTTCAAGTGACCGTGGAGGAAGGGTTGAGTTCTCTTTATTTCTCAGGAAGCCAAGAACCAGGGGTTTAGCTATTTACCAACCTTCCCATGGACAGTAAGCAAAATTAAAGGAGAAAAGCACTGTGCTAATTTTACAGAAAGAACAGTTCAAAGGTTACAGCAACATTGGCCTGGCTCCCCTCACCCAGGCAGGGTGCAGATAAGGAACAGTCCCCTCCCCACTGAGTTCTCACCATGTTACACGACAGCAAACAAGCACTGCTCCTGTGATTCCAGTCATTCCTCTCTGAAGGGTGAAAGCAAATCTGACATCAGACCCAGGGCTGCAGTGGTCTTTTCTCTCCAGAGAAAATACCACTGGACAGTTTTTCAGCTACATCAGTGTCTCTTGAAAGCAAAAATTTACATGAAAAATAGTTTTGGAAATTTCTTGTAATAAAATTTAGTAGCCATGTGTAAATCAAACCCTTCCTCTCGTGTGATGTTAACAGAAATATTCTTTTCTTCTACAAGACTCACAATTCACACAAGTCATATACAATGATAAACATTATTAAAGTTTATTAACAAAAGCTCTGTACATCTTTTCATACACTTGGAATTTTACATCTAGTCAAAATAACAGCACATTTCCATCTTACCTTTTGTACAAATTGTTACAGAATATCCACCAGTGGGGCAAGTTAAGTAAAATAAACCACTGGTTTACTTTTGTGAAGTATCTACAAAAGTGATTTGTGACGTTTTTAAAAAATTCCCCAGAACATATAAAAATAAATTATTTTTACTTTTTCAATTAAATCTACTAATTAGAAATATTACAAATCAAAATATCAATGTTTTCTTATGAATTCTTCACAATACAAAACAGATTCACAAAACTTTATTTACAGAAATGAGGTAAGAACTGTGCAATGTTTAACTAAGAAACATATTGCAGAATTAACATGTTCTTCCAAATAAGTACACAGTGGAGGTCTAATTACAGCTGGGTCTTTTCCGCTAATAATTCCCACCTCAACTCTTGATTAGTGGTCATTACCCCCATTTAAACTGTCCTTCACCACCCTGCATAGACTCGCCACGAGATCAGCAACTGCCGGAAGTGTAACACAAGTTCACCCGTTTCAACCACTGGGAAATTCTAGTGCGAAATGGTAGCTCACTTTTTTGGTAATTTATTAGTGAAAAGTGACCCAGGTAACAATCTGCCTGAGCTCTCTACAGTGGTATAAACACCTCTAGGAAAGGCAGAACAAGGCTGCTGGTGCAAGACAGAATATTCCCGCTGCTAACAAGGACACATCTAGTGCATGATCAGCTGTTTGCAGCCATTTCAACAAAATGGAGGTAGCAACAGGCACTTGGTTTAGGCCAAACACTACACAAACTTCTTCCAGTGTGGCCTTCTCATCTGGTAAGAAAACTTTGTCACTGGAACCAAAATGGTTCCTTTAAAAACCTCAAAACTCTAAAACCTACACCAAAATTAATAAACTTTGGATTCCATACCATAATTCTTATTCAAGAAAAACTCCAACTATACAACAATAGGAATTTAAAGGAATAAAAAGTTCAGAAGACAATTCCCTTATGAGTCAGGTTCCAAAACAGGTGTGTAAAAAAAGAAACGACAAACAGCAAGTCCCAGCTGCCATTACAAGCTCAGTCTAAAAGGATCTATTACAACTGCAGCAGCAGATCAGATAGGCTGGGGTTGGACTGTTAAAACTACTGCTCTGAAACCAAAGCAATGCAGCACTGCAGACGGTTGATAGCCTTTAAATCTGTGAGATTAGGATTGAAGAGTCAAGTGTATGTTCTTCTGTGGTTGAATTTGTACTTAGTACCATCATATTGACAAAATAATTATGATTTGCAGAGTTTTATCTACTTCACAGTCTGAGACATTAAAAAGTACATCCATTTTAGTGCAACAAGAAAGCAAATGAAAGCCTACCAAAAATATCCTTATGAAAATTATGAACTGCTTGCTGTGCAGTAAGAGTTCCTTGTTGCTCTTTTTCAATCTGCAGAAAGGGAACCTGGGGTTTGCAGCCACATGAAGTGCTATAACAGCAGGACGTGCAGGGCTCAAGTGTCATTCAAATGTCAACTCTTCTCTGACGCAACTGGTCCAGTTTTATCATTGAGCCTCTATGTAAGAGAAAATACTTCTAAAAATCAGATTATAACATACAGAGCTAAGTAAAATTCAATTCATAAAGAGGACAAAAAAATGACAAAACAGTTGAGGTACATTCATTAGAGCCATCTAAATAGTAACTTCTGCATTGTAAAAAACAACCATATACTGTAGAATAAAAATGGGGAGAGGAAAGAATAATTAAAGGAGCAGTCCCGTATTGAAGCAACTAGTGTTAAGGTCATGACAGGCAGCATTAGAAAAACACCAACTCTCCTTCTGCTTTCATTCCAACAGGCTGTTCCTGGCCATGAGTCACGGTAAAACTGCAAGATGGTCAAGAGAAACACCTTTTTCAAGAGAAAAAGAGGGTGGTCTCTGCTACATTTGCCCACTGGAGAGGGTTGAAATCTACAGCTCTCCCTCAGAAAAAATACAATTTCCAATTTTCCCCATCACAATTCTTTCTTTTATATATTGCTACAAAGACATTCCCTGCAAGTATTGAACAGGACTGAGCAAAAATCTCATCTCATCGACTCAGCATTCAGAAATGCCTGAAAACATGTTTCATCTGCAAGTGAGGTTAAAACTCCTTAGAACTCTGACAAATAGAGAATTTGTTAAGAACAGTTCAACAATCTATGCAATTTGTCTCAATTCTAGCCTTATAAAATATAAAATCAATTTCAAAAGAAATTTTTGGTAAGGGCTTTTTTCAAAAGATATTCTGAGATTTCTTGGGATTATTTACAGCTAACTTAACATAAAAACTGTAATGCCATAATTGTAAAAATACAGTGCACTGTACAGACATAGTAATGGCCATTTAAAAAAAAATCTAAGATCACACAATATTTTCCTTGGATGTACACCAAATATAAGGTCTCAGTTCCATTCACTACTAATTTTTGGAAAATGAGGAGAGATCAGTTTTTCTGAACAAACTGTGAACATTTCTGAACAAAGGCAAGGCCTGGAGGCAAGCCCTGTGCCCCTGACAGCAAGGCCTGACCACAGTGACTGTTCACAGCCACGTCACAACTGCCCAAAGCACAAAGCTGAACAAAAGTAAGCGCTCACAGTTTTGAATGGAAGGGAGCTGTTTCCAGGAAAAATCATGAAAATTCATCATTTATGTGGTTTGTGTCTGGAAGTGTGTACTGCCTGGAAGTACCACAGAAGCCCAGCCTGAGTCCTCCACCACAGTGCTTCTAAAGTAGCTGGAGGATTTGGGAGTGGGGAGCAGAGAGGGGACTCATATTTAGGCCAAACTCTCCCCACCTGCTCTTGCAGAGAAGCTTCTCTTCCTTCTCTACCACTACCACTTGCTGTCTTCTCCAAGGAATGCTGAAACTTTGTCTTCCTGCTCTATTCATCCTTTGTTTTTCCAAGTTTCATATGCTCCTTCCTTTATCTTCTCATCTTAATTGTAACACCCTTAAAGAATGAAGCCTGTTCTCTGATTTCTTGAAGAAGGAATTCTTGTCTTGAGGATGGAGATTATGGAAAAATACTGAAGAAAATGGAACATCTTTGCCAGAAAAATAGGTCTTGTTTCTTTATCTATAGTCTAGGAAATGTTTAATTACTCTATGAAGCAGAAGAGCCGCTCAGCCTCCCAATGTACAGCCTCACTTTCCCAGGCCAGCACCAAGATGCACACAGCCCATTCCCCTAACACAGATTCCACCTTTCCAGCAATGGGCTCTTCACCTCTCAAGCCATCAGCTAATCCCCACAGCTCCACAGGGCCTGAGGCCTGGCCAAGGCAAACTCACCAGTAAGGTGGTAAAAGGAATGATCCTCAAAAAAGTGGACACAATGCTAGGGAACAAGTAGGGTGAGGAGGACTAGGGCTGCAGTTGTAATTACAAGAGGAAGGCAAGGGTCACTGGACTGGTGTCCTGATCCAGGGAAGCAACAGTGTGCAGCAGACATGTTTGGTGTGATTACAAGTTCACAGAGTTCTGAGCCTCATTTAATTGCAGCCCAAGGCTCAAGAAAAATAAAGGCTTAAGACATAAAATCCACCATCTTTGATTTGTGAATACAGGCACATAACCTGCTTCTTATCTTTTAGTTACCTCCTGGAGGTATTGCACGGAAAGTGAGGTGAGAAGTATACTTACTGTCACCTTCTGAGCTGCGTTATCTCCATGAATTGTAAGGAATGGGTTGGTAGCAGCTGCATTAAGTGGTGAGGCCTGTGTGCCTGAAAGTAAGTTGTTTATGGGTATCTGTGCTCCTCCAGTAATCTGCAATTGCTGTACTTCAGACTGATGGTGTTGGTGATGGTGATGTTGCTGCTGTACTAATTGATACAAAAGGGCCTGATGTTGTTCCTTGAGCAATATGGGGAGAGGGAGGAGGAAGAAAAAAAAGATCAATAATTAGTTGCTGAAAAATAGCTCCTCCCTGTGTTCCTGCTTATCCAGATCTTCAGTTAGTGCAACCCTTAAACTAATCCCAGCTAATTTAGGTTACACTAATGAAGTTCCATGAGACTGTGGGAAAGGAAGTTCCTGTCAGACTCCCTGAAATCAGTAGCTCAGCAGTTGAGCTAAGCCTGCTGGCTTCATCAGGCCTCTGTCAGAACAAACATACCTGAGAAGACTGTGTACTGAAACTATACAATTAACAATACAAATAATTAAACCAGTTACCTGATGGCCTATATGAACACTGCAAGCAGAGCAAAGACAGCTCACGAGATGATAGCCAAAAGTCTTTTGCTAGTGTTCCAGTGGAATCAAAGATAGGTCACAATACTGTTAGAATCCACACATGCTCTCAAGCTCTGCTGCCCACAGTTGATGCTGAGAGAAACAAGCCTCCATGTCCACAGAGGACAAAATGGAACTGAAGGCACCAGAGAATGATTCTTCTAACCATACACACAACCCAATAATATCCTAATATTTTACATGACTATCATCCAAAAAGGCTGAAGCAACTGAAAGACTAAAATATTATCAAAGCCTTTAATATCAAGTTAAATGCATTACTACTATTTATATTAAGCTGAGGAGTCTATCCATGCCTTAGAATACAATAGAGGAATAAATCATAATTAACTGAAAAACTTACTGATGTGAGTTGCTGGGTACTTAGTAATTGCTGAAATTGCTGGTGCTGTTGATGGAGTAATAGTTGTCTCTGTTGGTCAGAAAGCAATCCTAGTCCCGAGGCACTGTAGGGTTTGACAGGGTAATACTGTGGTTTATATGGAAGTATGGGAACTTTTTACTTCAGCTTTCCATTAAAGAAAATATGTACACAAACGGACATACCCTATTTAGCATTTGATTTCATACTGGAAATATTGTCTGACTGTCCAGTTGCAATTTGACACCACCCCAAGTCTCATTTATGCTGAGCAACAGCAACATCTTGCCTGTAACGTGTTTACTCCATGCATGTTATTTGAAACTCAGATAATAATTGCCAATTATAAGGTACTTTTCAAATACTTTATACAGAAAGGCCAGATTTTATTTTACAAGACAGCTCGTGCTAAACTTTAAAACCTAGTTACCAAGCATTTACTTTGCCTTGGTTTCCTTCTAATTACCATCCTTTGTGTCATTCAAATACAAATCACTGATATTGCCCACACCTTGTCTGTAATTCAGCAAACACTTTCAGCCTTGCAAGCGGCCAAGGGATGGAATGAACCTGCCTCTGCTTTTCCCAACTACTTCACCCCCAGTCTCTCTTTTCATGCCTACATAAAATTATCTGCAAATATTCAGGAAACTGGGCAGGGAATAGATCCAGCTGACAACCAGGCTGTAAATAAAGGGTTTCTTCAGCTATACCAGTTTACTGCAAGACCAACAGCATGAACAAGGGTATGTTGGGAATTGAAGACCAAGAAGACAGCTAGATTTACTCTTTTAGTACAGTGTTCGTTTTTACTAGTTTTAAACATCCATTAATATATTAAGGTGTTGTTTCATGACAGGTTTATCCTGCTGTTGAAAAATTAAGTCTTTCCCTTTCAGCTGTACACTTCTGTATCCTCTTGCAAGGGGCCTGACTGTGGGTCTTGCCCAATGAGCTGCAACCTGTGGGAACTGAGCTGAAACTTTAACCAATGCAAAAGACACTTGACAGATTCTCTATTAATGCAGATGAGTTCTCTGTGTGATGCAGTTCTAGTAAGAAGGTGCGTATAGGATGACAGGATTGCTTGTTGGGATAGGTAATAAGGAATTATTCACTTAAAGCAGTCACAAATCCACACCAGTAGGCTACAACTGTGTAGCTCCTTGCTTTTTTACAGCAGCCAGCAAACTGTAACCCAACTCTGCTGTAATTTGACTTTGCATTAACCAGCCAATATGTAAATACCCAAAGCATCACCATTCTCTCCTACTGGGACAGGGCAAGCCACATATAAACATTGTCTCATACCCTGTTGCATGGTCTCAGCACTATGGGACACACCTGGTGGGCTGCACTAATGATTTCCTATGGGGAAAGGGAAGCCTGTGTCAATGGGAAGTTTACGGAATATACCCAAGGTACTGAGGGAGCTAATGGAAGTGCGCACAGAGACCTTTTCAACCATTTTCCAGCAGCCCTGGCTGACTGGGATCTCAAGATATGAGCTGACTACAAGAAAGCAAACGTGATGCCTGGCTAGAAGAAGGGCTGGAAGGAGGATCTCGGCATCAGACCTTGTCAGTCTGACCTCTGCAAAGGAAGGTCATGGAGCAGATCCTCTTGAGTGCCATCACACGGTGTGTACAGGACAACCGGGATCAGGCCCAGCCAGCATGGGCTTGTGAAAGGCAGGTCCTGCTTCACTGACCTCATCTCATGTGACAAGATTACTTGTTTGGTGGGTGAGGGAAAGGCTGAGAATGCATCTACCTGGACTTAGGTAAAGCCTTTCACACTAATTCCCACAGTATTCTAACTAACATTACCATTGTTCCTTTCTTCTCTTTTTACCTCACTTTTTCTGTATTCTTCTATACTGGAATGAATCTTCTCCGCTGTTTTTGTTCATTCTTTTATCCCATTCTTTCTTTTTCCCAGATCATGTTTTACTTTTGCACTTCTTTTTGCTGCTGTTGTTCTCCCTTCTCTTTAATCGCTCTGCCTGCCTCTCTTGCTCTGCATTGGCACTTGAAAGAAAATACCCTCAGTCAACAGCTGAGATCTCAGTGTCTAGAGACAAAACTGAACTGCAGAGGACAAAATGCTGCAGTTCCCAAGCTTCCCAGAAGAGACAGTTCACTGGGTTTCACCTCAGAGCTTTCTCTAAACCAGATCAGCTTGGAATGTAAATTTAATCCTTTTTAGCTTCTCGTTAAAAGGTACATGATCAGTCTGAAACTCTCCATCCTACACTCTTCTCTGGTTGCGAGAATGTAAAGAAACAATCCTATCTCTTTCTTCAAATCACTTAATCTCCCACTGGCAATCTGTACTAAGCCATCTTTTTCCCCAGAAAGGGATCAAGTATTTTTCTCTGCCAAATGAATGTGGGTTCTTTTACCCACAACTTGAAACTCTCTCCAACAACAGTGTGCAAATCAGTGTTTTCTCACCTCCTTGTGTGCCACGGTTTGAGAGTTCGTATGAATAAGGACAATATGCATAAAGAAATCTTCGTGTATTGGTGAACACTGCCTATTTTTCACATTAAACTGCTGGGACAGATTCTGAAGCTTGGGAAGTTACTGTAACAAGCGACTTCCAAGAACATCTGGCAAGTCTTTTAAAATTACAGAATAATAAGTTCTGAAGTTAGAAAGCAGGGCTGAGTTCTCATGTAGCTTTCCAGCATGCTGCCAATACTGATTTAAACCACCTCCAACCTTGACCCCAGCACACAATCTAACTGGGGTCAGAGAGCTCACATCACCACAGCACCAAACCTTTGAGCCTGCCTGTGCTTGGTTCCATTCAACCTTCCCACCAGGGCAGGTCAAAGAGCAAGGGTACACTGGGAAATTTAACATTAAAGAAACAGTCAACAAGTTACCACTGAAGCAGCACCAAACTCAAGCCTGGCAGGTGTCCCACAGAGTTCCAGAACCAATAATTACAACCGGTGGAAAGTATGTTTGTGTCTGGTTTTTTTTTTTCTTCCTTCAAAATCATCCCAGAGCCTCTCTGCAACTTAGTTCCCATAACAGAACCTTTTTTCATATATTTCACTACAACATTTGTAATGGGACAAGCATGAATGAGGAATGCACATGTCATTACCAGAATCATATTAGCACTAACATTACTGAACTTCTCCTTTCTAAGCATACAACCAGAAATACTGAAAATTCACAGAAAATGAGGGTAATTGTGAAACACCTTAAAAGGAAGAGGGCCTGGGAAATAATGTGGATGAGCTCAAATAAAGCAGAGAATAGTGTGAAAAGTGCACTTTTAAATTTTAATATAAACACTAATTTTAAATTAATATTATTGAGGGAGCAGTGCAGAAAGAAATCATGCCATAAAAGAAACAGAGAAGTGGAAGTGCTGACAGACTTGTTCAGCATAAGCTTGTTGTAGTAGGAGAAAACAGGGAGTCATTGGGAGTATTCCAGACTTTACTAAAGGTTAGAATGAGAGCTTAAGAACAGGATACTGGCTGCAGTATTTTGCATGAATTGGAACATTCTACTACTAGGCTACACAATGAAGAGTTACAGCACTTAAAATGGATATTAAAAAAGAAACAGAACTTCTGCAATACAAAGAGAAGCAAATAATTGGTGTATAAACAAAATTATTTGACAAAACAGTGGCATGACTAGTATTTAGCATAACTGATATATTCTGGCAGTACCTGAAAGTGGAAAGCAGCATGCAACTGGTTAGTATGATTGATCTTGTCTAGTATTTCTCACTGTCTCTCACACTTTCAGGAAGAGAATGCAAAAATTTTGTGTTTTTCACAAATCTCTGATACTCAAGAAAGATGGAAACTTTTCATGAACAGAATGTCTTTTGTTTATCCTATGAAACCCTCATGTTCACAAAGGCTCCTCAGGAAAAACGTAAGGACACATGCAAAGAACAGGATGCACTTGGAAGTATCAGATTTTATGAGCCTACTGAAGAAATACCACACAATGATACAGTACACAAATATTCAGGAGCTGCCAAACCAACAGGAAGCAAAGAAACTGGAAAAGGAAGGGAAAGGATCCCTTGCATCATTCCAATCACATACGTCTTTTTTTGATGGATAATCCACCATAAATAAAATAAACTCCAAAAATAAACTCTACTTAAAGACAAGTAATCCACTCCCTATTTACAGGCACTTCTTTCTACATAGAACTGTAGTGCTCCTTTCTCAGTGAAGGACAGGACAAGGGGTGAGGGGAATGGGTGAGAAATGAGTGAGAAAGAGTTGGCCCAGGCTCTGCTCTATCCCAAAATACTTCCAGACCAAGAAGTCCGTTCCTCCTCATAGAAAGCAGCTGCCCTCTTTTGTTACCCATTTGCCTTGCAGTTCAATCAGCAGCAGTTTATTCTACTGAGTGTACCTGGCTCTGGTGAAGGGCTGTTAGGAATACTCACAAGTGAATCTTTTTATGCAGTTAGAAATCCATAGGAACACTGCTTGAAAAACTAATTTTGTTTGGTTTGGAGTCAGTGCAGGCAACTGAAGACCGTGCAACTGTATTACAGCTCTGGTTAGTTATGCCTATTACATCTTGAATTACATGACCATATACCCCCTTCTCTTTCCCCCCTCCCCCCTTCTTACTGCAACAAATGGTAGCTTTTCCAGTGCTCCTTTAATCCTGGGAGAACAATTGGCAGGACAAAGAATATTGTTTTCTGAACTAATAAAAAAGGAGCTGAAGCACATTTACATAATTACATTTGTTTGGGAATGTGACTTGATTAAAAAAACAGGAATTCACTAGGATTCCCAAAAGCTCTAGAGAAAACATCTTTTCTTTAACTTGACTATATGTGCTTCCATTAAATGCCTCCTCACTTTCATTCACAGGCCAGGAGCAGAAGTTACTTACACAATTATAGGCAAAGGAATAAACAATATATTTAGAGTAAGACAAAAAAACCCAGCTAACCTGAAGAACAGCAGGCACTATGAGGAAAAATCAGCGAATTCTTACCTGTTATTTAGCGTGGTTGGCAGAGGATGTGTTGCATTGGGTGGCACGGTTGCATGAGTGAGAGAAGGGTTCTGTGATATTGTTGCTGGGGTCTGAATTACCCCATTTAAAGCCCCTACAATTCCATTGATTGCCAGCTGGCTGGCTGGCAGTGCTCCAATTATTCCACCCACAGCCGGCACTGCAGGAATGGTGGAGGTTACAGTCTGCATACCACTAGCCAGTGCCCCCACTGTCACACCATTGACCTGCTGAACTCCGGGGACTCCCGAGCCTTGCTGGGCCGGACTCTGCCCAGCAGGTGGTGGAGTGGAAAGCGCTGATGAACTGCTGGTGCTTTGTCCGCTGGAGGTTATCTCCTGGTGTCAAAACAAACAACAAAGCCCCCTCAGCTGCATAAAATTTCACCTAACACCACAATGCAAGGACCGGGATGAGTTAACTTGTAACAAGCTCAGTTTAGAAGAAAGAAATAAAAATTACCTGATTTAATACAGGAAGAGAATTGTCCGGTAAAAAACTGTTTCCCAGATGAGGGCTTTTACTGCTGTTCAAGGAATCTGTGCTAGGTGCTAAAGTAATTATTTCAAAAAACACACAGTGGTTAAACTTCTGTAACATGGAAAAAAGGTTCAGAACAATTATTTATGAATTATGACAAAGCTAAACATAGAAAATGTAAAGTCAACTTTAAAATGATTGCTGAATTGTAAAATATTAACTGAATAATTGGTGAATCAATAGATTCAAACAGATGTGCTCCAAACTGAAGTAAAACAAACTTCACTGAAACAAGTAGTAATGATTCAGAAAAATAAAGCAATTATGTTAAACATTTAACTCATCAGCAAATGCTTGGTCTATATTCATCCTACATTTATATTCATCTCCCATCAATGGCATGTGTGGATGAAATAGATATTTCATATAAATACATGTTCAAATTACTCTGACACTTTAATAATCCCCTCTACTTACGTGCTTGTACTGGAAAGGCATGTACTTGATGAGAAGGGCTGGGATTTGAAGTTATTGTTGGAAAGGGCACCGAAAGCTGTGCATTGAGAAGCTGCAGTCGCTCCTTCTTTGCGGTCAGATTCTTTATCTGTTCTTCCAACCGCCTATTTTCAACTTGAAGTTGGTGTAATGATTTAAGCATTCCTAAAACTAAGACAAAAATGTACACATGATATTGCACAGCCACGTTCAATGAACAAGTAACACCTTCATTCAGTTTTAAAATTCTGCATTACATTAAGAACTAGCATATATGCAAAAATATAAAATTATTACAGAAGTCTGAATTTTAGTGGAAAGATTTAAGATTAATTTTGAGTAATTTAAACTGCAGAAAAAGGTTCATAGCATGTTGTGGTCGTAATTTTGGAATAACTCTACAGCCTGGCTTAAATACTAATAGAGTGGCATCATTAGGGCCAGCATACATTTTAATTAAACAGTAGTTCGTGATAACTTAGCCCCAAATCAGAATATAAAAGTAGTAGTATTTTAGTTGCACAGTTGGGATAAATCCAGTTCAGCTGCCGTATTAGGAATTGCAAACCTTATAAAAATGAGAAGTTTGACAAGAATACGCTCAACTAACAGCACAGGCAACCAACAACATTTATATAAAAACAACCAAGTTTATGAAAAGGGAGTTTTTCTAATTTAATGATTTCTACAGTGAATCATAAATCTATTGAACCAATGAAAAAACTAGAAGTCCTCCAACGTGAAGTTGTCCCAGCACACCTTGGCGGGAGCTGCGAGCGGCGATCTCGGAATCCCCCAGCAGGGAGCACTCTGTGAGCACTGCACTTACCCCCTGCCTTTCCATAACGAGGGCATCACCTTCTCGACTGACCTGATTTTTACCAAGGACAGTTTTCTCAAACTCCCATTTGGTTTCAGAACTTAGCTTTCCCAACCAGTACTAGAGTGTGACTGTAAAGCCACAGGGATAGCCTAATTTTTTTTTTTCCTTTCTTTTTTGCTTTCTTTTTTTTTTTTTTTTTTCTTTAAATTCTAAATTGTATTTGTTTAACATGACCTCTGGAGCTACTACAGACATAAGTCTACTGGTATAGGCACATCTGGTCATTTCCCAAGGATTTAGCTTTTATCCCTCCTCTTCAAGTACATACAAAGGAACCCTCAGTGAGCTCAAATGAGATGCAATAAGACTTAGCTAAACCTGTCCTCCAGCTATCATGTTTAAAGGATTATCCCTGCATGAATTTCCTCACAATTAGCATTTTTGTCAGGATACCATTCATAAAAATACTAACTAGATACCTCTTTACCAATAAGAATAATGTGTTCAATAAAATATAACACGAACCATAACCTGGAATAAAATAATTTTTTTAACATAATCAGTAATTGTCCTTGATACTGATACATTGCTGAATATGAAGAGCCACATGACCTACTGAGCATTTATGCTTTTAACATATTCATTTTTGGAATATACCACTCTATTAAACATAACTTGAGAAAATAACAATTTGCTTGCTTTAGGAACTCGCAAGAAAAGCAGAACATAATAAAGACATAAAATCCCAGTAGGACACCTGCATTATATTTGTAAATGTTTTCTTTTCAAACAGCAACAGAAGTAGAAAAGTGAAATTTAAAAATAAAATATAGAACAGTAAAAAGTTATTATGCCAATTTATATCACACAATATAAAGAAAAACGGGGAACTTACTACAATATTTACAGTAGTGAATCTAAGAGTTCAGAACTCTTTTCCAAACTCTGCAACTGGACCTGCAAGTTACTTCCTCTTGCATGATACAATTTCCCCATCGATAAAAATGTGGATGATTATAGAGAAGTCTTTTGTAATCTACTGATGCTATGTGCTGCACTAAGAACTATGCTAGGATTGTACACCACCACAGCTATATTTCAATTCACAGCAAAAGTCATAATAAACAGATTGTGAGTACTTACTGTCACTGGGGGTGCCTTGCTCTAATAAAAACTGTTGTCCTTCACTCCACTGCCTCTCGAGAAGCTGTTCTATGCTGGCTGCTACTGGGGGCAAATTTTCCCCGCAACCATTCCCTGATTGATCATAGCGAATCTGCAAGCTGCTCACAGGGGATCTGTTGAAAATATTGCAATTTATTGTTTAAAGAAAAGGTTGAAAGAGAATAGAAAAAGGCTGTTGAAATTTCTTATCTTAGATCAGCTCTTAGCACCTTCATATCTTAGGCTTCCAAGACTAAGTTACTTCATCAAAATCATTAAGAACTCCTGTTTCTCACTGCCAGGTCTTCAGTAAAAGACGTATTATTACAGTGTGAGAATTTATACTGAGAAAGCACATAACCTCTTCCTGCATACAGGCTAACAAGACAGTAAATGACAAACAGCATTGGATTAAATTATACAATACACAATTCTAAGCAGGAAACCATTACAATATGGATACACAGGGCACTGACTTGGGAGGCAAAAAAAACCAACCTGCACCAAACTTCAAACCTTTCCATGAGAAAACCGGGAAAAATAAAACAAATTTATTAAAATCATCAAATAGAAAGGCCATATATAATTCCACTGACTAACTCGTTCTAAAAACAGTCATGTAAATCTGGATTTTTGAAGGACTACATGAAAATATTATTTCACAAGGGATGCAATGCAAGTTAGAAGTAAGTTATCCTCTGCCTATATTGTGAACACTTAATATACCTCCTTTTTTTACTCATGATCACACACAGTTCAAAGAATAATCCCCTTGCCACATGTCTTTTCTCATCCAGGAGAAAATTAAATATTCAGCACACAGCCACTGAGAAAGCTGGTTACCTCTCTCAGGCCCTAGGAGAAGGCTTCTTTTGCATTGGATGTGGCACAGTTTAACTTGTGAGCAAAGCCAGATGCTCCCTGTATTTCTGACTCAGGTTTCTGGTCTCATGTATCCATTCCTCCTACAGGACCAACACCAAAGCCCACCAAAAGCTGGTTCTTGGTTTTCTTGTTGGTTGTTTTGGGGGGGGTGTGGGTGTGTGTGTGTGTGTGTATAAATCAATTCCAGTGAGCTCATATTGTCAGCTATTAGTTATTACTGTAAGCAACTGGTGACATCATGGGATCACAGCTGTACTCTTCCACCCATAGTGCAAACGTACCAGCAAGACCACCACAGTCCCAATACAGGACAACACAGAGAGCTCAGGAAATCAGTGTGTTAATTATGATTAGTGTAGTAAGCAGTGGTCACAGCACATTAGCTACCTAATGACTGTAGAGCATTTTGTAGGCACCAGAGCAAAGTGATTTTTACGATAAAAGGTTTTAAGTAGGTGACTTAAGAGCTCTGTTAAGTATTTATAAATAGTTCTTCTTTTGCATACAGGAAGAAAGGAAAGCACTTGTTAAAACAAAAAGCTCTGATGAACGGGTAACCAAGGTAGTGTTTTTTGACAAGAGATGACAACTCAACAGCATGTAACAGTTCAGCACAGAGACAGCAAAAGCAGTCTTAAAATGGTTACACGATATGCTGAAGCAGTATGAAGGAAAGTTTATGCAGAAACATTCTACACAGAAGTATTACACTTACACTTCACACAAATAACCTGCTTTAAAGAAAAACAAAACAAAACTAAAACCAGAAAACAAATATACAAAACCACTGAACAACTCCCCCAGAAACTTCTCTGTCTGCATGTTCCTGAGCAGCACATAATACTACCCTAACAGATTTCCCTCCTGAATTATAAATCACCAATGAAATTCTTGTTGGGCTTTGGACTGCTTCCTATCAATTTTGAAAAGGCAGAAACAAAGCAGTACATGACGGTATAACCTCTACAATCCTTCACTGGAAGCCTGTACAGAGAAGGATAAAAAAAAAAAAAATCTAAATTTCTGTGTATTGCAACATTATTCAATCTGTCCTCTTCCAACTGAACCCCTAGCTCATCCTTTAGACAGGATATAGTTCCTGCATGCTAGGGTTGAATCATTATTCCAAACAATATTTGATCAAAGTTTCCAAGAGGATTATACATGTGCTGTCTGGACTGGTCCAATCCTGCCACGGAGATGAGAACCCTGTTTCACAGCTTGCCTGCTTTCACAACTGTTTTTTGATTAAGTTTGGTACAGTTACTCATACTATAGAGCACTAATTAGAAGCAATACTGCATTTAGCTATAAGCATACATACAGATTTCACTGCAGGTATTACATAGCACATTTTTAAATCTAAGGTTAAGTATGGGGTAAAAAAAAGTTTAAGTGCTACCTTGGGAAAAGCAGCAATTCCTTTGCAAAATGGAAACAGTTCACATATACCAGGTATATTTATATTTCTCATATATATATTAAAAGTTAAAATACGACAGCTTAAACATCAAACGCTGTGGTTATATTGGGGTACAAAGATATAACAATATGAATTGGAAATGACCAAACAAGCTCATGAGTCACATATGTCTTCGCCAAAGAGCTGCAATCAGCTGCGTCATCAACAGCAAACAAATGTTCTGCAAGTGTTTTTATTTTAAGCAACTCGCTGAAAATCACATGGTTCTTTCGGAGAACTGTGTTATTTATGTATCTCATAAGCTTCAAAGGGAACAGAGTCAGAACTTGCAGCTAAATAATTTTAATAGATAGAGCAGGTAACATTTGGAGTTGCAAAGTTTCCAGATAGCAGATTTTTTGAAGTTAGCTTTTTATTCACTATAAACCGTATTTTAAGTAACCAGAGTTGCTTATTTAGTAAAGTGGGGATGGTGGGCTGTTACCTACACATTTTAGAAACCTTGACATATGTATAACCTTTTTTGTTGCCCAAACCTGGGCTGAAATTTGCTGACTACTGAACTTAACTGAATGAGTAGATTTTCTGATTTTTTTCCATGCTAGGTATTTCAGACTAAGTTTTTCCGCCTTTCAGTTCTGTTACTACAGCACCAATTTCTCCCCCTTGCTTTTTACAACACCACCCCCACTTCCCCCCCTTCTTGGCTTGTTTTTGAACAACCCTGCCAAGCAAAATCTTTCTCCTCTTTGCAAAGTGCTACAGCTTCCATACACTGCAGGAAGCTTTTCAATTGTGGACTGAGGTGGCCTTTGTATCATCCAGCTCTCCTTTAGCATCCCCATCAAAACCAGTTGGTATTTTACCATGCTACAAGTACTGGACTGTATATACCCTGAACATACACATTCTGTAGAAACATCGTATTTAAGAAGTTTATCTTCCCAAATATTCAACCAAAAGACAGACTGAACACAGCTATGTCCGACGCAAATAATGCAAAGACCTGGTCTTTGCATATTAATTAAGAAGGCATTAAAACTTGTAATTGCCACAACATGTATGCATAAGAAGACTATTTAAAAGAAAATCAAAACTTCTGGAATTTCCTAATTGTTGAGCATTTCCCTTTGCAAAATTCTCTGAAATTCCTTGTCTGTATAGATCAATTTATATGCTAATGTAAGTATACATATTTATGCCAAGAATACCATCTAAAGTAATTTGTAAATTCTCTATTTATTATTTTAGAAGCAACACATACTGGAAAACTTAAAAACAAGTTCATGACTAGGTAATAACACGTAAGTATTATAATGGATAATCTCATTCCATCCAGCAAGATGTCCTTTGATTAATTAAGGAATATAATACAAGATCAACAACACCAGGCATGTGCATTAAATTATCTAATTTGAAGATATTTGTTATAAATTACCATAATAAACACATGCTATAGCAATAAAATTCATTATTATAATGCTATTTCTGTGTAACTAGCATTTTTTAGCTATCCTAAAATCTTTTTCAGCATAAATCTTTTTTTCAGATAAATCATTTTCATTGTTAGTCCCTAAGTAAAAACACACTAATAATGCCATAAAATCTAACTCGTATTGGATGAGTTAGAATGGAAGACAAAGCCCCCTAAAACAAAGATTTGCTTCAAATATACAGAAAATATTACTGAAATATTTAAAACACAATATTGAAATGCTAACAGCAAATATTTTAAAACAAAATAACATGATTCAGTTTCAGCAGAATTCTTATCTCAAAGATTTCTATCAAATGTGAATTGCAGCAGAACAAAAAAATACTTTTTTCTACAGAGAATTGCTACAAATTTTGAAGTTGTGAGGGAAAAGGAAGAAAATATTGCTTGGAATTTTTACCGTTTAATTTAATTTAATGTTTCACACCATCTTATTCTTGTGATCACTATTAAGTATATGGGATTTTCAGATTTTTGCAAATATTACTACACTAGGATTGCGGTAACAAATTTGAGGAAAAGCAGTACATATGGATTAAATGATAGATAAATCCTTCTAAAGCAGGACTCCGTTTCTTAAGTAAGGGAGTAAACTAACTTACCTACTAACCTTAATTTGTAAACATAATTTCAGTTGATACAAAAGTAAATTTTAACACAGTTTTAGCTCTCTGGATGTATGAGGGATTTTTGTAGATGGATATATTGATATAAAAATACATCTATTTATACATGTGTGTTTATACTTTTATATAGATGGGCTTTTAAAACACTTTGGTATTGCTGATAAAAAGACAGTGAAGTTTGTAAATCTTAAAACATTTCCTCTGCCTGCACTCTCCAATGTAAATAACGCTTACCGTGGTGAGAGACTTCCTCTGGGTGATCCTCCTCTGCCAACAAGGCTTCGGCTGTTATCTCCGAGATCTTGATCTGCAGTGTAAATATTTCACAGCTGATAAATCGCCTTTTCTTAGATAAGAGCTTTAATATTTGATGTAGATATTTTAAAAATACCTTCAATCTCAACTTCTATCTGCAGTTACTGTTGAAGAGTGAATAAGTAACTAGTTTAAGATTGCTGAACTGTAGCATGTAAGGTGTTGTCCTTACACATTTCTGAGGCTGTACCAGGCCATGGATTATGTTCACTTCTTTCATTCCTTTCAGTTTTACAGCACAGAAGCGTGGTTTGCATTTGCAGTACCCTCCCCTCAGCCACTTTTAATTTGTACGGTGAAAGTAATGAATCACAGCTGTGGACAGCTAATCTGTATGCTTATCACAGCAAATCCTGATGCTCTGTATTTTTTTAACACTTTGCATCCCAAAACAACTCATAAAATATATAACGTATTAAACTTAATGCTGCCATCTAACAAGCACACATTATTCTGCAAATTTACTGAAAACTTTATGAAAGCATATAATTCACTAATTCCTATTTATAAGCAAAGCATAGGAAAGCCCCTTGCTAAAAAGGTAGTAAAACAAACAAAAAAGGCCTCATTAAATATACGAAAACGTTTTGCTTGGAAGGACTCAAAAGGGTTATTTTCCCTATGGCCTCTCAATAAAATAACCCTATCTGCCCCCTTCAAGGTTGCCCTCCCCCTATTCTGAGTCAAGCGACCTCCGACCCCTTGGAGGGCAAAGACATGACTGATCCATTCTTGGTAAACTGCTAAACTCATTCCCTTCCCCCAAACAGGCATGACTACTACGACATGTCAACAAATCCTTACGGAGGGAATGAAACAAAGCAAAGCCAGCGGCTCATTAAAACCACAGCGGAGAGCCCGCGGTACCAAATGCCAATCGGTAAATATTCACAAGATTATTAAATGCTGCACAAGTTCTCTAACGGGATCTCTTTCACACGAACTTGTATGTAATGCAATTTCATGAATTATGCAAATAAAGGTTTCAACTATTCACGACAAAACCCAGAGCTGTGTCACTCCGGCTGCAAAGAGCTGGGAACTGAGCGCATCAATCACAGGAGTCACAAGAGACACTGGTGCATTCCTGCCTGCTGATGGCTCTGCTTAAACATTTACATTTCACACACCGAGGGAAAAAAAGGGGGAAGAAAACCTGTGCTGTTCCACAGAACAACTGAGAATTTACTTCCAACACAGAACAACTTTTTACAGACATTTAATAACCAGAAGTTAAGCAGAAATCAAAAATACAATTTAACAACCTTTTTATAAACAAGGAGTTGTGTGAAGCTGCATGTTTGCACCGGCAGAGGAAGCTTACCTGTTTGGCTGTTTTCAGACTGAGCTATGAGTGCTGCCATGGCTGAATTTGGATTCAGCCTATTGCCATACATGTGGGATGGAGGCAGACTGAGAGAAGATCCAGGTAGGGTGCTTGCCTGCAAGAAACCAATTAAAACTTGAATCCTTTTTGTAATGGGGAGTAATGCTAAATGTATTTTAAAGAAGCCTTCTTAATGCACATTTATTATTCTTGTAAGTTGAGTTCTTTTTTAAAACAATGTATTTTAAAGAAAGAAATGTCTTTCATTTATGATTATAGAAATAGAATTGCAGTACTTCAAAAAACAGAGCAGGTTTTAAAGTATGTCATATTTGTGGATGGCAAGATCTTCTAATTGAAGAAAGCCCTTCTAATAATAAAGTCCTGTAGCAAGTATTAAAAATACCTAAAGTGCATTTTAAAACAACCACAGTTTGCAGGAGGGGCAGACTTCCTTGTGATCCCGAAGTATGCGCTCAACACTAGGACTTAGTAGCATGGCGACCATGTGGTTATCCTACTAATTATTTAATCTTATTAAACCATTTACAAAATAAGGGCAGGTAGACAACAGATGTCTCACAAATGCTTGGGTTCCTTACATCACAAGCCGGCTGTGGAGGTCAAAAGGTCCAACTTTCAGCTCTATAGTTTAACTACACGGAGCCATATTTCCTTTGCTCGACTCTGTCATTAGTAAAACGTGCACAGTATTTTGTTACTTCCTATTTTGATAGACTTGGAGCCTGGTGTTTTTTTGTTTTGTTTTGTTTTTATTTTAAAGAACGCAAACAGCCATTACAAGTATGTTTTCTATACAATAGGGGGCTCTGGGAACCACAGCTTTGCCCTGACCCCATATAAGGAACTGTATTTTTGGCAGCTGGCCAGCTCTACTTATTGAAGAGCTCCCAAAGTTTGTGTTCATTCATGTTGCTAACCACAATTCTGAAGGTCTCTGCTGGGACTTGTGCCAAACAAGCGAAAATGAACCCTTAAACAGATGAAGCTAAGGAGGCTGGCCAAAATCTTGCATAATCCAACGTAATAAAAATACCTTCTTCCTTGGCTGCTTATGCTTTTTCCCTTTCGAAGAAAAAAAGATTTGTGTCAAATGCTAAGTTGCAGGGACAGGCAGTCAAAGAAATAAAAGCACGGCTGCTTATTTTAAAGGCATTTTCCTACCTGATAAAAAAATTATTTCAGAACAAAGAAAAGATTGTGGGGGAGGGGTAAGGGGGTGCAATCAAAGATACACAAACCTGTGTGATCGCTGGTTTTAGAATTAATCTTCTAAGAAAATGTAAACAACCTTTACAAATGAAACTTTTTTTGAAAAATGAAAAAAGGTGAACAGTAAGGAACTCAATTTGTGGGACATTTTGACATGCATAACTGCACACAAGAGACAAGGGAAACATACTGGTTATTACAGCAAAATATTACAGAGTATAAACTATGTCTCTGGAAAGAATCACACACTACCATTAACTTTTGGCTTTCTGCCAACATATTAAACTTGATGAATGGACTTTTATGAATTCACACAACTGTTTTCAATGATGCTTTATTTACTATATACTGGTGAGAAACTGTGTCTGATATTTACATTCTTCTACTGTCACAAAGTTAGAAAAAGCCACAAGTAATTGCTTACAATGATCAGGGGTTCATTCACTTCAGTTTAGAGGTATGTGCAAGATTTCTAGACATGGAACCACAGCGTCGCTTCAAATCTGGCTGTTACTTCTGGTGTTTGTTGGTGATTTTTTAAAGAATTGCATATCTTTGATAGAATTTATCTGGATTATTTCTAAGTCTTAAAAATAATGCAAGCATTTCCACCTACCCAGGTACAACAGCTTCCAGAAATACAATACATATTTAGTACTGTGACACTGACAAAGGCAGCAGTACTGCACAGCTCCTGCTATTTTCCTTAAAAAAATGCCCATAGGGCAGTTCCAACTTAACTATTGCTGTTCCTAGCAACCTTCAGCTGTTTTCCCCTCAAAACCAAACAAACTTCAGTCAAATCCTCTCACTGATAAAACCTTACACAGATTGGAGCATTAAGAGATTCACTACCACTACTACCATTCAACCATATCTAAAAGGCCAGACTAGGAAAACAGAAGTTTATATGATGAGTTCTACTCATAGTTTTGGGAGTAGGGTGGAGGCAGGTTTTAAGCTCCAAACACCAGGTCTTATTTCTGTTCAGTTTTAGCATATTTCCCTAAAACATTTAGTTTAATTCCAGTAAGTGTATGTACAGCTCACATTTTACACAGAAGCTTCTATACTTAGCTCTCAGTCCACATACTTCACTGCTTAAAACTGTGCAATAGCAGCTACATATTAATTTATCATGGCAATGTAGCTATAATCAGCAAGGGGAATACAAGTTTATTTGACCAAAACATGCACAAATAGCTTTAAGAACTTTCTGAAAGTACCTAAGTATCTTTGAAGGGAGTTGCTAAAGTTTGTTGAGTTAACTATCACACCACAAAACAGAAGACATCAAAGGAACTAAACGTTTGCTAAGTGGGTTGATATAACAGATCAAAAGACTTACCAGGATTGAAACAATATCTAAGAACTTGAGTTTTTTTCACAAGTAGTGGTTTTACCCTAAATGTTAGCCCTGTTTCCATTTTAAAGTAATAGTAAAGGTGTCTTTGTACAAGTTCCAATGCCATCCTGCATCCTATACAACTCCTCAAGCAAAAAGACACAATAAAATTGTTCAATTAAGTTAAAGGCAAATAAAAAAACCTTTGAAAACACTTTTTAAAAATGGCAATGTAAAATGACAAGAATAATGATTTGTGAAGCATTCTTATATATGTGACGACTTCCTCTGACAAGGAAGTAGAGATGGCGGAGGAGTACTACATTATTTAAAGGTGAAATAGGAGCTTCATGTTTCACTCACAGTCGAAACAAGCTGTAGCAAGCATTTATTAAAAATGCGCAATCATCCTGTCAATACATATTAAGGTCACAGGACTGACATGTGTTCTAAAATGCAGAACTTTTAAGGCTGTATTAGTCTTTATTTCAACTGTTTCTATTTAAACACTCAACACAATACATGATCAAAATGTATGAACTAATAAAAACCCAAGACTACTAAGTATTTATTTTGAAAATGCAGCAAGTTTCCCTGAAAATATTTTAGCAGAAGGATTTAAGCCCATCTAGAGGTATACAACACACTGCTTTCCTTTATGGCATGTTCAATAAATCAGTAAAGCCATAAGCAGCAGAGCAGCACAGAAGGATGATGCATTGTAATTCAGAGAATATCCATGTGCCGTAAGAAATGATTGATATTTGACTGATGTTTAAAAACACTTCCTCTACAGCAAGAGAGCAAGTACAAGCATATTTTTCTAATTAAAGAATAAGACTTGCAAGTTAACTACATAGTACAATATTTAGAATAGTTTTATATTTGTTTGCATGACTTCAGGATAGTATTTAACAATATGACTATAAAGTTTCCAGAGCGTTCATATCTGAACATTTACTACTATATGAAATTTCCAGGGAAAGCAGTCTCTTCAATCAAAAGTTACATGTTCTTTCAGCGGAAAAAATCAAAGGCAAGAAAGATGAGACAATACTTAGCTGTATGCAATCAGATTGAGTCTTAAAACTTTGAGACTCTTTGAAGATGCCTTTTCCCTCATTTCTTTCAAGTTTTATGCTATGAAATATTTTCTGATAACAGGCCTCATTTCTGTCTCAGCTCCACACCAGTAAGGTTTTAATACTCAGCGTGTGATGAGAGATGAAACCAAGTGTGAACAACTTTTGGGTCCCATGAGTAGGCTGACTGTTGAAGCTGTCAGGTTCAATTGCATCATTCCACATTATTCAATGCCCCAAACTGCTCCCTAATTGTTAGAGGCTTAACATATTCAAAACCATTGTTTAGGCTAATGCTGAAATGCCTACAGTTGAGTTTCCACAAAGAAAGGGGAGGGATTTAATTGTAGTTAAACCATTACTGAACTCTCTTCCTTTCGTGATAGGGCAACAAGGATGGCCAGAACAACCAATTCCAAGACAGCTTCTTAATCAGTTTATATCCAATCAACACCCCTTTCCCTCTCTGCTTTAAAAACTGTCATTGCTATATTGTAGCTTTGTATTATATCATCATAAGGATTTACAATTAGTGACACATTACCTAATTATCCATTTCTGCCAATATTTATTTGTCAAAAATAATTTCAAAGGTTAATTTTATTTCTTGTTTAAAATAAAAACATATCATTGTTCCTCTAGTTGGGGTCACACCATTTACCAATCATCATTGGTGTTATTGATGTTATTCATCACAGCATGATGCTGTGATACGAAGTGCAGAACTCCCCCTTGCTCCTACTAGTAGAAAGACAAGAAATAAAGAGCTTTAGAGATACCACTAACTGCTTATGGCCAACTACTACTGAAATCATAGAAAAAATTTAGACGCAGATGAATTTTAAAGCTAAATTTTCTGTACTCTGTTCTGCTAACCTTCTGAGATGTTACAAACACTTTCCATGCATGTCTAGCTTCATGAAATATGGAAGGTAATTCAAGCATAGGATCAAGTGATAGTATCAGTTTACTTCATCTAGAAGACATCTTAAGCTGATGCATTTTGGTCTATGGCAAGCAATATTTATCTGAACAATTAATTAATTAAAACCTGCACTGAAATTAAATGAGATTAAATATGAACACACAGCATTCTAGACACATAATTATAATAAAAATTTTATAATGTGCACACATAAAAATTATTTTCTTTCCTTGAGAGGTGAAAAGAGATGCCTATTAAGTGAAAGCAACAGAAGCAACTTTGCCTTGTGTTTCCTACCTTAACTTGGGCAAGTGAAGAAATATTATTTTTATCCTGAAATTTTAAGGCCTTTGCCTGGGTATTGAAGGCAATTGGAAGAATGTAGTATTACTTCCTTTTATTCTATCAGTACTTGTAGTACAACCTTTAACTGAATTTAGGAGAGATGAGGGACCCAGAAATGCCCATCATCACCTGCCTCCTGTGAATTGCCAGCTGCTCCTTGGGATGGCCAAGCACACCCATAGAAGGGTGGTCACAGCGTGACTGAGGCCATGCAGAGGAGCCCTGCCAGATCAGCACCTTCTCATGCATCACTCACTATGACACAACCCTTGAAAATTTTCACCACAAATACAGAATTTGCGTACAAATCTTAGAATGCTTATCATGACTTTGTTTCCAATGGAAAATCAAAAACCTAAATGCCTGTTCATTTTCCTAATATGCCAAGAAACATAAATGGAAGACAACACAGAAAATCCTTAATAAAATACAGTTCCCACATTTCTTCTGAAAATTATCATCTGACTTTTCAAAACAACTAGCACAACATAAAACAATATTAATCTGTAGTATGACAATTACTATTCATATATTTTAATTAAACTGATACTTTGATTTACATATTTTTAATATATGTTTTGGCAGCCTTAAGTTGAACATAATTAAATTTAAAGCAAACAATATTGACCACTTAACTAAAACAACCTACAGCATTACTGATAACTGGAATCAGAGTGATTTTTACAGCAAACCTCACCTCACCTGCTATCACAATCACCAATGCAAATCAAACCCAAACTTCCACCATAGTTTTTTACCCATTCATTCTATTAAAACAACACTGAGATTGAAAAGATAGCCCTCCCATACTGCCAACCATTACCATCCAAGTATTCTGAAGCCCTTAAAGTTTAAGGATTTTTTTAAAACAGATAAACAAGGTCCAATTGCACAAAAAATGTTTTTGCCACCTGGCTGAAATAAAAGAATTAACTGGAAAGTATAATTAGCAGGTTGGAAATGTTAAAATAAAATCAGGAAAAGGGTTTATGATGTCTTAGAAGAGCAACTTTTCATTCAAAAAGAAAAAGAACATTAATTACAAGTGTACAAATTGTCATAATTTACATCTGTTAGGAAAACTGTATTTGTGACATCATTCCATGGATACAATCTTCACATTGCTAGTACTTTTTCTGTCTGCAGCAAAAATAAATCCTTTGAACTTCTACCTGTAATGAAGACTCCAGCTTATAAACAAGCTAATAATCAAATACTGTCTTTGAGAATCAATTGTTTTGATTAAACATACAAACAAATCCTTCAATTAAATGAAACCATCTAACCTTCAAACACCAGCAGTCAAGTATTTTCCAAGAAAGGCATGAATGAATACAACTGGGAAACACAGTGGGATTTGAAAGGCAAAATGAAAAATTAATGGCACACCTACAGAAACTAATTTATACCTCTGCCCAGTGTACAACAAGGGCACATAAAGTCATTAAAAATCACATGGATAGCAGGCCTATCTTCCAGTAATGTGAAAACACTATAACCTCAACTGTACTACCACTTTTCTCCTCTCTTTCACGTTAACTAACTAGATATTACATTAATTTTTAACCAATTAAGATCTATTTATTTATATAACAGACATAAAAAAGAAACTTACGAAAACTTGCTAGAATGCTACCTTGTTATAAGTGCATTATGTGAATCTCGTTTTTCACAACCTCATTAAGAGGTCTTTTTACTTTGGTTGGCTTTTTTGTTTGGGGGTTTTGTTTTGTTGCAGGTTTTGGCTTGTTTTTTCAAGGAGGCTTTGTAGATATAAGACCCTGGGATTTGTCCACAGACCGAACTGAAAACAGAGCCATCATTTCAATGCAAAGCCCTTTCACCTTAAGTTGTCTGCTCTATCATTTCCATCTACCTGTCTTCACAGGACTTAAACTGTATGTGCTCTATATGGACATGGAAGCAGTATCTTGCCCAAGAATCTTTTTACTTAAGAAATTGAATCTATATGTGAGGAATCTCAATTTTGCATTCACACTGACTAGCAGAAAAAATTACTTTATTAGGAAACAAAGTCAGTATATCCATAGAGGAATCTATTTTCTTCATACCAGTATTCCTAAGAAAGCCAGACACTTTTCAATATGGCAAATAATGGATCTAACAGAAAAGTAACTGCTTTCAAGATCATCTATAATTTCAGAAAGAGTAATAATAATCAGTTACTTATTCACAAGCACAGACATTTTAACTATCTAAATATCAACAATCTTTGCTATTTAAGTGATGAAACAAACACCTTCAGTAGCAGAATTGCTGCTGTGCAAAAACCTTGCAAGATTTTCAACATTTATACGAGGCCTATAAGGCCACTGCCTCAGCAACCAACTCTGAAGCTTGCAACAAACACACACCATGCATACTTGAAATCTTTTTCAAGTAAGACCTAAACATTGTTTCATCTAAATAGTTTTATTATTTCCATTGCATACAAACTAGAAAATTTCACACTTTTTACATTCAACACATTATTATTGTCTCAGGCAGCTAAATTGAAGTAGTGCTACACTCAGTTCAACCAAGAGGTCAATGTGCCTCAGTTGCCTGGAGACTGATGGTTGCTACAGCAGCACCAGATAAGCCAAGCTAAATAAGCTTCAGCTTGAAGGCAGAAAACATTTATTGCTAGAGCGAAACATTGATGCAGTTGTCTCAGCATGCAGCACTGTGCAAAACCTTGCAACGCCTTTCAGACTACCTCTATGTTGCACAAGTCTACACGAAGACAAGCTTTCCAAGGCACGAGTAAAACAAGATTTTCATTGGGTTAAATACTAGATTACTTGCAACTATGATTCCTTTGTTCTTCTAGTTCAGTCACATGTTAGAAGGAATTTTCCCTCTGGCTGTAAATTCTTCCTCCTTGCTACTCTCCTCCTCCCCCACCCCAAAAATCCTCAGTTAGACTGCATAAAAGAAAATTAGATTTTTTTTTTATTTTACCCAGAAGTAGCTAGAAATTAAAACAGCTTTTAAATGAGAAACAAGACAATGTTGATGGGAAAACTTTTACTAGTCCAGTTCTTTCACGTTTTTCATTTTGCAAAACTGAAATTTAAGTGGCTGTGACACAAATACTATTTTAGTAGGTTTGGAAGGAAAGTCTCTGTTTTGCACTGACATCCTACACCACAATACCAAACCTCTCTGTCTACAACATACTGAAGGATCCATTTAGCACACTTCCAAATCTAGAAGCAGTGGCAATTTGCTGTGGCAATGAGGCCCAAAGATGAGCAACATACTCTGTTAAGAATGATTTCTTTATGTTCTGGATGTGCTGAGATTTCATTTTGTGTCTTTCTGTTATAAGGTATAAGGTAAAGAAAACCAAATAATTTCAGCATCCAAACAGCCTGTGTTCCATGTTGATATTTTACCTTTGACCCAGTGGGTAGGAGCCTCTTTCAAGAAACTTTATCATCAAGAGGTGTTTTGATAGTAACATAAAATATGTTAATTGGTTTTCATGTATCCAGCATTTCTATCGATTAGAGAATTCTAGTACCACAGTAAGGATCTAATTTCCTTTTCCTGGAAGCATGCTGCTTAAACCATGCAACATCATTATCTCCAGATGTTTCGTTAGTTTCTTTTTAATTACCATTCATATGAAAGGTAATACAAATAAAACCAAAAACTCTAAAACGCCCCAAAAAAGCCCACCAACCCCCCAACAAACAATACCCCCACCCCAACCCAACAACATACACTCTATGACAGTGTAGAAACTGAACTTAAAAAATTAAGTAACTTACTTGTTTTGGAGAAATTTAGCAATATATTAACGTATTGTCATAATTGCTATCTATGCTTTACCTTAATGACTAATTACTAAGAGGTGAGAGGTTTCACCACAAGGCACCCAAAAAATATGCAGTAGAAATCTATACTATCTGCACTCTGGATTTCTCCCAAGAGCTGACTTCCTAAGAGCTCTGACAGCATTCAGTATCTCAATGATTTCTATGTTAAGGAGTAGACTTCAGAAAGTGGTCTGAAAAAAAATGTAAAGAGAGAATGAAGTTCTCCTTAAGTTCTGGAAATCATCTCTGACTATACGTCTAATGCAGTTTAATATAATCATGCTAAGTTCCTTTGCACTGGGGAAAATAAAAGGAAAAAAAAAAAAAAATAATTACTTAAGTAAGTTTGTTGCGGTCATGTCCAAGTCTCTAATTTTAAGAAGTTCTGATTCAAAGGTGCCTACAGGAGTCTTACACCAACTCTTAACTTTCATATGGTTGAAATGTGCATCTTTGGGAGTGCAGTGGGAAATTCACTTAAGCAGCCAACCATCTCATGCAGGTCACATCTGTCACACCTTAAAGTCCTAGAACTGAGGGCAGCTTGGCTTTTTTTTCCATGTATTTATTCTAGTCACCAAAAAAAATTTGATTAAATACTGATAGCTGATAGACCTGCCATTTCTTAGAGTATCCACAGGGAGGATGGCCCAGAACCATCCTTTAAAACATGCATTCTGAACAGGTCTAGCAAACTGCAGATGATTAACCTGAAACTTTCCTTCTTTCCATCCTCACATTTACTTTGAGTTGAGTATTAAATTTAAAAAAAACTCAAATCCTAACCAGCAGGAAACAGGGTATGCTTCTCTGAACAAGAATGGGAAACAAAAGTGGACAAAGGAGTATCTTCCTTGGCCATACTGAATTTAAAAATGTAGCATCCATAATCTGAAGTTACAACTATAAACAGGGAAGCAATATCAATCAAGTAGGTGCATTTTACTGTCCCATGAAATTGCCCAAACCCCGCTCCTGCAGACTTGGAAAAAACACCTCGCAACTTGAATTTTCAGCGAAGGAACATCTTGTTTAAGATATACTATTAAGTTCCTTCATAATTCCACCCCTGTTGTGGAAGGTATAAATAAGATTGCTCCCAAAACTGTTCCTAACTTATCTGTTGAAAGGAACAAAAACTAAGAATAGAGTTCCTATTTCCTGTCTTTTCATTTATTTTCCCACGAGTGCCAGAATATAAAATAAAAAGGGCAAGAAAGCTCCCTTGATAGCATGCAAAATGATGAGCACTCTTAAACTATGACAAGGAAAAAACCCACTAGAACAGGAAGCCAAAAATAGTGTAGACTAGTCATTTGGAGAAAGAGCAGGGGAATACAGAAATCCAAAATTAGGGACTAGATTAATTCTGAAAATAAGAAAATAAAAACCACAGGACAGATGCATCTGAAACATCACATGCCCTACATTCAGGAAAGATCTCAGGATTCCTTTCACATTCCTCTGTTGTTAACAAATAACTCAAAATCTACTGGAAAAAAATAAGCCCTATCTCTCCCCCAGAAGGTGGATCAGACAAAGGAGGATAACCACCCCTATATGAATGCTAAAGAAAACCCTGCTGCTATTGTACTGCTCCTAATGAAAGTAAAGCCAAAGGAACTTTGGAAGGGACAATAGAAGTGATAAAAAGCAAACTTCTTTCAGGAAGAATTGCAACTGAGCAGCAGCACCTACCTACCCAATTACCACATCTGCACCCTGGAGGCAGTAGCTCATTACACTCAGTTGAAGTGTACCTATCATGCCATCACAAACACATCCTGGATGTAGAGAATAACAAACAGCAACTGTTCAGTTTCCCTATCTCTGAGCAAGCCACAAGGACTGCTGTTACAGATACTTCTTGTCCTTTTCCCTCTTCATTATCTGCCTCTGTGGCAAAGGAAGCACAGTGCATAAAGCAGGAGTTGGGAATTTAGGAAGAAAATAAAACAGAAGCTGCAGAAGAAAAAAACACTTTGAAAAGAAAGAAGAATCTAGCAGCAGCAAAAAATCCCATGGTAAGAAAATCTTCTGGATTGTATCTGTAGAAGAGGTTAGTAACAAGTATGTGCTATATTGCTTGAAATTGAAGAGGTACTTGTTACAGTCACAAGAGCAGAGATACCACCACACAGTAGAATGAAAAAAAAAAATCAAAGCGAAAATTTTATATTAAATTTTCAAAATAAGAATAAATCCTTAAAATTTCTCAATGGACTGAGATTAATATAAAGATCATACCATACTGGATCATACAATATGAACCCCAGAAATCTGATGAGTTACGAATTTTTAAAGTAAGACTGTGTATTTAAGCAAACTACCACATGCTATTTCCACTCTCACTAAAAGCACTATTGAAATGAGATTACAAGACACTTAAATGCTTCTTTTTCTTGAAAGCAATACAGGTTGAACCATTAAATGGCTTTAACAATCAATGACTGAAGAAAGCCCAGTCAAAAACCCTTACTTCCTATTCTGCAGTTTGATTCTGCATTCAGCACCTGGGGACCCTAGAAACAATTGGCCACAGAGCTCTAGTAGGTAATTTCACTAATTTAAGTCATCAAAAAGAACACACAGCGCAAGCAATTTCAATCTCAATCCCAACCAAAGTAGCAAACATTCAATTATACAGTACTAAGTGAATAAAACAAATCCTTCTGTACAGCACCAGAAGATACTGAGGCACCCAGATCACTTTTTTTATGAACATGTTAATCATTAAGAATAACTGATCAGAAAAGAGCAGTGCAGCAAATTGTTTCAGAACAGCATAACAGGCTAACAAACATTTTTGCTGCAACTATGAAGCACTGTGAAATATGTGAGATAAAAACCGAGCATAAGATGTTCAAGTGGTGCAACTCATGACCTGGCTTTAAACGGGAAATTAAAGATGATATTCAAAATTCAAACAGAATAAAGCCATTTTTCTCAATAACAGAGCACATATCAATAACCATATGAAAGTTAAAGACACACTTTTGAGAGAAAAGATATAAGTTTAGGATACAGCAATTTGCTGTCACATATGAAATAAGCAGTACCCACAAACATGTTAAAGAGCACCAAAAATATTTGGAGGAGAAAATATTTGTGTGGACTGTACCCCTTTTCTCCTGTATCCCTTTTAAACTACTTTTTTGCAACTGTTAAATGCATTGTTAGCCAATAATGCCTTATTGAATTAAGCAGTGTAACCTGAATCTATGCCCAAGACAATAAAAAAAGACCAGCATGCAAAATAATTTGCATTTCCAGCAAGTGGCATTTTTACTAGTCCACTGGTTCCCACCTGGTGAAGAACACCAGCACTTTAAATCAGTTATGGCATAGCATAGAACACAAGTTCATAATGTCTTCTGGATTTATTAGTTTAGAATAAAAACTATGAGTGGCATGAGAGGAAAGAAAATGAGGCAGAAAAGGGGATTGTAACAAGGTCCATACTTTGTTTTTGTCTTAAAAACAAACACCACAGTATGGTAACTATCATACCAATCAGTAGAATGAAAACTCAAAATCCAGAATTTTCAAGCTGTGTGGTTTTTTAAGCTTTAAAATCAGTGTTGCATAATTGTTGAAGGAAAAAACAGCACTTTGGGATTTTAATCACCAAAGTTTTATACAGGCCTGTAAGTTATTAAAAGTAACAGAAGTTATTTTGTCATTTTGAGTAGTATTAATTTAATAGCAGTTTTTAATAACAGTATTACCTAATTTAGGGCAGTTGCTTTCAACTGTTTGCAAGGGTTTTTTTATGCTATGAACAAATTTTTCTGTCTTAGATGCCTATCATGCCACTCTAACCAGAATGTATCTAATTCTGAGACTAATTCTATGGGAACATATTTCTTCCCAAGACCTTCTCTTTAGAATTTAACACCCTTCAAAAAAGAGAGATATGCAAAAAAAATCCTTCAAAAATTTACAAATTTATGATTTCCCCAAAATCATAATTACAAATGCCCAACAGAGATCTAAAAAGCCAGCTGAAATCTTACAGGATGCACCTCAGCAGCACATATTTGAGGCTATTCCAAGTTCTAGGGCTATTCGAATAGCACATCTGCTAACATGACTGAGTAAGTGAGCAGACAAGATTTGGTCATACTTGCTCTTTTAACTAACAGTTTAAGTAAAACCTAATTTTTTAACTATTACTTTTCACCTGTATAGAGGTACAAGCTTACCTTAGCTTCTAACCTAGGATGATAGTTTTCTTTTCATCAGAACACTACACAAAAACCATACTGGCACACTCTTACTTGAAGACTTCCATGGTCAAGAGGTGGGTAAACACTGAGAATACATCCACAAGAGCCCAGTAAGTAGACAGCACTCTGATGGAACTTTGCAGAAGTAAGTAGGTAAACCCTAACCCTTGACATATAATCAGTCATTTATGCTAAATGAGGAGGGGGTGGGGGAAGAAATAAAAAAAAAAGGTTGCTTCAAATTGCTTCAAGTGGAGAACAACTGCATGGTAAACTAGGCTCTCCTGACTGCATCTCTTCAAGGCAGTATGGACCATATGCAAAGAAAGAAGACTCACTGAAGCAGTGGAGGACTTTGTTAATTCAAATACACAAACTCACCTTTATGGCTGTCAATCAAAATTCACAATTTCAATCTCCCTGTATATCTCAAACCCAACACTCTTTAAATGGTAGTACCTTGTGAATAAGGTCCTGACAAGTAAATCTACAACTGCTTGAGAACAAGTTTGGTAGTGAGACAAGATACACGACTCCTTTGCTTCTTTGGGGATAAAAAAAACCAAAAAAACCAGGGCAACTCACAAGAAACAAAGGCAAAGGAAGGACAGGAATTTTAAGCAGTTAACCTATGGAGGGCTCTCTAGCTTAACTAAACAGTAAGAGATGGTCCATCTCCTAGGGTACACTTCTCTTTTTTTGTGACAACATGAGGAAAAAAAATACTATGGTATTTCTCTTCCTGGCTCACAAAATATGGGTTTTGTCCAATTGCTTTTCCAATCTGTTTATCTTCTGACAGAGGTTAACAAACAGAAGTGATGGTGCGCAACTCTTGCTTATTTAACTTCTCCATGTCAATTGATTTTACCAACCTTTGTCTTACTCCATCTCAGTGTCTCTTTTTGAGGCCACAAGTCCCTCACTATTTACTCACTTCTTATAAACATGCTCTTTCCCATTGTTCACTGCCATGGCTCTTCTTGTACCTCTTTTGGCATGTACCGTATCTGTTTTGAATAGAAACTGTCCCTTCCCTTTAACATTGATTTTATTTGCCCTCTTACCACCTTGTCAACACAGGCTGGTTGAGGTCTTTCAGCAGTTTGTGACAGCTGATCTTCATAATGGCTCACTGCATAACCCAGCATAATCAGCAAACTTGGCGACTGTTGTTCCTCCTCCTTTCCCCAGACCATTTATGGATACATTGAGCTGTACAAAAGGCCAAGTCTTCAAAAGACTCTGATGGCAAACGTCTCCTCTGTGAAAACTGAGCATTGACTTATTTGGGTTTTAAAAACTTTTAACCTCCTACTAAACTATGACACAACCCCTCTGTGGAGGCCAGGGAACCAGCCAGTTCAGAAATCCTGGCTCTCCCCTGGAGAGCTTCTCCCTAGGTGAGACACTTTTATGTCATGCAGAGAAAAAGTGTCACTCCCAGAGGCCCTAGAGTTGAACATGTTAATTTGTTACACCCCATTGGTTTCCCTCCCTATCAATCCACCCCGATACATGTATCCAAGTTTCCCCTGCCCCTCTCCTCCTCTATAAATACCCCGGTTTTTCCCCTGTTTGAGGAGCTGCTGTCACTGGCTCCCTTCACTGAGGGCCCCGCTATAATAAAGGCTATTTCTCAGTGGAATGCCATACAGCTCTCTAGTCTCTCTCTCCGCGTCACCTGCACGCTGCCTCTGAGCTGAGATCACTCGCCGGGCATAGGACGTGCCTGTGCCCCTGGGCAGTCCTTTTCAGGACGGCTTCTTCAGGGTAGTTGCGGCACCCCTGTCATCGACACCGCTGCGGCAAGTGGCGCCCAACGTGGGGCCGACGAAGAGCCCCTGAAGAAGCGTCCACCTGCAGTTTTAACTGCAGAGCATGCCGCTGTTGGAGCTGCCACCCCCTGAGGAGAACCTCTTGTGTTCTAGCAAGAGGCAATCCGAAGGGCTGCGACCGGAACCCTCGCTGACCATCTGGGGCTAAGAAGAGAGAAGACAGAAGAGCCCTTGAGGACCAGCCGCCAGGTGACCACCCACCCACCAGCTTTCTGTTGGCCTCATCGGCATCGGCCGAAGAAAAAGTGTGAGTCACCCCATTAAGGGTTTTTTGGGCCTTTCTCATTTTTGTTTGCTCCTGGGTGGGGAGTGAGAAGGATGGGGAATCAGCTTTCCAGACCCAAGCTGACCCCTCCTGAGAGGGACTTTTATATCCAAGTTGTGGGCACCCTCAAAGCGGGAAATTCTAAGTTTTCAAAAGGGGAGTTAAAGAGATTTATTCATTGGATTTTTAAACATTTTAAAGTTGATTCTACTTCTGTTAAATCGGGAAAATTTTGGGACAATGTGGGGAGAAAGTTATATACTGTTCAGGCAGGGGGAGATTTATCAGTTGCCAAGTTTTTTCCTTTGTTTCAAACCATTATACTTTCTGTTGAGAAAGAGGGAAAAAGGGTTGATGAAGTTTTGGGCCCCCAGTTGAAATCCCCATCTCCATTACCCTCTCCAAGTGTTCCTAAACCCTCTTCCCTACCTGAGAGACAGTTGGCGGGTGGACGTAGCCACCAGGCACAGGGTTGCTGCCGTCTCCCTGACACCCTCCCACTGCCTCTCTATCCTTACCAGGACAGCACTGGCCATGCCGCTCTGGACCTTTCCTCTACCCTCCTCCCTACACCCACATACCCGGTTGCATCCCCCCGGGTTCTTAACGTTAGTAAAGATGGCACCGGCACTGTGGCCAGCCCCGCCATCTTGTCTCCTTTGAACCCAGGTTTTCCCACCCTTGTATCTCAAAATGGCCACTTTCCCGCCTCTACCCCTTCTCTTCCTGTTGTGCCTTGCTCCACTTCCCCTCCCATTGCATCGCTGGGTGTAACCGCGTCGGGCCCTTCCCCTTCCATCGGGAAACCCCTCCCCATTGCAGATCCCAGTCCTGCCCCTTCCAACCAGAGCTCTGCCCCCAATGGCATTCCCACCACCAGTCCCCCCAACACTGGGACCGGAAGTGGTAATGACAGCAGCCGGAAGGAAGCCATCTTGGCTTCCTCAGCCACTCACAAGCAACCCAGTACCGGTTGCCAGAAACGGCCATGCGCTGTCATCAAGCGCCCCCCATCTCTCCTCCAAGAGATGAGGACAGTGAGTCCTCATATTCAGAATCTGAATATGAGGACCACTGGGCTGAGGTACAGAGGGAAGCCACGCGGGCAGGGGACTCAGCCCTGTCAAAAAAGATCTTAGCTTTCCCTGTGGTACATAAGAAGGACAGGGCAGGGGCACTCATTAATGTATGGGAGACCCTACACTACAGAGAGTTACAGGAGCTGTGCAAAGCCGCTGAAGAGCATGGCCGGGGCTCTCATTTTTTCAAACACCTACTGGAAGCCACCTTCACCGCCCATGTCATGGTGCCTCATGATATTAAAAATATCATGAATTGCCTTCTCTCCCCAGCAGAATACATGCTATGGGAAAGGCAGTGGAAAAAACATCTGAAACAGTTGGCAGATGCATATGCCAAAGATGCCAACAAACCAAATTTAACTCTAGAACAACCGGCAGGAGAAGGTGACTACCAGAAACCAAGAGATCAGGCCCATGATCTGCCCGAGGCAGCGTTACATGACATCGCTAATGCTGCCAAGACGTCTCTTTTTGTCACTCCCGATGATAAGGTGCCTACGCAGAGCTTCACAAACATTAAACAAGGGGCAAGTGAATCCTTTATTAAGTTTGTGGATAAACTAAAATTGGCAATTGAAAAACAAATAGAGGGCTCCCAAGCACAAAAGGAATTACTGGCCAAAATGGCAATGGTCAATGCAAATTCAGAACGTAAGGCAGTTTTGCGAGCCCTTCCACTTGACCCTGAACCAACCATTGACCAAATGGTGGAAGCCTGCACCAAGCACTTCGCTGCCCCAACTGAACATACGGTGGCAATAGCGATAGCTAAGGGAGTGGCAGAAGGGATATCTAGCGTTTACGCTGCAGACTCCAACACAAGCCGCTGCTTTAATTGTGGTGAGCCTGGACATTTTTTTAAAGACTGCCCGGAGAGGCATTTTCTACAACCACCTACCCACCAATGGTTACCCAGAACAAATTGGCATTCAGGAAACTTCAAGCAGAGCGCGGAACGGCCCCGCACTCTGACATCAAATGAAATGCCGGACCGCTCCACCCCTCCTGCCAAGTTCACCATCCCGCCTCCACAGGAACCACAACCTCAGATCCAGCAAGTGGAGCGCTTCAGATGGGAACCCAGCGCCAACTGGTAACCAGACTCTCCTTGCAGCTTAAGGGTGACTGTGTTTATAAGATCCCCACAGGGAAACGTGCACCACCAGGCGGTCCCTCCAACATTTTAATACTTGAGGATCCAATTAACTCTCCGGGACAAGTCCATGTAACACCTGAAGTCCAGACTTTACACCCAGGAGATGAAATTTTCATCTCTTTGACTTGCACAGACCCTCCTTATTTTTTAAAACAGCAGACTACAGTGGCACAAGCCTTTTTGTTACCAAATGACTGTCTGGAACAGGTTCCCCTCAATCCCACCGCCATGTGGACTCAGGTTGTGGGCTCCAACAAGCCTATCATAGAGTGCCGCCTGTTCTATAAAGGGGGAAAGATCCACCGCCCAGGAATGCTGGACACAGGAGCGGACGTTACCATCATTGCCTGTTCCAAGTGGCCAGCCAACTGGGAATTGCAGCCTGTGGCGGGGATGATTTCGGGAATTGGGGGAGTGGCGGTGTCTATGAGAAGCAGACACAATGTAATAGTAGAAGGTCCCGAGGGAAAAATGGCTACCATCCGGCCATTTGTTGTGAGGGCACCAATCACCCTCTGGGGAAGGGATCTCCTATCCCAATGGGGGGCTTCTTTGCGTATTCCCAGTAAGGATTTTTAGTGGGGGTCACTGAAGAGCGCGCTAAGCCCACCATCCCCCAACTCACCTGGAAACAGCACCATCCAGTGTGGGTTGATCAGTGGCCCCTTTCCGAAACCAAACTGCGCGCACTAGAAGCCCTCGTGGAGGAGCAGCTCGCCAAGGGCCACATCACTGAGTCCAGCAGCCCTTGGAACTCCCCTGTCTTTGTTTTACGCAAACTAGGCAAAGACAGGTGGAGACTCCTCCATGACCTCCGAAAAATCAATGAGGTCATTGAGGATATGGGCCCCCTCCAGCCTGGCATGCCCTCACTTTCCATGCTTCCTCGGGACTGGAAGCTTGCAATCATAGACATCAAAGATTGCTTTTTTAACATCCCTCTCCATCCTCGAGACGCCCCCAGGTTTGCATTTTCGGTTCCCTCCCCAAACAGACAGGCGCCTCTAAAAAGATACCATTGGCTTGTTCTCCCGCAAGGGATGAAAAATTCTCCCACCATCTGCCAATGGTACGTAGCCCACATCCTACCCCCAGTGAGAGTCCCGTTCTCAGACGCAGTTATATTACATTACATGAACAACATCTTGGTTTGTGCCGCTGATGATGACTACCTCCACCGAACTTTGCAAAAGACTATAAAGACAATTGAGGATGCTGGGTTTGAGATCCGCGAAGACAAAATCCAGCACGCCTGCCCTTGGACCTACCTTGGACTCTGGATTCATGAGCAGACCGTCGTGCCCCAGCAGCTGACCATCAGAGACTACCCCAAGACCCTGCGGGACCTACATCAGCTCTGCGGGTCCATCAACTGGGTACGTCCTCTGCTTGAGATAACGACAGAAGTCCTCGCACCCCTCTTCAACCTGCTCCGTGGCAGCGAGGACCTCGACTCACCGCGCGCCCTCATGCCGGAGGCCCGAGAATCCATCACCAAGGTCCAGGAGGCCCTGTCTTCGCGGCAAGCCCACCGGTATGAACCCAGCCTGCCCTTCCAGCTGGTTGTCCAGGGTAAGGCCCCGCGCTTACACGCGCTCATTTTTCAATGGGGCATTGAAGGATCCACTCCTTATCATTGAGTGGATCTTCACACACAATCAGCCCACCAAAACTATCATGACTCCACAAGAAATCATGGCTGAACTCATTAAAAAAGCAAGAGTTCGTCTCCGCACTCTTGCAGGGTGTGAGTTCACATGCATTTTCCTTCCATTAACAACTGGGGATTTGGAGCCTCTACTCCAAACCAACAAGAGCCTTCAGTTCGCTCTCAATAGCTATTCAGGCCAAATTTCTATACACCCACCTGGCCACAAATTATTTAAAACCACGTTTAATTTGGTCCCCAAATTATTACTTAGCAAAACACCACTCAAGGCTCTGACAGTTTTTACTGACGGCTCGGGGAAATCTCACAAGTCAGTAATGACTTGGAAGGACCCCAGGACACAGAAGTGGGAGTCTGATGTCCAAGTGGTTGAGGGATCACCACAGATTGCTGAATTAGCAGCCATCATCAGAGCTTTTGAGAAATTCCAAGAACCTTTCAATCTGGTGACTGATTCGGCTTATGTGGCTGGAATAGCTATGAGAGCAGAACATGCATTTTTGAAAGAAGTCTCTAACCCAAATTTATACAAATTGCTTTCTGAATTAATATATCTCATCTCCCACAGAAAGCAACCATACTATGTCATGCATGTGAGGTCACACACTGACCTCCCAGGTGCCATCGCGGAAGGTAACAAGAGAGCGGACACCTTAGCCATGCCTGCTGGAGCGGCCATAGTCCCGGACATTTTTGCGCAAGCAAAATTGTCCCACCAATTTTACCATCGGAATGTCCCCGCCCTGATGAGGATGTTCAAGTTACCCAGGGATCAGGCCAGGGCAATAGTTGCTACCAATTGTCAATTTTTTCAGGTTCCAGCAATGAATTCTGGAGTTAACCCCCGAGGACTCAACAGCTGCCAAATTTGGCAGACTGATGTTACCCACGTCCCGTCCTTCGGGAGAATTAAGTATGTTCATGTTTCGGTGGACACTTTCTGGTGCAGTGTTTGCCTCAACCCACGCAGAAGAAAATGCCAAACATACCATCCGACATTTTCTCCTTGCGTTTGCTACCCTGGGAGTCCCCCAACAAATAAAAACAGATAATGGACCTGCTTACACCTCTCACAAGTTGAGAGATTTCTTCAGTCAGTGAGGGGTGAGGCACACCACAGGCATACCTCACTCTCCCACAGGGCAATCAATTGTGGAAAGGACACACCAGAACCTTAAGAGAGTCCTTGATCAGCAGCGGGGAGGAACAGAGATCATTCCTCCCATTGAGAGGCTCTGTAAGGCTCTGTGTGTTATGAATTTTCTGAATTGTTCACCTACAGAGCCTGACCCCCCTGTAATACGGCACTTCTCCAATTCGACCCATGCCAAATTCAAGGAGAAGCCGCCAGAGCTGATCAAAGACCCTGAATCACAGCAAACACTGGGACCTTTCCCACTGATTACCTGGGGGAGAGGATATGCTTGTGTGTCAACACCATCTGGTCCTAGGTGGCTCCCAGGGAAAAATATAAAACCATACTTAGGCCCTGCAAATCCTGCACCAGAACCAGATCAATCAAAATCTCCTGAGACCCACACAGGTTCTCAAAAACAACAAGCCACTGCAGCCTGGAGATGGAGACGTCGCCGGAGCCCACCGAGCCGGCCCGCCACCAGACCATCGACCAGACGGTGACCGACACAGCTTACCGCCAGACAACCCACTTCATATAAACCAAATCGTCGTGCCACCAAAACTGCCAAATGACAAGAGCCAACCTACAGCTCGACACTGTGAAATGCACAAGTTCCTCTAACTCCTTTCCCTTCCCTTTTCCCCTCCCCCTCTTCCCTTTCTCACCTTAAATACCTACCCTTAAATTACTCACTTGCTAATTTGCACAAAGATGCAACTTAATGTTGCTACTGCTGGTGTCTTAGCCATGCGTCCCCCTCTACGCAAAATGGCCCCACCAGCAATCAACTACCTCATCCCCAATACCCATTCCCTGCTTATATTTTCTTTTTTCTTTTGTCAGAAAAAAAGGGGGGAGGCAGGAGAGAAAGGGGAAAAGAAACTAGCCCCCCCCCCAAAGTCAGAGCTAATCTTTTTATGTTCTGTTATAGAAAATGGAGAGCAAAACCATCCTCGAGTTCCTGACCATCTGGATGCTCCCGAAAACATCAGCTGTGGATGCCTGGCTAGTAGCACAGCCCCTGGATTTGATAGACTGCGCTGCTTCAACCTATCAAGTCACAGTGAAGGCATCCACACTTGCATTCAGAGACTCCAACATGCGGTTCAGGAACTCAAGGCTGAAAAGGAGCCCCAATGGTTCGAGGACCTTTTTAGAAGCTGGGGACTCAAAGGATGGGTTGCCTCCCTCCTTAAAAACATATTTTGGATTTTTTTTTAATTATCGTTATTGTTCTATGTATGTTCTCATGTTTCAAAAGGTTGGTAACTAGGTCTCTGGGAGAAGCCTTTTTATTAAATAAAGAAGGGGGAATTGTGGAGGCCGGGGAACTGGCCAGTTTAGAAATCCTGGCTCTCCCCTGGAGAGCTTCTCCCTAGGTGAGACACTTTTATGTCATGCAGAGAAAAAGTGTCACTCCCAGAGGCCCTAGAGTTGAACATGTTAATTTGTTACACCCCATTGGTTTCCCTCCCTATCAATCCACCCCGATACATGTATCCAAGTTTCCCCTGCCCCTCTCCTCCTCTATAAATACCCCGGTTTTTCCCCTGTTCGAGGAGCTGCTGTCACTGGCTCCCTTCACTGAGGGCCCCGCTATAATAAAGGCTATTTCTCAGTGGAATGCCATACAGCTCTCTAGTCTCTCTCTCCGCGTCACCTGCACGCTGCCGCTGAGCTGAGATCACTCGCCGGGCATAGGACATGCCTGTGCCCCTGGGCAGTCCTTTTCAGGACGGCTTCTTCAGGGTAGTCGCGGCACCCCTGTCATCGACACCGCTGCGGCACCCCTCCCCCTGAACTCCAAACTGTTCAATTTAAGTGTTGTCAGGGAGTTAGAGTGAGTAATGATCTTTGGAAATGAAAAAAAGAAGAACTCTCTAAAGTACCAAAATTTTAATTTCTTTAAGGTAATTTCTATCAATTTGTGCAAAAGAGATACCACTCAATTTTGGGTGAAACCACCTTATTTCTTTAGAAAACCAGTCCAGAAGAATAATGTAAAAATATGAACTGCCCCCTATAAGAACAAATTGCTATTTGATATTGAAATGTAATCTATGTTGGTCTTCATATAGCATTTCTGCTATCCATGCAGTATACACACCTGCTTGTGCACACATACACACAATAAGCTTGATTTTTTCATGTTTATACCCACTATCTTAGATCACTATAGATAAATTACAAGTTCATTGCTTGTAAGCACACAAAAATACATATATTTTATATATTCATTGTAAGAGATTCCCCTCAGAAAATGAAAAATGCAAGAAGCAAGGAGTATAAAACCATCATGTATATTGTAGTATTCCTTCATACTTCAACAGTAATCATGGTGACTTTCTGCAACTATTACTTCATACTCTCTTATCTTGATAAATGCAAGCTTGTCCAACTTCAATTCATACAAAATACTACCATAAAGGTATTTTTTCTGGTTCATTACTTCAACTATGCCACCCTTCTGTCCTTCTCCTATGCCTCCCTTATTCCTTCACCATCAAACATGAACTGTGGATCTTCATTTGCATGACTTTTCAAATACAAAACTGTAACATATGTCAACATTCATTTGTTACCAAGATGTCAGCCTTGGCCATCTCTTTGCCAGGGCTAGCCTAGCTGTCCATTTGTTGAATCTCCCAAACAAACCACCCTTTAACTGATACCATCATTTAAGCATAAAACATGGAAAACATTACATATTTCACTTTTTAAAATCCTTTTCTTATGTTCTGATAAAGCATTAGTCAGAACACTGATGAACTGCAACCATCATTCATGCTACTAGTCATAATATAGTTATTAATAAATACTTCCTCAGACTACATTTTAAAAAAACTATGTGCTTTACAAATTAAGACTATGCAATGCTATGGGGAACTTCCAGCCCCCATATTTTTCACAACAAATATAATGTTCATTAACCTATTTTCCAAACAAATTACGGTTTCTTTTAACATTGGAATTAAGCAGGTGAGTAACATGGTTTTCTGTCTTAAACTCTTTTGATAGTTTACCTGAGTTGCAGCAACAACAGTAGTTACAGAAGGCGCAGTTGAAGGTGATAGAGCTCCCACTTGCTGCAAGTGGCCTGAAGCCTGCTGAGGTAAATGAGAACTGGAAACGGGAGTGCTAGATCCTGAGCCAGATACTGCATTTGGAAATGATACTGCTACATCATTGCTGCTAAAAATACCTGAAAAAAATTACAAAAACAATTACATGCATCTCTCTCTCTCCCCCTCCCTCTGTTCACTAGTAACCACGTAAATATGCAGTAGAAAATTAATCAAGACAAACAAGATCACTTAATATGTAATGCAGAAAGCTCCTGTGTAGAAATTCTAACCATGCTGATTGATAAAAGTACTCTCATTATTTAACATTCTACAGTTCAGGGAACACAGACTGATTCACTTTTAAGTTTTTGTAAAACATGTGTGATAAATCAAATATTTATGTGCATTACAAACTGCTCAAATATTAACAGTGGCAGAATTTTTGGCTAAAATGCCTGCCTTCAACTGAGTCTGCTATCAGAGCTTGTTCCTTCAATGTATTACTGTTAAGAATGAAGTTTTGGGCTATATAACTGAACACACACCATACAAATGGAAAAAATACTTTTTAACTTTAAAGTAAATGTTACTAAACAACATACATTTGTTCAAAACTGTAATTTTGGCAACTAAGGATTGCTTGTGCTTTCTCAGAAAAATATTGACAGCAAGTCTGAGGACAAGGTACTCAGATTTGCCGGTAGAACTGGTGGTATTTCATTCATTCACGAACTGTAATTCCATCCATGATCTATACTAATACTTGACTAATATTTCTGCTAGAACAGCCAACAAATAAACAACTAAACACGTTAACATTAGTCAGACTTGTAAGTTAGCAATTTAAATAGGAAGAGTTCACACCCCTCTGTGAAGCCATTACTTCTGTTCATCTACATGCAGGGTAAAGTTCATTATAGAGGTTGGGAAAAAAAACCCTACTGACCAGAAGCCCAGGACAAGAAGTAGTACCTGTCTATGAAACCGTTAGGCTCCACGTGCATTAGATAAGTGAGCTGTCAGCTGGCCAAGGAATATCAAGCATGGTAGCACTGAACTGCAGTTAGAGGAAGAGTGCCACAGGGAGTAAACAGAAGTAGAATGAACATGGTTAGATCAAAAAAAGCAACAGAACTGAAATGCCAGTTAGAAGGCAAAGGGTGGAGCTAGTTTGTCACTCATACAAATAATGATTTGAAGAAGGCAGTGACAATAAGAAGATACGCAATGTTAAAACACCACTCGCCACCCAGATATCCCTCTGAGCACAGGCAGTCAAGGGAGAGACTAACATCATCCAAACCCACACATAATATGCGAACACTGATGCATCTTAAATTCCCTGACTCTATTAACCGTGAAGAAAAATGGAAGAGAAAATCAGCCAGACCCACTAGAGAAAGAAGATACAAAAAAGCAGCTGAAGACTCATCGCGACAACACTTTTTTCCTGCCTAACCACAGTTAGCGACTTGTCTTCTCCCCAATCTCTTCATCATAGAGAAACTCTGTATCTCTGCTTTCCTACTGAGCTTTGTATCTTCTTCCATTTAGCAACCTCCCCTTCCTTGATTTTTTTTTTTTGTTACCATCCCCAAAACCTACAGTCACAGCCTTATTAGCAGTTAAGATCCTTGAAGTGTTCACTTTGCCATGATCTTTTCCCAGTTCTAGCTGGATCAACTAGACAGCACATTTTATGGATCCTGCTCCAATTCACCCCTACCCACCACCAAAACGAACATGATTAACAAACAGCCTTGCTGCTGAGTCTACTCTTAAATGTGACATAACTACAACCACAAAAACTGAAATATAACCCAGGTCCTCAAAAGATTTTTCAATTTGCTTTTAATCAACAATTTCAAATCAATAAAAAGGATGAGATTTGACCTTTTGTTTTTTGAATGCAGTAAAACAATTAAATATACAAACCTTCTTGAAAATATGAGATTCTCATGAATTATCAGGCTTCAGGAACCATACATTTTAAGAATAAAAATAATGAAATATCACAACACCTGTGAGTAAACCATAAGAGCTCATCACCACAAACACTATCACTCTCATAAAACATCAACAGCAATGAGAGGAGAAAACAAAATTTTTGGTGAGAGGCAAGTACTAAAAATGAAGGAGATTTTGCCAGAAAGGGAAAACAACTCCAAAATTTTAAAGCTATTATAGATTTTTTTATTCTTAATTTTTAAAAATCTTACATATTTAATAACTGCAGAGCTTCTGCTGCTTCTATTTTAATGATAAGGTTTATTCTTCCTCTTAAAAATAAAATTCTGGAATACAAGCAGATAGTTATGAAATCACAGGCAAAAGAATATTTCAAAAGAAAGAAAAGCAGCAAATTGGTTTGCCAGCGGAATGAGGTTAAGCTAATATTTCTCGCCAGTTGTTGTAGTAGTATTAAAAACACTATTTGTTGCTGTTGCAAAATACAGGACAAATATGACCTATCAGCACACTCTTTTTGGGATAAGTATCTCCATTTAGCAATCCCTTACTTAACACATGAAGTACATGCACCTTCTGAAACTAGTCATGCAACCAAGATACTACTCCATGCAGCAATCAAAGAACTGTACGCTGAACATCCAAATAAATTACTGATTTTCACACAGTTTCAAAAATGCCTGTATAAAAACTATGTGTGTATCATTAAAGCCAAGACAATACGCATTTGAAATATCTCTAACATACTAAGTTGCCTTTTAGGGTTTGGGGAGAGATAAATCACTTTCTGGATCAGGAAGGAATGGTAATGAAAACCTGAGTAAATCTCTGTAAACTACATTTAAGTTTAAAATAAACAAACCACCTTGAAGTCTTTCCCAAATTACTGAAAAGCCAAAGAGCTGTAACTTGTGATAAATGGCATCATGTAATTTGCCAGCACCATAAATAGCATGTTCAAATGCAATGTTCAGCATTAACCAGAACACAGTTCTTTGGCTCCAGGTGGAAATAGACACGTAACACTGTTCAGGTAAAGTCTGACTGTGCATGACACCGTTAATACAGATGCAGAACATGGACTTCAGGCTCTAACAGATAAAATGCACATGTAACCTACACTGCTGGCTCAAATGGCTTAACAAAAAGACAAGTGGGAAAAAAATAAAAATAATTATCTCTGGCCAACAAATAACTGCCTGCTTAGCACAGAAAGGTAGTATCATATAGGAGGGAATATATCAGATAATGTAGACTAGAAAAAATGCATTCTTTATGCATCATCAATGACAAATTTTGTAACAGAGGATATAAAAGCATTTCAAGAATAGTGAAAACAAAATAGCCTCAAATCAAAACCAGCAACAGGACAGGTGGCACACAGAACAATTTTAGTGGTTTTATTCAAAATCTCAAAAGTAAGTAGTTTCATGAGCAGAAGAGTTAACAAAACTGATTAAATCCTGGATTTCCACAGTGTTACATCTCACAATTACATCAATACACTAAGCTCTCCCACCACAATTTCTGTATCCAGGTATGAAATCCTCACTTGTTATTTTCTAGCACCACAGCCCCCTCCATTACCCAGCTCTCTTACATTCCTTTCTTATGCTGGTGACTGCCTAGTTCAGAAAGAGGGAGGAAACAGGCAGTGGTTTGTTACTTTTGTACCCATACACCATCCATTCCTATTACAGGAACATATGTGTCTTAGACTTTTTTTTCTGTAAACTGGTCAAAAGACTTAAAGCTTAAGTAGGCCGAAATCAAGACAGACAACATCTAGACTACTTCCTTAGCAAGCTCATAAAATGGTCTCCCTAAAGCTGTATTTTCTTCTGTAGGTCAGAAATCTGAAATTATTACTACAATTCAGAAAAGTGAAAGTTCTCAGATATCTGTCATCTTAGTATTTTGTCAAAACTTCAAGAATAAGAAGAATATGGCCAAAGAGGCTATATTTCAGATGTAAACTTTCAGGCCCACAGAAGTTGCACAGAACTATAAAACCTTCCTACTTGGGGGAGAGCAGCTGGGCATGGGGTTGGGACAACATCCTCAAGGAAACTCACAGTAGAAATCACAGAAATAAAAGCAAATTTTGAGCTATAAGAACAAGAACTTCTTTACACAAACTGAAGCTATAAACATGTTATCAGTAGCTTCATTTCATGTAGTAATCTCAAAAAGTCTCCCCTAAACCCATGTCAACTTCCTATACAGTGCAAAATGAAAAGGAGTTTTTGCATTAAGTAGTCCATTCATTAGTAACTAAACATGTACAAAAAAACTGATAAAGTTCCATTACACAAGAAAGAACGTGTTCTATTCCAGTACAATGTTAATAGCTGAAGAAGTACCCCACCATGTTATTTTGTAATGTGGTCATAAACTGAAGTGTTTTGAATACAAAACAGAAGCAAATAAAAATGGGTTATTTTTGACAGTTGTCAAAGGAGAAGAAAGTTGCACTTTAAACTGCCAAGGTAGCAACAATATTTCACTTAAATTAATGAGATAATGAGCTTGGATGCTAGGGCCAATTTGCCTCCTTCCTGAAGAAATCTGAAACCTAAGAATCAAATAATCAAACTATTTTCCTGCTGGTGATGAGGAAAGTGGTATGGTTCACTTTCAGACAGGCTTCTACAAGACTCTGCAGTAACAGTTCTAGACGTGCATGAAGTGAAAGTACAGATCTGCAGCTGGATAACAAGCTACATTTCCCTCCCTTTCAGTGACTGGGCATCCTTTTTTGATGGAGGCACAGCCTCCATCAGTCACAGATGAACAGTCAATGGCTTCCTTTCACAAAGGGCATTCTGAGTACTCTCCATAACTGAGATCGAAGTTATAAAGCCCCACAGACTTAAAATACCCAAAGAATGCACACTGCTGGGGGTGGAGGGGAGGAGGGAAGACACAAAGTACAAGTGTACATGTTTTCAAAAACCGGTTTTCTAACTGTTTCAAACAGTTGTTCCAGTTTCATATCTACTGACAGAAGGCAGACTGCCACAATTAGTCCCTTTGAGAATACTCTGTAGAGAGGATTTACAGTCAAAGACCAAAATACTTGACAAGAACCTTGACACAATCCAGCACAGCAATATGACACATATATGGTGAATCCATGATCATATCACCTATGTATACAGCAAAGATCTAAAGTTTGCTATCAAACTCCATTACAATTAACCCCAAATCCTTGGCAACTCATCCAGCAAAAGATGTTTAGGTAATCTCTTTTACTCCCATCCCTATGGTCAAACCCCTAATTGTACAGCTATCTGTAATCAATCAGAAATTGTGTTCAACAGCGGAGTGGGGGTGAAAGATCAGAACACACCCATGTGCTACTGAAATCATCTACTGTGTTCAGCTAGTCCCCCCTGCTAGAGTGAACAATGGTATTTTACACTTGATTCCATGTTCACTGATGACCACTGATGTCAGCAATCATTTTCCCACTTTGAATTAATCCAAGCTGATACAGCCCTCCACAACAGAAGGGCTCAAACCCACATTTTTCATAGCCCACCCAAGAAGAATTTTCCCTCTAAGAGAAAAGGTCTGAATGTGACACAAGGAGACAGATGAATGACGTGCTAGACTAGGAAGATGGAGAACTGTACTGTTTTTCTAGCTCACTATATCTAACAGTGAACAACAGCAACTACACAAGGAAAAGAACAAAAGAAGGCAAGCATGTATCAATACCTTCCTCAAATGTTCTCCCAGCCTCTAGAAATCTATAATGTATGAATTTTGAGTGTGAGGAATGGTCTTTGTAATTACAAGCCTTAAATATGTTTCCAGCCTTGTTCCAATGACTATCTTCCAATCCTTTCTGAACAGCTGAAACTTTTCATAATGTATCTCATGGCAAACTTACACCTTAGTTAAACTGTGCAGTCTTTTTTGGGGGTGGAAGATGGGCGACACAGGGACAAAACTCCTTTCACTTGTTTCCTCCAGATGTTCTGACTTCTCACAAAAATCTCTGAAATGCTTCATAACTGCCTGTTTATATTTCACAATTAATTCAGCTTTATGAAATATACATGTTAAGAATTTCATGCTTGTTCTACCACAAGTAAAAATGTTTTCAAGTACTCTTCTAGAACAGAATACTAAGATAAAGAGCTCCATGATCGTATCTGAGACACATATGCTCATAACCACATAAAAGACCTGTACTTCAAGTGTACTACAGCACAGAAAGATCTTTGTAAAAGAAAAAGTTAAACAGATACTTAAGAACAATTGATAAAAACCTTAACTTTTTAAGGTTTAGTTTAAAAAGTTCACTTTTTAAGTGACAAGCCTAGGTCACTTAAATACAACAAACTAAAACCAAAGCAGTTTTAGGCTCACTTAATGAGTATTCATGAATAGGAGCATGACTTGTGATCTATATTTTTTAATGATTTCAGAAAAATCTATTGTGTTTGCTTAAGATCTCTGAAAACACAGCATAGCTTCAAACCACTCTGACAGCAATCTACCTCAGTGCTGGATGGTGAGTCACTGGAAGCACTAGATTTCCTCTTCACTGTGAATATAATACGGTCTTTTATGGAAGCTTATCCCTTTTGAATTCCAGTGATCTGAGGCTGGTGCCTTAGAAGGGAAGCCTTTGAAGGGAGGGGGCAGGGGAGAAGATGGAGCAGCTGTTGCCCAAATTTGTGAAGGCCCACAAATAGCTGTCATTAGCAACAGTTATAATTTTCAAGTGGTATTCTAGAACCTCATGGTCAGATAGTTACACTTAAGACTGCAATATCTGACAGCCAAATAGTAATTTGTACTCACTATTTGTAGCCACTCAGTACTTCGAAACGTGCATAACAGAACTACTTCAGGCTGACTTTTTAATTTACCCTTCTCTTGTTCTTTGTTTTTATCAATTTAGATGGTTTAGCTGAGCACTACTGTCTCCATGCTTCAATACAGGCAGATGCCTTTTCATCAGCACTGAAAAATTCTAGCCCAAGTTGGGCTAGATTCAAAGATTTTAATTCACGCTCAGTACAGATTCTGTTTAGTTTAGGTTATCTTGTTAAAAAAAATCATACCAAATTTTGCCTGCATTGATGGAGAGGCAAAGGCTACAGAAATGAAGTCTGTCTGTAAACATGTTGTCTTCTAAAAACAATCACAGGAGTGACACTGGAACAATGGATGTCTGCTCTGTATTAGGATTTGCCTCACTGCAACTCACAAATCAACATAAGACAGAACAATCAATAACAAAGACCTGAAAACAGCAACAGGAGTATGAAATAAAACAGACAGAAGACAGGACAAGCAAGAACTGAAGTAACCACAGAAAGGCAACAAGCAAACTCTACAATCAGGTCATTGCTTCTCAGAGCCTTTAAGTATGCACTAAAACTGCCAAAAGATAGGTTTGCTCAATATGTATATATATGCATTTACAGATATGTATATCCCTCTTGTTCCTATTCACTGCTAGACCCGTAGAAGAGATGAGACTGCATGGTCAAGTCAAAAAAGTTTGACTGTAAGATCCAGAGTACAACTTGGAAGGACAAAACACATCGTTATCACACAGTGAATAGCAGTTTACATCTCTCAACTGCAAACTCTGTGGTTTATAGAAAAGGTTTTGAAAAAGGTATGAAAGATACAAGAAGTTGACTATACAACTGTGAAACATAGCACTGAGTATATCAAGTCTTTTACTGGCAAAACTGCAGTTTACCACTGTCTGCCTTGACATGTCTTGACACCTTTCTATTAAGGCAGGCATCTTACTGGAACAACTTTCATGACTCCATTTTCTAGTCCTCTTCTTTAGGACTAGATTCTTTCAAACCAGTTCAATTTTTAGCTATTATCTTTCCTCCTTCAGAGTTTGTCAGCATCAAATTTCAACTGACAGTTTGCCCACCTTTATAGCAAAACTATTAATAATAAACCTCTCTGCTCTAAACTTGTGTTTGTTTCCACTCAAACAAAATCTCACTGGTTTTCTTTTTGGTACTTTATTGCTGATGTTCAGCCAGCTTAAACTCTGTGCAATGAAAAAACAAGCTCCTCACACAGACTCCATCAAAACTCTTACTGACAGTGACATCTACAATCGTCGGCATTACCTGACACAATCTGAATATGCTGTTGGAGTAAATGATCTTCCTTTATTTAAATACTTATCTCAAGTTCTAATACTTTCATTTCATCCTATATAAACACACATGACAAGATCTCCTCTTGTTGTTTATATTATCAAAATTTCTATCTACTCTCATTGATTTCACCCAGATACATGCTTCTGACAAAACAAGATCCCTACAATACTGGAATGGGGGGAGGGAGGGAAGGAGAGAAAGGCAATACTGGGGGAAAAAAGTAACCAACTTAGCGTCAGAAGGTATCATGAAACATTACCACCACCCCACCACCCCAAAAAAAGGTAATTAGACGATAAATCCTGTCCAAACATCATTCTAAAGCAAACATGTAGCTACCATTATGCTGTTCCACAACAGTAAGTTATATAAAGCATTACTACTGTTTGGCAATATATGCCCTTCCAACTACCTATGCCATTCGTTTAAGAAACAAAAAGCGTAATGTGGAAAGAAGTCACAAATGGCATTCCATTGATTTCTATTCTGCACCCTCTTGTGAATCTATACCTCTTCAACATTAAACAGCAAAAATGCTCTGCTTATAAAACAGCAGAAACTCACCAAGTCCAAATTCAGCACACTTTGTCAGATACCCTTCAGATGTTTTATTTTTGTTCAGAAAAATGGTGAGCTTGCTTTCCTTCATCTCAAAGCTGGTTCAGAGCACTGTATACCTGGGAGAGTGAGAGGGAAACCCTATATCAAAAGGAAAAAAGCTAAACCTATTTTATTAAAGCAAAGAAAATCTAGAGAAAATTCAGTATTTCTCACCACATGTAGACTATGAAACATAATGTAATATTAAAATTTTTATTATTTAAGAGACCCACCACTCTAGACATCTGCCTAACAGGTGTAATTCATAGCTCTGACAGTGTGAAAAGCAGAAGTTCTATAAAACTGTAATGACTGCTTGCTTAAAATGCAAAAAACTTGGCCATGCAAAGTTTCAAACATTTAAATTCTTTTGCATACACTGAATTTCAAGTCAATACAATTAACAATGCATACAGCACTGCTCTCCTAACATATGTGCACAGCAGTAAAAAACTTCTATTTGGGGCCAGCATAAATGGATAAAAATTTCCAATTTTTATTAACAGATCACCTGACACCAATTAAATATCGCATTGAGAAATAAACTTGGTAATCTTCAAAATAAGCCTCATGTGAGAGTTTTAAATCTTCCAGTAACTTGTGAATACAGCTATGATTGTTTCCTACAAACTAACAACAGCCTTGAAAAAGTAAACCAAGTTCTAATTTAATAAGGTATTTCATTTCCACTGGCTACGAGTGAATACAGAAACAGGGGTACAAAGCCAATGCTCAACACTAAAGGGAAACAGCCATTAGATACATTAAAGATTCAATATTGCTCCCTCTGAACCTGATAGTTCTGTTATCAGTGACACAAATGAGCAGCATCAGGCTGTCAGAACAAAGAATGGACAAAACAAGGCTACCTTCACATGCATTATTTGTAGTAATTTAAGTAGTCAGGAAGGGAAGTGGGAGAATGCCCGAGGTAGACACCACTATAACACACCTATGAATGGAGCACAGAAGAAGGACTAGAAAACACTATTCACAAAATTAAAGAAAAGAATCTCAGAACTGGAATAAAACTGTTACCGTTTTACTTCACACATACAAAAAGATCATAAAAAGAGAACTGAGGAACTATTGACCTATCAGGCTCCTGCAGACAATCTACAAAAGTTTTCACTCAAGTACTGAACAATTGACGCACTGCAGACCTGTATTTCACCCAATCCATAGAATATGCAGACCTTCAATCAGGCTTTTCCACAAAAGGCTACCCTTTGTGATAAATGAACCTCTGAAAAAGATTCTAATATAACTTACCATTATGTATGGCATTCATCAACTTCGCGAAAGCTTTTGAGTTAGGAGAAAAAGGGCTTCATGTTAAGATCATGTTTAACAGACACACAAAAGAATATATGTATAGACAGGAATTTCAGTGAACAATAATATACCTGAATACATCTTTCTTGTATTAGAGCTCTGATCATTTACAGTAGCACAAATTGTAAAATGGATTTATTTCTATCCACTATAATTTTTTACTTATACTTCTTTTATCAGTGTTGGTTAGATTTTAAATGTTGAGTATAAGAGCATTCCAGCACATGCCAATTAGCTGTATTCCAAAGCTACTATTACAAATAAAAATTCAAATTCTTTCCAGTGGCAATCAGCGCCCCCAAGAAAAGACTGATTTTAATTTTTTTGTCTGCAACAAATTTAGAAACTCAAACGGAAGTTGCCTTGCTAATTTTAATCACATGGCATCTGTTTTGCTTCGCTGATAGATTGAGATGAATTCAAGCAATCAAGTCTAACAGAAAATGGTTGTGTCTCCTGGACTTCAGAGAGCTCAGTTCAGGAACAACTCAGATACATAAAAAGAATGTCCAACTAGTGGTACACCAAAGGAGATGCTCCTTTCCTTCACAGATGCTGGGGTTTTTAGAGTATTTACTGATCACTGATCCTCAAGTGTCAGAACACACTCACATCCTCTGCCGTGCAGCTGAAGTCTCCTGCACAGCCTCCACAGCACCAGAGCACTGTAATGCCCAGCTGTAGAGTGGTGGCAGTCATGCAGATGCCAGCCCTCTTCCACTTATCCCACCAGCTTATTCCTGCTTAGAATTGTTTCAGTTTCAGTTTGCTCCTTCACTCTTTCACGCCACTAAGGAACAAAGGCCTCAGTTTACACATCTGGTTTGAGGTAATAGAATAAATTATTTTACAGGCCCAAGTGGGGAGAACACCTCTGTCATACTCCCATGGGGGAATTTTCTACGCATCAGCCTCTGAGATCTGACTGCAGTAACTATTTGGATTCCAACAGGGCAACTGCCTTTAATGCTTTATTTTTCTCTTCTTTACTCTTGCCACAACTGGACACTACTAAACACTGCTGTCATAAGCCATTTTTTAACTCTTCTGAAGGGTCTTCTGAACATCAGAATTTCAAGAAAAATGAATTAACAAAGACATCTTAAACATCCGTCATTCATACTCAAAGATTACAAGAACTAAGAAGCAATTTTAAAAAATTTAAAAGCTTTGACTTTTACCTACTGACTAAAATTGAATAACTGGACAAAGGTACTTCAATGGAAACACTTCTAAAATTCAGAATATTTTAATTAAAGCATTACATACAAAGTGTGTTCTCTACAAAACAGAACTAATGTTCAGGGGTTTAAATTTGGTGGTACAGAAAAAATGCACAATGTGCAAAATTCTGTATGATTCTTGACAGAAGTGCCTTAATCTTAATCTGAAATAAATAAAACTGATAATTTTAATTAACCTTCTTAACAGTTTTCAGAGAGCTAACAAAATACAAAAATACACTCATAATTTACAAGGAAAAAATTACTAAAATGCACAGAGATAACATTACTGGAATAACATTATGCTATACAGACAAATTCTTTCTCAGGTGCAGAGGACACAATGCAACTGCAGTCCACCACTCTTAAGAGCAGAATCATTTCACCCACACCTACTTTCCACAGCCTTTATTTGATTATAATCATATCTGTTCTCTCCAGTTAGGCTCAACTTTTGTACACTAGAAATAGTAGCCATTTTGATCCATCATTGCTTTCAACACTAAAGAAAATCCCTTTCAAATTTAAAGAACCATTGGGTAGGTTTGGAAGGAGGCTTGGGGTGATGGTGGGGTTTTTTCTTTTCTTTATTTTTTATTTTATTCAAACAAGCTCAGTCCTAGACTGCCAAAGCTATACCTTTTACTTTTGTTTCTTTAAAACTGTACCAAACGGGAACCACCACTACTCCAAGCAATCACATATTGCTTATCATATTCCCAAACATAACTCAAGAGGTATGAGAAAGTTTCAAAGCAGAATAGACTAGATATGTCCCAATGCAAAATTTCCTACTCTAAGATAAAACTTCATAGACAAATAAGGAAGAGATGCAGTTGAAGAGCTAACAAAACACTAGCTGTTCTAACACAGACCTCTTCCAATTACGCAAGGAAGGGCCAACACTAGATCAGTCCTGCTTATGACTGACGGAGCCAATTCTAGACTCCCCCCAAGCCTCTCCACAGAACAGAAGGAGAACTGTTCCCCTAACACCACTCCCTTCCACACTCCATAAATTAGTAGAAGACAGATGAAAAAAGGTGCTTTATTCTGGCAGGAAAAAAGACCTACTGTCTTGGTTCCTGTGTAACTGCCTTTTTGGGCAGCTATGTCTTTCCTGACTCCTGCACTGAAGTACCCCCCTTCCAGTCACTCAGTTTTCTGCCACAACGTACAGCCAAATTGAAATCCAACAGGCTAAGGTGTCAAGAAAGGTTAGGGATTGTCAATGGTAATTATATGTATACAAATGCTGTAATAACTGAACTTCACTTCTACTTGTTTTCATTTATTTGCCATCTCTGCTGCCTCCCGTATTTTCTTCTCAATCATGGCTAAATCTTTCCATTCGTCATCCAATCCTTACAGCAGATGCTATTGTTTGCTTTACTTAGAACCTTACAATTATTCCTCCTTAAAGTAAGTCCTGCTCAGAAAAAACTTTGATGCTTCCAGCTCATTCATTTCAATTTCTGAAATGATTTGGTATTAATACCTACATCCAAGCCACCACCCTCTGGCTGTTCACTTGTTTTTAAGGGAATTGGTTATACATACAAAAACTCAAGTTCCATTCTAAGCTTACCCCTATTCCACAAGAGAAAAAAAGCCTAGTGACTTTGTCCCTAGGAAGGATGTTATTTGATGTAACCAAGCCCTAAATCTGTCAGATTAGGCATTTGTCCATGATAGCTATCCACACTTTAAAAAAAAAAAAAGCTTAAAAAACGCAAACAAAACAAATTCCAACAATTTGCATTTGACATTCTTATGTGAAAGCTAATGATATTGACAGTTTATGATCCACTTTTTCCTTTGGAGGAATGATTGATGTGTTTGGTGTTTGGTTTTCTGTTTGTTTGTTTGTTTGGGGGGTGTTTCTGCTGAGGTTTTTTTAATTTACTTGGAATCTCTAGTCATTCTTATCTCACAGATGTTCAAAACAAATAAACAATAGGAAACAGAAATAAAGCCAAGTCAAGTACATAGTATCTAATAGAATTTTTCATGCACAAGTCCCAGTTACACGTTCATATTCTTCAGTTCTGTTACCAGCTTCCATAAATCCCTTCTCAACTCAGATTTCTAGAGCTATACTGCTCCAAAGAACATAGATGCTCACTCACTTTTTTATGACTAAAATTTTCAATTTTTCCTGTTATTCAGGTTAGTGAGAACTCTTTTCTGAACCTTCTACCACTGCATGTAATTCTCTCTCATAAAGACATATGCAGCAAACTAGATCACTGTCAAAATGAACAGTTTTTTCCTGTTATCCTTATGGCCTTCTCACATACCTACCAAATCTGACACTGAAACATGAAGACTTCTGTTTAAAAGCTGAATAAAAAATATATAAAGAGCAATATGATGCAATGAGTTTGCATCTAAACTAGGTGTTAAATTCCAGTTTGGTTTTACAAAATGGCTTTACATTCAGGACCAGGTAAGAAGTAGCTTTTCTAAGAATACAAAATAGTTTATTTCACTTACTATTTCCTGCATTACCACCATAAAAGCCTTTGCAAGAACTGTCCTGCTAAGAATTCTGACAGCACGCTTTATGTATACAGCATACCTGTATATCAATATCATATTCCTACAACACCTTTTCAGGTATGCCTAATACTCTTCAAAGGGAGTTTTATTTGAGTAACCTTCTAGAAGTACACTGTACTGCTACCAATTTTCTGCATTTTAATCACACTGTGGAGATTTATCAAAAATGAGCTCATATTCAGATGGATCTACATGCAGATTGTGCAGATACGGGTAATGTTTGTAGAGTACCAGAAACACCATATAGTGAAAAGGCACTAGGACACTGTCACTTCCTGTACCTAAGGCACATCTTTATGCACATGGAGCTACCAGGGGACCACCTGGCTGCAAATCCTCCACTACAGAACCAGAATTGCTGGGGTGCATGTGCTGCAGCACTGTGCCAAGTCACACACTACAGTACCACAGGCCACCTGGAGCTTCAGAAAGCTGCTGTTCTTAGACCTATGACACCCATATAACTACTTAAGGAAGAAAAACAAATTAATCACATAAGAAGGTAGCATAGGGACTTGATAATCAGACACTCAGCCCTATTATATTTGTTTTAAAAAGCTGTATAGCTACTATATGAATATGAGTGTCATCCTATACAAGTGTCACATGAATCTCCCCGTTCTAAGTCTTAATGGATTTGTCCCTGAGCAACATCTTTCACTGAAAAGCTCAATTATTTTAAGGTAACTAGTCTTTTTTATGCCACTGTATTATGTTAGCACTTCTATTTAATTTTTTTGATTTCCTTTCTGAAACTTTACAAAGGAATTGCAGAAATTATTATGATCATCAACAACATCTCTAGACATCACAGCCTCTCCCTAGATACAATCCTGAGACAACTTTCAGTCAGTTTAACTTTTGGCACTGCAGCTCTTCACATCAATTAAATGGAAAATTTAAATGCTTCCCCTCTGATTTTAAAAACGTGACTGTAGTGCTGTCACCTCTGACTGACAACAACAACAAAAAAATAATTTTACCTTATGAATTGGAAAGTCTTCAGAAGGACAAAAATGCTTCAAGAACTATCAACACATACATATAACTTATTTTTCAGTTAAATTTGATTTCTGAAAGACTTGAAAGTCTGTAAGATCTGAAAAGTACAATTTTCAAGGAACAGTAAAAAACCCTACTGCTCCTTTTATAGTCAAGCCTCTTCTCTACCCTCCCCCACATGCACTTTTTTATGTTCCCATGTCACCTTTAACAGATTTTATGGAGTTAAAAGACTGACTGCTATCTCACATTTGACTTACAAAGAATGCCATACTCTAGTAATTGACTCCAGATGCTGAAAAATGTTCACACTCAAGAAGATGGATATTTTAATTTAAAGAAAAAATAATATATATATATACACACACAAAAAAACTCTTAATTTGATACCATTATGAAAGTCCTTTTTAAGTTAAGCCATTTTAAAGGAGTTTCTGAGAACTAAACAGTTACAAGTAAGCAAACACTTGTGACTCACTTTATTTCCCAAGCAGCAATAAAATTAAGGAATATATCCTTATTTTTCAGAAAAGGAATACACCTCTAAAGCAAATATCAAGTTCTGCAACAAAGACATCTGATAGGATAGAAATCTTAATTGCTTCACAGTGTCTCCTTATTCCCCCACTCTATTTAAAATTACAAGTCTTAGTTTTTTAATAAGAGTTAAAGAACTAACATACTCCAAGCACAAAACTGGAAGTTTCAGTACATTTTCTCTTTCTGCCCTAATATTTTTTAATGTAATAATGATAATACCACGTACTTTTCCTCCATGTATCTGCAAAGACAATCAGCCACTGGAAAAGCAGGCAATTTATTTTCTTCACTACGCAGACAATAGCAACAAAGCTGTCAGCCAGATCTCGTTCATGCAGCGTAGTTTATGCAGATTACCCAGGCCTGAAATAAGTTCATTTTTATCACGAGTTCAAACCTAACATCAAATATATACAAGGCACTTTAAGCACTTTGTAGGCTAATGGGCAAAATATATTACAAAAGCAAGCAGTTTACCAAAAGCTCACGAACAACTCTGAAAACCTTCCCTTACCAAACAAAACAGACTTATAGCTAAATTTGGAAAGTAATAAGTACAGAAACTTAAGTAGCCTTTAAGCCCTTCCCAGTCCATTTTCTTCCCTGCCAGTATAGATACAACTAGCAAATAGTTAGTGTATTCATAAAGACACTTACTATGTTTTAAAAAAATTGTATTTAGATGCCAATTGCGCAAATAATTCTGTATGGGAAAAAATCTAGACCTGCAGAATTTCTTGTATTTGTTACTTCAGTAATATTTGGGCACAAGACTCACAAAGCTTGCATAGAAACAGTATTTCAAACAAATTAGAAATATCTGCATCTGTTTTCTAAGCTGCTTAAAACCATGTCTTTCTTCCAAAATTTTCTTTATTTTGTTATTAAATAGAAGACCTAAAAGGGAAGTCAAGAAAATGCACATTCCTTTTCCCATATTGATTTCTTTGCTTTGTTGTGCTCTTTTTTAGCGTCTGAAATGTATTACAAGTTCAAAATTTAAACATACTATTTGCTGTTGACTGTCTGAGTATAATTAAATAAGGCCATCTTTTGAAATTTAAATAGAAGCTAATGCCCAGACTCACCATAATTTGGGAATCTAGTTTATAGATATAATCTTCAAAATTTCTATTTTAATTTTACAGACACATTCTCATACAACAATTAGCTAGTCGTGTAATTTCCACAGCTGCCAAGATATTCTCTGAAATTAGCAGGCCTTAACAACTTGACATGGAAGCTCCTTCCTAGTCATTAGAACTTCCCTTCCTTGGGCCATTTTTTTTTCACCTCAGAAAGCCCTCCCATCTGTTTTCACTCAAAACCAAAAACTTGACAATTTTTTGGGAAAGGAAAACTTTGCCTTGTTTTAAATCAACTTTTGTTTAAAAGTGATGTCCCAAGAGTTTCTGGTCTTGCAACACTCAGGGCGGCTGATTTGCATCTCATGCACAAAACACTGCTTCCATGGAAAGTCAGTCAGCTTGGAGACTTCTAGAATAGAACAGGCTGAATATTTTTTGCTTTCAGCAGCCCATCCAATTAAGCACTATACTGTGTTTTTCTATTAACTTTAAAAAAAACAAAAATGAAAACAAAACAAACAAAAAACCTACCAAAAAACCCCAGAAAACAGGGCAATTACTCGTACGCCATTACCAAAAAAATCTTGACCAGGAATAGTAATTCTTTTTGTACAATAATTACGATCATGCTTGTAAACATTTTTTTAAACTGAAACATTCTCAAATTAAAGCTATTCCAGTCTAGAAAAGAGCTTCAGACTCTTTGAAAAGCATGTTTTAAAAGTATCTATCACTGTATGCATCTTCTCAACTTTCACATTCATAGTCATATTTTAGGAGGAAATTAGCATCATAAATAAATATAGTACTTTGTTACCTGCAACATGTATGGAGTAACTTTAATTAACCGTGATGTAACTTTTCGACCCCTTCTTGAAATGAGTGTCACAGTGATGACAATAGCCTTTTTTTCCCCCTGAAGTATAATTATGTTCAGTTCCCTATCTATACTCAGAAGTTTTTCAAAACAAATAACTGTTTTCAAAACAAATCTGTTAGAAGGGTCATTGTTCAGTATTTTTTTATCTATACCCTTCTACACCAAGAAATTCTTATTCATTACATCCAAGCACATCTTTTACAACATACATTTTTAGAAACCCAGAACCCTCAGAGCAAGCAGCAAAGACAACTTCTCAATCTCTGATAAAAGTATAGAACATATTATGCTGGGAACCAATTCTAGCAGACCCATGCTGCCTGAAAATATACTACTAACTACTGTATTTTGAAATGCATTATTTACCCAGTTACAAACTATTTCATATGCTAAACTGATGCAACATGCTAAATTTTCTTTTAAAAATCAAAGAGATAATGCAGCACAGAATTAGGTTTATAGGTAAGGACCAAACAAGAATCTTTGCAAGCACATTGACTTCTTAGCTCTAGAACTTCTTGCATCTGCAAATCAAATAAATATGTTTGATTACAGTGCATCTTCTAGAAAATACATTTTCAGAACTGAGATTTGTTCAACTATTACTTTCTCTCCCTTGATCAGGTTTTACTTTTTTGTTAGGTTAAGGATCATTGTACTACTTTTCAGTTCCTGATATGATACCCATAGTCTGATAAACTCACTCCTTAGCTATTCTCCAATAATGTACTTTTTTCAGTCATTGAATAGTTCTTGTGGCTCTTTTCTTTACACAGAGCAAATCACAGAACCACACAGCATTCGAAGACCAGACACACTCTGAAGGTAGAGCTGCCTTTCTCATTAGCTTGTTGTTTATGCATTAAAACCTTTTTAAACACAGCTCAGCACTGGAAACTCAGACACAACTGATTAATGACCTTTATCCTTTCTCTACAGCCCTTCTTTCCCCAGAAGGCCATCCTTATCCTGCAAGTATACATCCATCTTTCTAAGACAATCTTCTACTTTAGCTCCACCAACATAACTCTTAGTTTGTACTGCTGACCAAGAGATTAATTTCACCCTCTCCTCATAACCAGACTTTTTCAAAAATTGCAGAATTTTCCAACAGATTTCACAGACTACTCTAAATTGGAAGGGACCCACAAAGATCGCTGAGTCCAACCCTTCAGTGAGTTGAGGATTGAAACCATGACCTTGGCGTTATGAGCACCATGCTCTGACCAACTGAGCATAAGGGGAAATAACAAAACAAAGTAAACATTGGTTTAGTAATTCTCTGATCAAAATAAAATTGAAACTTACCTATTAGCTACAGTTAATGCAAGGATTTGCTGACTTCCTATCATTACAAGACTTTATTTAAAATGTCACAGTGTCAACTGAAATGTGGATACCTACTATGCCACTTTTATTTTAAAAAACAGGAAATTAAATAAAATTGGTCCAATAAATTACTTTCCCTAACTCTCAATATCCACCACTAATCATTACACCTTTGTATGCCTTAGTATCTTCCTTTCTTCTGTCAGACATATCCTAACTGCATAACATTAATTACTTCCCAGTCCCTCTTACAACTTCATGAGTTTTAAAATGTACTGAAATTTAACACTGACAGTCTAAAAGCATGGAAGTACAATGTATTCATCACCAGGAAATGTCAATACTTCTGTCTGTAGCTGGTGATTAACAATTGTTTTACTTAAGAACTTGGATGCATTTCATGGTAATCCCCATTTTCATAAGCTACTGCTTCATGTGATTTTTTTCCGTTACCTGAGGAAGGTCTCCATGTTTTCTACATCAACAATCATCAGTTTTAACATTTTAATCTTGTACACCATTCACCAATCTCAATACCTCTTCTGTTCAGCCTCAAATATGAAGAATGCAATTCTCCACACATTGATTTTGCCTTGTGTGCTTTCTACTCTATTTGCTTAGTCCTAAAACGCCATTAATATCTATTAGTAACACTTTGTTCTTCATATTCTATCTCCTCTGAATACAAACTGGCTTTTTAACACAGCAAGACTGCTGCTTTGGTGCACTTTGCAGATAAACATAATAGCACAAACTTCTTTCAGAATAACTTTTCCTAAACTCTTTCCCCCAGTAGACTCAGCTACTAAGTCGAACTTTAAGCACAGCATCACAAAGATTTAATGTAAGTTCTGAGGGACTTTGTATCTCAGCAAAAATAATTTCAAGTTGCTCTTCTACTTTGAAACTCAGAGTTCCCGTATGTCATCAGTGCAACCATGAGCTTAACAGTACAATGATCTTGCACGGCTTAACGTGTGTAACATTGACAAAGCTTTCAGCACTGCTTGAATCAGATAGGAAAGGACAACAAAATACATGGAACTAATCTGAAGCATTTAGCACTCATATATAAAGCTGAAACTTGACTGCACAAGACAAGATCAACTCAGAAGGACCTTTGCCAAAAACATTAAAGGTTTCTCAGAATTTTAAATACTGCTTTAATGAAGTACAATACTGAGTTTGGAGGAGTCCTTTATTCCAAAAAGTATCTAGTGTTACTGACCAGAGCATACTGAATATTGGATAAGGGCAGATATATATGAAGCAGAGATAAAAATGTAGAAAGACAAATTCTAATTTTGCCTCAGTCAGGACAAAGGAATTCTAGAAGATGGACACAGTAAGGCTGCTGAAACAATGGGCTAACCATTTTAAGGCTCAATTGGTAATTAAATCTTTTCCAGTCTTCTTAAAGGAAAAAAAAAAAATTACAAGGTTTTTTTAGGGTTTACAGTACACGTAAGGGCAGGGCATAAAATCAATCTTACAAAAATTAAAATATTGAAGCAAACAATCCCCTAAAGTTCTCAGCTACTGAAGCTGACACTATACAATTTATTGTATACTTGAAATCAAGAGCAGAACTGGGAAAGGCAGAGAAGTGCCTGAAGCACTGTTATAATTCCAGCAGCAAGTATCCATGCTGAACTTGGAAGACAACTGCACAAGAACTTTATCTACCATGAAACAGAAATTTCAGTTAACTTCTGATACTTGATTCTTTCCATTTTACATTGCTGCATTATTCCACAAAAGTCAGAAGGTACTGTTTCTCACATAAAATGTTTTTTTTCTACTGCCAAGGGACAGAAGCTCTCAATGCTTTACAATACCAGACTAGCAATCTTCAAATATTATTCCCTAGAAGGATGCTGAGAATGAACTTAATCCTTAGAATACAGCTAGCATGACTTGGAAAGTTAGATAGTTCTACTTTGTTGAGTTCAGATGAAATCAACACATACCCTCCCCCATTAAAAGATTCAGATCCTGAAATCACACCAAAGACCAGCCCTACTTGGGGTGAACCATTATCGGCTTTATATAACTCCTCCAATAACTGACTTTGGCCTTTTTAGACAATAAACTTAAAGTGCTTGTGAATTCTCAACAAAAACAGAAGAATGGTTTGGAAATAAGCTGATACCTAAAGAACTTTGGTGAGGTTTTTTAAAGAGGGTACTAGTAAAATGCTAATTTACTGCAAAAATTCCATAATCGCCCTACCAATGCAAGTTTTATTTCATTTTTAAGAGTTAATTTTATTCCTTTGAATACAATGTTGAAGTAATGCATAAAATGTTTCCTGTCAGGTTATAAATACATTTCAGAAAAAAAAATAAAGAGCATAAAGATTGCACATTTAAGTTTAACCTTGAACACATCAGATCTGTTGCATGGCAACTGAAATACAACCTGAGTGTATGTGCTGTAACAGCTTCTAACAACATGTCCTTATACTATACCTATATTCATCGTACATCTCTGTTCTTACTACACAGGAAAAGAAAAGCCCAGTGGACTGGGTAAGTTTGGAAATGACAAATATTTTTACAAAATTAGATGAATATACTTATTCTGAATAAAACTTTTTGGGAAGACATTTAATTATGTATAAAGAGCCCATGATGAATCTGCATTACCTTTTAAGCTAAGCTTCCCTTCACACTTCATCTCATCTGAACATTAACTATGAACTCAATTATCATACATCTGTGAAGTCATGTTTTTCATAATTTTTATGGATCTCAACAAGTACTCTTAAGAAAATTGAAAGAGAATTATAGCTTCAGATAGCTGCTGTTAGGAAGACTATTAAAAAAAAAGAGGAGGAGATTCTTGCAAAAGTGCCTCAAAAGCTTTGTTTATTATGGTCTAGCTCATTCCTGATTCAGCTTCTTTGAGGTATCAAGGTAATTCCAAGTAAGAAGCAATAAAAATTTTTTGACTTGAGTACTCTGTGTTTTCCCTCACTACGTTTACATGCACCAAATCTTATCTGGGGGCTTGGGTCAAATAATTTAGATTCACTTGTCAGACCTTGTGGACATGTGGTAGACACACTGAAAAGAAAAACATAAGCATTTTATACCTGAAAAAATACATGTTTCTGATAATACTGGTAATACTCATATGTCCTTCACTGCAACACAAAAAAATGTTGTCAATTGGGTTATTGGGTTGATAAACCAAAAAAAATGCTTGTGATGAAGTGAGGAAGAGCAGCACTACAACCGTAAGAAAAAGAGGAGATGAGGGAGAAGAGTACATTACAAAAATATGCTCTGATTCATGCAGAAGTTTCTGGATAAATTTAGGGCTTGTGCTCAAAGACATCCCATTTGTTTTTGTATCTCTGGGTTTTCTTGCTTTTGCTGGGGTGATTTTGTGTATGAATTTTGTTTGTTCATTTACTCATATACATCTTCTTTGGAATCCTCAGAAAATATCACTGTTTTAGAGGACAGGTCTAATGCTGGGCGCCAAGAATCCAAGTATACTTAATAGATGTGAAACTGTAGGCTGAATATCATAAAAGTCATAAAACCAACACGGTATTTCCATCCATGTATTTATTTACAAAGAGCTTAACATTATCACTAGCATTTTCTAGATGGAAGAGTGAGATATAATGAAGAGGACAAAGGAAGCAAGAATGGACCTGGACAGGGAAAGGCCTATTCGAGGAGCTGACAGGAGCAGAATATTCTACATCAAATATAAGAGGGGAAACATGGGTCATTCACTTGAAACCAAGACCTTGTACTTCTATCTTCTACCCCATCTACAACAATACATAATCCACCTCAAAGAGATTATAAAGGAATAACAAAGTTCATACTATAATAATCAGAACACTGATGTAAATCTGTTAGATGCTCACTGTTCATAACAGATAAGAGGTGAACATGTTCTTATGTATTTTAAGGAGAAAGATAAATAGTGAACTATGAAGTTTTGTCATATACCATGTCTCTCCACTGATTTTAATACAGGAAAAGTATTTTTTAATATAGTTGCTGCTGCTATTGCCATTACTACCCATAATAAAAACCATCATTTGCCTATATCTAACTGCTTTAAAACAATGTGGCTTTGACATCAAGTTTTTAAGTACTTGCCTTGTTCTGAAAGAAATACGGGGGTTTTCATCTTGAACTATGTATATTTTAAAAATAACTCTTGCTTACAGAGTGAAAGTACACAATACAAAAAGCATAAAACCCTCTCCACAAGCAAGTATTCAAGCTCCATTTCTCTTTTCCCCCAAAACAGAAAAATTAAGCAAAAAACAACGCCACTGTAACAACAAAAAGGACAAAATTTCAAAGTTTCAAAGGTGAGGTAATTTGTTATTTTTTTATAACACAAAAGCTTTGAAAGAAACTTCAGAGCAACAAAGACTTTGGTAGATAAGAGTATTCTGCCAGGCCATTCCACAACAGGTTTACTGAAAACAGAAAGCCACTCACAGCCCCAAATGCGCATAACATTTAGAACAGAGGAAGAACAAACCAGCCAATTTCAATTGCTAAATAGCACACGAGAATATGAAAGTGTCATCCGGCTGCACAGGAGTCCAGATTCAGAATATAATTTTACATGTTTAAACTGGTTATTCTCCATGCAGACATTCTGATTTTCAGTTAAGCTAAATTGGAAAAATGTAATTGAGGGACACATTCAGCAAAGCTGACATACCTGAGTACCAATTTTGTTTTCTCTGTGTAAAAGAACACACAGATAAAGTCCATACTAACTATAACTTTATTTTTTTAGCTAAACCTGTCACATATAATTTTCAAATAACCTATTTTCATGCAACTCTTCCCCCTACAGCTTCAAAGCCTGCATTTGTATAGCCTCTAGGTCAATACGTAAGTCAATCTACTACAGCCACCTACAGCACAGTGGCACCTATACACGGAACAAAACTTACTTTTCCAACAGTCCTTTTTCCCCCAGTGTGATTTTCATGATATTTTAAATGATACTATGTTCTTGAAAAGCATACTCAGAATAATAGATAAAATAATAAAAACATATTTTGATGTAAGAAGACAAATCCAATAAATGCCTACCTGAACCCACTGGAGATGAACCAACACTAAGACTTTGTAAACTTCCATTCCTGAGCAAAGTTGGAGATTTTTGAAGACCAGAGCTTGTCACACTTCCTGCAGCAGATGCCACAGATGAAGTTGGGGAAGCAGAAGAAACTGAAAGATGGGAAAGACTTTCTTGACTTTTATTTCCTTTAGGTCTACCAGGCCCATGTTTACTTTGCTTATTTCCTTTCCGTTTCTTCTCTGTTACAGTTTCTTCTTCTATTCCAGAAGTTTGAGCTCGTTTGTATGCTGTAGAAGTAAGGCTTGAATTATTTATGTCTCCAGGTGAGCTGTCAAAGTTTTTAGATTGGGAAACAGCTGCTGATGATGAAGGGAGACCAATTAAGGAAGTGAAACAATTGACTCCTCCCTCTTGGCTCCCTGCCTCTCCTTTATGTACATCTTTGGTTGACGAAGCCTGTTGAGAATGTGTGAAACTGTCACTTCGAAGATCTGTGTCTGTAAAACTCAAAAAATCTTGGGGAGACTGAACTGAACTTCCAGAAGATGATTTTATGCTCCCAGGAGTGCCCAAAAAGCTTCCTAAAAAAGGAAAGAAGTACAATTATGTTTTTCCCTATAGTTTATGAAAACTGATGGGAAGTATTATGATCTCAGAATAAAAAACTTTAATCTGAAAGGACTTTATGAAAAGCTTTACCAAGAGCTAAAGAATTTTTTAAATAACTCATTGGTTCTCCTGCTGATCTTCACTTTGCTGAGTATGATTCTCAGATTCCTGTCCCGAGATTCAGATTTGCATCTGGGGCACAAACAAGGTAAAAATGAATAAAAGAAAAAAACCTACTTTGTTGCTAAGGCAACTTTAACATCCATCATATTTTGAAGCCATAACAAACACTTGATGCAAACTGGAGCAGGTTTTCTTTTTAAATATACACATATATAAAAAGAAAGCTGACAGAAATGTGCTATGCTCACATATACACCATGTCTGCAATCTTCCTTACCATTCCACCTAAAATCAAGGGTCTGACACAGGTCATGGGACAAACAATTGCGCTTAATTCTCCCTGGGTGAGGAGGAGTTCCACAGAAGACATACTTTTCAAAAGTACAAGAGAGAAAGTGAAAAACATTGTATATAATTGGCATTTTAAGATTTCTTTAGCACTGTCACAAAACCATAAAGATCTTTTGTGTAACAGAATTACACTCCTTCAGTATTTGGAATGCAGTCATAGTGCAGTGCATAGAGCATCCAAGACAGAAAATGAAGCACTCTTGGGAAATACAGACATCTACTTGCACTGAAATTCACTGATTTTATACAGGTGGGTGCATGTGGGTACTGTTTCACAGAATTCAGACTGATGACAACATCAAGTAAATACTCCTAAATATGACATTACGTATAAAAAGCCCATGTCCTTTAAAAACTAGTGTTTTATCATTAGTACTCCACTAAACATTGTTAAGAATTCCATTTAAAATACAATTTACATAAACACAGCTATTTAAAAAAATTAAAGAATTTTTTTTTTTGTATTTTAAGTAAGTTTCACCAACTTCAGTTGATGCTGCCCAAAAGAAAATACATGCACATAGTAAAGACCTATTTTGCCATCTGCAGTTTTTCTTTAAATGAAGAACTCCAGAAGGCAATTTTTAAAGTTTTGAAAATTTAAATAAAAAAAACCACTTCCTCTTCTTTCTACTAAAAAAACCTGAAATACTGAAAGAGCTTTAGACAAATTTACAAGTGTTCACTGCATAAATAAAGGAAAATCAACGTCACAAAGCATAAACGACAGTCAGCTACTAAATACCACAGTGAAAATTAATAAAAATTACTTTATAGAAGGCCTAGATTGTTGTGTTTCCAAATAACATGTTTCTGTAATTAAGGAATTTTTTTTAAAAAAACCTTTTAATTTTTTCAATCATTTTTTCAACTCTGACGAAGATTCCATAATAAAGTTTGCTTTCTAGAAGCATCCATAGTACATGTAAGTAGGTTTTAGCAAGTTCAAAAAGTAGAAGGTTTTGTATTACCTAAGGTAAATAAACCTTACATACTTTTTACATACTCACCTTCCGTATATACATTTCAATGACAAAACAATTATGTAGAAATTTCACCCTGAGGTAAATTGTATACTTTAAATATCTGCATTGTGAAAAATTACTGAGGGCCCAATGCATCCTATGCATTAGATAGTCCGGTTCTGTTCTTTAGCCAGTACACTGACCAAAAAACATCAGTATTACTCCCTTGAAGAGAGAAGACCTCTAGAGTCAAATTCATATTAAAGTTTACCCCAGACTAACTTTCTGGCACATAAAGACACTTCTGTTTGAAGCTAAAGAGAATACCTTAACAATCTGAACAATAGCATCAGTTCTGCCTTTCAAAAATGTACAAACTTCTTTTTCATGTTATAGCAAAAAACAATTTTACCCTGAAAAAAGTTGGGATTTTCCCTAAAGTGAAATAACATTCTCAATATTGAGGATAAAACATTAACAACTTTTCAAGTTCTGCATACATAAAATTTCTAATTCATGTCAAAGCAGAAGTTGTGTTACAGCGTAACAATCAGTACCTTGCTGAAAAGGGCTAGCTGCAGTCACAGTTGCTCCTGGATTTCTTCCAGCACCCGGCTTTCTTCCCCTCTGACCTGAGCTGTGACCTGCAGATTTCTTCCCTTTGCTCTCTGACCCTCTAGCCTCTGAAGAATCTTTTCCACTTGAAACGTGTGTAGGAACTTCCTGGAAATTTGCATTTGTAAATCGAGCTGAGGTATCTTCCAACCGCTTCAAGGAGCCTGACATGGAGTTGTTGCTAGTGCTTGTGTATGTCTGGCATTTTAAAAGAAAAAAGAAATCAAAGAAACAAGTCACACAAAAAACTGTAACAGCTGTTTAAACGACCTCATCTTTCAAACAAACACAGAATTGTTCAAATACTACTGTAACTAGAAACAACAGGAATTACAGCAGCTGAACTGTGAAGATTCTCCGGTACATAAAACATTTTGTGGAAAAAAATGTATCATGGCTTTGGTTGAAGTTTTTGCTTCACTGAGGTAAATGGAAAAATCTCATGGGTACAGTTTTCATAGTCTATTTAAATTGGGTATTGTTATTTTACGCTTAAAATTAAAAATTAGAAAATAAACTTTTAATGCTTTTCTGAGTATACAATTTTTATGCCCTTTTTGTTAAACTGGAAATGTTGTTCCATCAGCAGCAGAACTGTTGAAGGCATCAGAATCTAAGAACTTAGATTTTTAAGATTTTATAGCCTCAACACCAAACCAAAATCAGCTCCCTGGCACGTGAACTATCCCCATTAATTTCCAATTCCTTAAGAGCCACCAAGTAAAGAAGACGAGAGAGCTGACCAAGAAACACTTAACTTCAAACCTGCTCTCTGACAGGCATGAAAACACTCTTGAGCTCCCTATGCAAATATCCTCCTCAACCCCTACCCACCCCCAAGAATCCTGGCCTTTTTCTTACACTCATACACTCTCCACAGGGCTTTCAAAAATTTCATCTTTAGGTCTATTGCTTGTCTGTTGAACTTTGCCAGAATTGTTCCTATTGGTGAACAACAGCCAAAAGAGGTTTCACAAGAAGTAATTAGGTGGGCAGGGAAACCACATGCACAACATCAGGAAACCATACAAGGGAATATTGTTGTTCTCATGACTGAAAAAATGTGGAGTTGTGGTAACTGAATTTCAGTAACATAAGAAAGAAAACTAAAGCAAAGTCAGAAAAAAAGAAAAAAAAATTATACTGTTATTTATACACAAGCCACCTAGTAAAATAGCTGTTTAAAGCTTCTTTAAAAAAATATGGATCAAATCTAGAAGTTACTCATCTGTTCAAAACGAGCTTGTCTGTTTTTCAGTTCTTTACAGAATAGAATTTAAAATAGTATCTACAGTTATCTCCATTAAAGACCACACATACACATGCCTCTTAAAATTGAGCATACACACACATTTTCCCTTCCCCAAGTGGGATGCTTGCTGAATTCAGGCCTACAACAGAATGTTTTTTCGTCTTTACCTAAAGCTTGGTACAGCAGCTATACAAAGTTTTCCATATTTTACTAAAATAGCGAAGATATTTACATAAATCTTACTTTTCAGTTGCAAATGACAGAAGACAACTAAATATACGAGCTTTGAGGAAAGCAAATATTTCAATCTATTTGCATACCAGGCCAGGCAATGACAAGTAGACATTAATTTGTAAACACTGTGCTGTGATTTGGTTTGACTGCAAGCCTGAATCCCATTCTTGGCAGATTTTGAAGAATATGCATGCACAACACAGTTCTGCTTTGGAAAATTTTGCTCCCACAGCTATTTGCATTTCAGAAGGTGCTATAAGGTGTACTGAAATCTACATGCTTACTCAGAGAATCAGTAACACTAACACAATGAAATATACCCTAAGCACAGAGAGGTACTGTCATTTTAATGCTCTCCATCTATCACTCTGTACACCCTGAAGAATTACACTATCCATCTGCAGCAAGTCTTAAAACTACTGGGGATTTATGGTAAACATGCAATAATCATTCTTGGTATATATCTAGTACGTTCCAAGGTCTGAGTGGCCTTTAGCCCTATGCAGATGCATAAGGCAGTACCCTTGCACAGACAGAGGAAGGACCATGGCAAGTAATTCTCCACAAAAATGCCAACTGGTAAGAGCAGAGTCTGAGCAAAAACCAACCAACCCAAAAAAACCCCAAAATCAACACTGGGTTTGCATGGCCAGGCTTTGGTAGAGGGGGGCTATACAGGGGGCTTCGGTGAGAAGCTGCCAGAGGCTTCCTCCGTATCTGGCAGAGCAAATTCCAGCCAACTTCAGGACTAACCCGAAGCTGGCCAGGGCTGAGCCCATCAGAAATGGTGGTAACACCTCTGTGACAGCATACTGAAGAAGGGAAAAAAAAGGCTTATTGGGCACATGTAACTGTGGCCAGAGAAGGGCAGACTGAGAACACGTGAGAGAATCAACCTTGCAGACACCCAGGTCAGTGAAGAAAGAGAGGGAGGAGGTGATCCAGGCACCAGAGCTGAGATTCCCCTGCAGCCCATGGTAGACTGAAGACCATAGTGAGGCAGCTGCACCTCTTAGCCCATGGAGATCCATGGGGACGCAGAGATTGACCTGCAGCCCATGGAAGAAACCCACCCCAGAGCACGTGGATGCCTCAGAGGAGGCTGTGACCCCATGGAGCAGGCTCCTGGCAGGACCTGGAGACCTGTGTAGAGAAGAGTCCATGCTGGAGCCGGTTTCCTGATAGGATTTGTGACCCTGAGGGGGACCCACACTGGAGGCAGGCTGTGACTGAAGGACTGCACCCCGTGGAGAGTGATCCATGTTTCCGCAGTCTGTGGAGAAGTGTAGCCTATGAGACGGACTCATGATGGAAAATGAAAGACTGTCTCCCATGGGAGGGATGCTGGAGCTGGGAGAGGACTCTTCTCCTTAAGAAGCTGCAGGAGCAACCAGTGACAAACTGATCATAATCCTCACTCACCGTGTCCCTGCACTGCTGGAAGGAGCCAAAGCTCAAAACATGAGAGAGAATTTTTTTACCAGGAGCAAATACAGGACTGATGGCTCTTTCCAACTAAGTAGGCGGGCAGAAGAAGAGGCAGCAAAGAACTCAAATTCCTAAGTTATTGTAGTTCTTCTTAAAACATTCTATATCAATGTCCCAAAAGTGAAAAAAGTAGTGCTACTACATTAATCAAAGTAGTCAGGCATTTCTTATTTCAAATATTTTCAAACTTAACTGATTCAGACTGAACAACATTTGCTATGACATTACAGGGATGCACAAAAGCACCTCTCAAAATAGCAGGGGCTGGAACCTCAGTAAAATTTCTTGGAATTAAATTCTGCAGAACAAACAGGCAATTCAACTACACTACTGGAAGGTAAGTTCTGATTATCATGCAGCCTTTCATGATTCTATCTAAAGAAACCACTCATCTAGATAAGATATGCTTTAAGACATCACCTGCATAAATGGTCATTACCACTAGATTTACAAACATTTAACATCATAAAAGGGAAAACCAAATTTCATTTCAAATTTCAGTTCCCCCCACAGGAATATTATGGTAGCAAAAGTGATTATATACCATGATAAAGTCATGCATTCAATACTAAGAAAGACTGCTGTGAAACAGAGATGAGGTTCAAATCAATTCTAGCAACTGCATAAAAGGACACATGAAAGTAATACATTAATACAATATTTGAATCAAATATTAATCTTAGGAAAAAATAAAACTTGTTTCATTACTAAAATTTCAAAGCTTTGAGGAACAATTATGAGTTTATAACCTAGAAAAGGAAATGCATGTAAATGGTGTAAAAAGGACTCAGGAAAAAAAATAACTGAAGGAACTAGCCACAACAACAACAAAAAATATCACTTCCATATATGCGATACTTTTTTAAAAAACATAATCACACTTAGGAACGTCTGAACACAAATTTTGCAATGAAAACACCGACAAAAAACTGAACACCACTTTTCCTGATGATTTGAAGCACTGTAAAAAAGGCAATAAATGAAGCAAACAGGTTAGGTAAAGAAAACCCACATGCTGAAGATTAAACTAAAAATAAAAAACAAAAAACCGAAAAGGGCGTGATGATATTCAAATTCCACAATTAATATTCTGTTTTACTTTAATTAAGTTAGAATTTAAGTTCTAGAATTTGATATTTTTTGTTCACTTTAGTGTTTGCTCCAGCTCATCCTTGTGACTATCCATAGGAGTAAACCTTTTAATTTAGGAAAAGTATAGAGAGAACAAAGCAGTAGAAATAAGTTTAGCAGAAAAACAGAATCTAACTGTGTCTGTGGCATTAAAGGCGTATTCTAAGAGGCAGGATGCCAAAGATCATCACAGAATCACAGAATGACTAGGTTGCAAGAGACCTTCAAGATCAAGTTCAATCCATGCCCTAATACCTCAACTAAACCATGGCGCTGAGTGCCACATCCAGTCTTTTTTTAAACACATCCAAGGATGGTGACTCCACCACCTCCCCAGGCAGACCATTCCAGTATTTTATCACTCTTTCCATGAAGAACATTTTCCTAGCATCCAGCCTAAATTTCCCTTGGCGCAGCTTAAGGCTGTGTCCTCTGGTTCTGTCAGTTGCTCTCTGGTGAGAGACCAGCCCACACCTGACTGCAAACACCTTTCAGGAAGTTGCAGAGAGTGAAAAGGTCACCCGAGTCTCCTTTTCTCCAGGCTAAACAACCCCATCTCCCTCAGCTGTTCCTCACAGGATTTGTGTTCCAAGCCCCTCACCAGCCACGTTGCCTCCTCTGGACGCACTCAAGCGTCTCAACATCCTTCCTGAACTGAAGAGCCCAGAAATCAATATCTCCATTTTTTTTTTTTTTTTTTTTAATTTTTAAAGAAATATACAGTAATATCACTTTTTGTAAAAAGTTATGATGACTAGATAATCAAAGTACAAGAGGGATGTAATTCAAGAAAGATATGTTCATACATAGTATAAAACCTAAAGAAAGGCAGTAAAGTTTAAAGAAGTTTCCATACAGCCTCTCTTACAGGCTATTTTATTCTCTTACAGGAATATTAGAAGTTGTCTCAGACTCAAAAGGAGTATGTTTAGGGCAAATTAATAAAATGAAATATCCAATCATGTGGACCAGTTAATAGTACTCAAAGTGTTCTACAACCTGATTTCAGTAGAAACCATCACACTCACTGACTGCAATCTCTAATTGCTCTTAAATCAAAACAGCTAAGTGGTAAATTGACTCTACCCTTTCTTCTATTTTTTTTTTTAATAGAGAGTTTTTTAGAGTTTCATAAAACCACTAAGTCTCACTTGACACAACAGCATCAAAGAGAATACAGTAGAACAAGAAAAAGAACTTTTAACAGAAGAGTGAGCTACAAATAATGGGATGTTAGCACGTATGAATTCTCCAGCTAATAATCTTACTACTGAGAATGAAGAAATATGCAAAGCATACTAAAAATCTAACTTTTTTGGAGATTATTCTTGAAATTGATACCACTAGTTGAGAGAATACTTCCAGAGACCAGAGAAAGCTGGTATTTCAATTGTTTCACCCCATCCTGATGAGGTCTTGGTGTACCATATACAAACACACATTTGTTGAATGTAACACCTCACCAACCAAACCACACACAGTTAACACAAGCCTCAACACCTTTGCTAAAACACGATGATCTGTGTGCTAAGCACAATTCAATTCAAACCATGATTCCCTGACTGTGATGTCAAACATCTTCACTTGAATGGGACACATTTTATCCAGCTTTGAAATCAGAAATCCCATTTCTCAATAGTACTGCCCACTCTGTAATGCCAACATTAGTGTCATTTTACTGGTGGACAGCAGAAGTGATTCTTGCTGAGTACAATGAAAACTGTCTTTATTTAATCCTGTATGTTGCTACTGGAATTAGGTATGTTCTAACACATCAACAGGAAGGAAACATCAGAGAACCTAACAGAACAACCTGCTAATAAGGCAGTATGAACCGTGAGCTGCAATTTCATAATTACCAGTTTTAAATGCTTACAGGTTCAGTGTCAGCTCAGCATACACAAGAACTTTGAAGGAAATACTTTCTAAAACTTCTCAAATTATTTAATATAACTCAATCAAGTAAAATTCACTGGCACCTGACTCACAATTTAAGTACAAAACTAAGCCTTTTGCATATGGTAAATCTCCAGGTATTTTAGGATTTTATATTACAGGAAAAAATACCCAGAGTGCTTGATAATTACAGAATTTATGGCATTATAAAGATCCTGTTTATACAGTGGAATGATTACATTATGAAATTTTGACATAAGTAACCAAAGTGGAAGAGGAGAAAAAACACATTGACTTACTTTTTCTGTAGTTACAGTAAGAGATGGAACCAAAGATGGTGAGGACTCCGACTGCTTCTTATATTTTTGCTTGTGTTTATCTTTCTCTTTATATTTCTAGAAGTTGTAAAAGACAATAAAAACTAAGTTTAGCTTCAACTTTAACATAAACCATTCTACACCGCATCAAGTACTACCTGAATTGAAGAGAGATGGCAATAATGTCCTGTGTTATTTGGAAAACACATTAATGTTTTCAATGTTTTGAAATTTATTTTTTTATAAAAGCAAATCAAATACTTATATTTGTTTTCAAGGTGCACAAACTGAAATTTTTCAATTATAATCAGCACTGATAAATGAACTGTTGTTAGTATAACCCATTTTTACAATAATCGCTTAACAAAAGAAACTGGACTAAAAACAGAGACATGGCTTCTGTTTCAAAGATCTTTATTCATTTTTCACCATAGATTTCTACTTTTCTGTACCTGCACAGTATTTTTTGTTGGGATACTAATGTAAATTAATGCAAGGTTTTAGCTTTGGCTCCCCTACTGACATCTCCATGCATAAAAATGTGAAATCTGATTTAGATTTCATTTCCAAAAAAGGGACATTTTACAGACTAAATAAGTATTTTCCATGGTAAATTGAATAAAGTATCAAAAGCTATACAAATCAAATGTCCTTCCTAAAAGAGATGAGAATGTAATCAGTTGGGTTTTGGTTTCTTGGTTGTTTTTTTTGGTTGATGTTTTTTAGTTTTAATTTTTATTTTTTAAACATGAATGAAGCATTGGCAGTGTGAACAAAATTGTGCCAACAAAGAGAAAATAACTTCTTATCGTAGAGCCTTTATAGTATAACAGAAGTCTTTCATACTGGCAGAAATCAATTTTTGGAGGATAACAGAATCAGACCCAAATTGTATTTGTCTGAATAGTTTAGACAAATACTTTACAAAAATAGCCAGTCTGACAAAACTAACAATTAAACTTAGAACACAGAAGTACAGTATTTTTTCCAGCCTAATCATAAACAAGTAATTTTTCCTTAGCAATGCAATATGGTTTACTTAGACAGTCAGTGTCAGAAGATGCAAAGAAACTTCAGATGTGAGAGAAGTTATTTTCAAGCTACTGGCACTGAAGTGTTTTATTTCTTTAATTACGTATTTGTGGAATTTTTGTGAACTAATACAAAACTCTGCAGAACAGCACAATGTATGGCTATTTGTTAAGACTGCTTCTACAGAGAGCTAGTAAAAAACGGTGCATACATATGGATTGACACAAGGGGTTTAAAAATCCAGCTGAGAAGCTTGAAAAGACACATAAGTCTGAACAGCCATATGAAAATACAGTAACTGTTTTGAATCTTGAAATCTACCCACGCTGATCTTTATCTTAACTATCCAGACTTTCAAAAGAACATCATTTGTTCAACAGCACCTGCACAACCACTCTCACCAAGCACCAGGACAAGATGCAATACATGTATACTCTATTCAGGTATGACCAGATATCACCTTTCTGCTTCTGCCACAACTCAAGAAATAACAGAAACTTATTTCAAGGAATCAGCCTGAGAGAGTAAGAGAATGGGTTCTCAAATTCTCCAGCTAAGTAGAATCAGTTAACTGACAACTTAGTTGCAAAGCTGAAAGTAAAACACTTTTATTGTACCTTTATGAACTGTAAATACCAGGTGACTGACTTAGAGATCACCTTGTCTCTAACCAGCCCAAATCCATTTAACAAAACTAATTTTGCCAAGAATGAAATACAGTTTAACTAAGAAAGTTCATAAATCAAGTAAAAATGCTATCATCACCAACATATTAAGTAAATCTACACTTGCTAGATATAATAGATAGAGTTCTTTTAATTCTTGTACCCTTCGTAAAACTCAAGGACAAGTTAACTTTAAAAAGTTAATAGGAGTTTCTAGGTTTGGGGTTTTTAAACACTCAAGTGAACTTGTTTTTTTTTTCCCACTCTGCTTCATGGATAGAAATACGGAGGTTTTTCCATCATAATAAAGTGAGCAGGTGTCATAATTACAATGACATACACCATAAGGTAGGTTTTAAATCTTTAAAACCTAATATAGGTTTGTTGAAGGAGCTTTAGATCAGGTAGGTAACGTTTGTTTTGTGTTTTTCTCAAGAGGACATTGTTTGTTTGTTTCTTTTTAGACCTGGAAAACACATTAGAAAGAAAAAAACTGCTATGGAGAGAAAGGATTCAAATGCACTGCACAGTCTTTCCAGTAACAAATATAACAGTCCCCAAGGTGCTATACATACTAACAAAAAGCAAGCAGGAATCAAGGAAAAACAGAAGCATCTACACCAAGATTGCCACGGTATTCATCGATTCTGTTGATACAAAAGACTTTCACCAGTGCTAAGCTACCAAACTTACTACGTCATCAGTGGATGTGTTTAGAAAAACTTGAGTAACAATTTTATTGAACCCCAGACAAGTTTCAAGAAGGAAGCTATGGAATGGCTAACCACTGTCTGAGTTTCTTTGAATTTCAGCATTCTACTGGGAAATTGAAATAATCCTAAATAATTTTTTTTATTTTTAATTTTGGAGCCAAGGGGCAATGATTTTAATACACTTTAAGATGAAACTTCACAACAAGATCAGTAAACAATAAGAAAACTTTTAAATGAACATGTTTTACAATATTTTCTGTCGACTGTCTAGTGCTCTTTGACTTCCAGTGTTAATTTCATCTAAAAGTCAAAAAAACAAAATTCTGATCAAAGGAACACTTAAGGAGGACTTCAAATTACATTTTGTAACATACTGAAATTAAAGGTAGTCCCATAAGACTATGTGTAGACACATAAGGAGGTGGTAGGAAGGACAAGGGACACAAGAACAGCAGGAAGGAAGGGGGCATAAAGAATTCAGTGTCTGGAAAGAATATGTTTAATTTCTGTACAGTGAAGCATCAGCAACCACAACAAATTCCTTTCCCGGATCCAAACCATCAAAACAAAGTTTGCCAGGACAGCTTACTATGGTTACAGCTTTCCACTCGAAGTCACTACAGGGGTAACCCATCCAAAAGCCTTCTATGTACAAGTATCTCATTCACAAGACATCTGCTGTCTGTAACTCTACATTTCCTCCTTTTCGGTAATATCTCCTCTCACCATTTTTCTTTTTCTTTTTAATTATCATTTTCTTCCCAAGAAAGTTGAAAAGCATTATTTCTAAATGTGAATTGACTTCAAATGCATACAACATCAAAGAACTGGAGAACACTGCAGGAAAATCTCTGAAAGAAATGCTCAGTTTTTACACTGGTAAGAATAAAAATTTCAATAACAAGCTGCTGAGACTGCTGAAGATGTGTAGCTCACACAAAGTGACTTCTTGCAGTTGCACCCTTCTCTATCACAAAGATGCAACAAAAGGTTAAGAAGAGTTCTGAATATCCACTTTGGAATTCAGAAAAGGAGTAATAAAGGGAAATTAATTCCCACAGTATTTAACAAATATGACAGCTTTCAATCAAGTCTGTCTCAAAGGCCACACAAACTAGCCATCTTCCCTACTTCCAGAAAAACAACCGTTAGCTCCTCATGGACAACTCTGCATGCTTCACTTTTATAAGATCTCTATTCAGTCACAGCTCTGAAAAAACTCCAAGAAACATAGCAACAGCTCACCAAGATAAACATTCATCCATTAAACCACATGGGAACCCCCCTTTCTAGGGAAGGTAATGATATCAAATGTCTCATCTTTTACAAGCTTTACTGTAAGGAAAATAAAGGACAAAAATAACTCTTAACAAGGACTGAAAGTAATACTGGCAGTGAGTGAAAGCTAAGGGAGCATTAACGGCAGGCAGAATGCACATATCCCATTTATATACTTAGGAACGAGTTCAGATGTTCCAAACTCCTGTGCAGAGCTGATAAATGCAATCTGTACATTCTATAAAGCCAAGGTTCAGCAGAAGACACAATTCCAAGGAAGACTATATTTAAAAAAATAAACGGCCAGCAACAAAACTGACAAAGGTAACTTTAATCTTGGTTCACAAGTAAGATAGTTGAGCAGACCAGATGCAGACAGCTCCTGAAGAAAAATAAGGCATGATTGCCATGCAGCAATTGGGTAGGCACCTGTAACAATATTCATCCCGAATAACCTGAAGAGCCTGGATTTATGGTGCAGCTAAATACCAATATAAAATGCCTCAACTTCATACATCATGATTAATCAGAATGCTTTATTTCTCACCAAGGATTTCATTTTTGGCTTTTGTTTCTTACCTAAAAAATTATGTAATCACATCTTAACTCCAACAGCTACATGTTGCTAGATAACAAAACAAACATGGTGCAAGATTTCTGGAATTCTACAGCACCTTCTGTACATTGATTTCTTGTCGAGTAGGGAGCAGGGGAATGAAGAAGGGGAAGGAAATACATTCTGATTGCTTCTCTTTCTCCCAAAAAGATTCAATCTACAAAATTATTACATAATATGACTTCACAAATACACTTTGGCCCCAAATATTCATTTTTTTAGCTCATTTATTTGTTTCATCACTCTAAATATTAGCACTTGCCCATTTTCTTTAACTTATTTTCAGAGAAACATTTGTCACACCAGTGAAAAAGACCAGCATCTCATCAAAACATCAAATTAAGGCTACCTGTGCAAGTACATTTTAGCTCTGATCCGTTACCAGCATAAGAGATGTTATAAAATGTATTTTTTCAAACTTTGGTCCTCGATGTTTGGAAAAATTAATAATACAAGTGAACAATAGTTCATCCTAGTGAACTAGAATTTCTTCTAGTACAGAAGAAATTAATGACTTCAGCTTTTCTTTTAAATGGCATTAATAATTCATAACATTTCCACATGGAAGTATCACTTAACTTGTTGAAGGTATTTATACCTATCTGCAATTCATTTTTGTCTCAGGAATGCACAGCCCTCTTGAAAGGGGTTTCTACAGGAGTTTATTCGATTAAAATGCATTCCAAAGTTCAGCATTTAACAGTTCACTGTTACAAAGGAAGAAAAAGGTTTTCTGACCCCACACTCTCAGAGTGCTTAGCTTGTCAGACCTTCTCTCTGCCCACTCAAACTGCTGAACGGCAGCAACAAAAAACTAAGTGGTGAGTTTTCTGTTGTTTTAGAGAGCTACATTAGTTCTGTGAAGGAACATGAGAGATGGACAGTAACAGGCAGAAAAGACAGATGCAGAACAGAGAAGCAAGAGCTCATGGGCTCAGGGAACAGGAGACTAACTTCTGTTTTGGAAGAATCAAAACACATGCACACTATCAGCAACCATAGATGTCCTTCAAACTGCTTGGGGCTGATCTTGAATTACAGCATTTTTATGCCTTCGCTATTACAAAAATCCTTATCCTCCACTACCTTTGGCTGTTCCAAGTTTTTACACTTCAAGAACATTCTAAAATCTACTTTCCCTATTGATTATTGTAAGCAAAATCATCTGAATGCCTAAATCCCTAATTTTTCAGCTGCTGTTTGACTTCCTCAAATAATTCCAATGTATCAGAATGCTCTATTAGCACAGAGCACTCATATCAGTTCTTTTGTCATTTATAGATTTTGTGCATTTTTTGTCACCAAAGACTGTAAATCCTAAGCTGTCACATCAAAACTAACATCCTCAGTGGAAAGCTGTTCCACAGTTCTTGCTCATCCCAAATAAGAGGCCAGATCTGCTTGTAATAGTAGCTATTAGTAATATAACCATAATAATAATTGCAGAACGAAAGATGACCACAGTCCCCAAGTTTCAAACTCAAATCCTAGTTTCTCTTATTTTTATAAGAACAGTCCTTGCTCAGGCATTCATCTAGCTAGCATTTTAAACAGTACAATCCACAGCAGAAAAATTCAGTGCAGCAGCGGTGTTGCTGTAGTCACAGTAATAAAAGGATACAGGCAAGAGATAGTTTATAGGGGGAGGTAGGACACTACTGCCAGCGTTATTCATACACATAAGCTCTAAGTATAACACTTGTTCTTAAGAACCTTGTTTCCCAAGTCCTTCATTCAATTACTTAAATACCCAAAAGCCTCACTTAAGTACAGGAATAATGGTCATATTTTTAACTGTCAATGGTAATAAACTCAAGAATCAATGATAAAAATGCCACCCAAAGCTTCTAAGACATGCAAGACTACCAACTCTTATCCAGAATGAGCTACTCCTACCTACTACTTAAGTGTAGTTTCTGTTATTTGCACAGTTTAATATTAATTGTTAGTAACAGACATGCAGTTCCACTTTATAGTAGTAGCACTTTGTAACTTCAAAAACTCAAGATTAACTAAATCAATGCAACTATGTACTGTCAGTGCTCACCTCCATTCATTCCTATAAAAATTACAAGTTTAAATTATGTATTATGTTACATTACTGTGAAATGATCACTGTCTGCAAGGTAACTTAAAAATACCTGTCAAATATGTATCATGAAATAGGTGAGCAGAATGGCATGCAGAAGGAATCCATTCAATCTTCCTGCCTCAGACAGCTTAACATCATACATCATCTTTAACTGCATCCAGGCTGTTCTGGCCTATCAGAACCCAAAACACGGTAGGTGTGAAATATACAACTTCATTAAACAGTATCCAGATTACCTTTCAGAAACTGTTACAAAGTCAGAGTACTAGTAATCTTGTATTAAGCCAGGATCCAAAGCCAAGAAAGAGATATTTCAAAGCACCTTTTACTTTTGTATCTCTCACAGTAATAGCTGTAAGAATTGAAATTATACTGGTTGTGAATGGGATAGAGTTAAGTTTACCTAGTTGGTGTGGGGCTGTGTTTTAGATTTGTGCTGAAAGCAGTGTAGGTAACACAGGGAAGTTTTAATTTCTGCTGAGAAGTCCTTATATAGGGCCAAGGCCTTTTCTACTTCTCACTCCACCACAGCATGTTGGCTGGAGGTGCATCAGAACCTGGGAAGGGACACCGCCAGGACAGCTGACCCTAAATGACCAATGATATCCCATGCCATATGGCATCATGCTCAGTATATAAAAGCCAGGGAAGAAGAAGAAAAAGGGTATGTTCAGAGCGATAGTGTTTGTCTTCCCAAGTAATAGTTACATGTGATGGTGCTCTTCATTCCTGGGGACCCCTGAACACTTGCCTGCCCATGGGAAGGGGTGAATGAATTCCTTGTTTTGCTTTGCTTGCATGCACAATTTCTGCTTTACCTATTAAACTGTCTTTATGTCAACCCACAAGTTTTTTTCACTTTTACTCTTCTGATTCTCTCCCCCATCCCATAAGGGAGGGGAATGAGCAAGTAGGTGTGTGGGGGTGAGCTGCTGTCTAGGGGTTTTATTTTCTTTCAGTCAAAGACTAAAATGTGTACTTTGAGATGGAAAAAGACAGCTGCAACCTAGGAAGCCTTACAAAATTCTACATCTTGCAGAGTAAATTGTAGGTATATCTGAGGTGATATGTTTTTCATTTTGATTTTATAACAATTAATTAATCCCAGCTGACAAACTTAATATTATTGAGGTGTTTGCTGTGCTAATGTATGCTAAAAGCATTACGCTTTTTTCAGTAAGGTATATGATGTGTTACTGTAAGTTAAAAAAATATGAGGTAGTCAAATCAGTAATTCCATGATAATCTTGAGAATTGAGACAAAAAGTCCCTATGTTTTCTCTTACTGAAATGAAAGAAAATATAAATTAAAATGAGCTTATATTCTTATGTATTTTTTTCTTGGCCACCACAAGAGATCATTGTGCTGGTGCCAGCTCCAGTAAATTTCATGGAGTTGATTATCAGGATGACAGTTGTATACACAGAGAACAGCACAAGCTAACAGAGAATTTTAGCAAACAAAAAGTAAAACAAGGTTGTCACCTTTCCTCTTAATCCTGCGGATAAAAATATCTATTACTAAATATACTCAGATACAGTAGCTTTCTAAAGAAACTTAGTTTACACAGTCACATGCTGTCAGTATCTCCAAATAGTTAGACTTCCAACAGAATCTGACATGAAGAGATGTATTAAAAAAGAAAAATCTACACTCCTACAACAGTCAGTACAGAACAGGTGCTCAGAAAGAGAAACGCTATTCCATTGGCAACAACAGTAAAGACTGAAGGATGAAGACATCCCCCTTTTGAATTCATGGAACCCATCAAAAATTCCGTTTTAGGAAACAGCAACTGGGTTCTTCCTCTTAAATAGCTACTAGTGTATCTATACACTGAGATACATGTGGTTTATATTTATTGACCAGCTTATAGAGGTGTTTTGGAGTCACGCTTCCTTCCCTCTGATCGAATAGAATTTGGAGTAAGTTAACATGGATACGCATGATCAGTAGCATCTATACCACACAGTTCTTATACAAATAATATTTATCTAGTAATACTTCAATTATTTAAATTGAAGTAATTTCAAAGTGGTTGTAAACCACTTTTCTTCTAGTTATCTTTAGCATTCTTAAAATTTTGCTTCAGACATCAAGAGCAGTTGAAAGGATTAAACAATCAAATATATTAAGCTGATTAACAAAACTTAAAAATTTAATAAAAATGTAATGGAATACTGCATTACTGAAATTAATTTGGAGATTTTTTCCCTAAAAAGTTGCAAAAAAAACCCCCAGTGTTCAGTAGCATCACTTAGTTCATGAAATGAGGCAATTCATAGAGGAATGACACAATTAGAATCATCTTTAAAACACTCTATACAGCACTATAAAAGGATTCCTTGGGACTAAAACTGATTTTTTTGTTGTTTTTTCAGAAAAAAAAAGATCACTGCTTATGCAACTGAATGATAACCCAAAAACCCGCAATCTGATCCTATTTTTACCACAGAATCTTATGTGATGCATAGCAGATCCATTTTACCTTTTCAGTCATTTGCCCAGACAGTAAGGAAATGCCCCAGGAACACTTGATCTGAGTGTTTACAACTTGCCTTGTAACAGTTTATGCAGCACATAAATTCATTAAAAAGCATCAAGCACCTCTCTCCCAAATGAAATTCATTGCCCTGACATATGAGCACAGGCTCCTTCACAACAAATTGGCAAAGTCTGGGCAGCTCCAAACCAACAAACAGCCTATGGAAACTTTCAATGCACAGAGACATGGTTTAAATCTTCCCTTCCCATGGCCCTAAGAAACAAATTCCCAGTTACAGTGGAACATGCGGAGTGTGACGCACTGCCACAACCTGTTCTTAGGTGTTCAAGTTTCTACCCACAAAATCAAAGCTGTAACATTTCTTTAAGAACAAGACAAGCAGCAAAAAGATGTCCACAATGCACTAGTACCTCAGTGTTTAGGATACTTATCCTGGCTCCTGCATTTTAGGTTCTCCTCTGATGTTCTCCAACTTGTGTGATAGTGAAAAGAAGCCTCTTGTCACCGACTATTCTTTTCGAGTATTCAAACACAACTTCTTACAGACATCCACAGCCTTCAGTCATGAGCCCATTTTTCTTTAACTTACATTATATGAGCCACTACAGCAGTTTTAAATTTTCCTTCCTGCTCAGCTCAGACCAAAGCACTTCTAGTAGAAAAGGTACCTATGTAATTCAGCTGCTATACAGTAGTTACTTATTACATAATATATTCACATTTTTCAGAAGTCATAAACAGATAAAGCTAGTAACCTTGTCTAATTTTCAAGTTAGTGCCAAAAAAAAAAAAAAAACTTCTATTATACAAAGGTCAATTCCAGATATGTTTAGTTCCTTCTTCAGTCCTTCCAAATATAGCATTGCCAGTAACATTAAAGCAAAGCACTCTTCCTCTGCCTCATGGTGGCCTAAGTTTTCCCAAGAAAGCCTGAGTAAACACCTGGGCCCTGAAGAAAAGGAATATTGTAATGGAATGTCAAGCAGCATACAACCAGTACTCTTTATAAGGGACACAGCACCATCACTAATAATTTCTGAACAGCATCTCTGCCGCAGAAACAACAATGCTTAGGCAGCAGTAATCAGAATATAATGAAGCTATTTATTCTGTAGCTTCAACATCATCATGAAAATTAAATCATACCAAAGGTTTGGTTAATTTTTTTCAGGTTTGTTGGTTTTTTTTATTATTATACCCTTACATATTTGTTACCAATTTTGTTGGCAGAGTGCCCAGAAGATGTTAAACATATACTATGGAAGGGAAACACAGGCTTTCAGCTGAGTCTGTTTGTAAAAACAACAGTTACCTATGTTAACATTTTCAGACCAGCCTCTTCTTACTGCAGTGTAGTATTTCACATGCACAAAAGGATAGCTTTTGAGGTCTTACCAAGAAAAGTGGTTCCAAACCACAGCTCATACAGCTACTGCTTGGCAAAACAGAAAGCTTTAATGATGCCTGCAGATCAGATTATCCAAATTTCCAAGGAACAAAGATGAAAGATATAGCAGAAACTACAGTGGCTGTGAGAGGGATGTGGTTGCCACACAAACACTACTGTATCTGTGAAGAAAGCTGTAAGTATTTACTGCAATATGACAAAAATCTAGATTCTTAAGGGATTTACAAAAAAGGAAATATTGGAAGTCACCCTAAAAAACTGCCCTAGTCCTCCAAGATAATTAATACAGTGTATCAAATATACAGCATAAGCTGACAAAATAGCCGACACCATTGAAGTGTTCAAGTCCCTCCAAGTGTACCCTGTAGAATTCACAGGTATGACCTGGGAAGCATCTTCAGTCAAATTCATTCAAGAAAAACAAAAAATAAAACCCAAAATAAAACAAAAAAACACAAACCCACCAACTTACAAGTTTTGCCAATGATTGTAAAAATCATGTACTTTGATAAAACATGAACTGAAATACAACAGTAGTGGAAAACTAAGGAAAAAATACAGCAAATATTAGTAAGCTAATTCTGTAGTCTGTAATTCAAAACTGGATTATTCTACCAACATGTTACTAAAAATATCTGCCAAAATTCCATAATTTTATTATTTCAGCCCTAAATTTAGATTAGAGGTACAGCAACATCACAGTGCACACTTTTCTGCACTAGTGGATAAAGACGGTATGATTCACCTATACCATTAAACAAGTCTAAAGATCAGACCTTTTAGAATATTATCCAAGAACAACTGGCAGTCAATATCCATCGAAAATGGAAGTAATCTCAAAAATCCAAGTCAAATATTAAGCAAAGAGTGTAAAGACTGACATTTGCTATTCAATTTCCTGTTTCTACAGATACAGCTCCTTTGTATAATACACATTTGGTCAAAAGATTCTTTTATGCCAATTTTTATGTAATTATTTTTAGTAACGTAAAACTAAGTTTATCCACATCCACACAAAATCCTATTAAGCTATTTGTAAAGGATGTGTACTAGTGAGCAGTTTTGCATGTAGAGGCCTAAAAAAAGTGCTAAAGCATATTTGCATTGTGTCTGTTATCACCCTCTGTTGAATTCAGATGACAAATTTCCTACAGACAACTGTTAATGCAGCAGTAATAAAAACCTAAAATAGTAATCATCATAGAGCTGAAATTATTTTTTAATAATATGTGAAGTCAAATCATTAAAAGAATATACCAACATCAGAAATCAGCAGTTCCGTTCTTTGTACCCTCACAGCAAAATTTCCCAGATGAGTTCCCAAGGTATTTTGCCAGCACAGTGGGCTTGACTACCAGTACTAGTAAAATGTGGCAAGAAGAGATGTCAGTTCTTTGATAAGAGAAAGATGTAACAGGTTGAAACATAAAGAATTAGATGCACGTGTTTAGCCACACAGTTGCTAAAATGTCTCCTGCTGGTTTTCTTTTCTTCCCCATGTCATCACAAAGGGTACACAAGAAAAACTCTTAACAGAAATTTCTAACAGAAAATTAAGGTAAAGGAAGTTGCTTGGAACACCCTTCCCAACAGATGTTTCAGTATCTCAAAATTGAATACAAACAGAAATAGAGAAGTGCATATACAAATGCACCTGAAGAGGTTTCCTCATTGGATGCCAGTACCAATGGCTTATCATGTGTTATTTATTATTCAGTGCTTCAGAACAAGATCTTCTTCATGCTTTTCAGCAAAAATTAAATTTACCAGAAAGTGCTACTTTTAAGCAGATGTGCCACATAATTAGCAACGACAAATCCACTTACTTTTTTCTCCTTCTCATGATGTTTATCCTGAGAGTGAGAGGAAGAATCACTTAAAGTTTGATCATATGACCTATTAGATCCCCGTTTGCTCTTTTTCTAAAAAGAGAAAATATATTTATGGACAGAGAAAAGGAACCATTTGAATAAATAAAAAGTATAAAGCATTTCCACTGACAAGATGCCTTATTGCTTGAGGAAAATACTTCAGTGCTTCAATTACTGGAAAGCTGACTAATTACTGACACTAAAATTCACAAGACTACTGAATGCACACCAGGAAAAAAGCCTATCCCTTCATCAACTTCTACACCTCCCACAAATTTGCAAGCTATGCTTTCCACAGAGAAATGAAATACGCCACTTTTTAAAGGTTAAAAGATGCTAGACACATTTTCAAGTTTTCATAGCATAAAACAAAAAAGATGCTGCTCAAAAGAGTATCACCACAGTGATGCCCTGACACATGCTTGAAATGCATTGCAAGGTGACTTCATGACTTATTTATTATTCAAGCGATCTGTCTGGTATATTTTCATTAAAATGGATTAAAAACCAGGATACAGAATGCAACAGTCATGTCTGTGATTGTAGGTGGCAGATGTAATTGCCTGTATTTCTGTAATGTCTGAGAGCCTAGTTCAGGACTGCAAATACTTTATGCTGGACCAGTGTTCTAAATGCTGGTTTTCTCATAACTGAGGAAGCATTTAAAGACACTTCAGGCCACTCTTTTGTCAACCAGTTTTCAGCAGAATAGCAGATGTGGAACACCCAGCAGCTTCAGCAGTAAATACTAAGCACCTGTATTTACTAGACATTAACAGTCACAATAATCCTAAAGAAAAACTGAAACTCCTAAAACAATCTTGCCAGTCTTTACCACTACAGCTTTGTAATGGAAAGCTAACTAATTATACATCAAACATAGAGTTATGTCTATCATAAAACCTGTTTTTTAAATAAATATACCTGACCTCAATCATGGCAGCACTGCAATATCAATCAAAGGTGTAACAGTGTAAGGGTTTGCCCTCACCACAAGAGACTATTTTCACTCTTTTTGTATATACTTAGCTCAAGATAGTAAAAAAAAAAAATAGCTTAGCTTAGTAAGGGCCTAGGAAGTCTTGACTTATCTTCATTATGAAGCAAATTCATCAGTATTCACAAAAGCACAAAACTAACTTCACTAAGCTTATCTTCTAGAAACTAAAATGGTTAACTGGTCTTATGTTGTTACCTCGCTGCAACCCAAAAGTCACACCAAGAATTCAACTTTTTTAGCAGTGCAAAGAAGTAATCTGCAAGTCAAACTATACCTACAACAGCATCTGAACCTAAGTCTGTATATCTTAGTACTAATAAGTAACATTTTTTAAACATCAGTAAGCCCCTCAATTCCACACACTCACACATGTACACAGAAACAGATATCTGGAACTGTCAAACTGGTAAGAAGTGATAGGAAAGACTCCAGAGGTCTGATCCAAAGCCTACTGCATTAACTGAGAAATTTCAATGTTTTTCATTTTTTGTTTGTTTCTTAAAAATCAAACCTGAAGTCACTTCCTTAAGGTTGTGTTTCAGAGAACTTACAAGCAGGGAATACCCACTGGCTACACCGTGAGAGATAGAACAAAAGAGGTTGGGCAGAAGAGTAACATAGCAGAAAGAAATGGAGTGCTTCTTTATTCTCTAGAAGTAGTATTTTCTAGTTTATTCAAAAACTGGAATAAACTATGACTGAATTCCTAGAAGGCACTTAAAACAAATACCAAAAGAAAACATTCCAGGAACTCAATGAAAAAGAAATACTAAATGTGCATGCTATTTCTGGCAGAGGGGAAAAACCTACTCATCTATAAAGCAACCACTTAGAAAAATATTTCCAGCTAGTACTTCTCTAACTGTGATTAAAACATTGTTTTAATGAAATACAATATACTTTTTCATGAAAATATTATTTCTAGTGCTAATGGCAACAAAAAAGTCAGAATAAAAAAATAAGTCAGTAACATTTATTTATGGAATTTAATAAATACATACCAGTTTATTAAAATGGTATTTACAGTAGCCACAGTACTGGACGTTATCTGCACCATTGCCTTCCTCTTCACAAAGAAGTCCTGCAAACTGTGCACTAAAAATAAACCAAACAACATTCAAGGAAAGCCATTTTACACCAGTTTGTACAGTATCACAGCTGATAACATATTGATGCTTATATCTGCAATTAATAAGAGATTTCCATACAAATAATTTTCTGTGGCATGAGTAGCAAACCAACCTTTGTAGCCCAGAGTAAAACATGTATAATTCATACTTTGGCCTATTGCCTTTTTTCAGAATCTTTATGGTACTCACACAAGCTTACAGCTTGCAAATCTACATTTACTATGCAGCTACTTGCACAAATAAATAAAGCAATCTACAATGACTCTCAGCTCAAATTCAAGCAAAAAAAAAATATTTAAAGAATAGCTTGTAACAAAACCATACTATAGCTCCAAAGAAGAGTTTTTTCACAACTTGCATATGCTTCTCTGACTTGCCGTGAAAATTACTGGGTTTTTTTTTAATCTAACTTGAATTACATAGTAATTCGAACTGTATTTACTAGTTTAAAATACTGTGGCAGGCTAATTTCTTTTTAAAAGATCATTGACTGATTATTACCTTATTCTACTACAATTTTAAAAAAAAAAATTGTCACCATTTGTAATGTCGATATATTTTCTCTATCAAAACAAACTTAGATATTGACAAACCAAATGTTATTCCATTTTCTATATAATTTTCTTTCCCATATGCTGGGATTTAGGATTCTTCCTTTTGTTTCTTTCTCTTAGGGAATTTTCTCCCATATGTTGCTAGGAGACAACAACGACTGGGTACTTAAGAGAGACAAAAGAAGTTGCTAAATTCAGGGATGAGGGCACCTGGTTGCACTTCTCTTATCTGAGGGTTTCTCTCGGAGGGGCAGAGATACTCGAGAATGGGGCTGGGAAGAAGGGAGCTGGGGCAGCTGCTGGCTCTCTTGAGTTCTTGCCACCGGGAGGGGAGAGTGGCTGCAGTCGCTGTGGGGAGAATTCATCATCATCACTGAGGGGTTCTGTCTCCTGCTGCCTTTCTTCTACCGTGAGTGGAGCCCTGATCCTGATATCGGCCGCTGCACTGGGCCCTTATTAACACCATACCTCACCAACCAAGGCACCCTTCGCCATCTGCTCAGGTGCCTCAGGGGAAACCCCTGGGGATCCTCGAGCCCCATGCCGTCCCCAAGGGAGTCTCCCTCTCTCTGCCCTGTTGCGGAGGCGAGCTGCCACCATCCGCCCGTTTCCTCTGCCACTACTCCGCGTTTTCGGCTGCACTGTAGGCCCACAGCCCCTGCCTGCCGAGACATCCCCGCGGTTCCAGCTGCAGCTGCGGAGTTTCCGATATATCTCATCTCCCACTCCGGCGGGACTGTACTCCTGAGGGTCCTTCTGGGGCACCAGGATGGATCGCCCCAGAGTTTTGCGAATCAAAGCCTCTCTGTCATCCCTTCCCGTCTGGAACAAAGCAGCCATCACAGCGTGCTCCCCGAGCCCGCGCCACAGCGCCCCCTGCAGCCGCGGGGGAAGCCCCGCCCCGCCCGCCGGGAGCCAGCAGCGCCCCTGGCGGCCGCGCCCGGAACTGCACCGAGGGGAAATGGCTTCAAGGGTCAGGAGGGACTGGCTCGGGGGATGCCGGCTGGATTTTCCTTTTTGTTCCTTGTTGTTGTCGCTGCTGTTTGTTTGCCTTGTAATACACATACATACTAGTAAAGAACTGTTATTCCTTTTCCCATCTTTGCCTGAAAGACCCTTAATTCCAAAATTATAATAATCCGAGGGGGGGGGGGGGTGTCATATTCTCCATTCCAAAGGAGGCTCCTGTCTTCCTTGGCAGACACCTGTCTTTCAAACCAAGACACCATAATAATGCTATGCTACAGTAAAAATTATACACAGGAGTATTTAAATGAAAGAAGATCACCATATAATGTGGTTCATTTTCACAGATTTTTAAAAATATGTGAAATATTTAAATATTAAATAATAAAAATATAAATTTTATATAAATAAAATATTAGCATATCATATAATGTTATATAGTATTAGATATAATAATATATAAAATATTCAATTAAATAATTTAAATTTAAATATGCTAGATATTTCAAATATGTTAAATATTTAAATATGTTAAAATATATTTTTAAAATATGTTATTGGAAAACCCAGAAGTACTAAATACATATACATCTACAGCTGATACCAACTAGAAAAAATAATTAAGAGGATGTCTTTAAGCAAAGATTTATTGTTTCTAAGCTTCTCTTACAAAAAATATGCACTCAAGCTCATTTTTCATTAGACAATAGTTCTGATAACCCAAATCTGTTACACCTTGCCCTGGATTTCTGGTAGTTTTCCCATTTTCCTTCCATTTTTAAAAAATATTACAGAAGCCTCTAATTATCTCCAGTGATATTACTCTCCCACTAGATATCATTTAGTATGTTCATGTTTTTGAACCAAAAAAATTTTAAAAAGTGGCAAGATAGCTGTTTTAATTTTGAACTTAAGTCTCATGCTCTTCACAGCACTCACTGAAAGCAGGGTTTTGGAATAAAGTAAAAAGATGAAAAGGACTCTTGTATGTATCCAAGTGTTTGAAAGTAAAGAGACCTTTTCATACAAGCACTTGGATGTATACATTTTTTCACATCTGTAAGTAATCCCTTTACATGGTATGCACACTTTGAGGAACACAATTCACTTTCCCCGTAAAAAGAAACCTGACATTGATCACATCCAATGAAAAAATGGATGCATATGAAAGAATATGAAATATTCATATTTTGCATATGAAAACCTGCAAAGTAGTCAAGCAATTAAAAGAAAAAAATAAATGAAGAGTTGCCAAGATTATCAGTACCAAAACAATGGAATTAAACCCTTCAAGATATCTCCACAAGACATATAAACTATCACTAGGGTACACTGAAGAAAATACATTTAAGTGATTTAAGTTGATGTGCAAATACCATTTCCCTGACTAAACTGGTCACGAAGCAGCATACTGGGGCAGTCATAAAGGAGACAGGTAAATCCACAGATTATGTAGCTACACAGCCTATATAAATTTGCCTGCTACTGTAAAATAACTCCAGCTGAAACTGAAAAAACAAATAATGCCTGCAAATTTTGGAGTGGAACTCTTTTTGCTTCCTTTTACCTGTTGATACGTGGTTTAATCTAATTATCCAGCCTTTTTTAGAAAGCCATAAAGTGAAATGAGCATCTCCTGAATGCAAGGAGAACCAAATACCTTAAAGCAGAATGAATCATATGGTGGAGGACATAGCTTTTGTTCTCCAGCAGTAACATATGAAGTCCAAATAGTTCAGGATGATTTGTATCATTTAGATAAAATCAGTGAAGTGAGTTACTCCCAAATGTTTGGAAATCCATACTGGAATAGGTGAGTCTAGTCCATTTCCACATACAGCTCAGTAATTTTCCCATTGACTTAGCAGAAGTAAACATCAAAATCAGTTAGCAGGCAACACTAACAATGTCTTTACACTCCCATATCCTATTAAACATCCTCTAAGAAAAATAATCTAAGACCAAGAAAAAAAACCAAACTCCTCTATACTTATTCACAGGAACACACACCATTTAATACTACCCAAGGGAGTATTACCAGACACTTTTTGCAGCTCACAGCAAAATCTATGCTGCCACTGCCATATTGTTAGTAAACACTATTAAAAAACAAACCATTTTACTGTATTTCTTTACTCAAAGATGTACTAAGTAATGAGTTTATTCATTACACTGTGTGTATTAATTCTTTCTGGAACATCAGAGCAACATCAACAACATTAAATAGTAAAATAATAAATAATGTTAAATGTTAAATAGTAAAAAGTTTTCACTTACCATGTTACGTGAAAAGCTTGTCGACATCCATGTTTATTACACGTCATACAAGCACCAGTGGCTGCTTTACTTTCTCTGCCTTGTTCATCACAAATATAGCATGTCTAACAAAGAGAAAATACTTAATTTGATAAGAAGCATACAAATAAATTCTGTGTTACAGGAGATTCTAGGCTGAGAACTACTGCATTTTGCAGCTAAGCCAGAGTAAGAAATTCTTTATGAAAGTCTAATCATGCTTGTTAGCAAAAGGAGATCACCTAGGTAGACTCTTGGGATTTCTGTAACACTTTACCAACATTAAGGCAGCACAAATACTGATTTGCTTACATTTCATACCACTGTCCACCAGCCAGAAGGTTAAACAGCTACGGGTTGACAGCATTACGCTTCCCAACTGTCCTTGCTTTCAAGTTTGTGTTTATGTCCCTTAAAGTCTCAATCATTTTCATATTAATTTAACATAACCTGTATTCATAGCATTCAGAAACATCAGATTAGACTGAGCGCCTAATGGTACAACATGCCATATGGTATACATATGTATCTACACAATTACATACAAAAAACCTGCAAACTTAAAATTTTATTTGTACATTTGGTGCAAAGAATTTCCCAAAGTGCCATAGCATGTTTCAGTACTCATATGATGCTTAGCTACTTTTAATTAAACTGGTTTTTAACAGAACCCTGCTTTGTTTGGATGACTACTTCAGTATGACTAGGACAGCCCCATAAACATCTTGTAAATTAATCAACAAAGAACCTTCTGTAAAAAAGCTTAAATTAATATATCAAACCTATTTCAACCTCCAAAACTAAAGCTAAAACAAGCTAAAATGAAAATAATCTATTTAGCACCTGGGAATATTTTAATAGCATTTTTGTCCATTTATTTCTTTTACTGGGATACCACGGCAATTTTAATCTTTTCTAAAACATTCTTAGTAGAATGGAAGAAAGAAATTAAGACAAAAAGTATCCAAATTCTTCCTAATTATTCAATACTTATTTTTAACACGAGGCCAATAAATATGGATACATAATGTATGTATACATTACTATACTAGGCATCACTACAATCTCTCACCAGCGTTCCAGGGAGAAATATACAGCAAAAGTAAATCTCTTTTCACTTTTTCCTGTCCTAATTTTTAGAGAGATTCTACATTATATTACATTTCTGTGTAAAATTTAACAATTTAAGAAGAGATTCTTAATGAAAGTACCATCCAGCACTGAGGTGGATTAGGTGTTTAAGTTTTATTTTAGAGAACCTTACTGAATATTAAATATTAAGAACACTCCTACCTCTGCAGAAATCCCATTATAAGGTCCTTAACATGAAAAGAGAAACTTCTTTATGCCAAAAAAAAAAGAACTGTCTCTATTTTAACTGACTTACAATGTGTCACAACTTCCTTTCAATGAGGCAGAGAATGAGTAGAATAATAAAAATAACATCAACCGTGGGTAGTAGAAAACATGGTAGAAAAAAATAGACCAAAAGTCCACTGAAATTTAAAAAAAAAATTATGTAATGCAAAACCAGTATTACTTACACAGAAAAATGAGTGAAATTCTGAGAGTGGAACAGCCTTTTACAGAGGTTTTTAGAACAACATTTAACAGGTGATGTCAGCTAATAAAGCATTTTTGGTAATATGCAAGACTTGAAGGTAGGAGTGTTATTCTTGTACAGTTTTCACACTACTTTAAAAAGCTAATATACCCTAAAATCATACCCTATAACCTAACATTTAAAAGATCAGAAAGGGGATAATCCTACTTAATTCTTGGCCTTGCTTCTTTCATACATCAAGGTGGTGAACACTGATAATTGAGTTGTTTGACAGCATCTGAGACTGGCTGCTTTTTACGTTTCCATACCATGACCTGGTATGAACAAGATTTTAGGAATGAACAAGGTCATGATCTATCAACCCCATCTGAGTCCCTGTATCAAGCATAAGTAACTTCAAAGTAAGATACTTCTATAAACAGAGAGTTCAACAAACCCCATAAAACTCAATCTTCAGTTACTTTCTGGATTTTTCAGAGTTTTGTTTCAATTTCTTTAAGTTTTTTCCTCACTGAAGCTCAGAAAGAAAAGCAATACAAGCATACCACTTAGTAGAGATGTAGACTCCATTTTTCAGTATTTACCCTATATGCACAGTCTCTGTTTTGGGACCTTAGAGCAAATTACAGTACAAAGAGTGAAAAATGACTACAAACTACATTATGAACAAATTTAAACATAACACGGCGGACTGACTACTCATTTCAAGAAGCTCAAAGAACTTTCCTGCAATAGTCATGAGAAGCATTAAACCTGTTTGCTAGTATTCCACATGAAACAGGGACAAAGAAGGTTCACCCTCCTGCTCCAACAGACACTAAGTTCTCTACAGCTGAGCTTCTCATATTTGTTCTTTCTGTTAGACACACAATTCCAGAAGCCTGAGAATCTTTGTCTTTCTTTCACAAAGGATGACTTGCATGTATTTGCAAATCTATACAGAAGCTACACCTCTGAAGCCTCTGAAACGTTCAAGTTTAAAACTGTGTCCCATCACCTATAACTGCACTCTTTCAAAGCTCTTAAGCTAAGAGAGTACTCTCCCAAATTCACTGGAGAAGAAGCAAAAGCTTTTAACCCAGCAAGGAAATTTTACTCAAAAGTGTAACAAATATACTACTTCCTTTAAAGGCAAAATATATATTTTGCACAGCTGTCTTTGTTACTCTCAGTATTTTCCCTTCAAAGATTCAATGCGTAAACCTTCTTTGCAAAAGCAAAGACAGAAGGGAAGATGAGGCAAAAAAATAATTACAAGGCTAAAATAATTTCAGAAATAGTTTACTCATAATAGATACCCAATGGCATTCGCTGATCACAAAATCAAACCTAGGAATTGTACAGAAATTTCTCATTGTTGCAGCAAGAGTACTGAAAGAGAAGTCTGCCAGCTGCATTCGCTACTAGGCAAACCAAGAAACTCCAAACGCACTTATCTTTTAATCGGTTCTTAAAAGGGATTCCTAAAAGCAGTGATTATATACAATTATCACATAGTTTCAAATGAACCTGAAAGAGACAAATAAAGCTGATATAAAATAAAAAGATATTATCCATGCATAACCATCCAAGGAATAAGAAACACCTATTTCTGAAAAGCAGCTAATATTCCATTTCTTTATTGGAAGCAACTGTGTAAGAAGAGCTTTCCTGATAGCTAACTCATTAATCAAATCATTCAGTGGATTCATTGTGTAATGTGATGGTTTTTATCCCCAGAGTAGGCAAACTTCAGGGAAATAGCAGCCAAATGTCTCTATATGAACACACCCCATGCTTTGGTATCTACAGCGTTTCTTCTTGCATTTAAGACTACTGTACTTGGTAATACTGCATATTTTGCAGTGTTTAGTAAAGAAACAAGTGCATAGGGAAAAAAGCCCAAACAAATTAAGTACTATGTCCTGGCAAAACTTCAACAATATTAACTTTACAGTGTAATTTCTCCCTCATCGCAATTTTCTTTGGCCTCTACTTTCCCCCAATTCCATATGCTAGTGCTCTATATGTATCCAGCCACACATAGAGAATTATTTAGAACTTCACAGGAAATAATATCTTACTTTAAATCTCCTATTCCAACCTGAGCTGACAAACAGAATGAAATTATTATTAGCCTCTCTAAAAAAAAATAAACAATTCCAGTCATTTTTTCCTAATTACATGTTTACATTTGTTCTCAGTGTGCAACCAACATTTCAAGAATTGTCATATCTACTTCTCAAAAAAACACTTTTCTTTCCCATTTTTACACAAATTAATAAAGTCAGAGTGAAATGCTTTACAAAATTTCTGACCTAAAAAAAATATAATTTAAATAAACACAATTTATCTTGAATAGCAACAGGAGTAGAAGGTGAAACTATTGCAGGCTACATGAAAAGGGAAGTAATAGTTTTATTGGTTTTGGGGGGTATTGCTCAAGAATAGCCTGCTTGGGAACCCGTGGCAGTTTAACCACAGCAGTACTAAATTCACCACCAGCTACAGACTTAGCAAGAGTTGAGAGTTCCCTGTCAGCCAATACTTCTTAAATCCAGTACTGTTACAACTAGACTGCAGCTGGCATGGCAGTTAGAATGGTTTCAGAAGGTTTGCTGCAGCAACTGCAGTATAGCCATTTCTTGGATTCCCCTGAAATCCACAGCTGCTATCTCCCTGACCCACAAAGCCCAAATAATGACAGTGAACTCTGAGTTCTGTAAAAAGAGAGAACAGAAACAATAATAATAATAATAATCAGGATAGGGGTGTGATCCCAAACTTTACAATTTCTGACACCAGTCAGAAAGGAACCTCACGATAAACTGTAGTGGCCTGATGAAAGTCGTTTTAGGCTGCCTGGTAATATGGAAAATAGGTCACAATCAGAACACCTGGCCAGAGCACAGAGAATTAAGAGCTAGACAACATCAGGGACTTTCAATACATTAACTGTATGGTGCTAGTAACTATTTAGTGAGAAAAAAACCACAGTAAATACAGAACAACAAAAATGGAAACTGGAATTTTAGCAGCAAAACACAACTGTATGCCATATATTTAGAAAAAAAACTGTTTGAGAAAGAAGAAACTTCAGTTACGATGAAAAGGAATTAAAGACAAAAGACAGAGACAAACAGTGGATTTTGTCAACAAGTAATAATAAAAGATACAGAGTACACTTTTTGAAGTTACAAGGATTTACTCATCCAATATCCAATTACCACCAATGGAAATGGTGCAAGATAAAACAAAATCCAAAGTGTTCCATTAAATTTTTGAAGTACATTAAGAGAGAACCACTGCCAATTAAAAAAAAAATGACTGACTACTACTCAAGGAAAAAGAAAACAGATGTTCTGTTTCCTCAGAGTTGAGGAGAGAGAAGAAATAAACTCATCTGTTATAGCAAATCTTTACTGCTTTGTGTCCAAGCAGAAATGTTTTATTAGTTCTGTACTGAATCTCACTGTTGCATGTTCTTGCCAATGCAGAGGGAAGCAAATAGTGAGACGCCAATAGAGATGCTCAGGTAATAATGAGAAAGCTTGAGGAAAACCTGGACACAGGCTCCTGATTTTTCAGCTACACTGGTAAATAAGATGGGCAAAACTTCTTGACAGCAACTAGAGAAAATGAAACAGAAAAGGAAAAGACCAAAGAAAGAAAAAAGGAAAAAGGCTAGGAAAATGGAGGGGCAGCCCATAAATCTAAGATGGAAACTTGGATTTGGGATGTGGTGGGTATGAGAAGTCACAGAGGCAACATGAACAGGGATGGTCTCCCTTTAGGAAGAACACAGGAGGTGACATATACCTTTTTATTCTTTCTCTATTTTATAACACAGTCTGTTCCTGCTTTACTGCAGTGTCCACAAACTACCATTAAGTAAAAAAACAAAAAACAAAAAAAAAAAAAAACAAAACCTATAGGTTAAAAGAACAACACAAGAAAAATACATAACACAACTAATCAGAAATTCAGACAGCTTGCATCTGCAGAAGGGAACATACAAAGACCAATGTAGTTAAGTGAGGAGAAAGCAACACAAGTGAAGTAAGAAAAATGTAACTATCAATAAAGAACACTAACAAGCTACTGGTTTATTGCTCTGCCTTTTTCTGTTAGGTTATTTTTTTTTTTTTAAGTCTCACCACACTTTATAAAACATTCCATCTCACTGACAATTATTAAGCAGGAGTTCTCCTATAAGCAAATAATCCCACTAAGGTGAATGTTGTTTACAAAGGCAAAAGTCTGCAAGCATTTGCCATAATATATTAACATACCTTTCTGTCCTAAAAGAAATGTTTATGAACATGTTTATGTCAGTATCAACACTTAAAACACTAGGACTTTGTGGTAATTAATAATAACATCTCAGATAATCTGCAATAGTATATTAAGCTATGAAGAATATCTGAGATTCCTTTCAAAATAAACTGTTTTTCAAAGATGATATTTCTAATTAACAAAACAGTCCCTAATCTGTAAAAGACTAATAAGAATGGCAGATAACCTTACAGCCTAATTTAATAATACAGATTTCCTAATTCTTCAATTTACAATAAAGACATTGCAGAAAACTTAGAGCATTGCTGCACACATTTAGGAATTTTATATAAAGTGCATTCTAAGAAGTACAGTTTTATATTACTAAAGCTCACAAGTTTTAAAACAAATGTATTAGATATAAAAAGACATATAATTATACCTTATTATAACGATCATGAGGAACAGACTGCAACACGATAGGCTCCATTGTAGAAACATTTGCAAACTGCACCTCGGGAATGTACAGAGCACAAACCACATGAGCCCAACCTACAAAAAGTTATAATTGTATTTAATGTTTTCTAGAAACTTAAAAGACATTTCAATGTAGTACAATTATAGTAAAAAGAACCTTTTACAACACTTTTTTGTTCCACAGACTATTTTAACTGTTTAGAATATTAAGGACATAAATTACACTTAAGTCATGTTTACATTTCATTTTTGTTATCCAAAGTTTAGACGATCAGTAATACATTTTTTAATGCAGTCAGGGAGAATTTATATGAGCAATACTCCATGAAATTCAAATACTAATGATTTATACCGTGACACACAAAGATAGAAACAATTTTTTTTTTATTTCTTGGATTAATACAGTCATTGCATGAAAGCTACATAAAGTCCTGCAAAAAGGAAGCAGCATCTGAGCAAACTGGTATTCTTACAAGCATAGAATCATAGAAGACTTTTGTGTATAATTTTTATTTTAAAAACGTCATTCTGATTTGAATAGACTCCTGTTTCTTTCTGTAGAAAGAAATTGTGACACATATGCACACCGTCACATCTCCTGTATGAAATCTCTTATTTTTCCATTTATAAAGTTGTGGCCAACTCATTTTATCATAGGAATACAAATACCTATATCAAGTCCTATGCTAATTCATTAACTTGGGGGTCATAAGTAAATGGTTAGTCACTTACCATACTGTGCTTTAACAACATTCTGAGAAAGCCAACATTGTCAATTGTCTGACATTTGGTCAGATGGAGGTGGGGGAAAACACCAAGTCAGAAACAAACCTATTAATTTTAAGCCTTTTTTCAACACAGAGATCCTGAGAGCTGATGGTTTGTTCCAGTGGAGGACCCTGTGCCATAACTGTAAACTTAGCAGAAGCCGCTACATAGCTAACGCAACACACTGCTCACATTAATAGCAGAATTATTAGAAGTATTATCATCTCATCTAAAAGTGAATTTGGTGCAGCTAATCACGTGCTGCGAATTCTGTTCTACCCCAAGAGGAAAACTGAAGTCTCTTGTCACAAGACCCTCAGTATACTTTAAAAATAGTTCTGCTTTCCTCCTACCCAGGATTACTTGTATGCAAATATTAAGGACATAAAATGACAGATTTACATCATTAGATCATCTAGAAGATTATTAGATTAGGCAAGCAAAGTAAATTTTCATTGTGCAAATGCATGCTATAATAAAAACAACAACAACAACAATATATTAGTAATAATAATTAATAATAATAATAATTCCAAAAATAAACGTTAAAAAATTAAACACAAAACCCACCATATACTGTCTCACTGCAGACCTTTCTGAGCTTCCATCTTGGATTTTCTCTTTTCAATCACTCTACAAAATCTAGAAGTCCCTCATTTCTTTACCAAACTGTACTCTGACTCTTACACTGAGCTAAACACAAAGCTATGCTTGCTCACAGTAATATTGTTGAGACTCTGGAATGGTATTTAGCATAAAAAGCACATATGCAATTTCAGATACTTTTCTTAAATCTTTTCCATTTTCTGCCAACGGATCTGGTGCCCCCCTCTCCATTTACTAAATTGGTAGTTACAATTTCTATGGAAAACAAAAATTGCACACACACACACACAACAGATACAGTCAACATCCACAGTCAGTACCACCCATATCATTCTAGTATTTCAACTGCAACTAAATACAGTATCTGTACTGCTCCATGATTTTATTCACAAATAGTCTGTAGAATTATTCTGTACAGAAAAGGCATGAGACTAATAAAAGTGTAGGGTAAAAAAAGTATAAACTGCCAACTTGAGCTGCTTTTAAAACCTGTTCCAACAGACTGTTTTAAAATTATTATTAACAGACAGACTGAGAAAAAAAAAAACTATAAAAACCAGTAAAAGTGAACATTTTTTGTTTGCTTGTCTACTTGAAATATCTTCAGGGAAAGAGTGCTTATAAGGGCTTTTCTAAGAATTGCAAACTGCCTTAAGCTAGAATCATCTTACTAAAGACAAAAAAATGTTAACATGGTGTTAATGGTGAATATTTATGTTTAAATCATCTCTCAAAAAATTAACTCAAATAGAAACACCATTCATCTAATAAAGCCATTAAACCAATAAAAAAGTGACACTGAAATTTTGAAGAAAATAAACCTTCTTCAGTTGGCTACACATAATTAGATGGCAAAAGCTTTTGCTTCAGATGTAATTAAGCCTGTACTCCAGTTACACTTACATATAATGGGAAATTACAATATAAATATACAAAACATACCACAGACATTGGGGGGGGCGGGGAGGGAAATCACTTACTAAGTGAACTGAAATTCAGGCATGTAAAGAATTTTTACTAATCGACTACAAAAAAATAAATCACAACACTACAATATATTCTTATTTACAAATAGAAAGTACACATCCAACACAACTGTGGCCAGTAGCAGGTTTTTAACGTTCATGAGACTAAACCAGTGTATCTATATAATGAAACAAATGAAGCACCACAGCACTAAACCACTTTTTGAACATGGGCTAATAAGCACCCATGGAATTGAGGACAAGGGACACTATCCACTGATTTCTATCTGGCACCTTCAGATCCCAGATAATCTGGCCTTGTTGGAAAATCACAATAATATAATAAATCACAATAATATAAAATCACAATAATGTCCAAGAATAATTTAACCAGAGGGGTGGCTGCAGCACCCTTATGTTATCAGCCTCAAATGCCTACACCAAAAAAGCCTAACTTCAGCAAGAGATTCCACTTGGATTCAAGATATCTTCTACATAAATTCTTAAATACTCTTTTGTCAAAAGTTTAACTGGTGAAGAAATACAGAATTGTCAGAGAGCAACACCCAGTTGACCTGGAAGTGTCAAGGAGAGTTTCCTTTAGGAAGAGTAAGGAAGATGCTTTTCCATAACAAACGCTGTTAAGAACCAGTTGCCTAAAGGTGCTGTGCAATCTCCACCTTCTAAGAACTACAAGGTCTGTAGACTCCTCCACGAAACTTCCATAGTTAAAGGAGGTCAAGAAGATTCCATTTTGCCATATAAGAACCAGACAATATGAGGAAAACAGAAATAAAGCAAACAAGAACCATTTTCTGAAACATCAAGAGACTAACCATCATTTCTAAAAAGCATAAGCATAGAAGTAAGGACACCTACAGCCATCATGTGATAGATCTCCTCGAGAGAATGAGCTACAAACCTATAAACAGTTTTACCTGTAATGTTTTGTGCAACTGAGAGTGTTCCTGACTATAGAACGCAGTGCAAAAACACCTTCTCGATCCACTGATGACATTTACTTCTCTTTTAGACAACTACTCAGGCTGAACACAGAGCTCAGAGTCCTAACAGAATAAAGGACCTATTGCCATGATCAAAGTTGAATGCTTTTTTCTGCTGTTTCCTATTGAATGATAACTGCCTTCTTTGTATGCAGGGATAATGAAACATCCTAAAGATACCCATCCAAACTGGACAAAGAAGCCCATATGAGAAGCAAGCATTTAGAAGGATGTGTGATGTTGAAGACTACCTTAAAATACATCTTTTTCCATTTACTCCATCTAAGCCATAAAGTTTGCACTATAAACTATATACTTCCTATTCAACTCACCTACTACATTATCCTAGGGCAACTAAAATTTTATCAGCAACTATACACCTTTTCCCTCCTTTTCACCCAGGAATTAAAAAAAACCAAAAAACAATCACTAAATCCAGTCCTTTTAAGCTTTACCAATGTTTGAATGTGAAAAATACTGTTGTACACCTATGGTTTAGATTATAAAATAAAAACCTCCAACAGCACTGTTCTACACATCCAATAACATTTAAAACATTCTCCCTAGTTTCTTTTGTAACTGAAATTATTCTATCAGCTCTCCTGTTCACCCAAACACTGCACAGAAATAACACCAAGATATTCCTATTTTTTCTCTTTTTTTCTCCAAATTTAGCCAGGAACTCATGCCATTTTTAAGATCACTTTTGCTCCAAATGAGTTCATTAAACCCATCTCTATAAACCATATAATTTACTCTTTAAATCAGTGATAAGCTACCATTCACTTTAGTTGTGTATGGTTTGAATTCAGACAATGGCCATAGATGTATTACTTGCTTTTTAAATTTTACTTATTAAACTTGCAGTAATTGCTAACAAATTCTTAACTATCCCCACTGAATTCCTTATATCCAATTCACTTTCAGTTTCATCTCACTTTCATGACAACTTTAACTGGAAGAGAGGGCAGGACAGATGTTTTTGTGAATAGACGTACTGGCAGCTTGCAAAATGTTCTTAAAATTTTCCCTTATACTCAAATTTTTAAATTTTATTTATTTTTCAGTCTTTGAAATGGTGGCCTTTTGACATATGCACCTTCTCAATAATATTATTTTTATCAGATGATATTGCTTGCCTTGCTTACTTTGTTTTTGTTTTTAAACCAGAAAGCCTAAAAAACATAGCATAAGGATTCAAATTAGCCACCAAGTTTGCTTGTTTCTGTGCACTCTTACTACAATTGTTTTCTCTGAAACTGCTGAAGAAACCTCCTCAGACTACAATGGGCTGACAGATTCACTGCTTCTTTTGCTGCACAAAAACCCAATACTCTACAATAATCAGTGCCTCCATCCATAAACTGTAAAACACCATTTTTAGTTTTTACTTATTGGTGATACACAAAGTTAAAAATATTTACTTCAACTACACTCTCACATTCAGTGACTTCAGGAAATGCTGCTTACCTTTTTTAAAAAAAATCCAGTGTGTTTCTAAGAAAACATTACACAAATATAAGACATTTTCCTTTGGAAAGATCTTAGAAAACAAATTCTACCAACTTTAAAACAACATGTAAAACCACATATAAAGCAACTCTGAAATCTGCTTTGATAACAATAATGAAAACAATTTCTTCCAATATCAAAAACTGGAAATTCATGCTGGAAAGTCTTCAAAGTTTAAATACACCACATGAGACTTGTAGCATTTCACTTAAATGAATTTTTATTTTGATTTATCTCTTGTAAAATCACACTACTGAGTTTTGCCAATTTTTACGTTTCATTCTAGTTCCTAAAATGTTTAATTACCACCACAGAATCTATCCAAATGCTACAAATCTCTCACTGAGATTTTTATTTCTGATGCCTCAGTGATATTTAACTCAATGCAAACCTAGCAGTACATACTTAACAGGTATAATTGCAACATACATTGTTCACTAATGTTCAGAGCAACAAAGCTCAGACTTCAGACTCCTAGTTGAAAATAAACAGTTGATCTGCTATCCTAATGTAACAGAAAAAGTAATTCCTACCAATTCCACCACCAGCAAACACAAGACTGTTGCCAACAAAGAGCTTTATAATTAAAAGCAAACTCTACCAAAGTAAATTAATAAAGAAAAGCCAAGAAGATAAATAATACACAGTATATTACCCATCTAACTAAATTTTTGCCTTTACAACTACTGCTGAATTGCCAAAAATTTTATTCACAAGTGCCTTCCCTGTAAATAAACTCATAGTATTTTTAATCTGCCTTCCAGCGCAAACTTTCAAGCCTTGTTTTTATAGTCTTTGACTCCATAATAAAATAACAGCAACAATCATATAATCCTTCCTACCATCCACAACAAGAGCAGCCCATGCCTTGCTCATGAATTAAGAGCAGGAACTCCACTATGACCCACGGTCAGTGCAGAAGCTGCGCAGAAAAGCACGAATGCACTGCAGGGACCAGCATCATGAAGCCACACTGAACTCCAGCCACAGAACCAGCCTGGTAGCACAAGAGTTCTGGATATTATCACCATCCCCTAACCATGCATTAATGTCAGAGCAAAATTTGTTTATGCATTGTAAGTTCCTAAAGAGTCCATTATATTTCATTAAAGAAGTCTTACTTTATTTCTAACTATAGCTCACTCCCAAACCAAGAGAATGTATTTATTATTCTAGCATAGAAAAATCTTTCCTTATTGAAATGTTAGTTTCTTATGAGGGCTGCTTCAAGTTGTCAATTAAGGATACACCTCAATCCATTTCAGCTGTAGGCTGCCACTGAAAAGCAGAATCTTGCCTTACTCCTTCCTTTCGACTGTACATTCTTGCCCTCTCCTTGCAGCATGAGTTTGCTATGTAGCAGTGCAAATAATTTTTTTTTCCATCTCATTACTTAATTTGCAGGAAACTTAATAGTTTACCTTTAAGCAACATCAGTCAATGGTCTGAAGCAATCCACACTGATGTCACATGACTACCATACAGAAAACCATCAGTGTAGAAACACCCAGTCAGGGGAAAACCACAGTCCCCTCCTTTCAGCAGAGGTCAACAGCTGTCCTAGATTACATGAAATTGCACCCTCCGTTTCCACAACTATCAGATCTGCTGACTGACCCAAAGGCTGAGCTCTATCCAACTCTGTTGGATTCACTTTTCAAACATGTACTTAAAATCACTATTGTTACTCTTTGCCAAAGGGAAAGATTAAGTACTATTTTAAACCTTTAGTTAAGTGTCTCTTCATTAACACATTCCATATACTTTTACCCCTGATCTTCCTTTCCTGTAAAAACAAGAAAACTTGCAGATAAGAAATCCATCAGCTGAAGTTATTGTCTTTTCCTTACTTTATTAAATAAACATTTAGAGTTTTCTATAGATAATACAGCATTATTCATATTATATTGTTTGATCCACCCTTTGAAAAGGGGTGAAAAGAAGGTGCCACCCTAACCACTAGAACTTCCACTGGTGTTGTTGGTAGTCAACCACGTCACTGATATAGAATAGGCAATTTGTTAAAAAAGGTAAAATAAATACTATTTGTCTATGAAGAAAAAGGCTTCATCCTACAATGTCCTACTACTGAATGTCACTAAATACTCCATTAAGAAAATCCTTAAATCCTCAAGTAAAGAACTGATTTATTTTGAGTCATCACTCTGCAGTACAACAAATAGTTTGTTTTTGAAACAGCTACCGATGAAATTCCATTGGTCGACTGAGTAAGCTAATAGCTTTAATAATTCTATCTGGCATGCAATGGAATTATTGAGTTTCTTCCACCTCTCTCAAGAAATCCTTTCATACAACAAAAGGAAGAAGTGTATAAATAAGCACCTAAAACTCTAAAGTAACATTTCTACATATACACTGTGAATATCAGTAATGTAAATCATAAACGTACAATACTTTATATGGTAATACATGCATTTCTATTACTGCAGTATTTAAAATTTATTCTCTTTTTTCTCTTTCCCAGAAAAAAAAAAAATACACACACTGCTGTAAATCTGCTCAAAAAGGCCAGAACATTTGTAGGTAAGCACTTGCAAAAAGCATACGTCTCAGTGTGTACATATAACATTATACCATTCACATTCTTAGACATTAACACCAAGAAAACTCATCAGAACAGTAAACCAGACAGTGAGACTCTAATAATAACAACGGCAATGGAAAAGCCTAGCATATAATGTTTTTATAGACTTGGGAGATCCTGCCACTAACCCAGGGGGTGGGAAGAGGGTCTGGATCATGACATAAAACCACCACATTGTTAGCTGGCCTTTCCCCAAGCAGCTGCATGAAAGAAGTCTTGGTAAAAAGTCACACAAAGAATGCTGTTACACAGCATTCCTGATCATCATCCACTGGAATCAGATTTCAAAGTAACAACTTGTATAGCAAAATCAAATCTTTTAAGCTTAGTGAAAATTGTAGAAAAAGATTACTGCAAGATAACTAAATGTGAGATGCACTATATTAGGTACAAGTGAACAATTTGCTTAAAAAACAGACTGTATACTCAGTATTGTGAGAAGATAAAAGAACTGGGATTCAAAAAGCTATAATCAGTCCAAATGGTCATGATTTTATTTCCTCCTCCCTGAGTGTCAAAAATCCAAAGGAAATTACTGCAAAAGGGAAAAATTACTGAACTGAAAAGCCCAAAACTGCCAAATACCAAGAGTTCTCGAGTACCTTCAAACAAATGCTCACTTGTTGCTTCTCTGTTTTTGAAAAAATGTGTTTGTATTTTATCCAACTACTAATCCACTTACCAATCCACCAAGCTAAAGGAAAATTAATCCTTCAACAGCCTTCTTAAACGTAAGACAGCAAATCAATAAGCAACTCATATATGTATCAGGTTTCCTCATTTCAAAAAACTTTTACATTCAGTCATGTTTAAAACCACAATGGTTCCCCTAAATGAACATAAATACCAAATTTACCTACAAATTCTGTCAACAAATATATTCAGAGAGAAAAGTTCCTTTTATGATTCAATCTTACTTTTCTACTTTTAGTGTCAATAAGAATAAATAATTTTTTTTTAAAACAGGTAATAGCCTAACAGAATTTCTATAATTCCAGTCTCTGAACACTGAAAAAGTCCTACTGTTTATGTAAAAATGAAATCCACATGCAGGAAGGATTAATTTTGGTTCACAAAACTTAACCATAGCCCTAAGACAGTCATAGATATTAGGCAGACAAAATATTAAAACTTATTCAAAGCTAATTCCTAAAATTTCTTACAAATACCCTGCTCATAACTGTGCAATGTCCTATTACTCTTAAAAATTAATTAAATCAAATACGTAGCTAAATACAGCCAACTCCTAACAATCCTAGGACAGATAAACCTGCTGACTGATAAACCACACCACAGATTCAGTCCAGACTCCACTCGGCTAAATCCAAGAGTATTGTTTCCAAGAGCTGCGCAGGTGCAGGAGCAGAATGGCCACTTTCACACTGTGCAGAGACTGAACAAGCCCGTGCAAACGGACCTTAGCTACTCCTGCTCAAGGTCAGTTCAGGTCTCTGACAATGGAAAGCACAGGAGGGACACTGAATGAGACTAGGACATATTCCACACAAATCCAGACAGAATTCTCTCGGCTCACTTCAGGTTCTGATTACAGCACCAGTAGCTGCCATCACCAAGCCAAGAAGAGGCAGGCATCTGTGTACTCTCCAAAGTACCCAAAAAAGTTATGGGAAGAGGTACAGGAAATGTGAGGGCAGAATAATTGGCCTTTGCTACTCCAGTTTGCAAATTCCAAGTGGCAACAAATTAAACCACAAGGTAACAGGTTCAAAAGAAAGCTACAGACACTGATCAACTGCAAAACGCCTTGCCACACGTTATGGACACTAATACAGAGGGAACATTTCAATACTGTGATGGACTTGTCTTCCATTAAACACAAAAATACCATGTCTGGAGCAAGAAGTCCCGAAGCATAAATGCTAGTAGGCTGGGAAACTATTCTGAGAAGGCACACAAGACCCTTCTCAAGAACCTAGTTCACAATGACAAAGAGAGCAGGACAAATGTTGATTGGCCTCCATGATATGTTCCCCTCCTCTTCCTATCTCAGGCTGTCACTTTTAAGTTCTCTGTAAAATCCATGACAGTACTGCTGCAATAATGCCATATTTAGGGAATAACTGAAAATTGTAATTCTGACACTGGAGTACACACATGAATCTGATAAGCACAACTAAAGCAGAGTCAGACTCCAAACAAAAATATAAAACCTGAAAAGCAAATCTAAAGAAATTGTGAGCTCCAGCAAACGGTCAGATAAGCAGCAAAAGGCCAGTAAAAGGAGGGGGAGCAGGAGGAAGAATGCACACAAAGGAACCTCACACCATGTGGGGGGGTGGGAGGGAGGGACAAAAAACAAAATACCAACACCAACACAACCACACCATATGCTACCATAATATATAGTCAATTGATTATATTTATAGTCAATTAATAATAAAAGCACAAGTTTGATTCCCAAACTACTGTAATACATGCAGTGCCCCAGAGTTCTTAAATGCAAGATAACACCTTTACAAAAGAGCTCTAAGATTAGGCTGCCTTCAGTTACAGGTGTGCAACTAACTTAAGACAGCTAATGTACAGGCTGCTGCTAAAAGAACACTCCTGACCATTCCTTCTATCACCATTAGCATGGGCAGCTAGGTCAGAGAAGTTTTCATGTAGCTGAAAAGGAATGCAGGGGCAGAAAAAAGGGAAAGTTTTAAAAGCTAGTACCTTCACAAAAGAGGAAACAATGTATAGCAAGGACCCTCATTGCAGTAACAGCATCTTACTGCAGGTTAAGAAAATCATGGAATGGGGCAGTAAAAGCTCAGTACCTCATTAATTAATTAATTAATTAATATTCCGAACATAAAAGAAATTACAGTACCTTCAACACCCAAAACACAGTCCTTCACCTTATTATAAAGCAAATATACAGAAGCCTGTTAAAAAACACTAGAGGAGCACATACAGGCTAAACTATCTGTATATCCAAAACAAAAAGCACAGTTTTTTTCTGGCTACAAAATGAAGTTATTTGTTGCCAGAAGGCAGAAAGAAGAAAAACCTTATACCACTAACTTAAAATCAGCAATTTTTTCTCTTGTTCTGAAAAGCTAAGACTATTTAATTATTTCTATACTTTGAGAAAGACAGCATAATTACAAGTTTATAAAGCTAGATCCTTACAAGGTTTCACCAGAAATATTTGTTTCCAAGTTTCTTCTCAAATACCTACATCTTTTTATAATTTGCTTAGCAACAAAAAGTGTAACAGCATTAAAAAAAATTAAGTATTAACCTACTGAAAATGCCTTTTTCAACTGACAGGCCCATTATCTGATCTTCAACAGTATTTCTTTAAGTCTAAAAATCTTCTGGCATAATCTCTTGTTAGGCAACCCTTTGAAAGGAAAGCTTCAGGTAAGAATGCAGATTTCTGAAATGCAACACCAGTCAAAGTATTTGACCGAAAGTATTTATGACTAAAGGTGCACATCCTTCTGTAAAACTATTATTTAAAGGACATTTGGTCCACCAAGTAGAATTTGCTGTTTTCAACACCATGGACAAGATCTGTTACAGAAGCTGGGTATTTTCAGAAGAAAATATAAATTCTTAAGCCTCTCAGCTATGAAATTTTCAGTATAAAGCTTTCACTGATGAAAACGCTTGGGTATTAAAATTATAGTACAGTGTTACACCTTTGCTGTTTAAAGCATTTCAATCTTACAGAGTAATTCACTTTCAGACAATTACTTATAATTACAATTAACAGAGCCACAAGATAGCTAACTAACAGGATGCTCACATCTTTGATGCACACTATTAAAGTTCTCAAGACTTCATGCAAAGTTTCAAGACCACCACAGACAACAGCAAAGCATTCCCAAATACTACTTTCAGTATAAAACCAGAAAACACTTCAGCTACTACATACTTCACAAATTTTACTGTATATTTCAAGACATCTGAGGCTTTCTTATTACAATTTCATAAAAAGAAAGTGTCCAGCTGCCATTTCTAAAGAAATTAATTCAACATTGCATGTATCAATATGAGAGGAATACTAAAGATAAGTAAGACTTAAGTACTGGGCACTAAGTTCAGTGATGTGTTTGAGTCACTAAACTAAAATGGTAAACCTAGAGCATAGATATAGATACATATATATGAACAGAGCAGTCAAAGGTACACAAGGGAAAGGGTAGATCAGCACAAAAAACATGAGCAGGCCCTGCGTTCCTGCAACTCAACAGCAACAGAAATAGCAAAGCTGCATCAACACTAAAGCTAAGATATAAATTAGCTAGACTATTATGTACACAGCATAAAATCTGAGGAATACAATTTACATAGACTGTCCAAGTAAATTCCAGAATACAGATCATACTTTCTCCTCTCACAAGAGAAAGGGCTCAGTATCAAAATGACCAGGCTATTTACAGATAGATGATGGATGGGAATTTAGAAATACCTACTGGAAAGAAAAGGCAGCATTCCAAAAGTGATTGAAAAGTTAATTGAAATTTCTGCACTCATATCACCCAGCTATTAGTATAACATAATCAAGACAGAATATTCAGTGGAGACCTTCACTAGCAGTTCTACTCAGCAGGAGCAGAACTAATGATAACCTGAACAGTGAAATTAGAAAGATGCAAGGGAGAGGTAATCACTACTGCAACTTTCCAGCTCTAACTTCTTTGTTACAGAACCTATTAGTAAATCAGGCATGAAAGAGTCAACCTATGAAAATGCACTGATGCATTCAGTCTGGGCTGCAGACATAAAAATTCCACTTTTCTCCATGAATGGTACACTTTCAACAGCTTTCTATAAATGCTCAGGCTCCAACTAAATACACATAAAATTCATCCATTTCACCCATTAAACCTTATGTTAAAATGCAGTTTTTCTACTGTAACTTTTTTCCTAAAAACGAAACTAAGAATAATGGTAAGATGTCCTCAAAGTAAATTGAACCTAAAGTGGACAAATAAGGGTTACTGTAAAATAGTTATCTCTTTAGAAAGCAGTCAGTGTTTTAATTTATGTTTAGGATCCCTATAATTTTTTTTCCACAGATTTATTTCCCTCATACAAAATAAGAGAGTTCACAAAAAGCAAGAATAAAACTTACCCCCATTATCTGTTCTCTTTAAAGCACCATCCTTATGAGGGCATAATTCACATCTCTAGGAAAAAAAGCAAAAATAAAATAAAAAAAATGGAATGATCACAGAAGCATTGAAAAAGAAACCACACACATTAAAACTTATCTGATATTAAGGAAGTAACCATTCTTTAAAAGTGAATGGGTGTGTTTCCCCTTAACCTTTACTCGAATATTAATGTTAGTTTGTGAAAAATAAAGCTTTCTCCACCAGATCTTTAAACTATGACACACATTAAAGCTGCTCACAGTTCTACTGCCTAGATTTTCTTCCTGGATTCCACACCCTGGAATTCTGGAGACAAGCCTCCAAAAACTATAGCACAGGGTAGACTTAAATGCCAAAAAGCTTGGGCACAGTCCCTACTGTACTTCCTTCTCCTGGTCTCTCTGTATTGACCAAGATGGTCAATCACGAAAGAAGTGCTGTAGATATGATCAGCACAAGTGCACATAACTATGGTTGTCTACAAAGCCTCTGCTGACTCCCACTTATCCTGAGACATGAAAACCAACCTCACTTTCTGTCTCAGAAAGAGGAGGTCAGAAGTTCACAACTGTAGCAAAACCACACTTGGAAATAAGCAGTTTGATCACAGAATGACAGAATAAGCTGAACTGCAAGGGACCCGCAAGGTTCAAAGCCCAACTCTTAATCCTCCTGCACAGCCCCATCCCAAGAGTGCTGAAGAGTATTGTCCAAATGCTTCTGGACCTCTGTCAGCACTCTTGGTGCTGTGACTACTTCCATAGGGAGCCTATTAAGTGTGCAACCACCCTCCGGGGGATGAACATTTATCTAATATCTAACCTAAACCTCCCCTGACACAACCTCAGACCATTCTCTTGGGCCCTGGCATTGGTCACCACAGATAAGAAATCAGTGCCTGACCCTCCTCTTCCCCACATGAGGAAGTCGTAGACTCCGATGATGTCTTAGTCTCCTCCAAGGTGAATAACCCAAGAGACCTCAGCTGCTCCTCACATGGCTTCCCCTCAATGTCCTTCACCATCCTCAGGGCCCTCCTTTGGACACTCTAACAGTTTAATGTCCTTTTTATATTGTGGCACCCAGAACCGCCTCCGGCACTCGAGGTAAGGCCGCCCCAGCTCAGAGCAGAGCGGGACAATTCCCTCCCTTGCCTGGCTGGCCATGCTGTGCCTGGTACCCACCCAGGACAGGGTTGGCCCTCCTGGCTGCTAGGGCAGTGCTGGCTCAGCTGGCTCATGTCAACTTGCCAGTGATCAGCACCCCCAGGACCTCAAAGGGCTGCTCTCCATCCTCTCATTCCCCAGTCTGTCTGTACATCCACAGCTGCCCCATCCCACGTGGAGAGTCTGGCATTTGCCCTTCTTAAACTTCATACTGTTGGTAATTGCCCAGCCCTCTAATTTATGAAGGTCTCTCCATAGGGCCTCCCTGCCTTCAAGGGATTCAACAGCCCCTACCAGTTTTGTATCATCTGCAACCTTGCTTAGCATCCTTTCCAGTCCTGGGTCAAAGTCATCTATGATGTAATAGTCTTTCAACATACACCAGGATCACAACAGAACAGTTTTTCTTCCATCACTGACTCCTTTCAAGTTCCTAATATCATGTTTATATATGTGTCCTAGAGCATGTGAACCAATTCCAAATTAGAGATGACAGAAATTACCAGATTTGACACAAGTTCCACTTAAAATGCTCCAAATTACAAGTACAGAAACACCACTATACAGGATCCTACACCTATAAATCACCATATTACAACCTTTATGTATTTCCAGATTAGGGACAACTCAAAGCATACAAACCTAATAATCTTAAGCAAAACAAGATCATCAGACACAAACTTAACACCATATCCTTCAAACAGAATGGAAACCCTGTTCTTTTGGCTGTTCCCTGAACAGTGCTATTCTCCATTACCAGCTAACTGACAACACAACAGATAAAGGAAGCTATGACACTAGAAGTGCCTCAGAAACAGTTTGTGCAAACTTATTTGAGGAACTAGAAATTCCATTCCTGAAATTCATATGGTTAAAGTATATCTTGAGGACTATCTTAACCTGTAAATTTTTAAGACTATCTTTCTCCATGTGTAAAAAATTTTATATTAGCAGCAAAGAGGCATTAATGGAGGGTAAATTAGAAAAAAAATTCTATTATTTTTTCTCAGTGCACTGGCGTAGAGAGCTGCACACAGAAAGAAGAATCTATAGGATTACAGCCTTCTTGCTTCACTCTTCTCTCACACTCACTAAAACGATCAGCAATTTATTGAAAGTCAGCATTAAGTCTTTGGAGAAACTTAGATATAAAAGTGACAGAAAACATCTTAATCATTCTGCAAGTTGCCTGCAGACTTGGATCATTACACTTTTTTTTTTTTTTTTTTTTGTCAAGACTCTGAAATGAACTACTTGGTTCATTTTAAACAAAATCCTACATATACAGTATATTTGTGAGCTGTATCTCCACTCAGCTCTCCAGATATTGAATACTCAAGTGCTGAGAGATACACAGTAGCAACAGTTTCATTTCAGTGAATTTCTGATACACTCAGTCAGATTCCTAATGAAAGAAGCTTGGTATGTATCGATGGTCACAGTGGAATAAAGTTTGCTCCCACAGCAAAGCCACAAGCTGGCAGCTTAAAGCCAATGAGACAAGATGATGTAACTGAGAGAAGCTGTTAACAGCTTCTACCTTGCCCCACCTCTGCAAGCCTATGGAAGTCTGACACACATTCTTCTCTAGTGGCAAAACCAGTTTAGGAGGTTCTCCCCTTCACCTCCCCCTCATTAATTTCTCCCTCAGGTACTGACACAACTATCTGTAGGGCTGCCTCTTAGAACATATCCGTGAAATTGAATGAAATAAACATCTTAACATCTTTAATTCAGGTCATATAACAGATGCAATTTAAGTATAATCCCACAAACAGTTCCATCAACAAAACTTAAATCAGGGAGCCACAGCACTGCAGCACCAGAAATTAAAGAACTAGCAAGCTTCTTGTGCAAACCTTATCACAAAATAAATCAAAATTATCATAGGACACTAAGGTGCAATGACTTGAGCCAGCCCTTTTTGCAGAAGAGGTCCTTTATGCAGGCTCCATTCAGTCTCATCAGCTTCACCTGATTTGTCTCCTATGTCTACAAGGACTCAGGTCCCTCATTAATCGTCTGCAGTCCTGGCTGCAACCAGTCAGAGGAGATGCAAGACAGAAAACTGGAGGAGAATGCTTTGACAGTGGAAGAAAACTTGAGTGCAGAATTGCACTCATCTCTCACGGTGCTCACAATTGGTTATTCCGCAAAGATATTTGCACTTTGATAACAAAGAGCACTTCTGGTGCCATGAAATCTGGCTACAATCTGCAATAAAGTAACACCCTAGTACGCTAACAGAGCAGACAGTGAGCTGGAGCCCTTCACCCTTTCTCTGTATTAGGAACCTAACTAGTTCCCAGCCTCAACATTCTCAGATTCCATTACCCATTTCTGCTCTGTCAAGTTTCAATACACACCACATAGTAAAAGCAGGAGCTTTGCCAGGTGGGAACAGTGAATCTCATGCCTTAAGACAAGCAGCTAGAAGAGATTATTTTTTTTTCTTTAAACTAACACTTTATTACTAGTTCTAAAATGGATGGACTAATATTTTGATCTTTTTATCATGCATGTTGATGATGCAACACAGTATATGGAATAATCTGATGATCCATACAGATGGTCTTTAATATTTGAGAACATGGACCATGACAGGGCTCTTTTCTGCAGTTGTGTGTTCTAAGTTTGATCTCTGGCAAGGGATTTCTGACACAGATTTATTGTCTGAGCATTCAGAAACACTGTGGGGAATTTATAACCAGCTGTGCAGGGCAGAGGGAGTAGGTAGCAAGAGCAGATACAACACCTACAAGATATCATAGGACAAATAGGGCAAACCGCTATGACAGATCAACAATCCAGATAAACATCATTAGGTTAAACAGTGCAAACATGAACACTACAGAGGCCAATTGTTACCCTAGAGAATAACAATGTCCTCTCGTGTGCTAAAGGGCACCAGTCCAATACAGGGAGGTGCAGCAGCACATGTGGGTTGTAGGTACAGGCAGCTGAATTAGATCTGCATAAAGATACAAATACTGACTGAAGGAACACAATGAAGTTGTAGAAAATGACATCATCCTTTTCCTTCCTGTCCTTACACAGTGTAAGGACATCTCACTTTTGCAGCTCTTTGGTGGGAGAGACTAAGTTCATGGATCTAGCTTCTGTCCATGCAGAACTAGGGTGAACTCTCAGCAGGAATGGCTTTGGACTACGAGGTCTCCTGGAGAGGACTAAAGTGAAACCAATTTCAAAGCTGTGAAGCTGGAAGAGTCTGACAGCATGATTGTCACAACTCACTTCTGAGCTACATAAACAGCAACTTAATTAAGTAAACTAAGACTGATCCTACACCTTTAGCATTCAGGCGAATTGAGATTGCCTGGGTCTGATGAAAAACCCATTGCCTCCTGAGGAGTCCAGTCTTTAAACATCACCCAGCAGAGAACTAAAATCAGAAGCATGAGAGATCCATGCAGAAAAAGAAAAACTTTTTATCTCCTCACCATTATTTAAAAAGTAAAAATAAGCAAGAAGAAATAAAGAACTGAAATAATAACATCAACAACAAGAAAAAAAATTTAAAAAAAAGGAAAAGAACAGAGGTGTCCACTAAAGATACTCATCAGAAAAAAGTTGCAAAAATGGAAGACCAAAGTAAAACAAGAAGCTAAATAATTCCAGCTTCCCATACTGAATCAGTTACAGTCCAACTTGGCTCCACTACATTGTGGTATAAAGTGTTCTTCCTCGATTCTAGATAAATACACCTTTCTGTTTTAACCAGGACTAAGAGCTACCTTAACCAGCATTAGGTAACATTAAACAAATACTGTTTTTCAAGTCTTTTTGGTAAACCTAGCTATACCAATTTTTCAACTGGAAAGGCATAGAGAAACTGATTCAATCCAATAGACTATCTTATTCATGTTGAAATGAAGGGCAAGAGCAAAAGACACATGGTAAATAGGGAAGATAAAGAGAGACAAGGACAAGACTATACAAGCAGGAGAGAAGAAAAATAGTAATAGGAATATAAAATTGTTCTTCCCTCAGGGTTCTGAAAATTTGGAGCACATTCATAAAGCATCATCTGTAGACATCCATTATATGCTGTCTCTTGTTATAAGAAAACAAAAGTCAGCGAATTCTTGTGCAAGTAATTTACTGAACTGTGGCCCAAGCTAGGCCATTGGAACCATTCACCTGAATAATGACTGTCAACCAAGTAAAATCCTGCAGGACTGAATTCCCAGCATTGCAATGAGGCAATAAAACGCTTCTTTCAATGTGACCTGTTAACCTAAATACCACAAGATCTACAGCAGATTAAACAGACCACAGTTCCTTAAATTTAGCCAAGACATCAGGCTGCAGTTCCAGCTTACTTTACTACAGGCTCACTTTAAGGTAGCATAATTGCACTGTGCTGCCAGAAGATCACTGACCATCGCCTGCTGTGTCCTTTCTACTGTCTTCCTTGCTCTGGGAAAAGCATTCACAATTGACTATATGGAAATCCTAACGAGTAACTTAAGAATTTTTTTTTTTCAGTCAGATCACTTCTCTGAGCCACCTTTCCATAAGGCTACAAGAACAACAACAGATAACAAATGTAACAGGAACACAGACAGGTGGTCAGGAAAGGATATAAGTGATATAACTACATTATTTGCGCATTATCTACACTGGCTACAAATCAGAGTGGCAGTCCAACCAACGGCCTTACAGAAACAAAGGTAAGAAAAAACCAAAGAAAGAACGAAAGAACAAAAATCAAAAGAAAAAAAGCATATACTTGAAACAGACTAATTTTATGTTGGTAGCAATACAGACAGATTTCTTGCTCAATTTTGTTTTGATATTTCCCTGACATTCATGTATTTCAAGATTTTCAACATGCATCAGCCATATATGCAAAATGTTGCATTTGGAATCTTAAATTCCCTGTCAAGATGCATATACTCAGCACGACACACTTCCAGAACAGTTTTTATTCTCCAAAGTGCATTTTGATAACAGAATTACTGTTTCATACTGCTTGAAAACAGGAGAAAAAAAAAAACAACAAAACCCCAAGTCCCAACAGTATTTAACTGAAAGAAACAACTCTATGAGATTGCAATACATGATCCATGAAGTTAGAAATAACAAAAACAGCAAGTTACATACAATCAGCAGCATAACAGTTCCTGAACTCAAACACTCAAGCTCTTCTAATTTTTTTTTTCATCAACAGGAGTTAAAAGTTATCAGACAAAACATTTTGTTCTGCTGCTCCTGTTAATCACTAAACAAACAGAAGAATAGTTAAATCCACTTGTGGCAATTTTAATTCACATTTTAGTGAAAACATGAGCTGGAAGACAGAAGCAGAGAACAGAACAGAGTCCCCCATAATCCAGGAGGAAAATTGTCAGTGACCTGCCATGCCATTTAGACAGCCACAAGTCTATGGGGCTGGATGGGATCCACCCAAGGATACTGAGAGAGCTGGCAGAAGAGCTTGCCAACTCACCAGCAGCCCTGGCTAACCAGGGAGGTCTCAGCTGACTGGAGATTAGCAACTGAGACACCTATCTAAAAGAAAGGCTGAAAGGAAGATCCAGGGAATTGCAGGACTATCATCCTAACTTCAGTGCTGGAGAGGTCATGAAGCAGATCACTTTGAGTGCCATCACAGGCATATGCTGAACAACCAGGGAAATCAGGCCCAGCCAGCATGGGCAGGTCCCGACTGACCAACCTGATCTCCTTTTGTGGCAAAGTGACCCACTTAGTGGATGTGTGAAAGGCTCTGGATGTGCCTACCTGGACTTCAGGAAAGCCTCTGACACCATTTCCCACAGCACCTCCTGCAGAAACTGGCTGCTCATGGCTTGGCCAGGTGCTCTGTAGGACAGGTAGAGAACTGTTGGGATGGCTGGGCCCACAGGGTGCTGGTGAATGGAATCACATCCAGTGGTGCTCCTCAGGGCTGGCACCAGTTCTGTTTAATATCTTCAGCAATGATCCACATGAGGGGAATCCAGGGCCCCCTCAGTCAGTCTGCAGACACACTGAGTTGGGTGGGAGTGTTGATCTGCTGGAGGGCAGGAAGGCTCTGCAGGGGATCTGGACAGGCTGCATTGATGGGCAGAGGCCAGAGGTCTGAGGTTCAACAAGGCCAAGTCCCCGTGCCTGGTCCTGCCCTTGGCTCACAACAACCCCTGCAGTGCTACAGGCTGGGGCAGAGTGGCTGCAAAGATGCAAGTTGGAAAAGGACTTGGGGGTGCTGCTCAACAGCAGCTGAACATCAGCCAGCAGTGCCCAGGTGGCCAAGAGGCCAATGGCATCCTGGCCTGGATCAGCAACAGTGTGGCCAGCAGGACCAGGGCAGTGACCATCCCCCTGTACTCGGCACTGGTGAGGTCACACCTGGAATCCTGAGTCCAGTTTTGGGACCCTCACTACAAGAAGGACATTGAGGTACTGGAGAGAGTCCAGAGAAGGGCAATGGAGCTGGGCAAGGGCCTGAAGCAAAAGTCTGATGAGGAACAGCTGAGGGAGATGGGGATGTTTAGCCTGGAGGAGGCTTGTAGCTTATCTACAAACTGCACATCTCTGTGTTCTCAGATAAGGGGTGCAGCAAAGTGAGTGTCAGTCTCTTCTCCCAGGTAACAAGTGACAGGATAAGAGGAAATGACCTCAAGCTGCACCAGAGGAGGTTTACATTAGATATTAGGAAAAAATTCCTCACTGAAAGGGTGATCAGGCCGATTGGAACAGGCTGTCCATTGAAGTGGCAAGATCACTATCCCTGAAGTGTTCAAAAGGCATGTGGATGTGGCACTTATAGACACAGTTTAGTGTTGAACACAGTGGTACTGAGTTAACGGCTGGATTCAACAATCATAGAGTTTGTTTCCAACCTTAACCATTAGATGGTTCTATGACTTCTCTAAACTCTTAGGACTTTTTTTAAGACTAACCTAGAAGGAAAGAGTCAATTACCAAGCCTTTTATTGCTTTACTTCTGAATTTTCTTTCAAATACATCTCTTTTACAGCACACCATGCTGTATTTCTGTGCATATCAAAATGTACTAACTCAACACACTTTCTCAAAGCACAAAGACATATTTAGAAAGGTAAGCAAAGCAACTGATCAGAGGGTTAGTTTCTAATCGATGGCTTTCCAACTGGCAGCCCATGATGCTCTTAGCAGCCCTGACTCCCACTTATCAGTAGCTGCAGAAGCTTGCAGCAGAAATGACTGTGTCCAGATACTCATATCCCAAGTTCTATGGTACAGCTTCACCTGCTTTCACCAGTGTTCCATAACATTTTGTCTCACCCTTGGGTGTTACCGGAAAAAATGACACCTGTAGAAGTCACCTGTAATATTCTTTGTTATATCTAAGATGATCTTTCCCAATCCTACGGATTTCAAATATGCTAGGTAGTCTTAAATACTACTAATTCAAATAATACCCTAATAATATCTTAATATGGATTTCAAAACTGGTTTAAAAAGGTCAAGATCTTGATATGGGTAGTTATTTTAGTTAAAGCAAAACAATTTAACGCTGGCAAACACATAACTATTGTTGTCAAAAACATAAATATTCTGAGAAATGAAGACTATTCAAAAAACCGCACTGAACACAAAGTTTATTAAAAATCACATCTAGAGTTCCAGTTATGCCAATGCTGTACATACATCATCCAACCTGTACATAACTATTTGAAGTTTATTCACTTCTTTCAATGAAAAATTATCTTCGGAGGTCAAAACGTTCTTGTTATTTATTTTCCTTCTCCCCTAAAGGATCTGAAATTAGTATTTCATTTTCTCCAGGGGAAAGAATACTATATTTTCTAATTTCCTTTTATACTTTCCATGTTCCTCTTACCCTAGTGTGTTTTCATCAATAGAAAAAGAATATAAAAGCAAAAATATAAAACATGAACATTGGAATGAAAACACTGAAGATAGGAAAAATTCTCTTTTCCCCCCAATAAAGCTGGAAAAATTTGGTCTAACTTAGTGATTAATTCATGTTAGGTTCAGAAAAATACGGTATTGAACAAACGATGTAAACACAGCTCTGTCTATAGAGAAACACCACATTCTAAAGACAGCTCAATGAAAGTGTGCTAACTGAAATTAAGAACCACAGACAACTAGATTATAGTTAATAGAAAACCTAACTCAAATTTAGCTATCTACAGAAAAACAAGTACCTTAGAGCCTACAAGGAACAGTTTTTGCAAAACTAGACAGCAAAAAGAAAAACTCGCAGACAATCTGCAGAGTCATGCAAATTGGCAGCACTGCTGCCAAGATATTTTTATCTGGAAATTTAGATCTTTGCATAAATTATATCAATAGATGCAAGTCTACAGGTAGGTAGCACAAGAACAGATCCAGCAATAGGATAGGCTCAGACTGCCCACATCTGCATCTGCTGGCCACAGCTTACCCCCAGCCCTCAGAATGCAGTGACATCTCATCTTTCTATTCTCTGCTTCAAGCCATCTTCAGTGAAGCAAGATCACTACTGCCAACGTACAAAGACTAATCAGGGAAGATCAACATCTCAGCCCTTGAAGCCTCCAGAAAGTCCAGTAAAACTCATAAGCATTTCCAGCAGTTGCTGAAAATTACTGAACTTCTACTCACACCAAACTTAGGCTATCTTCCTACACCAAATGTTTATACTCTCATATTTTACTGATAATTTCTTTCATGCTTTTACTTTAAAACCAACTAGGTACTATGAAAATTCCCATTAGAGTTTCTTTTTATTCTTTTTATTTTAACGTCCATGCTTTGTAATACTTGTCTTCTTTATTTTTCTTCTGTTCAATGCTGTAAAAAGGATGAGCTGCTTTAGCAACACTTGACACAGCCAAAGAAGAGACTTCTATCTACAAAACCAAACCCACACTTCCTTATTTACCAGTTTCTAAACTACAGTGGGATAGCAATATACTTTATAAATATTCTCAACCTATGGTATCTTCAGACCTTATAAATCCTATGTAAGCCTTATAAACTCACAAAATACCCACTTTCACTATTTTGATCTAAATGACTCTATAAAGATAGCTTACAACCATGCCATGATTTGAAGCTAAAGTCAGCAAGGAGCTAACTACACAATTTGTCAAATACCGAAAAAGAGGCAAATTAAAGTTGCAATGCTTCACTATGATTCACACCAGACTCCAGCATTCATAAACCACAATGAAGAACCAACAGGAATCAAAGTATCTTCTGCCACATCCAAGAATCCCCAACTGGCTGACATCACTAATAGAGCAAACGAATGCATGCTGTCAGTACTTCTCTTCCAAAGTGCTATGTTCTGCAACTTGACAACTTAAGAAATTAAGTCATCTTCATCTTCAAATAACCATTTCTTGATGCTGACAAATTTGCCAAATCTCTGCCCCATCTCTATTCAGTCATCTGTCCCAGGAGAAGGAAAGAACTTTTTTTTTAAAGCAGACAGTTGACAGGTAGAAGAAAAATAGACTGACTACCTGAAGCATTTTGGGGTTAATACCTGGATAAATTAAAAAGACTCAACCTAAATCTTTTTATGAAGGCATCAGATAAAAATATATGCAGATTCAGTTAGCTCTGTCAAAAATATCTACTATAGATAATAAATTTGTAGACTATGACAAGAAGATTAGAGGCACTCAACATGCAAATCAGCATTCTTCCAAGACCATCCCCTCAGTACTACAGGTGACATTTAGTCATACTTTCACTCAGTGAGGTATGTAAGGTAACTGGAAGTGAGATAATGTAGAGTACAATGTAACATAGTGATGACACAAAGCGTCTTATGGATCTAGCTACTCCAACTTTGCAAGTCCAAAACCATAAATCTCCTACCATATACTTAAGACTTGTAAGCCCTGCTAGATGTTGCAAGAATCCAAATTATAAACATACATAAAGTTAAAGATTCACACATTGATCTTCAATATAAAGCATCAGAAGGCTGTGAGAAATGCCTGTCACATTTGGCTGCATTCCCAACTAAACATCCAATTTTTTTTTATCATCTTGAAAGTATGCAACTGACCCAATTCAATCTACATGAAGAATATACCGTATACAATGGCTCATTTCAATGATCTTCTGCAACATACCACAGTTTTATCCTAAAAATTCCTAGCTATAAAACATTAGCATTAATTCTTAGCAAGGCTTCTCTTACGAGTTGAGGAACTCCTTGCTTATTTCAGAGACTTCTTCTGCCAGTGAATACAATGAAACAAACAGTCATAAAATATTTCCACATAAGGATTATGCAATTCCTGTAAGGGAAAATGTTTCATTCTAGCCTCACTTTGGTTAGTAATTTTGCCAAAGAACCTTTGGACTATTTACTGAAGTACCTGTTATATTGACATCTATGCTAAAAAATTTTCACTCAAGTAGTACTTGAATGATGTAACACTGTTTTAAAGCCTGAATACTCTATGTAATCGTAATCTGCATTATGTAATTATAAACTACTGCACAAATTACATGTACATTTCAGTTTACTGTAGCTAATGAAAACTTAGAAGAAAAGTTGCAGACCTTTTCTCTGCTGTAAGAAAGTGCTTCAGGTAAGTTTGTGAACTTGTCTGTGTATTTACAAACCTAGTAACAAGTATGCATACAAGCAGGGAAAAATGCAGTACATAGAAAAAAGGAAGAAAAAAAAAAAAGCATGAAGGAAGCACAATCAGAAATGGCATTAATACTCCCACTTTGAAACAGCAGGGAAGCACACAGAAACTGTACTGCACTTCTGCAGCACCTTCACCACTTGTACTTCTAACCTTGAAGACCAGAAACTGCAATTCTCTCATATTTTGAGTTGCAGTACAGTAAGGTTTTAGGTCTGTATTCACTACATACACCATCAAAATATGCACAGGAAAAAAGTATTTTCTCATACTCATGAAATGCAAAGCAAACAACACTCACCTATCTATGTAATGGACAAGAAACACACATCACTCAATCAATAGTATTTCAAAATAAAAATTTTCACCTTCACCACAATCAGAACAACACAAAGTCCCCACAATCATTCCACTTTTTTCTCTAATTCTGTTCAGTCCAAGTTTTGCCTGCTACCTCCCCAATTACTTTCCTTATCCTGACTTCCTTATGCCCCATCTGTGGAAACAAGACACACCATGTTAAGTTGAACCTGGCTGGATACCAAGTGCCCACCAATGCTCTCTGTCACTCCCCTCCTCAGCTGGACAGGGCACAGAAATTGAAGAAAAGGCTCCTAGGTCAACATAAAGACAGGGAGAGATCACTCACTAGTTACCAGTTTCTGGCAGCTTTTGAGAGAAATCTCTCCTGTAGGCCCCTTATTAACAAAATCTTGTCACACAAACACAATAAAATATGTTCTACCTAAATATCCTTAGGCAGACTTTTTATTCAAGATATGCAGCTACAAACTAATATTTAATGCCTTCTAAACTGCCATCATTCATAAAAGCCAGACAAATAACAAAAGCAACAGATCAATTTTTCTGTAGTGCATTCAAAACTAAAGCAATTCTTCTAGTAATATTTGTTACGATATTCTTAAAGTAGCTGTACTAATATTCTTACATAAAGAGTACTTTTAGTAAAAATATGGATACACATTAAAGAAACATTAATTTCAACATTAAGAATTATTTCAAGGGGTATCTTCAAGGAGACTGCACAGTATATTAGTATATTATACTGATGTACAGTACTCAAATTGAAAAAAAAAAAAAAAAACAGCAAGTTTTCTTCTAAAATAAAGTTTAGTTCACCTGTACTGTGACCACATTTATCAACACTCATTCTAGTTTACAGATACAGGTGTTAATAAGTACAGATCCCACTCCCCTGCAGGCAGCCTGCTGAGCCAGAAGTGTCAGAGCTCTTATCACAAACGTGTCTGCATATCGAAAAGCTGCATTCCTAGTTCCTCCTTATTTGCCTTTTTCTGTTTAGGCAAAAGGCAAATAATACTGCACCTATGCTTATTTTACACTACATAAATGCTGGGGTGAGGTGCGAAAGCATGGATATATCAAACAACTCTTATGAGCAACTCTACAAAGAAAATTTGTAGATCAATGTGATGAAACATTTTTTTAAAAAGAGAATTTGGAGAGAGCTCCAACTCTTGTTGTATTAACAATTTTAAAAAAAATATTAAAATTCAAGTGTTCAGATTCTGGATCATCTGTGCAGCAGATGCAGGTGCAGCTCAGGTCTCGTAGGATAACCAGCAGGAACCTATTGCTATGAGCACACAGCATACCTGAACTGGGTAAACAGTATAGCTGCATTTCTACTGCTCTGAACCTTTAAGTACTGAGTACTGTATGGTCTAAACTTACCCTGTAATGACAGTCCTTTTGTCTCCACACCAAGTTCCAAGAAACACAAGTGCAAGCACAGAGACTCCAGTTATGCCAGCCTGAGCTAAGATACAGATGGATGCTATCTCAAGTCTTATGTGGCTAGCTCTACACAGAGTCACAGCCCCCTCAGCACATTGCCCAGGACTAAAATCCAGGTGGCTTATTAGACAAGCTGTAGTGTCCTACAAATGTGCTGACTCAGTTCTGAACCACAACTACATTTAACTTCATAAGCCACTCCACAAAAAAAAAAATCCACAGAAATACCAAGTGAAAAAAATACCACAATATGACATTAGAGTAATTTGTACCAAGTCCAAACTGATTCTTCCAGATGCAAGGACAGGCTTACAATATTTATACTCCAGTGAAACAGATCAAACAGCATAATGATTCACCTGCAATGCAAGCAATCCAACCTCACATTTAGCATCTGAGCTACACTTTGAGGTAGTAAAACTTCCTGGAATTCTTAACACTTAAGCTCAGTACAGAGATGTCCTGGTCTCTCTGAATCAAGTTGGACTCAGAAGAACAGGACCTACACATAGCTAACAAGCCTGAACAAGCTACCTGTACAAATGGTGAACTCCTGCCTGGTATCTCTATCACACAGATTACTGCAGCTCCTTCATGATGAGTATGAATAGTAGTAGTTTGTAGTAAACCATAAACACATTGTCTATTTTTACGCATTTATATATATAGTATATATAAATATATACTATATTTAAATTATTCTTAACATAAGATCATCAAGGAAGATGTTTGACACCCAGCAGGATTATTATGGGGGGGAAAAAGTCTTTTTGAACAACAGTTGTGCTACAAATCCCAAACTTAGTTCTCCAGTCTTTCTCTGGCTACCAGAACTATCAGCCCTTAGACAACGTACATGCACCATCCAATTTCTTAAGACAGGACCCAAAGTCCCTTATGTAATAGTCCATAGATGAACAACCTCACACAGACTTCAAAATTATTTTTTTCTACATCAATATGTATTTGCCCTGCTTTTTGACTCAGAAGTTCAGGTACAACTGAAGACACCAAAAGGACCCACTATGCACGGTAATAACAGCTGGTGCTGACACAGGCAAAGCTGGGGGCAGTCACCACCCATCTTGAAGAGACTTGAATTTCAAGCTCACCATAGGTCAGTTAAGATAAATGAGCAGATTTAGAGAAAACTAAGATTTTACAAGCAATAGTTAAAAACTTATACAGTGACGTAAAGAGTGAGTACTGGGATTACGATCTTCAATTATGTACTACATAAGTATGATTAAAAACTAAGTATAATTACCAGCCACCTCAATATATCCATTATCCAAACAGTTCAGTTTTATGAAAAGTCACACTTTCTCTCACACACAGAGAAAAACGTAACTCTCCTAGAGCCAAAATTCAGAATGACTTGTCCAGCATAGAGCAGTGCTTTCCAACTAGTAACGGAGCATTCAGCAGCCAAGACGCTGGCTCCCAGCTCACCAACAAAAACAGAGAAGTTAACCAGCCACCACTTTGGTTCCCACCCAGCACGTACCAGCCTAGAGGCAGCCCACAACAGAAAGGGAACACAGTACACGCTGGCGCATAATACTTGAAAGTACATGGGAAGCCACCTGTCCTAGTCTGCTGTTAAGTGAACTTCTTTGGTGACCCACCAACTTACATTATCTGCCCCTGAGTTAGTCCATCTCTTTTCATTGTTAAAGCAAAATTAACTTTAGTGTGAGTAATTAACTGCTGTTGTTTATCAGAATGAATTTATTTGCCCAGCAACTGAAGCTCAAAGAAGATGATCAACCAAGAAACACACTCCAAAAACACACAACACAGACAGCATCAGCATGGAAAATATGCCTTGAGCGCAATACTGAGGTCGTTTAAAAGATTAAAAGTAAGCAAGCAGATGCATTGTCAATGTAATATGGTTAATTTAATTCTGGATTTGTTTATAGGCAAAAAGGCCAACAGAAAAACTAAGCTTCAGTTTCATATAGTGATGATAGGATGTTTACTTTTGTAAGCGTGTTAAAACTTCTGGGTCTGGTAAACTGCTTACTGCAAAGCTCTAGTTTCCATAATGTGGTCAGGGCTTGAGTTTAGTTTCTGAATGGCAAGACACCACAGATGCAGCCACCATGTTTCTAACTCGCTAATATACAAATAGTTGGTAAAACTTCAGCTGTCATATCTCACATGCAATCGGTTTCACCTGAGAACCACTTAAATCTACACTACATTACAAATGGGATTTCTTTTTTCAAAACAGAATCAGTAATCAAACTACTGATCTGAACAGACACTGTTTGGTAGAAACAAAAACAGTATACACCAGGCAGAAAATTCAGTTATCACTGCTTCTTCAGTTCAAACAGCAAAGTAAACTAGTCTATCAAAGCTATTCTCTTGGTAAACTCGAGAAATTTTCATAATGCAGTGAGATACTGTTTATTATAGAACTCTGGACAGTTCTTTTTCACTCCTCTTGCCACAAGAAGCCAGGATTAATTATATACCAACCAAACCACAAGGATTTCCTATCATCCTCTTGTAGTCACCAGCTGTCCTTCTCTCTCCTCTGTATTTTTAACTTTGTTATCAACCTGTATATATGAAACTCAGCAACTGTAAAAAATGCTACTCTTAAAACTTTACACAACTGATGGTCTCACAGGAAAAGAAACAGCCTTTCTTTAGAAAGGGTTCTGATTTTCAATTGACAAATACTTGAAGAGCATACAAAAATCAATCCCTTCCTGCTCCCACTAACAGGCCTGCTTTGGAAGAACTAAGGCATTACCAGGGATTACCCTGGGCATTATGAATACGTTAGCAGCACAAAGTGGAAAAAAACAGAGGAACAAGATTCTTTAGACCTGTGCCAAAAACTCATTCAGCAGTAAGTCTTGTCACCATTTCTATAGCACTTTCTATTGGAAAAGGAAATAGGTACAGCAAACAGGTCATGTAAACACACTGATAGTCACAGACAGTAACTAAAAATTTGGTCTCTGACTCCTCATTTGTTTTTAAAGTTAGAAACAGTTTACACACTGCTCTAAGATGCTGCACCACCTTCTCTAACAATGAATTTTTTTTCAGGGGCAAAGGAACAGCTGAGTCTTTCTAAATATCCTCACTTCTCTTAGTTTATCTTTTGCTGGAAGACAAACTAAGAAGTGCCAAGCAGGAAGAAATGGGATTCTCTTCTTCTAAAAATGCCTGACATCACCCAATTTCATCTAACACACATACAAGTCTGAGCAAAACAAAACCTAATGTAACCATGATAAAAAAAAAAAGCATTATCAGAATACCCAATATCTACCATAAAATAATTAGAAAACCAGAAAGAAAATACTTCTTCAATTCTAAGTATCACACTCCAAGTAAGCATTAGTTTTTGAAATTAACAACATTACTTATTGGGAGTGTTCCTAGACTGAAGCTTTTAACTGGCAATGTAAAAGAAAATTGGACACAGATTTTATTTACATCCTGTAGCTATGTAAGTGTTAAACATACAAAATTAACAAAAACCTACACCATGGACCAAAAAAAAGGATAAAAAATGAACAAGCAAACAAATAAAAAACCCCACCACCTAAGAAATGAAAACCCCACACCCTGACACTGTCAGAATACTTCAGAGACAGTTACATATTTCCACTTTTAAAAAATAAGATAAATGGTCTTTCTGAATAGCATTTAGATGAATTATAACAGAAAGCAAAGCTCTCTTCTGTTATCACTGTAACACTTGGGTCAATGTTACCCACACAAATATTATAACTAGCATTGCTTAATAAACAAAACACATACCACTCTGGCTGCTCTTTCCTGAGATTCACACTTTCTGCAAAACCATGGTCCAGTGGGTACTTGAACAATTCCATAGCAAGCTGTTTTGAACAAGACAAAACATTTCAGCAAACATAAATAGCACTACAATACTAATAAAATGATCTAAAAGAAGCTTACCATTAGTTGACCTCACATAATTTTAATTGTCAAGGAAGCCAAATTGACATCTATACACTGCACATGAAATCCTATCATAGAAGTACAAGAAACTAAGTACAAGCATAGCTTTAAAAACTATGCAGAATTTGTTAAATGAAAAAAAAAAAACATTAGCTTGAAAAGTAACATAACCATTCAAAAGCAGCAATGTTTCATATTTGACCTCTTTTGCTATTCATTTACCTGCAAAACAGGTGAGATGATGGATGCTGACGATGATGTCATTATGAGGTTTTTTAAAGAGAAAATTAAAACTTACAAACCTGAGTTCTTCCTAAGACATTTATTCATACACTTACTATCCAGTTTTCTTACTCTTATAAGTAAATTAACTGGTCTTAAGCAGAAAATCCATAGTAAACTGAACAAAGTTCACTTTTTTACCCCAGTAAATTCACAGAGCTGTAAATACAAACTGAACTGAGAATCAGGACTTGGATTAGTTGCAACTTGAGCCAGGCAACAACATAAATCCTTAGGAAAGAGATTTTCAGACATGTAGATTTATCTGAAAGACAGTCATCTATATTTTTATAGTATATAAAAGCAACCCCAAGAGTTTTTTACAAAATTCCACAGAAAAAAAAAAAAAACAACCAAAAAAACGTTTAGCCATTTGGCAAGACTCATGCTCATGCTTGAAAGCCACTCATCACGCAACCTTGAGAGTTACAGAGAGATCGAAAATACAAGAACACATGCGCTGTGAGTGTACTCTAGTATTTGTATGAGTGAAGCAAGTCACAGGGAACCAAAGAGACAAACATTTTGCTCAAAGATATTCCCAAAGTATTAAAGGTAAGTCAGGCTCAATTCTCAACAATCATACGTTACTTAAAAACAAAAATCGGGTTTAAGAGTGTAAGTAGAAAAAAATATGATTAATTTAAAGTTATGAAGAAAGTTGAGATTAAATTAGCAACTTGTAGTTATTCTATACAAATATATTGATTTTGTGATAGCTTGGAGATGAAAAATAGTAACGTAGTAGTAATATAAAAACATCTGGCTAATACACCTTCATTTCTATGAAGGAAAGTCAATGAAATCATTTCCTATTATATACATACATGTAGTCATATTAAGATCAGTTGTCAGATTTTCAAATACTCTATTCAAGTACCTACAGGCCAAACTATTCTGATAAGCCCTTTCTACTGTACAATAAAATTCTTTAACATGAGAAAAAAAAAAAAACTTGTTTTCATTGCATCTATATTAACCACAGAGGGGGGGGACTCTGAATTTCTCTTTATATATTAAGAGGGAGATTTTAAATGTGCCATCATACACTTAGGTTAGCAAGTGACAGCGCAGAATAGGAAACAAGTATAAAATGCTACTCAGAGATAGGGCTGATCCAAAGGCAACAAGAGTTGGGCAAAGACCAAAGTTGAAGTACTTCTATATCTGCCAGGGTAACAGAGTATACCCGGAACCTAGAAGAGTCCATCACATGTTTGCACTCTGATATACCATGATACCATTTACAGAGTTTTGTGTATACTTCCACTACTATGCAAAGCTTCTTTAAATACATGAAGAGATCTTGTCCTTCACAACTTGCCAATTACTTCACAACTGAAAAGTTTCCTCTGACCTAAGAATAATTATAATAACAAAACCAAAGCAGTTACTAAAGCTTTACAGATAACACTGCTGTTTATACTTCAAATACAGAGCATCAGTTTTGACCACTACTACATTTACTACAGAGAAGCCACCAAAAGAGTGGACATGCCTCCTCTACCACCTCACATAACATATAAAATCCAAAATGTAAAGTATCAATGGCAGAATAAATAAAAACACAGAGTTCTTCTTTTCTTAAGATCTCTGTAACAGCTTCTGGATTTATACCAAGCAGTACTTTGCATACTTCCTGACAGATTCCAATTCAGCCTTGGATATGACTTTAAAAAACAGAAGTTCATTTTCTTATACCTACGGAAGTGTGTCTCTCTACACTAGGAATACTTTCTATAACTGATTTTTGTTCCTGTTACTTCAGCTCCAACTGCTGATATCATCCAATTCTTTCACTGAAAGTATCAGCAAGGCTCTAGATACAATGGAAGATGTCCAAGATAATGCAAAAGGAATACCTGTTTCAGGTATGACTTCTAGAAGTATTCATGTTTTAGTGTTCTTCTTCATGATCCTAAGATTCCACAAGAGCAGTCAACCTGCAGGTTAACATTACTCAGCTCTTAAGACGACAGAAAACCAATTCAAAACCAGATTAATTCCAGAGATCATGTCAGCTCCCCTCTGTGTTCAATCCAATGTTAACAAAAATAATTCAATTATTTTGTGTATCTCCTTAAATTATTACTACTTCTCACCATTTGTCAATTTACAAAGGGAGCATATACTTGGAACAACCAGCTACTATATTACATCATGTTCAGCACAATTTAAGACCAAGCATGAGACACACATTAGTAGCATTTTCACACGCACAAGGCATTCAGATTAATGAATTGGATTTAGAATTTTCTGTCTCCTCCAATTTGTCCACCACCTGTAAGTAGCCAAAAAGCCTGTCACTGAGTTCATATGACTTGCTTAGGAGTTGGTACAGAAAAACTACCATCGTACTCCTTATTTCTGCTAACAAAAAGGAAAAGTTATGATGACTTCCTTTTTTACAATGTAAGCAGCAGAAACGTCGCTTCCTCTGCTCTCACACAAAAGGTCAACCCACTGACAGAAACAAAACAATCACAGAGGGAACATGTCAGCTCCTGAACTGAGCTGGAAACCAACCAACCGGCCTCCACAAAGCCAAACAAATCCAGCGTTAGCCATTCCAAACAGCACCCTCCCCCTACAGAACCACAACAGGAAGCCTCTTCATCTACCAGGAAACATCAGCCAAATGACATTCAAGGAAAGGCAGGCAGAGATAGAAATCACATGACAGCTAAGTCTCTCCTACACACCCCCTCTCTTCCAATCCTAAACCCTCCTTGTCTCCTGGCTGCCCCTCAAAATAAATTTTTAAAACTTGGGAAAGGCAGGGACAACAGGGATCGCACAGGGCAAAAAAGAAATACGGTAATAACTACCAGAATATAGTAACAAGTTCTGCAAAGACCAAAAGCAATTTTACAGAGTCTTTGAAACGTTGCAGATGAGGTTGTTAACAGGGTGCAGAGGCAGGCTGGGAAACAGACACAGAAAACATACAGAAGAAGAAAGGGGAAAAAATTGGAAGGGTGAGTCCTTCCTTTCTCACAGCCATAATGCAGGACAACATACTATACTAAGTCTCATGTGAGAGAAAAGACAGACAGGAAGGAGAGAAGATGACAGAGCAAGTCAAACCAGAAAGCACGTGGCCTTAGAAACAGGGAAGCAGGCTTCATGGGTAAAAAGAAGGAGCTGGGAGGGGGAGGGAAAAAAGGGGGGAAAAACGGCCGGGGGATGGGGAGAAGAAGGAAGCAGGCCCAAGGGAAGAAGACAGGGAGCACCAAGAAGGAAGTGGCGAGGCTGGAGGCCGGAGCGGGGGCGCTGCCCTCGCCTGCCCGCTCACCTTGATGCACTGCGACATTGCAGCCGTGCCCGTCGCAGTAGACGAGCGGGTTCTCGGCCCAGCCCCGCTCGTCGGAGCACACGCAACAGCCGCCGATCATCTCCTTCATGCTACTGGAGAACTCGCCCTCCAGTGACACCGGCAGCAGCAGCGGCTCGCTGGAGACCATCTAAGGGTTAAAAACACCGTCGTCAACACCGCGCACGCCACACGCGCCTCGCCCTCCGCCTGCTCCCTCCCCCGGCGGGGTCTCCCCTCAGTCACTCAGCCGCAGCCGCCGCCACCGCCGCCGCGGCAGCGCTTCGGGACCCATGACCGCCGGCTGAACGCCTCGTCTCGCCCCCGCCCGACCAACCGGCCAGGCTGTGTCGGTCGGGCCGCGGCGGCTCCTGAGGCGGACGCGACTCCGCGGGCGGGCACGGCGGCGGCGCCGGCGCGCAGGCGCACTGCGCGCGCGCCCGCGGGGCGGGCAGGCCTCGGCCCGGGGCCTCCTCGCGAGGGTTCGCGCGCCGCCCGCGGAACGTGAGCGCCGCCGCGGCGCCCCGAGCGCGCGCCCCCTCCGCCTCCCACCGCCACCGCCGCCCCCTCCGAGAGAGCGTGCGCGGGAGCGCGCGCGGCGCCCCGCCGGCGGCGCGTTCGCCCCTCGCCGCGCCCGCGCGCATCTGACGGCCCGCGCGCGCGCACCCACCTCGGCGCGCGGCCACGGCCCGTCCCCCGCACGGGACATGGCGGGGCCCCCCCGCGCGCCGGGGCCGCGGGACAGCCCGCGCGGCGCCGCGTCCCGCCCGGCCCTCCCCGCCCCCGCGAGCGCCACACGCGCGGCGCGCTGCCCCCCGCCCGCCCCTCGGCCGCGGGGGCGGCGGGGCGGCGGACATGCGCCCCGCTCCCACCCGCGCTGCCACTCTGCGGGCCCCCTTCAGGAAGGCCGCACCCCACGCCCGCCCCCTCCCCACCGCCCCCGAAATCATTTTTACTATCTTGTTTATTTTCCCCCTGATGTGACTGCAGGACTAATGCATTCCCGCTCCCAACTTTTATTATCCTGTTTATATCCCCTCGGTGTGCCTGCAGGACTAATGCGTTCTCGCTATTACGCCACTTGCCTGCCCTCACCGCAACTTTTACTATTTTGTTTATTTTCCCTGCGATGGGGCTGCAAAGCTAATGCATTATTAATCCCGCTCTTTCCTCTTCCCTCAAAACTCATGGCGTGGATGCAGCGCTGCCTGGCTATTCCTGCCACGGCAGCGAAAGTGATGCTGAACGGGAGATCTGACAAAATAGAGAAAGCAGGGAGCCCGCAGACACACAAAAAACAAACATGTTCTTCAATACGGCTGCTCTCTACTTTTACTCAGAGGTGGACATGTCTTCCTAGAAGCTGGGCGATTGTTGGTTTTTTTTAGTAAAACAATTCTGTAATTCTGTTGTCTCTAAATTAAGAAGGGGGGGGGGAGAAAAAAAACTGGGGGGAGCGAGCTGAGGTGGTCAGCAGAGACGAAAATCTCAGCCTATTCAATTCTCCATTGTAAGCAGGTATGCCTGTAGCAGAAGGAACTAATTGTGGTGATTATTAGCAGCATAGAGAAATTAAACACAGCCTTACAAAATCCTGATCACTCACTTGCCCCCGGCCTACTAATTATTTGTTTATTTGTTTATTTATTTTGTGTTAGGCAAGGAAGATATCATTGATTCATCTTCATTATCATGCTAAAGGGCGGAGAAGTAGAATTTGTGTGTGGGCTGTATTCTTCACCATGATTTTGCAAGGGCAGTTTAAGCTTATATCTGTACAAATCACTACTGAATTATGTACATTCCTGGACACAGCACTACCTAGACCCACACTTATGCAGATTATATTTTATACATTGTCATAGCCCTGTACACAAGTGCAGATGTTTTATTAGTTAATGAACTGCTACATGGAAGGGAGAGGTGGGATGTGCACAACTCTACCCCCTGCAGACATCTGAGTCTGCAGTTTGTATTCAGGATATCTTAGGTCAGGCTCTTTTCTCTCCTTCAAGTTTTAAGTGAAATTATTTTGATAGAGGAAGAATAGCAAGCAGGCCAAAAAAGAATCATGGAGGTAGCTTCCTACATGCAAAGCCCAACCAAACATGAGATTATTGGAGACATTTGGGGCGCATTCTAAGCATTTCTCTGTAAATATATGCTCCAAATCACCATAAGAGTTTAGAAATTTTTAAGATATGTGAAAAAATGGAGGGGGAGGGGACTGGAATGTAGTATATTTCAGTTGTGTAAAATCAAAGAGTGCTCTCAAAAAAAAAAAAACAAACACCCTGCACCAAATGTCCTATCAGCACTGAAGAACACAAATTTGAACATAAAACTATTTGTTATAAAACATACTTAAAACACTATTTTTATTACTTTAAAAGCTCATAAAAATACCTTGAAAATTGCAGGTGCAAGCAATTACTTTGTAAGAAAATAAAGCAATTAATATATCATGGTGTTTTAAAAAAACACAAATTATTTGAAACTGATAGATACAGTGTCGCAGCCCTTCTTCATTCTTGTGAAGAAAATGACATCTAATTTAAAAGGCATTCTCAATGATTCTGCTAACCCTAACACACACACACACACAAAAAAGTCATGGTACAGCAGCAAATCTATCCTTTATTTCCCTGACATATAAATTAAAATAAATATCCTTTTAAAATAAAAATACATTAAATATATTTTGTTGCATGAATTGATACATTTAGTAAATGTATTGTAACAAACAATTGTAAATTTTTCTCACCATTTTTTTAATTCATTGAGGTCCTCCTGCAATTTCTTCTATGAAAAGCAACTAGTACAATCAATTCCCAAGTGTCTTTTTTTTATGTTAGCTATTTTAAAGCTCAATCTTTAGTTTTATAAAGAAGCATCACCAAAGAAAAAACTAATTACTTTGCAACAACTTGATTAATGCTGCACCATAGCAACAAGAGTATATTTGTGAAGAACCTACTGTATAGTTTTCAAATAAAAATATTCTAAACTCACACCATGTAACACACCAGCTCAGTATTGAACAGCCTGAAATTTTGCTTTGGTTAAAATTTAGTCAAGCCTAATACATTCAATTATTTAATGAAACATTTGTTGTCCTCTCATAGATTTCTCTTTAATTCTTTCTATAGAAAGAGTGTACATGGACAGGAGGAAACTCCATGACTTCCACTTTATGGTACTGTGTAATATTTGATTGAAAAATTTAGATAACCTCTTGATAGTTCTGTAAAACAATCATTTAGAGAAGACCTTTGAAATGCAAAATAGGAAAAGAAATGCATTACCACTAAATAAATACTGCAAGTGCTAAGCCTATAACAGCTATGGAATCAGAACATAAAATCTTGTAGCATGTATGTTCTTATGATTGTAGTATTTAATAAGCACTGACATGACACAGAAGGCCAATCTTCCTTTTTTAAAAAAGGAAGCCTGTCCTTCTTTTATTGATATATAAGAGCTTAATAATTAGAGAAGAATATAATTCAGTGAGCAATATTATTGTTAATCTAAATACAAGGAAAAAAACCCAATTCACTTAAAGGAACCTACAAAATCTAGGAGCTAAATAAGTTAGAATATAAGAAACTTACAAAAAATTCTGTGTTTCAATTTTTCTTAGATACTTTCACAAACAGAATGAATGTGTAAGTGAAAGAAAATTACACTCTCCAATTGCAAATTGTTTTTAAAAGTTTAAGGCATTCCTCAAGAAAACATTAGCATAGTGAATAGTATTTCAGTTTCATAAACAAAAATAGACATACTCACACATTTTTACTACAAAATAAGCAGTTGTAACAATAAAACTAAGGTTTTTGAATGCTTAGTTTAAATGTCACCTTTTTTCCTTAAAATGTGCAAAATCAAATTGTAATTTTAGTGAATAAAACAAAGCATTGAACAAGAAAAAGTCTTTAATTTACAAAGCCACATTACCAGTTGAATATAATCACCAGAAGAATCTTCAAAAAAAATAACAGACTCAATATAAAATGTATACTATATTAGAAAACGTAAATTGATAATGGGACTTGGAGCTGTAGAGCAGGAAAACTCACTTCCTTCCAGAAAGCAAACTTCTCACAGTAATTTTTACTCCATTTTCAGATTGGGTCTTTGTTGAGAAAGCTGTGATCTTTTCCTATGTGCAAAAAGATACATGCTGCAGCTAAACAGATGCAACTGAAAACAGAAAAATTGCAGTAGCTTAGTGATGTTCAGTAGGTAGAATGATCTATCTCTTGATTATCCATTTAAAATACATTGATGCTTGTCTGCCTTTTGTTTATGTGGTTTTAAATCATTAACAGCATTCACTGAAATACCTTCTAATCATGGGTATTGGCTTCATTTCTGGGAAGGCAGTAGTGAAATGGTCACTTTACACAAAATAAAATGCAACTCTTACGTGTTGACCTTGCACACAGTGCATTTTAAATGCAGTCTGCCTTAGATCCAACAAATTCTTTCTATCCACGTTCAGTTATGAAGGATACAGCATGTCTACAGAACCCACATTAATAAAGTAAATGTAACTTTACATGCTTACTCTTAAATTGTATTGAGAAAGAGTAAAGTTTCTTTTTCCTCTTCCTCTTTTTTAATACACTGCTAAAATCTGTATTTAACATCTATCCAAATGCAATGTACTGAATAATTTAGACGTCTCAATATTTAACATGTAGTCATTTAGTGATGAGGAATTTGCATTACTCTGTATATTTACATGTCATGCAAGTACAGGTAGCAGCATTGGACATCATGTCAGTGCATCTCCTGGACACCATGCCTCTTCATATGTTGTGCTATTTTCTTTTATGAGAACATATTTACAAATTTTGTAGTTCTTTAGACTGAAAAAAAAAAAAGGGGGGAAATAATTCCACCAACTATTGCATTCATTTTCTTGCTTTTAGTTATATTATCACCTTTGGAGAGTTTGGTAAATTCCACTTAGCTAGCAGCAATGGATAAAATGGTGGTTTTCAAGTACTGCTTCTGTTACTAGTGCTGGCATTTAAATGTTAATTTCAGTCTGAGGTTTACAGTAAACATGAAACAAGGGATTTTCTTTGAATGAACAATCTCAAATCAAAATTCTAAATAAAGGAAACCTAGCACAGGATGCTTTTAAGTGCAGTGATTATTTCCTTTTAAAAATTTAACATTCCCTAAGTGATAGAAGTTAAAGAAGTTAAATGTGACAGTTAATTTATAATACTCTATATTAAAAAAGCATTTAAATGCTAACCACATTATTATATGAGTTAAGTCAAAGTAATGATAATTACAGCATGATACAAAAGAACCTGAAATAAACTTCTAGCAAACCATACTGAATATTAATGCTGTATTAAGCCCTGAAAAGCTGGGTTAGTAAACTCTGGAATGTAGATTATATGCAACTTAAATATAATGCAGGGCTTTTCTGCAAAGAAGAATACTTCATTTCAAAGTTTGGATTTTTATGAGCTATGTATTAATTCATTGGATTTATATTAAATACATGTAAATAGCATCACTCCAAGACCAATCCTCGGATTACTTCTATTGGCATATTTCTATGTAGGATTTGCTAAATTAACATTCCATATAAATTAATAGCCTTCTTTTCATGTTTGTTGTGTTACGATCGGCATTGTGATACTGTGTTGTGTCACTGGGCACATTTATTTGATTTCAATTCAGGAATGTTAGCTATACTACGTATTAAATACGAGAAACAACATGCTGAATTTCCCATCAAATCTCTTAAAGGCAGAGTTATTTTAGATGGGTTTGTATTAACAAAATACATATATCTAATATAAGCGTGGGAAAGGAAAAGCTGGTTTGTTATATGCTAAAGCAAATTGGAGTAAATCAACCGCATCCGTGGGCTGGATAAGCAATACTACTCTGCTTTTCCCACTACCATTTGGACAAGACAATGTTACTTTTTTATTTAAAGTGTTTTCTTCTCAACAAGGGGCCACCACTTCCCAATCTGAAAAACACGCCCCAGAATATGTTAATTAATTGTATTGTGTCTCTGAAAGAAAGAGGTTGCCAAATGCAATAAAAAAAAAAAAAAGGTCTTTCGATCAGTGAGCTGCATTCCCACTGCTAGTTACCATCTCATTTCAATTCCATATAGATATACATGTATGCATTTCCTCCAGGTACAACTTTGACCATTAAAAGCTGTCTAAGAGCGAAATTCTAACTTGACCACATAGGGTGTATACGGGAAGCTTAACATTCCTGGTGAATTAAGCGCACAAGCTTCGGATCATTTTTTGTCAATCCTACTACGGTACTTCAGAGTCGGGAATGTGGGTAATTTCTATAACATGGTACTTCCCAATTAAAAGTAACAACAATGCTCCTCTGTGAATAAAAATTAATATATAAAAAATGTCAACACATTCCACACAAATACAAAATAAAGAGTAATGAATAATGGCAACAAAAGGTCTCTTCCTATTTTTTACAATCTTCCATTTCAATTAGATAATTTTCAAATAGAGATATAGTGTTTTAGCAAATGCAAGAGTATTAAATATCCTTTTGAATGACACTTTCTAAATCTGTAGTAACCCTCTGAAAATTCCCAAGCAGCAATCAAGAGCAAATGCATCTCCGGAATACACAAGCAGGACAAGTAAAACAAAACAAAAATCTTTTTTTCCTCGATCTTACAGCTAATGCCATTAAATATTACAAGGGTGGTGTTTTCTGTATATTACTTGCATCTTCAGCTTTTGAATAATATTCATGCTTTTAACCATCTAAACTGAATTGAGTTTTTATTTGGAGGAGTCCAACAAAAGCCTGCAAGTTTTCCAAGAGTGAAAGAAAAGTCCCAAACGGCATTATCTTAAACAATGACTGCAAGCATGCAACTTCCCAAGTGTGCATGGGGAAAGAAAAGTCACTCCAGAATTATTTTCAGCTAAGTGATATCTATAAACATCAATCTTTAATCTCTTTTACTTACTGATCACCATCTATGATAAATGTTAAATTTTTGACATATATTTATTTTTTTAAAAAGTCTAGATATCGCTTCTAATATTTTAAAATAAATTCACAAGCATTCGGCGGTAACTCACTAAAAATAATCACAATTCTCCTAGAAAGGATTTTCTTAAAATAACCTGTTCTCTAGAAACTCTTTCGTCATCACAAATATGAGTCCCTACATGTTTTAATTTTATCTTCCAGAAACAATGTCCAAATACTCTTTTTTTTTTCCTTAGATGATTAAGGGCACTTGTTGGAAATTTTCTTGAACATCAAGTTAGTTAATTCTTCCCCTATGGAAATACATGAGAAAGTTCAGTCTGAAATGGTGTACTGAAAAAAATTTAATTTCTACTTATTTTCAGGGAGAAAAAACGCAACACTTTTCCTATAAAACAAATCTTTTAAAATCTCAAACCAACATAAAACAATCATTTGGGGGGGAAAAAAACCTATCATGGTGCTTATACGAAAAACAGTATAAGATTAATCTTCGCTTTTATAGACAGATTTAAGAATAGTTCCTTCCAAAATTCTCTCTGGCCACATTTATTAATCCAAATCCAGTGGGTCGGAGCAGTTTTTCCCAATTTCTTTAACAAGTCCTGCTCTAAAATCCACCCAGAAACAGATGTTACTTTATGTACAATTCCGCTGCGGTAGTTGGGGGGTTTTTACCTTTCAAGTAACACGTGAGCTACAGCCTCACGGAGCTCCCTCAGTGGATGGCACTTCTAAAGGCTCCTCTCTACTCATGAACCCGGTTTCCCGGCGGGTCCCCCCGCGCCGCTGCCTGCGAGCACACAGCATGCGGGGCCCGGGGCTCTCCCTCCTCCCCGCCGGCGGAAAGCGGCGCGAAAAGAGGCGGCCGGGGAACAATGGGGAGCGCCGGGAGCAGGGGGAGCCCCGGCCGCGCTTCCTCCGGCCCCGCCGCCGCTTCCTGCGGGCTCGCGCGCCGCTCCGCTCCCTGGGGCGGCCTGCCCGGAGCCCGCCCCGCTGACGGGAGACCCCCGCTCACCCTTGGAATCCCCCGTGCCCGCGCCGCGCTGCCGAGGGCACCCACGAGTTTAGTCTCGCAGCCACTCGCTCGCCCTCGAGCTCTCCCGCCCCCGCACGGCGAGCGGGGCTGCCCGGCTGGCGCGGCGCCAGCCCCGCTCCTGAGCCTATCCCGGGGTCGGGCCTATCCCGGGGTCGGGCGGGCGGCCTATGGGAGCCCTGATCCCGCTGCCCCGGGCTCCTGCCCCGCATGCCGCGAGCACTGCCCGCAGGAGAGCGGCAGCACTACAGAGGCGCCGCGGCCCCGCTGCACTGCGCGCTCCCTCCCTTCAGGGGACGGTGCTGCGCACAAAGGGCGGCTCAGCATTGTTCTCCTCCCTGACCCCAAAATCCCCTCTTCCCCGCCGGGAGAGGCGAACGGGAAGGGCCAGAACGAAGGGCGAAGACGGGGAGAGGCCAACTGCCCGCGGCGCTGGCCGCTTCCCAGCGTATCCTGCCTGCCACCTTCACCTTTCCCAAAACTTGCCTTCGTGCTGTGCCTGCCGTCGAAGCCCGCCTGCCCACCATCCCTCGTTCCCTCTTCGCAATGTAATGGGTCTTTCACATGTCACTTCGCCTAAAAATCCCACTGAGGCTACAAAGGAACCTCTGCCCACATCCCAGCCACCCAAGCATCCTTGCGGAGCTTGTGCACGGGATCACCCGCTTCACATAACCACAGGGGAGAAAAAAACCCGCAACTGTACCAATGCAAGGTATTCTTTGAAGATTTTGTCCTCAGATTCACAGAAGCGTCCTTCTTTTTAACCCTGATGGGCCTGGTTAGGTGACCAGGCGAAATTTAACCTACAGTTCCTTGCCACCTGCAGCCCAGTGCATTCCTGTCCCCACGCTCAGAACTCCATAGAGCAGACACCAAGATACCGAGATCCAGCAGAAAACTCAAAGCATGTGAAGAAGAGAGTGGGAGCTACAACATGACACCGAGGAAAAACCACGGCTCGATTTAAATAATTGCATAATATTAGGATTTAACTTATAAATGTTTACATTTGTGTGATTTGATTAATGTCACGTTTGATTTCCTTAAAGCCACTGACAAGGTACTTTAAAACACGAGATTAACGTCTACCAGCGATGAAATTCAACAGGCAAATCCCCTTCCCAACACGCGGGCAGGCAGGGACCTCAGACCGCCTTTCTGCTCCCCGTAGCCCTCGGCCAAGGGGGCTCTCGGCACATCCCGTGGTCAGCGATCCCCCTCCCCCGCAGGTGACAGGATTCCCGGCCGGTCCCTCCCCCGGCACCCGCCGCGCTGCGCGGGGCTCCGCCGGCGCTCCCGTTCAAACGCGGCCGAGCCCGCCTCTGCCCCGCCCCCAGCCGGCCGTTACCGCCGCCGCCACAGGGACACCCCGATCCCGCCCCGGCGCTTCCCGAGGGAGGCGCCGCCGCCCCCGGGTTTTCCCGGAATGCCGGGGGGAACGGAGCGGGGGGAGGGGGAGCAGCGGCGGGAGGCTCGAGCGCGGCACGAGCGCGGCCGGCGCGGGGGATTGTGGGTAGGAAGGTGGTCGGGGCAGCAAAGGAAGCGGCGGGCGGGGATGGGGGGGGTGAAAGGTCAGCGGCCGAGAGCCCCCGCGCCAATGGCGGGCGGGCCGGGCCTGTCCCGCACGGCGAGTCGGGGTCATGCTGCTCTCCGCGGCTGTAAACACGGAGCGTCTCTGCCCGCGTGTGTCCGTGTGCCTGTCCGTGCGTGTCTCTGTGTCCCGGACCGCCGCCGCCCCTTGTAACGGTCCGCGCGAGGCCCAGCGCGCGCGGTGTTTGTTCGCCCCCTGCCCCTCCCCCACCGCTCTTACACGCGATTTATGGGATTTGCAAATAATTCCGGGGTTTTTTTCTCCCTCCGCACCCCCTCCTACCCCGGCTCCTAACCTCCGCTTCCTCTCCCACCGCCTCGGCAGTCACCGGGGAGCTCCGTCGTCGCCGGCAGCCCGGAGCCGGGCAGAGCCCGCACACAAAGGTCTCGGCCCCTATCCCTCTCCCGCCGGCCGCGGCTCGCGGGGACTGTCCGGTGAGTCCAGAGCCATGGAATCTGCACCTCCTGCTCGCGGCGGGCTCCGGCGGCCAACGGGGGGTGACTTGAACAGCCCCGCAACTTTCTCCCCGGGCCCCGCACCCCCGACCCGCCGCCAAAGGTAAAGCTGGAGCGAGCCCCCTCGCCAGCCTCTCGCAGTGAGGCTCAAACGGAGGAGGAAAATGGGAAATGTTCACACGGAGAAGTGGTTCCCTTTGTTCTTTCATTGTTTCTACCCGAACTGGCGGATACAAGGGATAAACACTTACCTTCTCTCCTTTTTGCTCCAAAACACACACGTTCCCATCAGCTTTAAAATGCACGGTCCACTTTGGAAGCGACTACAAATGTCGGGAGAGTTTGTATTCCATTCTTTTACACTCTGCTCTTTTTAGTGTAAGATTAAGTTGTCGAGCACGTTGTTGCAAGCCCCCCGCCTTAGTGAATGGTCACGTTTAGGACCCTCCAAGTCCATCCTAATTCTGCCAGTAGAATTGAGGGTATTGGAGGTCTAAACTTTCAAAAGGAAAAGGGCCTGCATCTATCGAGCAGACCTGAAAATATACTCAGATCCTCACTCACTTCCACAAAATGGATATAAACATCTCACCCCAGACAACTCAATGAAATACACATTTTAAAGCTTGAATGTAGAAAAGCTGTTCCCTCGGCTGAGATAAGCTAAAAGCAAATTGGCGTGAAGAAAATCTACCTCTGTATTCCACAGCGGGAATAGTCTCTGTAGTTTAAAACAAGTAAATAAGAGCATCATATAGAAATGCTAAGCGTAAAGTTAAAAGGAAAACAACCTCTGAGGAATATGCTACCCGGGGTGGAACGGGTAGAATCACAGTTTTTTAAAGTGTCCCTTTTCTGCAAAAATTACTGCTTTTCTTTTTTCTCCCCATGCAGCCAAGGCAGGGGGAGAGGAACCCATTTTCTGTTCTCTTTGTAGTCCAGTCAGCATTTTACACCCAGAAACACACGCAGTTCCCCCCCAAACCTTGCTTTAATCTGATTACGATGAGATTTGCTGATACAATGAATATTTGAAATGATCCTTGTGTCTTAGTGAGTGGGAAGCATTTCCAGGCTCCCGTTTCCAAGGCTCCCTGCTGCAGAGGGAAGAGGAGCGGCAGGGAGACCCCGCTCCCCGAGGCCCCGGCGGGGTGGCAGCCGGGGGTGGGGGGGACAGCCCCCTCCTCCAGTGCCCAAGGGCGCTGGATTAATTTAACCCAACTCCCTCGGCCGGTGGTTGGAGCAGGATCTTTAAGTGTCTTTTCCCCCTGCATCATTATGCCTTTGCCAATTGAAAAATAAACAAATAATAGCAAAATAAATTTTAAAGAAAAGAGAAGATGCGGGCAACCCGAAGTAACTGTGTGACCTGGAGTACATGTTGTCTCACACCCCCTCTCCTCCTCTTCCTCCCCCTCCTCCCCATGTGGCCTTAATGGCAAACTGGAAGGCCGGTTTATTTCGTAGGGCCATATTACAACCAGCAAGGTAAATAGGGAGTCGTGGGGGAGAGGGAGGGAGGAGGGAGGGAGCAAAAGGGGCTTTTCTTTGATAGCGTTTAATTGGAATTGAAACATTCTGGGGCTGTAAACATTCTTTATTTATTCAGCACACATAAGCGGGCATTGTTTTATCACCATCATAATTACGGTGTCCTTTAAACTGACTGATAGCAAAGGAGATAAGGGAATGCGCCTGTAGCTCCAGATCAAATCGCTGGCTCGCCCCTCTCCCCGGGTCACCAGGAGCCGCACGGTCCTTGGAGATGAGGAGCGCCGGAAGATTGTGGCTTGGCTATTCCTTACGTCATGAAAGTGATTTGTACCACATTGCTAATTTGGTGCAATTCATAACCTCCTGATCTCCTTCGTTTGCAACTGCTTTTCAGTTTGCAGGGTACGTTTTTTAATATGTAATTTCCCACCGTAGAAATTAAGAGTGATCACCTATGTGCAGGAGAGGATCTTGTTTCCCAATGTTTGTTGCTTTACCTTTGTCTAATTAAAAATGCAAACTTTTAGGATCCTTTCAGAACAAAGCCTCACCAAATCCCCTTTACGTCCAAGGATTTGCAAATTTATAAAGGCTGCATTGAATTCAGCATGGGTCAAGGGGCAAAAAAAGGGTAGAAGGTCACTGCATTTTGATTATGGGTCAGTAAACAACATGGCATGTAGTATGTGTCCAGAAACTCCTGCTAAAAAGTATTTTAAAACTACCATGAGTATTAAATTCAAGAAATAGTCTTAGCCCATAGTGATTATAAATTGCCCCAAATTCTAGTGTGCAAGAAACACTCCAGCCCCCATGAAAAAAAAGCAAAAACCTCACAAACTTAAAAAGCACTTAGTAGAACTCTGCATTGCATCTCTGTTTACAAAAAGAAGAAGAAAAAAAAAAAAAAAGAGAGAGAAAATAAAAAGAAGAAAGGAGGGGAAAAAAAAGGGGGGCGGGGGGGGAGGAATGGAAGAAAAAGGAAAAAACAACCCCGAAACTTCTAGGCATAAGAGTGTTAGCCAGATTATGATTTTTTTTTTCCCCAGACTGATGGCTGGTATTTCTTTGTCCCACACATTTAGGAGATTTAGTAATACATTCTGATATGTTGTCTGACTAGAATATATGGCAAATTTTAGTTTCTAGAGTCACATTTGGCTGACTTTAAAATAGCAGAAGGATCCTATTATACTATTCTTTGACCCTATTATATTTACGTTACTGGACTCTTTGTGATAGCCTCTAGCTGCTTTCTATCTGTGTCCTCCTTGAGCAAAATATGCCCAACAGTAACTAGAAGCAGGGTGTAGTATTAGAAATCAAGTTCTCATGTGAAATATGTATTTCTGCACAGCATCATGAAAGCAAAAGGTTTATTTAATACTTGTCAATCCCTGAAGACATAGTCCAGCATTAACAAATAATAATAAATAATAATAATACTCTAATAATGTGGCAATCCTAGTGCGAAAACGCATATGACCCTTAGGTTTTCCGAAAGATTTTCAGAATTCTCCCCATTAGTACAACTGGTGGTGGACATTGCTGTTGCATTTCCCAGTGAAACATTTAAAAGACTGTAAATGGTGTGTGCATTACTACATTGCAGAAGGAAGAGGTCAGGCTAAATTGCACTGGTATTTAAACATAATCATACTATGAAAATAAATCAAAACATCACGTAAAAGGAGTATTTTAAATGTTACACACGTTTTCTTTCTGGAATGACACAGCTAAGCTGTACCCTGTGAGCATATATATTTTAACACAAGTTTACAAAAATAAAAGTGTATGATTTTCAACAAACGGGAATAGGTCTACAGCGAAGTATTGTGAATATTATTTTGCTCTTTCTTTCCTAATGAGGTTTATCCTTCGGCCAGACAGTTGTAAGACTGAAATACTACTGGCTATAGAGTGTAGATTGCAGATTGCATGCTACTCAATGTGAAAAGGAGCACATTTGATTGATCGCCTCTGTGTGTGTGTGCGTCCATACACACAACTCTCTGTAGTTGCATGTGCATGTATTTGGCAAAACCGGGCATCTCTGGGCGTCCTTATCTTAAGAAATGTGAGTCAAACATCCATTCCTTTAATCATGTTCATCTTTGATCACCAGCAAGGGTGACACAGTCCACAAAATTAACAAAGAAACTCCCTTGCTTTTGAGAGATAGCTACATGTACATCTGGGTCTGCACACACATGCACATGGACACACGAACATGCAGGCATACATCCCAGTAAGTAAATTACGGCATAACTTTTCATGTAATTGACACCAGACACCTTTAATTTTTCATTTTCATTCTTTTGACCAGCTTTCACATTAACAATCTAAGCCGTAAATGTTGGTGGCTATTGATTGCAATCCCCTGTGTGCGTGCAAATCCATTTTCAAGTCCCCTGCCTTTAATGTGCATGTGCGTGTGCAAGGGGCCTCTGACGGCTGTTTGTCAGGATCTCCCCCAGCCTGTTTGAAGACGACCCCGGATACACAACATGTGCTGATGGCCAAGGGAAAGCACACACTCACACACAGACACACACACACAGACACATGCAGACATGCACACAGGCACACACACATGCACACACACATGCACACAAAAAGATCCAAACCAAATGATGGAGAAATAAAGAAACAAAGCTCTCTTGTGTGAGATGCAGAGAAAGATATGCAACCGAAAGTGTAAGTATATGGTGGGGATGTGTAGGTTGGGCGCCTGACATTTCCCAAGACTTCTCGTGGGCTTCTCCCTGCCGACATCTGGAGCTGCCTCGACCCCAGTGCTCATGGCTGCACCTTTTGGGAGCCCGAGATTTGCCGAAAAGCCGTCACTAGTTTTAAACATTTGGTAGCGTTGGAATTTTTTAATAAATAAATAAATAAAAAAATAAATGACATTTTTTAAATAGTTGCCGAATCCCACTGCCAGGCTATCACCGGCAGTGAGTGGGTGCGAGTCTGGGTGCCCGTGGCTCCCTCCGTGCAAACTCACGCGTGGATTTACACGGGAATCCTCCCCACTGAACTACCTGACAAATAAAGGACTTTTCAGCCCTTCGGAGTTTTGGGTAATGTCTTCTGAGCAGCTTTCTCGGAGTTTACTGTTCCTTTACTGTTGACTCCATAGCCTTAACCTTAAAGCAGGGGGAGGAGAGCTGTAGGGAGGGGGTGGGGGTGTTCGCAGCATATAAGTACATGAGGAGGAATTTTTAAACGACCTTATTGTCTCTAGCTCTAGAAAGACCGCGATGATTTCTTTTTAGCGCCAGCAGCTGTTTTCTCTTGAAACTTTGCTTTTTTTGCCTCTCACACGAGCGAGCAGGAGAAAGGCAAGGCTGGGGGATCCAGATGCGAGGAGAGGGAAGGAAGGAGAACTCCGCGGATGGTCTGAGCTGTGCCGAGGCATTGTTCACTGCTGCCTCTCGGTTACGTTTAAAGGCTGAAATATCACGAGATCCACTCAATGATCCTTTTCTAATTCGAAGGACAAAATGTAATTTGCTGTAGCTCTGCTTTCTCGGATGGGAATACTATCCCTAGGTTTCAGAGGAAGAACTAGGCATCGCGGTTCGCACACACATGGATTAAGTTGAACAGCGGCGATTACATCTGCACGGAGGGAGAGCAACAGTAGTCCAGGGCTGACTTTTCAAATCTCAGCTCTCGGAGTTAGAGGCTCCCTTGAATAGACTTCCTCCATTCCCGGATGCACTTCTCCAAATTCCCACTTCTCTCTCGAATTCCTGTGAAATTGGGGGCTTGCCTGCATTTCGCCTTGGCATGCAAAACGGCGTTTTCACAGAGTGATTATGCGCTTTCTTTTAGCTGTACCTGACGGGGTAACACGAACTCCACGCACCATATTGCCAACACGCGGAGTGGATATTGACGTTTGGGATTGAAGATTTTTTTTTTTCTTCCTCTGCCGATTTTTTTGCCAAGTCACAGCAGTATGAGATGTCTCATTAATCTCGCGGATGTGTCTAATTCTGGATGTGCAGTGATACATAAAAGTGCTGGTGTTTGTATCCAGCGGAACACTGGATGCACGGCAGAGATTGGTGATTTTTTTTTTCGCAGCGCCTAACGTGCAAACCGCAAGCATCACTTTAACGTGACAAGGGAGAGGCATGCAGCTATCGCAACATTTGTGAAATCCTCGTTCTTGACACTCGAATAATTTAACGTTCCTAAGAAGAGGTTAAACCTTCATGCTGCTTCTTCAAATTGATTTTAAGGGACTGCTATAAATGGAGCATCAAAAAGCTTCAGCAGGGCTACTCCGAGCGAAATATGCAAACTGTGAGCCAGAAGCATCCTAGCCCGATGCAATATCGTACATTGTGTATTCCAGCACTTTTTTGTTATTACGTAAAGGCTCCTGGAAGCACCTTGGATATTTTACATTCTCCTTTCTCTGCTGGAAGCAATCAGCACACAGGAATCCTGACGTGGGCTCTGGGACTATAGGACATTCCAGCTCGTGATCCAGCACGGTTAATCGCGAAAAGTGTATACATTTCTGGCTTATCTATGCTTTGTTATGGGTCTGACGTGAGCTCACGTCCTCCTCCCCCCTCCTGCAATATTACAGGCAGAATTTCAGTTAAAAGTGTTATAGTATCACGGTGCGAGAACCCGTGATATTCAGACAGCAAAAATAACCTTAGTACCCGGCTATAAAAAGCTAATTAAGCAGAAGAGGAAAATCAAGAGAAACTCGAAAATGTAAGTACTCCCTCTCGTTAACAACCGAACATTTAACTTTGGAGCCTCAGAAGGGGAAATACCAGCCTGTTCTGCACGTTTTCGCTAAGCTTCATTTTCCACACAATGCAGAATAAAACGCTGTTTTAAAGCGGCTACATTACCGAAGGATTTTCCATCGCTACGATCAGACTTATGTCCTTTAAATTCATGGCATGCACAAAAGAGCAACGTTTGTCCAAAACAGGCTGAAAATATACGGAACGATAGGGGGAAAAGGCATACAAATCCTTCCTCCGAAGCTAGCAACGAGGAAGTCTGAGAGGGCTGAGTGTGTTTGAGCTTGGATTGTTTAATAGAAAGATTTATATACTAACTGTATTATTTACTTTGGGAGGGGAGGTGGCAGTATAAGGGTATGCTAATTAGTGGGAGATTTTTTGGGGGAAGGGGTGGAATATCAATTTTTATTGCATCACCTGTCAGGAGTGTCCAATCAGCGTTGGCTTTAGGGGAATTAATTGATGAAGGTGTCTCCGGACGAGCTCACTTCACTCTGTCATTTTATTTGTAGCTAAAGCAGCGGCGGGAATAGCAGCTGCATTTCTTTTCTCTTCCTCCCTTCACATTCCATTATCATAGTTTCCAATGGAAAAGCAGGGAATGAAAGGGAACAGGTACTGATCTTCAGCAGCAACTTAGAGAAACACTTTGGCAAACCTGATTTTTAAGATTATATATTGATTGTAGTCTCACGGTATTTTTTAATTTATTTTTTAAAATTTTGTCTAAAGTTTGGCACTTCATTCACCAGGAATAACAGCCTTTGTTATATTTTATTAGCAGGATGCCTTGAGACAAATACAGCATCTGGCTGAGGATTGTGTGTGTGTGGCTTTTTCTTTTTCTTTTTTTTTCTTTTTTTTTTTTTTTTTTTTTCATCTCTCCCTCTCTCTGCAAATGCTGGGAATAATTTAATTCACGAAATGGGAGACCTGAAGTCGGGTTTTGAAGAGGTGGATGGCGTGAGGCTCGGCTACCTCATCATTAAAGGAAAGCAAATGTTTGCACTCTCCCAGGTTTTTACAGACCTGCTCAAAAACATCCCGCGAACTACCGTGCACAAGCGAATGGATCATTTAAAAGTAAAAAAACATCACTGCGACTTGGAGGAGTTGAGGAAACTCAAAGCCATCAACTCCATCGCTTTCCACGCCGCCAAATGCACCCTGATCTCCAGAGAGGACGTGGAAGCCCTATACACATCCTGCAAAACCGAACGAGTTCTTAAAACGAAACGGAGGAAACTAAGCCGGGCGCTGTCTGCCACCGATCTCCGGCCGGAGCTCGCTCCCGCCGACCCCTTCTCCGGCTTCTGGAAGGAGAACAAACTTTGGCTGGGTCTGAGCGACTCTCCTCGGCCGCTGCTGCCTGTCCGGAGGAAAGCTCTGCGCCCGGGGGACACAGCCTTGCTACCGGCCGCTCATCTACCTCACATTTTTAGTAAATACACTGGCCACAGCTACCCAGAAATCGCTCGGGCGCCTTGCAAATCCCCTGTAAACTATGAAACGGCGCCGGCGGTGGGCGGCTGCGTGCCCCTGCGCTCCCGCCGCCCGCTCGCCGCCGCAGCTCGGCCCCGGCTCCCGACCGCCGGTCCCCCGCCCCTGCCCGCCCGCTGCCGCCGCCGCCGCCACGGGGCGCCCTCCGCCGCCGTCACGCTGGGCCCCCCCGGCTGCACCCGCCGGCCCTTGGCCCTGCCCCGGCCCTGCCGGCCCCGCGGCGCCCCGCGGCTGCCGCTGCCTCTGCCCCGCGGCTTCGGGCCGCCCGCCTTCCCCGAGAGCGGCAGCAGCGACTCCGAGTCCAGCTGCTGCTCGGGCCGCGCCGCCCACGACTCGGACTGCGGCTCCAGCCTCTCCAGCTCCAGCGAGGGCAGCTCGGAGGAGGAGGACGAGGAGGAGGAGGACGAGGAGGGCAGCGGCGCCTCGGACTCCAGCGAGGGCAGCTCGGAGGAGGAGGAGGAGGAGGAGGAGGAGGAAGAGGAGGAGGAAGAGGAGGAGGAGGAGGACAGCACCTCGGACTCCGACTCCAGCTCGGTCTCCAGCCAGGTTTCGGTGCAGAGCATCCGCTTCAGGCGCACCAGCTTTTGCAGCCCGCCCGGCGTGGTCCACGCCAACTTCTTGTACCATCTGGCGGCCGCCGCCGCCTCCCGGCCCCCGGCCCCGACGGAGCCCGGCGGGCTGCCCGCCCTCCGCGGCGCTCCCGGCGGAGTCAAGCCGGAGCTGCCGGAGGAGTGGGGCTGCCCCGGCTGGGCTCCCGCCGCCCCGGCGCTGCGCTGCTCCGGCGGCCTGGGGAGCTGCTTCGCGGAGATAAGAGATGATAGGGTATCCGAACTCACATTCCCACACTCTGAATTTTCCAATAATGCCAAGAGTACTGACCTAACAATTAACTGTGTTGCAAAGGGGGCCTCTTCACCTAGCCCAAAGACAAACAATGCATTTCCACAACAAAGAATACTCAGAGAGGCAAGGAAATGCCTTCAAGCAACTACTACACACCGTGCAGATAACAATACAATAGCTGCTAGGTTCTTAAATAATGATTCTTCATCAGCGGCAGCAAATTCAGAGAAAGATTCCAAAATCCCTCATTGTATTGAATTTGCCACGGATTTGCCCTCTTTACAAACTGATCCTGCGGAGGATGCTGCTTCTCCAGGGGCAGCAGCAGCAGCTGAGCTCCAGTGCACTGATACAGGCAATAAGGCATTGCCATTCCTGCACAGCATTAAAATCAAAATAGAGGACAGCAGTGCGAACGACGAGTATGAGCCTGATCTTACAACACATAAGCTAAAGTGTGAGTGCAATGATACTAAGGATGAGTTTTACGGTGTGACTGAGAGTAATAACCAGGACGCTTTATTAACAGCCAAGGAAGATTCTGCATGCACTGAGAAAGAAACCACTTCCTTAAACCCACTGACTCAGAGTCAGGTCCTCTCATGCACTTTAGGTACTCCAAAACCTGAGGATGGGGAGTATAAATTTGGAGCAAGGGTGAGAAAAAATTACAGGACCCTGGTTTTGGGAAAGCGACCTGTACTGCAGACTCCTCCAGTCAAACCAAATTTGAAATCAGCTCGAAGCCCACGTCCTACAGGTAAAATCGAGACACATGAAGGAACACTGGATGATTTTACAGTTAACAATAGACGCAAAAGGGTAGCCAGCAATGTAGCATCAGCAGTGAAAAGGCCATTTAATTTCATGGCAAATTTTCCCTGTCCACCATCACTAATTATTGGCAATGATGGGGATTTGTTGCCAGCTTATTCCTTAAACACCACTAAGGATTCCCAACCACCTCACAAGGCCCATCCTGTATGGAAATGGCAGCTGGGCGGTTCTGCAATACCTCTTCCACCTAGCCACAAATTCAGGAAATTTAATTAATAAAGTAGTTTGGAAAATATTTTCTTGAACCACCTTTAACTTTCTTACCTTTTTTTTTTTTTTTTAAACTCTGCAGTTTGGTTTGTACAAACCCATTAATGCTATACACTTTTGGAATCCTGTTTTATCACATCGTGAAGACAGATACCGGATTACTATTTTATTTACCGTTTCAACAGTGGGGGTTTTTTTCCTTATTTTGGGGTCTTGGTGGGATTTTTTTTTGGTTGTTGTTGGTTTGGGCTTTTTTGTTTGTTTGTTCTGTTGCATTGTTCTTGTTTTTGTTTTTGTTTTTTTATCGTGTTACATTCCACAGAGTACTTCAGGCTAAAGACTCAAGTTAAACTCAGTTATTATGGTAGAGCTGGAACACTTTACTGTTTAAATGCTAATAATGCACCAGTACCTCAATTCAACTGCTGCAAATAAATGTCAAAAGGTTGAATAATAAATATTAGAATGAGCCATTAAATTTATGCACTAGATTTTGAAAATGGAAGTCTAACTGTTAATTCAGTTAAACTTTGTTAAGTTACATGGTTGCACAGTAAGGGTTCACTATAATTCAATGTGGCAGCAGTCTACTTTTCGGGAGCTTTGTTTTTGGGTGCAGGGGTGTCTTTTTTGAAGAGCAGTTGCACTTACTCCTTTTTCTCCGGTTTGGAAAAGACTGGGGTCCGCCTGTGACCCCAGCTCTGGGAAAAGCTGCCTCATTTGAAACCAGTAAATAAATGTGGAATTCTATTTTTGGTAAAAGGGTGTCTTCTTACTTGTACAGTCACTCTTTGCAATTGGGAAGCCTTTTTGTTTCACCCAGAGGTCTTAAATAAGGTTACTGTTATCCACTAATGTCATACTTAAGTTGTGGTCTGAACATGCCCCTTAGAAACTTGCAAAGCAACTAAAATATTTGCCCGGCCAGCAGTACAATTTATGGTCCAGCCCCTCATGCTGGCTGGAGGAAATAGCAAAGCAGTAAATACAACACAGAAAGTGAAATGAGAGGCTGTAAGTGGAAAGATTACACAAAATGAGAAGACCATGTTATTCATAGCTTTTTGGCAACAAAACTCAGGCTATTCAACCATGTTACACTTCCCGGTTCTATCCTCATCTCTTGAAATTTGCTGTCGTGGGTTTTTTTGCAATGCCATCCTCTCTATGTAGCAGAAATATTTCTACTGCACGTGACAATCAGAGGCAATTACCTATATTTGCACTTAATATCGAAATAGTCAAACAGGCAGGCTTCTAGAGTCTAGCCCTCGGTAAGACATGCTGGTATAATATATTGTGATGATGGAAGCAGTAAATCAAAATTATGGAAATTTGCACTGTTGAAAAGCATGCTTTAGCTTTATTTTCAATTAAAAACACTGTTTTAAAAAATTCCTGATTCCTAAACACTTTGAATTATTGCAGAGTTATCCGTGGTTTCCTCTCCGTTTGTAAGTTCACTGTTTTTATTTGGAGGAAATACGCTTCAAGAGGTTAACTGTTTCACTCCCTCCCCCTCAACCTCTGCAAAAGAAAGGGAAGGAGGAAAAAAAAAAAAAAAAAAAGGCTGGAGGCCGAGGTGAAGGCAGAACTGAGGACAGGGGAAGGTATCTCTTGTGGGGGGAGGACAGATACAGCAACTCTGAAAACAGCCTGAAAAGTTTGCAGCTTGAGAAAGGCAATAAGAATTGAGTTACTGAATCAGTAGAGTTTAGGATGAATAATTGCTGGTTTCTTTCTTTGGATTAGCATTTTATTTATACTAGATCATTCACAAATTAAATTTTAAGGATTCCACTCATCGATCAATCCCGGGAGAATAATTTATCGCAAATCAAAAAAGGAAAACAAAGCAACAATGTAATGTTTACTGTGTGACTCAAAGTCAACATTTCTGCTGGCAATCCACTGTCTGGGTTTCAGTTTTTTAATTCCTGCCTTTTGTGATGCCCTGTCCCAACCCCTCATGTCTCCAAATATTCCAAGCAGTCACTAACTGATTTCAGCTCTGTTTACTATATCCACACCGGAGTTTTCCTCTCATTGTAAAAGGCCCAGTCTAAGAATACCTTCAGCCAAATATATTTAGAAAGAGTAAACAATTGCCTTTCAGTGTAGTTACCCTTCCCCCCTGCATGCACAGGCACACACACATGCACACACATCACTTTAAGCTGCCAATTGCAAAGGTGCATTGCATACTTAACCGCTCTGCTGAAATTACGATGGTCATGAAAAATCTGCTTACTGAAGTTGTTCTGAGATGAATGTTTACATTCGTGTGTTTAGAGCTGCACAGATTACAGCCTTATTTCCAGAGAACTGCAAGTACATACAAAATGTACTGCTCAGGAAAGCCCCCCACTCTGTTAGAAACCGTGTCTGCCTGACAAAGGTCTTCCCTTGACAAAAAAAAAAAAAAAAAACAAAAAAAAAACAAAAAAACAAAAAACCCAAAACAAAACCAAAAAAAAAGAAAAAAGAAAAAAAAGAAAAAAAAGAAAAAAAGAGCCAAGAGCTGCAAAAGTGCAATATGCAAACTTGAAACCTAAAATTTCGCCTTGTCAGTTAAACAACATATCACTTTCAAAGTAACTCTGTCCCCTGACCCTGTTTACTTCCAATTAGAGATATGCTGATTTGGCCAGGAATTGTAAATTACAGAGGTGCCTTTTCAGGTTCCGAAATAATCTGGGGTGGGGGGGTTGGGGATTGGAGGGGGAGGTATAAGCATAAATTTATACCAAATAGGCTCTGCAGAGTTGAGGATGTGAAATATGGCGTCCAGCCTTGCCAGCGGCCCAGGAGCTCCAGGCACCCCCAGGCATCCCCAGCAGGCTGCTCCGCTGGGCTCCCCTCCATCCAGGCAGCAGCAAACGGCAAGGAGTTAAACAGCCAAATAATTTTCACACGTGCACACCTCAGTTTAGTACAAGTCACTAGCAGGGACATTCGTGGTTTTACTACCGTTGGAGAAATTAGCCAGGTACAATAACTCACCAGGGAAAAAAAAAAAGGGGGGGGGGGGGAATGGTATTCTGTTCAATTCTGGTAGTTTGGTAACTGTTTTTGACGACATTGTAATTATTATTGCGATCAGAGTTCATTATCATTTCAGCCTTAAACATGTGAAGCCTTAGCATTGAATTACATAAAAATAACCAAATTTCTCCCATTAAGGTAAGTTCTAATAATGAGGAAAACCTTGGGGTTTTTTTGGGAGACAGGCTACCATTTTGTTGTGACGTTTACATAAGATAAAACTTACAATGTGTTAGTAATTGCCACCATTTTCCAATTCCTGGTGTACACAAAAATCAACAGAATTTTCTAGAGGAAAAAGCAATTGAGGAAGTGCATGTACTGTAAGGACTATACTCTGTAGGTATTTGTCACAAACAGAGTTCACTGGTAAATTTATTGGGAATATTTCTGCTGCCAGATGGAAGACAAAAGAAAGTTTTGGACTCTGCTTAATTCTCTAAAACATTAAAAAGGGAACACGTGTAATGCCTTCAGCAATGAGGTATATTGCCTTAAAAGATGTAACTTGCCGTTTACAGCAATTTACTTTAAGAAGTGATTGTTCTATAAGCTACACTTACTTGACTACAGTGAGATAATCTCTTTACTGGTTGTTTATTTAAAAAGCCACTACTAGCAATAATGCAAAATAGTGGTAGCTGTTGTATGAAGTTTGCTGTTTAATCAATTCATATGGTGATTTTTTACATGGTCTCTGATCCCTTTTATTCTAACAGATTTAGTTGCCAATAAATTAAAGTTTCTGCAGAAATGAGAGCAATGTTATCATGTTTGTGTTTGTCACTGTTCACACGTGCGAGTGGTTGAGACAGAAAAGGGTAAAAAAAGTGGCATTTTTGACACACGGCGGTAATCTGCAGGAAAATATTCTACATATGCAGTATGTTAGAAAACATGAAACACGGATAACCTTGTTAATTGTGGTTTTTATGGTTAAGAGGATTGCTGGGAAGAATATGTAATGGTTCATCCTGGGATCTATTTGGTCAGCTTGGAATCACAAAAGGAGGGCGAGCGCCTGAAAATGAAAAGCCCTGGCTAGCAAGATCAGGAGGGAGGCTTTGGGATCCACCTTCCCCAAGTCACGTTTACAGACATTATCCATTCCCTTGGTACTTGGCCCTGCAAGCTGCGCTCGAACAGCTCTGGCCTGACCAAAAACCTTTCGGGAAGGGACAGCGAGCCGGGTTTAGGCCTTACACGTTGCATTTTTTCACTGCGCTGATATAATTATTTCCCGTGCCCTAGGCCTCTCTCTCTCCCCCTCTCCCTTTCTCTCCGAGGCGGCCTCACAAGCCCCCGCTTTAAAAGGCCCGAGATGTTTTGCATGAGGCGCTCACAATAGGGGTTGAGGGAATTGACAGTTTCAAAAACAAGGCGCCCTGTCCTTTCCAGATGCCGAGGACCCCTCTCCCGCACCATCTCTCGTTTGCTCCTCGCTGCTGGTGGCTTTACCCCTAGCATTGCAAATACACGGCAACAGCTGTGTTTGTAAACAGGGGGGAGTACGGCGGGAGCGCCGCCGGCCCCCCTCCCGCACCGCGTTCCCGCCGCCTGGAAATCACAAAAAGAAAAAAAAGAAGGAAAAAAAAAAAAAAAAAAAAAAAAAGGAGAGAGGGAGGGAGAGAGGGAGAGAGAGGGAGAGAGAGAGAGAGAGAGAGAGAGGGAAGGGAAGGAGGTCAAAAAAATGCGGGAGCGTAGCCGGGGCCCCCGAGCGGCGGGGCTGCCCAAGCGCGGCGGGCCTGGGGCATAGCGCGCCTCGGGCCGCCATCTTGCCCAGCGCTGCGGAGCCGCCCCGGCCCCCGGGCCCAGCTCCACGGGCCGGCTCCTTCGCTCCCGGCCAGGATCCCTGGCCCGGTTTCCCCGCTCCCGGTGCGGCTCCCGCGGGCGACGGGGGCGGCGCGGCTGTCCCCGGGGCTCCCGCTCTTCAAAGTGGGGCCGTGGCTCTCACCCCGCTCCCCTCCGGCTCATCCGCCGGGGCGTCCATCTTCCCGGGCTCTCCCGTGGCGCGGCCCCGCCGCCTCCCGCCCTGCCCGCTCCGCGCTGGGGGCGAGCCAGGGGGCAAGTCCGTGGCGGCTCCTCGGGCCAGATGCCGGGCTCCGGGCCAGGAAGCGGTCGGGGGAGGCCCGGGGCTCCGGGCTCGGCCGTTCGCCGTCCGCCCCCGCGGAGTCGGCCCGGGAGAGGACGGGGAGCGGGGTCAGCGCAGAAGGTCCAACAGGGCTGTTTGCTCTTGCGTCTAAAATGTAGCCGGGGCTGTAAAGCGTGTGAAATTACGCACCGGTCTCTTAAAGAGTGGCTAATTTATAGTAAATAGCGAGGGCTTTGTAAATGGATTTATTATGTTGTTTCTTGTTAATTGTTGAGAAAATCCCCATTGTTGAGTGTGAATAGCTTTATGGGCTAACCCGGGCCGCGCTGCAATCCCAGGGCAGTAAATGGCCGCTCCGCTAATGTGGCCCGTAGCGAGAAGCCGCAGCAGCCACGGTGACCTTTGGGCGGTGGGGCCGGACATGGACGTCCCGCAGGCAGACCCTGCTGAAGCTCCGTCCCTCGTCGGGGTACGCGCCGGGACCCCCGCCCGGAGTGAGCCGCTCTCCCTGCCCATCAGCCCGGGGAGCAGCGGCGCTGCCGGACCTTCCCTGTGCACGGCCGAGCCCGCGGCCCCGCCGCAGCAGCGCACACGTGCAGGAGCCGCTCCCGGCCTTTGTTCGCGGCCGCGCTGCCCCGGGTGCCCCTGCCCGCCTGCCCCGCACCGCCCGGGCCCCCAGGCCGGGTGTCCCTGCCCGCCGAACGGCACGTCCGCATGGCGAGGGGGGCTCCAAGGCGGCCCTCGGCCTCCCACGCCGCCGTTCCCTTTAGACAAATAAACAGGAGCCAGCACCTCCAGTCCCTTCTCCCTCGTTCCGGAGGGGCGGGGGAGGGGATGGCAATAGGGGTATTGCAATGAACTTCCCCAAACTCCACACCGTGGCCCCCCTTCCCGGCCGCGGGTAGAGGCACGCCGATGCTCTCGGCCGTCAGAAGGACCGGGACGCGGGGACTCCCCGCCGCTGGCACCCAAACTCCTCCCGCGTGCACGCGTCTGCATATTGTAACATACAAATCACGATGAAATGTAAATTCTACTCTAGAAACTTATATTGGGCTATTCTCTTTCCTGAAATCTCTTCCTCTCTGATTTCGCTATTAGGAGAAATCCCCCTGGGTTTAGAGCACTTGTTCCACGGATTTCTGTACAGCCCACATCTGTTGCCTTCCCCTCTGCGGCTCGGGGCTCTGCCCCTGCTGCAGGCAGAGGAAGGAACGGGTCTCTCGGCGGGCCGAGCCGCGGAGGGGCCTCCGCAGCCCGGCTCTGCCCCTCGGAGCTCAGCGATTTTCCAAACTGCCTTTCAGGATCGGGATTGAATTGCAATCGTGTCAGATGCGCGGCTCCCTTTTCCCCGGGACTTGTGCTCGCAGTGCTTTTCCAGGCTGATTAGTAGTGTCGGAGCTGCTAGATAGGGCTGTACAGTCCATTTCCCTCAAAACAGGATGTTTCCATCAACCTGCGTTTGGTTTTCCCCGAAGAGCAGCGGAGAGCTTAGCTGGGAAACACGGCCCAGCTAAGACCTCGTCTTCAGCTGCCACTCGGGTCACTTCACATCTCTGTATTATATTTCATCTTGTCATTCCCCTTTCTCTACCTTCCTGCGGAAAAAATAAATAAACTAACAAATAAACAGCCTTGGAAGAGCAGCTGGTAATGGTGAAGCGCGGGAACACCGCACCGGCAGCGCCCGGTGGAGCGGCAGGGCCGACCACCATCCCCTCTCCGAGGCCGAGGCACAGCTCCGTCCCGGACACACCCTTCCCGACCTCGCGGCTGTTTGTTGTAGGTCGGTGTTGCTCCCGGAGCACACCCTGCTCTCCTGGACCACCTCTCGTCTGGCTGCCCCGGGAGCAGCGCTTTTGCTGGGATTTCTAGGGCCTTTGTGCGTTTGTGGAGATGCGTGTGAATGGGGCTGCCGGTGTTAAAGCTGCCACATAACCTGTGCGAACATATGTTTTATATTTACCCGCGATGCTTTTGTGTTCCGAGATTCAAGGGTAAACTGCCCGGGACAATCACAAACGTAGAATTATTATCTAGTAAAGTACACGGGAGAAAAAAAATATTTAAAAAACCCACAAAAACAAATACACCCCAAAACACACACACACACACCCCACACCCAAAAAATAAAGAAAAAAGAAAAAAAAAAAAAAAAAAAGAGAGAGAAAAAGGTTTATTTACTTTTGGAAAAGTTAACTTCCATTTTCGTGGACATGACATTTTCGAAAGGGTAAATAGCAATAGCATTAAATTCCTTCTACGGTTTTCCAGACCATTTGAAAAACTTTACTGTGTCTGTTGGGTATGTTTGAAGTTGCACACTATAACCAGAAGAAGGATTTTTAGGTTGTTTCCCGCTATGACATAATCGTCTCCGTCAAAATCTGGTGAAGTTTGCCTGAGGGAAAAAGATGTTCATGCTAAATGATGTAGTAGAAGAAAAGAGTGAACAGTGTTTAATACGCCATATAAAATAGTGTCAGATCTCCCCGGCTGTGATCTCGCAGTCTCTCTCACATTTTAGAGTAAGTTTATAAATGGTTACCTGGGGTTTACAAATTTTTGCTAATAAAATCTCATTAATTCCATTATGATTTCTGTATCCTTCTCCCGTAAAGGGGCCTGTAAAATACAGCCATTCTACACAAGCTCTGCCATTCATGAAGTCCGTGAACATTCATATTTCCCTATCTAGCTGCGTAGAGGCCGATAAATAGAAAGGCTCTCCAGATAATCGCTGATATCTCTTGCCCTCCACGCAGAGTACTTGGCGGTGTTTGTTCCGTCCCGGAAACCCGGGTTTCTGAAACAGGCTTGAAAGTAGGTGAACTTTTTAAAACACACATGAAAGTTGGGAATCTTTATATACGTGTTTGCATTGCTCGTGGGGCAAAGAGGAGTATACCCGGCAGCAATTCCTCATCAGCGGACTTAAAAGAGTCTCCTGCCTTTCCCGAGGCCTTTCTGCCTCCCTCTCTCCCTCCCCTCTGTAAACACCCGCGCACAGATGCGGCGAGGCTTCCCGGGAATGCTCCAGCCCGGAGCCCGGCTCCTCTGCCAGCTCCTGCCGTGCTGCTGCATTTGTTCCTCCCGTTTTCCGCAGGAGACGGATGACACCAGGTTAAGGAAAAAGCTCCAGAGGCTAACTGAGAGTTCAGCCTCTCCCAGCCCCAACGCCGGCACAAAAGTGCAGGGTGATTTTGCTGCGGCTTCGTGCGAGCTACTCCATCTTCACAAAACCTGCGAGCCGGAGCCGCTCTCCACGCAGAATTTACTGCTCATGTTTGGTTTATCAACGCCAATGGCGTCTGATCATTAAGAAAGACGAACTGCATAAACATCTGATAGTTTGTATTAGAATCATGCATAGCGACAATTGCACAGAACTGGTTTTAATTTTATTCCAAAGTGTTTACACATTGACATATGGTGAATTTGTCTTCGCTGAGGAAGTTGAGTCAATAGCGTTAATATCTTTGCATAGGTATGATAGCTATTAAAATTTTTGCTTCCATCAGCCCATGGCTTCTGAAGAGGAACGCTTGCTTGCTGAAAAAAAAGGAGTTTTCCAATGAGACTAACTGTCTCTGCCTGCTAAGGTGCTGAGGATTTCCTCTCAGGCATCACCGAGTTCATCAGGACTCTCTCTGTCTCCACTCACGGACAGGGAGAAGCAGCAGCGCCCTTGCTCCGTGTTTATCTCTGTTTTGCAATGACTTCGCTAGCCAGTACCTGCAAAGCTCAGCCTGAAAAAGCAACTCGGTGATTCCAGGCGAGAAGAGCTGGTCCATAATAAAGGGCTGGAGCCTAGTTTCCCCGAGCTCCGGCTGTGATGACAATGTTTTCTAGGAGCCACTCTCCCTCCCAGGGAAGCTGGAAAAGCAAAGTTTCTGAGCCAGCTCCCTGTCCCACATTTTCTATCAAGATGCTGCAGACCCTTTGGCAAACTCCCTGGTTTTCCCAAGGGCAGTCCAACCACATCCAGTCATAGCAAATAGCTTGGTTGTGCCGGGACATATGCTATAAATGAGGATGTGGTCTCAAAGAGATCATTAAAACGTATTTTTGTGAACTGCAAAAAAGAATACTCATACACGAGAGTCATTGACATCTACAAACATTGCTAATGGAACAATTTCCCCCAATATTGAAGGACTATTATTTTTACTTTTCAGGTGTTGCTTTACAAAGATCATGAAATCGCGTAGAAACTTTAAGCCTAACCCAATCCACAGATGTCTATGCACGTCTCTAAGTCAAACAGGTCAAATATTTTTTTTAAGACGCATTTACCAAGAGGAAAAAAAAAAAAAAAAAAAAAAAAAAGGCATCTAAGCTGGAAACCTGTGGGGGCATAACAAAAGGAAAGAGGCCACAAAGAAATATCCCACAGTGGATTACAAGGTTATGGGACAGGTCACTACAGGAAAGTTAAACAAAAAATGAAGGGTACATTATATAAACCTCACATAATTAAAAAATAGTTAATTCTAATGTTGTAGTTATACCATCAGATATTTGTTGAGTTTGTTGTTCAAGTGCCTGTGAATTTATTGGGAGATTGTTCTGTTAATATACCTTTGTTTACCCGGCGTTTGCTTTTCCACATAATTAGAAAACTGACCGCAGCCTTTAATGACTGCGTATTTAATGAAGTCTACGATTATTTTACACCGCAGACAGATGTACAGAATGTACTATTATAGGAGGGGACGTAGTCAGACAAGAAATAAACCCAGCCTTACAGAGAGAGAGGACTCTAAGACAGTAATATATTAAATATTGCAGCGATCGATTTCAATACCCTGAGTGGACACGGGAATAAAAATTCACCCCCAAGATGAAATGATTAGGAATTCTTTGTTCTGTGGGGGGAAAAAAAAGGAAGAAAAAAAAAAAAAAAAAAAAAAGAAGAAGAAGAAGAAAAAAAAAAGAGGCAGCGTTTTTTTTTCCAGATCCTTTTTGTTCAGGCTAGAAGAGGGCCGGGCAAGCATCTTTCAAGCTCTTGGGTCGCGGTTTGGGATATAACCCTAGAGGTTAGCCGCATCTCAGTGGCGTTTCTCCGTGGTAAAAAGATGGGTCTTTGTCCGAAGAGAGACGGATTAAATATCAAGCCCGGCTCCGGTGCGCGGGACAGGAGAGACCCCGCGGCTCCGGGGCTGGGCACCGGGGCGCCCGGCGGGGGACGGTGAGGGGGTCCCGCAGCCCGGGACGGGCACGGATGTGGCGGGCGGAGGAAGGGGAGCGGGTCCGGGCGGCCCCGCCGCAGCCACTCTGTGGCCAGGCCAATTAAGGCGGCACACAAAGCTGTGCTCCAACCACCCTCCGCTGCCACCGCTGCCCCCAGCCCACTCTTCCCTTTCTTGCCTGCATACCTTCCCCCTCCCCTCCCCAGCCACAGCCCTTCTCGGCTTTAATTAATAATTAAAAGGCGGAATGAAAATTAAAGAGGGAGCAGAGGAGGAGCAGCGCCCGCGGGAGCCCTCTTGAGCACCGGACTTGGGAGAGAAGGTGTCCGGGTGTCATGCGGGGCTGCCAGGCGAGGGTCCTCCCACACCCTCCAGGCCACCTCCCTCCCCCTATTCCACGGGACGCCGGCCGGGGTGGCCGTCCGGCACAAGGCTGTTTGCGGTAGCCGGGTCAGAGGCTTGGCAGGGCAGCGGTCGCGGGCTCGGGTTTGCTCCGCTGCCGTTCGGCTGCAGGGAACAGGAATTACATCCCAGAAAATGTGAACCTGTTGACTGCCACGTCCCTACTGAAAGGGCCGGTAGTCTTTTACATTCCCAAACCTATGAAGTTGGGACGCCATCGCTGGGCCCCTGGATTCACCTGTCACTGCAATCACTGCCCCGGAGCACTGACAAATATTCACAATAAAAGAGTGAAAGGGTCTCTTAAGGTTCACTGATTTGTGTGTAGAACTTTGGAAAACTGCAAACAAGCGAGAAAAATTGTCCATTCTTGTGAAGGGAAATACAAGTTTGCACTTAACCGTTCAGCGACAAAACCCAAGGACTGGCCAAAGAGCCGGTGACATACACTGTAATCTCCATAACAATTTCATTTCCTCTCTTCCCTCTCTCTCTTTACTGGTTAGCAAAGGGGAAAATCTAAGGGTTTAATCCCGAGGAAGGCTTTCCATTTATTCCCACTACAGGGAGAAGGGGACATTGAGAAAAACCAACAGATCCCGAACAAAATGGAGAGGGGAAGTCCTCAGGCTCAGCGCTGGGAGAGGCGGGTCGGGAGCATCCAGCCAGAGGACACATGCGAGTCAGAGTGAAATAGAAACTGGCGCTATTAAATTTCCTTTTAATTGTGCCTTTGGATTAGTTGTACACGGAATCTAGTAATTAAGGCCCTTCTCTTTAGAGAAAACCTTTTCGGTTTCGTATTCCAGTGTCGGGCGTGATTGCTGCGTGCTCGAGAGAAAAAACATAAAGGACCAGTTTTTCCTTTGAGTGCAAAAAAAGTTGCTGCCACGTAAGTGGTTTTTACTAAAGACGACATTAAATTGTGGGTATTGTAGGGTATTAGCAGTTATCACTGAGGGATCTGTTTTGTGCCGTTTCAGACCTCAGAATCTGCTGTTCCCGTCTTGCTGGGACCGGGGAAAAGCGCTTCCCGATTAAATTCTGCATTAATAGAACTTGGCAACCGGCAACAAAAACCTTGCTTAAGTGAAATGAAGAGACAAAAGGCACTTTAAATGCTGAGGTTGGGGGCTGGGGAGCTTATGCCACTAATTTTAAATGAAGACGACGTTCAAGCCTTGCGGCCAGCGGCGAGCCCGTGCTCGGGCTGGGTGAGGGATAGCACTAATTCTACTCCGTGGGCTCTCTGCGAGGCTCCGGGCAGGGCTCGCTGCCCTCCGCGTCCTCCCTTGCCTCCCGAGGACACACCGTCGGGATCGAGAACTGGGATATCCGCAGAGCGACGCCGTCGGCTCCCCTCTTAGGAGGGACCTCATTTTTGCCGGCCGGGGGGAGCGCCGGGGGCTGGCGGGAGGTGGCTGGGGGATGTCCCCACGCACTGCGGAAGCGACCGAAATGGGACATTTCCACGCCCTGCTCTGGGGAAGGTTGTTTCACACTCATTTGAGAAAGGATCGTGTTTCCCACGGGGACACGCGACCTGAGAAGCCCCTTCGAGATGTCCACGAGCTCTGTGCTGCGGTGCGGTGGGCTGGGGACAGCTCCCACGCGGGACGCGCGGCCCCGCGGCGGGGACACGGAGCCCGCTCCGGCGGGGACTGCGCCGAGCGCGGAGCGGGGCCGCCGCCCGTGCCGGGGCCGGCTCTGGGCGCGGAAATAGAAATGTAACATCTCCTCAGACAAATTAATTTTTGACGGATTTATGGCACGGTTTGCTTTCAGGATATTCATTGGGTCCTCCGAGCTGTAATAAAGTCCAGGGTGCAGAAGTATAAACACGCACCGTCTGCTCGGCGGAAACCCTCCAGCAGTATCTGCCAGCCAAAGATCAAGACACTTTGTGCATTTTCCACAGATAATGCCCATATTCCGAATGAGTGATCAGAGAACTCCGGTATTGTTAAGTAAAATGAGAGGAAGGCGAGTGACGTAGGAGTCGAACAATGGCATTTCTGAATCAGTTTGGTTGATTGACATTTGGGGGCTTCATGACCCGAGGGAATAGGACTCATTACCGTGAATACACCAAAACATCAACCGAGATTAGAACTCTGGATCTTTTAAAAATCCCATTTCATTCTAAATTATAGTGGGAAAATACCAATTCTAAGGAAAAAAAGCAAGAGAGAGGGAATAAATTACTCCTTTATGCCCCTTTAATTGCTCAAAACCCCCAAATAGAGTAAGAAATTGCGTAAAGATTTTAGGTAACATTTAAGAAGAGAAAATTAACTTTACAGACTAAAAATCTGACCTCTGATGGAACACCAAATACGAGAAAATAGGTATTTTGGGACCTGCAGATCTCGTGCCGAGCCGGGGTGGGAATGGATGCACGGTGCAGGAATAACTTTATAAAAAGGATATTTGATAGATTGATATGAAAAACTAATTAGATATGATTCCGTTCTCCTTTTCTATGCTTTTTATATCTCAAAGTCTTAGGAAAAGTACTGTAAGGCTGAGGAAAAAGAAAGGGACAAGTAAAAGGGTAAGGAAAAATGTGCTCAGATCAGGAGCACAGGAGGGTCAGGAGAGGGGTGATATGGGAGTCTGCTCGGAAAACCGACTGTTTCTGAACAAAGTCCATTTCTCACAAAATTGGGAGAAAAAGGAAAAGTAGTCAGGATATGTGGCAGAGCAGGGTAGTCTCTGAGAGACGCTGACCGACCTTTCCCGGCGGAGCAGACTCTTAGCCAGAGTCGGTGGCCATCACAATTTGACCATCTTGAAACCCATCTCCGTGTCCTGACACCGAAAACAGAGTCCCCGGGTCCAGCAAAGGGCCAGCGTGCCTTAGAGCTGTGTTGGCTCCTTCCTATCTTTGGGAAAACAAATGCTCACGGGCTTGCGATACAGGATGAGACGGTTAACCAGTGCCATTCTCAATGTAGCTGCAAGGGGAGGCTGCCCTGTTGTCAAATTTTCGATCAGTTATCAAAGTAGTGGATTGCCGAGGAGGTATTGCTTTGCACAATAGGACGGATTTATTTATTTATTCGCTGACCAGAAGTACAAATAATTAGGACCTTGGCAATTCCACCAAATTAATGTAGTGCTTTCAGGTTAAAACATAAACACACAAGCAAACCCAGTGATTAACTAAACGTTCAATTATACATTTGTTAATACGGCCAGTGACTCGCAGCCGCACATCCAGATACCTTCTTTATACGGAGACATCTTGGCTTTAATTAATGACTGCTTTATTCTCACTATTCTTGGGAAAAAAATAGGTGCCACGACACATTTAAATTAAGATTATTTTAATTTATTTAGGCTCTTAAGCAAGAATCATTCTAATTGTATTTCGAATTACTATGGAGAGGCGACTGAACTGATCTGGGGGTCCGAACAAAGGCAGGGCGCCGGTAGCGTGCAAAGCCGAGCCGGGGCTGGGGGAGCCTCTCCGCTCCTCCCGAGTCCTTCGGTGCCCCCGGAGGGAGGAGCGGGACGGAGCGCCCGGGAGGCCCCGCGGGGCAGCAAACACGGGGCCCGGCCGAGCCCCGCGTGTTGCGGCAGATCGGCCGGGACATGGGAAACCCGGGGCGCTCCCGTCCGCCCGCGCATCCCCGGGCACGGCGGGGACAGAGCGGGGCCTCGGGCCGGCGGGGACGCGGCGGGCACACTGCGCTCGGCCGGGAGACGGCGGCGGTCCCGGCTCCGCACCTGCGCGGGGGCCCCGCGGGAGCTCCCAGTGGAGCGCGGCGCCCCCGGCCGCCGGGGGAACAAAGGCGGGGGCGGGGGCGGCCGGGGGTGCCGGGCGGGCCGGGCCGCGGGGCCGCGGGGCCGGGAGGGGCCGCCCCGCCGAGCCCGGGCCGCGGCCCCCTCAAACACGGGCCGGCAGCGCCCCCTGCAGGGCCAGGGCGGAGCGGCGGCGCCTCGGCTGCGGCACCGCCCCTTAAAGGGGCAGCAGCTCTTAAGGTGGAACGGCTGGGGGGGCGGCGGCGGCCCCTCCGCCCCGGGAGAGCCGTCCCGCCCGACGGGACTACCCCGGCCGCGTCCGGAAACAGCCTCGGTGCTGCCGCCGTCTCAGGCCGTGGGCCCCGCTCCCGTTTGCGGTGCATGTCAGTGAAGCGCGCAGCGCTCCCACAGGCGTGGTTTGCCGCGAGAGACACGGGGCCCGTATCGCGCTGAGTGCGTTTTTCGGGGGCAGCGGTGTCGGGGCATCCTCGAAGGAGGTACGGGTGCATCTACCCGGCCCAAAGCGGCCTCCCCGACGGCAGCGGCGCTGCCGACCCTCGGTCCCCACGGGCTTCGGCGCTTCGTGCTTTGCTTCTTGGCGGAGAGCACCCTGCTCCTCCAGGGATACCGACAGGCTTCGTTGCCCACGCATCATCCCGCGGGACCGGCGGCTGCGCTCGGTTCCCCGTCCTCCTGGGACCACTTGGCCCGAGGGGGCGGGTCGGACAAAAAATAAAGGGAAAGAGGGAAAAGAGAAAGAAAAGAGAAGTTGCATTCATTCAAGGGGTCCTGCCCTACGGGTGAGACGTTCAGTTCCTGCGAACCCCGAGCAGTTTTAGCGAAGGATTCTTCCGGCTGCCAGGGCAGATGCTCTCCCCAGGCTCCGTGCTCCCCTGGTGCAGGTCAGGGTGGCAGCTTCATTTCGTAGGAAAGGCGGAGCGGAGCTGAGCGGGGTGCCGAACGGGACGTTCCCGGCAGGCTGTTGCCGTGGAGCATTCTCTCCGTGCTCTGAGACACTCGTCCTTAGAGCAAACCAAATAAACTTCATTTAGAGAGAGAGAGAGAGAGAAAAAAAAAAAAAAAAAAAAAAAAGGAGTACATTCTCCCTTATTCTCCCTTTATATGGTGTTTTGCACCTCCCCACAAAGGCCCTGCGGCTCCATCTCGCCACTCCTGGGGCAGCGGGGCATGGAGGCGCCGGCATGCGCTCTTCTCTGTGGACCACCCCCCCCGCCCCCTTCCACAAACCTCACCGAGCAATGATTTTACTCTGGCTCTTGGGGTTACCGAGAAGGCGCAGTGACAGCGCGGAGGGTGCTCCCAGAGAAGCGCTGAGAGAGAGCTGAGCCCCCGAGGGGCCGCATGGTGCAGGGCGCGGTGCCCGCGGCGGGGCCGGCCGGGCCTCTCAGCTCCGCTTCGGCTTCGCGGGGGCGGCGGTGGGACGAGAGACCCCGGCGAACCTCCCCGGGGACACCCTCATCCGAACCTCTTTGACTGTCCGAAATGAAGCCTAAAAGGCAGGGGCGGTGCAGAGGGATGACTTCTGTTGCGTGAGAGCGCTATCGTTGCGCTGAAAATTCAGGGCTGAATTACTCCCGTTTCCAGACGGGGAATGGGTTTTTTGGGGGGCTGGTGGTGATGGAAACTAATGAAGACAAATCTGCACTAGAGCTACTCCGCACAGGCCATTAAGCACGACGATGTTTCCTTCTAGTGTTTTTAAGCGGTGATTTGTGAGCTCCGCGCACGGCGGTAGCGGCGGGGTTGCTCCGCCGCACAGCGTCCGCGCCCTCACGGTGTCTGGAGACACCGAGCCTACACAGAGCCGGCCGGAATAGCAGAGAAATGTTTGCAAAATCAAATCGGTTTCCTGCGCTCCCCTTCCCTCCCCGCTCCCCGCGCAGGGAGCTGAGGGGTGGCGGCCACCACCTGCCCCGCCGGCTGTTCGGAGCGCAATAGCCCAGCCGAGCTCTGAAACAAGGTGATCAAGGGACTATCGTGTCCTCCACCCTTCGCAGCCTGATTTTTTTGGATTTTTTTTTTTTTTTTTTTTTTTGCGCTTGAAGTTTCCCCGGGTTAGCCAAGAAATTAGCGCTGGGGCTCGCTCTGCCAGAGAAGATCTCAAAAATTTAGCATTTATGTTTAGCTTGCTAGTAGACTTTCATGAAAGGGAAAGCTGGAAGCTTATAAATACAGGAAAAAAAAACTTCACTGCGCGAAATTACCCTGGACAACCAAATGCTGGAGAGGCAAGTGGTATTTCACCCCGTGGTTCACACACAGCTGAATCAAAAATAGTACACGGCGAGTTATTGATCAATCTAATGTTGCAGCGGGTGGCTGTAAAATCCTGTAGGGGTAGGATGTACCATGAGAAAGCAACAATCCCATGGACTTCAGCGGACCGTGTCACAATAAGCCATAATAACCGCGATTAAAGCGGCAGCAGCAAATCAGGTACCTTATCTCCTCTTTTTATCTAAAGCATCAGCATATTCTGTCTGCCATTGACAAAGAAGCCCTCATCCAAAGCATTTTGTTCCCCTTGACAGAATGAAACACATTTTCCTCCCCAAAGTAAACATAATGCATGTGACTAACACACTGGCAGGGCCAACAGCAGGAAATTTAACTTTTAAAGAAACCGATCTCTGCCCATGATTGATGCTGTGTCGCTCTGACAACAGAGAGTGTGTAGCTAATTGCCTCTATAAACGAAAAAGATATTGCCCTCATTTTATCAAACACATTCTTTGTCCGGGGCTAAAACAAGTGTCACAGTAAATGGACATGACTGTAGAGATTAATAGTTTCCCAGCTGTGAAATCTGAATAAGAACCACACGCTGGCAACCAATGTCTGGTTTAAACTGGGAAGGTTTACATTAATTTTTCAGGTGTAATTCCCCTTTCAAAAATCCACTTACAGAGTTATGATCACTTGGGTGCTGCTGAACAGGTTAACTCACAGCTCCTGTTACCAGGATCTCAAGGGACTCTTGGAGGCCCCTCCGGTCCTGGGGACCTCCCTGTCCCTTGGAAATTCTCAGAGCACAGCTTTGACCACAGTTGCCCAGGGCAGGCTGGTCTACAGACTGCAGCTCTCCCACCCACCATCCACAAGGTATTGCAGAGAAGGATCTGCAATAGGTTTCTTTTGTGTCTCACTAAAGGACAGGGCACTCCTGACTTTCTTGCAAAGGGACTTCAGAAATTTTCTTTGCTTTTAAAGGCTATTTTATTTTCTTTACATCTCGAAAGCCAGTATTAGGAAGAAAATGAGAAAACTTTGCAGCAATATTTATTCAAACAGGTAACAACAAATCCTGTGTGAGCATCCAACAAAATAAAACTTCATCTTCAGCCAACAGGTTTCTGGGATCTTTCTCTCATAGCTGCTCAGTTTTGTACTTCTACTCCTATTTCTCCTATTTTCCCCATACAAGCCATTCCCTCAACTTTATAGCCAGGCAGAATAACGATGTACTGTTGCACTCTCATTTTTCAAGGAGTACTGAAATTTTGAAGAACATGGAAAAGAAACTGCCCCCTCCCAGCCTTACGGTTTGAAAACCAAAAATGTTGTTCAAGATGCTCTTAAGAGACTGGGTTACAACAGGAAATATCCTCAAGAGGTGGAAATATGAAGTGTAGAAGCTCCTTTTAACCTACTGGGGAAAGGAATAGTAGAAACTGGAGCAAGACAAATTCATGTGTGAGGAAAGCACACATTTGTAGGATGCTGCCCAAGGAAATGGCTAATCACTATTATTGCAGGTTTTAAGCCTTCCTGGAAATTATGCTTTTGTCAGATACGAGATCTTGGGTGAAATCTAATGGTCAATCTTGAACAAAATGTATTTTTGTAGATTCATAGAATTTTACAGTGAGGGTTTTTTCTGTTTAGTCCCATCTCAGTGACAGATCAAGAAGCACGTGAAGCTAGAAGCACAGGTACCTTCCCCTGAGGCTGCTGTTGATTTTTTAAATTTTCCTTCAGTGTATCTAGAGTTACTGTCAAAGTACCTCCAGAGTAAAGCATCTTAGCATTATTATTTTCGTTCGGGTTTAAAGTCTCAAATCCATGGTCTTGTCTTCTTGGTGTTTTTTTTTTTTTTTTCCCCTTGATGAGTTTTCCTCTTATTGATGGAATAACAAGCATGTTCTCGGTGCTGATATTTTCCATGCTGAACCTGCCTTACAGATAGCATGAACAGTGCAGTTATGCCTATTAGTCACAGTACTCGGCCTTGGTGTTAGACTAATTTGGGAAGACTTCCTGCATAGCAAGAAACAGCAGGATTTGATCATAGTCAGAGGTGCATTACAACATGCAGCAAGGCTCTTTAAGGAGCCCTATCACCTGGGACATTTAAAAATTGCGGTCATGAGACATCAGTAAAAAACTCAGAAAGAAACAGTACATTCAGAGGATGTACGATTGCTTGATCTTTTCTATCACTGAATTCTAGGACAGTGATTTGATTAAACAGTAATAATAAAAAAACCCTGGAAAAACAGGGGAGAATGGACAGCAAATATTGACTCTTTAACAGCACTGTTTTGTGGAATATTAAATTAATGTTCCCACATGATGTCCAGGCATCAATCCTGATCTCCCTGGAGTCAATGGTGACATTTCTATTGCCTTCCGTGGAAGAGGACTTTTATCTGAGGGCATCTTGATCAAAATAAACACAATGAAATAGATTGTACTTGAAAATATTTTGAGCTTCCTTTTGGTTGATTTGAACAATTGCTTTGGTCTTAGGTTATTAAATCTTGACTTTGCCCCAAGAGAGGTTGCTGTTGTATTACTATTCTCTTTCCTTTGCTGCAGGGATAATCAAACATTTCAATAGCTTTCTGTTGACTGTGAGACTTTAGTTACTTTTAACCCTTTTTCAGCCTAGTCAAACAAAATTGTTAATGAAAACATCTCCAGACAGCTCTTGGTCAATCTAAATATCAATTAGACTTTAAAAAATCCTTGTGCTCTAGGTACCCCAGGTATTTTACAGAGAGGGAAATATATTGATGGACTTTGTACTGAAAAGAAAATCACCTTGTGAGATTTGAGTGCCAGTACCTGGAAAATACACAGATTTTGATTACATCTTGTGTTTTAAAATGCCACCATGGAGTTCACAGATCACATCTTGGGTTCACAGCAACTGACATTTCCTCTTTTTTAAAGAAATGAAACATACTGATTTTCAAAGGAGAACTACAAGGGGGGTAAAAAGTGCATCTCCTCTGGTTTACGTGGAACATATTTTCCCTGAAAAAGAGTTTCTTTTCCCCCTGCCTTCTTATAACCCCTCTCCCTTTTTTTTTTTTTTTTGTGCTCCGTGAAAACATCCCCAGTTACTTTACATGAACATCTAACTCTATTAGCTGCAAAGGGGGACAGCTCTACACTTATCAAGTTGTTCTTCGGTTTTTACTGGTGTAGCTGTCGCTGAATTTTTCCTTTAATTCCCATGACAAAAGTATGTACTGGGAAAATGTGGTTGGTTTTCCAAATGTATTTTTTGTAGGATCTTATAAATAATAGTCGTCAGAAGCAAGCAACGTGTGAGTCCTGTAATATTATAAGACCTCTCCGGTATTAATGATGTGCATTTAAATACTCTTGTTTAGGCAGTCAAGTTACCAATAAATACAGATCAACACACCAAACTCAGAGAAAGAATTTTTCGTCTGTGTCTTAGTATAAAACCCTTCGCAATGAACGGATAATTTACTTTCCTCATCCAGCAGTGTAACTAAGCCGGGCGATTAGAGGCCCTGGCGTTTTATTAAAGTTTCCAGGGGTGGAGAAGGCAGGGAAGGGTTAAGCCGCCCACCTCCCAGCCTCTTCCAAGGGGTGGGTGCAGGGGAAGGAGCCTGGCCTTTTTCTAAGCCTAGAGGGGTGCGAAGGGAAAGCCCGGCTGTGTCGACTGTTTGGTCAGAGGAAAAAGCTTTGTTTGGTGTTACTTTGTGTATTAATGAACCGTGCCTTAAGGGAAGGGCCTACAAGGGCTTTGGGCGTTTCTCGGGCAGGCAGGAGTCTCCCCGGGCTGCGAGGGAGCTCGGCATTCCGGAGGGATGCTCCGGCGGGATGCTGAGACCCCCGCAGTACGCGGGCACAAGGCAGGCAGGGCACCGTTCTGTATCAGTCCTTCGGGAACACAAGTTATCCCATCAGGACGTCCTCACACATTTTCTCTCTCCAGAGCAGCCTCCTTAGGAGCCTGCCTGCTGCGCCAGCTCCATGCCCGGCTCTCCCGGCCCCAGCTCAGCCCCTCGTGGGGCCACGGAGGTGCGGCACCGGCTCCCCCTGCTCCGGGCTAGCTCAGCCCCGGCTTTCGCCCGTCTCTTACAGGAGCACCGTGTCTTTACGGTCGTGGGTACCATTTTCCGAGGACTGAGCTGCCCACGCGTGGGAGCTCCGGGCAGCGGCGGGAGCGCTGGGCTCTTTCCCTGCGGAAAACCGGGCTCGGATCGCAACTACCTGGTTCAAAGGTCGGAGAGGCTGCGGTGGCTCGGGGGCGACTCTTCGGGGACCGCGCCGTCAGTTCGACCGGCTGGCTTAAAAACACCCGTGCGGGAGCTTTCGGCCCCGTCCCCGCGGTCCCCGAGCAGCCCGGGCTCCCGGAGGCTGCGTGCGGGCAGCTCTTGGGATCTCCGGCAGGAGCTGCTGCAGGTCAGCTGCCCCCCGGCCGCTTTCCCTCTCTCGCTTTTCTGCGGACCTTCCCCAAACCCACCCTTCGCTCCTTCCGCACTTCCAGTGTCCAGAACGCAGCAAATGACCCAGCAGTACCGGGTTGTGGTGTTCACCAGGGGTTCAGAAAACTCCTTTTGGGAAACTTAGGATGACAGAAAACTGGGAGTTACCTATCCACAGCTAAATCTAACCCTGAGTCTCAATGAGATAAATATTTCCCTAAAAATAACCTAATTCATTACACAAATCTACTTAATGCTTCAGCTGTTTAATGACTACCGAATCAAGCCTTGTGGAAAAAAACCAAAACAACCCAACAACCCAATAAATCCTATTCGTGATTGTGCAATTAAAGAGTGTCTTACAGGGTGCGCACATAAACAACTAAATGAAAACCACACAAGCAGCATCGTATTCTAGCATCCTAACTCTTCGGTTCTTTTCATTGTAGGCTAGGTTTTTTTAAAGGTGAAAACAATCTCTCTCTCTCTCCACCCCCCTCAAGAGGAATTCCCAGCGACGGCAGCAGCAGCATTCCTCGTTAGCAGGATCTGAAACCTGAACCTTTAGCCGGGCACCAAACCTTGAGTTACGGGACGAGCCGCGCACGATCCGCCCAGGACCGCAGCGTTCTTTGGGGTGTGGAGAAGGGATTCCCGGTGTCAGGCTGGGCTGTGCACCCCCTGTTCCCACTGCCATCCTCCCGGGTTGCCTTCACCCCCGAGGAGGGCGTGCTACAGCTGCTCCCATAGGAGTCTCAGGAGTCCCTTAGGCTGGCCTTTGGTAGAAATCTGCAGTTATTTTTGGTGCGTCGCCACCATTTTTGCTGAGAATATGACTGACACGAATGTTTGCAGCTTTGTATCTTGGACAAATCATAACATAAAGTCATGAGACTGAGAAAAGTTCTTTCTTGGTTATGAGTCTTTTCTTTTGCTAGAATTCTAAAATCTTTTGCAAGTAACTTAACAGTCTTATAAATTCCCTGAAGCATCTTAAAATCAAAGTATTTGGCAGCACAAATACTAAGGTGACCATTTAATTAGTTTACCAGCATTTTAATTTATTTGTATAAATTCCGAGGCACAATTGACAAGATATTTGCTGCTTGTGGACTCCATCCTCATTTTAAAATCGTTACTGTTTCTGGCATGATAAAGGACTGATTTTACCGCTGTTGTGTGTGTCTACATGTGAAAATCTACCTCTAGACTAATTCTTTTTAGAGAAGCAAACATGGGAGACTGTTTCTATGTGCTTTTTGCAAGAGGTCTGCTTTTTCCTGACAGATTTCTACAGGCTAGTGCTGATTTTACTAAAACTGAAACGCTTTCTTTGACTTTGTATTGTGCATTATTTTAATGGCAGAAGATGGCTTATAAACACTTTCAATCTACTTTCCCTCCTACTGGGCTTGCAACATCAAAGATAGTCCCATTCATCTTTGTTTCAAGGAGGGCTGTAAGTTTTCATCTGCAGGATTGTTGAAAATCAAACTGACTGTACTTGATCACAGTGGGATCTGCATGAAAATCCATCTACAAGTTGAGCTGTAATACTTACCTGTCTAGGTCAATTTGAGAACAGCAAGGATGATAAGCACATAAAGCTGAAATACTGTTGTTTCACAGTAGGACTGTTCCACCACCAGTGTAGCAGATAAGGTTTATTTAAGTAACTGTGGAACCATGTGCAAAGCCACATGATTTTATCCCAGAGGTCCTTAGATGCAATTCCTTGCAATAATTTGTCTTTCCACTTGTCCTGACTTTGTGTTCCATTTTGCCTGGGAATTACCCCAGATAACATCTTTTAAACAAGGGAAGAGCAAAAAAATCCATGCACGAGTCTTGGTGTCATGTGAGAAAAAGCTGCTGGTTTCCAGTGGGGCTGAAATTGTCACTGGAAGGCTGATGGGTGCAAGGTACAGCAACCACAGGCACAAGCTGGAGGTTTATCCTCAGCCTGTGGCCAGGGGGTTTTGTGTGAATTGATGTCTTATTGTTGGTTGTAACAGCAGACCCAGCAGCAGATCATACATTTATTTACACTTTTTTATTCTATCAATTATATCATTTATATATGCAGAACAGTGAAAAAATGAGAGAAATGCTTTCCCCTTTCAAAATGAAATGACAGTATGCTATGATGTTTTGCCACTTTTGTGCATCCTAATTTATCAAATAACCAAAGTATAAATATATAATATATAAACAGACAAATAGGCACAACAATTCTTTTTTTCCCTGAGAGTTAGCCTTGCTTTAAAAAAAATGTTTCTTTTGACTTAGATATGCAGACACTGCATAGAGATCTGTAATGCCAAAGAAGCTACTCCCATGAATAACTTTTGGACATCATGTATTTATTTGGAAATTCAGCCATTAGCTATGCATCTTCCACAGCTGAGAAAGTTTGCCAGATATATGAGTGTATTTTAGTGGCTGAGTTAATCTTATTACCTATAATGTAAGCTTTCTGAATCTTTCCATTATGTGGACATGCTTATACCTCAGCCAAACTTTAACTACTGGGACTGAAATTTTCCAAAGAAATATTAAGCCTGAGGCAGAATTTGTGATGGAAAACTTCAGCTAAAAGACTTCAGATTTCTCTAAAAAGAAGAGAAAGAAATTTGTTTGTTTGGCTCAAGTTAAGAAGCAAATAAAAACTTTTCCAAACCTTAGAGAAAAGCTGAAGTTTTTTCTGTAGCAGTGTCACAGCCCGGTATTTGGGGGAACAACAGTATCTGGAATGACACTTTTAGCTGCTCCTGGGAAAATGTGTGGGAGTTGAGCCATGATCCTCAGGGCAGCTACAGCTTGTGTGTATTTGGGCTTTTGTGCTCCAATCTCCTAAGGATTTGACCTGACTGTAGTCCTTGTTCTTCCCAGCTTTAGAGGATGCCCTGGAGCTGAGGTCTCTGGATGGGCTGGGACAGCACCCCACAGCATCCCGTGTTTTTTGGGCCAGGTGGGTTGGGAGGAGAGGGGTTGTGGGATGCTGCCTATCCTTTCCATAAAGGAAATTTCCATTAGGAAGTTATATAAAAAAATAAGTGAGGGTTGTAAAGTCAAGTGCTCAGGAATTAGGAAATGCCAGAGTGATGTTTCCTGTGCTGTCTTCCCTCTTTGTCCCCTTTCTGTGTAGCCGTTATGATGCAACTTTTGGGCACTAAGACTGTTTTTACAGGTTTCTCTTTTAAATTCTGCTTAAATGGTTTTCTTCTGAAAATTAATAATAATTGAAAAAATTGTTTAGCAGTGATAGCCTGATGGCTGTGCATATTACAGAGTAAAAATGGATTTATTTTCTTGACCAAGATGTGGCTTTTTAAAATCAAGTTTTAATGCTGTTGAAACTGAGTGTCCTGTGACCCTAATAAAAATAAATGCCAGTAAATGAACTGGATCTCTCAGAGCTGTTGTCTCTCTTCCTTGTCTTTTGTTTGTTGCTGTCTTGTCATTTTTGATAGGTCTTCGTCCTTATCTTAATGTTATAGCAAGGAGATCAGTATTCAGCAAAACAAACAAATGCTAGCTAAAATGGAGCAGTTTATGTTGCCCTAAAGAGGAAGGAAGGATGCCTCTTCCTGCCTAACCGATGGCGTGCTCTGCAAGGCATTACTTATTGCTCTGCTTTCCCCTGCCTGTTTCCTGGAGGAGGTAGAAAGCAGATGATAAACGTCCTTGGCTGAAACTTGCACAAATTAGGTTACAGAGAAAATTATTCCCCAGATCTTCTTATTATACATCCTTGTCAGATGTTTTCTAAAATTAAAAAAATAGGACTTCTGTGTATTCCTGCTCCTTTATTGCCTGCAAATTTATAAATTAAACATATCAAAGCAGAATAGATTTTACTTGTGTCAGAAACATGTTATACTTTTTTCCAAAAAGAAAGAAGTCTGAGTGAAGAAGATATAACAACAGTGGTGAAGTTCCTACTTTCATACTATGTCACCACAGATGCAGCACCATGGGCTGTTCAGCAACATGGATTTCATCAACGTGTCTGTAACAGTCTCAAGCTCCTTTTCATGCTTCAGCTGCTCTGCTGTCACCTGTTTTCAGGCAGTAAAAGGGTGATTTCCAGATTTTTAAGTCCTTGAAATTAATCTGTATGAACTCCAGGTGGTTACTCTCTTGTACTGTATTTGAACTGGAGTCTCTTTTGATAGACATTGTTGTACATAAGAAGTAAATAGGATCCTCAGGTCAGTCTTGTCCAGTGCAGGGGAACCAGAGGGAGCCTGTGCACACTTGTGCCCTGTAAACAGCAGTCACGTTTTCCTTTTGTTTTCTCTTGAGCTGAGAATGTTTATCTGGCTAGTCTGTGAATCCAACTCCATAGATGTCTTGCTAGGCTGTGCTTGATAAAGGGCTGCTACAGGCTGTTGTGAGCCTGTGTACACTGAATTCCTTATTGAGTAAATGTAAATGAGAGGATTTGAGGACTTCCACAACAATTGAACTCTTCAGTTCTGTAGCAACCCTCATTTAATCTGTGTGAAACTCATCAAAGAACACCTACCAGCCTCACTAGTTGTGGATGTCACCAGGAGATTTTGGGGCATTGCAAACTCCTGAAAATTGAGGAGTGTTTTTGAAAACCTGAACAAAACATCTCAGAAACCGTCCATTTGTCTTACCAGCTTTTCTTCTTCCTTTGGCTAAAAAATGGTTTTCTTAAATAACAAGATGGTGCTGTTTGTTTTGATAACATACTCAAAGGTTTTGTAGATGTGGTATCTTCTGTGCAGAAGCCTGTGGTTTTGCTGGTTTCTTTCTTTGTTTTGTACTCTTTCTGGTGGTGCTCTGAAGCCCTTAGATGCTCCTCACTGATGTTATGCTCAGGATGCAACTCCTTACAGGCTACTCTTTGTTTCTTGAAGTTTAAGTCTTTAAAAGCTTAAAGATCTTTGTCATTGTTAGTGTGTCTTATGAAATATGTGAAGACTTTTTTAGTACTCAGAAACAATACCTTGGACTGAACCTCCTTAGTTCTCTAATTTAAAAAAAAACTCTGCAGACTCTTCAGTATTTCTAAATTGTACCTGATTTGTTCCAGGTTCAGAAAGACTGAAGTGATCCAAAGATGCAGTTTATTTTCTTAGTCCTTTGATTCCCTCCTTACCTGAGATTATACAAATTAAAACTGTTGAAATGTCTTGATTCTAATATTTTATCCATGTGTTTGACTTGCCTGTGCATTACACCTCATGCAGCTAATGCATGTTTTTACATCTCTTTTGGGCTTTTGAGGGTGGGCAGGTAGGGATGTCCAGGATTAGGTATGTTGTCCAGTTAGAATAACCTTGAGAATATTATTTTGCTTCACTGTTACCTGGTATTCAGGGAATTCAGGCTGGAAACTGCCTGCCAGGAGCACTCCTTAGTTTAGTAGCAATCCAATGTTGCACTTGATCATACCTTGGCAAGCTCCCCTTTATTCCTGGAGGATGCACTGCTGCAGCGTTGGTGTTACCGCAGCCGTGCTGCTTCCTTTCACCACCTTGCACCAGGGCTTCTCTTCAGTGAATCTCTAGCTGTACTGGTCAGGCTGCCTCAACACCTTCCTCCTCTGTTGCTGTCAGGGGTTTTGAGAGGCTGTCTCCACCGTCTGATTATTTGCTAGCTGCATCTCCCACACAGCCTTAGTGATGGCTCCTGCGCACAGCTCACTCCTTGCTTCAGCCCATAACATTCTAGTGCTGAACAGCATTCTTGTTCTTGTACAAGAATTCAGATATCATCATGTTCAGAAAGAGCTCGATTTCCACTGTTGCCAGCACTGGGAGCTCAATAATAGCCATTACTTTCATTTGTATAATTCACTCTTTCCTTCCAGCACACCAGTGTATCCAAGAACTGGAGTAATTCCAGATGTCTGAGCCATCACTGTGGTATGCTGGCTACTGATGTCCTCAAATCCAAAGGAGCGTGCACAACTCTTTGCATGGATCATACCAGAAATTCCTGGCAGTGACTCTTGTCTACCAGCAGCTTTGCCTCTGGACAGCCTGTGCTTAGTGCCTGGAAGCATGGCCTGTGGGCACAGCCTGGCCTGGGACACAGTGGGGAAAACTTTCTTATATCCACCGTAGGTCAGAGCTTCTGGCCCCTTGCCCTCAGTAATGGGGTAACTGCTCCACTAGCCACCATTCCTACAAGACCATAAAAGTTTGACAAAGGAGCCCTCCTCTGGCAGAGAATTAACAACAAATCTCTCTAAAGTAACTGCATTTCTGTTTTTACACTTCTAGTTCTCCAGCAGTAACCTGGACCAGGATTAGGGTTAAAGTAAGTAAAATCAGTAGTAAGCTGACAATTTCCAGGGCACTAAACTACTGAAGACTTGCAAAATGGTCAAAGATTTGCAGCCTGCTCTGCTATTGTGATTCAACACCAGCAGGAAATTAAACTCCAAATAGGCCACTCTCCTTTCCTACCACCCCTTCTGGTAAGGGAGAGACAAAAGCAAAGACTGGGCATGGAGGGGCTGATCCCGAGACCCTCCTGCTGCAGAGAGGGAGGTGAAATGGTGCAATTCCAGTGGGATGCTCAGCATTACCTCCTGAAACCATGTCCCCAGGGATGGTGTGAAAGGTACAGAAGAACATCCAGGCCACGGCCACACAGTGCTAAGCCCCGGGCCCTCTCTGAGACCAGGACATTTGCTTATGCCAAGATATGGGACACCGGGCTGGTTTCCCTTCCTAAGCGAAAACACAGGGCAGGGTGGATGCTCCTCCGTGCTGGGTGTCAGCAATCCAGGATCTGGGCTGTTCTCCTGGCTGTTCTAGCCAGCTCTGCCCCTCTCCAGTAGCCTCTTGTTGCAGCAGGATCCTTGCTGGGTTGAGTTGGGTTGCTTGTTCCCAGAGCGCAGATGTTGTCACCTCCCTTGTTCCAAGCACCAAGCTGGCTGTGACTTGCTCCAGACACTGTCCTGGCCCCCTGCCCTCCTGTGCCAGGGGGGATGCAGACCCCTCAGCATGCTGGGCTCTCCTCTGTGAGGATCTTCTGCCACCCTGGGGAGGTCGGGGCCAATCCCCCTCCTCCCAGCTCCTCTGTGTCCCCGGCAGAGCCCGGGGGCTGCCTGCTGCTGCCTATCGGCCATCCCTGGGCACCTGGCAGGGCCACCCCCGCTTGCCGCTGGCTGTCTTGGAGGGAAGGGCACCTGTGTGTGCTAAATTGTCTGAAGGTGATAAAAAGCAGCTGGGTGGATATTTTAAACAGAACAGTCATAACATCTGTAAATCTGTAAAAAACAAATGCCAAGACAAACCTTCAGTGAGTTTATAGCCCTGTTTTGTGTTTCCAGCCCTTCAGCTTCAACTTTTCCTGCTCCACAGAGGGGGATGCTGGTGGCACAGGCATTTGGGCCCTCAGATACAGTCTTCAGCCAACGGTCCAAATCCCTAATTTTAAGATTGGATTTCTTTTTTAGTTTGGGTGACTCCTCTTTCTTCTTGTGTTTCAGAGAATACATTTATTGTCTTTTTTGTGTGAGAAGAAATGCAACCTGTGCATTTGTAGAAATGTCGTCCACTGCACCCACTGCTGACCTCCTGAAATGCTGGGACCATGGCTCTTTTCAGAGCCTGCAGTACTCCAGATCAGGGCATCATGTTGGAATGCATGTATTCAATCTGCTGAGCAATAGCAGGGAAGTGGAAGGTGTGTCCAAGTCATGAAAGCTTTCCAATATATTCCTCAGAACTCATGGCTCCCAAAATACAGTTCTTCCCTTTATCCATTTTAATTCAGCTTTCCAAAGCTCTTTGCATTAGCTATCACTTCAAGTGTATTCAACAAGATCTATTTACTGTCAAATTCTGTTAATTCTTGGAGAGGGATTATTTCTTTGTTTCATGCCTAATGAACATATTACACTGTGGTTTTGCCCAGTGAAGAATGACAACTGTGGTCAGGGCTTTGATGAACAGCTTGTTGTAGGCAGGACAGGGCAGAAGAGGGGTTTTCCCTCCTTTTTACATGGGCTTTTTCTCCCGCTGGCTGAGTCAGGAGATGGTAGGAACTGGCTTTCCCTCTGTCACTGACACAGTTAACATCTGTGAGGGGTTTGGAGACAAATGCCAGGGGAAGAGGAGCTGTTTAAGATAACAGACAGTGCTGCGTCAAGTGAAGTATAGACTGCCAATGAATAAATCTTATGTAGAAATTAAAAGGTTTCCTGCCATTAGAAGAGCATGGTTTTGGAGGCTAGGTGGTGCTTCCTGAGGTTATGTGACATGGTGTATGCTGCAATTTGGAACTCTAATTTAAACTGTATCTTCATTCTTGACCCCTATTTTTAACCTAGGAACCACGTTTTCAGGAGTTTGCAGATTTAATGAGCTGCTTCTTTTGATGTCAGAATAACATATTTTCCATTAGGCTAAAACTGAGGAAGAAGAGGAATTTTTATATCTTATTTGTCTGTTTTTGCACTCATATGTCATTGTGTCAATACATATAGCGTAAGAATAGGGTATAAATATTAAGAACATTTTATACCTTTGTTATATTTAGTGTAATAATTATTTGGAACGTTGAAGCTGCTATCTAGCTTGGATAAGAGTTTGTAGCATGACCTTCCAGAAGTGAAGAGCTGGGGTTTTGCTGGTAGACTGCTGAAAAAGGAGACCCGGAGCTCCTGCAAGTTGATTCCCCCCTCCATGCTCCTATCTTTCTCTTTAAGGTGAGAGGATGTCAGATGTCTGAGACTGGTTTCCATAGGTTGGCTGAGGACAGTCAACCATGAATTATAATTTGTATGGTTGGAGTCCCTTAACTCCTACACTGAATCCACTTAAATGCTTGGAAATGTTAAGCTAATAAAGTTGCAGGCTGCCACTGAAATCCATCCTGGAGTCTGTCTTCAATAGCCTCCTTGTAGTGATTAATGACAGCAAGCCCGTTGCTGCTTGCAATGAAGGATTTGCTTGTATCTGTCTGCATTTGCAGATAGTGAAGTTTCAGATAACGGATTAGAGTTCCTGTGGTTCTTTGTTGCCTAGAACACGGCACAGAAATTTTACACCCCTGTAAATTGTTGTCAAATGCTGCTATTCTGGTTTAGTTATCCACGTGCTCACTTTGCATAGCTGTAACCAAGGAGTTATGTTATAATGGTGGGAGGAGAATTGGGACCTTTGATTCCAGTGGTGTATCAGTAGTTCTGGCAGTTTTTTTCCTTCTGTTTCTGGGTAGATGTATACTAGAATATTTTTATAGATGCTGGCAGTTCAGGGAAGAAGAATTAGCATCACGATGACTAGCAATTTGTCATCAATGGCTTCTTTCATTACAAAAGCTCTGTTCTCACAAAATTATCTTCTTTTTTGGTTTTTATCATGCTTATACTCATGACATGAAAATTTTCAGGTTTTTTTCCTTAACAACATAATGATATGAAATTTTCTCAAGTATAAGTAAAACAAAATCTAGGTGTTATGAAATTATCAAATGTTTTATATGCAAGTACTAACATTCATTCTCTAATTTTATTTAACTAACATTTTAAATACTCTTCAGTTCTTGGTAGGAAGAAGACATAGAAAAGCAAAAAAAAAATCAAGTGATCAAAAGATCTGACTCCCCAAGACCATGTCTTGGTTATTGCCAATACTCTTGATGCTTTGAGGATGTCTTGCTTCTCATGGTCAAACCTCAAAGAAGTGGACTTGCTGAAGTTCCCTCCTCCTGCCCTCCTGCTAAAACTCACACTGGTTTTTAGATTTCTTCAGTGCTTTGTACAATAGCCTCAGGCATTAGCTAGATCTCTCAATTAGAAGCATAATGTTAAACGTTTTGACTGTCAAAAGCATTCCTGTAATTTACAATATGGCTGTGAGGTCCAAATTACACATATATGTGCTTGCAAATTGAAAGTTGCTTTCTGTTTGGTTTGGTACCAGTCACAGTGCATACGAGCACACAGATGTAGTGTGTTCAGCCATAAGGCTTTTTGTTTACTTTGTTAAAGAAAATACCTCCCATTAGACTTGAGTGAGTGAATAAAAAAAACCCCAACAAACCTTCGGATTTCTACAAACATATTTCATCGGTTTCCTGTCACAGATTTCACTTGACTTTGAGTGGTCAAACCCCTCTTATGTTATTACCATTTTCTTCACTTTCTTTCTAATTTAATGCTACATTTATAGATATTTTTTACATGGCATCCTTCCCTTTGGATGCTTCCAATATCCTACCTATCAAAATCAATATTGTCTTACTGGGGGAAGGGAGGGAGAGGCAAGGAGCAATGGTGAAATTCTCATTCATTGGTTCAGCAGTACTGAGGGAGCTGAATTAAATCTTTCCACTCATCCAGCTTCTATGGCCCAATATGCACCACCCTGTGACTCCTTGGCTTGTGCTCATGGCACACTGAATGCCCAGATGGTCTCTGCATGAAATGCTAGCCAGGCCTGGGACTGTTCAGCTTCCAAGGCAAGGCAAAACTGGGTGCATTGAGTCTAGCATGGCGAAAAGCCAACCTGCACCTTACCATGTAATAATTTACAGATACATATGAGTCCTTCATATTCTGGAAGATATTTTTCATTTGTACATATATATGTGCCATTAAACTGAGTAGCAGTTATTTGTGTTCTCAGTGAGGAGAATAACTTCTGTGTTTTCCTTCTTACAAGGCATATGCTGTTACGATATATATTTTTAATTGATTAAGAGGTGGGAACAGTAACAGTGTATCTGATCCAAGTTTTTAGCAAAAAGACTCTTTATTGGCCTCCATACTGTGAAACATTATTCTAGGCATGATCCCAAAGGCATTTTTAATCATCAGGATAGATGAAAAGAATATATATTTCTAAGTATCCTGGAAGTACTAGTAATTTAAATTACAAGTTTATTTTGTTAACATTTTGTTTGGTGGGCAATAAGCCACAATTCAGAAAAGTTAAACAAAATCCTATCTTTTTTTAGAAAAATCCATTTCAGGGCTTTGGAAGCTTCTCCTTTCTCAGTCCTTTGCCATTTGCATGGCAGGACCTCGAACACTTGTCACAGATAACCTTCTCATCACTAGCAGAGGGGTGTCGCCCTGAAAACTCAGCTTCTGAGCTTGCTGACATGGTTTTCTAAAGACTTTCCCAGGACAGTAACTGTAAACATAGATACGTGTACATTCTTTCTGTTACACGTCTTGTAATGGGCACCTCTCATGGCCAGTGCAGTGAGAAAGTGTTATCCTGACCATCCAATCCCTGGCCATGGTAAGAAGCCTATAAATCCTGGGAGGAAAAATAAACTCTGCTCTTTCCTTCACCACACCTCGACTTGTGTCCGTGTGATCTATTCATCTTCAGTGGCAACAGAGGGGTTGGCCTTGCCACTGAGATTGGGGTGGCTGCAGCACCTCAGGTTATTGTCCAGCATTGACCCGTGCATGGCCATACCATGAACATCCCAAGACCTATCAACCTGTCCTAGACACTGTGTGATCAAAAACGATGTCTCATACCAGAAGTGCAGAGAAGGTGACCTTTCTGGTGTTTGCAAGGCAAGTCAGTGGCTGTGGCTGGAACCACAGCTCCAGTTCATGCTCGCAGGTAATTGTGGGGTTGCCTTTTGCATGAGTAATTTCTCTGCTTGGGATTGTAGACCTCCCTTCTCCTGTCCTCCTCAGCCACAGCATACCCTTGGCAGTGCTATCCTGAAAAGTGGGCTCTGGAATTCCTCCTATCATTGTATTTTTATGTCTTAAATAATGCTAAAACATTTTGATATGAAAGGCCAATGTAAATATTTATATATACTTAAATAACCTAAATGAATATGCATTTCTATAGACTCTTTTCTTAGAAAACCCCCCACAATAATATTCCTTTCCTTTGCAAATGATTTATAGTATGAGATTCTATCACTATTTTCATAAGTTCATACCATATGAAAGTATAGCATGGACAATCTCAGCACTATTAAAATAGGTGATGAAAACCATAAAGTTATGAAAGTACACAATTTTATGATAACTATTCATATGTCCACTTTGAAATAAGAATATGCCACGTAAAAGTTAAGTTTTATGAGCAGACATGTTAGCACGACCTCTTATTAAGGTCTTCTGTTAGTTTCTAGTAAAAGATTTGGTTCTCAGTTGTTTATAACTCTACCATCTGTTATCTGCTTAGACTGAAATTTCCCTTAGTGTGAACCTGGGCTGTGCTGTATTAGCTTGGAAAACTTCAGCCAGAAATGTCCATCCAGTAAGGGAAAATGGCTTCAGCCATGGTAAAACTTCCTTTTTAAGAGTAAACGAGCTTCTTGCTTTGAAAGAGGCTTCTTGATAATGGGATGGGGCAGGAGGGTCTCAGAGTAGGATTTTTGTCTTATTCTGAAACTGAAAACCTGGTCAAATGGAGTTTGTAAAACAAAGCCATATTTTACAGATGCCCTTTAGAAATACTGTAGACTCATCTCTATACTTCTAACTAGAATTCTCATGCATGGAGAGCATCTCAAATCCATGGAAGCTCATGTGTGTGATTAGAAATCATGTTTCTGGCATCAGAGGAGGGTGACAGTGCATCCCAGCTTTGGAAAGTGTAGGCCTGTGGGCAGCCTTGCATGGTGTTGCCATTCCCAAGCAGGATGGAATTTGATGAGAAAAGCATAATCCTGTCTGAGCCATCATTTTGTGAGGAAGAGATGGCAGGCAATGCCAACATTCCAGAGAATTCATCTTATCACATTTGATAGCAGCATTATGACCCCATAGGCTGCCACAGTGCCTTTCCATGCAGGACACAGGAGTTTTCCATCATTCAGCGGACTTACTCCTGGATGTCTTCCCAGAGAAGAAAGAAAACAAATTAAACTCTTTTTGGTAACAAAATCTCACTGCAAAATGCAATTTACTTGTGCCAGGCAGGCACTGCAGGCTGAATATGTTATTCTCTGCCTTGCTTTGTTTTTTGGTGTATCTGTTCTGGTTGGAGACTTGAACTATATGGTGACTTCAGCTTTTGAGGGAAATTTCTTTATGAAGAAATCTCCAGTTTTTAACAAAGATTTTCTACCCCATACCTCAAGTTTTGTTCATGACTCGAAAAAATTTTATGTTGAGCTCTTTAATGTACAATGAAATGATTGAAGAGAGTAACAGATTGACTGAAATTAACAATTTCAGTCAGAGTTCAATAAGTTAACCCAAATACTCCTTGCTACAGAACAGTAATCAGAGGGACTCCCAAACAAAAGGCTAAAATATCCCAGTGGTGTGACATTGGTCAAAACCCTACTCCTTGCTGAGGAATAGATATACAAAGAAGAGACTTTTCCGAATGTTTGGATAGGAAAATAAATACAAGTTACCTGAGGTTCTCCAGTCAGGGATGGTGAGAAGCTGGTCTGCATATCCATGCCCCAGCCCCAGGTGTATGATGTTTGCTAAAAGGTCCAATCCTGAGAACTGATATGAGGTACCAGAAGTGAAGATCTGGCCCAAAAACCTCTTACTTTTTTACAAAACAAGAAATAGGCACTCATGAAAGGAGGGACTCCTGGAGGGCAGCTTGGACTGTGCTCGATCTGGGCTGAAGACCACAGAGCTGTGGAGAATATATCATAATATCATAATATCATAACCATTTGTCTGATGTGAACTTTGAATTATGAAGACACTTAGAAATAAATCTGTGGGAGGATGAAGATTCAGAAAGACAGAAAATAGTCTCTAGCTGAAAACATCTGTAAGGTATTTACTGAAAGCACAGCTATAAAATACAGCTTGTAGGGTCCTGTTTATCTGTACAGCCTGGTAAGGAAGAGTATTTCACACAGTCTAGCAACTGAGCAGCAAGTTTTAGACAGAAATGGTGAAGAAAGCTTTGGTTGATGTGATTAAAACAAAAGGCATCAACTTTAATATGGATGTATTCTTGCCCATTAGTAAATAAAAATAGTTTAATATTTAAAGATAATTACTGTAAACAGGGAATTTGCTGAGTTTAAAAAATGATGTTACATGGGAATTATTTTTTATGAAGACTATTAAGATGCAGTTGTTTCATTTATGTATCATGTTACCTTAGGTTAATTGGCATTTATTTCAAAAGAAGAATTCACTGAGATAATATGATAATCGTGTAGTCAGTTAACTGGTTTTGCTAGGGATGGTCGTATTGAATATCAATATGAGGATCGTGACAGGAATGACTATCAAACTGAAAGAAAAATAGAGAGGTATGAGAAATGAATTACTGGCATGGAAATGTAGAATACTCTTTCTTCTAGGTCATCTGTAAATTCAGAATTTTCAGTCTATTACTGGACTTAATAAAGAAAAAGTGTTGTTTTCATTAATATTATTTAAAATCTCATATAAAGCAGCAGTTCTTAATGACATTGGGATTTTTTTTTTATTATTTTCAGTTCCTTTATTCTTTTAGGAGACTTCTAAATTTTTAGTGTTTTTTATGTATGTGCGATGCATAGAAAAAAGATTGAATCTCATGATAAGATTTTCTTCAGCTATTAACCTTCTAACCAGTCTCAAATTCTGTGGTTTTTTTGCCAATTTTGAAGTAGGGCAGTATTTAGACTGCAAGTGGTTTTTTTTAGTGGTAGAGTAGAACACCTAAGAACAAAGCTCCTCTTTTATCTGCCTTTTGCTTCTTATCCACAACATTTGATTCACGTCACGGTGAATCGAATCTGCTCTTGGCTGAGAGGTACAATCAGTTAGCGGGACTGGAAGGGGGAGATATTCCTGGAACGTCCCTTTGCTCTTGCCCTAAAAGCTAAGCCCACATGCTCTCATTGTGCTTCTAAATAAGTTGGAACCTGGCACTTGTTTCCTTGTAACCTGGCTATTAGACCCTTTTTCCATTGGCACAAGACAGACAACTTGGTGTGTTTGCTCAGCTCAGGGCCCCATTTATACTGACAAATTTACTGTGCCAGAAGTCACATTAAAGAGTCATACTGCCCTAGTTGTTTTAGAACAGGATTCTGTAACATGGTAAACTTTCCTACATAAACATTTACCTATGCAGAATTTATGCCTGTACAGTTTTACCTTTTTAAAAAAATAAAAATCACATTTTTCATTCTTGAAGTGGTGAAGACAATTTTCACATATATAATGCTACATTGCCTTTTCCTGTTTCCAGAGGAAAAAATTGTGTACTCTGAAGGCTAGACCTTTCCTTTAGATTTACAGCATTATCTACACACTACTCAGCTGAAAAGGATGAAGAGGTAGGAATCAAATAAATGGACACTGCTGGGCTTACCAGCCCAGAAAAAATATAACGAAGGACAGCAGTCTCAAAATATTTTATTTCTCACTAAACGATCATATACATAACATAAATTAGCTCTCCTAATGACCCCAACTGACATATGTATCTGGTACTCCAGCATGATTGCAATGTAGCCTGTTACCAGTCCTTGCAGCTTTGCAATATTTTGGATATAGCGTTGTGTACATGTTGACTTAAAATTTCCTGATAAGTGAGAAGCAATTCTTTAAGTCAGGCCTTTAGAAAGCTCTCTCCATTTCTTCATTGGGGTGATTTGTCTGAGTAACTGGGTATGTGTGCTGAGGAAGCAGAGAAATTTGAGCATTGCTATGAGGTATAGCTGTGAAAATTTGCTGAAATAAACAATTGAATATCTATAACAACTGTGTTCTGAATTGTAGAGGTGTTTGACTGTGCAGGGACTTGGAAGTTACTACCTGAAGAAAGTTGTTGAAACACTGTTGTTGTGATGTTTGCAATGACAGTGATTATGTTGCATGTGTATTGGAATGGGACTGGTGCTGGACACACTAAGCCATGGGGAAGCCTTTCTTCCTTTCGCTGACTTTGGCCTGTGAGTCATCACCCAAGCTGTGAAAACTTTAACCTTGTGTGTATTTGGTATTAATACACCCTAACATTCTTTAATTGATATAATAGCATAATTATAGTACTGTTTCTTTTTTATGGAAAGGAGACTTTTTTGTCTGTTTTGACTGTATCTAGTGTTGGGAAATCCCCAGAGGAATGCATTTAGTGGCTGGGTGGTCCTCAGGCCGCTGCTGGTCCGGAGCTGTGGTCCAGCACAGGCTGTGTGGGTTTGGGCAGGAGTCCTGGCTGCAGCAGGAGGGTGTTGGTGTGACAAGGGCTGCCTCTTCCCAGGCAATGCCTGTCCCAGATAATGGCTTGGGAGATGCAGCTCTGCAGCTCCTGCAGCTAGGTGGGTTGAAGCGAGCTTAAATTTCTGCACCAGGCTCCATTGCGAGGCACAGAGTGGTCTTAAAAAGCCTTGGGATAATTAAGTTTAAGAGTCTTGCCCCACTAAACTCCATGGCAAAACTGCAGTTGACTTCACAGGGATAAAACCTGTCTCTTATTCTTGCTAGATTTGGACTAGAAATCTCAACTTCCACTACAGTTAATGGAAGTCACATGCACGTTCCAGGAGGAGAGCAGATCCCTTTCATCTCTTGAGTACCATGCTCCTCTGTGGCACTTCCAAGGCTGCATCAGTTATCGCAGGTCCGTTTATTTTAATGATGCAGCAGGAGTGTCCTAACTTCCTATGAAGGTACTTTGTTGTAATTATCTTGTATGTCTAGGGGCACCACAAGGGGTTACATTTATTTTACTGCCAAAGAACTGTTGTTTCAGCTGCAGTTCTATGAAGAAACAATCACATCTCCAGCAGTTTGTTAGATTAATCACAGGTGTGTAATCCCAGCGCATACCCTAGAGGGTATATCCTTTGACCCGTTTCCTTTTTTAAAGGGGAAACTCTGAATTAATATCACTTGCATTGCTTATCACCATTGGGTTTCTGCAGGATGCTGCAAAAAACAAACTAAAAGCTTCTATGACCTTTATTTTACTTGTGTACAAGTGAGTATTGTAATTTAACAAACCTGAATTGGTCATTGGCAGAATTCCCTGGAATGCTGAAAGTTAATGATAAAAGCTTGAATGTAGAACTTGTTCTGGAACTAAGTAAAGCCTTTTGAAGAAAAGAATTTGTCCACCCTTAGCACATAGCTATGCTCCAGTGTTTTGTTCCAATGGCATTAGAATAATTAGTTAATCGACTCATCATTTATTACTTGGCAGTAAGCAAAAGGTAAACATCTCTGATCCTCCCCAATCTATGTAGTCATTGCATGGGTTTAAAATAGGACCACCTTTGATATTAACTTAATATTTATTCTTTCAGATTAACAGTAGCATAAGGATGCACTATTTCCCAGCTTCATTTCATGCCTTGTGCTACAAACCAACAAGTAAAGGTTAAGGGACTTCAGAGACAAAACAGAAGGTTTTCTGGACTTTTGCATTTCAATCATGTAACCATGTAATGTGGAAACAAGTAAATATCTAAGAACTTGAAATTTTGTTGACTATAGTATGTTTAAAAGCCTCATCTGGGGAAAATTAAATGAATATGTGAGAAAGGATATGCATTTACTTTTGTTATAAGTTGAATTCTTACAATAAAACAGCCCTAGGAATAGAATCTCTGTAGGGGAACAAATTTCTGTACATTAAAAAGAAATATAGCCAATGATTCATAGAAACATATGAACTGTTTTACCCGGGAGTATATTTTTAAGTAATTTTGTCTGCTTAGTCCTCTGGTTTTTTTTTTTGGAAATTAGATTTTTGTTTTACCTGAAGCAGTGGGCTGGTATCAGTGTCTAACACAGCACTCCAGAGACATGTGTGCACTGTGAGAAAGAGGGATGAATTATTAGGGCTTCATAATGACTGTATCTGTATTTCTGAACTTCCATGTTGAGCCCGATCTTGAAACAAATTCAGATTCAAGAAAAAAACACTGCTGAAAGATTATTCCAAGACCCAGCTTCACAGCAAAATGTAGCACTATGTGAATCAGTGACCATGCACCCAAATAGGTATTTAATTAAGGTGGTGAACGCAAATGATGAATGACTATTGGCATGGTTTTTGTGAGGGCTTTTGCAGGAGTGCAGCTCTTCCCAAGCACAGAACCTTGTGGACTGCAAGTTTGTGGCAGTGCAGATGTGCAGAATTTGTAAAGCAGTGAGGACGTTTGTGGAAAAACACCATTCAGGAAAGGGTTAAACCCGAATTTTCCTGCTGTCTGTATTCTTTACTCATATTTCCTGAAAATCTAGAGTGACTCTTGAATATTTAAGAGCTGGATTGAATATAAGTCTTTTGTATGCCTTAAGGATCTGTTCAATATGCCCAGTACATTCTTACTTCCCAGATTTATAACTAAGCACAGAAAAGCAGGCTTGCTATTGTTTTAGAAGTCTCTCTAGGAAAGGAGTGGTCTGGTGGGTCTTGCAGATAAAGGCATAACTGCAGTTCTTCAAGATATTTATATGAAATGCATCCAATGGGGATTCATACTCCTTCTGGGATTTCTTTCTGGGATAGGGTATTCCAAGTAATAACCTTTAACTGCTATTAATAATCTATTAACTCCTTTGATGGCTCTAGTGAACACAGCTGTGTGACAGGAAATCTTGTTTTGGGAGAATGGATGTACAGAATCCACCCTGAAAAAGATATTTGTGGGAAGAAGAAAAGGGATGAAAAACCCAAGTGCCTTGTCTCAGAGGAGTGTTTGCTTCTCATACTATTGTGCTTTATAATAGAACCAGCCTCAAAGCCAAATTAACACTTTTATGAACACAGTATGAGTGGCAAAATAGTTAACATGTTTTTTGCTAAAAACAAAGTTGTTTTCTGCGAGGGTGAATTCATATGAAAGCTGTCTCCAAACAGACTTGACTTGAAACTTTATGGAAAATGGCATATAATTCTTCAGAAAATGCAAAAATGAACATTAATTTCTTTTTTATGTAAGGTTTTTTAGTCACTTTGATTGGGCTGCTGACAAACATCTGCTCTGCTTCCTATATAAGGCTGCTCTGTTGCAGTAGTAGAAGATCAGTCAGAGAAAATGGCTAATACTGGAAATATAATACTTCATTTTTCAGGCACTGCTAATTTGTTAAATTTAGCCTGCAATGATCCAAACTATTAACAACCAGTGTGTTGCAAGAGGAGCAAGAAACCCTGTTTGTTTCTAATGAATAATTTCATATGCTATCTTTGCTTTGAGAGCTGTCAAAAGAGTATGAATGGTAAGAAGGAAGCATATTAACTTCATAAAAAAGAATAAGCCCCCCCTCTTCCATTGCTTCCATTGAATATTTAGTGATGTAATTTTACCAAAGGACCACATAAGAACTGAATAAAGTCTTCAGGATTTCTCTACGCAGTGATAACCTGGACTTGCACCAAATGCTTCTTTTGCCAAATCCTGGGAGTACTTTTGCTCTGTGTAAGTCTTGGCAGGAGAAAACTGTAGCAATTGCCACCAACAGGCTGTGGAATAAGTTTATTAGTATTTACAGAAAGAGGAAATGCAATAATCATATAACCTAGTCCAATGGGGCATTTTATGTTGTTGTTATTTGACTTTTAAATTGGGAAACTATAACAATCTGATTTTACTGGAATCAAAGGGGAAAACCTGTCGTGATTTTAATTAAGCAGAATTTTATTCAAGAACTCTATTCCATTTTTTTTTTTTTTTTAATGAGAACAGTAAACATTGAATACTTTGTAGGGGTATTGTACAGAGAAAGCTTTTCCTCCACTTTCATATGTGGTTTAATTAAGATTCACAGCTCTTCTGGATGGGGAGGTAAAGTCACTCCACTTTGAAGGAATTAGATTACTTAAAACAATGATGCGAAATGCACTCAAAGACTGGGCTAGATATGCCTGATTTATATATATACTTATGTATGCATAACATAAAGCTGTGTATTACTATCTGACAATCTCACTTGACCCCAATGGAAGACTTACTGCTGTAAATAAGTCATTTTACTGCTGGTCAACACTCCCAGCACTGAATGACCATGGTGAGTATTAAAAGCTGTATCTCAGGGGTTAAACCCAGAGCATTATCCATAGGCAACCCCTTCTCTGACTTTCAAGGACGGCCCAATACTAGAACATATTAATACAATAAATCTTTTTTCCCCCTTTCCTTTCTTCCCCCACCCCCCCCCCCCTTTTTTTCCCCCTGTCTGATTTAAAACCCACCAGGTGTGATACTGTTAAGATTTAAAGTGTTGGAACTCCGTGAAGCCGCGGTCCCCACGCCCCCGCGTTTGGCAGCGCCCAGCCCCGCGCTCGGCTCGCAGCGCCCGGAGCGCCCGGAGCGGCCGGGGCGGCTCGGGAGGCTCAGGAACCGCACACAGCCGGGATCCCCTGGGCTGCTGCCGAGCTGATCCCGCTCTCCGCCTGCAGCAGGGGGAACAGGGAGCATGGGGCTGGAGACCCCGGGCTGATTGATGCGGGCTGGAGGCCGGGCTGGCCAGGCGCCAACGCCTCCACCACTTTGAAAGACTTCTTTGAACCACATCTGTTTTTTCCAGCAACTGAAGACGAGTCAGCGCTAATCCAAAGACTGGCCCTGCTAACAGTGAAGAAGTCAAAATTTGTTGTTTGCTGACAGGGTTCTGATTTTTTTTAGTTTTAGAGGATTTTTTTTCATATTGGCTATGTGCTCCAGCATGTGATGCGTATCCATTTGAGAATAAAGACTGTGATTCTTGTATATTTGAGTGAGTGCTGCTGTGTTTTGTAGGTGCTTCTCTAAGCAGTGAAGTGTGGAAATGGAAATGATTCATTTAACTCTTGTAATTTAGTGTACATACCCAATGGGAAGGGAAGGGTGAGGGGAAGGGGAAAGGGTCTACCAATACAAAATTTTACAATTTTACAATTTTATTTTCACACCCTCATGTAGTAGTCAGCATATGTCTATTTTTGGTTTCTAGTATTTGACATGCATGTGTTTATTCAAAGTAACCAATAGTCATCTCTGAAATTAACTGTATGCTAATAACACCTGTTTGTCAGTTTTACATGCAATTGCTCTGGAATTTAATGCATTCTGGCAAAACAGAACTGCCTCCTGCTTCAGCAAAGATTTAAAGTGTGAAGGAGATGTAGCAGAATTACAGAGGGCATTGATTCAGTGTCCCTGTTCTGTGTCATAATTTTTTTAAATTGAAAAACCTAATCTGTTTCCCAGCCTAAGGAGGAGCTTTTACTCAGAGAATGGAGACTTAAGATATACTTTAATTTCTCATCACTCACTCTTTGCCTTATAGAAGTTAGTGCATTCAAAGATGTCTGAATAAAAAAAAAGTAGTGTCCAGGTCTTTGCTAACTCTATCACAGGGTCAGTGTTTCATAAAATTGATTTGTCTTTACACCACACAAATGTCTGATTTTATTACTATTACTATTAATGCCTCAGTGTTGGGGAGCTGCAGCTCAGGAACATTATTATAGAAACTAAGGGGACCTTTATGTGATTCCAGGACCTGATCTTTCAGGAATCCAGAGAACAGATACATTTTTATGTTCAAAGGCCAACTCTGATTGATTTTGGCTGAAGGTGGGAGAGTTCAGGGCCCCTGCAGGTTCCCCAACCCAGGGTGTGGGTTCAGTTTGCCAGAAAAGAGGAACTTAGGGTTGGTGGCAGTGCGTGAGCTCTGTGCTTTAGGCGGGCTCTCAAAGGAGCCTGTGGCAGAAGTGGGGCTGGGGTTGAAAGGCAACGCTCAACTGTCTTAACCACAGCCCCAATTCTCTCTTCTTGCAACTCATCAGTGGAGTCGAAACCTGTAGATTTACTGCCCAGATTGTTGCTGCTGGATGTAACAGAATAAGTGGCTGCTGCAGCATTCCTGATCTTCCTTGCCCTGGGGCTGTCATCCTGTGGCAGGGGCTTCCAGAGCTGCAGGAGTGGGACTGACAGCCCATGTTGCCCTGCAGCTCCTTGGAGCCCTTTTCTTGGGCTTTGCTTTCTTCAGCCTGCTGCCTCACACTTATTTCACAATTATTCCACTTCACTACCAGTCTCCCTGCCCCAAAGTCCTCTCTAGGGCTCTTTATCATGGGCATCTTGCTGAGCTGGTCAGAGCTGCCACTGCCTGGGGGCCATAGCCCAGCCTGGGACTGCTGCTCCTGCCCAGCTCCTCGCTCCAGCCTCATCATCCTGCTCCATGTGAGTCCCTGACAGGTCCCCTGTGTCTGTCACTGCCAGGCTCCAATGTCTCTCACCTCCCTCCTGAAGCAGAGCTCTGTCCTGTGCCCATTATCAAAACCAATCCTTACTGAAAATACAGAATTTAGTTATTATTTCTAAAAAAATTATGAACTTCAAGTTTTTATTTTGAGGTACAAAATTCCAGTGTTTTTCTCACTTCTGCTTCTTCCCAGAATAGCAAGAGGCAAAGCCAGGACACTTAGATAACTGCCTGCACAAGTTTCTAGTTCTCTACTCAGAACTACAAAGGCTCTTCCAAAGCAGATCCAGATTTTTGGATCAGTTTTCTCCTTCAATTTTTTTCTTTGAATATGGCTGAACTCTTTTCCCTGAAGTTTTCAAGTGAGTCAAGTGGAGGCAAACACTCTGAATGAAAATTTTAGCCTGGAAGTTCAAGTGAAAACAGAATCTTGTTATAGAAAGTGCCAAGACCACCTTCACTCAGGCAGAACGATCAGCTTATCCTGTAATTCTCCTTTATTTTTTCCATACCTTCCTACTGTTGGTCCCCATTATGAACTGCTAATCAAAAAAGTTTGTGGAATGAGTTCCAGGAGAAAAACCCCAAAGTATTCCAGAGGACTGATTTTGAGAGAACTTTACCAGGAGAATTAACAGTAGAGTACAACAAATAAGGCAAATTAGTTTTAAATTAATATCACATGGAAGACATACATAATTAGTATAATCTTACAGCAAAAAGAGAATAATCTTAATACAGAAGATCTTAAAAATGTGTGAGAACGCTTGCAGAAGTAAAGGGATCAGACACAGCAACAGGTAACATGCAAACAGTCAGTGAGGGCTAAACCTGTCCCAGGCATGCGGGTCCAGCTGGGGGGGTCTCACTGCACCTGTGGGCAGAGAGCAGTGCTGCAGCAGAGCTCAGAGCTGGAGGAACCAGCTGCAGGGCAGAGCCTGTCTTTTACATCTAATTGCCAATGCAGAGTTGCATTACTGTAAATAAATACTTGTTGCATCAAGAATAGTGTGGCCAGCAGGATCAGGGCAGTGATCATCTCCTTGTACTTGGCACTGGTGAGGTCACACCTTAACTCCTGAGTCCAGTTTTGGGACCCTCACCACAAGAAGGACATTAAGGTACTGGAGAGAGTTCAGAGAAGGGCAATGGAGGTGGTGAAGGGTCTGGAGCACAAGTCTGATGAGGAGCAGCTGAAGGAGGTGGGATTGTTTAGCCTGGAGAACAGGAAGCTCGGGGGAGACCTTATTGCTCCCTACAACTATCCCAAAGATTGTAGTCAGGTAGGGGTCAGCCTCTTTTTCTGAGTAACAAATGATGGGATAAGAGGAAGTGGCCTCAAGTCTTTCCAGGGGATATTTAGATTGGCTATTTGGAAAAATTGTTCACTGAAAGGGCTGTCCATGCCTGGAATGGGCTGCCCAGGGAGTGGTTAAGTCACCATCCCTGGAGGGATTTAACATTCTTGTTAAGAAGTGTAGATGTGGCACTTAGAGGCATGGTTTAGTGATGAACATTATTAGGTAAATGGTTGGACTTGATCTCAGAAGTCTTTCCCACCTGAATGATTCTGTGATTCAATGGAAAGTGTATATGTACTCAGTGTACCACTTTGGTTTTGGAGTGCTTAGATTTAATCCTTAGCCTGTTTTTAATGGCCTGTGTTTACTCAGGCAAACCTGATCTGGTCCTGGTAATTGCTGTGACTATTTTTCTTACTGCTGCTGCTTCTTTTGCCTTCTCTTTTGAGCTTAGGCCAAAAGCTTAAGTGACAGAAAGATAGTAAAGCTGTCAAATTTCAGTAGATCTGTGTCCCTACTGCCATCTTCATCAATATTTCCTGCTTTTCCTTCACCCTGTAAGTAGGCTCTGGATGCTGTTTGTACTGTGCCACGTCTGGCAGAGCTGTGGAATAGAGCTGGACTCCCAGGGGCTGCTCAGGGGCTGCATGTGCACTGGGGACAGTGCAAAGGTATCTGCTCTGTCCCAGATATGCTGAAATGTTAGAGCACACAGTAGTAACAGCCTGGGAAAGTACAGCTATAAAACTTTATCACGTGTCAAAAAGATGCTGTATCATCCTCTGGACTGGGTTTTTATGAGGGGAAATGCTGCTTGCTCTTTTGTGTTGTTGAAGATGTTTTATTAATCCTTTCCTACTTCCTTATTTGCCAGGGAGGGGAATTGTGCAAATTAAAGGAGGGGAGAGAATTCAGGTTTTGGCAGTTTTCCAGTTAGAGGAGGTAAAGGAGCCAGTGCTCTGTTAAAAGATGCGAGGCTTCAGGAAAAGCAATTTCTCTTTACAGCTGGTTGGAAAACTGTTGCAATCCTGTTAAAACTCAGGACAGAGCTGGGATCCAAATGCAATTGTTAATTCACAGGTAAATTTCATAGGAGTTTGGACCATGTTTATCTGTGCCTGATGCAGAGTTTCTGCTTTAGGCAATCTCATTCTTGAAAATGGTATTAAATAATACCTAAGTCAAAAACCCCTTCTGGCGACACCATACAAAAAAGACTGAGATATATTCTGACATAATAGCTACTAATCACTGCTAAAATATGGCACCTAATGTCAATGTTTTTGTGAAATAAAAGAATGAGTAATATTTACATTTGCTTCAAAAGTAGATCCATTCCCTATGTCTGCAACTAGAATCTTATGAGTGCAGCCTTATGAGTGCTGAATTTGAGTCCCAAACCTGCAGGATTTCTCCCAACATTTGTCTGTCATGTACTAGTTAAATAAAACTCGATATTTGTACTAGTAGTGCCTTCTAGCCATTGATGGTAGTATTACTCATTTCAGTTAATATTTGGTGTCTTGCATGGCATATTGTGATTGACTTGTGGATGAGGAGTAAAATAAGTGGAAATAGAAGATTTTCTTGGGGTGATGGCTTCTCAGAAGAGAGACAGAAAAAAGCACTTTTTAAGATACTAAGTAATTCTTTGGGAATAGAACAGTTAAAATTGTGGTTAAATACATTTTGATGGGTTGCTTCGTTAGTGGTTCAGCTTCAATAAATGTTTGGTTGGCCTCCTTGGTTTGCTCTCACTGGAAAAGTTACTGATCTGAATAGTTTCACTGAGTACTTGCCTATCACTTCAAGTCACTCACAGCCTGATTTTCAGCAATTAAATGTAGTCAAAGCCTGTCAGCAGGTAGTTGCCTTATCCCTTTTAGTCACTGCCAAAGCAAATAACAACAGGTCAAAACCTATCCTTTTCTGGGCCTTGATTTTTTTTAAAGAAACTAAAATGAAGACCCAAGATTCACTCAGAGTTATCTCTCCAGGGCTGGCTGAATTCCAGGCTTCACTCAGATCACACCCCTGGTCCCCCTGTAATAGTCCTAAACACAAGGGTTGAAATGAACATGGAGAGCCACCACGCCTATCTTTAGTGTGGCTGAAAGTGTGCTACCTGCCTTGTCCATTCTGAAGATTTCTCCAAAGCAAAGGCAGCAGTCCAGCTGGGATGAGACATGTGGAACCATGCTTGTGGAGGGCCCCAAGTGGAACTGGCCTCTGGCTCTGCATTTGGGGATGGATGGTGGCTGATATGCACAAAACTTTGGTCATGGTGGGGTGAAACCTGCAGTACTGTGCACCCCTCCCAGAAGGCAGGACTGGGGCTGTGGGGGTGAGGAGAAGTGCCTTCAGCATTTTTCCTCTCTAGGTAATGTTCTAGAGCTCAGATCAGCTTGTACCTCTTAACAGAGTACACAGAAAGGGTTTCCAGTGAATCCAACTATTGGAAAAGGTTTTCCATACAAATGAAAACAGTTTATGTACCTGGTTGAAGAGAAAAAATCTTTGCCCTTTATGGAGTGTCAAGATTTGCTTGATTTTCATGGTTAACATTTGGTGATGTTCACACAGAGGCTGATGCTCTCTGATTCAGGCCCTCAGAGCTCTCACTTCATCTTAGGACTACTCACACAAAAGCAAACACAGACCAAACTATCTGTATGACTGAAGCAGATGAAATACCTGGAAATCTTTGCAGGGTTTTAGCCCAATACCACTTCAAAATAATAAACTGAAATAGTAAAATATATTTGTGCAACTGTAGTCACTTTACTTGTAAAATTTCACTGTTGCAAATCCAGGTCAGGAAGACCTTGCTAACAGGAGATTGCATCTACAACAGAAAGAAAGCAAGAAAGCAAGAAAGAAAGAAAGCAAGAAAGAAAGAAAGAAAAAGAAAAATAACATTTTTGCCATGTAACCATATTCTGTTAATTTTTAAGTTTGCTTTGGCACAGAAACCTGCTCTCAATCAAAGCTTTGTATCAGGATATAATCACCCATCCTCGTTTCCAATTCTAAAGCAAGTTTAAGAAGATAAGAGGAGAAATTAGACAAGTGCTTTCCTTCCCCCTGGAGGCTGAAGGTGACACTTCTGAGCTGTAGCTGGTCTCTTCTAAATCCTGGCCCTTGCAGCTCAAGGCTTTCAAAGAGTGAGGGTGTGTCACTGCAGCTGCTGCATCAAACAAAATCAAAGAGATTTGATTAATATAAACTTCAAAATCAGTGCCATCTTTCCTTCACAAAATACTTCAAACACAGCAAGAAATGTCATTTCCCAGATGATGGAGGTTAATCTATCTAATCTTCTCTTTTCCTTGCATCTGAATGCAAACTACTGGAATATACCCAATTATGTCTCATCAGTCAGAAGAAATTCCTCATTCTAGCAATGTCAATCAGATTTTAAGAGGAGATTTACAGTCCTTTTGTAATATCAACATGGCGTCTGAACATGCAAAGGAAAGCAGGACAGACAAAACAGCAAGCACAAATTCCCACTTGCCACTCTGTCAAAGTGGGTGTTTAAAAGATCCTGGGTGAAATTTGCACTTTGATTTGAAACCTCTGTTCAATGGCAGGGTCTGGAATCAGCAGGATTTGACCAGCTGTCTGTAGTGACAATGTGACCAAATTATTTCAGACAGTAAATTTTCATAACACCATCAGTTTTTTAATCTAGGAATTCCTTAAGATGAAAGGCTTTTTTTCTAGTGTTGCTACTCATTGCTTACAGGAGCTTTGTGCAGTAAATGAATTTTAAGATTGAAGCACATACATATGTGCACAACAAGTTCAAACTCTTCTTCACAGAATTATACTATCTACATTTTGTTGATACCATAGAAAGCTAATTTTTTTGCCATTGTAAGAGATTTCCAACACCACATCACTCAGCAAGTAATACGTCTCCATGGACTAACCACAATTTTTGTTTAATGTTTTCTAGTGTTTTTCTACTCTTGTTTGCCTTCTGCTCATTGTTTTGCATCAGACATTCAAACTATCTGAGTACTCAGTGAAACTGTGCAAATTTTTCTCAGTAGTCTGAAAGTGCAGAAGTGTTAGTTCTGTCTCCCAGTCCCTGTGAAACATTAAATAACCAAACACATGAGCAGGATTCTGCAGGTGATCTGCTTCACAATGTAGTACAAGATTATACATTAAATATTTGGCTTTAAGCTTGGAAAAAAGGAGCAATTCTAAATCCCTCTGTGAGGTTTTGTAGAAATTTGAATGAAATTGAAATTAAGAAAACCTTTTTCTCTTCTGCTCATACTTGCATCATGCCTGGACATCAGTGCAATAGTACACAAAAAAATCATGTGTCACAGTGTAATGTAGTCATATTTTCAAATTCAGTTGACACTATTTAAAAACTCATTACAAGCTGATAGTCATACTAAGATAATGAATGAAAGTATTACCCCTTGTAGAATTAATTAACTTGATATACATATTGAAATGAGAAACAAATATAATAATTTAATTTTTCAGTTAACATTATTTTAACTTGATGATTCATATTTTAAAAAAATTACATTGACTATAGAAAATTTTTTATGAGTCTGACTTAAGCGGTTATTTTAGAAAAGTAAAATCTAGGCTCTAATATTCCTTAATACTTTCCTGTATTTAAATAGCCCCTTGGAACAAGTCACGGTGAGATAGCTGCCAAATTTCCAATTGCTAGTGAATTAAACTTAAATAAAGCAACTAGTTGCCAGACAGATCAATAGCCTGATGCTTTTGGCATTAAGAAATATGCATATGAAGTTTTGGTATTGGGTTAGCCAGCTGTGGTGATTGAATGGAAATGGAATTGAAGACCTCAATGGAATTGTTTCAACTCCAGCAGTAGGCTCCCCGCTGTTCCTGCAGGCACCTCCTGGTGAGCCATGCTGGGATACAATGAACCGTGGAACAAAGGGACAACTACAAAAAAACCCAAAAAAACCCCACTAAAAGGAACTTCTAACCCCTGTCCATAATCCCAGGGTTTGAGGAAAGTCAGGTGCAGGGCTGCATTTTGGCTGAAGGATATAGGAGGGCAGGGCAGAAATAAATTCAGTGAGGTTATACTGTCCGTTTGCAAGAAGGAAAGCAGGAGAGGAAGAAGATTGGTCTGGGACTAATGCAGGAGTCCCCCATGGTCTGAGCAGCTGCACTGAGGGACGAGGCATGGAGCACTGGCAGCAGTGCTGGGGTGCTTGGGGAACATGCAGCTCCTGCTTCACTGGCCCTGGGAGAGCGAGGAGAGAGCTGGATGCAGACAAAGCCAGCTCTGCTCCCTACCTACTTTTCAGAATATTTTTTGTGGGATTGGGTGGTACCAAGAATGGCTCATTAACTCCAGCAGTGCCTGAAATACAAATGTTCAGAATCCATACTGTGGCATTATTAGGTTACTTGGGTGAACGTTTTTTACATCAGGATTTCCTATGTTCCATAATGCATCCAACAGCTATATTGGCCAGTTGACAACAACCAATGGGAGCAATGAAAAAAATCAACTCCCATCATGGTGAAATTATCAGCATAATGCTTTTAGATGCCATACAAACTCATCTGCTGTTTCATGTATTTGTTTGCAATCTGGAAAGAAGAGAAACAAAGGGAGAAAGAGTACTTTGAAGACAAAGTTACTAACGTGGATTAACTGCTTCAAAAGAAAAACAGTAAGGGAGGTTGATTAAGATTTAAACCAACTAGAGAAACAACAAAAAGATGATAAAATAACTTCAGTGTTGGTAAATACAAAGAACTATACCCTGAATGTAAAAACATAGAATGTTTCTATTCCTTTGAAAGACCCTTGACTGTAAGAGCTTTATGGTGTTAGATTGCATATGCACAGAAGAGAGATTAATATTGTAATACCTTTACAGAAACATGGGAGAGCTCTCCCTTGGGAGAACAAGTACCTTCTGCTCTAAAAGGGTATTCCTGAGTTAGAACACTCAGAGGTGAGCAGGACTGAATTACCCACATCTAATCACATATGTTATCTATACTGAGGACAAATTCAGTTACTTAAACATAGATGTTGGTTTAATTTTGGATGCAGTAGGCATTCTTCCCTAGTGTACTGTTGCATCCCAGATGCACAGGAATCTCATATAAGGCCTTTGATATATACTACAGCTTCACATGGTAGTCCTGGAAATGCAAAACAATTGAAATGGCACTGTGTTTAGGCAGACTAATTTACTTTTTAAAGTTTTTTTTTTTTTTGTGAGTGCCCTGTTTAGTTTCCTAAAATCCTCCAAAGATCTCACTCAAGCCTAGAGAAATTGTTTCCCTCTCTGGTGCGCAGTTGAAGAAAATACATATGTTGCTATTTCCTGCTCTTAATGGGGAGCTGTGAAAACTAGCTTTCGCTTAATCACTATGTGGTAACTCCTTACCCAGTGTTTGTTTGGTCTGTTTGCTAGAGCTCTATTAAGAGAGTTCATGATCTTGTCCTTATGGCATGTTTGAACTGTCTGTTCCATTTGACATCCCCAGCAAATAGAACATCCTCTCAGTTTAATGTCATGTGTCTGCTCAGCTGGCAACAATGTAATGACAATGAGCATGGAAATTTATCTTGAAAATTATAGAAACAAGCAAGAGGATAAATTTTTTTTTTTGTTGTTTCTTTGTATTTTTTATTGCAAGGTGACAGTAAAACCGAGCAGATCTTTGATATAACTACAGTAGTTCACATTCAGGGAGCCATTTTCACAACTGTGCGGGCTGGATTTTCCCTTTTATCCTTAAAAGAGAGCTTAAATTCTGATTAAATTGCTTGGGGTCACCTGCAGTGCACACGATGTCGCATTAGTAAGTAAGCATTAGTAAGTTCAAAATAAGCACTGTTAGCTTTGTCTGGCCCTGCATTCAATCACTTGTCGAGGAACTGCGCTGACCAACTTCTTTCTAATCCTTTGTATAGTTACAGGGAATTAATCTAATACACCTGACATCCTCTGCCTTTAATGCAGTTAGTGGTATTTTCCATATTTACCTCTGGCTTTTCATATTCTTTATAGCACAGAAATAGCCAGCATACATTGGACAGTCTGACATGTAGCTGAGCATGCTCAATGAGCTGGAGAACAGACACTAACTGTAGGCATGACCTGACCAAGTGCAGGAGATGAGTTACCAAGACAAAGAAGTCTAATGGTTATTAAGATGTTATACAGATTTCTCAGCCTTTCCAAATTCCTTTCTGAAGTAAAGTGCCTCTTTAAATTATGACCATCTTCACCCATACAGCCTCAAGTACACATGGTGTCTGCTTTCTCTTCTTATTCTGGTCTCCTTCACCAGCCCCCAGCCTAGCCATGCTCTGCGCTTATGCCCTGCCTCACTGCCCATCCACCTTGGCCTGATGTGGCTGGACACAGCCCATCTGCCAGAAGCAGCCTCCTCTCTCAGCATGACTCCTCTCCTTTTTTACAACTCTGTGTTAGATGTTTCCAGGCCTGCTTTTCCCATTCCTGCTGGCTTTCCCAGCCCAAATTGCATGACCAGACCTCACTCCAGGGAGCATTCCCATACACTCTGGCTGGGGTGCTCCCTGTATGCCTGGAAAAGGACTGCTGGGATTGAGGACCCCATGGATTCCTCAGCTTTGGGACTCTTGTACCCAGTGTAACATACTCTATTTGAAGGTCACAAGTTGGGAAGAGCCAGCAGCTCTGGCTGGATTCATCTTATCTGGTTGGCACAAACCCTACCACTACCCAGTGCAGTTCCTACCTTTGAGACCTTGAAAAAACAAAATTTTCCCCTTATCACCCAGTGTTTATGTTTTGTAGACTTGCAGGGTATGAAATTTTTCTTTGATGAAGCAGATGGCTCACTCTGTGCTCCCATTTGTTTATGATATCTTGACACCTGGTTCTTTCATTTGTACTTATGGTCAGATGCTTTTCTTCCCTGTGAATGATCAGAATTCAGATTCCTTTTTCAAATCTCCATTTATCCACTTAAAAACCTGACTGGGGAAGCTTTTTCTTTAATTTTATTGCTTAATGGTGAGATTTCCCTTACAGAAAAGCTACACTACTTCCTTACATTGTAGTGAATCACTACTGGGGACTAGCTGGACCATGGCAAAATGTGGAAGTGTTTTTGTGTATGTATACGTTATCTACAAGTGGTTTCTATTGTGCTTCAATATGTCTTAGTAGTTTCCAAAACTGACCATTAATGCTTTATTTCTGTGAAGAAGAAAATCATAATATAAAAGTTTGAGCCTGCCAGATGTACCCTCATGTCTCTCAGTTTAGTAGTCCAGTGACACATTTACTAATGTAACACTGAAGTTAATTTGTTGTCAGTTTTATTAGTTTATGTTCTTTCATTTATTGCCGTTCTTGTACTCTGTCTGCTTTCACTTTCTTTCCTCTTCTCTGCTTCCATTTCCTTTTCCCAAGGTAAATATGTTCCTAATATTTAGTTCCTGCCTTTGTTAGCTACATTAAAGCGTCATCTGGCCCAATTAAGTGTCATACATCAAGGCCAACTTCAGAGAAAAAACTAGAGGCTGTACAGTTACCTTTCAGTTCCCTGTAGAACCTCATCAGTCTAATACCCTGAAGAGCAAGGGTTTACAGCTTCATTCTTTTAAATAAAGTTTTTTCCTTCCAGTCTGTGAATGATTCCTACTGCATACATGCATACATAATCCTAAGCAATTTTTTTCAGTTCTCCTGAGCACTTTACCTGCTCTTGTGAATGAATTCCACAAACTAGTAATACATGATATTTTTATGAGTAAAAGAGTATTTTCTTTCATCAAATCCATGTTTGTTGCTGTCATTGGCTGTCTCCTTGCTCTTGTACTAAAATAATTAAGCTTGTTTCCTCATTTTTCATTTCTCTCATGTTCCCTCTCAGGTAAACCATCCCAATCTCTGAAAGTTTTTCCCATGCTTCTGTTCCTTTTGCCATCTGTCTCTGAAGCCATTCTGCAGCTCCTTTGTCCTTTCTGAGATAGGCTGACCATAGGACATCAGTTCAAGTGCGTGTCTTGATTCATACAACACTATTTCCAGTTCTTTCTATCCATCTCCTTAGGGGCTTACACTATGTTTGCTTGTTTGTCCACCACTGTAAGTAAATCAGAGGTCCACAGGGCCAGTAAAAAGGGGCATTTATATGGCAGTCCTGTGGTTAGAGCACTTGTTAGGCAGAAATTCCATTTTCTCATGCAAGAAATCTGAATCTCAACAGAAAGTGCTTAAGCCCTCCTGACAGAATTTCATAATGTTCTTCCTTCATTAACCTCCTGTGGCAGCAAGTTGTGCAGCTTAATTATAGGCATTGTTTATAAGGAATGTGTTTTTTGCTTTGCAGTAGCTCATCATCCCATCAAATGTTCCTTTATTGTTGTATTTGATGGACAGATCAGAAATCCTGTCTCTGTGCTACTCTTCTGGATCTACATCTTCTTATGTTCTCTATTTTTTATTCTCTTTGTAGGCTATTTCCAGAGAAAACTTCTTTGGAAATTCTGGCCATTTCCATGTAAGAGGTTCCTATCCTCTTGATCGTTCCTGTTTTAGGTAAAAAAACCCCTAATGAGCCCAAAGACCGCGTTACTGAGAAGTAAGTATTCCTGCTGTATTTAAATAAATGAAAGGACAATTATCTTAAGTAAATATATGTATGGTATAGGTTATCCTCCTTTGAATTAAAGAAATAGCAATTCTAGTATGGAAGCTGTGGTATTTTGCAAATCAATGTTTCACAAAACAGTGAAGGCCTGACAGAAGTAGGCAGCTCTGCATGATCATCTACTGATGGTCAGCTGTGCCAGGATATAGAAAAAGTGTGTGTGGCTTGGGAGACATCCAGATATGGCCCCCACAGTAACATGGCTTAGGCATCAACTGCATGTGCTAGGCTAATGACTGGAATGTGATTATGCACTTAGTGTCTGGATAAAGTAATTAAGCAATTGAGAAATGTATGATGGGCATACAATAAAAGATAATAACTAACACGTGATACAGCATAATGGACATAATCAAATACTTGTAAGGGGAAACCAGGGTCACTACTGAGGCCAATTCATCATTTGGAGTGATCCAAACCTTTGGATGGATGGGATCATGCAAAATACAGCTGGGGCACCTGTCAGTGCTCTCTTCTCAGCACCACGAAGGAGCCTGAGAGTCGAGTGTGCGGCTGTCCAGCAGGTGGTTGAGCTTAGTGTTTGGAATTCATGGGTAAGAGATGAACTGTGAGGCAGTCTTAGCCCTGGAGAGCTGAGAGTCCCTGCACAGACAGGGGGTCATTGTGGGACAGAGTGGCCCAAGGAACGAGTGAGACCATAGAGGAGCAGGAAAATTACATGTTTGATTTTACATAAGAACATGCAAGATCTGGAAGGTTTGGAAAACATGTGCAGCTGTCTCAGTATATAGCTTCAAAACTTTGGGAAGGCAGGTAGTGACTCTCCATTTCTGCAGGACAGTGAAGTGATGGTTTCATTTGTTCATTCTACAGTGATGCTTGGAAGCCTTTGCTCCTTTATTTCATCCTCAGGTTCTTCCATCAGGCTGATCTGGAGTTCAGTTCAGTAGTGAATTGTGCTTCATGGTAGTAAGTGCTGTCCTTACATTAACTTTTGTGGGTTGATTTGGAACTGATTGAGGACAATAAGGCAAATGCATTTAAGGAACAATTTTGTTTCAAGGGTTGCTGAAAAATGTCTTGAAGTAGAAGAAATATATACATAGCATAGGCTTAGCACACAGGCTAAAAGACTGCAGAAACTTTCCTGAGTCCTAAAACTCTCCTAAAATTGCCTCTAGCCAGTACAGCGTAAGGTATCCTGCATAAGCTATCTTTTTAATAACTTTAATGAAAAAAAAGCATAAAACCATCAAGGAAGCATATACTTTTCATTTATGCTTGGGATTAATTTCTACATCAGTATGAGAAAAGAGCTAAGTGAAAGGCATGTGATTGCATGACTGAATTGGCAACAGCACTGATATGTTAGGTCATAAGGTTGTTCATCTAAAAATCTTCAAACAATTGGCTCAAAGCCTAAAGAGAAGGTACAAGCTTAGGTACAGATGAGTTGTCTTGAAATCTTTGTTGCCTCTAGCACAGATTGTGTAGATAAGGGAAAAAGAAAGAAAAAAAAAAAGGAAAGAAAAGAAAGGGTGTCCAGTAATATTGCTCTTTGGGTGAAAAGTGGTGAAAATTTGTTATTTCACTCCTTTGGACTGAATGCATAGAGCCAGATATTTTCCACAGCTCTAGGCTTTTTCTCTTAACTTTAACAGTTTTATATTTTACTAGAAGCATTATCAAGATATCAAATTGATAATATTTGATAATATTCATAATATTGATGATATTTTTCAGAAATGCAAAATTCTTGGAATCAAATGCCTTGTGACAATCTCAGTTTTCTATCTCTGAAGATTTCTGATATAATGATTGAGAAGAAAAGCTTGTGACTAAGAAGTAGAAAAAAGAGTAATAAACCCTGTTAACAAAAATGTTAAAAAAACCCCTTCAAATAGAATTCTACTTCAGACTTTTCCCTCCTCATTGTTAGCTTGTTTTAGTAATGTGTACTATAGCATCGCTAATAATCTACCTTCTACTTAGTATCCTGTAATTCTGCAGCTCTACAGAGTCAATGAGAGACACACATGGAAACACTGCCCTCTAAATAGGTTAACAGCATAAAACTGCATTTTTGACAAACTCAGACCTATTAAACTCTGACTTGTAAACTTATAGAAAACATACAGAGGAGGGACACCAAATTGATTAGAAGGCTGGAGTATCTCTCCTATGAGAAAAGACTAAAGCAATTGGGATTATTCAGCCTGGAGAAGAAAAGGCTGCAGGGAATTGGAGAGCATTTTTGAGTACCTAAAGGGAGCCTGCAAGGCAGCTGGAGAGAGACTTTTTACAGTGGCATGTGGTGATAGGACAAAGGAATGGCTTTAGACTGAAACAGGGTATGTTTAGACGAGATGTTAGGAATAAATTCTTTACTGTGGGGGCGGTGAGACACTGGAACAGATTTCACAGAGAAGCTGTGGATGCCCCATCCCTGAAAGTGTTCAAGGCCAGGCTGGATGGAACTTTGAGCCACCTGGTGTAGTGCAAGATGTCCTTGCTCATGGCAGGGGGTTTGGAACTGGGTGATCTTTTAGATCTCTTCCAATCCAAACTATTCCACGATTCTACTGTTCTGTGATACAGCGTAGCATCTGTATGAACACGAGAACAAAGCAGCACGGTGCCAGAGGAATGCTCTGACAATGTTTTTCCTGATTCCTGCGGCAGGTTCGGCACGTCGGGCCTGCGGGGACAGCGGCGGCTGCGCAGGGCCGCAGTGCCCGCTGCCTCCGGCAGATGGCGCCGCTGTGCAGCACAACCCGCCGCTCTGAGGGCCGGGAGAGGCGCGTTCCTCCTTCCCGGCCTCTCTCCACGGACAGGAGCGTTCCTCCTTCCCGGCCTCTCTCCACGGACAGGAGCGTTCCTCCTTCCCGGCCTCTCTCCACGGACAGGAGCGTTCCTCCTTCCCGGCCTCTCTCCACGGACAGGAGCGTTCCTCCCTCCCGGCCTCTCTCCACGGACAGGAGCGTTCCTCCTTCCCGGCCTCTCTCCACGGACAGGAGTGTTCCTCCTTCCCGGCCTCTCTCCACGGACAGGAGTGTTCCTCCTATCTGGCCCTCTCCCCATGGAAAGGAGCATTCCTCTTTCCCGGCCCTCTCTCCATGGACAGGAGTGTTCCTCCTTCCCGGCCCTCTCCCCATGGAAAGGAGCATTTCTCTTTCTGGCCGGCTCTCCAAGGAAAGTTTCTCTCTTTTCCAGCTCTGCTCACCAAGAAAAGGAAGGTTTCTCTGTTTTCCCAACAGCAGAGTTCAGGTTCTCAGATGCACCTTGCAGTCTATAACATGCTTTATTTGTCTGACAATCTACAATAGCCTGCTTGGTTTTACACATTTTTTTTTCCCCCCCCACTCCCTGAGTTATTGAAAATAATTGTTCTGCTGTATGGAAACTGAAGGGAGCAAGAGCCTTAATAAAATCGCAGAGAAGCTCTGTTACACAAGCTGCCTTCTTAAGTGCTGTCTCCATCACGCATTTGATACTTTATTCTACTTTCCACCTACATTTACCATCAATATAATTTTTCACTTTAAAAATAATATGCACACTACTGGATATGCAAATGTATTCTGTGCTTTTATAAAGAGCAGAAAGCTCTTCAGTTATATTCAACTCCAAGAAGTCAGTGCTTGGGGAGGGTGGGCCTTCATAGTGAACTGCTACTTCCATTATCTGTGTTAGTGAAGAAACATGAGAGGAATTGGTAAAATCCTGAAGAACTGTACATGGATGATTTTTCTACTTTTTGAAACTCTGGTTTTAAAAATTATATGTCTTGGAAGAAAATTTTTCAGAGAATTTTTTTTCAGTTTTCCTGTACAATGTGGCTACTTTTTACAGCACAGCACAATTCACTTGTGAGTCAAAAAGACATTTAATTGCGAGGATGATGTTGTAGGGGGGGTCCTGTGTCTCTTTAGACTGATTCAGTTTATGTCTGCTCCTCACATTGTTCATTCAAGGCATGGGAGAAGGATCTGGGTTACAGGAAAAACTGTCTGGAGCAGCCCATTGCTCTCCATCCTTATGCCTGGGACTTGGATACCCCCCTCACTGCTCTTCCACCTCCAGCACTCCCTGCAACAGCTTCAGAGAAAACTGCTGATAGCTTACATGGACTATGAGGAAAGGTTGAGGGAATTGGGATTGTTCAGCCTGGAAAAGAGAAGGCTTTGGGGTGATCTAATTGCTGCCTTTTTGCACATAAAGGAAGCTTACAAGAAAGATGGAGAAAGACTATAGAAAGACTAAGGGGGTATGGAGATTTTGGCTCTTTTCTTTTGTTTTATGTCTAGGGGAACCATATATTCAAAGCAGAAGAGGCAGCTAAAGCTGTACTTAAAAGAGAATACGTTTAGATTAGAAATTAGGAAGAAATTCTTTACTGTGAGGTGGTGAGGCACCGGCGCAGGTTGCTCAGGGGAGTTGTGGCTATCCCATCCCTGGAAGTGTTCAAGGACAGGTTGAATGGGGCTCTGAGCAGCCTGGTCTAGTGGAAGGTGTCCATGCCCAAAGCAAGGCAGCTGGAACTAGATGGTCTTTTCCAACCCAGGCCATTCTATGATTCCATGACTCCATGACTAGCAGCAGGATTAGAGCATTTTAAAGGAAGCTTTCTTCCTGACCTCTACTTCTACTTGGTATTGGGTGGAAAAAAGTGAAAAAGAAATATTTATTTCACTTAAAAGAGAATGAATATCGTAGCTAAATATATGTGTGAATGAACATCAGATCTTTTAACTTTAATGCTCTTGCAGTTTCTTTCTCCCAATAGCTGGAGTCCTGAATTAGTCATACTCGCTTCAGGCAGTCACCAAGAGATTTGCTTTTGACAGTAAAGACAGCAGCATAGAAAAGCTTGCACAGGCTCCCAATGCCGTGCGCCATATTTACCAAAAGACTGGGACAGCCACAGCCACAGCCACAAAAGAATGATCTGCAGTATCACTGACCAATGCCCAATGAGCAGCCTTCTTTTATTCACAAAAAATCCCTTCAAATTAGTCTCTCTGTCATTTTAATCACATCTCTGATTAAATCTCTTTTTAAAATTCACATAGAATTCCCTCCACATAATTCTGCTGGAAACCAAATAGCTTATAAACCTCCCAGAGCTGCAGTCTGTGAATTTCCCTGAGCTGGCCCAGCATTGACAGGAAAACATCACCAGTGATTATTTCTGCATGTTGCGATCTGTCCCAGTGATTGCAAGAGCCAAATATTCAGTTATACATCTCCTTTGGGTGACTTATAGTCAAACCCATCTTAAATAAGTAGTAAATGTGGATAGTTTGGAACACATTTGTAATACCATCTGTAATTGAAAGGGGAAAATAGAGAAGTAGGTATTGCTAATGTTCAACAAAATTACATGTTATTTTAAATTTTAATCAGCTGATGTTGACTTTGATCAGACTCAGCCACTGACTGTCCTTTTGTTCTCTTCCAAAACTTGCTGGATGTTCTGCTTTAAAGACCACTGCTGTGATCTGAGGAGTAGTAGATCATAGCTGCCTGAAGGTGCTGCTTGATCAAAGTCAGGAGACTACACGTTTACCTTTCTGCTTTACCCCTGAACCTGGATAAGCACATTCAGTGGCTTCCACACAAACTCTGGGCTTGGTTTCTCTCCTTCAAAAGGCTCACTGTTTATAATGCAATGCAGTGTTGTAACAAAGTACAGTATAGCATGGAATGTGTTTGAATATAAAGACATATGCCCTGGGCTAATAGGAGTTATGAATGTTTCTATTTGCTTTTGAATTACTACAGGTTTTTTTTAATGCATTATTTTAGAAATACTACAGGTAAGGTGTGCACACAGTTCCTAATGTTAACTGCAGATTATGTGGTACTTGCTTTAGAGAAGTAGCTGACATATTCTGCAAAAGTAAAGTACTGTAACTTTTGTACTTATTTGAAATGAAACATTTTTTGCTTCAGTGTAAAATGCTTTGCATGTTCAAAACATTTAATTCTGATTTGAATTTGAGTTGCCACTTTCCCCAGCTATTTATCCTGATCCTCATGAGCTGTCAGGGATGAATCACTCTGCCAAGAAGCCATCCTCCTGGAGGATATAAGCAAGGTTTTCCTCTAAGCCAAGAGCTCCAGGGTGCACAGGAATGAAGCAGGCTTTGTTTTTCCTTTTTCAGACTCACAATGCTCCTGGATGCCACTGACCCGGTGAGGAAAAGTCATGAACTTGATCCAGAATCCTGAGACACCTGGCCAGCTCCTTCAGCCTTTTCAGTGGGGCCCTTTAAGCTAAAGAATTTGTTTATAGTAATATTTATCCCTCACAGACATTTTCCTGGGGCGGTCTCTCTCATACTTCTGCTCATTTGATTAGTTTCCATAGTGACACTTATTTGTAGAGTTTAGAGTTGCTCATAGCAGGTTTCTGCAAATGCCAGCCACATGCGTGCCATGTTAATAAGACAAAGTCAGTCCTATTTCTTTCCCTTTGTGCTCTGATTTTGCTTTACAGTTAGTAGGATCCTTGTGGAAAAAAAATAAAAGGGGTGGTTGAGGGCTGCTTGGACACAGGATCAAGGGCCTGTTAGTTTATTATTCTGGATGGTGTTTTTGACTGGACTTGTTCTGTCTGAATTGCAGTAGCAGCCTCTGAAGGACTGCCTGTCTGCTTGAGCTATTATATAAGCTGGGGGAAGCTTCCATTACAGCAAGGCCTCTAGACTGCTCCTTTATTTAAAATGCAGAATTGCGTGAAAAAGCAATTCACTTGAGTGGTGCCTTGTAGGTTGCCTTTTATCCCAGGCTGAAGTAAGACTTTGCTTTTCTTGCAGGGGAGTTGCTACTATTCTAAAAATAGAAGAAGGCTAAAATCAGGTACAAATTCATGTACACACGTAGACACATCTTACCAGTGTGCCCATCTGAGGAAGGGAGAAACAAACATCTGCAATAAGTGAATGAAAGGAGATTTACACACTGACAATTGACTAGCAATTTCAGGAGCATGGTTACATAAAAACATGCTGCTTCTCTGTAAATTCTTAGCAGAACAGAAGAGAGCTAGGACAAAAAGAAGTTACTGTTTATGTGCCATGGATAGGTATCCCCACCAGACAGGCACCCTCAAAGGACAAATTCCAGAATTCAGATATTAGATCATTGCACATATTTTTTTTTCTCTAATTCTGGGGAAGAATAAGAAGTAGAAAGAAGACTAAATTTTGTCGCAATGAGTACTGGTTTTCTTAGGTTTCTTGCAGAGCCTGTGAGGCCTCTCAGGTTTGTTTGACACATTTCTTTCTGCAAGACACTGGAAGATTGTTTGAGCCATGGATATTTATTCATAAAATAAGGCAACAAACAATTGCAAGAGTTCATAATAGCATATAACCATATGGAGGAAAGACAAGGAAAAACACTCCTGGGAGACCAGAAGAATAATTCTGCTCCTGTATAATGAAGAAAACAAAGAACTCTCTGAAGCCACAGAAATTAACCTGGGGTAAATGTAATGTGAGTCCTGCTGGACTCTGGCCCTGGACTTCACAGCAATCTTGAATGTACTGCTGAGGTGGAGCCAGAGGAAACCAGGCACGTGGTGAAAGGACTCTGCCCTATAGAAGGGGATGTGCCAGCCTCCATAGCACATCCCACAGCAGCCTTTAACTCTCAGTAATGTAAAAGATGATTTATAAATTTTATTAAGATAAATCAATTAAATAATATTACAAAATAATTGTTAAATCTGGTTGGTTATTTAATGAAAAATGAAAATAAGAGACAAAACCCGTTTTCCTCAGGAGAATTTTAAGGCAAAAAATTATAGCTGTAGAATGAGAGGTAAAATTTTAAAGACTGAGTTTTCTTCCCCTCTAGTTTTTAGAAAAATATTCAGTGGAGGAAAAGAAGAGATCAGGTTTATAAAAGTAAATCTTTTTAATATCACATCAGTTTGTGATAATTTTTAACAGCTAGGCAGCCATGCCCTGTAGCAGTTCCAGCCTCAGAAAGGAGCCATCAGATTATGTATTCTGTGTGATGCAGTCAGCCTTCAGGAGCACTGCAAAGAGGAGGGGAAAAGGTCCTCAAAATCATCCCATGTTACTCAATAACATTAATAGGATTTACTGGGGAAACTCTTCAGCTCTGTCTCAGTTAGCCAGATGGTGGCTGCAGGTGAAATCTTTCCTAGAAATCAAATTAAATCTCCTTTGAATATGATCACTGGTCTAAGAACAGCTCTCTCTCTATTTAGGTTGCCTAATTCTCCATAAAATATTTATGAACTGTTTTGGTTTGAAGAAGCCCTTTGAAAGAAGTTTGAGAGGGAGAAAGCCCTGTGACTAGAGAAGTGCATTGGCTTTGCCCTATGAATTTCCATTTAGATGTGATTGAGGGATTCAGCCTGACAGGAAGGAAACGATATTTTTTTTAGTTGCATAGTGAACAAAATAATGGCAGTGTGTCAAAAACAATAGGTTAAGATGAAAAATCTTGTCTGGGACTGAATCTGTGCAAGCATGAAGCAAAGAGATACTGCGAAGAACAGATGGTCTCTCTGGAAGCAGGGAGGGAGAGCATGGCCAAACTCCTTGGACTCATCCACCCTCCAGATAAGGTGTGGGCATCCACACTGAGTGGCAGTGGCTGTGCTGGGGTAGTGGTTGCTGCGTGGTAGCTTTGGCAGACAGTCAGTGTGCTGTAGAGCAAAACACTGGTTTGCAATTCAGGACGTATTCACTTGAAATCCCATCTCTAAATCAGGTTGTATCTACAGACATTCAGCTCATTTTACCCATTTGTGCCATCAAACTGGTAATGTTCTTCTCCTGTGATGGAGATTATACATTTGTGAGGCCAAGGAAATGTGAGTAGTGTAAGAAAGGCCTTGAGGAAACAAGTAACTCTGTTTTAATTGCTGGCACTGTGTGGATGGCTGGAAAGAAATATGCTCTACTAATTAAAAGATAAAGGATAAAAATATCAAATGCCTTCCTCATTATATGAGCATCAGTCAGAGAAATGAGTGGAGGCAGGGAACAGTAATGATATACACATGTAGGCTGACAGTGCCTTAACTGTAGGTTTTGAATTGTTCCTATTTACCCTGGTTTCCCAAGGAAGTGAGACTTGTGGAAGTGCACTGTCTGTGCATCCATCAATATTTCTATAGCTTCCTTCCAGAAACTTCTGAACTTGGCTAAACTCCATCAGTTCTGACAGGAAATCATGAAACTATGGAAATCAGCATGTGGGCAAAACTCAGAGTCTTTCTGACTGTCCTGGCTTTGGCAAGGACTGCAGTGGGAACTCGAGAGCTACTTTTTCAGTGTAGTTTGCCATGTAGGTCATTGACACAGGCACTGTCTGGCCAGTCAGCATGGAAGTGTTTCAGACACTGTGTGTGCTGCTTCTTGGTGAGCAGGGATTTCATAGACATGAGAAAAATATGAAAGTAAAGGATGTGGGGCTTTAATGAGTTTGAAGGAGATCTGGAAGCACTGCAGAGAGGTCATAGCTATTTTGGTGGGATCTGCTGAGGCAGGACACACATCTCTGGGAGACCAGACATCACTAGGTCTTGGACTGTTCACTGATTTCCAGTCAGGAGGTATATCTATATAAAGAATATAGATTTAGGAGAAGATTTTATCATCATCCAAAACAGAAAAGACAACATTTTTCTTTCTAAAACTATTTTGGCATTTGTATCTATTGACTCATGGCTATTGACTGATTCATGGTTGTTGACAGATTCAATGGGCTAAGCCTACATTTACTGCAGTGAAGAAATTATTTAAACTGCTTAAGCCTATCATGGTCAAAGGCTTGTTTTTATATGAAACATTTAAAATTCAAATTGAAAATCTGATTTTGTATATAGATGTTTGAAAATATTCCTTTTTGAGTCTGATCTCATACAGATTGAAGACACATTAAGGATTCTTAATGACTTCAGAGACAGGTAGATATGTTGCTTTAGAGAAAAATATACTGAATATAATAAGATATCTGATAGTAACTAAAAAGTTAAATTATCAAGTTGGTGTAGAGCTCCCATGGTGGCAGAAGATATCACTGTTTAGTAATTCTGGCAGTAGTAAATCTCCAGGAGTGGCAGACAGGCCTCAGCTAATGGTGGTACAGGTAAAGACTTGGTTAGGACTGCCGGTAAGAGAGGTGTTTTCTCCCTTTTCTGTTTTTTAAGAAAAATGATAATGGACAAACAGAAACTCATACAATAATTTTGATAGCATTCACATATTGTATGCCACTGATCTTACAAGCATCCCTTAAAACCAGTCTGCTACCTGATTTTTAAAGAAATATAAATTTAATTCTGCACTGGCACTTGCAAAGAAGTCAGAACTTTGATCTTCACAGGTCACTTATTGTAAGACATGATCTAGAAACCCATCTCAGGAACCACTATTTATTGGGTATTCTGTAAATACTCCATATTTGTAATGTAGTTGCTGGCTTAATATTTTTTTTTGTAACATAATTGTTTCAGATAATATTTGTGTATGAATTATCACTTTGTTTTCCTTGTAAGCAATTAGACACTGCAAAAATGTACAATTACTTATCTTTCATATGTTAAGGCCACAGACACACTTGTTTATCACAAGATGAATCAGTATCCAAAAAATGTAGAGTTGATTATTACAAAATTTAATTTCACATTTCATAACTGGTCCAGAAATATCCAGGAGGTTATAGAAAGTTTTGTCTTTGAGGTCTGTCTTGTCTCTTCCCATCTACACAACACCAGATGACTCATTTCTTGTAAGTCCTGGTTATATCTTACTTGCTCCTTGTGTTATAATAATTTATGATATCCTATTATGAAGGCCATAATCTTCCTTAATAATTAAGTAGGAATTTACTCCATCACTGTGACCTGGATAAAAAAATGCATTCTAATGCATTTTGGCACTCAAAATGACATTTTGAAAGAAGAGTAAGCTGAACAGTGTATTAAAACCAAACTCAGTGTTCGGCACCATGCCATGTAACTATGCTGCTAGGGAGGGATGTTGAAGGCATGCTACAAACCCAAGACAGGTCCCAAAAAGTACCCATCGCATGGGTTCAGACCTCCAAGCCTCCTACCTCCATTACCCCCAGCTTCTTTATGGCTCTCTAGAGCAGCAAACAGACCACACTTCCTCTTTTCTGAGCCTGAACTCATCAGCTGATACTGTGCCTAAAGATTTAAGTGCAGTGTACCTGCCAATACCATGCTGAGATGTAAGAGCTGCCTCTGAACCAAGCCTGCTGGGACAGCAGAAAGGACTGTACTAAATCATCCCCCCAGCTTTGCCTTTCCACTCTGAACAAGCTGGCCTGGGTAAAACTGCTCTGTGTTGTGATGGGTAAACAGGTTACTCCTGCACTACCCTGGTCAGTCCTGCACCCCCTGCTCAGTATGGAGTCTGTGAAGTTTCTTCCCTGCAATCTAAAAATCAAGCACCCATTCTTGCTGGAATCTATAATTCTGTGTATACCTTTGATATCTTTAGCTCTCATGCCATGATTGACAGTGCTGGACTTTTTTTTTTTTTTTAAATCTGCATTAAAGTTTCAGTGTTACACCATGTAATATGTAAGATTTTTAGTTTAGCTTAATAATTTTCTTCTTTATAGAACTCACAGTAATTTTCCAGGCTGTTTTTACCCTCCAAAGAAAAAGAAGCATAAACATTCTTTTCCTCCTCCAAAAAGTTAAATTACAGTTCCACTCATAAAATCTCCAAATCTAGATTTTGCCCTCAGCCTCTTAAATTGTGCAAACATTTTACTCAAGGGTAAAAGCTGTTAACTACTTTTGGCTTATCTAGCAATTAAATAAATATAATAAACAAACGAGCCAGAGTTACAAAATCAATCTCTGAGGCTTAAAAGGCTATTGAAACAACACCAGAATCAACACCAAAAGGAAACCCATTAGAAAATGCATGTAAGTGGAAAGCCTTATTTTAGAGTATAGTAAGTTTGGAATATTTTTTTCCCTGATTCTTCTTGAATGAAGTGATTTCTTCTCATAGTAAACTGTTTCAGAAAAAAGATTTATACTGGTGCATGCACTGTACTCATGTAATATTCATGGTAATATTCACCTGGGCTTTATCACACTTTGCAGTGTTGATGCCTACAAATGCAGGCATAGATGATAAAACCTGATAGCTGACTAAAAAGCTGGTCAGGATTGACTGAAGTTGTTGATGACTCTAGATTTCATAACAATTAGAGAAAGGATTAAGGGATTAATATGTGCTAATCTTGTTATCTATGAGGTCCTGAAGCTGAAAATTTTATATTGAAGCTAAACTGTGATAATGTGTGAGGTTGAACTCACACTTTGTAATAAAGTCTGGGTAATGGCAGCAAAGCACTTAATTTTGCCACCTTCATTTTAATGATTAATTACAAATCCTTCTAAGAAAAGAGTATACCATGCAGTGTATAACCCAAGGCATGGACTTCTAGATCCCTTTGCTGTGCAGTATGTCCCCTGCAGTTACTGTCTGCCTGCAAGGATAGCCTTGTTTAGAATCCAAAAACATAAATTGTGGAAAAGAAGCAGATTCTGTGGAAATATGAAAACCTAGAATGAAAGTTTGAAATAAGTTCAGAATAAGAAAGACTGCTTTATACTTGATTTCAACTTTTTCTGTTATATTTATGCAATTCATTATCCCTAAGAATTCTTGTAGAATTCTTAGTATTCCAATGTCATGAATCAGAGCATGAGATGAACACACAGAAAATACAAAAAATTGTTGATTTTTACTTTCTATTTTTGATATCTGCATGACAAATATTCAGTGTAGAGGACTAAAAACTCATTAAAAATTAAAAATTAAATAAAATTGAAATTATTGCAGTCTTGCCATCTCTGGCTTGCAGTGTCTGGAGTTTTAATAAAGAAGACACTAGCATGTTACTTCAAAAGAGGTTTTCTTGCTAAGAAATAAAAGCATTACCTTTAATTTCAACTGTATTACTGGTATTTCCCAGCTGTGGACTATTATAAACTGTTATCTTGTGTTGCAGAGGTGCTGTCCTTACAAACTTAATCTCTATTATCCTGTGAGTGAGAAATAAACTGTTGTGACCCAATCAAATGCCCAGTGAAAGGAGGTGGCATGTGCAGGATTGCCAGTCCCTTTGTGACAGCCTCCTGCTGGCTTCCTACATCAGACAGGAAGGCGACTTTACTGAGATGAGGGCAGGGACAGGAGGCATTTTAGGAGTCCTGTGAAGAACACCATCCTCTGGATGCACTGGTGGCCAACGCTGGCTTCCCCTCCTGTCCCAGTTTTGGGTAGGATGTGTGGGAGGAATATGGAAGCAGGGCTGCTGATTTGGAATTGGATCACCACTTTCTGCTATATTGTGCTGCTCTGTACGAACACCTGCTTTAAATTCTAAAGGGACATTTAGTCCTTAGCATTTTTAAAGTGTGCCACACAGTGATTTGCTTACTTCAGCGAGACTTCACTCACAGCTATTTTGCACAGTCAGAGCAATTTAGAGTAACACTGATGAAAAAAATAAATCTCTTGGGGAATGGGGGTGAGTCTTTTTTTGCTCATTAGATGCATTATTTATTATGGCAGAGACTATTCCATTTTGGAATAAATCTTTAAAATTCCTAATCTCATTTTCTATTGATTCAGTTTAAAACTGGTTCATTTCATAAGTAAATCTCAAAGAAATGTCTTTCTGTTCCTTTCTGGGCTTTTATATAATTTCAATTTTCTTCTTCTGCCGGGTGATAGTAATGTTACTAACATGTGCTAGTGAAAAATGGATCGTGTATCTCAGCATGTTTGTGTAGTGGCTGACCTGGACACCAGGTACCCACTAAACTCCTCTATGACTGCCCTTCCCAGTGGGACACAGGAGAGGAAAATCAGATGAAAACAACTAGTGGGTTGAGATAAGGAAGTGTGCTAGTGCAAGAAAAAAGCAAAAGTTTGTGCGCACATAAGCAAAGCAAAAAATCTCTGCTTCCCATCAGCGGCTCAGCCATTGGCTGGGAAACAGGGTTTCAGCACTCATAGCAGCTGCTGCAGAAGGCAAACACTGTAAAAAATTAATGCCCCCCACAAAAACCAAAATAACATCATCACAACACAAACCAAAAAATGGATGATTTATAAAAAATCCACACCTTCACCCATCACCACCATTACAACAAAGACTACCCATGATCATTCTACTCTAACACTGTTCAGGGCTTGTTCTACCCATTACCTCTCTCAGTTACTACTTTTATTTCAAAATCCTCACAGTTTGCCCACATTCTCCACCAAAAAGACTGTAGTGGGTTGATGTTGGTTGGATTCCAGGCACCCACAAAAGCCTCTCTATCACTCCCCTCCACAGCTGGACTGGTGACAGAAAAATACAATGAAGGGTTCATGAGTTAAGGACTGGGTGAGGTCACTCACTAAATACCATCACAGGGGAAACAGGCTAAAATTAGAGATATTAATTGAATTTATTGCCAATGAAATCAGGGCAGGTTAATGAGAAAAAAAATAAAATCTTAGAAACACTTTCTTCCCACCCCTCCCTCCTTCCCAGCACTGTAGGGAGACAGAGAATGGAGGTTATGGTCAGCTCATCACACATTGTTTCTCCTGCTGTTCAGAGAGAGAAGCCCTTCTCCTGCTCCACCCTTGGGTCTCTCCCACGGCAGACTGTTCTCCATGAACTTCTCCAACATGAGTTCATCCCACAGGCAACAATTCTCTGCAAACTTCTCAAACATGAGTCCATTCCATGGGTAAGAGTCCTCCCCAAACTACGGCTGGGTGGGTCACTCTTTCATGGGTGCAGTTCTTCAAGGACAGGCTGGTCTAGCGTGGGCTCCTCTCTCCATGGACCTCCCATGGGATCACAGCCTCTTCCCAGGCATCCACCTGCTGTGGCATGGGCTCTTCCATGGGTGGCAGGTGCATCTCTGCACTCCCATTTATCTCTGTGTACTTCAGGGACATAGCAGCTTCACCATGGTGTCACCACGGGCGGCAGAGGAATCCCATCTCTGGTGCCTGGAGCACCTCCTGCCTTTCCTTTGTCACTGACCTGGGTGTCTGCAGAGTTGTTCCTCTCACATATTTCCCCCCTGCTCTTGTCTGGCTGCAATTACATCTGTGCAAGAACATTTTTTTCTTTCTTAAATATGATATCACAGAGACATTACCACCATTTCTGGTTTTCCCAGCCTTGACCTGTGGCGCATTGTCTTTGGAGATTATAGGGACTGGCTTTGTCAGACATGGAGGAAGCTCTCAGCAGCTCCTCACAGAAGCCACCCCTGTAGCCCCACCTGCTACCAAAGCTTGGTAACATGAACCCAGTACAGGATGAAAAAGATGCATATGCTTGTTTGAATGTGATTTTTAAGTACATTAATTTGTAAATGTTAAAACCCACTGACAAATTTCATTGGGATGCTAAATGGTGTGTGACCTCAACAGATGAAAGAAGCTCATACTGTGGGAGCAGAGGAAAACTCTCTCCACAGAATTGTAAAACAACTCTGTGGAAAGACTACTGAACAATTTCTGCAGATTGCCATGCTTCTGAAGGTTTTCTATGGCTTGAGGAGAATTCCCTAGCCCTGAATGTCCCATACCTCCTGCCTGATGCTGGGACAGACCTGCATATCTGGTGATGACCTGCACATCCCCAAGATTCAGGGGACTGGATATTTTATGTAAAGCCTAAAAGGCTTACAAAATCTTCTGCATTTGCCTTAAAACAAACAATTTGAATTTTTGATTCTTGGAAACTCCATTTTAAAAAATAAACTCACTTGGAACCAGCTATTAGAATTAGGTAACGAGCTGTGCTGGATCAATGGATCTTTCAGCAGATCAGACCTGAAGCAACAAAGAAATATTTTCAAAAGAACTTTAATGAATTTACTGGAATTTTCTCCAGGTTCTATTAAAGACCTCTAGATGGAGTCTCTCAGACATGTGCCAGTGAATCATTACAAGGAGAAACTCATGCTTAAAAGAATGTGCTCCAGTTAGGCTGTTTGCAGGATCTGGGTCAGCTTTTCACTTCTGGAGTACAGAGCAGTGCTTCATCCACCCTGAAATATCTGAAAACAGGCATCAGTGACAAAACCTTGTGGCTGGTTAGTGAGCTACATAATAAGTTACTTTTCATTGCTGTCCAGGTTCTTCACAGCCTGCTCATATGCTGCTGTTTCTACCAGACTGCATACGAGCCTCTGAGCAATCTACTGCCCTTGTGGGCCACTTGCTTTTCAAACAAAGTTCCTTTGTTCTTTCTGTCTTGCTGGAATGAAGCTCACATAGATATTCTTAAGGTCAGCTTTTCTTTTCAAAACATTTCTTTCCAGTAATGTCTAAGAACTTCAGTCTGACTCTGTGTGTATAAATTATTACAGTTACCAACATCCTCTCATTGTTTTTTAAATTTCTCTCATGCCTTTATTTACCTCTTGTCTGTTGCCTTAGATTTCCAAGTACCTTTGAAATCAAATGTCTTTTTTCACTTGTTTGGAAAATCATAAAACAAAATGTAGAACACTAAATTACAAGAACATATACTGCACAATCACAAATGTAAACATTAGCCCCTTGCGATGTGCTGCATTTTGTGATTGTGCATTTTGTGAGTGTTGGACTGAGGAACACCTCAGAATTAAACCACAGTGTTTTGCTAACTTTCCTAATCCTTATTTTAATCATAATTCTCAAGATTCTTTACCCCTTAAGAAAATATGCAGGCTGTCTGCAGCAGACATTTAGATCTTTGCTCAAAGGCAGAGAAATCCTCTTAGACCTAAGTATTCTTTAAAAAGAGGAACTAATGAGTGAACACAATCCTCCTGGATTTAATATACATGCTCTACCTCTGCTGGGAGATAGGTTCCTGAATTACAGTTTTCCAGACCAAATACCTGGAATCATAGAAGATCCTGAGTTGGAAGGAATCCACAGGGATCATTAAAGCCCAACTCCTGGCCCTGCACAGGAGAGCCCCAAGAGTCACATCACATGCCTTAGAGCATTGTCCAAATGCTTCTTGAACTCTGTCAGGCTTGGTGCTGTGATCACTGCCCTGGGAGCCTGTCCCAGTGCCCAGCCAACCTCTGGGTGAAGAACCTTTTCCTAATATCCAACCTAAACTTCTGCTGACACAACTTGGCCATTCCCTCAGGTCCTGTCACAGTCACCACAGTGAAGAGATCAGTGCCTGATCCTCTTATTCCCCTCACAAGGAAGTTGTAACTGCAATGAGTTCTTCCCTCAGTCTCCTCTTCTCCAGGCTGAACAGACCAAGTGACCTCAGCCACCCCTTGTATGGCTCCCCTGTGTCTGCCAGGGCTCTACTTCTGTGTTTCCATGGTTTTCATATTGGTATTCATGTTTGTCTTCAAGTCATCTGGATTCTGGGATTCCTCAGCCAAACTGAGAGGCCCATGTGGAGCACTCTCTGTGGCCCTGCTTTCTCTGGGGCAGAGCTGTGATCTCTCCAGAATCTCCATTTGAAGCAGGTGATCCTGCCTGCCCAAGCAGCTGGGGACAGCTGTGAGCCCTGAATGTCTGTGATCAGCCAAGGGCAAACTTTGCTGGCTACTGAACTCAAAAACAGACTTCTCTTGTACTGTTTGTGTTTATGATTGCTCTGCACAACTTAAAAGACCAGAGTAAGAGATACCTTTAGCTTTCAGTCTGGGGATAAGATTTTTTTTAAAAAAAACCTTTAAAATATGGTTTATAACTAGCAGTGGTAGTGTTTTTGTCCAGTACTGTGTCTTATCAAGCCTTGATGAATACCCCAGCCTCTCCACATATTGACTAATGAGAAAGCTTTACCCAACTTTTGAGAGCACATGTTGCTGATTTGCTAGGACTGGGCAGGATGTAGGCACTGTACACTGCCTGGGTGTCTGTAATTATATGTTTTTTGAAGAAGCATTAGCAGGGACATTCTGAAAGCCTGCAGCTGCTACCAAAGATGAAGCATTTGCATTACTTTCAGTCCAGTACTCTGAAACTAGCACTAACCCTCTCAATCCCACTCCTTGCTAAGCACACATGCAACCCTTAGTGAGGGGATGTGCTCCTGTGTTCAGGGGCAAAAAGCACCTGAAATGGGTGATCTCAGCCCTTGTGTTGAGGCACTACATCTGTATTGGCTCACATGAAGGAGATCCTAACAGTCAGGAGAGCAAAGAAACACAAACATGCACATTCACCTGGCTGCAGCACAGCAGAGTAGCCTCCCTTTGGCCATCTAAGTGTTAGGGAGAAGCTGCAGGGCTGTTAAGCATGATGGGGGCCACCAGTGTTGCAGAGGGGTAGGTGAAAAGGAGTCAGTGACAGGGGATGAGGTCTTTCCAGCCTCTCCCTGGAAATTGTGCTTATATTTCACTCTTCAGAAAATGTACAATGCACAAATTATTTACATGGAGATTCAGCATGGGCACTATTATGTAAGCACATGCTCTCTTCCCTCTAACCTAAATTTCACTTACGGAGAAAATACAGAAGGATTGCAGATATGCATGAACAAAAACATCCAAGTGTCTTCAGCTGTCTAAGCACTACCAGGTTTTTGTCAGACTTCTTAGACTCTTTATTTCATCTTCCTTTCCATTCTTTGGCTATCCTTTGGCTGTTCTTCTATCCCGTTTGCTAAGGCAGAGCTACTCAGAACAGATCTTATTCTGCTATATCTTCCTACTCTTTTTTCATCATCCTTGAAGCTTCCCCTAAGGATTACTGAGATTTAATAAATTTTTGAAATATACTATCAACTTGACATACAGTCTCAAAAATGTGATTCTTGAAGCTTAACCACCCCTTGTAGTCAACTTCAACTGACTGTGAAGAAGGACAGTCCTCTTCACAGTTTTAAGAGTTGATAATTCTGCAACATGGCTTTTTTGCAGTATGTGACAGTTCCTCTAAGCAAGTGGCTGATTCAGTCTGTGTGGAAGCATTCAGTATTACAGAGCTTTTATAAAAACAATTACATTTTTTGACTTATAGGTACATAGATAGATAGATAGACAGATTTCCTGCTATCAAAAAATACTAAGAAAAAGATAGCTATTTTCTTACAGATTTATTCAGGAGATAATGTTTTTTAACAATTATTTAAAGACAGGGTCTATGAGGCAGACATTTAAAGCTGATTATTTTTTCAAAGACTTCCAGTAACTATGAGAAACCATGACAGCGGAAACTGATACATGACACTCTGAGACAGTCTTTGAGCAGCCAATCCAGCATTCTATTTGGAGCATGTTCCATGGCCATTTTGCAGCCTTCACAAAATATATTAGCTAAGTTGCAAATAACAGTCTGATCATTTCAAATTCTTGCAATAAAAGGTTGGTTCTGCATCCACTGTAATTTTTCTTGGTGAAAAAGCCCTTTCCCAAATGTTATATCGTTACTTTGTTAGAACAAACCTAGTTCAACAAAAGCATAGGATCAGCAACTGTTTTTTACTCTTGCCATAATTTGTCTTACTGGTCTGTAGTGTTTACTGCATTTTAGATGGAGGCATTTCCATATTATATAAATTGTCCCAATTTCTGTGGACTGATGAAGCGAGTCCCTTTATCCAGGAGACAAAGGAAAGAAGAAAAGTTTCCTCCCTCACCCTCTCTTGATTTTCACCAGTGTTCTAATTTATTAAGAAGAGCTTTATATACCACAGTAAAATCAAACCATAAGTGAAATCAAATGGCCACACATTTTCTGATAAGCCAATGTTTAGTGTACTTAAATTTATGTGTCTTTCCCAGTTTATTCAGGACATCTTATGCAGAAAGCACTTGCTGTTTTGGGGGGAGGTAAATAAATTCATTCAAGCTCCATTATGGACCTTCAATTCAGAGTAATACTTTTACTACCATTTCTCCTAATATAGAGAGGATACTCAATTAATGTTCTCTTCTACCAGCATTTCCTTTGGGTAAATGCTTTCTGTTAAAAAGCAATCAAAAATATTAACCATCCTTGAGATCTTAAGTAGTGGTGTTCCAATCTGTTGCTAAAATGGCAGTGTTGGGCAGTAGTAAACCTGCAATTTTCAAAGCTGGATGGTACATAGAACAAAGTCATGTGAAATCCTAAATTATGAGTAGTCATTCAACCTCCAGTGAACCTTGGAAGCTGCTGGAGTACTGTAAACATGAATCATTACAGTTATAATGGAAAAAACAACATTTAAAATATATTTCCCTTCTGAATAAAATGTTTTCATCTTTTCCAGGAAGAGGCACATTTTAAAAGTCTCTTTACGCTTACTAAAGCTTCCAAAAATGTAAATATACCTTTAAGATCACCTAAATAACTTTGCCACTGCCTCCTTACAGCTACAAAACCCCAACAAAATATAGGAATAATTAAAAAAAATCCAGCATGTCCTCTTTTCAAACAACTGATATCTTCACTGCTTCAGTGACTTGGAAAATTGTGAAGCTATCTAGCTAAACCTCTACATGTCTTGTTTACAGACCAGTTGGGTTTTAGACTCTTCTAGTATTTAGATTGAATTTCACTTGGCCTTTATATATAGTAGAGCCAAATCCTGATGTAATCTTATTTAATTAGGTGAAGTCTTTCAAAGAGAAGACAATATTGTAGCAATTTCAGTCAACAAGGGATATTCACAGTCTTCATTCCAATGTAGACCATTTTTTCTTGAGAAATCCCATTTCCCAATATCAGAACTGCTCATCATTAAAGGTAAGTTTTGCAAGGCAGGATCCTGCTTCAGCCCAGTTTTCCTTTCCTGTGCCCTCAGACTCTTGTCCTGCTGGTGGGGCTCTTTGCTCTCCTCTGGGATGTCCCAGGCCCACCCTGGCTCACTTCCAGCAGGGAGGCATGTGAAATGCCAAGGAAAATCCCTGCCATGGAAAGCTGACACAGTTAACATGAGGAGCCACCTAGTCAAAGCATTGGGCTGAAACATAATTCAAAAGATTGACTAACCCCAAGTTCTTGTCTCAAGGCAGGACCAGTACTATCTGTATTTTTCTTGAAACAGTTTTAAAACAATGTAGGTTGGAAGGCAGCCTACGCAGACTGTCACCTGAGGTGTGCTAACTTCAGCACTGGCTAAAAATTTGAAATGCCTGGCAAAGACAGCAAGTCCATCATGACAGTTTATGCCAGGGTTTTACTGTCTCCACTCGTACACATTCTTCTTAACAACTAACCTGGATTTAATTAATTAATAGAACCATAAAAAGTTTATGATCTTTTCTGTCTTGATCCAAGAAATCTTTGGTGACAGGAGAGGGAAAAAAAATCTGCTTTCAGTGCTATAAGAACAGCCAGTTCCACACAATGTAGCCCAAAGCTTGCCAGGCTTAGACATTTCTTAATCTGCTGTTCTCATGAGGGCTGGATATCAGTGGAGATTTCATTATAATTAGTTCTCATTATTTTGTAGCAAATATGATTTTGTTTCATACATATTTAAATGCTGGAACTTTCTGTTATTCTCTGTTAACATTTTAGATGCATATTTTAGCTCTGTAAATTACCTTGGATTATTATTATAATTTCTGGGATTAAGTTGCCCAATGTAAATGTGTGGTTTGTATTTCAGGCTGTTTGGTAGGCTAGCAGAAGGTTTTGACTTACATTTGGAACAGTTTGCAGGTTAGTTTGTAGGAACAGCAAAAAGAATAGAAGAAATTTCACATGACAGTTATTACATGTAATTATGAGGCTATACTTGACAAATTTTGGTATAATTTTAAAATCTGACAGCTTGTGGGTTTTCTGATCTATCATTAGTTGAGTGGATTAATAGTTACAACTGCAACTCACATGCACCTGTATTCTTCCCTTCATGATTTTGCAAATTATTTTCCTTTCCAGGACCATAAAGAACTTTGCAGAGTTTTGTTGGAAAAATTATGCCTAGTAAGAGGAACATATTTGAACTGAAAACCAATTAATTATAGCAAATTTCCAAATACAGATTCCCTGATTTTTTTTTTCTTTCCATTATGCTTGCAGTTGAATTGTGTTTTTATATTTTCTTCTAAAAATAGGGTTGTGATTTCTTACTGAGCAGCACTGCAGAATGATAATATGCTGGATCCATCATACCAGTCACCCTCCCACTGCAGAGGCACTCAAGTTACAAGAGGGAGCACAAAGACATGAGGTAAAAATACCTTATGGACTCAGTGACTGGTTTGGTGTCAAGATGACTGTGATGTTAGAGTTGGCCCTGCAGCCTCACCAGTGTAGATACACAGGTGCATTTTCAATTTTACTTATGAGGAAAGTTTTCTGATAGGATATAACTTTTGATCTGCAGTGGAATCCTGCCTTATTTAACTGGATTTATGGAGAGTGGATGTGCTGTAGCTGCAGAAATCATCCATCATGATATTTATATACTGACCTCAATATTTACCCCAGCTGGAACGCATGCTGAGCAAAGGAAATCTGCCAAGTGCCAATCCAGAAAAGTCTACAAAATGTGGCTTTTGATTAACTTATGGAAAGCCAGACACAGCAGGCGTTGTGGTCCTAAGTGTGTGGACTGAGACAACCTTTCTGAATGATAATTTGGTGGGGCATGCATTTTTTTACACCAAAGAAGTGTAACTGATGTGTTGTTATTTTCCTCTTCAAGTAATTTGATAACATCAAATTGGAGAAGCTTACTATTATCTGTGGTTTTTTTGAAAGTGTTCCCATAGTACCATTTCCAGGATATTGCACTATTAAGTTTTCTGCAATCATGAATAATTATTTTTTACAAAGAATCTCTGTGAAAGCTGACTTGGAGTGGTTAACACCTATTTATTAGGATATTATGGATGAACAATTCTGAAGTTTTTCAAAAGTAGTTCAGTTCAATAGTATTTGAAATGGCCCCCAGAAATAACAGAATCGTAGAATCCTAGAATGGTTTGGATTGTAATGGGTCATAAAGATCATCAAGTTCCAACCTCTCTGCCATGGGCAGGGACACCTTCCACTACACTAGATTGCTCTGAGCCCCATCCAGCCTGGCCAAATACTTCTCTCCAGTTCAGAGACAAGTATATTATGTAGGACAGTGACAAATGCTTTGCACAATTCCTGGTAAATGGTGTCAGTAGCTCTTCTCTCATTCTCCAACACTGTAACCCCATCATAGAAGGTCACCTGATTGGTTAGGTAAAATTTGTCCTTAGTGAAGCCATGTCAGTTGTCACAAATCACCTCCTTAATTTCCATGTATTTTAACATAATTTCTAGGAGGATCTATTTCATCATCTTCCCACACACTCTGATGAAACTAACTGGCCTGTAGTTCCCTGAGTCTTCCCTTTCCCCCCACTCTTTTAAAGATGAGGATTATATTTCCCCTTCTCCAGTCAGTGGGCACTTGACCAGACTATGATGATTTCTCACATATGATGGATAGTGGCTTAGCCAACTCCTCTACCAGCTGTCTCAGGACCCATGGATGCCTCTCATCAGGTTCTGCAGAGGTTTGGAGCTTGTGCATCCTCAGGTTCCTTAGATTGTCTTAAACTTGATCTACTTCCATAATGGGTGGCTCTACATTCTCCCAATGCCTACCTTTCCCTTCTGTGATGCAGGAGGTGTGGCCAGAGCACTTGATGGTGAAGACTGAGACAAAAATGTTGTTATATACCTCAGCCTTCTCCATGTCCTCTGTTACCAGGACTGCCGTTTCCCTTCAGAGAAGGCACATATTATCTTGAGTTTTTCTATTTTCACCAGTATACCTTCAGAAGACTTTCTTGTTGCCCTAGATATTCTTGGTCAGGTTTAATTCTACCAGGGTTTTAGCTTTTTAACTTGATCTTTGGCTGTCTGGACAATCTATCCATACTCCTCCTGGGCTACCTGCCCCTGCTTCCACCCTCTGTAGCTTCTTTTTTGTGTTTGAGTTTGTCCAGGAGCTCCTGGAATTTTTCTGAACTTCCTTCTTGTCAGGATGCATTGCTCCTGAACTTGGAAGAGGTGATCTTTGAATATCAATGAACTTTCTTGGGATCCTCTTCTCTCCAGGGCTTTACATCCCATGGCGCTTTATCAAGTAGATCTCTGAGGAGGCCAAAGTCAGCTCTCCCGAAGTCCCAAGTAGCCAGCCTGCTGTGACTCCTTCCTGCTGCCCCAAGAATCTTAATCCTTTCATGGCCACTGCATCCCAGTTTGCCCTTGAGCTTCACCTTCTGTACCAGCCCCTCTCTTCCATCAGAGTTAACTGTGATGAAGAGAAAGAGAATACCTATGCAAAACTCCATCTCAGTTCACTTGCAGTTCTTGTTCACTTGCATCAACTGGTGTGTGAAAGGAGCTCACGACATTTGAAGGTGGTGTATGGTGCCAGAACATAATTAACCACACAGTTTATGCTGAAACGCTCCTTAGTGCAAATTAAATAATCTATTGTATTTAATCTCTAATCTAGCACACACAGACATTAGTAAAAGTTTTTCAGTTGGTTTCAACATGCATTGAATCAAACACCAGCAGTCCAGGGACATCAGGTGCTGTAGGCACACTGATTGAATTTGGGAAGCTCTCTTAGACTGGGCTGTGGTGCTAATCCTTCATAAGAGAGTTCTCTTGTCTGAGGCAGGAGATGTGAAATGCTGCCTCATACAATTGCCGCTGCAGGAACAGGGCGTCCTGGCTGTCTGACAGTCACACCAGCAGAGACTCTGAAAAACAAGATCTTGAATTTTTTCTCCTTCCCGTGATGGCCCAAGTATGTTACTCTTATGATAAAGTGAAATGTATTCTGCAACCAAACCAGCCTGGGTTGGGTTGACTATTTGGTCTGCAGTTTACAGCAGGGAAGGGGTGTATACAGCAGAATCCACCATAGGACTTTTATAAGGTGAATTAAATGAATGAAATATTCCGTACAGTGTAATTTCACAATAATTCCCCCTGGATCTTGTTCCAAAACAGTATCCTTCACATAGCAACTCACTCGCTGCTTGCCACTATGTAACTTTAGAACCATTTAACTGTGCTGTTTTCCTTTATTTATGGTTCAGTAGTCAAAAGAAAATTAACTGGTGTCTCTGCAGTGTACCAATATTTGTGCTCTGCTTAATGCTCCATATAATAATTGCATTTCCTAAGATAACATTCAAGATAATTCATAGAAAGCTGTCAGGGAAAAATGAGAACTTCACACTGAAAATACTCAATTACATATTAGAATATTTAATTTATGTCAAATGTTGCTGTTCATTTACTTTTTGAGTCTAAAGTTAATGTGCTAGCTGCAATTCTAAAGGTAGAAGGAAAAGAAGTAGTCCCTTTTCTAAGTTCCTCTTTGTTTTGTGTGTGCCTTTGTATCATATCTAAAAAAGCTCTCCCACAAAATACTACATTTTTGAGAGTCTTTCTTAAGGTCTAGACTATTGAGATGAATTTTTGGCTGAAAAATTAGTTTTCTTTCTTGTCTTCTAACTTTTTATTCATGAGCAAGTGCAGACATATGATGCAAAGAAAGGCACATGCATCTTTTCCATGACAATGACATTGGGTCTGGTGTTTCCTATGTTGTCTCATGCAAAGAGGAAAGAAGTAAAAATAATAGGTTCAGACTAAAAAGATGAAGCAGATTTAATGAAGTTCCTATATGTACAACATGGCACAACCATATCATGTCATATCAGTTAACCATATCAGTTAAAACAGTCAAGATATTTGGAAAACTTACATGGATTGTTGATTTTCTATTGCAGTTTTACTTAATTTAAAATAAAGAACAGAAATAAATTGTGTATTTCCCTATTTAAGGCTTATTTAACCCCATATGATAGTTCTGTGTTTAGGAAGATGGTTAAAATAAGGACTTGTTCTGTGCCCAGTAAAGAAGCCTATGAAAATACAATCCAAAAGATGTTGGAGAGATGTTGGAGAGACAGGAGAGAGGACACTTTGCTTCCAAGTTATTATTCATGGCTTTTCAATGAAAGCTGCAGTGCTCAAAGCCACAAACAGTGCCCTTTGGGTCACAAAGAAACATACAGTGGTGAGGACAAAGGCTGGGTCTCTGTCTTGGCTGCTTGTTTCCAATCTTTCCATCATTTGAAGATCTGCTTTTAAAAATTCAGGCATAAGGAAGAACTCAGCCACATCTTTAAAGTGTTTGAGCTGAACTCAAAATGAGATGGGCTTTGCTAAAGGCACTATTGCTGCGCTTTAAGCAGTTTATCTCCAGGTATGTTCAGGAAGGTGAGTTTTCTTCAATCCTTTCTCTTACTCCATTAGCACATTGTGCAAGCCCAGCACCAGCAATGGTGCTGCAGAAGCCAAGTTATTGCTGGGAGAGGAATATCACCGCTCATTGTATTGCTGACCTAAACTTGTAGTGTGTCTAATCTGCATATTTTTTCATTTGTTTATTTATAGATTATAATTTTGAAAGTTTGTAATATATTATTTAATAGCCTTAGGACTCATAGTCTCTGTCTTGAAAACAGAAAATTTAAGAAGTAACATAAATTGGAAAAATGCTTACATTGAGCTATGAGGAAATTTTACTTCTTGCTTTCTGGAAAGGGATTTTGCTAGTATTTCCAGGAATTCCCCTGGAATCCACTGTTCTTTTCAGCCATGCTGCATTGTGCATCCTGCTCCTCTTTGCTGATCTTTTCCTGATACCCCCCAGTAGCTGGAAATGTTTGCAGACTGCAGCCTGGGCTGTCCAGCTGTGCCTGGTGTGTGGGGCTACAGGAGGGGAGAGCAGCCGTGGCACAGGGCTGCAAATGAGTGCGAAACAGGTTGAGCTGCAGGGGAGGGAGTTTGGGAGCTAAACGTGTGAGACTCCCTCTTGATGTGTGAGATTTGTCAGGTCTGCACTGTGAAGACAGAAATTTAAAATCTTTCTAGAAGGGTTGGAAATTCAGATTCCTCTGTAGCCCGGAGTTAAGCTTGTTAATGATTATGTATCTTTATTACAAGAAGCTATTTCTTCTGGCAATGGAGAGAGCGTATTCCCTGCAATCTTCCAGGCCATCTACAGAGTAAGTGTGTTTAGCTACTCTGAACTGGTCACGTAACCTTTTAAAACATTAACTTAAAGAATCCGGTCCAATCACAGCCCAACCCTTCCTGTATTTCACTATGTTGATCAGCTTCAAAAAAAGGAAACCTTATTTTAAAAAGCTTTATAGCCCATTCCCTATCTATGTGAACTGTTTATTTAGGCAGGAAGCCACTCAACTACTATTTTTGGAAATAATGGGAAAGTGGTTGCATAGACAAGAGTATGAATAATGGCATTGTTTTCTTTTACTCAAAGCTACCAGAACCCTCTCATTAGGTTTTAAAATTCAGTTTAGGACGCTAACTCTATCTCTAAATTCCTATTTTATTCTCAGGCTAAACATAGAATGATGAACAATATCCATAATTGATAACATTTTCGTTCTGTTTAATCTTCATAACAAAACCAAGTAGCTTTAGTAATAATAATAGCTATTAAAACAGAATGAATAATTAACATTCTGTCCTTCATTAGCCTACAGTTCAGCATAGAAACTTTTGCCTGTTTTGGATTTATTGTCTGTAGTGGTAAAGTTTTTGAAAATCTCTTTGAATTGAGGTAAAGCAACTAGTTTTAATTCTTGACACAGGATGTAGGGCTGACAGAAGACAATCTTCTTCAGCTTCTCCAAGAGCTCTGATGACAGCTTTTCATTCCTGTATAAATTCCTTGATGACAAATAGTTAATTTATCAAGCAAAATATGTAGACTTTAAATTCCCCCTAATTCTTATTTAAGGGGCATAATGACAGAGCTGATAAAAAAATTCCTAACCCATTCAGTGCAATATACATAAACCAAAAATATTCATTTATGTTTCTAGAACATCTTATGAGCTGTAAGTGAGTTGAAAAATACAGTGACTGTAACAAAGAGTAACAAAGTTAGGTACTCTTTATTAGTAACAAAGAGTTTATAAAAACCAAAAAAAGTACTAATAATAATACTAATATTAGTAATATTAATTACTAATATTAATAATAGTACTAATATTTATTCTAAGCTCTGTCACTGATTGCGGAAATTTGGTTTGGAGGCTTCCAGATTTCAGACTCCTTCCTGTGCAAGCATGTTTTGGGTCCTGCAAGCTCCTCACCTTGCTCTGTAGGTGGAATGATGGACTGAATGGCTGAACTGAGGCACTGGGATCAGCACGGCCCTGGCAGCGAGGAGCGCTCTTGGACATGCAGGTTCAATGGAAGGGTGTGCAGCACCCCAGCCTCTGATGTTAGAATGCATTACTGAAGTCAGGCTGACTGTTTCTACATTCCCAAGTCACTGAAGACACAATCCACCAAGCATTGGATGTATGGGTGCAGCTTTCTCTGCGTGTTCATGTGTCTCCCTCCCTGGGCATGCCTGCCAAAGCAGCTAACTCAAGCATGCACTGCCAAATTCTCAAAACACCATGTGTATTGCTATCCACAGAAGTCCACCTGCTTTGTGCACCTGAATTATAGAGACTGTATGCTTCACTAATGCCAATCTACTTTTTGCCCATAAATCAGCTCTTCTAAGGTCAAAAAACCCCAAATAATCTAGGTAACAACTTTCTGCTCAGTATAATTCAAGTAACTGGCCCATTTTTACTAAGCTTTTTTTATAACATGAAGTGAAATTATAATTCAGGAATCCTGAATTATCCAACTGATAAGGCAAGATCTTGCCTCCATACATAAAATAATAGAAATTTCCACTATTTCATTAATACTAAGAGAATAAGAGCCCCTTCTTCTAGGCAGTTCTGTGGTCCATCCAGAGGGTGGTTGAGCACAGAAACAGGCTTCCTGGGGAAGAGGTCACAACACAAAACCTATCTGAGTTGAAGTGTTCAGCCAACGCTCTCAGGCACATGGTGGGATCCCTGGGGTGTCCTGCACAAGGCCAGGAGTTGAATTTGGTGATCCTGATGGGTTCATTCCAACTGAACATATTCCATGATCCTATAAATAGCACTGACTTGTCATTATCATGTTTTTGTGTATTTGTTAAGCATGTAGCTCCTGTGGGAGGCAGTATTCAGTTTGCATGATTTTTGAGTGAAGAAAGGAGATCCTGAGGAGACGTTGCTGCTGACTGAATAACCATTTTTGTTCTAGTATTTCATTGCCCTATTAGATTAATCCGAACAGCTAAGGATTGAGTAATTCTGAAAATGCACATTAAGATTCCACTGCAGAGTGGATTTTGGATCATATGCAGAAAATAATAAAGTCTAACCATTGTTTGGTTTGTTTTGGCTTTGGTTGGAAGCTTTTCTATAGCTGAAGTTGAAAACATGCTTCCACCAACCCTTGCACATGAAAGAATAAATTATGCTTCCACAGCGGAGAATTTAAAAGCACGTTTCCCTAACAGCACCCTGGGTAGCTCTAAACAAGGTCACATTAAAGTTACATTGTTTCTATTTGAAATGTAACCATGCAGTTTCTTCTTCTAAGTGGCTAAACCTAAACTCAAACAGTAAGGAACAAAAATTTGAGTGCTGATTCCTGTGCCAACCAACATTTTGGTTTAATGGTTTCCCTTCCTACATAATTCAGAACAGCCACAGAATTTCACAAAACTCTCCTGGTATTATTTATCTGTACTGCAGTAGTGCTTAGAGATGTCATCTGCAATTCTCCATGCAGTGCCTTAACTGTGAGATCATCCTTCCACTTAAACATGACAAAAATGCCTATTATCTGCAAGAACTAGTACCCAAATGTTATGAACTTGTTACAACAATCAGATAGTATTTTTAGTACATTATCTTCATTTGCCAGTTATCCCACCTTTTATACCTGTTTAAAGAACAGACCAAGTGTGAAAAATCAGTGAAATACATCAAACAGTATTTTTAAAACAGCCCATTAGGATCTAAGTACGTATTGGCATATTTATTCCAGAAAAATGTAAGGTGGGCATCAGATGTTAATTGGGACATACTACCTACAGAATTTTTTTCCATAAAATGTAAATTCAAAAATATGTTTCTGAATAAAAAGAAAGCTGCATTCTTTTCCTTGGAAAGATGATACATCACTATGTTTACATGATCTCCTATTTTGTCCAATAGGGTTTTATACAACCATAACTTCATGAGCAGACTCAATTTGTAGAAATTTGGATGAAAAAACCACATCTTCATGTGATTACCAATGGTAGTAAACACTTTCTCTGAGCTTTTATGTATGGCTTATGAAATGCATGATGACTTGCAAGACAGAAGGCTTTGCTTTCATACTTTAAGTTCACTTGCTGGCTCCAACAAATCTAAACTCCAGCTGTGGGAGATGGATTATAAGGAATCTATTTTGTGGGAAAGAAAGCTGAGGAAGTTCCAAGAAACCTTTTAGAAGAAGTAGATATAAACCTGAGATACCGACAAGCCTCTGTGGGTTGTCTATTTCAAGATGTTGTCAAGTCACCTCCAGTAACAAAGGTAACTTTCTAATTTAACAGGTTTTTGAAACCTTTCTGTCTCAGGTGAAATTCAGTATCAACATGGAAATACCTCTCACTATAATGATTTGTTTTTCTGAAGCACACATTGGTATGTTTATCAATGAAACTAAACAGAGCACTGAGAACCTTCCTCTCAAACAAACAAATACAAAAAGCAATTGATGAGGGTATTATGCCATAGAAATATGAACTTTTGTAATAATCATTTTATGTAGTTAATATTCCTAATGCTGTAGCACAGCTGCTCCAAAAGGTTTTTTGCACTTGGTCACTGTAGGCATGCTGAAAAAGCATCTATTTGCAAGTGTTGGTAATTTGTACTGCTCAGCTAAAGACACACTTTTCAATTATCTAGGCTAGATAACAGTCCTGAAATGCACCAGAAAAGAGAAGTATAATAGCCTGAAATCTTGGGATGCCACTTAAAACTTGGCAAGACATACCAGCTGGGAATCAAAGCTGGAACCTGTCTAGCGGTCCACCACCTACCACAGGCTCCATGCTGCTAGCAGTTCTTTAGAGTGCAAGGTCTTTGCCCCTCTGTGCTTCAGTCTTTGGTTTACACTCCTAGTTAGTGACATTTCAGTATTTCTGAATTTTGCTTTGCTGGACTTTACCATTGCATCATTACCTACCCAGAAAAAGGAAAGTCTACTGATGAGTAACATTTTACTGTTTTCTCACTGTGATGGGTGAAACAGATTTTTCTCTCCTACTGGTTTGTATAGAGCAAAAGAACCAATTTTTCACTACAGTAGCAGCAGAAAAAAGTTGTGATGATGAGGAAAGAGATATGTAGTGTGGAAATGAAGACTGTGATTCAGACATTAATTTCTCTCCTTTCTGAAGAAAACTAATAAAAGTTAATAAAAGGATCCTGAAACAATGAGAAATATTGTAATGTTTTCATACTGCTGAAACACTAAATTCAGATCCAACTGCAGGTATACCTATCGATGTTACAATTCCATTTTAGTGTTGATTTTTTGGTTAAGAGAAGTTTTTTCCTTCAAGAGTAAGGTGAGGGATTTCACTGTAACATTGAGAGTGAGAGTAATAATGCCAAATGATTTTTGTCTGCATGAGAAGGCTCTAATTGGGATTTTGATAATCTGGAACTTCCAGGAATGAAACCTTTATCTCAAAGACTTTATACTTGCTGATTGGATAAGCTGTATGCCTCTAGTTATTTCCAGTGGGCTACAGAGTCTTTTCACATACAAGCCATCGGTAGAATCGAAGCTAGGAAAGAATTAGGTCATCTAAGAAAGATTTTTTTTCTGTGTAAGTAACATTCACTGCCTCCTATTGGAGATTAATTTAAATCAGTCTCCATCCCAATCCCGAGTACAGACTTGCTGCTTCTCCATACTGTGTAGCCTTTGCAGAATGGAGATTGCTTACCTATGTGCTGGGCCTAATTCAGCTCAGACGGGATTTTAGACGGATCCCCAAAGGACAGTTCCCACAGAAAATACTGAGTTACCGGGTATTCAAGTTTCCTTTATCAGCATACTCAGATGCCTAGCATTCAGAGTTCCTTGAATAAAAGCCATTGTTCAGAGCCAGTCAGACTGCCCAAGAGAGAGTGTAAGGTAATCTGTACAGCACAGAGGTAGCAGAGGATGAGAATCCCTGCATTGGCACTGCAGGGTGCCTGTGCACCTATTTCTGTCTGGGAAATCTTACACTGAGGCCAACTTGGCCTTGAGGTATTTGTGAAAAATTATCATGCTCTTGTCAATGAGGAACAGTGGGAAGACAAATATTAAATTCCATTTCAAAGGTAATTTGGTTAACAACAACACTAAAAAAAAAGATCTCCTTCAGGATATTTAAGACCTGCAGGTTGCTAGCACCAGCTTTGAAAAGAACCAGCATGTAGATCACAGGAACAGAAACTCTGTCTATTTGTCTATCAGCATTTTGTCTATTTGCCACTGTATGAGACAGCCACACGAGACAACAAACATTTACAGGACTACCTGCAAATCTGCTTTCCTGTTGCTTGCAGCACTCAACACTGAGTTTCATTGGGTGCCAGATGTTTCAGGCTAGATGAGGCAGAGGCAGCTTTACAACTTCCATCATGTAATATTTAAAGCCTGATTAGGTGTTTCTCATTTAATCACATATATTATTAATTTCAACGAAATTACTGTTTCTCTCTGTGCCTTTAAACAGCCACTGAATAAAAGTTAGGTTGCTAAGGCAGAATTATAGCCAACTATTCCAGTTTAGCTGACTGCATTCTGATTACTTAATAACACCCAAGTATGTGCAGAATTTGTCCTTGCTGTGAGCCACACAGAGGGTTGCACTACTGAAAAAAACCCTCAGAAAAGGCTGCGCTGCACTGGCTTAAGTGCTTTCCTCAGCGTGGTTTATATTCCAGGTAGTTAAAGAAGTCCTCAGCGAAAAAAACCCGCCTGAGTTCTTGCTGTACCGCTCCGCAGCGCTGCAAGAGCAAGTCAGAAATGACTGCCCAAAGCCGGCTCCGAGGAGCGTCATTTGCCATTCCGGCTGCGATTCGGCTGCCCCGCGGGACCGCTGGTGAGACCCGGCAGACTCAGCCCCGCAAAGGCTGCAACGCCGCGCCCGAAAACTCATGGGGACGCGGGGCTGGAACGCACGGGCGTTCCGCACCCGCCGGGGGCTGCGGGGGCTGCGGGGGCTGCGTGTGCAATGGCCGGGAGGCCGCGTCCTGCAGGTGCCCACGGGCCAGGCCTCGGGCCTCGCTTCGGGGAGCTCCCGAGCTCCCCGCGGCCCCGGCAGCGCCGTCGTTGCCCCGCGCTCTCGCTCTCCATCTCCATCTATCTCCATCTCCCTCCCTCTCGCCGGGGCCGGCCCCGCCCCGGCGAGCCCCGGGCAGGTGCGCCCGGAGGCACAGCGGGAACCCCCCGCAGCCATCTCGCCCCGCTCGGGGCGGCTGCGGCGCTCGCCCTCCCCTTCTGCCCTCCCCTCGCTGCGGGCCGCGCCGGTGGGCTTGGCTTGGCTTGCGGCTGCAGCGCGGGGCTCGGCGTGAGTCACCCAGCCCGCGGCGCGGCGAGCCGAGCGCGCAGGCACACGGGGGAGGCGGCGGGGGCGGGCGGCGAGCGGCGGGGGCGGCAGCACCGGCTCCCCGCCCGCCCACTCGCACATGCTGCCGAGCCGCAGTCAGCTGGAGCGCCGCTTCCTCCACAGCCGCCGCCGATGACCTCCTCGCCCGCCCGCAGCCGCTGAGGACCCCCGGCGTCCCCGCCAGGGCAGGGGATGATAGATCGGCCTCCCGCAGCCCCGTCCAGCGCAGCCCGCCGCACCGCGACCTCGGCCGCCGCCGCCCGCCGGAGCCGCCGCCCCGCCGGAGCCGCAGAATGAACCCCCAGTGCGCCCGCTGTGGCAAAGTGGTCTATCCCACCGAGAAAGTCAACTGCCTGGACAAGGTGCTGGGGCGCGGGCGGGCGGGCGGGGACGGCGCCTCCCGGGCGTGCCCGTCCCGCTCCCCGCGGCTCCGGCGGGGCGGGCAGGGCAGGGCCGAGCCGGCGGGGCATCGGGGCGAGCCGGCGGGTGCCAAATGCAGCGTTTTAAGGGCCGCCGCTGCGCCGGCGACCGCGCTGTCACCGCCGGCGGGGGGCAGCCGCCGTGTCACCGCGCTGGAGCGGGGCGAGCGGGGGCCGCGGCGGCCGGGGCGCCCTGCGGTGCCCGCCCGGCGGTGACGGTGCCCGGGGCCGGCGGCGGGTCCCCGCGGCCCCCTCGGCTTCATCCCCTCCCGAGGGATGAAGTTGCAGGCGGCCCTTTCCCGGCTGTAGTTGTCGGTGGCTCCCCGAGCTGGGGCGGCTTCGGCAGCGCCCGGCTCCGTGGCTGGCTCGGCGGGGACGGCGGCCGGGGCAGCGGGGCGGCGGCAGCCCTGTCCCGCGGGGGTGTCCCCGGGGGTACCGCTTATAGCCCAGCGCGGCCGCTTCCTAAATAACAACAGTGAGGCTGTGAGAGATGCGCCAAATTACCGTTCCCGGAAAGGCGAGGCGAGGCGGTAGAAGCCACCGGAGGAAAATGCCGTATTACGTGCTAAATTTAGTGTCTGTGCGGCGTACCAAAAAGCCAGCCGTCACATTAGTTAGTGATTACATTCGCGTAGTATTGCATTCGTAGCAAGCGGCGTAATTTTAATTTTTTTTAAATTTTTTTATTTTTTTTTAAACGAGGAAAACGTCTAACCTCTTCTTCAGTTATCTTTAAAATTATCATGCAAGGTCAGCATGCAGGGGTCTTGGCAATCACCTTTGCAGAGAATTTACATTTCTGAGAGCGTCTCAGAAGCACCTTTGGTTTCATATGAATGTAATTATTTTGATTTAGTTAAGAGACGTATAATGCATAGCCAAAATATTGACAAGTAATTATGTTTACCATACCCTAACACTGCTTTCAAAATATCAGTACCATAAGTAATTCTACTTTACATTTATTTACAGTACTGGCATAAAGGATGTTTCCACTGTGAAGTTTGCAAAATGGCTCTGAACATGAATAACTACAAAGGATATGAAAAGAAACCTTATTGCAATGCGTAAGTATTGTAAATGTCAAGTCTTGCAGAAATGCACATGAAAAGAAAACCTGGCTGTGGATATTGTCAAATAGATATTGTTGTGCTGTAAAAACTTAATCTAGAGAGAGCAGTGTAGTTTAGAGCAGTTCACTATCTTTTCAGATGGGTTATTCTACTTGCATTGGTGTGATAGAAGACGAAAATATTTGATTATGATATGTTTAGGCAGTGTTTTCGTATCAGAACTGTGGATACAGATCTTTTCCTCCCAGAAAGTGTTGAATCTACTGACTCCTGCTACATTCATTATTGGCAATGCTGGATTACAGTTGTCCATTATGCAGCTCTCTATTCAGGGTTATGGACCTGATCAGCATTTTGTAATAAGAAAACAAAGTGCTTCTCGGTTGTGTAGTTTACCAGAGACAGTATCCTGTTAGAAATCATGACAGCCTGATTTTAAAACTGTTAGTTTTTCCACATAGCTCAGATTTCTAAGCTAGGTATTTACAAAATCCTTCTGCTGCTTCATGCTATTTTGCTATTCTCTTAGATTTTGATTAAGAAAATAGATTAATTTTGGTTAGATTATACTCCAGTATACTCATGTTGCATTCAACTTTTAGATTTTGTTGTTGTGTGGATTTTGAAGAGTGGTTTGATATTTGGCTTGCAAATACTGCAGAAGAGCATTTGATATATGGAGAAAAAAAGTTGCTTATTGCTCTTTGTACCATGCTTCTAAGATATGCTAATTGCATTTCAGTGTGTTTCAGTCTTTAGAAACCATTATAATATGCTTTTGTAGAAGTATAACTCTTAAGATTTTGGAATCAAATGTGATCTTATATGTTATTGGTATATTGTTGTTATTTTCACTTTTATGTACTTAAAACACGTTTTAAGAGACAGTTTTGAAGCTATGGACATATTTTATTTTTCTTTAGAAATATTTTCCTATACTTATGTTCAAATATTTGTTTGATGTTGAGATAGTCTATGGCTGGCCGTAACAGAGAAGTTCAACAGCATATGGTCATTTCTTTCAGGCTAAAATCAAATCCAGTCAGCATCTAAAATACAAGTTATGTTATAAATCTGCTCTGCTGCCAAAACCTGAAACACCTGTTTCAGTGTGCACAGTTGTACTTGGATTGCTTTAGGAGCATATGGAGTTACAGATGTAACTTCCTAGCTTTCCCTGAAGTGCTCCACACAGTGTACGAGGGTGACATTAGACCTCTCCTAGTGAAGTGTGCTCTGCTTCTGCTGCCAGTGCCACGGGCTGGAGAGAGCCCTGTAGGAAGGGAGTCATGCTCCAACAGGTGGTAAGCTACAAGCTGAGACTACCCTCAGGTATTGGCCCTGGATGGCACCCTGCATGTGGTACTATTTGAGCTGAAATATATCCTTTACAGTAATCATAACTCTGATAGGTGCCTTTTACCTATATTTTTGTGTTTAAATTTTGGTGGTGATACTTTGGTTGCTTGATTTCTCTCATCTAATCAGATACTTACTTGTACTTAGTAAAATTGTTAGTTTATAAAATCTGCTCCATGCAAATACATGGATCAGATTTCATAATCCAAACTGTGCATATTTAACTTGTGTTGCAGGAGAGTTTTTTTCATCCATGCAGTTATGGCTTGTGGTGTGTCCTTCTGTTGAGGGAATGAGGGGGAGTAACGATGATGGATGGATCTGTTATGTACCATTCAGGTGCTATTCTTCCTGGCAGTTTCTTTAATGAGCTTTGTGAGAGTGAGCCTTGAAAAAATAATATCTACCTTTGAGATGTCTCTCAAACCTGATGTATGAAATGGGAAGCAGCAATGTAAAACCGTTAAAAGAATTGGGAATTTTTTCAATTAAAAAAGAGACAAATTGTAATGCGTAATCTCAACAATGTGCATTTTATTCTTAACTTTTAGTAAACTAAAGTTTCATGGCCCACTTCTTTTTTTTTAATGAAAAAAATTTAATCATATAACGTAAATAATTTCAAGCGTTCTGTGGAACCATGAAGGGAAGAATAAGGTGTGCTTTGTGGTTTCAACAAACTTTAATATTCTTCAAAGGACAGCTAAGATGTTTTTGCAAAATTGTGTTTTGAAAATACAGTTGGTTTCAATTTTGACAGAGAATCCTTGCATCTCAAAAGTTACTAATTTGCAAGGCAGACACCGTTACAGTATTTCAAATTATGTGTCTTATTCTGTTTTCATTAGTAAGACAGAAATCCATTTTTGTGTTAAATGCTGCTTGATCATAAAATCTGCTAAGAATGTAAATTTACTCATACAAACACCTACAAACACTTGACAAAGAGTAATTACTACTAAACTGTTTATTGAGGCCATCCATTGATAAGAGTGCAATTTGTAGATAAAAGTTAGGAAGTATGCACTAATTTGAATGGGAGCGGAATATCATGAAGTTGTTCAACAGGTTTGGAAGCCAAATATAGTTTTTCATAAGGACAAGGAAGTTGGAAAGCATGTATCTTTAATAATATCTCTATGTGCTTTGATAATTTACAGGTCAGATAACTTTATTGAATATATTTGGACCTTCAGTCTTAAAATCATCCATTCTTTTGTTTTTTCAGGGGCTGAAATGAATGAATTTTGTTACTTTACTGGTAAAGATCAGAAATTATGTAATTGTAAAACTTAATTGTTTTTCTGTTACTACAACAAAAAGATTCTCATCTGTGATTGTTGAAACTATGTTTTTGGTGGAGAAGAGTCAGGTCAGACATACTAACAGGAACTAGCAAACCAAGAAAGGAATATGTTGTGAAGTACTTTAATTTGGTGACGAGTAGAAAAGGGCAGAACTGTTTGTAAATGCAGGATCCTGCTTTTTTTAAAGGCAAATTTTTTGCTGGACATCTTTCTACATTTCCATCTAAATGATTGTATACCTTCCTTGTGGTGAAGAGAGACTGATACCAAAAGTAATGACTGGGCTACTGACATAGCTTCTGTAAAGTTGTAGATCTGTGTAAGATTTTACAAGGTTGAGGGGAAAACTTTGTCTCTATGTGTAAACTATGGTTTTAAAAAGAACCATCTATGGATCATGGAGTTCTTACAGTCTGTCTCCTTTAAACCTTTCAGTTCTTTTATTTGTAGAGAGAAGTGTGACCAACTTGGTTCTCTCCTCCCTCTCTTTTTTTATTATTTACATAATTTGTAAACTGTTTGAGTCAGTATAGTTAATTCTGCTTGTTTATGTAGTGCTTATAGTATCGTGCTTTTATCTCAGCTGGGATCTCTGAGCAGTACAGTGCTGTAATAACTTACAGTATTGCATTTCTCAGTTTACTTGCATTCTCATTTCATCTGAAAGGCCTCATACACAACATCTTGATCTTGAGGCTTGTAGGTGCACAGCACATGGACACTGCTCGGTTTGCCTTAACGATTTTAGTTTTGCCTTTTATTTGCAGTCTGATTTAGATATGCCATGTTTCTGGATTGTTGCCTGATTTGTGAGATAATGTTGATGAAATTAAGGGCTCAGACAATTTTGCAGTTCAGCCAGGTGCTATTCATTGCCTGAAGCAGGTGAACGAGTCATTCTTTGTTTCTCTGAATGTGCATAAAAGTAGTAAGAGAGAGGTTAAGACAATTAAAAACTCTTTGGTAATCTGATTTATCATATCACAGTGGATTAATGCAGATCTGAAACCCTCTTCCACCTTAATATCTGCAGATAGATGTTATTAAACACTTGTTTAATATATATGGACACTTCAAGAAGAAAAGCTGATCCTTTCCAGCTGCAAATAACCAAGATGATGCAAGGAAAGGAATGGCATTTTGGCATTAATGTTCTCAAGCTTGTTAAATGATTGAATCATGTAGTATGATTATATAGTAACTTCTTCTTAGAGATGTTCATATAAATTTTTCTTTGACAGATTCACTAGACCAAAACACAAGACTACTTTTTATGCAAAATGTAGAAGCTGAAATGCATATTTGTGGAATATGCTCTCTTCATTAGCTTTACCTGCTGATGCAGATAGACTTTCCTGCATGTATGAACGCATCCAACAGAGACGTACTTTTTAATTTTTGCAAACCTAGTAGCTTCAAGTTCCATACATCTGATATACCTTCTTGCCAAAACAACCTCACTATTGCAATAAATTATTTTGAAATACTTAGTTGCTAAAATTTTGCTAATTGCCTGCACAGAGGGTAGTTTAATTCAACTTTTTATATATGACAGCCACCATATGGAATGATTACATAACTTAAAATTGAAATCTACTGTCATCAATCTTAGTGTGGATTATTGACATGAAGAAAAACTCATAATCATTTTTTTCTTTTTTTTTTAGACTTAATTTCTTTGTAACTGGTGCCAGTAGGAAATAGCTATGCAATTACTTTTGAAATATTGTGATGTTATTAGAAGTACTACATCTTCAATGTGTAAGAGCAGTCAAACCCTACATTTTAGGATACTATAGGGGAGGGGTAAAAAACTGTGAAAGTGATTTTATATTGGTTTGGAAATAAGAACATGGGGAGTTCCAGAGTCCAGAGCTTTCTGGAGAGTCACATGTCTGGAGAACGGAAGAATTTGCTTTTAATCAGTGGTTGAATGTGGTCATTAAGTGGAATCCATTGTCTTGAAAGGTAAACTTATGTATAGACCTTTGATTTTAGCTGTGAAACATGAGTGTTTTTTATTTTTTTTTTCTCTACCAGTCAGAAAATTTTGAGATGGTGACTAGAAGTGTGATGATATTCTTACTAAAAATAACTACCATTATCTTAGTTTTCAGTATTGATTTCAGCAGGTGGTTATTTCTCAATTTAAATATGTCAGGAAGAAAGAAAATTATGTAAGAAGAAGTGAGAATAAGCCTGAAATCTGATGGGGTGACTTTTAAGAGTTGCAGTAAAGAGAGTGCACAGAATAAACAGGCTTTTCAAATTCTTCATCTTCAACTGGAAAAGGAACAACCCTTTTATAAACTCCCTTGCAAACCTTCGTAGAAAGCAAGTGCCTACACTTGATCAGTTTATTAGCTTTGTGTATTGAAGATTTTCCTGTTAAAATGCAGTATTAAATGGGTAATGGAAATAAGAGAATTGCTAGAAAGACATTTGGTGTCTCAACCAATTATACTTCCATCTTTAAAGTCCATTACTTCTTTTTCAGCATCGCATGAGTATCAACTCCCGTATTTGAAAACATTTGTCCCTCCTCAGCAATCTTTTCTTCAAACAAAACAGCTCTAACTCTATCCTCATCCTGATGGATTGTCTTTTATGTTAATTCTTGTTTCTTTACTTTCAATTATTTCCAAAGTGTATATATCTCATTTCAGTGGCCATTTCCAGAGTGGCACATTACCAGAGCTGGTACAACAACAAGAGTACTTGTATATAATTTTTCTTCTAAATCCCAGTACAGTCTTTGCCTTTTAATTTTTTTCTGTTGTAAAACCTGAACTATTGCTAAATTATATTTGGATTCTTGTGGGCTATGTTTCTATGCAGAATTGCAACCTCAGCAGTGGTTATTATCCATTATCTGAACAGTTAATTGTTTTTGGCTAAACACAGAATCTTCCACTTGGTTCTCATTGAACTGAATCTCCTTTTTTTCCCCAGGCTGCTTCTCCAATTTGTTGAGATCATTTTGTATTCTAATTTTGGTCTTTAATGTGCTTACAGCCCCCTCCTATCAACCTGTCAACCCTCCCACCAGAAAGCCTGTAAGCACGTTGCAAATTTAATAAGTATAATCTTTATTTCATCACCCAGGTTGCTACCTGAAGGCCTGGAAGGGTATTGGAGCAGTATGTACCACGGTGGTCTGATGCTGCCTTCTCTTCTTTAGTGAGCAGTGATGAATTAGAGAACTACTTTATCCTCTCGACCTATTCATGGAGTGCTAGATCAAGCATTGAGTTCTGTGTGAGAAAAAGTGAAATTGTGAAATAGCATAATCATGGATATTCATGCAGACTCTGCTTCAATATAAGGGACAACTATAATTAGAAGAAACATACATTCCTGCTGCTCAGTTCTGTGTTACCTTTTTCAGTTAATTCAGTATTCAGTCCAAATTACTATTGGTGGTATCCAATAATGTAAAGCTGAGCCTATTTGCTAGAGCTGATGGAGCTTCTTAGGCAAAATATATTTGAGTCTCTTAAAGGTGTTTGATACATATTTTTAAACTGTTCCAAGAAGGCACATAAGAACACTTTGTCAGAGTTGCTGAATAATGTGCATAAGGCAGATGGTGGTTAGTTGCAAAGGAATTACTGAAGAATAATCATCATTGACACTCAGATCTTGGGAAGAGTTGGCTATTTTTTATTTCTATGATTGCATCTGATTAATGGGATACAAACCCATTTCTTGGGTTCTGTTTCAACATGTTTTATTGGCCACATCCTGATTACATGTTTGGTCAAGATCTGCATATATTAATTGCATGGTGGGCATGCAGGGAGAGCACTCTCTGAGCTCCAGCAGGTCCCTTGGTTTTCATCGTGGCAAGCTGTGGAGAGCACCACAGTGACCTGCAGCTTCCTGCAGCCAGCCTGCTGCTTCCCTGCTGGTCCAAGTGGAGTAGAAAAATGACCCCAAAGAAAATGATTGTTACCTTTTTCTCTCAGAGCAGGTGAATTCTCAGATTTCATTGAGCCAGTTCTGTCATGTCTAGTTCCTGATGTGAATATAGGGTCTGTGTTTGAAATTCATGTTTTAATATTTTACATTGTAGGTAAAATACTGTTGTTGCCCCTGTTGTTGCTTCAAAGCACAATTACAATTTAATATTGCTTAGGCTGTTGCTGGGACAAATAAATAGAAAATACGCAAATGAATATAATACATTTAATTTTATTTAATTTTATTTGATTGAAGACTGCACTAAGCTTAGAAGACTTTGCTGTGTGGAATCCTGACCTATTGCCAGTTTTGGCTCAAGTAAATGTGTGTTTTTAATAGATATACATTTTATATATCTATATCTATCTATCTATATTTATATGTATATTAAAATACATATATATGAATAAATATAATTATTGGTTATTGTAGATAGCAGATAATTTTTCCAAGGGAGAACACATGCATATCCTAAGTACTTTTAGTCATAAAATATACTAAACATATTCTCAGGGGACTGTGATTATTGAGACACAGTTTCAGTAAACAGGTTTATCTTTGCTTGCTAGTCTTTTAGCCACTGTTGATGCTTAAGATAATCTTCAGTTTTCTTACTGTTGCTTTCTGTACTCAGTCCTAAAGATTGATGAAGTGAATTTTATTATATTTGTTAAAATATTAAGGCAACAGGCCAAGAAACATAGATTAAATTTTGTGATTCCACATAATTTGCGTATTTTCATTGCATAGCTTGGGCTTTGGAACCAGTTGTAGCAAGCCTGTGAAGTCCTGATGGTTTTGGTAACAGCTTTGTGGTTTAACTGTTTGGGGTTTGAAATATTCTAAACCACAGAAATTACCATCATATTTGCCAAAGAACTTAAGAAAAGTATTTTCACTTGGCTGAATTTGAAGTTCTGTGCAGCTCTGTTAATGTTGCTGTTGGTAGCAAATTAACCTGCAGTCCTGAAATGCTTTCTCTGTTTTACAAAGCTTGAAGAAAAATAAATATATGTTGCAACCTTTCATACAATTTTGAATTTTTTACAGCTGGTGATTGCCTATTGGGAAGGACAACATCATGTCAGTCAGCTCAGTGTCAAGAAACATGTGCTGCTGTTCACATACCATGTCAGTGGAAGCTTACTGTAATTATCCAGACAATAAAAAATCTTGGTTGAGTGGTCAATTTGTTTCATTTTATTTTAATAATTTTGAATATTGTAGTGTGCTTATAGAAATTTGCTAAATTTAGGGATTGTAGAAGTTGAACTGAGGGCAATGTTTGGCCTTGTGATGTTGAAGTCCCTTGAAAAGGAGACAGTCGTAGGCAGGATTCACAAGGGAAAACTTTGCCCTAAGAAGAGGCGGGCGAAGTATTTGTTGAATAACTGGTCTCTCTCATTATAAATGACACCAGCCAGTTCATGCTGCCTTCAGTTATGTCATCTCTTATTGCAGCTTTTTGAAAAACAAAAACCCTGCAGTTAATTCTGCTTAAATTGCAGATCAATTCTCTCTCTGCCTCCCTCTGTTTTCTGATGTTGGAGTAGACATTACATTAGAGTTGGCCAAGCTGTATTCCCTTGCTTTCTCTTCACCTTGCCTCTGTAATTTTCATTTGCATTAAGGGGAAAAGTCTGGCTGATAAGTAGTGCAGAATTTTTATTCTCCCGTATTTCCTTCTCTCCGTGTCTCCTGTTTTCCTTTTCCAAAACTTCTGTTCTTGGTTGTGCTGCAGTTGTGTGGTGGGAACTGATCCCATCACATGTTAGTATGAGGAGGGGGCAAAAATGTACCATCAGTGTCACACTTGAGAGGAGACTACAGCAGCTTAAGAATGAAAAACTAATTGTAATTTGGCCAGTTATTTAAGTAATTTAAGCATATATTGCAAAGGCTTTTCTGGGAAGTGCATAGTTACTCTTTAAAGAGGATTTCTAAAATGTAGAACAGTATGGATACTGGACAAATCTCCTGCTTTGCTTCACAGTTTCAAAAATTCATACTATGTTTTTTCCTGTCTTAGGAGAGCAAATATGTGGAGGTAGTCCACTGTGTTCTTCTTCTGTAAATAGCAGCTTTTTTCATGCAGGTGTATTGCTGTAATGCCAATTTCACAGATTTAAAAATAAAGTCGTGCTGCATTTAATTCAGTTATACCTCAGGTATTTTTTTTAAACCTGGCAAACTAAGTGGTAGTAGCTGTTTTTGTTTTGTTCTGTTCCAGTTTTATTCTGGAAGAATTCAGAACTTGTAATGCAATTCCTTTAGACATGAGAAAACTCTATATAGAAATACTTAGGGAAAAATTTTAAAGCAAAAAGTTGCTGATTTCAGGCTTAATTAAAATGCAAGTGGCTAAGTTTGTGGAGGGGAGAAGTGGCAAGAGGAAATAAATTGACTGAATAAAAAAGCATGGACTATTTTTGCTGAACAGTGTAGAGTGGCATACGTTCAACACAGTAGGGTGTTATGTTGCACAGTATTGGTTGTGTGTGTCTGCAAATGCAGGAGGAAAGACATTTCTGACTGGATCTGCTCAGTCATACCAAAGAGAAAAGGGACCAGTGTGAGGATTTCAAGCAGCAGGTTGATCAGGGGATGGTTAACACTGTTAGAACTGGCAGCGTGCTTGGTGTACTGCTGCTTCTAAGGGAGGTGCCAGTACATGTCTTAAAGAACCTGTCTGGAATTATATATGTTGAAAAGAAAAGCTTTTTAGAGGGCTTGGAGTTACAATTATGCTGTAATATAGGAAGATCTGAGAGTTACGTTTTGAAGTAGTTGGTAGGAATTTGTCATTAGAAAACAGAGATGAACCTTGTTAGAATAGTTATTAGCATAACTTGTTCAAACACAATGTCATTAGCACGAAAGTGTTAGGACTAATGAAGAAAGGTAAAACCATTCTGGAAGAAGATATATATTAAAATATATATTTAGAAGAATAATATTGTATGAAATATGACACCTCTAGTAATTTTCCCAGAATTTGTCTCATTTAATGGTGATGATGTCTGCTTACACAGGGGGAAAAGAAAAGGATGCATGCAGGGAAAACAAGGATAGATGGGAAAGAAAAATAATATATGAAAATGTTGGTTCAACTTTTCAGTTTAGCAATAGCAAACTTTCTGAGATGGGTGCGCTTTTGAGTCTTTGATTAGGAATGGACTACTGTCATCATGAACCCTGTCATGAGCTTGTGGATTATTTTGATCTGAAGATCAAAATGGAGATTAAACAGACATTTCCAAATGCCTCACTATTGATTCTGCTTTGTTGCTTCTATTACAGTTGTGTCAAAAATGTTGTAAATCCATATTAACAAGAATGGAAGAAGCTGGAAGGATAAAAAGGAAGACCAAGTAGATGAGCTTGGATTGAGTTAATGGTCAGTCTGCTTCATGCCATGCTTCACCACAAAGTCAGGTCTCAGTTCTTGCAGAATATTTGCTCAGTCTGAGTTCCTTTAATTCTACCATTATCTTAATGATAGATTAATATTCCGAATAGGAGATACTGTTATATGAAATGTGACTCAGCTTATTGCCGCTGCAGGTACTGATAACTTCACCCTGCTTTGAGGAACATGCAGTGAAGTGATTGTTATGAAGTTAGGAATTAATGAGAAATATCATGACAATTAGAAAAAATATAGTTTATCAGTTTTATGCCCTCTGAAAAATATTTCTGTACACTGAGCTAGGCTACCAAATAGTGCCCATAGAAAGATGAAAATCTTGAGGGGAAACTATGAAGTGCAATGAGGGTCATGTGAAAATGAAAACAGCGTGTGCTTAGTTTTTTTGGTAGTCTAATTCAAGCAAGGGTAGATTGTAAACATTTTTTTTTTTTCCATTGAGATGAAGATGGATATTCTGAGCAGTGATAATTTTGATTGGTGCTCTTGATGTTTTGCATTTATTAATTATGAGCAATTTAGCGTAACCAAAGATTTCTTTTTGGAATTTGTCTTGAAATGTAAGAGATCTACAGAGAGACTTGGTTCTATCGGCTACCAAGCTGCTTCAGTACCTCTGGATATTTTGTAAAACTTGAAAAATGTAGCCCTATTTATAAATAATTGCTTTCTCCACTAGTTACTTCAGGAACTTTGGAAAGACATTTTTAAGTCTGAATACAGTCTGGTCAAGCTGTGTATTTATTCCTGTGTTGAAGAGCTTTCAGGATGACTCTTGTCTTTGTGGAGCTGAGACGTGAAGGAGCAGCATTCAATTTCTTATACTGATTAAATTCTTAACTTTTGTGACCAAGCTACTGCTGCTGTTTCAAGCCTCATTTGGGTCAGCAGCAGGAGTCTCTCTTACTGCCCAAAAGGCAATGACAGATTATGTCTCTTATGCAGAATAATGCGGCGTATGCAATATATTAAAAGGAAAATTTAAGCTTATTAGGCTGGGTGTGGATAAGAAGGAGATTTTAATGTGCTTTCAGAAGTTGAAGCAAACAGGGTTAAAGTGATTATTTTTCTCTAATTACTTATTTCACCTTGAAGAAAATGGCAGCTCCTCATTTTTCATCATCTCCATCCTGCCGTTTTTGTTCTGAGGGGACATTTTGACAGAATTAGTTTGGTGAACAAACGGGGCCCTTTTGTTTTCTTCTGCCATTTTCTGCCATTTTCCTTCATGCATTGGCAAAGCCACCTGGCTGCTTGGTGTCAGATATCTCATGCACTGCAGGCCTCAGGTGTGTCACTAATTCAGCATCTGATGTGTCCCTGCTGTGGGACAGGCGTGTCTCCCTTGTTGCGCTGTTTGCACCCATCTTGGGCGTGCTGGGTAAATGTTAAATCCTCAAAAAGACTGCCACCAAGGCAGTGCTGGGATAACTGATATAACTGGGGTAACACATAAGGAGTACATGCTGTTAATAGTAACTATAACAGCTCATAGCAAAGACATTGGAACTGGATGTTCAGGAACAGACTTGTAACAGGTCTTTAAAGCTGACAGTCTAGTAGATTAATGTTTCATAGTAATAATTATTACTAATTTAATGCCTGATAAAATTTTTTTCCAATGGAACAATTTCTTACTAGATGTTTTGCATGAACTTGTGAGTTTGAACATTTTTTTCCCCCTGTAAGGATCTATATTTTATCTTTGTTGGTTTTATTGTAGTAGAATGCTTTCAGGGACAAAGTATTTAGTTTTGTCAGTCAAACTTATTTTACTTACATGCATTTTGCCAAAAAAAATACTATGTAATTAATATGGACAATATTTCAATATTTTCATATATTAATTTTATGATAGCTGTATTTTACATTTAGTGTTATGATGACAATTTACAAATAACCTATGAATGTGGAATAAATAAATAAATAAAAATACATTATCTTCAAGAGTTATAATCACATATATTATTTTCAACTCCATTACTTGGAGTTGTACTATAGTTGGGGTTCTTCCCTATAGCTTGTGAAGAATAGTCATTTTTAGAGAAAATGTTCCTTTTGGAGAAAAATTTGATCACAATTCTTCTCAAAAAAAAAAAAAGTGTAACACATGATATTAACAATGATATCAGTAACACATGATATTAACAATGTGTGTTTTTGCAACTGGATGTGAGAAACTGCTGCTTCCTGAGGTGTGGGAGAAAGCTAAAAAGAAGTCTGTAGTAGTGGTAGCCTTGTGGAACACTTTAACATACAGACTTTATAGCTGTTGTAGTCTCCATTTTAAATTTTCTTCTCCTTAGGTATGTGTTTTTTAAATTCTATTTGGGCTTTATTAATAAACGTGTTGTTTTTTTATATAGACTTGCATTAATATTTTGGGTTCTGCTCTCATTACTTTAACATACCAAGCAGTGTGTTAGAAAGACTGTCCACAACAAGATTGTTGAGTATTGTTCAGGAAAGCAGTAATGAGTCATCCAAATAATCTCAAAACTGTTAAACTGCTTACAAAGTCTTTCAATATAGATCTAATTTATTTTGATTTTAATTTGTTACATTCTATGGTTTGTGTTTCCTGTATGATTGTTCTAGAATGTTTTGTCTCAACCTCTAAAACTGATGGTATATCTGCCAAGGTTTTTAGTCTTGCTCAAGTTGCAGTGTGAAACTTAGTCTTATAAACCAAGTGGCATTTGGAACTTGATGTCTTCTGGAGACTTTAAACAAAGCAATTTAAAACTTAAGAGACACGTTCTTTTTTTTCCGTAAATGTTGCTTCTTTTGCTATGTGTTTTTGAAAGAAACCTTTAAGAAAAGAGGAACTCTCTTATTTGCACTGGTGTTTTTTATTACCCAAGATAAACTTAAAATTTTTTGTTACCAGGAACATCTATATCCCTTATGTACAAAAACAAAAAAGGATACTGCTTTGACTAGCTTCTTGATAATTTTAGTGTAGACTGTTACAGTTGTGGTTATCTTTGGATTTTTGTCCTTGGTGCTCTGCTGTTATTTCATAGTAATGTGACCAGTGATGTCTTTACTGGTTTTACGTATTCCTATGCAACATAATTGCATAGGAACTGTGAAGTTAAGGTTAAAATGATTCTTTTACTTTTCCTCCCAACTGAATGCATGCCTAATTTCACATGAACCAATTTTTAAAACATTCTGGATTTGAAAAAGTATAACTGTAAACGCAGAGCAAAAATTAATAAATGGTGTTGTTTTCCCATTTTTATTGCATATTAGTTGAAATGTGTTTATTCTGGAAAGAGCTACATTGGTCATATCAGTACATATATTGCATGCAGTTTTATTTTGGGCAGTTTAGGTCAATGAGACAATTTAACAGTAACAGATTTTTTTCTGTCTCAATGTGACTTGTGAGAATGGTTATGTTAATTTTTGAAAGTCCTTTTTCTAAAGAAAAATAAGGTCAAGTAATCTGGCATTTTTCTTAACAGCACTGGAAACCTTCATGGCACAACTTTCTTATCTACTATAAAGCAACTATACTAAAAATCATCTGTTTTGGTCATAGTGAATTAAGTAGTAAATGGGTGAGAGCTAGGAAAGCTTCAACATTTAGAGCTCCACAAATAGTCAGACACCTATCAATTTCCCCAAAGAAGTGATGGGGTTATTCTTGAATAGGAGAAGCTTAATCACACCTTTTAGTATGTGGAAGACACTGGATATGAAACCATCGGGTAATGTTAGAAATATACATCCATATTTTTCCATATGCCATGAAGGCTGTACTAAGCAGAGCTTCATAAACAATTCTGTTGATGCACAGCAATTCATCTCAGCTCTGTTAGCCATGCAATAGAGAAGGGTGAAAAGCAGAAAATACTTGTAGTTCTCCCCCAAAACTCACACCTTAATATAGGAATATAGGAATGCACTGAACACTCAAAAGGAAAAGATCCTGCAGAATCAGAATGTAATTTCTACTGTTGTTTTTAAAGTGAAATACTTGAAGAGTACTATCATCCATTATATAGTTTGTTTGCAGAGTGCCTGTTATTGTTGTAGTTGAATACTTTTTTACCCAGGGGATATTAGTTATGTAAAGCCGATGAGCCAGTGTATTGTAAAACAATACATGTCTCTGAGGGGGGGCTGGAATTCTTCATGTCCTGAAACATCATTTTGAGGACTGACCAGTAAAAGTGAAGACAGGTAACTGAAACAGCCTTGCCATAAGTGTAGACTGTTGAAGGAAGTTTGAAAGAGTTAAATACTCAAAAGTACCATGTGAATGGTAATATGGTGGTATTGAATGGTAGTATGGATGCTGTATTAAAGGGAACCTTTTAAAAGTTAAAGGTGCTTTTTAGATGTGGTTGCAGCTAGTCATCTTAGAACTGTTGCTTGTCTCTCCTAAGCTGCTCTCATTACTGGAAAATAGAGGTGTAGACGATGTCTCTGAAAAGTAATTGAAAAACTTAATTGAAGTAGTCCATTAACTACATTCTCTTTTCTCAGTTGGAGGAATTAAGAAATACAGCCTTTTGTACATTTTTGAATGTTCAATTTGTCACCCTTTTCTCATCAGGTGGTCTCAATGGAATATCTTGTGGTTTGATTTCATTTGTGCTGAAAGCAGAGCAGCTCCTATTTACCTTACAAGGAGATGCACACATTAGTATAGTGGATTATGAATTTATCCTTTGACTGACATAAAATATTAAGACTCACAACCATTTCTCTAGGACAAAAAATATGTAAAGCAGTGGGGAGAGAAGTACTTACTGCATGGTACCATTGGCACAGAGCAGTGGTATTAAAGTGCACTCTTGGTGAGAGATGAGTGGGGAAGTAGAGAAATGTGCCATTCCAGCAAGGCTGGGGTATGGACAAAGTTGTCACTGCAGGAGAATTTAGGATAGCAAGGGCTCTACACGTATTATGTGTTCTTTAAATGTTTAAAAGAGGCAGAAGAACTTAAAAGCCATGAGTGAATAAAGCTGGCAAGTTTTCCTTTCTGCTTCATCCACACAATTTGTTAAATGATTCTCCTTGCTCTGGTAGCAGAGAGCTTGCCAGGAGTGCATTAAGCATCGTGATTAATATTTGTCACATGTTTGTTCTCTCATCTTCTCCCCAGCAGGTGGTGTGTATATGCAGTGCACTTTTTTTTTTGGCTTAAAGAAAAGTCTCTCTGAGAAGATGCATGTGTGTGTAAAATGAGGCAATGTCAATTAAGTGGAACATGTGCTTGGGGCAGAAAGGGCTTGTGATATTCCTGAATTCCTGAAAACTGGGCTCAACAAGGAACGAAGTATCTCCAGGAAGATTCTGTCTCCTTTCATTGCCACTGATTCCTGTTGTTGTTCTAGAGATGTCTTGTGAGCCAGTAGTAAAATAACAGTGTTTGTCTCTTTAGGTTGGGTTAACACTGGAGGCAGCCTGGGCTGTAGCAACCATACCCTGGTGAGTCTGGGATCTCAAGGACTGAAGTCACGATCCTGAATTTTGGAAGAGTGGACTTCCAGTTGCAGGAGTTGGTGAATGAGATCCCCTGGGAGATTGTCCTTAAGGTCAAAAGAACTGACCAGAGCTGACAACTCTTTGAGGCCCCTTTCCTTAGAGTGCAAGAGCTCTCCATCTCTGTGTAGGAAATCAGGCAAAGCAGGCTGGAAACTGGTGTGGCTGAGAAAGTATCTGCTCCTCTCACTGAGGAGTAAGAAGGGAATGCAAAGCTAACAAGAGCAGGTCAGGTGAGTTGTGGAGAGTATAGAGGTGTGGTTTGACTGTGTAGGGATGGGGTCTGGGAAGCCAAGGCACAGAAGGACCGGGGCTTAGCAAGGGATGTAAAGAGTAACAAGAGGGGATTCTGTAAGTCAGAAAAGAAAGGGCAAGTATGGTATACCCTCCTGAAAAATAAGGGAGAACTGACAACAATGGATATGGGCAAGGCTGAAGCAGTCAATGGCTTTGCCTCAGTCTTTGCTGGCAGCCAGGCTTCCCATATCACTCAAGCCTCTGAGCCTCCAGGCCAACTGCATCCTGGGCTGCATTGTCACTAAGTTACTAAGAGGTCAAGAGAGTTGATTCTCCCTCTCTACACCCCACCTGCTCTACACCCCACCCCATCCAGCTCTAGGGTTCCCAGCACAAGAAGGATGTGGACCTGTTGGAACTAGTCCAGAGCAGACAACGAAGACGATCAGAGGGGTGGAGCACTTCTCCTGTGATGTTGGGCTGAGAGACTTGGGGTCATTCAGCCAGGAGAAGAGAAGGCTCTGGGGTGACCTCATTGGGGCCTTCCAGTGCTTCAAGGGGATTTACAAAACAAAGTGAAAGTGACTTTTAAATGTCACATAGTGACAGAAAAACAGGGAATGGTTTTAAAGGAGATACTTAGATTAGGTGTTAGGGTGAAATTCTTTATTCTTGGTGGTGAGGCACTGGAACAAGCTGTCCAGAGAAGATGTGGATACACCCTCCTTGGAAGTGTTCGTGGCCAGGCTGGATGGGCCCACTGAGTCAGCAGCCTGATCTGGTGGGTGGCATTCCAGTCTGTGGTGGGTGGGGGTTGCAACTAGATGATCTTTAAGGTTCCTTCCTACCCAAAACATTCTGTGATTCTGTGTTTAAATTTTGGTTGTGTTTTAAAATATCTAGTCACATTTGTTACAAGGTCAAATAACTTGAACTTTGAAACTCTGTGGGAAGGCAGGACTGACAGTGGCAGGAAAATTTCACATGCTTACAACAATCTCTTTTGCTTAGAGAGCATTCTGGTCCACTCTGTTGGAACTGGAGCTTTCTCATGTTCCTTGATAAGCCTGTAGAATGTCTGAGTGCTGGAGTGATGGAGATATGCCTGCCAAGTGCAGCCAGTTGCTAGAAAGGTGCTTATACTTTTGTATATATGACTGGAAAAAAGTATTTTTTTCCATATTGGAAGTGCAACAAAAAAAAATTAATCCTTGTATTACAGTATTCTTCTTTCACAGTGTGCATGTGAGTATATCTTCTCTTGAAAGTTGTAGTAATGACTATTAGTAGATTATTTAAAGTAGTATATTTTTGTATAGTTGGGATACTGTTAAATGGCAGAATGAAATGCATATGATGAATAATTAAATTAATTTGAAAAAGTTTTTAGTTATTTTGTCTGAAAAATATTCCATGATTGTGAGATCTTTGCAGGGTTCATTGTATGGTGGAAATGCCTACAACTGATATAAGTAGATTTACATTTTCTGTGTATCTGAACTATTTGAACAAACATTAAGCAGTCATTCTTCCTGTAATATGAACACATTCTACTCACTTTGGCTGTGCAATGTGAGGTTGTATTTGGGTCTGTTACCTTGGAATTTTAATCTTATTTACACAAGGTCTTGGTTACAGTTGCTTAGTAACATGCTGTGGAAAACGGATTTGTTGATTTATGCTAATATATCTACAATATCCTTATAATTAAAGATGTTGAAAGGAAAGCAAGTGCACAATATGGGTGTGTATTCCAGCTGTGTGTACGTTTCTAATAGCTCCTGTTTTCACTATGAATCTTACAATGAGTGTCTTTGTAGAGCTTGGTGTTTATGTACCTCACCTGACTCACACCATTGTACCAGGTTTCATGGCAGCTTTGGATAATGCTGTTTTATGGCATTTTTAGGTGAATCTGAAATCCTGAGATTTAGCAAATAACTCCACTGGACTGCAGTTCCACCATGGCAGCTATTTTCTCAGACTTGCATTGATATCAGGAATAAATCAGGAATAATTGTATGTGTGAGAGACGGTGAGGCTCATGTGCATGGTATTACGCTCACATTCCGAGGAGAGAGAAGTGTGTTAGAGATTAAGCATCATAAGACTTGTAAAACATTTTTTTGACAGCTAAAGGAAGTATCTAGATAAGTGTTGGCTGTTGGTGTGTTGCATGTCTTCAAGTACTTAAAATTACTGTATTTTAAGGTTTCCTGAAATGTTTAAGGTCTTTTGTTTCTTTGTAAACAGGGCTCCAGATTTCTGTTACCTCTTCTGCAATATATTAAAGAAGAATTTAGAAATCTAACAATAGTTGATTGTTTAAAATGCTTGTGAAAACAAAAATTAAGGAAGAACCTCTGGGACAGATGGAGTGGTGTTATTAAAATCCTAGAGCCTATTTTAATCACAGACCCAACCCCATGAAAAAACGCAAATTAATTTAACAAATTTATATATAAGCTAAACTAAAAGTCATGTATGATGAGGCCTAAATTTAGTCTCTTGTGCCTTAGAATAGGAAACTCAAAACATTTAAAAACTGTGAGGCCAGATGACACGAGGTTTTGTGCAGGGCAAAACATATTGTTGTTATATAATGAAATAATAATAGTTTTGCCTTTCTGCCTATTGTATTTGCCTATTTCCTTGAGAAATGAAGTTGAGAGATGAAGGCTGAGAAAATTTAAAAAGGCAAAATACATCTAATTTCTTCAGGTTTTTTCTGTATGTAATGCAAAAATGCAGAGATAATTATTTTAAAAGTGCCATTCACAGACCTCAGCTCAGCTGAATGTTTTGGTTCCTGCTTTCAAATGCTTGTAACCTTTTATGGTTGTTTTGCTATTATCATATTTCCTTGACTGGAAAACTGTGGGTGGCTTTCATCTTGCCTACCTTTGACATATTCCACTCCGATGTACGTAAGCCAAAATCATTGTAATAGTCCTGTTTTTGTAGTTGGGGAAGAAACAACTGCTTTAAGATTTCAGTTCATCTGACTCATTTTATGATAGATGAAATAGACTTTATTCATCATTAGTTATGTTACCTTAATCTGTATGAGCTGGCTCAGGTACAGAGGCTTATCTCTCATGAAGTGAATCTTCTGTTAGAAAACCAGTTTACAGTGGCTGTCCCTGGACAGCTGTCAGAACCAAGTATCTTAATTTTATGGAGCTCATTCTAACTCAGGTTTTCAGTCCTTTGGTGTTTCATCGGCATTTGAGCAAGTTTGTAGCAGAGGAATGATTTCAGTTTTTCCACTCCATTTTTAAGCCTATTTTTGAGCTCTCCCTGTCACCTCACTGCACACTGTGTTCCTGCACCATTGCCTTCCTATTTTTGTGTTATTCAAACCTATATCATAAATGTGAAAACAAAAAACAAGAAATAAAATAAAAAACCCAAACAAAAAAACAAAACAGACAAAAAAACCCAAAACAAAACCTACGAAAAATCCAGCGTTTTGGATCTCAAAACATTTATCTCATGGTTTTAGAAGAAAAATACTCATTGCTATGTTTTTGTTGATCTTTTTCTGCATCTCCAGGCTGCACTTGAAGGATGTGTTCACAGCTGGTCCCCACAATTCAATAAAGATAAGGACAGACAGGAGAAGGTCCAAAAGAGGGCCACAAAGATGATCAAAGGGCAGCAGAAACTGCCCTTTGAGGAAAGATTGAAGGTGTTGGGTATTTTCTTCCTGGAGGAGACTCAAGGAGGGCCTCACTGCAGTGTTCCAGTACTTATAGGGCAGCTACAAAGAGGCAGGAGGCACTCTCTTTTTCAAGGAACCACATGCAGACATTTATCCTGACACAAGAAAGAATTTATTTATTAGAGTAAGAATATCCTCTCTGCGGATGTAGCGGAGTCTTCATCACTGGAAGTTTTCAAAAGTAGTCTCACCTGGGATGGCTGTCCCATGAAAGGCTGATCTGGATGGTCTTTTGAGGTCCCTTCCAACCTGGGCTGTTCAGTGATTGTATGATAGAGCTGAAATTTATGTCAGTATTATCTTGGCTCTAATAACCAAGGACAGTTGTGAATTCCCTAGGCATAGTTATGAGGAAAATTAGGTGAATTCAAACAATTTATTTTGTATTGATGAGTTTAGGGAGGTCTTATTTGTAATAAGCTCTCAAAACTGACAGTGCAGGGCTTACGCAACTCAGATTTATGAATTTTGAGCTACATGTTAGACTGACATTTAAAAAAATATGTCATATAGCCTGAAGAAAAATGGTTTCGCAGACAGTTAAAAATACTGCAAAATGTCTGAATTTAGTCATATGCCTTTTAAAATCTTAATGAGAAATATAGAGTAACTCAGCAATAAGAATTTCTGCTATTTAAAAATATATTTCTAAATGCATCTCTTAAAAGAAAGTTATACAGAATTGGATTGGTCTCTGAGACTACATGCAGATGACAGTGAGGTAAAAGCTTTTATGACATCCAGAAATACATGATGACACTGTATGATAGTCTGTCCAATGAGCAGTGACCTTTTTCTTCCAAAACACAGGATCTCAGTTGGGGCACTCCTGCAGCCAGACAGCAAAGATGGGCCATACTCTTTAAGATGTGACGGAGTGCTGGTTTATTTTTCCTTTTTTTCCCCCAGTTTATCTTTGTCCTTTCAGAATGATTTGATTAATTGGTATCAATATTTGGAAACCCTTTCTATAGTCTTTCATTAAACAAAAAAATTAATTTTCCCAATCTAAGTCAACAATTTATCTCTTTTCTCCAAGCACTCTATTTGTTTTATAGTCTCCTGTGTGTTTTGTCGGTCTTTTATTAGAAAGGAAGACATACAAATTCTTGGACAGGAGATTTATGTGCATGGAACTCTAAACCTAGTATTTCTTATATTTATAGAATAAAGATCTGTCCTTAACTTTTTCACATATAGAAATACTATTCAATGAATTTTATTAAAATGTATCCTTTTCTGTTAGTTTCTAAGCTCAAGGAAGAATTTTGCTGATGTTGTTGATAATTCTGTAGGTGAAATGCAATTGGTACTTTCAGAATACTCTGCTGGTTAGTGATGAACCTTTTGTATTTACCAGCTCTAGGAGGTGGTAGCTGGCATTAGGGTGCTTGTTAGTCAGGGCTGCAGCACCAGTGAATTCTGCTGACCACAGGTCTCATAGCAGAAGGCAGTGGCTGTGGCCTTGCACTGGCTCAATCTACTGTAGATAGAAAAGAGAAACATAACCATGTTATGACACTCTGCCTGTACAAGGACCAGAATTCTCCCCTTTTTATCCAGGTGAATTTCTGCCCACAGCAAACCATCATGCTGCCGTTCTGGTGATGCAAGTTTCCATCAAGCAAGTACCCACCTTGTTCAGACCTTCAGGTGTTTACTTCCCAGTTGTTTTGAAACACGGAGGCTGCTTCCTGCTCTTGCTTTTAGGTGTTGGCCTGGGGTTGCTGGATGACGTGCTCTTGGAATGTTTGAAAAAGCTAGATTCAAATAGCTGTTATCCCTGTGATATTTTTTTTCCTGTTTGATTAACAAAGGTGAACAATGACTATTTTGAGGTAGGAAAAAACTTTTACTAATATTTTAGAAGTGCAGGTCCTTCTGCATTGCATTTAGATTTCCTTCTGGATAGTACAACTTATCTTCAATATGAATAAAGTATTTTAGTAAGAAAGAAACACTATCACAACATGTTCTGTTTGGTTTGGTGGTTGATGTTAAGGGTTTATTACTGATTAATAACATAGAACTGTATTTCAAAGAGAAAGAGAAGTTCACAGTTGGTCCATGTATGGCTGTTGTCTGTTTTTGTTGTCACTCATCAAAGTTTGATTAAGACCTCACCAAGTTGTTGATTAACAAACTTCTGAAAAGACCTTGAGGCTGGTGAGCACAGTAATCTGTCACGGTGAGAGAACCCACGGAAGTGTTTTCTTTGAAAGAAGATAAAATATCTTATTTAAAAAGATTGTTCCTTAAGCATTTAATACTTAAACTGTTACACAGTCAGATATTTTAATTAATGGGAAAATATTCCGTTTGATTTATTCTTACTTGGTTTTTTTTGAGAGATTCTTTCACTTCTTTCTTTTGTGGAGCAAAATTTTGCATAAGATGGACACTTAATATTAAATTTCTGGCCTAGTTATAAATGTACCCACAATCTCATAAATATTATTCTGACATTATCTGTGAAGTGGAAAGGAAGTTATGAATATGCTTCTTATTCTGTCTTTATAATACCTTATGTAAGATGTATACTTCAGACTATACATAAATTAGCATTTTCTTTTTTCATAGAGCAGTTCCAGTACAATGAAAAATTAGAATTTGTGGACATTTATGTTAGCTTATTTGAATATTGCTTAGATTTCTGACCAGCTAGGATATCTGGTGGAAATCTATCAGCCAGCCCCATATCAATATTCTTTGTAAATGAAATACATGGAAAGATAGTGAATCTGGTTAGATAGTCAATGTTATTTTGGTTTGAGTAGCATTTAGTGTTAATTTTCATTTTGTCAATTAATATAGTAATTATATATATATATTACTGTAGTTAATATAGTAATGTGTAAAACCAGAAGAGAGTGCATCCCCAAGTTTCTTTACTGATGGTTAAATCCTATTTGCTTAAAAGTCTAAGGTGCCCTTCAATTTTGGGTGTTCCCTTAGGTAAAGATGAGAGCGAGCAAGCCCTATACCTGTGGTGTTGAGTCCTTTCCTAATGCACTGCTGGGCGGGCTCTAAATGGCAGTGGGGGGAAAAGCTCAGGGTGTGACAGCTGAAAAGTTATGGGTGTACTGGGTGAGGGAAATTCTGTGCAAATGGGACCTACTGTTTTTACAAGCATCTTTATGTTATTTCTTACAAGCAAAAACACAGCAAATTGTCCTTGCTTTAGCTGGCTCATAGGAGCAGGCTAGGAGGGAAACAAATTATCATCGTAATTGTCACACAAGGAAGAGATGTACCTAGCAAAGTGCCCAGGGCTATTTCAGCTCTCTGGCACAAGTGACCAGGTATGTACCCAGTGCAGGTCTGAGGTAAGAAACTGCACTCAGCACATGCCAGTAAGGAAATAAGGCAATAATGTCCAGCAGTAGAGAAGTGTCATTTTTTCTACCCTAAGTAGAAATAAATTAATATTAGTGAAGGCAGTAATAAAAATTAAATGACAAATCAATGTAATTATTCCCATTGTTCTGTGTGTCATTTTGTAACTCTATAGCTAATGCATGTATTTGTCTTAGTGTAGTGCATGGAAGACCTAAAGACTGGAAACCAACTTTGTATCATTTTAGCCCATCTTGCAGTACAGTAGGACTGTGTTTACCTAAATTATGCTGACTACATGTTTTTCTAATCTGTTCTTAAAATTTAGTTTGCTTAGAGTCCTTCCTGTGTTAGGTCCTTATAATTCTTATTTTTTTATGAAATTCATCTTATTTTCTATAGCTTTATCTCAAATATTTTTTTTCTTTCCTAGTGGGTGTTGAGAGCTTATATATATTGAGAGTTATATATATTGTAATGCTATTCCCATAGCTCAAGTCAGACTTTGTTTTCAGACTGAAAAACCCCTACGTTTCTCTAGTCCTTTCTAACTTCAAGATAATAACTTCTTTTTACTTCAAGATAATTCCTGCTGCTTTGCACAGATTCTTCCTAGTTTGTCTTTTTTCATAGTGACATTTACATTTTAACAACAGGATTATATATTATACTGATGACTTGCATTTAGCCTGTCTTCTCTTATAAATTCCAGAGATTCTCTTCCCAACTGTTGTATAGACAAAAATGAGCTAATGGGAAATGTGACACTGAAAACTTCTGAGAAGGTACCTAAAAAGAGGAATACATGTCAGGTGGCTCAAGCAGGCATCTCCAAAGAAGAGGCTGTTTACTGTCTGTAAGGAGCTGATTATGTGAATGCTCCTGTCATATTAATTTGATTTCATAATGCAGCTGCTTTCAGAAGTTGTAATCCTCGCTAGTGGGTGGTGCCAGTAGGGCAGCAGGCTGTGGTCAGGTATTAGGCCATGTGGTCAGAGGGCATTAGGAAGAGCCATGGCTGCCCAAGGTGGTGGTCCTGTCCAGGGGCTGGACAACTGCTAGGATCTGAGGAGACCTAATTTCTGTGCAGGTCTTCTTGGTTCTGCTGGATCACAGAACAATTTGTTTCTTTACACCTGAGTGCTCTTTTGTTCTGATAAATGAGGAGACCGATTTGCTATGCTCATGAGAAGCTCTACATAAGAACTAATTTGTATTCTATTTGTTCTTACAAACATGATTTGAAATTATATGGTAGGATACTATTTCATATTTTTTTTAAAAAAAGGGTATACTCTTGAATGCATATAGGTTTATTTCAAGGTAGTATGAAACATTGCTTCAGTTATTAGGCACTTGTATTTTCTGTTTAAAATGTACATTTATTGAAGAACTATTGGAACATTGTGAGGGCAGCTTCATTGTACAATTGCATGATTTTTAAAAGATACAGCGAAAGCACCTTAAATTAAAGGATGTATTTGGCCCCGTATCAACTTCCAGCTTAGTACTGAAAAATGTTAAATTCCCCCAGACATCCCCCCAAATTCCCTGAGAGAAACAGCTCAAAATGCTGTCAGGATTAAATGTTTCAGCAGCCTTCTGATGAGAATTACAATTCACTTCATATACTGAGTAATTAGGGATCAGTCTGTATAAGATGAAATGTCAAGATACTTTTAGCACAGCCTCTGTTACTGAGGAAGAGAACTCTGCCTGTATTCCTGGACACCCACATTCAGCAAAGTGTGCATGAAAACTTGGGAAATGAAATGTGAAAATATTTTTGAATTCTTTAAACTTTCATGACTGCAAATATAACAGCAGTTATAATACCTTCAGTGTTCAGTTTGGCCTCTTCCAGCCTTGTAACTTGCCCAGCTTGTCTCTGTTTTGTGAGGAGGAGTACAGGTTGATGAGCAAAGTATATAAGAGTGCTCTTAGATTTTTAAGAGTAGGAAAAGATTTTGATGTCATTTAGGCAACTTTTGGATTCACTCTATAGATCAGTTTACGTGCATATATGGATTTTAAGTATTAATGTGGTAACATATAATGCCAGGGTATTACACATGTTTTCATCTTTACTTTCTTTTGCCTAAGACACAGAACAAATGTTCACATATTTTCTAATGCTCTTCCTTATGTGATAGATCAATCCCATATCTTGCTGATAATTGCAAAAGTCAAGAAAAGATTCTTTATTGTCAACAAGATTCCCTTAGCAAATCTTCACTAAATCAAATAAACTCCTCCAGTTGTTATGAAAATTTTCTCATTTTCTTAATTCTCTTTGAATTTTCTTCACTGAAAATATCTTGGATGTAATTTAAAATGTTTTTTCCTCTTCTGTTAAACATAGCATCTCTTTCCATTTAGTTGAATGACGAAGTAAGAGATGCTGTGAAGTCTCCTCCATGTGTGTGGTTGCCCATCAGCTGACTGGTTAGCCAGTCTCAGGGCAAAACAGAAACAGGGATATCAGGCTTTCCTTTCCTGCTTCACCGCTTGTATTTTACTGTAGGTTTGTACTTAAAAGAAACCTTGGCATTAGGCGCTTTACTGTATTTCTTTATTTAGAGAATAAGTTCAGTAATTCTCTGTGGTGTATGTTCTAGTGACTTGATGTGCAGAGGCTGCCAGGATGAACGTGTGAGCTGCATCCATAGTTGTTGTTGTGCTGCTGGAAATCCAGAGGTGTGCATCCTGCCACACTGGCTTCCCAGACCAGTAGTTTCTGCTTGTCCACCTCAGGACTTGAACATTCCCATCTCATCCACCTGAATCCAAAGGAAAATAATGACACCTGGGGCACTGAATATGATCTGGCCAGGGAGATGAAGTGGGGGAGGAGTATATGCCTCTCAGCAATAAGGCACTGACATATCAATATTCATCCTCCTATCTCTTTTCTAAAATGGATTTCTGCCGTTCTGGCATTGGTACCAGGTTGATACCTGGTATTTATGGTTATTAGTACAAGAAGCCACCAAGTCAGTTTCAAAAGAAGTACAGGATCAGGGGTATGACTCTTACACCATATAGGTGTTAATAGCCAGGTAACCAGTTACACTTGAGATTTGAGAAGAGCTTAGCGAGGACCTAGAAGTTGTGTCTGAATGGGATAGTGATAGTAACACCACCTGATGCTACCACAGTGGAGATCTTGTAGCAAGACTGTGCCCTGCTGTTTACCTGTGCATGTCCAGCAACTGTGAGCATACTTAGGCTGCTTGTGATTATGTCGCTTCACCCAGCAGGCACAGTATCAATGTTGCACCAAGTGTCCAAAATACACAGGGCCTCCTCATGCTTGGGTTTAAATAGACCTGAGAGAAAGTCAGATGCACCTGGGAAAGCAGCAGAGAGGCTGCCTAAGCTGGTTGTGAGTGGTTGTTAGATTTGGTTTTAAAGATATTTCTCTCTGACATTCAAAATATTTTTCTTGAAGCTCTGTAGCTGAAAAATACCACTTATCATCTGGAGATGGGAATACTGTAGAAGGGGCATCGTTGGGAGAGCCTATTTACATTTTTATTTTAAAAAATACAATATGCTCTTGCCTCTGTCCTCCCACGCACTTCCAGGAAAGAGCAGGACTTTGATCATCCTGTGACAAAGGTATTCAGGCCCCTTGTTGCCTGCAAACCAGGGCACTGCATGAGCAGCGTGGAGCAGAGCTGAGTCCCATTGCTCGAACTGGGTGCTGAAGAGCTGCTTAGCAACGCGCCTCAGCGCCAGCGGCCGCCCCAGCCCGGGGATGCTGCCAGGGGAGACGAGTTTTCAAAGTGAGATCTTCTATTTAAACAGTTCTTACAGTGTACAGATAGCTGGAAAAGAGGGCAGCAGGCAGAATGAAAGCAAAGAAACTGCGGAGGAGGAATGAGAAATAAAGGAAGGGTGTCAAGGCTCTGAGTGAGCAAGAATCCAAGGAAAAATAGGAGAGTAAAATTGGAGAAGGAAAACTACAGGATGCAGGAGGGGATGTGATTCAAGTATTCAGCAGATATTCACAACTGAAGCTGCTAGAAGAGGGTGGTCTTCATCTTCAGGATGAACATTTAGCAATAAAATATTACCAAAGTGAAATGATATTGAAATAAGATGGTATAACAGTGATGACAGAATTTCTGTATTGCTTTTCTTTCATTCACTTATTTTCCAAATTAATTCAGAAACAGTTAGATACAATTATGCAGTAACTATGCTGTGTTAGTGTTCACAGTAAAATGACTTAGTAGCCCTTGTTAGGAGAGAATTAGAAAAAATGAGCAAGTTCTGTACAAGTTTTTATGCTCTTAACTTCACAGAGAGTTACTTCTCTTTGTTTAAGATAGCAATGAATTAGTCTGTATCACTAGAAGTGCTTTCCCCCTTTTTCTGTATAGACACAGACAAGTCAAGAATTTAATTTATCATCAGAATTTTTTTATTTGATGAAATGGAGAGTTGGCAACATTGCCCTTTTCTTTCTAGTTTCCTTAACAGCTTCAATTGCCCTTTCCTTCTCCCTTATGCTTCTGTGCTGCTTGAAAAGTCTGTCTACCCTCTTATCCTTGACCTTATTGCTAATTCTCTGACAGTTTCTTCTTGGGTCTCCTTTATTCACTGGAAATTGCACTTTAGACTTTGTAGCAAGTTTTTACCTGGCCACATCATAAGAGACCTTTTATACTTGATGCATCCGGATATTTTTGATGACGTGAGAATCATTAGTCACATTTATAGAAAATATTTTTCTTCTTTAGGCTTTACACAGTTTGTGCATGGGTTTTGACAACTTTTGTGGCATCTTCTGGTGCCTTAGATGCTGTTTGATTTTTGATGTGGGGAAAGAGAATTCCATCAGGCCTCTTCTTGTCTGACTTGGTAACGTCCCTGGGTAACCTTGTTTTGTTTTGGGACTGTGTGTGATGGGTGTGTATAAGGGTATATATTCCCTCATCTTAGACTTTTCCAATGGCATTCTGCTAACAAAATGTAAACATGGCCAAACCTGTCCTCCTCTTTTCCCCAGGCTCCTGTACTTCTTCATTTTCTTGAGGCCTACTGTCTTCATCTTCTGTCCTGTGTAAGCAAAACAGCAATGTGTAACTTCCATACCTCTTCTTTCTCCTCCATCTTGGTACAATTTCCTACTGCATTTTACTCCTTGCATCTCTAGTAGTGTCCTCCTTGTCTCTATTTCTTTTGAAACTGTTGTCTTGGCTTTGATGGTTTGTTTGGCACCTTTTATTTACTTGCGTATCCATTTCTCCATCTCTTGCTGCTCTCCAACCTCACTAAATGTGACCAGGAGCCTGCCCTGTTTTTTCTCTGGTTTTTTACCTACTGGATGGTATATAACTATTAATTTTTTTACATTTCTTCAAATTCCACCCTTGTCTTTATAGTCTTGATTCCATTCCCACTCAAATCCCTCCTTTGTGAACATGCTTTCAAAAGGACTTGTAAATACTGTTTTTTCTGTTGCATCTTCATTAAGGTTTACTTTAAGATGTAAAACGAGTCAGAAAATACAGAAACTAAGCAGAAGCTAATTCCTAACCTTGACTACAACATTCTTGCTTTAGTTTCTCTTCCAGCTGCTTTGACCTTCATTACTGCTTCTTCTTGTGTTGTCTATACAGATTATAAACAACTGTATCAAGAACTGAGTTTTTCTTGCACAGTTCTGGCACACTGTGGGTGTTCTATAAAGAGAAGATGGTGACAAAGATTTAGCAAATTTAGTACATTTTGAGCTTTTATTTTAGTGTTTGACAGATTCTTTTTTTTAGTATTTCGTTAGCGTTTTCTTAATCTAATGGAATGACTCCTGCAGTGTGGAGCTTACAAATAACGTCCATGGATATAAGCTTGTTTTGTTGTTCAGAATGTTTTTAAGAAACAGAATTTTCTGTCCAGCCTGCTGCTAATAGCAGCAAACAGTATGTTCTCATCCAATCCCCTTCCTCAAGCTTTGAATCTTCCTAAATCACATAAAGTCCAATAACTACATTACTGAACTCTGAGATGTCCTTGTGTGAAATATGAGATAGTATTTGACTTCCAGACTGTATCAAGAAAGGAAGAGCTTCACAACAACTTCTGTTTGAGTGGCTCTCACTAGATGTGGACATGAGATTATAAGCAGTGTAGTATGGTTGAATACTTGAGCTTGTTTCAAACAGTAATTTCTGCTGAAAAGTGGAGTATTTGCACAGAGTTTGGGTAGACTAGAGCAGAGATTCTGGGGAAAGGCTACTTCTAGGCTGAGAACATCAGGAAAGATGTCCTCCTAAAGCCTGAGGAGGATCACAAAATTCAACTGGTTCATGAAGCTTGAAGTTAATGGAGCTAATGAAAATGGGAACAGTTATCCCCATGTTCTCTGTAAGCATTAAAACATGCAGAAGTAAGTGTGTGTATAAGAGGCCAAGACAGATGAAGGTAGAGATGGATTTAAAACAGTGGCAAGGGGGAAAAATACGTGAAAAATCAGGCCAGAAGTGGAGTGAGGCTGCAGCATGTGTGAGAATAGTTGTTTTGATCTGCAGTAAGCTATGTTGACATACACTTTTTTGTCAAACACACATTAAACACGTTTTTTTACCTAGCCAGTGTTCTGTGTGTGTGCTGTGGCTGTAAAATGTGTACATTGGAGAATTATGGAGGGGTTGACTAATTCCTAAGGCAAAATCAAGGTATTGATTTAACTTTAATTTCTATTGGTACAGGTGCACAAGCTGAATTTGTTTTCCAGTTTTGATTACTTTTCATGTATAAGATCCAGGTTTGCCTTTGAAGTATACAGGGAATGGAAATTTCCACTGTCAGATTCTCCTTGCAATGAAATAGCTCGCCTCCCACGCTCTGTAGTAGTATTATATTCACAGTCCCACACAGGGTATGCCTGATCTGTTCCTTCACCACATCATGCTCAAACAAGGGCTGAGGTGGAGCTTCAGATGTCACTGTACAAGTACCTGTAGATTTGCTTTGTTTCTGTGGCTCACTGAGCTGTCCATCGCGGAAGAATTGAAATGCTATGCCAGTATTTCAGAATGTAACTATGGAATGATGGAAAACAGATTTACTAAGATAAAGTCCTACAGAATTCATTCTGTGTGTAAGTCTCTGTAAAATGTAGGGCCTACTTATTAATCTTTATAATACACGGAAAAAGTGCACACCCAGAGGGAGATTGCCACTAGGTAGTCAGGATTTTCCAGCAGTGGCTCAAATAAGGTAAGACATTATAAGTCTTAGTGATTTACAGTTTTGTATTGTACTCCAAGGTAACATCAGCTTTTTTAAAGATGGTAGAAACAAATTTTTTCCGTATCAACTACAGATGACTATCTTTTAGTGTTCTCATTCTGAAAGTGATTTTGAATTGACTTTAAACATGCAAAAGTATTTTCTTTATTTCTTCTTAGTCCTACATTAAAGCTACTACAGCCTGGGCAGAAGACAAAGCAAAGAGATGCAGACTCGAGTACAGTTAACTGCATTTTTGAATGTGATGTTTGTATTGTAAGGTTAAACACCGTGTATGTGCAGTGGAGGTTCTTGGAAAGTCTTGGCAATTGCTGAGCTGCCTTGAATGGTACAGGTTTAGAAAATGTGGGTATGTCTATAGCTGCCCTGCAAGGTTTAGAAAATATGGGTATGTCTATAGCTGCCCTGCTATGAGAAAAGCTGAAAAGCTGTTGCTCCTGCTGGGTGTTGCTTTACTGCTGGGTGCTCAGCAGCTGGGACAATAGGCTGTATTATTTCAGTAGGGGCAGAGCATTTGCAAAAGTTTCTAAGCCACTCTTACTGCAACAAAAACTGGGTTCCTTTTGTTTCATTTTTTCCCTTGTAAAAATAAATGACATCTTTCTTTTCTTAAATTCACTTTGAATGCTTATGACTTTGAAATTTCACAACTTTTTGTCTGCTACACTCAGAACTTATTTCTGTCAATCTTTAGAAATTATTCTGTGTGTAATTGAAATCAGCTGTATTGTTGGAAAACTTAAGTTGAATGCTGCTTGCTGCATGGCTGTGATTTATGGTGACTGCAACAATTCATGGTTTGATACTGGCTGTGGGTGTCAATGAGAATTGCAAGGGTGTTATTTCACTGAGCTGCATTTGACCATTTTCCAGCTACTCTCATTTTCAACTGATGTCAGAGCAGTACAAGGTTTCTCAGGCATGAGATAATGTTACAGCCTTGGCATAGTGACTAGATGCATGGGCCAGACTGGCTGCTGCATTTTCCCATGGAAAAAAGATGCAAAATTCTATTATTTCACAATTAACAAAAAAAATTGCACAAAACTGATGGAAACCATGCATGTTCCTTTTAGGGAAAATGTTGGTCTGTGTGAGTATCCAGTGATATTGGTGGGGAGAAGGCATGATTTTCTGCTGGGAATCTGCCACCATGGAGTAAACTGTAATAGCTGCAGTTTAAATGCTTGAGTTGTCTCTGTATGTTTGGCACAGTTTTAGTATTACTGCTTCCAGCTGTTTAGCATTGAGCATTATTTTTTAAGACTGTTAGATGCTGTGAATTAGAATGCTGTCTTTCTTGTTTGAAACGGTTACAAAGGAAATGAAGTACTGAAATGCTTATTCATTAAGTTAATGTAATTTAACAACACATTATGCAAAAGAAGCCAAAAGTGAAACTCGAGGATTGTTTAACAATTAGTAAATCTTGCATGAATAGACACTGGGAGAGACTGGAGAAAGATAAGTGTTGCTTCTCTCTCAGATTCCTATTCTCAGATAGAATGGTTTTATGATGATTTAAAATACAAGATCAAATAACTTCCTAATTTAGATGAGTTTAAAAGAATGAAAAATCCAAGGAAGTTACAAAACAGTTGATGACATCCAGAAAAAGACAAGCACAAAAGGTCAGAGAAATTTTGCATGATTCAGTGTATGAATAATACATTATTTTCCAGAGAATATTTTATGAAGTGATTGTCCTTTGTTATGTTTATGTGTGAGAATTGGGTTTTGTCACCAGCAAGAAGAATTCATTTTCCTGTAGCTTTTTCTTAAATGCTAATTTATTGCAATGAAAGATGCCAAAGTGACAGATCTGAAGAATGAAGCCCTCTATTTATCTTCTGAATGGATGGAGCACGAGTAGCAGTGAAGCCTTTCTCATGCTCTTTTGCCAGTGCACCACAATCTTTTTACCATATCCTGAGCATATTTTTACCAGTGAGAGGTGCTTATTCATTCCATAGTTTCCTTAATGGACTACCAAGGGTATCAATTAGTGACAAGTGAACAGTAGCTTTACAGCTTGGATACCTGCCCAGTAGGAACAGAAACTACCAACTCTTTCACACAGGCCATAGGACAAGCGTCAGAGCAGTGAATTAGTGTCACTGCAGATAGGGGCTGCTCACAGTTGAGCAAAGCGAGGGCAGAAAGATCCTAGTCTTTACCACATCTTAACACTTAGCTCCCGTTTAGCTCACTTGTCTTCACACTGTGCAATGATTTTTAAGATATTAATGTTGCTGTGCTGCAGATGCTGCTGTAAAGTAATAAGTAAATAATAAAGGAAATAAGTTTTGTCTCAATGTGCTTTTATCTGCTTGATATCAGCTTGATATGAATAGTACCAGTGCTTTTAAAAACCTAAGATTACAAAATAGGATTATTTTGTAATATCTATTAGCCACAATTATTGTGTCTTAGAACCAGCATGTACATTCCAGTTTTAATTGCAGTATTATTTTTCGTTTGATTGTGGTTCCTGAATTTAATTCCTTGGTCCTGCACACATTCAAATAGAAATAAGAAAAAAAACATTGCAGAAAAGAGCACAATAAACTGGAATCTGGTATAGAACGTGAGATAAAAGCAATACTTTTTTATGTTACTTGCTTGAACATCCAGGAAATATAGCTTTCCATGTTCCTAACAATTGTTCCTGTGTCTAGCACCATATCACAGCAGTTATTCTACAATAGATTTCTTCTTGCAAGTCTTGTCCAGGCTTGTTATGACTTGCACATGGAGTTGGAAGCTCTCCTGATTCCCTCCTACTTTCAGCTCCCTTCTTGTCAGCTGTGTGCTCCAAATGCAGGCGCAGTTCTGTCCCCTCTGACTGGTTCTGGCTTGCACAGTACCCAGTGCCTAACCCAGGAGAGAAGCTCAAGGCCCGTGTTTCACAGCCCTTCGCAGAGTGACTGTAGGGGCCTGCTCAGAAAAATGGAGTTTAATTAACAAGGGGGTGAATTTGTAACATATTAATTAAATCAGATTAAACTAGGCCACTTTACTTATGAATGAAAATGTCCACATGGGGGTTTAATATGTTTTAACTAATGCATTTTGAACTCACACTTGAATTCAATTTGGCTCAGCATTCACAATTTTCCATGTGCAGACATGCCCATAGAATTTTAAATAAGAAAAAGATTTGATGAAGTTTCTAATAAAGGTCCACCCCTACTTCACCCTCAGGAATTAGATCTGCAAGTTTTATCTGTCGGAGAATGAAAATAGTCATGGAAGGTAGATGCTGAACAGAGTTGGTGTGGTGTTCCTTATGCTCCCATCAATTTCCAGTCCTGACAGGGATTGTGGAACCCAGGTATCTGTTTTTCAAAGCAAACTGAGCTACCATGTTTCACTGTTTGTGCAGTCTAGGTACCAGTAAGGGAATATTTGGGGTGCCGTACTTAAGCACTGTGTCTTTTTCTTCAGTCTTGTTTTTTTCCTAACCTCCTAGTAAAAGTGTAAACCACAAGACTCATTCTGACTGCGTTGATCTCTGACTCAATGAATGTTGAAACACATCATGAAAAGTCAGGTGTCTCTGAAGAGAGAAAGATTAAATGAGACCTCTCCAGAGTACTTAGTGATGCAGCAGTTAAGGCAAGACACTGTCTAATAATGCTTTGTGTCAAAGAAAATTACAGCTTGAGAAGGTGAGGTAGTGTTGCTTAAAATAAAAATATTTACATTCAGGTTGCTCAGAAATTATATTTTAAAAATTGGCTCTTATTGGAATGAAAAAAACAATTTTTGCAGTCATCCATTTTAGTGAAGAAAGTGAATAGATTTGGAATGAAAAGTACTTTACTTGTAAGACACACAAGCTGTAAACCTATCAGATTTTTTTTTTAAAAACAGAGAAAGGGGACAATTTACTTTGTTTTTTACTTGTAAGCACACATGTGTGGAAAAATTGTTGCATTTTTATACAATATCGGAATGAGATTGACATTGGGGGTCTTGACTAATACTACTGATTTCTTATTTCATAGACATAGGTAGTAAAATTATTTATTTTTAGTAGCTGTGGTTAGAATTATTCTAAAAAGAGCATAAAGGATAGCTAAATTGTGTGAAGCCTTTTAATACGATTTTTTAAACATTCTTTATGTAGTTATCAAATTGCACTTTCTTCTCAGTCACAAGTAGCCATTTTTGTCTTTTTTCACAATGTCAGAAATTTTGAAATTCCCATTCTGCTGTCTTTGTTGGCCTCTCTTTTATTTTTCTGTTCTGAGAAGATAAACATTTTTTGGGGACTGATTTTCCCATTATTTGTATTTGAGTGTGGAAAACTCATATAAGCAAACTCTGTTCTAGCAGCCTTCTGATTCAGCCTACTGTTGCTTAAAAGGTAAATAGCAACTCCATTTATTGTTTAACTGTGTAGAGTCTGTTTTTCCTCATGTAATTGTGAGGAAATTGAACTGTAATAATGGGCTATCCAGACAACATCAACATTTGTGAATGTCAAGCACCAGAGACCACCACAATCATCTGTTTGCAGTAGTTCCCCAACAGTATCTGTATCTTTACACTAGACATTAGCTGTCTTGTTTTTCATAGATCTTACCAGGTTTATAAAAATACCTATACTTCAACATATTTCAAGAGTTTTTGCTGTAGGAGGTTGGAATTTTCAGCTGTTTATTTTTCTGGAATCGAGCAAATTGTTTGTAATCCTGACATTAATTTGGGTGTTGCTTTTTGAACAGTTTAAGTTGATCTGGGACTGCATTGCCATTGAAAGCCTCAGTTCTGTCCTCCTTCTGCTTCCATAACTTTCACCTTATTTTGGGATTGATACTGTTACTTGATTGGCAGTGCTGAAAGGAGAGGGACATGGGGATTGCACAGCAGGGTGGTGGGGCACAGGTGGTGATGAATCCCGTATTTCACTGGTAACATGCTGTTAGGTTTGTGCATTGATCTAAGCTGATTCAGAAACTACACTTTTGGCCTATTTAAATTGTTTGTAATTTCAGCTGAGTATGTGGCTTGTAGTTACTGCCCTGATTTCAAGTGTAATAGCGGTCCAGATAACTTTTATTTGCTACTGCTTTAACTAAAGCATCTTCACATGTACTGAAGTTATGCGATCTTAGTGGGATCCTTTTGGCCTTCCAGCTATTAATTTCCAGGTGCCTCTCAATTATTTCCTACTTGCAGAAAGCATGTGCTGTGTTAGCACATGAGTAACTTATTTTCAATGCATGTGTTAGACACCCCACCATCTGCTGACCATGTTTTTGAGCTACCATATTGCTTCCAGTACTTCTTGAATTGTTTCAACGTTAGGAGATTCAGTGTGGAGTGAGCAGATGGACAGGATTTTCCAAACTACCTCAGGAGCAGCTATGGTGAAGTACACTGATATAAAGGACTGACATTTAGGCAGGATAGGGCTCTCACTATCCTGCCTTCTCTTACTGTGGCTTGGCTTGATCACATACCTTCTTAGCAATTGTAGTGGAAAACACTGAGATGATGGCACTGCTTTGAGTTGTCAAGATAGAATCCTTCTTTTTCCTCCTCCAAATCCAATTAATTCCATCTACAGTTTCTTCTAATTCCCAATGGTTTTTATGAAATAAAATCTTAAGTTTCTAATCTAAGAACTAATTGTAAATTAATAGCATCAGTATGTAACAAAGAGAAGGATTAATGCAGGCCCACACATTCACTTTTCCTTTTTGATTACAATTCTATATTGGATGGATCTCTCAGGACTGATACCAAGATGTAACATAGTCAGAAAAGTGTTTATACAGTAATGAGAGAGGTGTGGGTTTTTTTCCATACTCACAGCTTGGCTAGGTTTCTGGTTTTTAAAAAAGTCTGTGTTATTGTCCTGCTAACAGTCTTATTACAGTTTTGATGAATTACAGTGTTTGTTGTTGGGGGCATGGGAATGATTTAGAGTAACTATAGATAGTTCTGCAAGAAAATCAATGAGGTTTGTGTTTCCTGTTAGTTTGCTTTTGTGTTTAAGTGTTGACAATTGCTTCTAATATGTAAGGCCTACTATTGGAACAGTATTAATGAACTGTATTTTCGGTGTCCTGAATTTGTTACATACTATAAATTCTTGTATCTTTTCTGTTTGTTTAATTGAAGACATTTCTCTTATAAAATTTCTAAATATTCAAGTGTATTTGCTTGTGATGCAGGAATTTACAGTCATCTTGGAAAGGTAGTGTTTAAGTGGTATTTTGATGATGAATAATGCCTTTTCTCATTAATCAGACTGTGCTGCTTTTCTCTTTGTGTATCTCTGCTTTTCATTAGTGTAAACGTTTAGTACTCTATGCAAGCTCCGTATGACACTGGAGGAAATATCTGCAGCTTGGCTCTTGTTTGCTCTTAAATCCTTTGCTCTGTTATTACTTTGGTCTTGTAGGGACGGTCCTTCATAATTTCCTATATAGTCCATATGTGTTCAACCATCCTTGATATTAGTAACAGATCAGACCTTCACTGTCTGCTATGAGATCTTCTAAATAATTCCACTGGGATTAACATCCTACCAAAGGAGAAAGAAACTGTTCATGGGAACAGTTACAAAGCCTTTCTTAGATGTAAGGAGTGCAGATTTGTCTGTAGCTAGTCACTCAGACAAATGTCAAACCAGATCAGTTTCATGCTGATTAGCAAATCTTTCCTGGATGGACATGATGATGGATAAGTGGACACTGACTCTCTTCAGATCTATCAAACTGAAGCCAGTATCCTTAGCAATAGTATCATTAGTATCATCAAACAATGCCACTAATGAATAGTGGACCTCTGTATAACTATCTCTGACTTTTTTAAAAAATTTGATCGTTTATTTGGAATACTGAGGAATCTCCTTAATCACAGTAAGCAGGGCTTTATTTTTCTTGTAGCAGGACATTAATATGGGATGCTTAATTTTTACTGCTGAATAACCAGACCAACAGCAACTGCAGTTGTTAGACTTCAGATCACCCCTTTGCCTGGAAAGCAATTAAAATCAAAATTTTGAGAAAGGAGAAACCTATCTTGCTGTTGCTGATTTTAATGTATGTAAGATACAAATGTTGCCTTATAAAAAATGAGAAGGCCGGACAGTGAATTGGTATTCACTCCCTACAGCCCATTTAATGTGTAGTAGATGGAATAAATGTTGCTGCTTATTTATGACAAACTTGGCACAGCAGCAGTATGCATTAGAAAGTGAACACTTTTGCTGAAATACATTAAACCATGTTAGTAATTTAAATTTACTTGTAACATGTAATTTAAAAATATATCTAGTTGGTATATTTGTAATACAAAGCAAGCAATAAATACTTTTGTTTATAAAGATGAGACATTAACATTTGTAATAGTACAGTTTCATTTGTTTTCCTGTGTCAAGTGAAAATATAAAAATGTTTGTCTAAATTAAGGTGGGGATGACTTTTAGTATGTTGTGTCAAATTCTGTTTCGCTTCAGGTCTGTGTCCACTTCTGTATCTTTGGCTCCAGTTGTCAGTATCTTATGCTGGATTATTGTTAGTGACTTTCACAGTGCCCTAGAATGCTATTAGTTGGAAACTGTGGATACATTACACAAAATATCTAAGCAGGGTGGTTAAACATGGTTAAATTTCCAAAGAAGATACATTATTTCTTGAACAGCTATGCCATTAATATTGATGCTTGGACCCTGGTATGTTATTCTTCTGTGAGTAATGAATCCTTATGATCCTTGTGCACATTCACAATGACAACCAAAATGTCTGTCTAAATGTGGAAATTAACCTCTCTATCACCTCTTCGGTGCTTGCTGTTCTTTTGCCATGGCACAGGGCTTTTGGAATTGAGTTTATTAGAGCTAGAGTTGTGTAGTTTTGTGTGTGGTTGTTTTAAGTTTTCCAGCCCTCTTTTCTAAGCTGCTCTGTGGTTCAGGGTCTTTTTGATCCATTTCCTCTCTCTCACATATTGCTGATAAGGGGGTGAGAATTATACCTCATCATTTGGCTCATCATTGTACTTGGCATCTTCAAGGAGTGAACCCTAAAATAGCTGTTGAGAGATTTTGTTTAGCAATAATAATAATAATAATATTTTGTTCACAGACTTATTTTCTGCTCTTAGGAATTAGATGTGCTCTCATTCCAAACCAACATGCTGATTTTGGAGACTGTATTCTGTTTGCTTTGAGCAGCCCCCTGTCTCACTTCATCAGTTAATAAAAAGGAAGTGTTGAATTTTGATGGTTAAAAGAAGCTGAACCACCGATTGAAGTTGTCATTTCTTCAAGAGCTCTATTCACAAGCTTCAGAAAGCAAAATTCTAGTGGTAGTTGGAGTTATAAGGAAATTACACAATTCAAGAGAGACATCATTTTGCAAAAAGTGCAAATTGTAACTGGCTTTAGAGTTGAAATAATTGCTTTGATTTGTTGACTTAAAATTGCAAGGCGGGGGAGAGAAAAGCGCTGCTGGTGTTTCTTCATGCAGCCTCTGCTGGAAACTCTTGGTGGCATGTTGTGTGTGTCTCAATTGACACTGTTCTACTGCTGTTATTGTAAACAAGCAAACTCAAACCAGCTGGGACTCTGCCCCTGTACGTATTGTGTACAATATTACTTTGTCTCATACTAGGAAAACAATTGTTTCCCTATTTGGCTTTGCATTACAGTGATTTGTGCTTCTTTCTGTCTGAAAGAAGATTACCTATTGTGCTTTTTCCGGAAAGGAACCTGAACAGGGTTCAGATTGCTGTGTGCCAAAGGAGTTAGCTCAGTAGGCTAAACTCAAAATTAAGAAAGTCTGTGAGAAATAGTCTGTGAAAATATCTATTTTACTTACATAAAAATTTTATAGAAACTAAAGATGATTTTAAAGCAGCAACTTGTATCCAGGGTGGAGGTATTAAACCACACCTGTTCTCTTAGCTGTCTGTTAATAAAATAGAGACTGCATGTAGATCCCAGCTGTATTTTCTTCTGTTTATCTCTCACCTTACAAGATCTATTCATATTGTGTATCCTTTCCACATGGATATATTTATAAATGGAAAGAATGCCTCCAAACCCGTTTGTCAGCTCCTGTTCTTCATCAGGCTCTGCTTTAAAAGTTAGCATTGCAGTCTTGGAGGGGGTAAAGAGAGGGCTGTGTTGTTACCTGGGATTCCTCTCTCCCTGGTAGCCTGTACTAAAATGTTGAGTAGAGATCATAGAAACAACTGTATAGGGTCAGGCAGACTCCATGTAGTGCATATCTTTTTGTAACAGTGGCCCTAGGAAAGACTGAGGAAAAGATTTTTGTCATATATTCCTAGTTTCTAGCACTCTGTGACATGGCACTTCCTCAGTTAAAGTCTTGTCTTTATGTTAAACTGTACTGAGTGGACTTCTTGAAAAAAATTGTTTAATAACTTGTTAAATCCAACATCTGGCTTCCTTTATATTCTTTTCCAGCACCAACCCTATTATTCATATGGAGTTAGGAGTGCGTATGGAATTTTTGAGAACTTGGTCCCAGTTTATACTTGCTTCTGAGATTCAGTGGTTGTACCTGATCTTTTCCAGAGGTTTCCTCATTCTAGTTCCTCATCAGCTGTTTAAGGATTTTGCACCCTACTGCAGTAAGAACTATTATTATTTTGTGTAAAACAAAGCTGAGAGCAAGTGTTTTAAAAGTGCCTAGAAGATGAATATAGGCATCCTGTTCTCATCTTGGGAGCTGGTGCACAACTTCAAGGTGCTTATAAGAATACAGCTCTCAGAATATGTCCCTGAGGCACAGTGCAGAGAGGCACTCAAGAGGCCCTAAACAAGCTTGTTCAAGTACTAAAAGCAATAGTGCTGTGTTAGCACAAAGATCTGCCCAAGGTAATTAACCCTGCAGTGGAACTAGGTAAAATAAATGAGGTAGGCAGCTATAGTTATGCTGCAGAGCAGGGTTAGTGGAAACGAATAGGCTATTAGATAATTTCTTTAGATTTAAATATATGGATGCCATAGAGTTATGCAGTAATAATGCAAAAAGAAAATCATGTTGCTAGGAATTTTATGAAATAAAGTCACAGGTAATATCTGGTCAAAGACTATAAGCCACCCATCTTTCATCTAGACCCACCAGGCATGGTTTTGCTCATGAAGGGAGGTAAAGCAATTTTAGCCCTTCCCTGAGCATTGCACCATGCTGTGTATGAGATTCAAGTTGGATGACATAATTAGTATAGTTTTAATGCACCTCTTCTGTCCCTTTCTTCTCATCTTTTTCACATGGGCTGTAACTAGAGCTGAACAGTGTCTTAACTGCTTACATTAAGGCATATTTGCTCTGTGTGAAAGCAGAGTGACTCATGGGTGATAACCAGTGACTTAACACCTACCCTGTCTCTTAACTCTGCTGTCAGATAAGAGCTAAATAGTTGCAGGAAAAGTTTTGGGTCTGTGTATCCTAGTGGCCAAACCACATTCCCATAAAACCAGGGGCATGTGATCGTAGTAATTGACAACTCTTGGTCTTTCTGGCTGCTCCTTTCAGAGTTGAAAATAGAATTGCACAGTCCAGGTGTTGAAATATGAGAAGCAGCAGCAACAAAACCACGTTTGAAATCAATGGCACTCTGCTTGCAATTGAGTGCTGCCTTGAAGCTGATCCTCAGAGCTGCATTTCATGTTTCTTGCAGCATGAACAAGACATGCTATCTTCTAAGTGGCAGAGATCCTCCAGCAGGGACGGATGGAGCTGGGCAGGGGGAGAGCCTGCTGTGACTGATGCACATCTGTGCTGGGCTGCTAGGGCACAGCTCTTTGTGGTGGGTATGAAAGCTGCAGGGAAAAGGCAGAAGAAAGGCTCTAATAGGAAATAAAGGAATAGCAGAATGAAAGAAAAAGTCTGATTCATTACTGATTTCAGGATCCCAAAATTGCTGAATTCTTTGATACTGCTATCAACTGCTGGCATGTCACTAAAATGGTAAGTCTAGCTAGGAGGGTCAGAACCAGAACTAAATATGTGAGAGAGTTGTATAATCTGCCTTCCACAAAAATAAATTCTGATTTTTTTGCTAGAGTTTTTGAGTACAGTGAATTTAAATTAGTAAGTCTTTAAAAATAAATTACTGCTTCATGGAGTTGATGCCTTTATAGTGACAGATGACCTGGATTGTTTTGCGGGGAAGGAACCACCCTTCCCTTGAGAAAATGTCACAGCTGCTTATCTCAGCTATGCAAACCCAAAAAACCTTAACGATTGAATTATTTACATATTTTACATGGAGAGTTCAGAGAGGAAACATAATTCCTTATATTTATAACAACAGTGAAATAATTCACAATATTTTTTTTTTTTTGCTTTGAGGATTTGTTCTGGATATTAAAAATACCTGTGGTGAGTTTGCAGTGATCATAGACAGGCCTCCAAATCTAGCTAATGAAAAATCAGTCATGTCTGGCTAATTTCCGTAGTGGCTAATTTTACATTCTTTGTTTTTGTGCTTAAATCAATGACATTCAGAAAGACTGGCATGAAAAAGTGTTGTTTGTTTCGAGACCATAGTAAGCAGACAGGGGTAGTGCTTTTGTCTCCCTGTTCTTGTTTGCCTCTGCATGTGTGCTGGACAAGGCTGCCTTCCATGTATGCTTGAGGGTGTTTTTTGCATCTTACAGAGCAAAAAGCACTTGGGGTCATCACTGCAGAAGTGATTTACAGTTCCCCCCTCTTCCACTGATTTAAATTCAGATGTACAAATTTGTGTATTTTCAGAAATGGCTTAAACCTTGTTGTGTTACTGAGAGTATATCTTACACATAAGGTTGAGAAAATTTATTTTTAAGTGTAAAAATACGTACTCTTAAACAATGTGTCTCTAAGTCCTGTCACTTTAATGTAACTTCCTCATGACATGTAATCAAGCATGTATTAATCAAAGCAGAAATTAATCATGTTAGCATCTTAAAAGCAAAATATTGTTGTCTCTGCACATGCAGTGATGCCATGAGAAATACAACAGTTTGCTGAAAGCATGCAAGTTGTTATGTTGGCACGGTTTTAAACAAGCAAGGCTGAATGAGGCACAATATGACATCTTGGAGTTCATGTTGGGAGTAAACATGCCACAACAATCAACTATCTTGTCAAAGAGCTAAAAAAATAATTTCTTTCCCCTCCAGAGCAACTCCTAGGGAAAGAACAGTTAGTGTATTAGCTGTCTGGGAAAAAATTAATATGCAGCTATGAAAGAGGAGAGAGTTTGGATTATTAGAAAAGGAACCATTGAAAGCTATAGTTTGTGTAGTCTATTTTTTTTAGCATCAAAGTAAACAGTTTACCATAATTTCCATTTAAGCCTGTTACATAATGAAGCATATCCCACCAACAAGATGTATAGATGAAACCACCATTTGAATATAAAAGACATTCTTGACTATTTGGCAGGTTCTTCCAGTATTTTCTTTGATCTGTTTGATTTATGCTAAAACTGTCATAAATATACGTAAATGTGTATAAAATATTTCTATATATAACAGCAGCTATTATTTAAAATATTTTATTTATTTATTTATTTATTTATTATTTAAAATATTTTATTTATTTATTTATTTATTTATTATTTTATTATTTAAAATCTAATTTTCTTCATAGGTGCTGAAAGGCCTCTAAAATAGGAAGTTGTATCTCTATTTATTTTGCGTTGGCATCATAATAAATATAGTGATTTTTATGTCCTCCTGGAGCTGTCCTCTGAAACCAGCAAAAAGACCTACTTAGGAGAACTTACTCATCAGATGTGTCAGCAGAGTACTGACAGGTATGGTGAAGGACTTTTCTGTGAATTGCAAAGATTTCTGCAGGCAGGATTTTAGAAAAACTGCATTTCTTGGCCCGTAACAAATGCTGAGGGTCTGAGCCCTTCCTGTAGCACTGTACCATTATATTATATTGTTCAATGTTTCATTGTGGATCATAAAAAGTTTCTTTTTTCATGTGAAAACAGCTCCTGAATTTAAGGAATTAAAGAGAATCTGAAAATAAATCTTTAAACCTCATTCACAGAAGTCTTTAGCAAAACTTTAAATCATGACAGTAAAGACTTCAGTGTTGGGCGTTGAGGAGATTCTTTTGTAAAACCTTTGGGGGGGGACACACTAGGAAATAGGTCAACGAATTTAAAGGACTGACTTTGACATTACTCTGGACTGCAAATATATACAATGTTATGACATGAGAATGCTGTGTTTGGTAAGATGACTGATGCTTTTTTCACTTTTTAGTTGTACTGTTGCATTCCCTTTGTTTAGGCAAATGTGATGCCAGTCTGCTTTCCTCCTTATGCCGAGCACACACAGTGTGTCATTCCTCAGCAACTTTTAAGTTTGGTTTCAACCAGATTTGTTGAAAGAGTCAAGTCAAGCTAATGATTTGTGTGAGTTTCCCAGAAAGGCATATAAAGAGAAGAGGGAGAGAACAGGTAAAAGCTTACCTGGATAAAAGCACATAAGAAAGCAAAGCCCTGAATTCGCTGCCTCTCATCAGGATATCTGCATGCATTATTAACTTCCAAAGTTGTATCTGCAACTGAACCCCAAATGTCCTGTACTTGTTTTTGGTCACATTTCATTGCTGCTTTTCTATTAAACTTTTTTAATTGAAAAGTTTCCTTTGGTTTTGACTCTCACACTAAAAAACTTCATCTCAAAATTGTCTTTTGAAATACCTGTGTGTTCTTTTTCTTATTAGCTGACAAAAGCCTTGGTAGCATTCAGACTATAATAGGAGATGCTGTGACCTCATTTCTGAGATTTCAAGGGAATTTCTTTGGCTAATCTGTTTTTGGGGAGAGTGATGTTGTGTCTTTTGTAACAGATTTTACCAAGGAGCAGCGCAAAGTATGTATGTGGTACACTTTGGGTTGGGGGAAGGGAGATGCATATTAACGTGATTACTTGCAGGATGAAAGATAGTGAGGTATTTTAACTGGTTTTGGCGTTAGACCAAAGTGAAAAATTAATGGGCTGTAATGTTGTTGGCTTTGTTTGATGAAGTGCTTAGTGAATATTATTCAACGGAAGAATAAATATTCTTGGTACAGTTGTTGAAAGAAAAGAAGAAACATTGCAGCACACTATGACTTGGTGTTAAGCATTCATTTAATCAGCATGTTAATCATTAGCTTTGGTTCTGGCTTTTAAGTTTTGGAGTTAGGAAAGGCTGTTCACCAAAGAACAGTCAAGAATGTGAGGTGGCTGAATCAGAGATGCTTAATTACTGAACCAGATTTTGTTCAGTATCAATGTGCTATATTGCAAAGGGCTGAGATGGTGAAGCTTTGCCTGACTTCTCTAAATTTAGGTCTGGTAGTGCATTTTCATTGCAGTCCCCACAAATTTGCCTCTACAGGAGCAGGATCTCTCCGTACTCTTAAGGTTATTACGGACAGCTGTTATCGCCAGTAAGTCCAAGATAAATGGATATGTGACTAAAGAGGTAATCTAGCAAGGATAGTTGCATTGAGATTACCAGAGGATTGATAAATAGTTTTAAAACATTTTTACTGAAGAAGTTTGTAGTGAATGCAAGGCACATAGTACAAATAAATATTTATTTTAGCCATTGCTGCAGCAGTCTCCTGGATATATTAGTGCTGATCCTCCTACAGAGTGGCACTTTGCAGGGAAGGGTATGATGGAAAGGGGGATGTTTTTTTGTCCATTAACTTAATATTCTTGTGTGCAGGAAATGCAAATAATTTTTGCATGAGAAATATAAATTGTGGTTGAAATCTATGATAAAATATCTGTTGGATGCTTAGGGGAAACTAGTTTTAACTGCAGAATGAGGGAAGGAAACTTGGAAGAAGTGGCATGTTTCTTTTCTAAATATGGGATATCTTGTTGGATAAAATATTGAATCATACAACGTGTTGTGTTTTCTTGGTTGTTGAAGCTTCAGCTATTGCGTAATGTGTAATTCAAGTTTAGAGGGATTACTAAATTATTTTTCTATTATTTTTTATGTTTTGTAAGAGAAGTAGTGGTGATGGAGTTGGTAGATATCTCTGTACTGCAGTACCCTCTATGATTGTTCCAATATTGAGTTACTTTTATTAGGTTTTGTTATTATTTAGTTAAGCTAGAACAAAATTCTCAATTAAAATTGATTGTTCTGATATGTGCTGCATTCATTTATCTAATTTGGTGAATCAAACTTAAGAAAAAGTGAAGTTAATTTGTATTATAAAGGGACTTGGTTACTGCAGATATGATCGAATAATACTGATAATGCATAACTTAAAACAGTACAAAATAGGATAAAGATGTACAGATTTTTCTTTTGATAAATACCTCAGGTTTTTGTGAGTTGTGAAAGTTAATTTTTAGTGCTTTACAAAAGGGATACAGAATTAGCATTGGCAGTTAAATTTAAGAAAGGATCAGAACTGATTTTATATTGTATTTATGGTGTTTTTTTCAATTTCTTAAGGTGGAAGCTGCCTGTTAGACCAAAGTATTTTTTACATGGAAACTACTTGCAGTGCTGCCTGGGAGATTGATGTGTATTTTAAAAGAACAGGACCAGTGAAATCTACTTGGGTAGTACATTTCATAATCACAAAATATTTTTTGTGAAGTAAGGGGAGTATCCTTGTCCTGCACAGCTGCCCTGTTCTGCTGCAGATTTTAGACACATTGAAACCACAATTCTTCCTTCAAGGGCAGAAGACTCCTAGAAATGTGTCATGGAGTCACACCATTGGTATGAGAAGCCCCAGGAGTGCTTGGATCTTTGGAACAGCAGTAATCTTGGAGATGATTTTGTTTAACATGAATTCTAAGAGTGCAGGTGTTCTGGATATGGGAAACTTCAGTCTCAAAATCCTGAAAGCATAATTTGGTTTTTGATGCCGCCCTAGCTCTCCTATCAGAGTTTGCCTTTGATACAGTACACTACAGTGGGGCTTTAACAATTGGACTCCTAAAGCCAGGATCCTGTCAGCTGCCCAGGCACTGTTGTTTCCTATACAAAGATAATATTAGATAGTAAGACTTGAACTGAATCTTTTCTTTATTTTTAAAAAAACTAAAGAAGTTATGCATAACACTTTCCTTTGATGGCAAAAAGCAGTTTTGTCTTTTGTGAACCAGGAAGGCTGATGAAATTCATTAAAATTACTGAGAGCAGATAGATAGGGAAACCAGAATACTGTTTTTTTTTTAATTAATTTTTTTTTCATTTTCCACATGTCTAGATACTGTATTAAATTCTCAGAATAATTAGAGCTCATGGAAAGTTTAAAATTGTAATGGCAAGCTTTTTGTTTTTAAACTAATGATAGCAAAAGAAGCTCACTGAGAAAATGATATTTTCATGGCATGGCATTTTAAGATGGAGACAGAACAAAAAGTTTCTACTAAAGGAAGTACCAGGCTGTGCTTTGATGAAACTTGGGAAGAAACTCGAAGAACAAGTAAGCTGGTGATCTGTTCCAAAGGTATAACATTCTAGAACTGGGTTGTTTCTACCTTTTGCTCTTCTAAGGGACTGTTACAGCAGTTCTGAAAGGAAGCCACTAACTACTTTTAGTTCCTTCCAAAGTTGCATTTAGTAGATGATCTTTTCCACAAACACTAATGTAATACTTGTCCAGCACTTTGAATAGCAGAGCAGGAAAATAAAATTAAACATTATGATGAAGTGCTTGGAAGAGTTAAAATGATGTGAGGATTTTAATGCCACATTTATTATCGATTGCATTTATAGAGCATTGCATTGTACTGCAGCTTATCCTCTCTGTTTGAGGTACTTAGTGTTTGTATTGATGATTCTCATGGCCAGCTTCTCCAGTTACTGAGTTTAAGGTTGGTAATGATTTGGAGCATTATAAGTTATTGTTCTGTAGCCTCAAGTCCTGTGAGAAATGAGGATTTTTGAGCATGACAACAGTATTTAATTGTTGGAATCTGAGACACAGAGTGTGTGCCCTTGTCTCTGATACCTAGCTCTGACATCCAAGAAAACACTGAATTTCATATAACACCATGAAAAAAACTGTTAAAGTTAAGTAGAAAAGCTAAAAGTGTAAGTGTGTAAATTAGAGAGTTTTCTTAAGTCACTGGGTGAAAAAGTTAGTTTAGGGTTTAAGCTAGTTTAGAAAGCAGAAGACAAGATGGAGGATTTAGGGTGTTGTCTCTTTTCCTTCTTTCTTCTTCATCTTCTTCTAGAGGTTTTTGGGTAGTAATAGGTGATTGGATAGAGAATGCTGCAATGGAGCACACAGGTGATGGGTCATTGGGTCACTAAGAAAAATAATATATGTGTCTATTGTTAATTGGGTGAAAATAAGTATAAATATAAAAAGGCTGCACAGTTTGGGGTCCATTTTGTGCTATTAAAGCCAACTTGAGCCATGCGATGGGGGGTTAAACTTGTGCAAAAAGGTCTGGGGAAGACCTGCCAAGTCTTTTAATTGTATATGAATAAATACGAGAAACAAGAAGCAAATGAGCCTTTGGAGAATCTTTCCTGAAACAGAACTGAGATAAGGGAGACTCCTCGTGAGGGAGTATTCCAAGAGAACACAGCCCTGAGGAGACCAAGATCCCACAGCAACGAGAAATCAAACAATACAACAAGTAGTAGTAGTAGTAGAAATAGAATATTTAATCTCTGAACACTGTTTTCAGAAGCACAGAAACCCCCTATGCAGCAGAATTTAAATGCAGTTTGGTACAAAGTGTAGTCCCCTCCTGTATTTTTCCCCTTACTCTCCAGCTGGCTGCAAAGTCTCACAACACCAAGAATCTGTACTGCAGAGAGTGTGGCAACAACAGCAGCCCTTTCTCACCCATGTGTTTGTCATATCCCACAGCTTGGCCTTCTCCCCCACCCCTTCAGACCTTTTCTGGAGCTGGAGCTCAAGGTGCCATTCATTCTGGCCTCTCAGTCCTCCTGCCATCTCTTAGACACTGTATCCTGCTATTCAGGTCACAACAGAGAAGGGCTCGGTTAGGAACTCAGTGCTCAGGTGCAGAAGAACAACCTCAGAATTTTCATTCCATCCTTTTGTCTTCACAATTTAAGGAATGCCCTCTCATCCCACTCTTGCTGCAGGTGCACAAGGGATAAGTTGTCAGAAGTAGTGCTGGTGGGGGATGCCATGGAGTCTCAAACAGTGAGGATTTGAAGAAGAATTATTTGTCAGAAACCGGTTGGGTGGTCGTTCTGAAGCAAGAGATGAACCATCTTGAGCTTTTTTCAAAGCCCCTGTTTCAGGATGTTGTCTATAGTCAGCCACTATACTGCTTATCAAAGTCAGATTTACATTATAATCCTCTTGAAAAGAAACCGTGCTTTGCTAGAATTATAAAGTCTGTCTAGACAGTATTTTTAATGATCTCTTTCCCTTGCAGCTTTTCAGTTTTCAAACATCTATTTTATATGTTACTGCCCTATAGATAACCTGACATGAAAGGAGGAATTTAACCAACCCCTTTCCCTTTCCCTTTCCCTTTCCCTTTCCCTTTCCCTTTCCCTTTCCCTTTCCCTTTCCCTTTCCCTTTCCCTTTCCCTTTCCCTTTCCCTTTCCCTTTCCCTTTCCCTTTCCCTTTCCCTTTCCCTTTCCCTTTCCCTTTCCCTTCCCCTTTCCCTTTCCCTTTCCCTTCCTCTTTCCCTTCCCCTTTCCCTTCCCCTTCCCCTTCCCCTTCCCCTTCCCCTTCCCCTTCCCCTTCCCCTTCCCCTTCCCCTTCCCCTTCCCCTTCCCCTTCCCCTTCCCCTTCCCCTTCCCCTTCCCCTTCCCCTTCCCCTTCCCCTTCCCCTTCCCCTTCCCCTTCCCCTTCCCCTTCCCCTTCCCCTTCCCCTTCCCCTTCCCCTTCCCCTTCCCCTTCCCCTTCCCCTTCCCCTTCCCCTTCCCCTTCCCCTTCCCCTTCCCCTTCCCCTTCCCCTTCCCCTTCCCCTTCCCCTTCCCCTTCCCCTTCCCCTTCCCCTTCCCCTTCCCCTTCCCCTTCCCCTTCCCCTTCCCCTTCCCCTTCCCCTTCCCCTTTCCCTTCCCCTTCCCCTTCCCCTTCCCCTTCCCCTTTCCCCCCAGGGATATTGGAGAGAAATGTGTGGTTGAGAAGCAGCTTGTTTATGGGGGGAATTATGTTAACTGAGCATCCTGCTCCATGCTCCTTTCAAAAGTGCACTTTTGCTGATTCCCTGAAAGGCCACACAGCAGCAAACACCTTCACTGGCTTCTCACTCACACACTTAAAATGGTCTTTTCGTTAGCCTGGGTCCAAATAATGACTTGCAGGTACAGATTTTATTTTGTTCAAGTTTTTTGCTCTTTGTTCTCTGCCATCAGCTTCTTCCCATTCCAAAGCATTGAGATAGTCTGGTGTTCAGAGCATGAAAATTATGTCATATGCTGCAATTTATTGAGCAGAAGATCTTATGTTATCTTCTTTTTAAAATTTGTCTTCTTACTGTGCTGTTAGTAGAAGGACAGTATTTTTCCCCCCTTATCTTTGAAAAGACATCTGTGGTTTAGGGACCTCTGACTACTCTCTGACAGATTAGATCACAACAGTAAAGTAACAACTGGCAGTTTTGGGCAGAATGGGAATTCTGTTATGTAAATTGTGTAGAGAGAGGGAGGAAAGAGGGCCAAAGATGGAGATTGCCACGAGATCGAATTTGCCACAAGGATGTAGCTGTTGCCTGGGGAGAAAATCCTGGATGGAACTTCAGTAGTGTGTTTAGAGGGTAAAGAAAAAACCCAGACAGCCTAGGTGATAGTTCCAAAAGCAAAATAAGATGTCACAAACTCTAGGTGACCAGAAATTGCCAGTATAAAGGATGATTTGATTGCTTGTTGCTGGTTGTGACTCAAAATTTTTGGGAAAACGTCCTGCCATTCTAGATGGCACTGTCATAAGATCTTCTAATAAACAGACTAGAAAAATACTCCCAAGAGCTCTTCCACAGCTAGAACATGATGGACAGCTTCACAGAGGGTGTGAAAAATAGGAAGAACAAGAGAAATTCTGTGGATATAGTCAAGCATTTTCAACTGGAGAAACCAAAAAAGTTTTAGACTTCAGCCATAAAAATGAAACTGTAGTGACCAATCTGATGCTAAACCAGGATTTTTTCATGCTTTATAGTAAAGTGTGTGGTGTTTGTGCAGGTACTATAAACCAACAAATAGATGCATTTCAGTTAGTTTTAAATTTCAAACATGTTACAGTAGGACTTTTCTATACTTCAGGAGCTGAGACTTCATTGCTATTCTGCATATTAGAATAAGGATAAAACATTATTAAGAAAAATTGGTTTTTACTTCTCTGTGATCTGACTCTAGGAATGTAAGAGAAATTGTTATGTCCCTGATTCTCATTTTGTCAGCCTTACGGTCAACAGAAAAGGGAGAATCAGAGAAAAGGTTTATCAGAGAAAAGCACATGGAAATTAACTGAAGTGGTTCAAAGCACTCTAGGGTACTGCATGAAATGCATGATAAGGCCTCCCTGCTTTTCTGTACAGGAAGCAATTGTTGTCCTGAAAAGTTTCTTTGCAATTCTTATTTTTTTTAAGGATAGCTTCACAGTCACTTATTTATATTAGGTATAAAAATAAATGTTTGGAAAATTTTTGCCAGAAATGTGACGAAAGATAAAAGATTGATTAGTATTTTGGTTTATAAAAAACATCTGGATAAATAGAGACTTCTAAAAATTTTATTTTCAGAGTTCTTTCATACAAGAGAGGAAACAAATATGTTACATGTACAGTAGGCCTCTGCTTTCTTGTGATGAAGACTGTAATTTTCCCCAGTACAGAAAGTGGTACAAATTTTTCCAAGTCAGTCAACATATGCTGTACTGTGTTCAATTTGAAGCCAAAATAATATTGTGCAGCAGCATTCTTTGCTAAAAAGCAAACATAGGTGGTAAGATCCAGTGATTATTGCTTAGGCAGGAGTGTCAGGACTCATTAATATCTCATTCAGGTTCAGTAACTGTTCGGCTTCCCAGGCCTGCTCGTACCGATTGCTATCGACCTGAACTCCTTCCCCTGTTACAGCTGAAGGTCAGGAATAGTTTGTTGCAGCAAGAACCTTGTTTGTTTTTTTCTCCCTGGTGTAGAAATCTGAGCTAGCAAACTCAGTTTTATACCACCTTGCAAGTATTTGTATTAATAATACATGAACTGTGAGGTAATTGTTGCACTAAACCCCATGAATCGAAATCCACTGTCTTTCTGTAGTTGCCTATTAGTTGTTTCTGGGAAGGTGTGCTCCATTTATTGCTTTTTGGGCCTTCTTGATTTGAAGCATCTTTGCTGTGAAAAGTTTATAGAACACATTAGCATTTTATATAATCAAGATTAGTAAATTTTAAAATACCACGGCTCCTAATAACAGTAATATTTCCACTTACTCTGTGTGTTATAACTCTGTGTTATAACTCTGCAGCTAGACTGCCAACAGCTATAAAAAGAAAATTCTCACTTCCTGTATTTTTTTAAATTTCCATTTAACAGCAATGCTCTAAAGTTCACTATCACACTTGAACAAAAATCACGGAGTGAACTGGAGACAAATATTTTTTAGTATTTGGTATATTTTTCATTAGTGAAATATAAATATCATTAGTACCTAGGAATAGAGGAATCTTGAGTAGGCTGAGGCTGGGAGAAACTCCTCTATCTGCTGTACTTCAGTAATCTATATGCATGTGGAAATGCTGGTCTGTTCTTTCTCAACTATACTTTTCATTGTCTCCAGCCATTTAGTGAAACTCAGGGTGGGAATAGTTTCAGGTTTCTTTCTGCAGTATAGTTATTTACTCTGCTCTCAAGGATTATGAAGATTGTATCATTAACTAAATGTCAGTGCTCTCAGTCCAAGGCTTCAAAGAGTGAAAAGGTATGTGCAGAGGGACTGGATAGGATAAGTGATGGCCTGATGACAGTGGAAGAGGAAACTGAATAGTAATTTGCAGTGTTTTGACATTAAATAGGATTCTCAATAAATAGTGCTATCTGCTGGGAAGTTCTCAAAAAGCTGAGTGCTATCCATTGACTGGAGTGAGCCACTGCCTTCCAAAAGGTTCCATGGAGGGAGTGGTGATGAGTTCTGGCTTTTTTTTTTTTTTTTTCCTGTTGGATCTATCTTTTATACAGAGTAGTATCTTAGCTCTTAGAGAATGCAGTGGGCCACCATTTAGAGGTGCCTGTCTTTCTCCATTGATGTGTAGAGGTAGCCTTGTTGGCTGAAATGAAATTGCTAATTAAATTCCATGCTGATTGTGACAAACTGATTGCAGTCTGTTATTTCCTTTTTGTGAGGAAATTTTGATTTTTATCACATTACAGCTCACCTATCCACTCCTGTTTTAGTACAGTGACAAAACTTACTGTACCATTAGTGACATACTGGTCGGGAGATGCACTTGGACCTTGAAACCTTTTGGAAAAAGGGTTATATGGCCCAAGTAAAACTGTTGCTAGAAAATTCCTCAGCTGAAACTTGACCCAGTGTCAGATTTTTGGTTAGAGATCACAAAGAGGGGAACAAAACATAAAAATCCATAAAGAATTCTCACATACCTGTGTACTTTGAAGATGAGGAACATCTTCGGGTAAAACAAGTTCTGTGTTAAACTTGATTTTTCTCAACACTTGTATGTTTTTATGCCTTTGCCAAATTTGATAGTGAAGTCAATAAAAAGTTTGTGAAATCCATGCGATGTTTTTGGGTGGGGCATACATTCTTGAGGCTGTATTACATATGGAGACTGTCTCCAAAACCAAAATATGCACTGGCAGCATTTTACTAACACAGAACGAGCTGTACATTTTTACTGAGGTGTTTGTGTAATGTGTTCAGGTTTGTTCATTTTAGTTTATGCCCCATCTGTAACTTTGCCATGGTTCACATATCAGTAAGCAGAGTGCCAACTTCCAGGTGGCCAGGATACTGTCTTTTTGATTTTGAGTGGAGGCTGCAGATAGTGCCTTGAGTGGATCGATTTATCACAGATCCCATCAGCAAACCCATTAAGCTTTCAGTGAAGAAAGCATAAGCAGTGCATATGCTTTAAGCTGGTCCTTATTCACACACAGCTATTGGTGATTGGTTTAGATATCAGCATTGGGGATCTGTCAGCAAAATTTTGCATAGTTGTTGGCTGTTGGCTATAACAATGTGAGTTGTTTCTTTTCATTGACCTGAAAAAGTGTTAGTGATTTTTTCCATATGGTGATGTCTAGGCAGAAGACTGTACCCATTATGGGCAACAAACCCATCATATGATGAATTCTCCGGAGAGCAGAGAGCCCAAGCTTCAGCTCAGCAACAAACTGACAGCTACTATTTACTGTGGGGACAGAACATCACTGTATTTGCAATTGGCTGCTTAGAGAGGATAATCGTTCATCATCAAAGTAATAGTCTAAAAGTAACAAACCACCCACTGCCCCCCTGAACCCCCACTGCATAAAAATTTCCTGTCTTTCTGTGTAGCTGCTGTCCAATGAGCTTCTAGCCAATAGTCCATATTCTGACTCCTTTTGTCTTATTGTCTGAAGATGAGCTTATGACAATTTTTCTTACTACATTTTTCTCTTTCTTTTTTGCTCAGCCGACAGTCGTGCTGTCAATGACATGCTTTCTGCTAGCTACTGCTTCAGCACGGCTGTTTGTTAAAGATGATTGTGCCCTCCTCCGTGTTTCCTCCCCTGCAAATGCAGTTGTGAGGGAGTAATTTACCCTGCTATGCAGTTCCTGTATTTGTGATTTCTAAACTAATCAATATCTTGAGAGACTGAAAAAAATTTGCAGGCTCTGGACAGTAGGCCCACAGAATGCTGAGTCATTTTCCCCAAACCACAATAAAACATCACTTTGTAATTTCATCTGCTGTTTCTCTCACTAATTTTCTCTATTCTATCTTTTTGCCTCTGTCACTTCATATTTATGAAACTCTGTATGTGTGTCTGTATTTTAATTTCTTGGCCTGGCTGCCTTTGCCTGCTTCATTTTTTCCCCCACTTTTTTGTTACAGATTTCTATGATGGCGCTGTGTGCTACTGGTAAAGTTGCCTTTCCCTGCTGCTGGCTTCTGCAGGTTTACTGTTGTCTACCTGCAGAAGCCAGCAGCTTCACTTTACCCAGAATCAGGTCTCTTCACCCAGAACTCTGAGCTGTGGGTAGAAAAAAGACAATTAAAAATGGTAGTGAAGCCTTTACAGAGCAGGGAACAGTGACCTTGCTTAGGGTATACATCACTAAAACAGTGCAGATAGAGCAGGTTTACAATTCCACACATGATTTTTTTTGAGAATCTTTTAATAAAAAGCCTATTGCTTCTGTTATCTTCTAAATGGGAAATTCTTTATGTCTGATTTAATGCACTTGAATTATAAAGGACTCTCTACATTCCTGAGGCTCAGCTAAGAAGGAGTCAGTGGGTAACTCTTGAATTGCATAGAAACATCTTAGGTCTGGTTCTGTTTGTTTTAAATATCTTAAAGCTAAATCAAATACAAAACGTAACACTTGGACACCATATGGATTCATTATGTTTTTTGAGAAGAATTAGGAGGGAAATGGGATTCATAAATCAGGGAGTGGCTCCCATTGATCTCTAAGTGTATTCTCTTTCCTAATGACAGAGATAGATAGTCACATTCAGATCTCTTGACATTTCAGGGCAGACTGTATGATAGAAGGCATAAGAGACCTGCTTGTACTTTGAGTGCATTTCACGGTGTTTGTAAAAGACCATCCTGTCGTCTTGTCTTTGGGACAGAGATGGCAATGTGGAGTTTCTGTTGGTCTAGCATGGCTGACCCATTTTCCCTCTTTCTGTGACTGTCAGCTATTAACATAATGGCAGGAAAAAAATAGTTTATGCCTTATTCTCCAGCTACTCTCTTCCACTTCCCTCTGTTATAAAATGTTTTTGAGACTCTACTTTTCTTCAGCCTCTCCCTCTTTTTTTTCCTGAGATGCAACTGAGTACTGTGTCACAGTGCTGCCTTTCCCCCATCAATATTTCCTTGCATGCTCTCAATTCAGATAGTTCTGCCTCTCAGGGAAAAGTTAGTTTCCTAATCTAAGTGAATCCTATATTTTTAAAATTAGACAAAGATCAAATTGAAATGATGAACTCAAATGAAAGAAAATGGAAGGCACAAATCTGCTTTAACTCAAACTCTGTACCTAAGGCTAATATGCATTAGGTCACATTTGGCAAGAGTGTGTATCTCTGAGTTGCTTATATTAACTGGGTCCATGTTCTCAGACTCGCTGGAAAAATAAATAGAAAAGTAATTGGTTGAACCTAAAGTTTCAACATTGACCAAAGACAGGAGATAGTGTTGCATTTACTGTTCTGGCTGTGTATACAGGTTTAACACTTGAAATTGGTTGGGTTTTAAAAAAAAATTCTGTGGTATCAGTTTGTTTTTATTTTAGCAGAAGTCAAGAAATACAAAGTTACAAAAATATCCCCTTAATCTTAAGAACTGTGATCCACATTCTAAGGAGAGTGTAACTGAGGAAGTCTTTCAAATGAAAGACTAATTGTTTTAACTGATCACCCTTTTAGTCTTTGAATTATTGCATGTTTCTAATACCTTACCTTTTGTTCACACTTTGGGGCTGTTACAGAGAATAAATAAGATGCTGTACAAATATCTGATGTTTTAGGCTATTGGACTTTGGTAAAATGAGGTTTTTTTCTTAGGCCATAATCTACAGGTGGGACTGCAGTGAAAAGTCTTAACAGACCTTCCCAACCTTAAGCCAAGTCCTGTCAGCAGGATAGAAAGCTACGGATGGGAAGTTATCCTATGTTCCCATTGAAGTGTTTCTCAACTGTTTGGAACTGTGTTGTGGTCACATACAGCAGACAGTCCACTTTCATGTGCTGACCCTATTGTTCACTGTCTTTCTGTTCCAGTGATAGCCCCTGCTGTTTGTGTGCATCAAGACCCAGCTGCTGCTTAGCCTGGGTAACCCTTGCTTCCTTCGAAGGCAATTATGGCTTGAGTGCTTTTGGACTGGTGGGAGTCTCAGTGGAGTATCTCCTTACTTCTGCACCCAGTTCCTCCTGCTCAGCCTGGTTGTTACACGTCTGTCTTTGATTTTAATGAAACTCAGCCGAGGGCTGCCGCACTGGCACTGTACATTTCCTATTCTGATAGCTATTTCCTTTTCTAATGTGCTGAGGTAAAGTGCAAGCAGGTGTACTGTCTTCATATAGTTCAAGAGGGAAATAAGACTCAGATTTTACCAAGTATCTAAAATTTTGCTGGGTATGGACCCCATTATCCTCAACATAAGAGCCCACCAGTTCAAAGATGTCTCTACAGAGCCTTAGAAATGTGAGTGGATGCTATTTTAGGATCATATGGTAGTTCAGACTGAAGGAAGCTCAGGAGGTCCTGCTCAAAAGAGAGTCAGCTGTGACTATTCAAATCTTGAAAACATCCAGCAATTGACCCTGTATAACTTCTTTAGGTAATCTTTTCTACTAGTTAACTGTCCTTATAGTGGAAGACTTTCTTCTTATATCAAGCCTGAAACCCTCTTTTTTCAATTCATACTTGTTGCCTATTGTGTTCCCACAAGGCACCACTCTGAAAAGCCTTGCTCCCTATATTTGATACTCCTTGCGGGGTTTCTCTTTTTCTTTCTTTTCCAACCCCTTCCAAGTATCGGAAGGCTGCTGTTGGATTGCTTCGAAGCCTCCAATGACAAGCAGTCATTCCTCAGCCTGTTCCCATGGGGTGAGTCTTCAGCCAGCTGACCATCTTTGTAGCCCTCACTGATCTCACTCCGGTTTATTGATGTTTTTGGTATTGCAAGCCCAGTGCTGGTTGCAGGATTGTAGATGTGGTCTAATGAGTTCTAGACAGAGGAGGATAGCAGCTTCCCTTGATCTGCTGGCTGTGTTCCCATTGATGCAGCATCCTCCTGTGTAAAGGGAAGCTATGTTGCCCACGCAGGGCATAAGCAGAGAGAAGCTTAAGGGTATCTAACATAACAAGAGTGTTTTAAACTGGAGCTTGCATTGCCATGCAAGTAGCAGGAGGCAGATGGTTGAGCCTTGTCTAGTAGCAATCAGTGTGTCACCGTGGTGTGTCTCTTTCAGGCTCCAACTGTTGTCAGGCTGCTGGTGGAGTCACCTCTGGTGGGACATATGCAAAGATGTCCTTGTATATGGCACCACACAGAGAGATCTGTACACTGAAGGCCCTTTGTGCAAGAATTACTGCTGGAAACAGATCACTCTTCTGGCATGTGAGAGCCCTTGTTCATTTGTTGCTTCCTTCCCAACACTTTCAGCCAAGAACCAATAGGCAGAATTTTAGGGGTAGAGATTTGGGATGAGGTCAGTAACAAAAGGACAAGAAGTGAAACACACTGAGACAGTGAGTCTTGTTTCCCTGGCCAGTTGCAGTGCTGGGCATTGAAAAGACTTTGCCTTCATCCCACTACTGATTGTACTTTTATTACGAATGTTTGCAGCTGTCCTTTCCTTATTTACCTTACATAGCAATTGTTAGTTGGTTGGTTTTGGGGAGAAAGAGCTACCTGATCTGTGTATGAGAGTTCTCAGTAGCAGGCAATTTACCGTTAAGGTAAATAATAGTAGTGACAAGAAACTAATGAGCATAACAGAATCTGAGTATTTAAATATTAAATATATGTCTCTTTTTCTTTCTCATTTAATCCACCACTAGAAAAATAGGGTCAAATGGGGAAGTCAAGGGAAGTGATCTTTTACCTCTGCTCCTCCCTGGTGGGGAACTGGAGTGGAATACTGAGATGTACTGGAGTGAAGCAAAGCGCCACAGAGATGAACTTGAGGTTGGCTTTGGGTGTGAGAGTGATTGAACACTTGACACAGGTTGCCCAGAGTGGGTCTGTCCTTGGACATACTCAGAAGGGGACTGCGCATGGTCGCAAGCAACCTGCTCTTGTCTGCGCTTTGGCAATTTTCTGAGGTCATTTCTAGCCTCAACTCTTCTGTGGTTCTGTGATTTAGAAACAAAGATGCAAGAAGGTTTGGAAAAGCCACTCTAAAAAACATACATTGTTAAAATGTTGGAGCAGAAGTTTTTGAAGTTTCTTTCTGGAGAACACAGGGGGTGGGAGTCCAGTGGTACAGCAACTCTAACTCAGATGCCTTTTCTTCTTCTGTATTATTAGCAAATTAGAGATATGTATGAAACTCATGGTTAAATTGCTGAAATGCTGACACGTATAACTTTACACAACACACAATAACTTTAGGCTTGTCCTCTCCCCCAGCCTGTTCCTGGGTATGGCTCTGTTTACACACAAGCCAACTTCTGCCCTGCTCAGCAGTTTGGATGTGGTAACCCTGTTTTGGACAGTAGGAGAGTTGTATGTGGGCTGCTCTGTGGCAGTCAGCCTCACTACTAGAGAGTGCTGCTAGATGTTTTTACTTTGCTAGCACCAATGTAAAAGTCTAAGTGCCTGGAACCATTGTTGGCAACCTGAAGAAATGTCTTTTGCCACAGCTCTAGCTCCTGTGCTTTTAGTCTTGTGGATCAACTGGATTTTCAGGGCAGGACCTCATCAATATTTTATAACTGATAAGGAGCCATGAGACTAGACCCTGTGTCTGAGCCAGAAACTCCCAGAGACTGAGCTCCAAGTATCAGCCTAATATATTAAAAATTCAGGAACCTTAAAAGACACAACCAGACATTAACAGGCATATTAAAAGACTTGGGGGGGTGGGGGTGGGAAAGGAGCTTAAAAGACATAAAAGTATTTGCATGGGGAAGGTATATATTTTAAATACTGAACAGAAAAAATAGCTATGCTCTGTTGTTCCATTTATTTCTTATGAAAACAGAAAATAAACAGCTCTGCTGACAGTAATCCCTATACCTATTCTTTGTAATATATCCAACTTTTCATCAAAATGGAACTGCAGGTTTTTACTGGTGAGCATATTTTTAAGAACTTTGACAAAACCAGGTTAATTCAGTATGCCCTCAAACTTTTTTTTTTTTTTCCTTCCCAGATACCTTTATACCTTATTACATAGAATTTCTGTCTTGTGAAAATAGTTTGTTTTTTCAGGTACTTATTTTGGACACCACCATAGCCTTTCACCATTCTGATTTCAGTGAAACTGGGGATGTTCATTGAGTCTTCAGTGTGGGCAACTGTCATTCAGATATTTTACTTTCCACTTGAATAACGTGCTTAGCAAACTTGGACTATTGGTGTGCAGAGGTCTTTCTTTGCTTTTGTTGACCACTGCAGTGTTCCACAGATGCCTTAGCTTTCTCAGCTGAGGTCTTCCTACTCCTGAGTAGAGTAGAAGCTCAACACCTTGGATATTTGGGTTTTGATAAAAAGGAAGACAGAGCTCTGTCAGTCAGAGGCTCATGTGTGCTGGTGCAGGAGGACAGACAGATGAAGGGGCCTGGCAAAACTGAGCTCTTTTGCAGACTTGAGCAATGTGTTTTAAGATTTAAATCTGTTCTGAGTTTTTGCAGTTTTAAGCAGATGCTTAAGAGTTGCTTTAAGCATTTGGAAATGCTCTAGTTTGAATATTAGAAGTGTTTTTATTTTGTGCATTTGTTCCTGTGTTGAAAGCTGTTTATGGTAGGGACTCTGTGCTCCTGTTTGGTAAAATACTTTAAACACAGTATCTGTAATGTAATATAATTTCACCACAAATATCCATATGAAGCTCCCAGGGGTAATCTCAGTTCAGGCAAGAAAATATAATTACATATCCAAGAGACATTTGCAGCACAGTTAAGTTTTGACAAAAGGCTTATGGCTTGCTCAGATTTAAAACACTGGGTTTTTTTTCTGAATAGTTCAGAAAATGCAGTTTTTTGTAAACTAAATATCTTTTTAGTGTAAATTTCAACAGGCCTGTAGGGGAAGTGATGTGCTTTACCAGTGATTTCATGTGACTTGGCTGGCACTCAGAGAATGTCAGTTCCTGAACTACTTCAGAGGCTCCAGGCTTCTTCCTCACTGAGTTGCAAGGAATTGCTGGAAACATACTTTCATTTCTATGAATGGATGGGGTTGACTGGATCATTGTATGCATAGATTATTAGTAAATCTGTAGGAAAGAAAAACAATCTAACTCCCAGTGGAAACCTTTGTGATTCTGTGGAAATTGAATTAAAGTTACTTGTAAATAATGAAATAACTAATTGATGTCTTGTTCATTCATTTTTATAAAATAATTATTTTATTTTTTCATTTGTAAAAGACTTTGTTAGTAATAATCTGTGTGTAATTGTAACAAAGTTTGGTGACGTCACTAGCACTGTAGTGAAATAGCATTTTTTTGACAAAAAGCATTTTTTGGTCAAAATGTAATTTACAAGCTGAAATATATTCCACCAGTTTAAAAGAATCTCTGTGGTCTTGAAACCTGGATTTATTGACTTGTTAAGATGATAGTTTAATGCTTTTACTCTGTTATGCTAGCAAAGATGTGGTACTGATCATGCACTGACAGGATAAATAGTAGATTTTGAACCCTCTGACCAGTGTTAGGTATTCATGTGCATGCTTCAGTTGTGAACGTATTTTCTGCAACTGTGAACTTCAACACAGCAGCTACAAATAGTTTGCTTTGCATATTTCCTGTCATCTCTCTTTATCTGTTACTCAAAGGCACATACTCAGTTTTATTCTGAATGAATTCAGTTGCCCTCTGAGGGCTCTGGCCATGGAAGATCTGGCTGATGGGTTTGCAGAAATGTAGTAATAGGTGTAGAAGGGGCTCAGACAGTGACATCTGACAGATCTGTGGCCTGCAGCATTTAGGAATAAGAAGGAAAGGTAGGAGATATTTCACTTTCTTTTTTTTTCATGGTTACGGATACCTTCCCAGGTCTCCTGTGTTCCTATGGTGTAAATGCTATTTAATGACTTAAGCTGTGTGATCTGAAGCATGAGCTTGTCCTTTCATCTTACACATATCACATGTCTTTTCACTATTAGTTCAGTGACTTCCTCTCTTCTCCATCTATCCCATAATTCACCTTTTTGCATTTGATCTGGCAGTGTGATCATGTATCTGCTCTGACATGCTGAGTTTATACATGCCTCATGGAAATAGCTTTTTCTCTGCATTTTGCTGTAGTTAAAGTACTTGGTTTATGCTTTGGGAAAGCCATTTCTGTAAATTGACTTAGGAATTGCTTGCATTCCTCTTATATGTGATTTTGTTTGCGCCTGTTTTACATCCTAAAGGATGATGTGTTAGGGTATCAGCAGCCATTCATCAGCCATTCATCAGCCACTCTCTTCTGTCCAGGTGGGGAGATGGAAAACATTTCTTTGCCTTTTGACCTGAAGTTGTTGAGAGGCAGATCTTGAGTCTAAAAGAATGAAAAGCTTGGGAGATATTATCAAGTTCTGCTTGTTTGCAGAGAAGTTGTGGATGCCCTGTCCCTGGAAGTGTTCAAGGCCAGGTTATGGCCTTGAGCAACCTGATCAAGGTTGAGTGGCATCCCTGACCATGTGAGTGGGTTTGTGATGATGTGGGATGATCTTTATGGTCTCTTTCAGCCTGAGCCTTTGCATGATTTTATGATTCGATGGTTTGAATAACATTCTCTGTGGAAATTTGTGGAAATCATTTGGATGACCTGCAGTGCAGTTGTTCAGTCTCTGGAACTGTATTTGGTCTGTGTCCAAGAAAGTGATGAGAAAGGCCATGTGTTGTAGTCCACAACCTCAGGATCACGTCCAGGGAAGCCGCAGGGTTCTGGGGACCAGCATGGAACACCAACGAGACGGGCTCCAGTTCATGAAACCATTTATTCGACATGGGAACAAACTCAAATCCAGAACAGAGAGCCCCAAACAGAGACGGAACAGGGGTTTTTGAGGGACAGAATTCCTGAGGGTCTCCATCTTTGAGGGTGGAGTTCAGGGTCAGGGCCCACTAGAAACACACCAAGGGAGAAACCCCCACGGACTCAAACCCAATCAGAACTCCTGGGCTGCCCTTCATAAGGGGTTTGGGGTGGGATAACTACATCCAGGGCTCACACTGCCCATCCCCCAACACAGGGGGTCAAAATTCACATACATGACCTACAGCCATGCCTCTCCTTTAACAATGCTTATCTGAAACTAACTCTTGGCCTCCCCGAGGCACTTCATAACAGCCATGCTCTATGAATTACATAAAGCTCATTCATTTGCCTAAGTCTTTAATTGAAAGTACTGAGAGCTGTGACAGAAACCTCCGTACTTTAACAGGAAGACACGTGGTAGTATTGTTTCAAGCAGGGAGAAAAGAGAGAAAGCAAAGAGGAAAGAGGACATACTGATGGAACATTTAATTACCAATGGCAACTGCACCTGGTTCTAGTCAAAATAATCAACAATCCATGAGGAGCTGAGAGCATAATATATGCAGAAGTTCTGTAGGTGTTTGCAGGGTATTAGTGAAAATGTGACGTGGTTGTTGCTTATTCATGACAAATACATAAAAAAGGAATCTGTAATTTAAATGAATTACACAGGCTTTAGAATTTGGAGCTTACAGACCAGATCTTCTGTGAAACATGACATCCTATGCTGCATCATGAGGGACCCGTGATGTGTTGTATAGAACAGCAATAAATGAAATTGTTAATACATTGACTTTTGCCAAGGATTTGCATAAAAAATTAGTGTTTACATTTGCACCCTTGTATCCTTTCAGCAGCATAAGCCAAAGCAGGCTCTACTGAGAGTATTCTTCATTTGTGAGCAAAAACTGTATGTTTAATTTAATAACTTTGTATAAGTATATATATGTATATGTATGTATATATGAAATTGTTTTACACTATGCTAACATGAAATATATTTTATAAGTTAAATAATCGTTTTTCTATTAATACTAATTCTATAGAAATAAATGCATTAAAAGAGAGATTTTTTAAAGCTGCACAGTTAACATAGCTGCTTATAATTTACAGTATGTAAATAAACAACTAGTAAAATTTTCACTTGACAAAAAAGAAGCCTTTCCTTTTTTTCCTCTAGCACACATGTAAACATAACTCTTTTTAATGTACTTTTTTTGACTCTAACTTGGAGTTGCCAATGATGGCACCATTTTAGAGGACAAAAGCTTAATATACTTGACAGTTAAAGAGGCATTTTTAACTGTAAATGTAAATTCAAGCCGTGTCTTGAATGATAACTTTGGAATTCAGAAGCACCAGTGAATTGTCCAATGAAGTTTGGCTCTGTAAGTTAGCTAAAGAAATGGACAAAAGCATAAAGATTAAAAGCTAATAAACTTACACAGAAGAGTTAAGACGTAGAAATCATGGAAACTAGGAGCTAGCCCATATTTAGTTTCCCAGGTTCTTGTTTATACGTTCAGTTTTAGGAGAGCACAACAACTGGACTCCAGTTTCATTACAGCCTAACACATTTTGAATGAATGCATGAATAATAATTTCAGTTTTTAGCAGCAAATATTCATTCCTTCAGCCAGTACTCCCTTGGAAGAGGAAGGCTTAATACATGCAGTGAGCAGTAGATAATCACTTGTTCTTGATTTCTGGTGTTATTGTCACTGATTTTTGGCATTAAAATTTTTAGAGTGAAACTTCTCCCTTGTGTTGTATTTCTTGCACTTGAAAAGCTGGCAGAGAAGAAACTGTTATTAGGATAGATGCAAGTTTTACTTCTCTTTTGTTTGTATTTGAAAGCTGTACATTTAGATGTCCATTTAGATGTCTTGTTTAAATCCTCATACTGAGTGCTACCAATTGCCTAGGAGCAATTACAGTGGTATTATTCAGTGTCATGCTGCTCGAGATACTGATACATTGAACGTCAAATCAATAATAAGAAAATTTAGGAATTTTGTAAGAAAATTTGTCATTGCTGTATGCATGAATTATACTTCTTTCTGACATCCTTAAAAGAGAATAGCAAGATGTTCATGGTGTAAACTATGGGTCGTTTCTTTACTCTGCTAGGTTGGTGCTGTAAACTGACAAATGAAGTTAGTGAGAAACTCGGCTTCAGTCTGTGTTCCTGCTCATATTCATGTTCTTTTATCTCCTGGATATTTTGGAAGAAATAATAATCACAGTATCTGGAACAAAATACTTTGGAAATATTGGATCATCAGCCTTTTGTTGTGATTACAGTACCAATTACTGGTGATTACAAAGTTTTCTTAAACTTCTGTGGAGTTTCCTGTGTCTAGGTGATGTAGCAGCCCGGGTGAGCTCACTGGGTGATATCCTGGGAGCAGTCTAGCAGTTACAAATGTTAAGATGTATGTGTGTCTTCGGTAGATTTTGCTGTTACAGTCAGATTTTTGTTTATTGTTTTGTTTTGCCACAGTTGCCTCCTCCTTTCAAGTTTCTCAGAACTTTCTGTGCATTTTTTGTGTATCCTTCTCCGGCAGTTCTCACTTTTTGATGTTATCAATACCTACTAGTGTGCTGCCAATAGATTTCTGCACAGCTCCAGGCTACACTGTAGTTCTTGGTCTGCTACTGACTAATTTTTTCTCCCTGAGCACTGGAATCCCACAGCTGAGGAGTAGGTAAATTATTGAAAGGGTGAGTACCTGGCTCCACTGAAAATTCTAGCAGTTCTACTTTTGAAATCTGTGATGCTTGGATTTTACTCTTTTTGATCTTTTTGCTGAATCTGGATGCTACTTGGTTGAGATCTGTATTTTAACAATTCCTAGTATTAAATGATAAGATATGAACTCTGTCCTCCTGCTGTGTTTTTTCAAATCTTTACAATTAAAACATTTTGACCTGAGTTTCTCAAGAAGCAAGACTCATCTGTCTCCTTAACAATGTATATTTCTATGTACAATTAATATCAAATTGCAAAAGAGGGATAAAAGAAAAATGTAAGAAATGAGGAATAAACTAATACACCTGAGAGCTGGAGGATTTTTTAATTCTGAGACAGTTTTTGGGAGGAAGCAGGAAGACAGCACTCCTTGGTGGTTAGAGCGTGGGCCCAGCTGCCTGTGTGACACTGCTGGTGTTGGTCTAGTGGCACCTGGCCTTCTGTCTTCACCAAGCTGGCTCAAAGCAGTTTTCAGGGGACTTACTTGAAATCAAAATATCAGTATGGGAACAATGCAAATTCAGACAGCCCATGTATCTGAAAGTGTATTTTGAATAGGTTTCTTGGTCATCTTGGTATTGTAAGTACAAAGTAATTTAATTTTGTGACCTCTATGCTTTTTCTCTAAAACTTAGCAAGTACTGGCCACATGAGTAACATTAATGCTTTTGGATATATGCTGTGAAAAAGTTGGAAATTTACAAGATTTTACTATTTTCCAAAATTAACTGGCCTTTAAAATTCTGAAATAAGCTAGTGTAGGTTCCAGATCTTCTATCTAGGCCTATTTTCCATAGCTGTCAGTTCTGCCTGTGATTAAAAGATTACTGTGCAGTCCAGTTCTCTATTCCTTGGGGTTCCTCAATGTATGACATACATTTGCAGAGCTAACTGCTCCACTAGTTTGGTACAGTAGAATTCATAAGTGGAATTTCAAATGGTGATAGTCATGCAGTTTGGAACTAGAGTTGGCTACAGATTTTTAATCTATTTTATCTAAAATATAGACATTTTCTGCCATGTTGTTTTCAGTAAATAGTTCGTTTTTTCAGACGCTAACAGTAATAGAACAGTAAGGCACTAACCTGTGTCTTGGGGCCAGATAGAGTCAGAATATTTAACGTGGTTCCTAACCTTAGATTTTGAAGGGAGCCTCGGATATGGCTCTGTAGTTGTGTATCAAATGCCAGTCTGGTAGCACAGTGCACATTGTGCAACGTGTGCCTGGTTTTATGGGATATTTGGACTTTCACTCACTCCAGGAGCAATGGTGTTATGGCTTACCCCAACAAGCAAGTGGAATATCCTTACTTTTTTTTTTTTTTTTTATGGATCTTATTGCTTGCTAGATCTCCTGCAAATCAATACAAGCTCATTGCTCTAGGGGATTTTTCTCATAAAAAAGAAACTTGCATTTAGGTAGCATATGGGAGGAACTTTCTCTTTTATTTCAAGTAAGAAGTACAGATACAGAAATTAAATTTTTAGAAAGTTCCTTGCAAAACAGAAGGCAAAGATTGAAAAAGGTTTTCCAAAGGAAACTAATTGCAATTGGAGCTCTTCATACAGAGGGGTAGATTGAGGTAGCCAAAGAGAATTCCATCATCGGATAATTTCTGGAGAATTTTGATGTATTTCTTGTTCACTTCATTGCCCAAGTGCTGCCATGCCAAAGCTGTATTATCCACTAGCTACATTATTTCTACTACAAAAGCCTTTATAATTGCATGCAAATAAGTGATCTTGCACAGAAAGCTCAAAACAAAAGAGAAAACCCAGAGAAATCCCTCCTGGAGCTTCAGAGCTGCAAGTGCAACTGAGCACGAATTTCAATTCAAGTAGTCAGCTGTGGGCAAGATTTCCCTCCTGCTGATTCTTTCTCTGCTGTTGTGCATCTTACACGTCTTTCTGTGAACGACACGGTTTCAAGGTGAGGTGACAGAAGCAGTCCTGTGCCTCTTCAAACTGCCAGTTTAAGCACTCCCTAGTAATGTACAACTTAATTCACAACTTGTTGCCTTTAGCCTGGAAAAATTACTTTGTTATGTGTCTTCTATGTGAGACTTAATTGGAGATCTGTGTTTTTCCTCTCTGTTTTTGTGCTGTTTGTTGACATGGGCTCAGATCATATTTACCAAACTGGGCCTTTGCAGCTCTGAGATGGAGCTTCCCTACCTGTCCATCATTTGTGAGATTAGGTTACATCCAGACTGCTAGATCGTTATTTATTGTTTAATTTCAATTTTCAATTTTTGCATGCACTGCGCAGAAGTGCTAGTTTTAAAAGCCTAACTGATTTTTATGTTTTTCTATAATTCTTGTAAGACTGGTTTAATTTTATTATGTTGTTTTACAGGTTTATTTTGTGCAAATCTGCAAGTGAAAATAAGTGTGGGGTTTATTTTCTTTTTTCTTTTTTTTTTTTTTTAAACTTCCTTCTCTTTTAGAGTTTGCTTAAGTTAGAAGAGCAGTTATTTTGGACAAAAGTTAGGAGAGGACTGATAGCCTAATGTGACAGCCGGTGATGGCAATTGCTGTTATGAAAAGATGTGATGGAGCTGTCCCTCTGCTTGGGAGAATATTTTTTATTTTTTATTTGAGTATTTCGTACCTGCTCACTGGTTAAAAAAAATCACAATTTTAACGGTTCAGACAAATACAGAATAGGTATTTTAGGGGAGATATAACTCCATAGAAATCTAGTAACTCTGACAAGGGTTATAATTCTATAACTGAGCAGTAACAGTTATAAAATTTTACATTTACAGTTATAAAATACACACACAAATCTCTTAATCATTTGTAAATGTTGGTTAAGTCAGAGTGAGGTATGAGGAAGGTAATTCCAGTAGATGCTTGAATTTATCTCAGTCTTTGAATCTGACCTTTTACAGAAGAGACAAAGCTAAATCTTCATCCCATTCTATCTCAGAACATTTTTCTTTCCTTTTGTTGGATTGAGAGCATGGAAAAGCTGATGAAAACTTTACAGCTAAAAAAATATTTAGGAAAATTTCTGTTTAGTCATTGGAAAATCTAGGTAACTTTCAGGTGCTTTCCTGGGTTCTTGGAAGCTTTACTGATCCTGTTTTCAAATGTCAAAAGTGAAGGAGTTTCCTCATAAGCAGCAAGAGATTGCGTTGTGGTTTGATTTATTAATCAAGCTGTGCAGCTGAGGCAGGCAATACAGAAACCTGCAGCAGAGACACTATATTGTGTATCCTGATTTGTTCTGGAACTTCTTGTATGGATCTTTATACAGGACTAATCCTAATAGCATTAGTGTGGTAAGACATATTGCTAAGCAGACTTAGGCAACTAACAAAGACTTAAAACAAACAGAAAAATCCTTTGGACATTGCTATTAAATAGCTGACATGAGATCAATCTCCTTAACCAATTCTTGGCTCTTTCTCAGACATCATCTTGGACAAAAGAGAAACTGAGCAATGGATTACCAGGGACCACTGTCAGCCTTTTGAATTAAAGGCTGTTGCCATCCAGTTACTTATCCTTATTCAGAACATTTTAACGAAATGTGGTATAGCCCTAAACTGTTAAAGAAGCAGATTGTTGAATTTTAACACTTATATTTCAGACAAAAGTATCCAGTATCTTCGATAGCTCTCACATAATATCTTAAATACAATGTCTTCAGGATAATTACTAGTATCAGTAAGCTTAAAACAAATGTGAAAGCTGAAGATAGGATTTAAATTTAACAGTAGTCTTCTTAATGCATTTGAGGCAAGAATTTCCATAAATTAGAAGGGCTGTATCTAAACCCATGTCTTTCTGGTTTGAAATACCATGTGAGTGGTTTCATAAATCAGCTTCAGTTAAAATGACAACCCATAGTAGAATGCACTGCTAATTTAATTTTGCTAAATGATTCTTATTTTTACCACTATAATACATTTTGATAAATAGTTTAGATGATCAGTTTAAAGACCAATTTAAATTTTGGCAGTTTTGTTCACTTGTCATGTGTGTTGTTTTTTTCCATGGTCAAGTGTAAATACTTTTCATTGATAAAATCAATTTACATAGTATTTTCAAGCACATTAAAGTGCTGCTTCTTCAATACAGACATACTTTCTTTACTTGAAGTGTGGAGCTAGTGCTTCTAAAATAAATAATGATCTGAGATACATTTGTTCTCAAGTGGTTTTCTTGGAAAGTTGAAATATCTCTGAGCTGACTGCTAATTGTGGAAGAAAGCATTTCATTACAAATGATCAGAAGTAATAGCTGGTGAATGATAGGGACAAGGTGTATGTTTTTTATGCTTCAGAATACAGAGGTTTAATTTGAGCACCTGGGTTTGTAGTTCTCTGCTGTTGCTGCTAGCAAGGTCCCTGGGGGCTGTGGCTGAGACTTCTCAGTGTTCACACAATTCCCAAGGGGTCCAGGCCAAAACCCCCATCTGAGCTGGCTCGCATTCTGTGTTCTCCATGTTAAAAATACATGTGATTACTGTGATTGTTCTACCAGGGCCATGATATATAACCATGGTGTAAAGCAAGGCAACAAAATTTTATACTTTCAGCATTTAACAATATGCATAATGTAATATTTTAACTGTGTGTGTGTCAGATTGTCTTTTTTTATGGACAGGGATTTTGTCATCTACAGGAGCTATCTGTGGATATCTCATGGCTGCTGTATGAAAGGCTGCTGGGCTTTGAGGTGTGAATTGTGCACCATTGCTTCAATCTTCCTTGGGCATCAGCAAGCCCTGGCTGTGAGGTGGCTTGTTGCCTTCCCCATCTGCTCATTGCTGCTTTCCAAAAAGGGCTTATGACCCTCCTTGTGGCCAGTCTGGCATTTGTTTCTTGCCTCTACACAGAAGAATGGAGTGTGAGATAGAAAAAATGAAATAAAGAAAAAAAAGAGACGCCCTTCTGGAAATATTTTCCTTGTCCCAAGATATTACACACTGCTGACACCATCTGCCTCACGCAAAGCCCAGTTCTGTCTCCCTGTGTGTTGCCGGAGCTGTGGCTAAGCTGTTCTGCTGGCTGGTGTTGGCTGGCTCTGGGGTGTGGTGGTGGTGGGGGAGCCCCTGGTTTGAAAAAGAGGGAAGAAGTAGCAGAAGTATGCAGAACTCAGTGCTCTCTCTGGCCAAAGCTCCATCTTGGGTGGGACTTTGAGAGGACTTGGCTGTAACTCCAGAAGAGTTGTCTGAAGGGTGTCATGCCTAGAAATTATGTTTTCCAGTTTTCAGTGACATGAGCTCTGTGAGACAAGTGCCTGACATAATGGGTGGGAGTGTGCCTCACCATAAACTTGGAGTAGCATCCTTTGTCCGTCTGCTAGTACCTAATCTGGGATAGTTCTTATATTCCTGTAAGGAAAAGCTTTCTTTCATTAGGAGATAAAGTTTAGAGATAAGTCTAAGAGATAAGTTGTTGTTTTTTTCTCTTTCTATGCAGTTATTTTCCCTTGAGAGCCTGACATCCCTAGGTTGTCCTGTATTTCTCCTCTGTTTTCCCTGTGTAATGACACCATAAATGAGGGATGTTCTGCAGCCTCTTGGTGCGGGAGTGTACTCCATTGTGCTGTGGTGTGGAAGTCTGGCAATGCACGATGTCATCTGTGGGGGAATCAGGCCTGGAGCAGTTGACTGTATGAAGTTCAGGCATAATTTCTTATCAGTTATTGATTTTGCATTTCTGTGGGGGAAGCATTCAGCTTTTGGATAAAAACAGAAATCCTTAATTTTCCTGCTTGTTTTATTTTATCAGATAAAACTATTTTTTTCCTTTTTTTTTTTACTGAAACCATGCACCTCATTAATAGAACTTGTACACTGAAAACTTTCTAACAAAATACAATTTTGAAAGAAAATATGTATCATGTTTACACAGAATGGAAATTTTATGATGAAACCATAGCAACAACATACAACTAGCTGCTGAAAGAACACGTTAGAGATGGCCTGGAGTTTGAACATGGAAATGTTTAATACTGCATATGCTCTGTTTTCAGACACTTACTGCTTACTCTCTCTGCACGCTGCAGATGTTATTGTGTCTGTAACACTGTGCCTGTTGTTTTGTACTCTGAAATGTTGGAGGCACAAATGGGGGAGCTGGCAGACATGGGAAGCTGTGAATGGTAACTGAAGACATGAGTGCCTCACTTGGTAGTAAGGTGAACATTTTGGTTTCAGACTGAAGATGATGGAAAGGAATTAGTAAGAATCAGCTTCTTCATAGTGTTTCTGGCTCATAATAATATCTCTATTTTGGGATGTGCTGTTTCATTTTGTTATTAGCTTCTTTTTGTGGTCTTTCATGTAATGGAACTTCTTGTTTGATTGCAAAATTTCAGGATAAATGCATGAAAATTAACAAATAGAGGTTCTGTAAATGAGTAGGGTTTGACTGCTACAGTTCACAGAATCAAAAAATGATTAAGATTGGAAGAGATCACCAAAGGTCATCTAGTCTAACCTCCCTGCTCAAGCAGGCTCTCCTAGAGCATGTTAACATAAAATGCCAAAGCAAACATATTGCAAAGGTATAAAATTTCAAATGGAAAGAGAGATGCCTGATAGATTGCAGTTCTGAGACACCACAGCCTTTGGTACTGGATATTGCAGTACTGTGTTGATGTATTCACTGTTAAACCATTTGGCTTTTCCCAGAAAGTACCTGCTGTGGTCCTTCTGGTTCCTACACTAAAGGATTAAAGACCCCGTGGTACTCAGCTGTGCGCTCTTATGTAGCATCAGTTTCTGTAAAACAATTTCATTTTAAGGGCTTTTAGTTTAGTCATTGTCCAGCACATGGCTATACCAAGACAGTGGAGTTAAATATAGTTTTGATCACTGTATTGAAAGCAAATTTTGGCCGATTGGTCTTTGAAGTCAGTGGGCACAATGAGTGGGTGGGATTTAGACTCACAGGAACTCTTTGTGTTGTTTCTGTAAGGCATGTCTGAAGAATATTTTTAAATACTTCTAATTCATACCAAAAGATGAAATAATTCTGTGCACTGCAGGAAGGAGTGCTGGGATGCATTTGACTTTCTAGCCTTTGCAAATATTTACTGTTTGGCTTTGTGCTTCTTTTTCTTTTAGACATTACCCAAAGCAGTCCTTCACTACAGTGGCTGATACACCAGAAAATCTTCGCCTGAAGCAACAAAGTGAATTGCAAAGTCAGGTAAATAAAACAATTCTTTTGTCCTGTTAATATTATAAGGTCACTCCACTTCTTCATAGTTTTTCAAATTAGTAGTAGTATTTCTGTGTAAATACATAGTAGCACTGCAGTGTAATTATAAAAAAAATCTGTAAGTTAGTATAATACTACAAAACCCAAGGTTCTATTTCTGTTCTCTCTTACACTAGTTACCATACTATTGTAAGTCCATTGACATCACTGGAATCCTTCATTTTCAAAAGTACATGAAGCATCTGAATAGTTTTTAATGTTTAAAGTGATACAGCCTGACTCAAAGGGTTCATTTTCCTTTGACAAACTACCATTGTTAGCTTGCATTAAACTTAATAATAAAATAGCGTGGGATTAACAAACAATGAATTTGTCATTAGCAGATATTTAGAAGCCTTTAATATTTATCAACAATGAAGCGATTGAATAATCAGTTTATGGATCTTATGGCCTCTGTCAACTAATATATGAGGCAGTCTGTAAGCTAGTTGTGGTAAACATATTATCAATCAAAGCATATTTAGATTAATAAGAAATATATTTAAAGTAAAATGTAAAACAAAGAGGGGAAACAAGAGAAGAAAATGGCAAAGAAGACTTAGGTGACCCAAATACCATGCTGGCTATCTACCATAATATAAAGTTCTGACTGATATTAATTCATGTTTATCTGAAAAGCCCTCCTCTCCCCCACTGTCCACTTTATACTGTTACACTGTCCAGTTTATACTTTTAATTTATGTAATGCTAGAAGTTGTCCTGTAAGACAATTGATAAAATTTGATTGCATTTGATTTTATGAAAATTATATTTTTTTAATCGTGTTTTAGTTGAGATCTCTCATTATAAATTCATAACTATCATTTTCATTGTCATAAAAAAACTGTAGCAAAAAATAAGATAGTAGACAGCAACACCTTTCTTTTTTGGAAGGTCTCTATAGGTTGAGGGAGAAAATTGAAGGAGTGCTGAATGGAAAGGATAGCACATATTTAGCATGGTGTACAGTCTTAAAAATTCTTTACCTTTTGCCATTGTGGTTATTTATTATAAAACATAGAGAAATTATTTCATGCTGAAATTCTGTTATCTAAAAAGAGGACAGTTCATGGACTCTCTCCTCTTGACTTGAGTGGGTTTCAGATTGGAGTCTGGTTCATTTTCTTGTAATTCAGTGGTTCTGTGTACCAGAGTTACCATTGTGTCACAAGAGGAACTTTAACCAGTACTTTTTATGGGTCTTTTAAAAAGAATATGAATTCTCAGCCCACTGTTTTTTAGGGGTTTGACAGAAAGTTGGGATGCAGTAGAATAATAAAATGTTACTGCTCTTTACAGAGGATATAGGAGAAGTGGCTTTCCCTTACCTGTTTGAAACATGCTTCTGTGGCACTATGGAAGCATAAGGAAACTTATTATTGGTATTATTTTTTATTTTTAAACTAAGAACTTAGTATTCTAGTATACTGGATAAGCAGTATCAGCAAGAAACTTGGAGTTTAACTATGAACAAAATTACTGCAACTGTTCACAATGCACTGTCATAAAATGCTAATAGGAATCTACTCAAAACTTGGAAATGGAGAGAAACCTTTCAGTTTTACAATGTGCCTTTTTTACAATAGTATTATTCAGCAAAAGACTTGCAGATCTAAATTATAAGGACACAAAATTGCCTACTTGGAAGAAAGGCCATAATGTTTTTGATCATAATTTGCTTCCTGGTTGTTGATGTACATCTAGCCTGTGTTAAGGAGCCTAACCTGTGAATCATTTCAATGCTGAAATAAAGATTCCAGGTACTTTTCCTTATCCAATTTAAATCTTGTCCTAAAATAGGACTGTAAATTCTGAATACTTTCTGTAATACTTTGAAGAGTATAAGGACAGAGGAATTGCCATCCTCAATCAGTCCTATTGGCCATCTAGTCCCTTGCCCTGTCTTTTCAGGGAAAGTTGAAAGACTTCCAACTGAAAAAAATACATTTGGCATTGTTCAGGTCTCATTCTATTTCAGTCCTGTGCTGTAGAAAAAAAGTGTATGCATGGTTCAAGAAAAGCCTTTCATATGAAACCAAACTTGGCTGGATACAATCACATTATTACTACCTTCCAGTATTCATCAGAGCTGCTTGAGCCTCCTGCCAATGCATTTGACAATTTGGGATTGAGTAGATTCCATGTTAGGTAATATAAAAATTATATTGACTACTGAATAAGGAGAAATGCTTTTCTAAAGTAATAGCTGCTTCCTAGTTTCTAAGTAAGCATCTTTAATGCTTTTGGTACCAAAAGCAGCACAACCCTGTGTTTAACGATTCCAAGTGTTTTTTCAAAATCTGTTGCTTTAGAACTACTCTTTATTCTGCTCAGCAAAGCATGAAGAATTGGTAAAGGAAACACCATTAAATATTGTGTAAGCTAAAATACACTGTTTTTTGTAAATCTGTTGTTTTTATTTTCATTTAAGCACCAATTGACAGTGTTTTAAGTTGCAGTACTGGGTCCTTTGTCAAGAATCCATTAAGGTCAGCATCAGGTGCCAGGGTGTCATGTTGACATAACACAACAAGAACAAAACTAACAAAACAAAATACTGTTTTCTGATGGAGTCAATAGAAAATGGATAGCTCTTTGGAACACTTGAAAAATTATGTTGTTAAGAAGTCAAAGGACAGCATTTAAAAGCTTTCCAGAGAACTCTGTTCTTCTATTTTATATAATATCAGAGCTTTTCCCCACTTTAGGATTTTGCTTCTATGGGCTTTCATCCAGCTCTGTAGCTGGAAGGAGATACAAATGCATTTTAGGAGAGGCTGTTTGTTTTCCATTCTGGAGAACTCCACAGTCCAGTATACCTCCTGAGAGGAGAAAAATGAGTTTTTAGGTCTTTAATCCTCTAAATAAAGAGTAGAGACAGAGATCCAGTGTCTCAAACAAGATTTTTCTTTATGCCTCTGATGAAAAATCTGTCTTTTGGGGGAATTAGTGAATTCTCTTACACCATAATCATACAATGGATACTTTCCACATTCACTTGCCTCTCTTAGATAACTCAGCTATGGAAGTTACCAATACACTCATTTCAGCTTTGTTTACTTGGGAATTTCTTTGGTGTACCTTAGCTACTGATCTCTCTAACTTTGTAACACTGTAAATTACTCTGTGGCCTTTAGTCCTCATCTGTGGCAATGCTGTGTACATCAAAAGCAGCCACTCCAGCTGAACTTGCAAAAAGAAACAGAGATGTTCTGCTGCAGTTCTTGGCAGGAAGAATATCAAAGTGTCAGATCAAACAGAGGGCTGATGTTTAAGGTGTGTTCTACTCCAGCACTTTCTGAGGAAATGTACTTTCCAGTAACTCATGGGGAACTTGATACAAAATCATGGGTCTTGTTCTACTTTCTTCTTGTCCTGGCCTGTGGTGGCACACCCTGAGACTGCTGTCCTTGGAAACTCCAAATGCTTTTTTTCGTATGGGAGAAAATTCCTTGTACTTCCCTTATTAACTTGGATAATTGAAAGTGTATCTGTGTTTCTTTAGGAAGAAACATACTTGCAGTTTTTCTTGATAAAGAGTTCCTAAAGTGTTGATTTTCAAGAAGTACTGCAGTGTCTTATGAGACATATGCAATTGAATCAAACCGTTATTCTAACAATATTATATTTTAACAGTTTTTACTTTCTCAGGAATTGCTTGTATTTGGATCTTTACCTGTCAACTCTCACCAGGATAATCATGGTATTATTGAGCATTTGGAATCGAGTCAGCCTCAGAGAAGGGAATAAAAAAATCTTTATGATCAGGTGTTTGCATCTAGGATGACCATGCTCTTCCTTGTTCAGGCTGAAGAAGAGACTGACTCTGTGTAGCAGTTCTGTGTAAAAGTACAAGAGATGACAGGTGTAAACTGAAATATGGGAGACTGCACTTATGCATGAGGAGAATCTTTTCCAGTGTTAGAGTGGATGAACACTGGCAGAAGGTGCCTGGAGAGATTGTGGAGTGACCATCCCAGGAGATTTTCAGAAGAGGACTGGGCACAGTCCTAAGGAATCTGTGGTACTTGACTGTGCTTTGAGTAGGGTGATGCACTAGATGACCTCCAGAGTTCCCCTGCATCTTCAGCTCTTCATTTTCAGTGATTTGTCTCTGTCCTGTCTTTCCTCAGGTTCCTCTTGACCATTTCTCTAATCTTGCGTTTTTCTCTTTGCTTCTCTGTTTCAAAAATACATGTTAGCAATCTTCCAGGCAGATTATTTTTATTAACTTGATTTGTTAAAAAAAGCCTTTTCAGTTTATATGCACCTCTTTTATGAAATCTTTGGAACAGAACTACCACAGTGAATGCTATAGGAGAATGAAATGCTGTATGGATTACTAAAGCAGATATTGGATGCATTTCCTGAGGTACCCTGAGTGCGCTCACTGGAGAAGTCATTGGAGAAAATAGTTTTTGGAGCTAGAGACAGAGATAAAAATATGTTCTTTCAGCTGAGGAAAGGAGGAGGTGGTATTATATGGCAAGCAGAGAGTCTTTGGTGTATCTTTATGGGTGATTTTGTTAGAAGACCCTGGAACATATTTTAAAGATGGGACTTTTTCAGATAGCCATCAGGAGCTGATTATTTATATATTCCTCTCTCCAGTTATCTGAGGATCTGAACCCAATCCACCATATGTGTATGAGGAGAGGGGTGAGCGAGCCAGGAGAGTGCAGCCTTCTCAGGCATCTTTTTGCTATTATTTGTGAGTTACAGGTCCTGGAGATGTTGATTAGGTTGATGCATTAAAATAAACCTGGACAGCCCGCAGAAAGCTCTGCCCTGTGAACCCCTGTGAACCCCTTCACAGCAGTAATTTGTAAATCATGCTCACCTACTAAATGTGTTTTTTTTTCAACTCCTGGTTTGTTCCTTCTTTCCCTCTGAAGACCATTTAAGTGGCTTGTTTTATCTGTGTGAATCAAAGGCATGAAAATCATTCTTGATGTGAAAAATGCAAAGTTCCAGAGGAGTGCAGGAGACGGAATGAATTTCAGTTTTCTGGGAAAATGGTTGTCACCTCTCCTGATTTTTATCTTGCCAAGTACGTTAGGGATTCTGTGTACATCCTGTGTGCACTGGACTGGCTCCTGTTGCTGTGACACCATATATCTACACTGTTTTTGGTTGGTTTTTTTTTTGTTGTTGTTTTTATTGTTTTTTGGTTTTTTTCCCCTTGCATTTACTTAGGCTGCAAGATTCAGAATTTGACAGTACTTCTCCTACTTCTTTCCTGTCTGCTATTCTTTGCTGTCCTAGATGCTGAGCAAGAGTCTGGAGATAAACACGTTGTAACCCTGTGGTTGGGAGAACATGAGGCAAAGACACCAAGCGGGGTGTAGTAGTAATAGATAAACTGATTGTGCAGCAGAGAGGGAATTTGTCTGTGGAATACACTTTTGTATTATTGACACGTTTGTAACACCCTGAAATTCTTTGATTTCATATGTGAAAATACAAATCTTCTACTGGGACATAAGATATGGTTATGGGCTACTTTCTGAAAGAGAAGTGCTGTTTGCCTTAGCTTTAAGTTGTTAACACTTAAGTCTTAAATATGATTCCTGGTACCGACAGCATATCCTAATTTAAAAAAAAATCTGATATAATTGGCCTGTATTATTATACAGAATTTTATACTAACTTTCAATGGTAATGTACTGGTCAGTGTGGGAAATATTACTTGTATAAAGGACTTTAGATAGTACTGGGGTTTGTTTTGTTTTGTTTTAGTTGGTTATACAAAGAACTATTTTTCTTACAATATTGACTATTCTTCCCTCTTTTCTTTTTGGGTCACATCACACCTTGATAATCAGTAAGTTAAGCTGTGTAGATAAAAGCAGTAAATTATTTTGCTTTTTGCTGAACCTATGTTATTATGTGTGTCTGTATTTATATCTAAGGACAAAATTACAGGTTTCAGTGCCTGAGCAAAACAACTGCTTCAGTCTCCTCTTTTTGTACTGTTTCCTCATTTCTCTGAGAAAAGATCTGCAAAGATAGCAATGAAGGGAGCACATTACAAAGCAAAGATGAATACTTACCCAATATTCAGAAGGAACTTTAGACAGACTTGTACATGAGCATCTATGGAAAATGGTATCCTATCTAGCTTTTCAGCTTTTCACTGTTGATTTGATAATACAAAAGTAAAAGTGTAACAATTATCTTTCTCTGGCCTTAGTGCTTGCCCTGTTGTTATTAAACACAGTGATGTGAAAACCTTGTGTAATTTGATAGGGGAAAACCAGAGCAGAACTACACAATAAGGAAGCACAATAGTATCTGCAGAGTCTTGGAAGCAAGGAGTGTAAACTTCCTGCTGGCTAAAAAGTTAAGTCTATGAAGTACACAGTCATGGGAGAAAAATTGCATCTTCCAGTGCCAAGACACAGAAGTAAGCTGCAAAATATATTAATATAATTAGATTAATTATATGTTAATAAGAAAAAAACCTGCATTTTTTCTCATTTATTTCAGATGCAGATGCACATGTTTAACTGTAAAAAGTGAAGGGATCACCCATTTACATGAACTAGAGGTAATTTTTGTGGTAGGATGAGGGCAGAGCAATCATGATTTATTATTAATGGAGTACTTATGGACAAACCCATTTTTATAGACTGTCTTATGACATCGAATCAATGGGCAAGTAGGACATCCTTAACAAAAAATCTTAGGCTCAATAAAATCAGAAGTGATTCCCACTACCTTTATGTGTACAATCAGAATTAATAGTAATGGAACAAAAGAGGGCCCCAGAATTCGTAACTGTGATTTGTGAACTGAATTGTGGCATTCTGTAGTGCATCAGCACTAGTATTGAAATATGTATAGCTTTTTAGAAGAGCAATTAATAAAACTGATAACTTAAATTTTGAAATATCAGAATTTCTATGGTTTAAACATTTTTACGAAATATTATAATCTTTAAAAGAAGTGTGCTTTTTGTTCCAGATGAGGATCTCTTCAAATTCTCTCTAGCTTCTTTCTGGTTTTTATTTCTGGAACTAGATTTTTAAATGGTCACTCTGTTGCTCGCCACTGTGTTGCAGGTAATTGGATGCCATGATGTTTTCTAGTTATGTTTTTGTTGGATTACTGCACAGCATTTCAACCCACATGAAGGAAAAATGCATTTAGTTTTAGAGAACTTAAAATAAAGACTGAGAACAGAACAATTGTCATAATAAGTGAATCATCCACGGATTGCAATCAGGTGCTAAGGACATATAACACTACTGTGGAGTGCAAGAGGGTCAGGAAGATGTTCCTGCTCCCAAAGACAAATAGAGTGCACTGGCTTATGTCCACACTCTGTATGGCTTCTCCCCCATAATGGATATTATATATTTCTTATCCATTTCACAGTGTTTAAGAAGCCCATCAGAGTGGCATTTGAGAAACAAGAAACCGAGCATGTGTGAAATATGATGGTAATGGGGAGTTTGTGGGTTCAGTGTCCTCTGGGTTGTGTGCAGTGACTGGTCAGGCCAAGAGGAGCACAACTGGAACAGGCATGTCCTTGGTGCCTTTCAGGAGTGCTCCTTCCTCTGAAGCAGATGCTGAGCTGTGCCAGGTCTTGCCTTGGGAATGGCTGGGGAGCACACCCAGCAGTGTCAGGTGTCGAGGCTGTCAGTACTGAGTTTGTCCCTTTGCCCTCCCCTGTTTAGCAGAGTATTTGTACCATTTGTACCAGGTGTGGCCAATGCCAGAAGATGAGATCACATCACTCTTTCTTTCCTTTCTGGACTTCAGATCTGCATCTTTCAGACTGCCACATTCAGTCAAAGGGGGTCCATGTAGTCCTGCTTCCTTTTGCTGACACTGCTGTTTTTTCACAAAAACTGGCAGTACTTGTGATCATCAAGAGGAAACTTGACTCAGGAGTTGACTGGTCTGATCCAGCATGAAGTGTTGGTAATGTCATCATTAAAAGGAAAGATAGCTGAGGAGCTTGCCTTTACTTACTCACTCTGGGATATCAAAAATGAAATTTTCAGGAATATGGTTTTAGTCAATGCACTGTATTAGGAGAACTTGTTTTATTTTCTTGATGTTGCTAATGTCTTCCTCCAAAAAGTTCTTAGTCTTTGCCTTAGACTTCCATTTGTGTAACAGCTGGGATGAGTTATCTCCCCCCATGCCCCAGCAAATTGGAGTGGCTGGCATATCAAATAATTTGAAAGTGGCATATGAGTATTTTTGTTAATATATTTTCATCCAGAGTTAGAGCTCAGTATTTTTTTTTTTTCCAACGCGAGATTATGGAATTGAATTCTTTGTACATCAAAGCATTAGATAAATCCATTTGGAATGTCACATTGTGGCAATTAATGATTTCAGTTTAGTTCCTTATTTTAAGCTCATATCTTTTCAGAAGTACTGACTTGTTTCTTACCAAGGAATGAAGCTAGTCATCCATCTTTTTGTAATGGGTCCAATTTTTGTGTTCATCTGTGGCAATACCTTAACGAACTTCATATGTTCTGAACAGAGAATTTATAGAGGCAATGTTAGTTTTTCCCTTCGTTTCTCTCTTGTCCTTAGTCTCATGGCCTTAAACACTGTATTTGGTCTATTTTATTGGTTCTCTGAAAATGTTTTGAATTTGGTCCTTTTCTCTTGTTTCAGTTTTTTTCCACAAGGTTGAGCCACTTCAAGGCTTTTTTGAACCACATCAGGTTCTTGTTTTTTTTTTTTTTTCTACTGATGCTACAAGCTCAACATGTCATAAAGAATTTCTTCACTTTCTCCACAGGGTGGTTGGAACAGGTTTGCCAGGGAAGTGGTGGAATCACCATCCCTGGAATTGTTCAAGAAAAAACTGGATGTGGCACTTTGTGCTGCGGTCTAGTTGATGTGGTGGTGTTTGATCAAAGGTTGGACTTGATCTTGGTGATCTTAACCAACCTCAATGATTCCATGTTTCTGCGTCAATTTTTGTTGTTTAAGGGATTCTTGAGAGAGGTCATTGCTCACAATGTCACATTTTTTGTGGATATCCATAATTTCTTTTCAGAAGAGGAAGGAAAGTGAAAGTTTTAACATGTATTTAAGTTTACTGATAGATTGAGACATCAAACTCTTTGCTAGCACAGCTCTGGAAATTCCCTCAATACATGGTTAGTTTGTCCCATAGCTGAATATTTTTCCAGTAAACTTGTTATGTATTTGTATTATGATAGGAGTGTAGAATTAAAGAATTTTCATGAGCATGATAATATTTATTCTATGATGCAGTTGTTTTTTTTTTTTTCATTAGAATGTATCCAGTCTTAAGATCTGTGTTGAGAAAAAAAGAAAATACTGATTTACCAATGTGCTCCTCCCATATAACTAGCTGTGATTTAAGTCTGCATTTGCAGAGCTTTTATTGGTATGCATTTTGTTTAGCAGTTATTTGTATCTGCTAAAGTATCTTAAATTGATAAAGATTTCTGTGTAAGAGTTGAGAGTGGCTGGAGTTCTTCACCACTTCAGCTTATTTTTTTTTTTTTTTAGTGTAACAAAGAAGTCAATCCAGATGCCCATTTTTACTTTGTGTAAAACAGCTGTTCCCATTGTGTGCATTGGCTACTGAGTAGTATCCTTTAAATCCATTTTAATTCTGTTTTTGGTCAGCATTTGTTCTGGAGGTGGTCTTAACAAAATGACCAGCAAAGCTGCTTAATAGGAGAAATCCAAGCCTGGTGAGAGTGTCACATTCTCTTAATTGGAAGTCTTACAAAGCAGAAGCTTTAAGTAAATGAAACAATGAAAAGAGCTTTAGCCTTAGCAGAGAAATTAAAAACTGAATAAACAAAATCTCTGTCATTCCCCATGTTTCCCAACAAAATGTAATATTCTGGGTTCTGGGTTTTGAATAGCTGCAGAAGGGCTTTGTCTGCTCAAGCAAAAGATACTTTTTGCGCTTAGAAGCTTTGAGGATAGTTCTCTCAACCTGTCTCTCTCTTTGACTTTGTTTCTCAGTTCCTGATAATTTCTCACCTGTCTGTAGCCTGAGCTATCTGGCCTTGGTGCAATTGTAATATACTTAGTGTGACTGTGAGAAGGAGAAAGGAGAAATTTTCCTTGGCTTGCCTGATGGCGCAATGCCAAAACAACACATGAAACCAAAATTGCATAGTATTAGGCCTTTCAGAGTATTTGGAAGTAGAAGAAAGGCAGGAGGGATCCTGGGCAGTCCTACCCCTTGACCCCAATAAAAGGCCATGAGCGTTCATCAGCATTTTAGTTGGTCATTTTCCTGATGCTTAGGTTACTTATTGATGGGGCTGTTTTAGATCCAAGAAATATATTGTCCTCCTGATTTATTCTCAGATGGTGCAGGGACCATTCAGAGTTCAATGATTTCTTGTAACTGCTGCCTCACAGGATGGATTGAGGTCTATTCGGGGTGATAGTTTGTCAGGTAGTGCTATGCTTGCAGGAGATTATGTTGATGGGCTTTCAAGTGAAAGGGTCAGGAAAAAAAGAGAAAGGAAAAAGAGTAGGATTAGTATAATGTTTAACCTAGCTCAAAATAAAGCGAGTGGAAGAAAATACTAAATGCTTTAATTGCACCAAATGCTAAGAGCTTTGAAGGTATTTGGTGGAAACATTTGGGGGTAGGGAGGGCAAGGACTTGACGTTAGAAACTCCTTGGGGCAAAGGTTTATTTTTTTCCCCGTAGTTTACTAGACTTAAAATTCTGAGGAACGAAATACATACAATGTTTTAATTACAAAAAAAAAAAAAAGGCAGAAAAGCAAAAAAGATTTGTAGCTTACTTACAGTTCAGGTTAGTTTAAAATGTAAACACTTTATATAAATAGATCTACATTTAATATGTTATTTTTTAATATCTTGTGAATTAAAAATAGTTGAATTCTACTTAAATGAAAATAATTTCACTGAGTGAAATGAAGCATTAAATTATTGTTTTAATTTTTTTTCAGGAAGTATAAGTTGAATTAATTTAAAGCTTTGGGAAATGTAAATGTGAATGAAACTACCCACATATATTTTTCCAGTGTAGGATACATTTTTAATAGTGTAATAGATTTATCAGTAAATGAATTGTTGATATAAACTTAAATATGTAAACATGGTCAGAAGAAAGGTCCAGGTTGCTCAGCCCTGTGAAGAAGGCAGTGAGAGGGATGTGTGTTGAGGATGGGAGGCTCCAGTGCACGGGCGATAAGGCTGGAATGCAAACGCCCGGCACAGAGCCAGGGTGGGCACACGGTGCAGCACCAGTTGAGATAAATGGGAAATAGGTTATGTTGCTTGTTCTGATCAAAGGAAAATGCTTTGATCTATATAAGAGGAGAATCAGAAAAAAATCAAATAGTGTTGTATTTAAGCTGAGTGGTGTCTTTCTGGTGCACCACTGGTGTGTGTATCCTTACACTGTCAGGACTATCCCTTTTGAACATGGTGGCCTTTGCTACCAGCCTGAGCCTGTGGTCACTCCTGGTGGATTAAATTGAACACTGGATCTTTAAATACTGCTGTTGTCTCTGTCAGCTTCTGCAACAGAAGCTACTCTTATTTTTCCATCCTTTTAAATTTAATTCCTTCAGTTTAGTTCCATCCTTTTCCAATCTCTTATCCTATTTTACAGCCTAAAGCCCAGCTCTCACTTTTGGCCTTTGCTTGTGTTAGTTCTACTTTGCGAACTAACCTGAAAAATTCTTGTGACAAGATGTGAATTGATCATGCAGGAACTGGAATATTTTGAAATGAGTGATACCAATGAAAAATGCTGCCCTGGAAGGCTGTCAGCAGTGCACAGCACCAGAGATGGCAGGGCTCAGTGTGTGAACAGACGTGGAATGGGGATGTGAAGGGCAGGACTCCAGGGGGCTGTCACCCCTGTGCTCCAAACAAGTTATAGTTATGAATATGTGTTTTGATGGTAGATTTTAGTGGGTGAAAACTTTTAAAATCTCTGTTTTTGTAGATGCCAAGGCCATAGGGTAGCATTCTTCTGCCACCTGGGGTGTAAAATGATCTGGATGGATCAGAGTGTCTAAAAGGTTGTATGAACAGTACCCCTAAAAATGCCTGTTTCTGCTTGGTGTTTGGTGCTGTATAAAATGTCATGGCTGTCTCAGATAAAGACTTGTAAAGTAGGGTAGAATCTGATACCTGGTTACAGAGAAGGCAGTGTTTGAGTACTGAATGGTAAGTAGACCAAATTTGGCTATTCAGGTGACTGGAGTCAATTGTAAGAAAAAAAGACTGAAAAGAGATGGGACATATCAGAAGTCTAATGAAAAGCACATCTGCTCTCCTGAGCCAGCAAGCTGTGGAAAATTGTGCTGATCATCTTATTTCATAGCAACATATAGAATCTTCTTGTTCTGAGAAGCATGGTGACAGGGCTCAGCAGAAGCTCTTTTGTTTAATGTTTTACCTATGCTGGTTTCTTCTGTTCAGAAATAATGAAAAGAAGCTTCCCGGTGGTCCATAGGTTTTTTACATTGCAGTGTTGGATGAGCAGAGATATGCAACTTGGACACTTTTCTGAGGGAAGTCCCGGCCTGCTGCAAATGAGTTGAGGAGTGGATGTGTTAAAATGGTCTTAACAGGCATTTCTATTTAATTTTACTTGTTTAGTGCTTTATCACAAGCATAAATTCCTGGAGTGTTCAAGTGTTTCTGATTCATTATTTCTGTCTACTTGCAAGAAAATTGTGTTTTACTAGTTAAGAGTTTATGTTCTTTGGGGACATCCTCACTGGCAAATAATCAATCTTATAAACTGAAAGTTAGTTTTCTTAACTTTTAATCCATACAATATAAAATAAATAAAACCATTTAGCTCATTCCTAGAAAATGTTTTTTGACTCTGTAAATTGTGTAGGCTTGAAAGATGTTACTCCACTGAATTATTTTCAGTATCTATAAATGTTGTCTTAATTGCAATTAAAGCAGAGAAGATTTTTGGCTAGAATGGTGTGTTTCAGTAATAGTCAGCTTTGTTTCTAATATATGCTGAAGGAAGTTCATATTTAGTTTTAAAATAACATGGTTTTAAATTTTAATTAATTTCTCTTTTCTCTAAAACTTTGAGTACATCACTGAGGATGGGAAGTGCTTGGAATTTTACTGAAATCACAGGACAGTATCATTTTGCTGAAACAAGCTGATATTATAAAGTCACAGCCAGGAGCTTGCTCTGTCTGGTGTAGTTATCTGTAGCTGCTTGGGAGCTAGATGTAGTGTTGCTGCTTGCTGTGGGTCCTCAGCTAAGCGAATTTATTCAGCTGAGTATTTTATATTGCAAAGAGACTTAAACAACAGCACTTCAGTGTCTTGGATCTCTCTGAGGCTGGATGGAGCAGTGCAGACATTGGATCTGTCAATAAATTGACTGCAAAAGCCTTCTCTTGGAATCATAGTTAAGTGGCTAAAGTCAAAATATCAGCTAGGAACTTCTTAATTTATTGGATATTTGGTTTACTAGAGATTATTTTTTTCAGTTGTATGCTTATGCTGTTACAAGTCTCTCAAAAATGCAGTGCCAAAGGGGTCAAGTAAATTAGGCTTTCTTTTGACAGTTAGCTATTAAATTGAAAACACTAATATTGTAACAAAAACCTAAATAAATGCAGTTTTGTACTGGAATTTCCTCACTATGAGGGGAAAAAAAGTTAGCAAATATAATCCCAGGGTTAAACTGGACATTTATCAATAATGTTGCCTTACAAATAAATAGACCGTTTCCTTTTTGTAATCTTTGAGATGACAGCAGTAAATTATTCATCTGCAAACCCAGTTCTGTACTGAATTGATGGCCGAGGTTCATTGTGTTCACCAGGCTGATTCATGTTTGCTGTGGAAATGGTGGAGTAGCTGCCTGTTGTTACTACCTTGGTAATGAGCTACGACAGCAATGATGAGATGTTGTCTGTCTGAGGGAATAGAAAGATATTTCACCTAGGAAAGGAAAGGAAGGACTGGGGAAATGTATTTCCTGCTTGATATTTCATTTGAAAGAGCAGAAGCAAACACGTGACTTACAATTGCTTTATATTCTATCTTCCCTTACCAGTTTTTTTTTTTTTCTTTGAGGCACATGTCTTGCAACAGAAATGAAACAAATATTAGGTACTGTCCTGACCCTGATTTGGAAATAAATTACTGAAGCATATTATGTCTTAAGGGTGTTTGCTTTGTGTATATTTCAATTACAGTAGGAATGTATGCTATTGAAAGGCAGAGGTTATTGCCCTAGTTCTTTCTTACCTCGCTTTCAATTAAATCTGATTTCTGTTACCATAGCATTGCCTGCTCGTATGCTGCTTAGTCCAGTGCTGGTCATTTGTGCATGTTTTCTATTTGACTTTGTGGCTGTTCTTGCTGGTCCTGAACTAACAGCCTCTGTCGAGTCTTTTTGGTCTGGGAGGGGGTGCTCAGGCAGCTGTTTTTCACAACTGATGCAATTGCTAATGTTTCCTATGCAAGAAGGCAGACTTCTACTCAGTACCCCTGGGGAGTGTAAACATCATTTTTATCATGTTGGAACTACAGGCTCTGTCAGCCCAGTGAAGTTGTTCTCAATTAGTCTGAGGCAGTCCAATTCAGAAGGGAATAGCTGCTCCTGTTCAAGCCCATTTTTCTTTGAGTGTTGCCTGTGCTGATTTCCAGCTGTTACCATGCAGCTTTGGGGAGCTAATGGGGTTCATTTGGAACATCTATCTCAAAAGGAAATGCCTTAGTCAGTGTCTAGTTGAATGATTGGAGATTTTCACACACAAAACCCCCTGTTAATACCCACTTAGCTAATTATCTCTCGATGTACATGATCATCCTTTTCAGTCCAGTAATTAGAGAAAATTAAGTGGAACCTTGCTAATTTGCACTAATGTTAGGAGCAACCTATTGCCAATTACTGAATTTTGTGAATTAGTGCAAATGAAAACAAGCACTTTTTACAACAGACTAACATGTGCTGAGCCCTACGCGATAGTGCCACATTAACATTATACTGCCGAGAGCTCACCTGTACACGCCGGGGAAGTTAATACGATGAAAACTGAGAACAGAATCATTCTTATGCTGAAGTTTGCCCTTTGTTAACTGTATATAGATTACTACACTGAGGCCTAAAGTCACATGATGTGTCATGAACACCATTCCCCTGCTTTCTAATAGAGTTCACGGAGACCTTTGGAGATCTCCTTACCAACAGAACTTAAGTTTCTCCTCTTTCAAAGCAGCTGCAATTGTCACCGTGGCTGCCAGAGTCAGCACAACATCTTGCTTTGATCCTTTTGAGCTCTTGCAAGGGGCCAAAAAGCTGGAAAAATCAGCCCTTCTGAAAATCCAGTGCAAGTAAAAAAATCATACTGCTGTGTTTTCAAAATGCCCCAGTTTTTTTTCTTTTGTTTTCCTCCATGAAAGTAGTTTTGTTGATGATTCCCTTGTGTGGCTGCATTGCAATCCCAGTCCTAATCTTTCTTTCAGAAGGCTCTTTTTCCAATCCCGTTTATAGAGCCAGAATTAACCCCATGTTTCCCAGAAATGCAGTTTTTTCTTAAACTTGGTTAGGTAACGCCTAGAAAGCAGGCTGCCTTCTTGCCCACATCCTTTATACTAAATCACACATTGCTTTTGTCATGTTCACTGTCCAGATCCCACTAAAATCCTAAAACCCCTGGTGACGATATGCAAAATAACTCCTGGCTGTTGCCAAACAGTTAGGTGCCCCTTACAAACCTGATCATTATTGTCCAAAGGGCTATTTTGGCACATTTTTAGATTACCATCTCCGTCTCCCTCATCTGAACTCCAAGTATTGTCAGTCTCACAGTCAGCTGTAATTTTTTCGTCATGTCAATGTGCCTGGTCTGAGATTTATTTGGTGGGAAACAATTGAGACCCTTGCAACAAAATTTGTTATACTCCTGTTCTCTAGTTTCAGGAACCATCTTTTCATTGTGTTCTATTACTTTTGAAGATAACAACAGCAAATCAGAAGCAGGAGCACTTCTTCCTGTGTTGTCACCTGTCTTTAGGAAGCTCCCACTTCTGAAATGAGTAAAATTTACTACAAAGTCAAAATTATTCCTTTGGAATCTGAGCTTTGCAGTCATTCTTTGTAATAGCTCTGCATCTTTCCAGGGCCTCTCTCCATCTGGTCCGAGGTGGTACCTGAATTTCTTTTGCTGGAATCTCTCCAGTCACAGTAACACAAACTGATGAAAGCTTGGATGCCTGTAACATTCCAGAGCTCCAGCTTATGGATAGGAAGGTGTAACACTGTATGTAGAGCAGCCAAATCTGCTGTTTATGACCTAATGGCAAGATCATGACAGTCTGTTAAGATGACCTGCTTTTTAGCCTAGGCTGCCTTTTACTTCTCTAGTTATAGGGAACTGCCTGTAAGCTGCAGGAGCCAAATGCCTCAAGCTTTTAATTTTATATGATATAAATTTAGGAAAGTTGAAAGTGGGAAACTGATAAAGATTGTGTTTCTTTGGTTGCATTCTACCAGCTGTCCTTTTTGGTGGTGAAAGAACTTTTACAGAAGTAAAAATGGTGTTTGGTAACCTTTAAAGTTACGAGGAATGAAACATAAGATAAGGTTTTCTTTTATTCCAGCTCCTTTACATTCTGACTTCCAAACCAAGAGTTAGTTACCACAAGTGCCTAACTCCAATTTATTTTCATCACAAATGGAGCACCTTAATATTGAAATCAATCCTAGGGATTCAAATTATTAAATTGCCTTTTGAGACTTAGTCTTCTAAGTTGTGTAATAGCTTTTTGAAAAGCATGTTCTGCCCTAAGTTGTAATTCAAAAATATAAAAAAATGCATATGGATTCCATAAAGAACTGCCTTTTAATGGCCTTATTCTGTAGTTTTGATATAAATTGACCCCTGAATTTGGGCAATTAGAAGTAAGAAACAGTACTAAGATAACTAGAATATAAAAGTCATTGTAATTATCTTTATGAAATCAGATATTACATGCTTGGGATAGGTGATGTCTTAAAAGGAGTATTTTGGCATGACTGCCTGTTTCTGTTCCTTCCCAAACTATTTCACACCCTCAGTCTATTCACTGAGGATGCAGATTGAGAAATATTCAAGCTGTGAAACTGCTGTTGACCAACAGCTCTCACAACAGTGACATTAATGTGTGATGAGCATTGTTTTGGTCTCGTATCTAGAACACAGGACAATACAAGCTGTCATGAAGAAAATGAATTACATCCTAGCCAGCCACAGTACAGCCATGAAGAAGTTAAAAGGGAGGGAGAACTTGATGTCTGAACTATGACTGACAAAACTGGCTTTCTCAGCCTCGAGAAGACTAAGGGGAAACTTAATCACAGTCTTCCCATGTCCAAAGATAGATGGAGGTTCTCTCTTTGCAAGGTTGCATGGTGGTAGGAGAAGAGGCAGTGGGAATTGCTGCTTCAGGAGAAATTCTGTCCTGGAGATAAGAAAAAATAACTTCACCATGCAAACAACTAACATTGAAATAGATTGCCCAGAGAAGTAGTGAAATGTCCCTTGCTGAAAAATTTAAGATTTGGCTTGACAGGGCCCCAATAACCTGATCTAAACCCAGGCTTTCAGCAGAAGATTTGATGAGATGATCTCCAGCCTGCTTTGCAGTGAGTCTTCATGAAACATGGACTGTTGGTTTGGTGATTGTTTTAAAAAATAGTTTCCTGAACACAGCTGAAGTGTTATAAATACATAAGATATCATTGTTTAGATTTAATGGGATTTAAAAACTAGTGAAATTCCTAAAACTGAAAAAGAAATATGATTCAGTAAGCAGTGATATAAATCAAGATCTGCTCTGGTAACCGAGGTGTTTAGTTTCGTCTCTTTCGCTAGTTCTGTGATCTCTAAAATGAGGAAAATGTTCTTATTTTTATACACCAGAAGAATAATATCCAGTAAGCATCTAGCAATGAAAGTGCTGTTTGTGATGCCGGTTAATTCCTTTAGCCAAGTGCTTCCTGTATTTAGCAGGTATTCCTCAGAGACAAGGACATTTCAGGTTGAAATATATTGGTGTTTAAACAGCAGTGAAACATCTAGGTTTTTTCTGCTTTGTAAAATAGTCTTAATTTTGAAACTTAAATAGGATGCAAGTTCTCCTAGGGCTTATGTCATAGGTGTATATTTTTCAGTTACTGCTAATGTTAAATTTTTGTAGCTGGTTTTTATTTCTTTGAAGGGAAATTGCTCAAATGATGCTTTAAAAAGATTTATTTTTGAATTTTTGAAAGCATCAATAAAAACAGGAAATAAAATTATATTCCTGATATTGATAGATATGTATTGATTTTTGGATTGCAGTTCAAGACAGCACTGTTCAAAGGGCACAGATTGAGAATGCAACAAAAACCATCATACAAATACTGTCAGGAGTGGGAGGAGGAGTTCGCTGGAGTTCACAGAGAGTGTCATGAGGAAAAATGCCCTGGTGTTGATTTTTTTCCTTTAAAATATGATGAGCATTTATTGTAGCCCATAAGTAAAAGTGGAGCTTTTCATGGATTAATAGGAGAAACTAAAAGCAAAAGCTGTGGCAAAGTAATTGCATGACAATCATAATTTTCCATAAAAAATATCTGCTGTAAACATTTGTCTTATTTTAAAATACAAACTGAAGCAGGAAAATAGATCACATTCTGTCCTTCCTCAAAAGAATAGTGGATTAAAACATCTGAATTATGCAGATTCAGCACAATAATTGTACAGGGACACTTTAAAACTGCGAGGGTCAAGATGAAGTCTTTCAGAAGAAAAGAAAAAAATTAAAAATCCCCCAGATTAAAGCAACTGTTTAAAAAAAAAAGATTTGTTTTTAGTCACAAAATAGAAATAAAGAGCAAGGAAGAGGGTTAACTGTTGCCTTCTTCCCTCCTGGGAAATACATCAGACAATATGTTTCAAAATAAGAAAACTTTTTCTTCAATTCTATGGCAGCTGATGTCAGAAAACTCTTACGATAGTGCAGTACTGACCTCCTGTGTTTCAGGATATAACAAAATAAGTGTGAGAGAAAATGTTTTGCAGTTATGAAGTAACATATTGATGGCTTTTTGCTGACATGTAGGAAGAAAACAGAACACTGTCTTCTTGTTCAGCATTATAAATACACTCATTTGGGATTTCAGATTTAGCTTGCTGGTATCAGGCAGTATATGGATAGTAATTTTGCTAGGAAACTTCATATTAGTGCTTGAATTTTCCTAAGAATGGGTGAATCTATGGGTTTTGGATCTTCATTTTTTTTTAAAACATTTGCTATCACAATATTACCCCTATTATTATTCCATTTTCTTTATTCTACAGTCTTGGGGGGAGTTGACTCACTGAATAAAAGCCCGAGTTGTGAATTAGACAAGGGAAAATGTAGTCATAAATGAGAATGATGCCGAGAAGATTCTGAACATAGTGTATCTGTTATTTATTTTATATTAATTTTTTTTTGTCTTGCCCTTTGTTCATTTTTATTTTATTTAGTTTCCTATTATTTCTAGTTTTCTATTAATGATCTGCCCTTCATTTTGTTTTCCCCTTACCACACTTTTCAGTCTTTTAACTTTTTCTCTGATCTCTTCTAAAAAGAATTTTGCATGTACTCAAATTTGACATAGTTATCTATCAAACCCACAGCCATTTCATCCCTAAAATTTTGTTCAAAGGTTTATGTTTGCTTTTGTAAAACAAATAAGGAAAGCTTTATGTTGGACTCTTTCTTCTCGGGAAACCCTTGGTTGTGGAAAGTAATTGATTGTTATGTCAAGATGCAGTGGAATCCAGCTTGGGAGGATTGATTATGAGCGTAAAGAAAAAGGCTCCATCTCTGGTGATGGGTTTAGGGGGGGGAAGGGAGATGAAAAAGAAGAAAAAGCAGGAGAGCACAAGAGAAAGAAGAGGCTAAGAAGAAAAAACTTTAAGCTTTTAGACATTGTGAAAATGGGCCGTGAAAGATTGGGGCAAACAGACTTTTTTAGAAGATATTTTATTTTATTGCTAATTATGTGATAATTGTATGCTAATGTGACAGGGGCTGGAGAAATAGCTACAGTGGAGCTAAATCCACCTTGTGTTATTCACTCAGTTGTTCTTAAGAGCCCGTGGCTTAATTTGTATTAAAAACAGTCATAGTATTTCTGGCTTATTGTGGGGGTTTTGAACTCTGCATTGTTAGGTTTTGGGTGGTGAATATAATTTAGAGTTGTAATTAGTTAATGCTGTGAGCAGTGCTTTCTGCCACATGATAAGGGAAGATCAAGCATTGCATGTGCATTTCTGACCTGTACGTTTAGGACATAGAATTGGATAAGTGAATGACAAGGATTGTTATTCTCAGGCATGGTTTTTGCCATGTGTTTATATTGTTTTCAGCAAATTAAAAATAATAAATAGATGGTATTTCTGAACGAGTTGCTAAAAGGTATCCAGGAACAAATTCTGCTCTTGCCTTCTGCTTTCTCCACATTGAGGGTCAGCTAATAATGTGACTGATGGCTCAGCAGGGGTCTGAGAAGCCTTTCTCAACCTCATCGAGAGTTCCTGTGCATGCCAGTATGGATGGAGGTAGCACATCTGGCAGTATTTGCTTTGAAGCAGGAAGCGTGAGTTTGGGATTGTGGCACCGTCTCCATTGCACTGGCTGGCAGAGCAGCTTAAGCACGTGAAAAGCATACACTGCATCCATTCAAAATGTGGTTGAGCATCTGTAGCCATGTATACTCCCTTGAATTCCTGGCAGAAATTCCAGCTGAATCAGCTAGAATTGCACCTGGCACTTCCATCGCACTATGGTAAAAGAAACGGGTTGACCTAAAAGCCAGATTTATGTGTATTTAGTTATGGAACTCTCAATAAAATCAGTGCTAACTTTAAGGGCTGTATATCACTTTGGAGTTGATAATATATACTGTGCTTGGGTAATTCTTGCCTTTTTTTTGAGGGGAAGGAATAGTGTCCTGTTTTGCTTACTGAGTCTTTCTTGATTGTGAGATGCGTATGTAATTACTGGAGTCATGGAATTGCTTTGGTGTGAGCTGAAGGACTCATAAAAAGATTCATGGGAAAGATGCTGTTTCTCTGGGGTCTACTGAAGCTTTTATGACATTTTAAGAAGCAAGATGTGGTGTGGAGTTCACAGAGGATTTGAGGCTGTAGTTGAAAGTAAGTTGGAATTTGTTTGACCTTTTTCCCTGTACATTCTTTTCAGAGCATTAGGTGGCTGAGGTCAAACTGAAATGTGTCACTGGTCAGTGTCTGAATTTAATTAGTAGGCAAGGACTTGGAGAACTCTGAAGTACAAGATACTTGATCCCCATCTTCCTATTTCAAATAAAAACAGAACATGATCTGTTTGTGTTTTCCTTCCACCAGCTGGTACAGTTTCTTGAATCTGTTTGTTTCTAAATGTATGGTTTAAATGTGGGAAATGTTATAGAAAACTGTTGTACTATCAGGCTGGTTGTTCAGCCTGGTTTATGACATCTGCAGTGGTTTATGTGGACAGTCACTGATATATATTACACTTAATGACAGAAATTATGAACAGTTTACCATATTTGCTGAGCTGATTTCCTGACTTCCTAGTCAAAATTGCCAGCTTTATGTTGATTTATAGATAAATCTAAAAAAAAAAAATTAATACATTTTACTCTTAAAGAGACAGAGACTGTTGTGGATGAGTGTGATAAGCTGTTATATAAATATTCACTGACATTTAAAAATAGCAATACTCAGCTAGTTAAGAATGCCTTTCCTAAGCCATTAAAACACAGTAGTAACACTGCATCTTGGTAACAAATATTTTTGTGATAACTCAAACTTTTTTGTTTCTGAAATTCAGCCTGTCTAATTTCTGTACATACTACTCTCAGCACTTAAAATAATGTCAAGCTTGAATAGTTTTGAGAGAATGACATGCCTCTGGTTTGAGAACAGTTTGTAAAGAATTTTTTTACATATAGTCTTTTAATAGTCATCACATCAAGGAGAACAGAAGCAAGAAATTCTAAGATATTAAGTGTGCATAATAGGGAGTTTTTATAAAATAATCCACCTTTGATATGTATCAGTTTTTTCCATGTTACCCAAATAACACTCTATAAATCCTTGCCAAAATACAGTTTAGATAGGGCTTTTAGTTTTAAGTCTTGAAGTATTTAGTAACAGTTATGGCAACACACATCTGTGTCTAATTTTTTCCCTTAAAACTGGAATATCTTTTATATTGACTGTTAAAGAATAATAGAAAAGGGGATGATATTTTCTCAGGAAATTCTCAGTTCTTTTTCTGTGCTGTCTGTGTCATCACCCAGCCACGTATTTTTTGTGGTGTAATTTTTGGGTTTTTTACTCACTTAGCAAAGTGATGGGCAACTGAGAGGAGACAGGGTTATTGATCTTCTGTTGACCCATGTTTCCACATTGTAGTTATTTTTGTCATGATTTGAATAGAGTATATAGGGTATTGAAGCTGTGGTGCTCTAATTAGCACTTTACTGCTTTTGGTAAAAGATACCAGTGCAGAGTCCTCAGTACTAGGTTTGAACTGGAATTCCCATGGATGCTATGGGGATTCAGCTCAGTGGCCACATCTCTGCTTTTCTAGGGTTCCTGAAAACCCTATTTTTTATATTGGGGGTTCTTTCTCACTCTGTGCCTGGTGTGTCTTTAAATGTATGTTCAGCAGGATGCCCCTTATTGGGTTGAACCAATAAAAGATTCAGTTGGCATCTACCCATAATTAATAATTTCAGAAGATAAAGTATTTGTCAGAAATTTAGCTGGCAGGTGGAAATGGGCAAAGCAAGTTTACCACTACACAGCTGTTAAAAATTAGGAGAAGTTAATAAAAAGAAATAATTAAAAATTCAAGATACTTGTCAAGAGTTTTCTCATGGCAGAGTAGTGTTTAATCTTAGTGCACAATATGATTGTGATAACAAGTTTCTGCCCATATACCATGATAAATAGATGCTATTCTTTGATGGAAATGATTACATTGTATGCATTGGCATTTATGGGACCTTGTTGCAGTTTTTTGGAATATTCAATCTTCTCACTGTGTTTTCATCTATTGTTTTCTCTGACAGCTGGAATAAGACCATGAAGTCAAGTGGCAGAGGCCAGGAGGTCTTTGGTTGCTGAACTGCCTTTCTTCTTTAATTTTCAAATTAGATTTGTTTGCTATTGTTATTTTTCTGTTTCTACTTGGTGATTTTTTTCAGTTCTAAAATAATGAAGCAAAAACTTTGTGCCAAAACTCTTCATGCAAAAGTACTATATTAGTAATTTGCAAAAGCAGTGTCATGTAATTGCCTACTGCATGTGAACAAACAAGAGGTTTTACATTGAGGCAAATCAATCTGCAGACAGTTTTCCCTCTCCTTCCATCTGAAAAATTAGCCTTGCATTCACTTCATATTTTAAATAACTGATCTTCATTTTGGTCAATAACCACCATCTTGAAGAAATGACACTTCAGAGATGTCTTAAATTCTTTGCGCTCTTATCACTATCTTTGACAAAAAAGTTCCATGTGAAATTCAACTATGGCTTATTTTAAATTTAATTATAATTGACAGATCATGAAATGTGGGCCTTTGGATTGCTCCTTTGTAGTCACCTACAGTTCTGGCACTGCTGCTGTTTCCCTCCTTCCTCTAGTTTTTTTCTTCTGTCATCAGTTGCCTTCTGTGTAATCTGAACATTTCTGTCTGTTTCTGCAGCTCTTCTACTGTGTGTGTGGAGGACCTGGAGGGGAAGATGATGAGAAACTACTAGGAAACTAGAAAAAATATAATTCTTGTGCAGTATTGCAAGCATTAAATTAACTGCAGTTTAGTTCTAATTCAGGGTGGCTGTGGCTTAATTTTTTTCTTTTAAATGGTTTGCTATGTGTTTCACACTGCTATCCATTTGCTGGATTCCCTTTCCTTGGTGGTAGCTTTTATTTGTCTAATTGTGTATATTTTAAAAGTTAACATTTTCTATTTCTGTCTCATTTGATGCTGGTGCTACTAACAAAGAGAAAACTGAGACCAGATGGTTGCCAAACAGTGAAGCCACCTGGTATTCTTGCAATGCCAAAGATATTTCCCCTCCATTTTTCTTTCAAAAATTACTGAGACAGATCCAGGATTTTTTGAGGGTCCCAAGAATTCTTTCATGCAGCCAGAAAAATATCACAAATCTCTTAAATTTATCCTTGAAATTCTCTTCCCTTCTGTTCTTCTCTTTCGCTGGTGATTCCATCTCCCGCTCTCTTTCCGTGGTACCACTTGGGTCTCCCACTGGAGCTCCACACTGCTGACTCTCACACATGTGGTTTGCAGACCTTGCTCCACTGAGGAGCCTCCAAGGCTGAAGGTGAAGGTCTGCCCCTGACCTTGCTCCATCCCCTCTGCAGCACCAGCACTGCCAGGATGGGACAAGGAGTTCCTGCTGCAAGCAGAATCCAGCAGGGTGAATCTGCCAGGAGTGCTACAGGAGTTTCTCCCACCTCTTGGGTTATTACTAGTGTGTAGCAAACAAATGAAGAGCCACCCTGAAGAGCAGGGCATTTTGGATGTGCAGCCATCCGATTGCCATCTGGTACCTCGTCGATCTGAGCACCAAATCTGAACTGGTGCTGCTATCAGGGGCACGATGGGCTGGGACTGACAGAACCATTGCCTGAGGTTACAGTGTGCACACACAGTGCACAGTTTGTTCAGAGTGGTGGAAGTCAGACTAAGCTAACAAAAAATAATATTTCTCTGGTATGAGATCCCATCCACACTCTGCTCTCCATGCCTGTGTTGTATGCTGATGTGAGCCATGCACGTGGTGACAGACAAGCTGCCTGAATGTGTGCTTCTCACACTCGTCAAAAGTCTGGTACAGACAGTGCCTGTGTCAGTATTGATACCTCTGAGACAAGCATTTAATGCACCATATTGACACAGGTCTGGGTCAGGGAGTGGAGTGTAATTCCTCACTTTACTGCTGCCTGTCCTCCATGTGTTCTTTCTTCCTCTGACTTTGTAGCTGATTTTCTGGACTCTGCTGGTTTGTAGACCCCAAACACTTTGAACAACACTGACATGAACCCCTGGGTGCCGTGGCTCAGTGAATATAGGTGTGTCCATCTGAACACTCTGGTTGAATTCTGGCAGAAAGAATAGCTGCCACTATGTCAGCTCTCAGCAAATACCCAAATTACTGCAGTATTTAATGGCTGTAGTCCTAGAGTGCTTTGCCAGGAACTGTACAAATTCAACACAAAAAAAACTGTATCTGCCTGAAAAGAGCTTAAACTCCATCTGTAAGAATCAGGACAAGGCTGTAAACAGACAAGGAAATGAGAGCAATAATAAGTAACAAATAGCTGTCTCTAATGCTCTGTGTACAATGTACCTTCATCTAGTAATTTCATATAATTCCTTTCCTCTTGCAGTTATTTGACAGTGGTTGTAGCAACAACTTTCTTTTCAGCACCCTCTGTCTTGTGCTGAATATATGATGTCTTTATTTCTTTGCTCACTTTACTTTTATGTTATGTGCCTGTTTCCAGGGTGTTCTGCAGGTGTCAAAAAAGACAGACATCTTTCCTTTGGCGGGTTTTGATCTTCGTTGCTCTACCAGTGTCTGCTTCCCTGCTAACATGGTGTCCCTAGATGGCTGCAAGCCATCATGCAGAGCACACCCCTCCAAACAATAAGTGCAGCTGAAACTGGGTTTTGAGAAGTCCATGTTCCTGCTGGGTACAGACACAGTCCCACTACAACACACAGTGTTCAGTAGTAGTCCTTTCAGGGAAGATACATCCGAGTGGCCTCCCTTGAAAGTTTCCTATGCTCTGGAAAATACTCCTTCATATCTTTCCATCAGGCCAGACTTAAAATGTGCAATTAAGCTTTGTGACAGGAAAATAATGTAAAACCAACATTGTGGTGGAAACAACACCCTTGACGTGCCTGCCCAGACTTAGTCCTGTATGGCCTGTTTAAACAACAAGACATAATGACTCAAATGTGCTTTACACAGGTAGATGTGTGGAGTGACAAGGATGTAGCTTCTCTTGTTTTTTTCATTGTGAAGAGTGTTTTTCCTTGAGCTTCTTTTTGGTATTGTCCTAGAACTAATTTTGCAATATTTACCATTTCTCGAAGTCTATGAATTGTAATTGAGAGGAGGCCTAAAGATCAAACTTACAGCTACTTTTCCCCACAGCAGAAAATACTAAACATTTTCAAGAAAAGAGATAATCACTATTCAAAGTGTGTGAAACTTGTTTTTAATCTCTGTAATTCAAATAAGTGTGTTGGAAAGCACACTGTGCAATTGTCCCAAGTTGTGTTCCTTTCTTATTATGCAAGCACATCAGGGTACTGTAGGCATTGGTTGAAATTCTCTGCAATTAATGAACATTAAATTTAAATGCATCTTTTATTCAGCTTGTTTGATTTGTGCAGGCTGGCTCTGTTACTACTCTCAGAAGCTGGGCTTGCTTTGTGTGGAGTACACCTCCCTGCACAGGTGAATTGGACAGGGCAGGACAAAATTCCTGTAGCACCTTACCTGTAGGATATGATGTTTCCAGAGTTATTAAAAAGGGGATATAGCATGCTGGCTGAATGTAGGCTGACACTTCTTCCTTCTAGATAAAGAAATCTCTAAAAAAATATACAAACCATGTAATATCCAAGAAAATTAGCATATTGGAGTTTTTTTAAATGTAATGTGCTAGTCTATTTCCTTGCATACAAATGTCACATAGAGTTTGTATCACTATTGTCAGATAGTCTCTGTCACTAAACTCCCTCCCCTAAAATAAAAAGATTAGATTGTGCTGGGAGGGGTAAATTCTTTATTGGAGGTGAGAAAGAAAAATAAACAGCATTGGAAGTTATGGAAAAGTTTACAGAATCAGTGTCTGTTTCACAAGTAGAGGACTCTACAGTAGTGATGGCGCTCATCCGTGTAATGTTTTCAAAACATTAAAAGCAATCAGAAGGTAGGGTGTATCGGCTATAAGGACGTCATTTGTCTCTTTTATAAGAGGGAATGACCTCTTTCCTAGTTTTCCCTGGTCAGTAAATAAAAAAACTCCAACCCTAAGCCTATGGCTTGGAACTGAAAAATAGTTGCTTTCATTACACATTTCTAAGGAAGTTCTGAAAAAGCAGCACGGGATAGCATTTAAATAACAAAGACCCTTCTTTAAATTCTCACCTTCTCTCCACTCACTAAGGGCCATTTAACAAAGGGAACAGTTTTTACAGCTGGAGTGATTTGCAACTCTTTCTCTTCCCTCCCTCCCCTACTGCTTGCTCATAATTACTAGCTAACATCTCTGCTAAGAAATGGAAAGTACAGCCTCTATCTGCTCCTTCGGGATGCCTGGTCTTCCTTTTCTTAAGCAGTTGTGTTTTGTTCTGGTTTTTTCCCCATCCCCCTCAACACTTTTCAGTTAATTTCTAGAGTAATTTCTTCAATTTGTGGACCCTTTCTTTTATTTTTCTTTTTATTTTCCTATATAAGCAGGCCCTGCTGCTACACCCCACTTTTTGCTCTGATCCTAGCCCAGCCAACTGTCACTTTTTAGCCTGCAGGGAACCTTCTGGTACTAACATTCCTGCCTTGTTTTTATTAGAAGGGCATCTCTCACAACATATCCCTCACTGTTTGAAGCAGAAGTCATGTGTATTCAGTAGGAATGAATAATGGATGTATTTAAAGGGTAACTTGCCCTTCTCGTTCCTTTGCACATCATAAATAATCACTCTTTTAGTTAGGTTTTACATATTGCTCTACAGGCACAGTTTGAAAAAATCTGGTGATTCAGCTCTCAATTTAAAAACCACTGCTGTATGCAGCTGATAGTTTCTGTGTCTGAAAACTGATCCCACACCAAACTCAGTACTGTGTGTATCTGTGTGCAGCTCTAGAATTCTGAACATTCAGGAAACTGGTCATGAATTTATTTTGAAGTAGCTCACGAGAATACAGCATCACAGGAGATGTACAGACAATATAATGGGGAGTGTTAGAGCTCTGGATCAAATTCATTTTACCTGGCTTTATGTATCACTTCTAAGATATCTTTAGATATCATCTCAAGATATCTAAAGCTATTTTAGGTATTTTTGACTCTTATTTTTACATTTTAAGGTATATTTAGGATGCTTGAAGTATCTTCAGGATGAGCTGAGTTCTCTAAAAATGTCTTTCCAGTCACTGTAAAAGCTAGTAGATTGATGAGATTGTGTGTAGTGGCATCTGCTTTATGTCCAACAAGCCCACAGTTTCTGGCCAGGTACCACCACCCAAAGAATTCCCTAGGGTAATGGTATTAAAGGATAAACTGAATGTAGTTAGAATTCTTTAGTTGAGGCACCCAAAGAAGATCCTAAAATTGAGGGCCTGGCTTGGAGGATGATTTAATTCTTTGATCTCAGTGTAAGGATGTTAAACTGAGAGTCTGAGCAGCAAATGTTTTTGATGGGGGTAGGATGAGGGAGCTGGATGTATTTTTACTGCCCATTTTACTTAGATAACTGACAAATGGAGCGGCCTAATTTCCCTGTTACCGTCAACACCTCAAAACTAGCCCCAAGTTACCATGTTCTCTCTAGAGGAGTTCCACCTTGAGTATGTGGCTAAGATTTTCTCATATATATCTCTTGGGTCCTTTAGTGTTAGGAGCCAAGGATAACCTGTATCTCCTTTCCAGTGAGTTGTGGCAGGGCTGGGGTCCAATTCCTGATGAGCATGGCGAACTCTGGAGTTCCCTGGCCAGGGACTCTGGAGTCATGTGCAGGTATCATCTTTGCAAATGAGGTAGATTTACCAGTGCAAGAATTTTCTAGGAGTAGAGGCAAATGATTTGGAGGTGTTGGAATTGATGTATTCAGGATTTGAGCATCAGCATTTGTTTAAAAAAGACAGAATCAGGTTGCACCTCTGATTTTATTGGTGACCTTTGGCATTTTCTGATCTTGGTTCACGTGGCTATAATTTTGAAATTATATGAGTTGCCTGTCTAACAATTTCACTCTATTTGTTGTTATCATGTTATTTGAGAGGCTGCTGATGTGAATATTAGATTTGCATTTATAGGTGGTTACCTACATACTGAATTGTGCAAGAAATTATTCCCTCAAACACATTCAGCTAATGGACTACTTCAAAAATTAATATTTGCAGGGATTCAATCCTCTTTACAAACATTTGCCGTATGATAGTTTTTGGAATTTTAGTTGGGAGAAAATATTTTCTGTGTCTGTTCCTTCTGCAGCTGAAATTTATTAAGATACTCAGATATATGTGACATTCACGGTTGAAAATGAATGAAAATCTAAACATAGAAGACTGAACTGCCCACTACGTATTTTCTGGTATGAAATGACCTTTGTTATGTGTATGATTTTGCGCTCAACTTCCTTTTCTTCTTGCTTTAAAATGAAGAACAAAATAGAGAATTTAGTCTTGAAAAAATGGGGTTTACAGTCAAATTCTGCCTGGAGTTTAACTAAGACTAATCTCTGGGTGCCAAGCAGTATGTATTAACTAGAAACTGATTATATGGACTTTCATATTTTTTTCCCCTCCAGCATTTGAAAATTAAGCTCCTTCTAAAGCCCTATGCTACCTTCATGGTGCCTTCAATAACTTTGGCTTTATCTTTATTAATGAGTGGAAGAAAGATAACTTGGAAGGCAGACAAAATGTTAAGGATTTCAGAATTTGCTCTCAGTTAAGAGGAAGAGATTGGCAGTCCCTCTTCTCTGGCCTTGATTGTACAGAGGAACTGACTGCATGAGACTTTCATAACCAATATGGCCAAGGGGGCGCAAGTCATGTGCAATGTGCACGCATTTTACAACCAGGGTTGCACTGCAGGCTCCCATTTGATACATCAGTTTTCAAGAAACGAGCCATAAGTTGCACAACAAGCAGTTGTAAGGAGGTTCTGTGAGAGCACCTAAAGTCAAATGATCTGTAATGACCTGTTAACTCTGTGGAATAAAAGATGGTGTGTCTTTACCATGGAAATAAACAAGAGGAGCTGTAGCTGAATGAGACAAGAGGATATTTACTAATGTGAGTGGTATGTAAGGTGCCAGCTACATGGTGTCTGAGTGACAGAGAGATCTCAAGCTTGCTAAACTGTTACCAGATGCCAGAGGGTATAATTGCACTGTGTCCTGTTATTTTCTGTGACTCCTGTGTGCCTGCACATCTGTATTGCTCAAATCTAGATTTTTCAGTTCCTTTTCCTCTGCACTTTGTTCTGGGCTGCATTCTGATGGCTCTCAGTTGGACTCATTTCAGCTTCTTTCTTCTGCTACAGCAGCGAACATTCCCTGATTTTTTTGGCAGTTTGTTAAAGTTTTACAGGTTCTTTTTTTTTTCACTTGTCATGTGCTAGTTTATGCTGCCCATTAGTGTTTATTTTGGTTACCTTTTCTAGCATATGACTACAACTTGTGCCCTTGGTCTGTATTACAATTTTCTGAGGTCAGTCTTCGTTACATCTCTTCTGTGGTTAATCTTCTTTACATGCCATGCTGTTTCTTTTAGTTCAGTTTTTGGCTTGATTTTTTGTGTGAGTATTCTGTACTTGGATGAATATGACCATCGTGTTGTTTGGAATATTTATTAAGTAGGTTTTATGAGATTTTATTTGGCAGGGCTTTTCAGGGAAGGGGCTGTTTGCTGCTTCATTTTTAATCCCCCAGAATAGCTGTAGCTGCCTGTCTTTTGTGTGGATGTGCATTTGTGTGTTAATATCTTTCTGGTACCCGGTGGCCAGATGCCTCTGAGCTCTGCTAGTACTGTGAGCCAACTCTGTGCTGCATGACCATGGTTTGCATGGCGCTGAGCCTGAGCTAACACATCCTGCCTCTCAGCAGGACTTGCTAGCTCAGTCTTGGTGCCTTAGACAACCAGCAGCTACACATTTTCTGTCTGCTGTGGAGTGTAGGCATATAGCAGCTCACATACTCATGATTTACTGCATACTTCCTTTAGAGTACACAGCTCATGAGTTTATAGCTGTCCTGGTGGTTGCCTGGCCATTCTCTTTCCCAATGATGAAAACAGCAAGACAGGGGCTATATGTTTAGTTCAGACCCTGGAGATAAAAGCAATATTCCAGGATTTAACAAATCTATACATGAGACATTAAAATGTGTTTCCTTCCCACCCCCCTGCTATGTTGGATAATTATCATTCTGTTTGGAGGAGTTTGCTGTCAGTGGTTTCATTTTGAGAGTATTAAAATTTGTGGTAATTTATCAGGCTACATTTGGATTTTATATATATATATATAATATTAATTTTCTGCCTGGAGATGAGATGTGATAAAGTCAGATCTCTTTCTGTTGTGGTATAGTAAGAAATCCTTCACCTCCCCAGACTTCTGTTCCTTGGAGATAAAGTAGTTCAAACACATCATCTACCAAGTGATAGGGAGTGGACAGAAGATCTGATGCTCCGTCATGCAGGTTGCAACCTCATATCTCCTCAGCTGCAGTTCTGCAAAGAATTTGTTTAGTGCTTCTAAAATGTGGATGTAAAGTTTGTTGCACAAGTTAAAGGGATGATAATCAGTGGTGGACATGGGGGAAAATCAGCTTGTTTTGAGACTGGCCCATTTTTTGTGTCATCTTCTCTGTGTGTGCAGCCTTTGGAAAACATTAGTATTACATTTCAATAGAGAAGGGTAGAATCTCACTGGCTTCCATTTTACCCCACAGCAAAACAAGGTGCAAGGCACTTTAGAGCATACTTAGTAGTATAAAAATAATTTCTTGGACAGAAGCACCTATGTAGTTTTAGAGGAAGTGATTTCTGATGGAGTGGAGCCTAGTCTACTTGCTTGGATGTAAGCCTGTTGAAACAGTATCAGATTGCACTCTCTTCTGTCATCATTTTACTTGGATCTCAGCTACTGTTCACATGCTGTTGTCATATATCCAAATGGAGGACTCCCATCTTTTTCTCATTCTGAAATTTTTGATCTCTCACTGCCTCCAATTTCCTGTCCCTGCACATCCTGGGGTATGGAACGCTTTTGCCCATGCGTTTTCTCTGAGCCACTTGCATCATCCTCAGTATAAAGAGACCACATTGTAGAGACATTCTCTCCAGAGCTACTATTTATATATTTTAATTTGCCCCCATCCAACATTTTTACTGTTCTGACGTGGATTCCAAGATTTTTGTTATTTAGCAGTAGTTCCCTGCTAAAACTGCTGAGATCTTCAGGAAATTACTTTGCAGAGATTTGCAGATGGTTGGAGACTTGCTGAGGCTGTACTTCACAGGGTGGCACAGACTTGCCCAATGTTTGAATGAGGTATGTAGAAAGACAGAATATTTAATGATAGAGATGGCACTTGAAATTTTTACTCCATATAACTGCAAAGGCTTTTTATTGTGTTCAAGTATTGATACTTTCAGTTTCACATTTTTTTTGAATGAGCAACTTCCTTCTCTCAGAAAGTTTCAACTATTATGATGAATGCTTCAGTTATGAATTGTGAAAATGGCTTTTTTTCTCTTTAATAAAAAGGAAAAAAACATCTAAAATATGACTTTGTGCACTCTAAAGACCATTTGAAAAAATTGCAAACTTCAGTCTTTGGGAATTTTTATTTTTCTTTTGTGGTGAATTCTGTAACCCTGCAGTCCCCTGTTACAGCAAAACTCGTTTGTCTGTGGCCTTTTAGGAGTCCATGGCTCCTTGAATTCCCTAAGGAATGCCCAACCTAGAGCTTCCAGTTCATATAAAAATTTTCAGAACAAATTTTTGGTCTACTCTATATGCCATTCTCAATTCCTGTATTCCTGTTTAGATTTACTGTGGATAGTAGTTCTAATTGAGTGACAGTGGAGAGACCATGTTTCACTGCCATTAGGAGAAGAAATGCTTCAGCTCATTGGGTACCATTGTTGGGTACAGTGGGACTTAAATGGGACTTAAATGTGCCTCTAATATGAGCAGAAAATTAATGAGATGTAGAGCTGTGGGCAGTATTAGAAGACGAATGACACCACAAAAAATGAAACCTGGCTTTTTCAGATAGGACACTGTCTGGGATCCTCCCTAAGAAGGATTAGTCAACTAAAAAAAAGTCTTAATGAATTTAGTCTAGAATTGTTCTTTACATTTGATTTACCTGTAAACATTTTTTTAGTCATATTCATAAAAACCTAATTTACTGAGTAAATTTTGTCTCTGTCTTGCCATTAATTTTGTAAGAAGTAAGATAAATTGAGGCAAAATCACCAGTCTATGTGGTTTATGGAAGAAGCAGAGCCAAACAATGGCATCTTTGCCAAGATGTGCCTCTAGGACCTGTACTGTGGGAGAGGATTTCTTGCCAGTCTGTAAAAACCAGTGTATTAGCAGATGGTGACCTTTGGGAAGTAGTTGTGTGTGCTGGGCACAGAAGGAGCAGATGGCTCTGGGCAAGCCTCAAACACAGCATACTGAAACAAATTCATAAATATTCAGGGTGTGGTAAAGACTATAGGTTTATGAAGGTTCCTCTCAGGGCAAATGTGGGTGTGAGGGGTCCCATCCTCTCATTCTACCTGCTTAGTCCTTCCTTGCTGGATGTGAGACATGATGATGTCACAATCTGTGGAGCTATGCAGTGTCTCAGATCAGGAAGGAGACTGAATTTCACAACTGCCCAGTCTGTGTGGGAAAGTGAAGAAGGGAATGTACAGGAAACTAGCTTTAATATTGCCATAACTCTTGGGGAATTAATATTTACTCTGTAGTGGCTGAGTATCTTTTTGAGGTGGAGATGGAATTAATAGTGTTTCTGAGGTCAGCATTATTCACAGCTCTCCAGTGATGAGAAGAGCATGATAATCCACCATGTTGAATTCTTTCTCTGATATTTTTTCTTTGGTGTTTTTGCACTCTCATGGTGTTTGTTCAACTGATATGTGCTTTTGGTATTGTGAATGAGGCTGAACTATGGGTAGGTGCCAAAATCCCCAAGAGTACAATCAATCTTTTATGCTCCATTTATATTTTCAGAGTATTTTTCCCAGGAAAAAATTAATCTTGTTATCCTAATAGGTGGCTTTTCTGTCAAGTGCCAAGTGTACCTGCAAAAAAATATGAGCAGCATTTTCTCCAGCATAATATTTTATGTAGAGTGTAAGATGGACTCCCTGTCCCTCAGAGTAAGATGGATGCTCTGGTCATGCTTCATGTCCCACTTCATGGTGATTTCATGAGTGGATTTACACATTCCTCTCTTTGGGTCTCTCAAAGATCTCTTGCTAATGTCACAAATCTGAGAAGTTTGATTTGTGGAAGATCTGTTGGATCACTTAGTCCTTTCACTGTGGGTCTGTGCAGAATTACTTCTCGTGAAGTATTTTCACTTAAAACTTTTTAATTTATGGTGATTTATTACAGTTTAATTTCTAATGTTTATGCCACACATTGTCTTTCAGAAGATCAGTTTTTCAGAGCACCATTGAGGGTGCTCTGCATCTGTGAGACTGCATTTTGGATCCATTGAGAAACATTATGATCTGGGATTTTGGTTAGGAGTTACTAAAAATCATCTTTGTAGGAAATGACTGCATTTATGATTCAGCCATTAGGGATTACACACTTCCATTTCAAAACTAAATTTTGAGGGTTTCAGTCTGTGATGGGTTGACCTTGGCTGGCTGCCAGGTGCCCACCAAGCTGCTCTCTCACTCTCTCTCCTAAGTGGGACAGAAGGAGAAAATACGAAAAAAACCCCAACCCCTTATGAGTCAAGGTTTTTGGGATAAATGCAGAGACTGCCCACAGAAACAAAGCAAAATAGAGACTAATTCTCTACTTGGCATCAGCAGGCAATGTCCAGCCACTTTTTGGAAGTAGGGCTTTGGTACACAGTGGTTGCTTCAGAAGGCTGCCTTAGTCACTCATGTCCCCTCTCCCCTTTTCCTTCTGTTGAGCATGGTGATTTAAGATGTGGAGTATCCCTTTGGTCAGTTTGGGTCAGTCCTGGCTGTGTCACCTCCTGACCCCTCACTCACCCCCAGCCTACAGAGGTGATGTTGGGGATGATGCTGTGCAAGCACAGCTCAGCAATAGCCAAAACAGCGGTGTGTTATCAGCACTCTTCTGGGTACAAATACAAAGCACAGCACTGTAATGGCTGTTATGGAGAAAGTTAACTCCATCCCAGACAGCCCTGGGTGTACAGTTAAATAATTTGTTCTAGTGATGTTTACAGCTCTTATACAGAATATTCTTTTCAGTTCTAAATGACTGATGACATCTTTATTATTTAACATTTTCTGGAAACTGAGGTAATTTTTCTTTAGAACGTACACTAACTAGAGTTTTAGTGGGCCACATTTCACAGAGCTTTGTTCTTCGTGAAACATTACATTACTCTGTGATTTTTATAACTCAAACCTACATTTTGAAGTTAGGTAGCAAAATCCAATAATGCATATATTAACTCTGCTAATATTTTAAATAATTTACTTTTTTAATGGTTTCAAAGTAGCTGCTCTGGGAACTGCAGTTAACCTTATTCCTGCAAAGTGATTTATTAATAGACAGTAGGAGCCCTTTTTATCTGACTGAGGGATTAAAAATATTAAGTTAAAACTATCTAGTTCCCTCCCTCTCCTCTTGTGTTCCTTTGTAAGATGAATAAGGGTCATTTGAAGTTAATGGCTAGTACATTTGGAACTAATAACAGGAAATGCTCTTTCTAACAATAGGTAATCTCTTTTAGGCAGGGCCGAACTCATTTCTAAGATGCATTCGTTTGTTCATAATTCTGGTAAACTTCAAGCAGTAAGGATGAACATTTCCATGTCCACTGCCTGCTTCAGGACAAATTTGAAATTTTTGTGCAAAATACTCAGCAGTATTGCTGAGTATTTTTTGATACTGTTGAGCTGTTTGAGCTGTTGAGCTGTTTTACTGTTTGTTGAGCTGTTGAACAGCTCAGTTGTCTTAGTATTTAGGGCTAAGGAGTTGAAGCTTGCTGAGATGAAAGAGGCTTTTATGCTAGTCATGTGTCCTTGGCCATGGAAGTCTGTCCAATGTGGATAAAGTTTAGTATGACTTCAAATATAGAAAGTTCAGAGATACTCCTAAGACCTCTTTCTTGGCACCAGACAGACCTGGAGTAGCATGTCCACCCAGTGTGTTTAAGGAAGCCTGAGAGTCAGTCAGTGTGAAAATGGAGAGCCATTTGATAGAAGGGAGATAATAGGCAATGAATATTGGAGTGCCTTGGGTAAAGGGATTTAACAAGAAGCTGTGAAGAGATGGACTAGACTAGTTTAGAAACTCAATATGAGACAAAGTGATACCTGAAATATGGTGATCAAATGGAAGTTGTAGAGGGCTTGAACCTGGGGGAGATGAACATCAAGGCATGGGCCAATCAACCTGTGGTTTGCTCAAAAGCCCGAGTGGAAGGGTCTGTTTCATTTGTCCTAGGGTGGCATGAAAATATTATACTTTTCTTAAATCTATAGCCAGCTCCAAATCTGGAACACAGGAAAAATGGTAGTTTGTTAATGTGGTCATTTACTGCTGTGTCTCGAGGAATTGTTTGATGGGCTTATATGTGAACTATATTAAAGAAAAAGCAAAAGCTATTAGCATACTGATTGAAGTTTAGGATGGGGAGGACAAACTATATTCTATAGCCTTGTCAAACTCAACTCCTTGATTTAGAGGTATTTCTTTTCTGTGAATCACCATTGTAACATTATGTGCTTGCTTGTGAAATAAGCCTAAGCCAACCTTGAATTTGGTGCATGCACTGGGTGTTTTCTGGTTATGAGCTGTATGAAGGAGAATCCTGCTTTGTCTGTGCTGCTGCTCTCACAGGTGTTGCAGAATCTGGATGTGTGTAGTGAGTAAAGCAGGGGGTATAGGAAGTAAAAGGAAGTTGTTATGGGTGAGGTAGCTGAATCCATCCGTGGAGACATGGGTCCTGACTCTGTCATTGATGCAGAGTTTTGTATGTTGCTCAACAGTGGCTTAAGGTTTTGAAGATTTCATCTTGTTTCTTTATGTTGAAATTGGGTACCCCAAGACTGATTTGCAGAAGTACTGGGTATTTGTAGGGGTGACCCAAGCCTATAATTTGAACATATTCAGCTGTTACGGATTGGAGAGTGAACACCCTGAGACCCCTGTATGATTTTGGAAATTAAGCTTATTTTACCTCAGTTTGCAGGTTGTCCTAGTAGTATGAATATTGCCATTCCCACTTTCCAGGGTGCATTATGCAGACTGATTAATAGCTGTGATGAGAGCTATATAAAAGCTTCTGAGGAAACTAATATTCCTACCTTGATGGTAGGATTTGAGTAATCTGGTCTGAAAAAAGGACACAACCACATATGAAACCATCTCTGCTGTGTACACAGTAAAGCAGAGGCCTTGTCAAGAATAATATATGAATACCCAATTAAAGACGATATCCAAATGCATATGTGCAAGAGGGACATATTAAGCTTGTACAGGCAGCCATTCCATACCTTACAAAGGTTTGACTTCATGACATTCTAAATACTCTTTTCATGCAGTATTTTTTTAATGTGTAATTTATGTTTCAGCCAGGAAAGAGACTGGTAGAATAATCACGAATAGAAGATGAAATGTGAAGTTGTGTATTAGAAGACCTCCAGAATTAGTTATGGTATTTTTCTTTGTGTAAGAGTAGGTGCTATAGTTCTGTGGTAACTGTTTTGAAAATGATATTTCCACAGTTGCAGTATTCATAGAGGTGAGCCCATGGCACCCCTGGAGGAGGCAGTTGCTTGGGCACTGGGAAATTTTGCCCAGTTGCTGCCTCTCTCTGTTAGTGGATAAAGGCAGGCTTCTCCTTTAAAGGCTGAAAGCTTTTCACAAGTGCTTTATTTACACTAAAAAAAAATTGCTAAATTGCTAGGGGCACATTGTGGAAAATGAAAACAACCCTGTTCTTCTGTATTTTCTATTCTGTAGGTAAAATACAAAAGAGACTTTGAAGAAAGCAAAGGAAGAGGGTTCAGTATTGTGACCGATACGCCCGAGTTACAAAGACTGAAAAGGACTCAGGAACAAATCAGTAATGTATGTGACTGCAACCTAAAGTGATTGTAGATGGAGAAATAGTGTGTCTAAGAAAAGGTGTGTTTGTTGGTGTTTTTGAAGTCTGTGCGAGTGAAAAATCTGAGTTTGGTGATTGATTTGTGTATGCCAGATTTTGAAATGTGTGTAAATGTATGCCACGGACTTGTACAGCACATTGGCAACGTGTGTTCACCTCTCCAGCTTTCTGCTAGTATGCTCAAAGCATTTTCTTCATTAAAATGATTTGACACTTTTTGCTCTTTTAATAGATTTGTCATCAAGTAAGAATACTTTTTGGAACTTTTTATTTGCTTTTTATTTATATAAAGTATATGGATTATGTAAATTAAAAGGTTTTGTCCCTTATTTTAGCAGGGGCTGTCAAAATTAGCATAACAAGCAAGATAGAATTTTCTAGAAGCAGATAAGAAAAGACATGCAAGACAATGCTCTATAAGATGACAAAGAAATAGCAAATAGCAAAACCTAACATATTTCATTAGCTTACAGGAATGGGATTTTTAAAAATGGGACTTTTCCTGAGTTATGTTTTTGCTAAGAAAGTTATTTATTTCTACTGCACTCTCTTGTAGCATGTTTAACTCACTGCGTGATGGAATATTGAGTGATACGTAGTGCAAGTTCTGATATGTATAAAATAGGTAAGAACTAGTGTGAACTAGAAAAGATGCAGAATCAATACTATTCACTTGTCTTGGCTTCCCTTCTGATCATTCTTCTGCTGCAAGAACTTGTCCCTGTGGAGTATTTTGTGAAGATGTTTTTGAATCATTCTCTGTATTAAAATAACAGCAAGGTATCAGAGACACCCAGTGTAAGTATGATCAGAAGAAAATAATGGGATTTATTTACTTGAATGAAAAAGCCTTTTTTTTCAGGTTGGGATATTATTGAAGAAAAAAGTCACTGAAAAATACTAGTTTTTCACAGCAATGGAGGTTTAACGTTCTTGCCAAAGCATTCACAAGTTAAGATTTTGATGTCCAGAGCTGGTCTTTGAGATGAAAAATTTGGGCTCATTTCCTGGAGCCTTGGCCAATGGAGACGACAGTTAATTTAAGAGTTGTGCAACTGCTCCCGTATGCAGACAAGATGAGAACAAAAGCTCATCTCTTATGTTCATACTGGGGCTAACTGAAATTACTGGCTTGTAAGAGAGAAAAATGTATTCTTCAGAGTGGCGAAAAGCACGGCCATTAAGACTTCCATTTGGGATCTGGGAAACTTCAGTGACTCCCTGGTTTTAATCAGCTGCATTTTTTCATTCAGACCAGGAACTTAAATTGGGTCCTCTCACGACCTACATAGCTTCCTCAAGCAAGAGTGATTCCTTTGTGTGGGGTAGCTCTGGAACGCATCAAGATGAAACGAGCAATGCTCTGGTGAATACTTAATCCCTCGCACGGGTCTGCTCTCGGAGGAGAGATTGAGAGAAGTGCCCTGCAGCAGGACTGTTGTGCTCAGTTTGGGATATTGGCCTGCCAAGAAATTTATTCAGACCTCCCAAGCCCAGTACCCTCAACAACAGACTACGGAATAATATGACACAGCTCACTTCCATGCTCTTATCTCTCTCTTGTTCAAAGCACATTGGGTTTCTGTTGTGAGAAAAGGAGATGATAAAAACAAGCAAGTAATTTTGTGACATGGGAAAGAGCTTTCTTCCCATCTCTACTTTTGGGTGGATCAAGGGAGTTTCTGTCCTAGTGGAAGATCTTGTTCCATGATTTATGATACTATCTGGTTCCTGAACCAAAGATACTTACCTGGCTTTTCAGATCCAGAAATAGCCTTTTAAAATGGGAAAAGTGATTTTATTTCAGGTTTTTCCCCTTGGTAATTGCATGCATGACTACTTTTCATTTCTAACCACCCAATTCTTAACAATATAGATTTGATCTATCTAGTCTTGACAATAGATACTTGTTTTCTTTGTGTATGCAGCTGACAGAGATTCCAAGTCAGGGACCCTGTTAGAAATAATTAGTCTTGAAGGGTTAAATGGAATTTTAAAATGTGCATGATAAAAGAAGTTGCATTTCATTTCTGTTTACACTGAAATAATTAATTTATAGCATTATATCCTAGAAAGATAATTCTGCATAGGCCACAACTTCAATTTAATTAAAAAGCTCCTGTACTATTGAAATGCCTTGCTACACAGAGTAGTTTCTATATTTGTCAGATAAGCAGTACACAGCATGGACTAAGGATCTAATTAAGGTTTCAAGACACTGAAAGGTAAGAACTTACAATAATTCTAAAATAATTTTAATTTTCATATACAGAAAAATGGAAGAATACTAATATATCTATTTAATTTTCAGTTTAGTTTTGATTTCACCTTGAAACTTCTCAAAGAGCCTATTTGAATCAAAATTGTAACTACTTCATTGAAGGGGTAAGTGAGAACAGTTAATTGTGTAGATATCCTTGATGAAAATAAATAGCAAAATAAATTTTATAGTAATAAATGTTTAGTAGCATAAATATTTTTAAAATATTGTCTTTTTTGTCCTGATATGAAGTTTGGTAGCATATGGATATTAGCACAGCACTCGTGACTTTTTAAAGAACCTCTTCTGCTATGAATATAAACCTTGTGAGGAAAAAAAATCAGGGGTGGAAGGAGAGTGGGTAGATAAAGGGGGTTGAATTTTGGTTGTTATTTTGCCACTAGCAATCCAACCTCTGAAGATTTAGACCAAACTTGTGGTCTTTATTTTTATTTTTATTTTTATTTTTATTTTTATTTTTATTTTTATTTTTATTTTTATTTTTATTTTTATTTTTATTTTTATTTTTATTTTTATTTTTATTTGTATGTATGTTATGGCTCTTATGGAGGTATCAGGACCAGAATGCAGGTTCTTAGACAAGAATGAAATTTAATCTCATGATTTTTTTGCGTTAAGAACCTAATTCTGCAGATATACAACATATATTGACATTGAATATGTGGTGTTGTGTGAATACACAAAAAAATATGTGCTGTTCACACAGAACAGAGAACTGTGTACATTTTTTCAAAGGAACTTGTAGTGGTTTTTTGTCCATTTTGAACTTTGAGAAGGTTTTCAGAATGAATGCAAATATTCTGAAAATTAAAAAAAACCCAACCCCACGTCTTTTTATAGGTGATTTTGCAGTTAAGGCTAGCTGCAAACTGGTTTTGCAAAGAAAAGGTTAAGGTGGCAAAAGGAACAGAATAAATAAAGATGATGGCAAAAACTATTGGTCTATCATGACACAGGGCTAAATGAGGGAGTAGAAACTCAATATAGTAATATTTTTGCTGGGGAAATGGAACACTTTCAGCAGTCTGCAGCAATGAGCTGCAGCTTACTGCCACTGCACTTTTATGTCTAGATATATGACTTGAAGCGCGTTTTATCCTATGTGAAATAAGTTGCTCTTTCTTAAATATGTTTCTGGTAAATGTCTGCAAAGTATAAAAGAAAACAGGTGTCCATACAAATTGATGGAGTGAGAAGCTTTCATTAAGATAAAGGCCAGTGCTTGGATAGAAGAGGTTGCTGAGTTGGTTGTATGGCTGGAAGGATGCATGGAAGCTTTCACAGTGCTTGTGCTCACTGCATTAAGAGCCCATGTAAAAGCATTCCTCACTTTTGCCTTAAAGCTGTTAGGAACTTGAATCACATAAGAGCAAGAAGCACCACACGTTTGTGCCTTTCTCTTGGAGACACAACACAATGAAGTAATGCAGTTCATCTCTTTGCACGTGACTCATTTTCCAGTAGGTTTGGGTTGCATCTGAAGTGCAAATGGTACCTTAATGCAAAGAAGAAAAATAAGAAAACAGATTAAGTCTGCTTTAAAAAACACTTTTCCAAGGTATCCTATTTTGATGAAGAACTTAGGAAGGACAGTAGAGTTAATGAAGGGAAGGTCACTCAATTATGAATCACCCCTCTATGAGATAAGGGAGTGGCTTCCCAAGTATCAGGAGCTGAACTCCTCGCTGAAGTTAGTGAAGCTTTTATTGGATGTAGAGAGTGCATGAAACATCTTAGAGCATTCTTGAAAGTGTTGCATGTGGGTTCTAATGAGAAAAATCTGTGTATTAATTTTCTTTAAATGTCTTTAATGAAATATGGTACATGGTGTGGGGCCTTTAATTATCAAAGGTTGCATTATATCTCCAGTTGAATTTATACAGCTTCAGGGGATGCAGAGGAGGACAGGAGTTCCCCTATAATTTGAATCAACTGAACACCTGCTGTCTGGACAAAGACACAAATGATAAGGAATTGGGCACTACCTCAGATGTGATAAAAATACATCTTCAGTAGCAACTAAAGGAGGACACAAACCACATTGCTACTGTAGTTTTGCACATCTGCATGTCTCAAATTAGAAACTGTCCCTAACAGACACTGCTCCTTATTTGGAAGCTATTGGCAGAGTTGTTCAGTCTGTTTACTTGCTCAAACATAAAATGATCTCTTAAATTGCCAAAACAGATTGTAGAGAAAATTGGCAGGAGAAGATGTTAACAACGTGGCCCAGAGCTCCACTTGTAGGATTCACAGCACAAAGCCTGCAGATACTTGTCTCTAAGGGCTTTTTTCCCTCCACTGAATTCAAATGAAGAAGAATAGGGAACAAGAAAAATTAACAGCAGCATCAATTTCTGCATTTCACAAGACCAACCCTGGCACATCGATGAAGAGACTGGGTAAGTGTTTTACATCACATGCAAAAAGAGCTTATGCTGTTCTAGGCAACGCTGGGGTTTTACTGCTTCTGAAGTAATTAATACTTTATTCCTAAGCCCTTCTATTCCTAAACATGACTTTTATCTTGCTGTTGTTTCATTGGGAAAATAAGCATTTATTTATGTATGACAATTGTGTTGACTAACATGGATGGAATAGCCCTTGTTGAGCAGTGCCCTAGTGCTGTGTGTCTGTGGCAGGTGTGGTCATCCAGGTGCACCCTGGTACAGATCTCCTTCTGCTGCCCTTGGTACCTCTGACAGTTTAACACCAACTGTGACTCCAAGAGGTATTCATTACTTGGTATGCTGTAGGCTTAATTCCACAAAGCTGCACTTCAACTATCTGCATCTAACTCCTGTGATTAATCTGTCAGTTGACTTCAACAGCATTTTTTCCATCTGGAAACAAGAAGGTTGAATGTGTCCTTCCTATTGCTAATGTGAGTGTATCTCTGCTAGAAGGTGGAGCTCCTGCTGTGCTCCTGTGCAGTGAACATACATGCACAGAGTCACATTCAGCCTTGTTTCTGTGGATTGATCCTCTAGGCTCGTTTTGTGTAGATACATAGAAATGGAAATTCTGAGAAGCCTCAGGTCCTTTGACTTTCTAATAGTTCTGTGTTGAAGTTTGGCTTCTGATTTTCAGAAATCATTCTGCCTTTAAATGTGAAGTCCTAATAAGTGCTTTAGAAATGACTTAGTAAAATAATTACATTAATTTTCAATGACCATGAGTAGTGTTTGCAGATTTTTACATAGGTTTTATATTTTGCAAGCTTTCAGAAATTTTTTAAATGACCAAACATTTAACATTCTTAACATCCTTAAGAAATGATTAATCTAAGGAAATGTAAGTAATATTTTAGTTAGAACTCATGCTAAATGAGAAAATAGAAAGCTTTGAGAATTCATTTGAAACCTCAAATATTCTCAAGTATTCTACTTAAAAATGAAAAATCTTTCTTTACTGATCATTTTCAAAATATGCAAAATTAGAGACACTGTTAAATTAGTTTCTATGTATATGAATCCTTTACCTACACTTTCAGGAAAAAATCTGAAGATATTTAATGGCGTGCTGCTTCATCACTCCTTTTTGCTGTGATCGCTGTGTAGGACAATAGTCACCAAGTATTCAGCTGTCCAATATTTTCTTTCATTTACTGTTTATTTACTAGATCTTTTGATACTCCACAAACCATAAAATGTTGTAAAAGCAACCTGTAACTTGTGGAGGTTTCATCAAAGCTTCTTTCTCACTTCTTTAACTGTATTCATTTACATTGTTTTCAGAGTTGTCCAAGAAATCAGGAGGTACTGGAATCCTCCAGTATTGAGGATATGAATATGTGGTCCTTATTTAAATAAATGAAGAACTAAAGCAGACGTTATTCATGCTAATACAGTAAGTAGCACCTAGAGTAAACCATTATCTTCTGTGTAGCCTTCTATTAGAAGTAGAGGGAGGCACAGCATTTGCTAGGAAATTTTACAGTTGTTTGTTGGGGAGGAAAAGATTACTGGGAATCCAGAGGAGTGTGTTCGTGATTCATGTGGGATGCCACCAACTTCTATTCCCATAACTTTTTCAGATTCTCTTTTCTGGTCTCTCTTTCTCAATGCTTATGATTTACATAACAATAATTCCCAACATGTGGGATGAAACAGTATTTTTAGACTCCAGAATGCTGACTTGAAGGATACTTTTTGGAATGTCAGATAGTCATTACAGTAATTCTGTGTGAAACTGTCAGTACAGGTGGAACTGAATAATTTAGATGGCTTAAACGGTGGTTAAGTTTCTGCTGAGCAGGTGCATGTTCAGTTTTCAGCAATGTGTAAACTGTATTCCATAGTAAAACAGATGTCCCTAATGAGGTGAAATTCCTTACCTGATCAGTGATGTTGTTGTAAAGCTGCTGCTTTTGTAACATAGGTGGAAAGGAGCATAACTCTTCTCTAGAAACAGCAGAAGCATTTTGACTTTGAGAAGCTGGAAAAAAAAAACCTTGCCCAAGGCATAACTGCATTTGGAAAAATCATTAGCATTAGAAATAAGGATTTATAATGGTATTAGTGGGCTGTTTATTATATGTCATACTGCCCACAATAGCATTCCATGTGCAAATTCAGATAGGTCTTTGGGTAAGTCCAATGAAACATTATCTGCAAATCTATACTGAGGTTCTGGGAAGCTACTGATGTGTGAAAGAAACACATGAACAAATTGTGTAAAATGGAAGTTCCTTTCTGTTGCACACAAGTCTATTTGGACTTGAATGGCATGTCACCTTGGGACAATTTCTGCCTGGGGAAAAAAGTTCCCTTTCAGCATCCCCACTGTGAGGATGGTAAGCAACCTCGAATGAAGCTTCTCAAATGTGAATCCACAGAGATGCAGAGGGAAATATTTTAGGTTAAGTAGATCTCTGATAGTCAAAGCAAGCAGATGTGACGCCTACATATCTGCTTCTTAAATGATCTTATTCCATCTGTCTTTATTCTATAGGGTTGCTTAAAAAAAAATCTTTTTTATCTCTTTTTTTAAGCAAGTATAATTTGATACTTATTATTGTTTATTATGTTTTTCTAGTGTTTCATAAGTGTATTTTGTAAGTTTACAGAGGAAATTATTGTAGCTATTGCCTTTTTTTTGTATTAGAGCTTTCATATGAAATCATTTGATTGCAGAAGTATGTAGCCTCAAAGTTTCAAAAAGTTTTCCCTGAAGTTCCACAGGGAGTAGGATAGTCTTTCTGATTCTAATTTAAATAAATAAATTTGACACGATGACTGTAACCTTGCTCACTGTATTGACAAAATAAAATGAGTTGTGTGCTGGAAATAAAGCAAGCAGTCCAGAAAAATCCCCAAAGGCATGGATTTACTGCATATGTAAGTGGGTCAAGTCATGCATGAGAAATGAATGCTAACTGTAAATCGGCTGCAAAACTCTAGACTTTAAGTAGAATTGAATCAAGTGATAACCTAAATATTTTGATAGGCATGTCCTATCATGCTCCTCTTTTGAAAACAGAAAGAAAGCTCAGTGTTGCAGAGAAATAATTAAATCATGTATTTGTGTAACCTAGAACAGTGTCATTGCACTCCAGAATCAAAGACATTTCATTCATTTATGTTGCCAGCACTGGTAAATTTTTAAGTTGAACCTGTATTTGGTTAAACCTATATTTTCATGAATGGGTTGCTTTATGTGATATACACTTCAGTATATACAATTAGATAAGACTGCTCTATTCCTTGATAAGCAAAATATTCAATCAAGCCTGGAAAAATACTTCTTGGGCTTTTCTTGGGTAAAACAATAATAAAATAGAATCATCTAGTTAGAAGATACAAAAGAAAAAGATAGAAATTTCTGTCTTACTGGTCTAATTTTCTATTTGTGATAACATGCATATTGCAAGGCTTCTATGAAAGGCAACAGTAATTAAAAAAAAAACCTACTACATAATCTTCAAATGTGTAACATAACATTTCATGGACTTCATTTTTAATCCACACTAATTGCCAGCTTGTTGACAGATGTATGTGTTACAGATACATATTGCCCTAAAGGTTTACTTCTGTACTTATTTATAACTCTGAAAATCCTGTTTGAAGGTTAAAACAGCTATGTAAATGTGAGGAATAAATTGTCAGGTATGCTATTTCCACATTTTGTTGTGATATTGACTGTATTGCATATGCCTCTTTGGGCTGTATTTTATGTAATGAAAAATCTCAATTTTTCACTTTAATGAAGACAGCTATGCAGTATTTTGTGGTAACTGCTGTAAGCACCTGTAAGCACCTGTCTGTTGTCTGACTAAAGGACATGAGTCTTTCTTTAAACACTAGTGACTTCAAGACTTAATCTATTTGGAAGGTTTCTTATATTTAAATTTATGACCCTTTTTTTTTTCTGTTGTGATACTAAGCAACTAAATTATGACAAAACCCAACAACTTATTTTTCCAGTATCCTTGAATATATTTTAGTGGTATCTAAATCGCTAATTATTTTTAATGAGTACGTATTTTTGAAGTCAGCCTTTTTTACATATAGAGAAAAGAGAATGAAAATAAAGCCTCTTCATGGAAGCTCAACTTGGGAGCTAATTAAAATGAGGCTTTTAAAATGGGAAAAAATTAATTAGCCAAAAAGTTGAGAAGTAGGAGTTAGCACCTCCAGAGATCTTGGGGTAGTTAAATGCTTGCAAGGGAAATATAATTTCTAATTTCCTTGTTTTATTTCATTGTCCATTACCTGTTTATCATTTTACCCTTTAGTTCCATCTTACCTGCTACTTTTGTGCTGTGCATTAGTTGTTAGGGCACCATCTTAGGCATTAAATGTCCTGCTGCAGAACAAGATACTCTGCTTCTTCTAATATCATCTTTGATCTTGATCCCTGGAGATTTGAAAGTCTCACCCCTATGATGCTCCCAGGCTTCATTGACCTTGAGAACAGGAGTATCTGGTCCTCTGTGGCACTCAGGTTTTTTTTTTTTTTTTTTTTTTTTCATGTTAATGCATATGTCTGTGATTTTGTGTTTTCCTTAGTCTGTCAGTAGATATATCAGTTGTGATAAAACCAACACTGTAATGAGTATAATTAACGATTGAACTTTTTAACTATCCTAACATGAGAAAAGAAGGAGCAGACATTTACACGAGCCATTTCTGTTTGTCTAGAAAGATCTGAGAGGATAAGGAGTAAGTTAGAGTGAAGCAGTGAATTTGAGTGTCACAAGGTTGCTTTCTAATCCTTTCTGCTCTTGTAATTATTCAATAATGATTTAGAAACAGAGATATTTGTGTACTTTTTTGGAAGGCTCTTTGTCTCACACCAACACAGTCTTGCTGTTAGAAACAACATTATTTTAATGGAAAGCTGAAGGATGTTCTCCCCCACCCCCCACCAGATCTGCCTCGAGTTTTTTTCTCTCCTGTCTTTTCTCAGTAGGTAAATAGTGACCTGGTTCAGTCCCTGCAAAGGACAGGGCATAAAGGGGAGATGCTGAGTATGTCACTAAGTAAGCTAGCCACAAGCAGAAAATAGAGGGGTCTGAATGTCAGTCCCTAATGGACTTGGGGAAAATCTAGCCTGAAGGAAGTACCATTTCAGAGGTTTTTTGAACTTCAGGTCTTTTCAGAACTTCTCTTATGCCCCTGCTTTGTCTTGCATTCTTTCTTTACTGGGGAGCAGTGGTGTAAAGTGAACCCATATCCAGTTTGGCCAGTCTAGCCCTTTTCTAGCCTTAAGAGAAGAAATATACTCCAGAGTATGTGACTTCTGTTGTCAGAGTTAACTAATTTTATAGGGATTGACATGACAGGAGAGCTGTTCCCAGTTTCCACAGCAGTGAGTGGGTAAGTAGCTGAGGAGGATAGTGTGGTTGATGTGGGTTTTGGCACAGCAGAGGTGGTCTGCGAGGGAAGACTGGAGGATTGTCTTGTGAGGAACCTGTAGCAAGACCCAGATTCTGTACAGGGATAAAGTCTGGGTGTCTCCAGGCTGTGCCTCAGTGTGCCAAAACTGAGCAGGGCTCCTGCTCCCTCCTCTTATCATTAAGTGGGACAAAGGTACTTTGTCACCTTTGATCTTAAGTGACATTGGCTACCATTTTGTTGCAGAGCTGCAGCTGCTCTGTAGTGCTGTTCCCTCAGAAACCACTGATGGAAAATGAAGAATTCAAAAGGTCTGTGGTGGTGCCTCAATCTCATCTCTCATGGTTTCTTGCCTTCTCAGCAGAGATAGAACAGGGAACAGAGCTCTGCTGTGGGCTGGGCTGCCCTTAGCTGCAGTGTTGTGAGAACAACAGGAGGGGCCAGAGGTTTTATTTGGCTGTGCCAGCAAGCTGTAGACATGACCAGGGCAAGGGTAGCAGGCGTGGAATGAGGTCACTTGTTTGGCGTTGCCTTTTGTTTAGCATTCCTTTCTGCACATTGCGTGTTTCTGGCTCAGATAATAGCTGACATGCTGTCTTGAATTGAGTTAGCAGTCAGGGTCCTTTGCAATAGAAATGAGGTGGATGAAAGGCTCAGAAAAGCTCGGTGATAATGGAAAATTAAGCAGAATTATCAGTGAAGGTGATGGCAAAAGTTACAGAAAGCTGACTTTACTGTGGGATTGGAGATTAGATGATCATCTTATATTGAAAATTAGTGTAAAAAATACTCAGAAGACACAAATGAGGGTTTAGCTTTTGGTATGGAAAAAACCCCATTACGTGGAGTAGGTCTTATAAAGTTACAGGTAGGATACAATTGCAGAAGTGAATGTGATTATGTACAGTTTCTTATAAGGCAGAACAAGGAGCAGGAAATGTCACAGTCAGGCATCATAATTAAAAGAAAAGCAAATATATGGCATATAATAAAAATGTTAAACTCATTAAAAAAGGAGCCAGGAAAGACTAGAAATACAAAATACATTAAAAGAAAGATTAGACAAGCTTATGAAAGTTAAATTAATCAGGAAAAAATCAGGACTATTGTTATCCAAATCCAGTGACAGGGTTGGTAGGGCTCTGGTATGCTGCTAGCAGGAAACTGAAATGATCTTAGTAAGGGGAGGCTGTTCCACAGGTACCCACCCACCTTGGGCAGTGACAGAGCAGTGACAGAATCGTGATGGTGTCGTCAGCGAAACCAATGAGTTCATCAGTGAGCTTGGGACCTTGTGCTATTTCCAGTCACAGCTGTGGCTCTGTCCTACCAAGCTGTGACCAACCCACTGTGTCCTTGGTTAACCATAACTGGCTTGAATGTACAGAGTTAAAAAGGATTAATAATTATGCACCTGACCCTACACCCCCTGTGATATTGGTGGGCATCATTCATGACATCTGATTGTCTCCACAGGCTTTCTCTTACAAGCCAGAGGACATTTATGAGCCTTGAATGGTGAATTTTTGAAGAGGTGGCTGAGATGCAAAGGTAACTAAGATATGATTTGTATTCCTTACATACATGCAAGTGTTTTTGCATGGCATGGCAGTTGACAGACAAGGTGATTAGTCATGAGTAAGATGGCTTTAACCCCACTAGCATTTTACTGGTTTTCAAGTGAATCTCTTTATCATGCTACCACACTTACCTTGGCAACGCAGGGCCCTCTTGAAGCGTACAAAGTGGATTCATAAACTGAATGGTGTGCTCCAACCACCAAAGTGTATCCAGTCCATTGGACCAGAGTAGAGCTAGGCCACAGCTTCCCCCTCCTGTAAAATACGGATTTTACACCCTTAGAACCGTTTCATCCTAGTTTCATTCTGCTTCTGTTACACTGCAGAACTTTCTAATGGAAACATTGCTTATGTTATCAGGCTTAGAAATGAGACATCACTTCAAAGTTGTGTTCCCTTGAGACCTGAGTATGATGGAAACTGCAACTCCAAGCTTTAACATTCAGAAGGAGGAAGGCTGGAAATAGTGGGTGCTGAAAATCAGATTGTTGCATGACCTCTGTTTGCCCTGTCAAGGGGTCACTGAGACTTGTCTGGTGCATGCACTAAACTTGTAATTTATGTTTGTGGAGGATGTCAAGAGGAAGATTCATGCCTGGATGTGCAGGTGCTCCATTAGGGCTTAGAAAGACATGGATTGATTAGGTGGTTATTGCCATCTGCAAAATTAGCCTGGTCAGAGACCCCTGACAGGGAAGCTTGGTGCATAACCAGTGAGCCAGGCTGCAATTGATAAAGCCTCAAAATGTTGGCAGTAGATAACTGAGATATCTGTGAGAGCTATCACATCTGGTATGCCGTCTCTGAAGTTTTGGGGATGCCATACTGCATCAGTCTGATGTTGGAACTGAATTTTGCCACTATTTTTTGTGTCTGGATATGCAGAAGATAAGCACACAGTCCTCTGTGTGTGTGAGATACAAGAAGGAGAGGGGGGTAGCCAGAAATTTAGTTGGTTTCTGTTGCTTTTGGGACAGTGTATAAATATATGCCAGATGTATAAATGAGACTTGGGAATTGAGTATATCCCACAGGTATAAGAGTTAGAGACTTATTATGAGACTTAGGGGTTATCTGGTAGGCCTGTGTCTGTAGGAAAAGATATTCCTGTGGTTCAGAACAGCATGAGGAACTTGGGGAATCCTAGAAAATCTGCTCCGTGTGAGCAATTTGTTTGTATTTTGCAACATGACCTTTTCTGACATAACTTTAAATAAAATGTGAGGGTTGAGAGCTGAGGCCCACAGTCCTTCTCTGTTAAACTAATAAAGCTGGCTGTTAGAAGGTATCCTGAAGATCTGGCTCTCCTTCGCCTGTGTATCCTGCTCAGTGTTTGGTTTCTATTCTCAGGTATGTACTGCACAGAAACAGGGCCATTTTCTCAGGCTGTTTCTTACTGTTGTTTTTCAAGAAGTGGCTGGACAGAGGAGAGGGGTTTCAGGAGGTATTTACAATTGAATGAGCACTTTGGCTCACTGTACTTAAGAACATTGCATTGTAAGGGCCACTGAGGCAGGTCCTTAGCTGTCATCAGTATTTGCTCACGGAAATCTTGTCATGCGTGTTTTGAGCTTGATCTTGAAAGTCTTCAGATTTTTTGCCTTAAGTGTCTATCCAGGTGTTACCTGAGGTGTTTCTTGTTTGTCAGAGAAGTTCTCTTAGACATTATTGAATATATGGACCAACCATCACTGATTTGTACGAGGCCAGGGTAATACATCTTACTACAGCTGGATTTGGGGAGTCTGCTCTTTATCCCTGATCTTTCTGGTGGTGTTCCTTGTAGCCTGTGTCAAGCTGTTTCCTTTCCTATAAAATGGGAATAATCGTGCTGAGGGCCTTTGGAAAACTCTTTGAAATTACAAAGAAAATGGTAGAAGAGCTGAATGGTATGGCTGCTGGTTGTTGTTACTTGTGTGTGTCCATTTTGTAAGTGGTAACTTGGGAACACAAGAAACAGTACAGGAGGAGGGAGAGTCTTGAGTCATAAGCTCTAGTCTTCTCTTTGGGATAGGCATATCATACAAAATTCTCAAAACCCATGTCAAACTCTAATTACAGCTTTAGCCTACTCTTCTTGAGGACAATTCCTTAATTTCACCTGCTGTAGGTAAAAAGCCTCATCCGATTTTCACAAAATAGTTCTTTATGGCAGGGCGACCATTGTCTTTTTGTTTGCATGGCACTTCTGCCTCTGTTATGTATTGAGAGAGGTGTCATTCTCAGACGTCTGTTATGTGAGGCTGAACAAGTACGTACTTTTCATATGCCTTTGCAAAATTCTCACTATTCCACAAAGTCTTGACTCTGCCTATTCTGATGGGAACTCACTTTTTTTTTAGTACAGAGGCTGAGAATGTTTATCATGCTATTGTAAGTGAGATTTAAAAAATACCTTTCCTGATTAATTTCAGGATTGTATTTGATTTTCTTCATGGCTGTTTTGGAGGCCTGCAATTACTGTGTGATGAATTTGGATATGCACATACATCTCTTTCGAACTATCAAACCTATAACTTGCAGCAGAAATTCTCTGAAGAGTATATTTTTGCATTAAGTAATACTAAATTCCCTCTTATTGCTCCAGACCTCAAACCTGATTAGTTTTAAATTGGGAATCTTTTTTACAGCCATACATTATTAATAAAATTACTTCATAAAATTAATCATGGTCAGACCCTTAAGGTATTTCTTGGTATCTTTCAGCATCATTCTGCTGTCAGCACAACTTGTTAAATTATTTGTGCAATGAGCTGATCTACCTTTCTGAATTTGCAATTCTTGGATCAGTCAATGTATTTTCTAACTTAATACATAAACTTTATTTTTTTGTACTACTTCTCTGTGGCTGCCATACCCAATTTGGTAGATTATTAATAGTCCATATAATGATATTTATGATTTCAGAGTGCTTAGTTACTCTCATGTTTTTTCAGTTTGGGAGCATAGAAACCCACATAATAATGACATGTTGGAAATTTTTGTGAATATAGAAAATACCTATGGAAAACTTTTATCACAAGGATTTGCAGTATGTTGTTTGATAAAAGATTACTAAAAAATGTTTTTGAGAAAAAAGGATCATATGGTGACATATATGGTGATACTCTTGAGATAATCCTTGCCTGCTGGTTTCATACAGCTTTTTGTAAAGTTCAGGTAATTGTATTACCTTTCTTAATGGGAATATATGAAACTGTGTAAAATTTAAAGACCTCATTAAAAGTCGTCTTCTTATTCACTATAGATGTGGACACAGTTCCTGGGTCTGACCTGTTGCAATAAGAGTAACCTGGACACTTTTTATTTTAAAGATGCTGAAATTTTGCAAATGCTTTTCCTGCAGTGTGGAGCCCTTCAAAGTTATTCATTACAGAAGTGAGTACAACCCTGTTTCTCTGCTCAGAGTGTGTGATAAACTGTTGTGTGGGGCACTTGTTTCACATATAGGTTGCTGTCTCTCTGAGTTGCCTGTGTATCTCTGTCATTGGAAAAGTCTCATTTTGCATACTTATTTTTTGTAAGTTGAAAGAAGAGAGAGGGAAATAGAATAATTAATACAGAGTTTTACAGAGCCAAAGCAGAATTCAGATCTGAGTCCCTATTTGAAAATCTTCAACATGGGTAATGCATCTGTGTACGTGACATGTTATACCAATTTTATACAGAATTTTGGAAAGTTCATCATTTTAGAGGAAGATGATGTGCTGATCACCTTCAGTCCTACTGGATGCACAGTTAAATTGGTGTGCATTCAGAAAGAAAATGGATAGGTGGCAGACACTTGGATTTGAAATATCAAGTGTAACTTCAAATGCTGCATTTTGTACATAAAACCGAGGAGGGTCCAGGTTTAATGTGTGAAGGACCATAGCTCAAGGTCTCATGTATCTTTACTGCGAAGATCAAGTATTTGGCTATTTTACAGACGAGTCTTCTCCCTCCTTCCCTTTGTCCGTCTCCAACTCCACCAAGAAAATGGAAGCCCTCATTCTGCTGATGCCCAGCATAAGAAAATAAATCTAGACAGCTGCAACTAGTTTGACCTCACAGCAAAGTTGCCAACTCAGCTGTGTCCAGATCATTAATGGGTTGTAGAGTGATTTCTTCTCTGGTGGCAAGAGGCGTAACTTCCAGGAGAGATCTGAGTTAGTCATCTTTGACCAGTTTTGCCAGTGAGGTGTTCTGATATACCTCTTACCATCCTGCCTTCCTTTTTAACCTGGGACTGTCCTCTGCCAGCTCTGTGGTTGGTGGCGTTCTGCTGAGACTCTCTGGTAACATCTCAGGGGGGTGGAGTGTGTTTCTTGGGATGAGATTAATCTCGTATTAGCTTGTTATTTTGATTACAAAAGTGCCAGGAAATGTAGAGGCACAAGTGCATTCTGATATTGTTGTACTAGAACAATGAATCTGTGTACTTGTTCCAAAGACATTTGGTTAATCAGGGTACAGGAGGCCAAACCTCTTGGTATATCTGTGTGGCCAGCTCCAAATGCCTTTGGATGCAGTGGATTGTTAAATAAAGGGAAACCCTTTAACTTGTGTGTGAGCCTGAATGTGAGGGGGTGTCCTGCTACTCTTTCTGGTTTTATTTTGTCTCATGTACTCCACTGCTACACTGGATCCACATTGCTTCCTTTTCTGTGTTCATTTTACATACCATTTTTTAGGGCCATGTTAGGATTCTGCTTCAGCAGGCTAGTAGCAGTCTAAGCCTGTGTGCATGTTCTTGGTGCTCTGGGTATCAACTGCGACAATTTCACTAAAAACTATAGAATGTTTTTAATGTTTTTAGATTTTTCAGGAGTGTTTTTGAACTGATACATAAGGACTGTTGCATTTATATGCTATTAGAGCAGTATCAAACCAGATGATAGAAAGCATGGGTTATTTATTCAAATGCAGTCATCAACCCTCACTTGTCTAGCAGCAGACATGTTTTTAATTGCTAAGCAAAGTTTGTTTATGTTAGAATTATTGCTCCAAATGACCTTGGCAATTTGCAGTCCCCCTGTAGCTAATAGCTTTCAGAATGAAAACAGTGGAGCCTGAACTCTGGAGGTGAATAAAGTAATGCTTTGCTGAGTATTAAGAGGAATTTTCAAGTATGCTTTTTGTATTGTTTGATAACTACACTATTTACTAAAATACTAAAGTACTAGAAGCTATTTAATCTTTCTTATCAACAGTTAACCCTGATAGACCTTGTCCCCAGAGACACTCAGCATTTTTTTAATTCTAATTTGTTTAGTGTTCTCCCTTCTTAAGTGAGTAGCTAATTTTAAAAAAATTGTGCCCTTTTCCCTTTTGTTTAATGATAATTCTTTTAAAAGAAACGTGCTTCCACATGGCTAGCAATAATCTGTATTTTTGCCTTACTTCCTTTTCCTTTTTTATTGTGTGTTTCCTTGGTTACATTTGGTTTTATATGTAGAAGTGGAAAGAGTCATTGCTAATTGAAATGGTGGTCTATAAAGACTCCTTTGTCTTTCAAACTAAATTTCTTTTTGGTAGCCTGAGTCTTTTCTTGTTTCGCTAACATCTCTGCTTTGTCTGTGCTTTCCTACACAGATACTTTCCACACTTCCCCCTCATACATCTTAAGCTTTGGCATGTTAGTTAGAAATACTCCTAAATTAGCACAAAGGAAATCAAGTAATTTTAAACATGTTAAAAAATATTTTTAAATTTTTATTATTATTTAGTTTTTATTAATATTTTTGTTACTATTTAGTTTTTATCCTTTCCTGGCTCAGTCCAGTATATCTTAATTGAGTATATTTTGCTGTAATTCTGTTATGGAAATTATAATAGTGATGATGAGAATTCCCAACTCCACTGCTTTGTGGGAACCTGCTTGACAGAGCATTAAAAAGTAGTCTTTATAAAAAGAAAGAATTCTGTTGATAAAAGTGCTAAAAGTCAATGTGGTGACAAGCTGTGCTGTCTTGAAAAAACAATTTAAAACCCCTAATTCATAATATAATCTTCTCAAGGCTTTTTAAGGCTGAAATCTGCAAACAGGGTGTTACATACATGGAGAGCAAAAGAGCATAGAAAAATTTCACTTTGCAGAACTGAGAGGAGATGTCTACGAGTAAACTTTACTTTGAAAATGTGTTTTAAAAATAGAAACATTGATACTCTCTGAGTAATGAAACAAATCTGAAAAAAAATGTAAAAAAAAATGTAAAAAAAGCAGTGCTGCTGTCCATTTTAGTCTATTTTAGATCCTCACATCAACATCTGCACACAGAAATACCATTATTAAGCTGTTCAGGTCATTCAACTGGATGTAAGGCTGTGCAGAAAGAATGCACAAACAAAGTATCATTCATCAGTATTCTACAGGAACTATCTGCCAGCTTCCTTCTGGCACTTTTACTCTGTTTCCTTCTTAAAGGAAATGAGATCATTCAAGGTAGGCTTGTCCTTGATGAAGGAGGTGTAAAGTATCTTATATTTCCCAAAATGTGTTATGGTTTAAGAGCTTGCCAGAATGGCTTTTTGCTTCTAAATTTTTTATGGCCAATTCTAAAAAAATTGAATACTAAGAAAGAGTCTTAAAAATGAAGTAAATGTTAATTAAGAAACTTTTTGGATAATTGAAAGCTATATAATTGTTTGGAAGCAGATTTGAGTTGCCAGCTTCAGCCTCTTTGAGGACAAGTTATAAATTTAACACATGTCAAGTTATTAAACCTGTCCCTTAGTCAGTATGGGAGATTTGATATCAATTTTTACTCTCATAGAGGAGAAGAATTAACTGGCAGTTTAAAAATTGGCAGCTATTATGGCTGTGATCTAGTTGAAGTAGGTATGTGTGAGCAGACTGTAACTCCAAGTAGTACAGTGTTTACTTGTACTTTTAAAAGGCCCTATTTGCAGACCTTAAAGCAATTAACTTAAATGTGGCACAAGTGTAACCAAATGGCAATGAAATGCAACATGGCACTAAACAGAATCAGACTTGGTTAAGAAGTGATAGTTATGAAGGACCTGATAAAGGGGATAAGCAAAGAATGACACAGTTTTGTGGTTATTCAAGGTAGGGCAAGAATAGAATGTGAGTAATAAAAGAATAATAAATTGTAAGATAAGTGAAAAATTAAATGGAAAATATGATAATAAGCTCAGATAAACACGTATAGCTTTTATCTGTAAAATAACGGCCTCTGCACTGACCATTACCTCTCATAAGCTACTTCTCTGAAGACACAATCTCAGTGCTTTGTAACAGTCAAAAAACCAATTTGAATATTAGCAATAAATAGGAATACCATGGAGCATGAAAGGAAAGAAACCTTGATTATACATCTGTGTCAGTCCCTTTTTCACACAGACTTTAAATAACGCTTTTGGTTCTGGTATGTTAAAAAAAAAATCACCAAGGATAAATTCAATTGGAGGAATGAATGAGTTCTGGCATAGGAGTCTTCAGCCTAGACAAAAGGGGTTTAAGAATTCAGAAATCTGTTGTAGAAAGCTCTACACAATTATCATAGAGAGTGTAGTCAGGGAGTGACTGCCATCTCTGTCTTTTCATGCAAGAACTAGGAAGTAACAAATGAAGCTCATCAGAAGGCAAACAAACCAATCAGAAAGAGGGGCTTCCTTGTGGAAACTATTAAATGACATATTTATGTCATATTTATTACATGACTCAGTCTTGTATGAGTGTGAAAAATCTAGATTAGTTCAAGGATAAGGCAAGCACTGAGAAAAAATTCTGCTGTGGAATGAGAAAAGCCCACACCAGGTTCATAAAACAGACTGAAACAACTGAACCAGTCTGAAAACAACTGGTGTCAAGGAATATGTATGTAGGGGAAGTATTATATATGTTTAACCTGTCCATACTGCTTCCAGCTAGTGATTGTGGCCATTCTTGGATAAAGAACACTAGGCCAGATGGACCTTTGGTCTAAGCCAGTACTAGAGACTCTTAAATTCTGTCTTTATATAGAAGCAGTGATAAAAGATTTATATAAAATATTTTAATAAAAATATAAAATTAAAACCATTTATATAATAGATGGAAATAAATTGATGCTGAATATAAGTTACTAGCTAAATACAAAGGATACAAAAAGGTGAAGGAGTCCATTATAAATGGCAAACAGTTAAAAATAATTAAGGCTTTAAAATAAAGGATTATTTTAAAATGTAGTTTTTAGCTATAACCAAGATAACTTCTGCCAATATTCTTATTTCAAGTCAATGGAATGCGGTTTCTAATCCAGTCCTTTCCAGTTTTTCAAAGTATTTTTACATGTTGAATTTGTATTTGAAATAAGTAAGCTCTTATTTCACATTTGGGATTTAGGCTTTCTAAAGTTACAACAACATATAAAAAGTTACAGTATTTTTGGAATGAAGCAGAAAGAAGTATCCATCCCACTTCCTTGAGATATCTGAAGCTGGACCTCAATACTGTTTAAAGAGGGTTTGTGGTTAGTGAGGCATATGGCAGATTTCAAGGTGTAGCTGTTATCAAAGGGGAGTCTCAAATGGAGGTGCTTTTAGTGGTTTTCCCAGTGGCTAGTCCTTGGTTAAAGACTTGAACTAATTTTGTATGTACTCTAGTGGACAAGATGTTTGCTGGGAAATTAATTATAAATACCAAGTTAAGTAATTTAAGAGGTAAAAGGAAACTTGGTGCTCTTTCAACAAATACTATTATGGCATGATTTCAGATTCTGGGTTAAATGGTCAAAGCCTGAAAATATTTATTTTTAATAATGAGATATAAAATAATCAGTTTGTGAACCAGAAAGTCAAATGATACTTATCACAGGATGAGAGCTGGATTTGAAAGCCAGAAAAATGTAGGAGTCATTCTAGTTTTCATCACTGTAGACTGGGGCAGATAAGGTGATATCCTTGGAGGTTCAGTGAGGACACCTCTAGGTAGAAGGAGCATGATGCTCAGCAGAGGTTGTACAGAATTAGGGCTGATACCAGAGTGTGGTGTCCCCATGACAAGGTGGATTTGAAACAGCTGAGTTGAGTTCAAGGGAGGACAACAGAAATTATCCTGGGGATTGTAAAATAACAAGATGTTAAGATGTTGGAGCGACAGCTATTAATTCATCTGTGAGAAAGAAATGGTTTTAGTATTTTTATTATTAGCATTTGTATTTAGTATAATGTTATATTATGTTATATTAATTATATTACTAGCATTAGTATTATATTTAGTATTATTATTTATTAGCATAAAGATAGTTGCACAAGGAAAAGATACCAATAAACCTGGGACTTGACAGCAGTCCTGACAGAGATATGGCAAGGTCTCCTGGCTGTGGATTTAAATAAACTGTATCTTATTAATGGTAGTTGAATGCAGTTAATATTTTTATTTAGAGGAGACATGGTCTGGATCAATGCTGTTGGCTACTGTAGAGAACACTTTTAAAATGCAAACCTGTTGTGTCCTGCTCCTTTCAGCATCAGGCTAATTGGGTGTGGGACCTAGAGATGCTCTCTCACTCAGGTATTCAAAAGGACTTGAGACCTTTTCACCTTTTTTGCAATGTGGCTGTATCTTATTCTGTGCCAAACTTCTTGCCATCCTGGGACTGAAATGTTTTCATGTACTTGAATTCAGTGAAGGGCTTTGGAGTACAAAATGCCATCTTGTGCTATACAGAGAGATACAAGGAAGCTGCAAACAAAGTGAACATCTGAAAAAGAGTCTTACAACTGCTGAAGGCAAGAATTGCATTATCATGGTATTCAATCTCATTTCTACAGTGATTTTTTGGGTTTTCTTGACATCTTTCAAAACTTTTATGTATGTCTTTGTGTGTGCTCATGGTGGCTTAAGGCATGTGGCTTTTGGTGGCTTTTTGGCATGTAGGAAGTCAAACTTTCAGACAGTCAGACATAAGGAAGGCCTCTTTCCTTATTATCACCCTTTTTAACTCCAGTTGGTGACTTACTACCATGTACCCACTCACTCACTGCAGCCCTCACCAGTGGGATAGGAGGGAAAATCAGAATCAAGAAAAAAAGTAAAATTTATGGTTTGAGATAAGAACAGTTTAGTACTTAAAAGAGAGTAAATAATAACAATACACCCAACAAAGATAGCAGCAGCAACAACAAAGCAACAGCAACAACACAACAACAGTGATAATAATAAAAAGGAAATTAACAAAAAGAGAGAAGTAAAGCCTAAGAAAAATGAGAGATGCTCAATATAATTGCTTACCACCTGCTGACTGATACCCAGCTGACCAGCAATCACTCCCTTCCAGCCAATTTCTCTGTTTATACACTGAACATGATGTTCTGTGGTGCAGAATACCCCTTTGGCCAGTTTGGGTCAGCTGTCCCAGCTGCACTCCCTCCTAGGTTTTTGTGCTCCTTCTTGCTGCCAGGGCATGAGATACTGAAAAATCCTTGACTTAGGGTAGCACTATTTAGCAAGAACCAAAACATAAGTGTGTTAACAACATTATTGTCACGCTGAACCCAAAACACAGCACTATACCAGCTACTGAGAAGAAAACTAACTCTATCCCACCTGAAACCAGGACACGATCCTAATGTAAATAGGAAATATTGTAACTGTTTTCTTAGAGCATCCAACATCCCTAGAGCATCTTGTCTGACTTACTCTTGCCTTTGCCTATGCTTTGCTTCATTGTTTTGTGATCTCTACTGACTGCAAGACCAGAGAGAACTGGAGAAATATGTGTTATTTATAAGGTCTTCCTACATCCACTGCTGTTGGGTCTTTCAGCACATAAAGAATTGTCAGTGTAGAAGTGAAGTGACATATGAGGGACTTGCACAGGAGAACAATGTCTGTGTTGTCCAGGTACTTTTTCTTTGGACATTTTCAAATAGCCCAGTAGAAATGGAGCAACTGCAGAATCCGATAAAAAGGTTAAACTGTCATTGGTGAATCTTTATTTTTGCCCTTAGATCATTTTGTCTTTTGACTTTGTGGTTGACTTGTAACATGTTCACAGACATTTGAAGTGTTCTGACCACTGAGCAGCTGAGCTGGAATTTGATTGCTTTGTATTACAAATTAGAAAATTCTTGTTTTTTCTTAAGCAACATTCATGAAATGAATGCATTTGATTATAATATGCAGAATTTATATTCTGCTGTAAGGAGTGGTAAATATTGCAGGACTACTTTGAGAATATATAAATACCTGAAATTAATTACTGTTTCTTTAGGTCCTGGATAATCTTCTGTTGTCCTGTGATTGTTCCCTTATTACTGGCATGTCTTCATAGATAAATGAATATTGCCTTCCTGTTAATCTTCTCTAAGATAAATAATAAAAAACCCAAAGAAATTATAAATAAACAGATATAAATAATCTTGATATTTCTATATATTCTTATTTAGTTGTTTTATTATTTTATCTTCCTTACATAAGCAAAGCAGGAAGATTACTGTGAAACAAGACCTTTTCCCATTCACTGCTACCTCTACTTTCTAATACACTTCTAGTATTTTAGCATTCAAATCAGAAGAGCTATCAATTTCCCTCAGCAAAAAAATAGGAAACCTAACAATATGATGCTTGAATGTGAGTTTGGATGTAACTGTTCAGTAGAGATAATAGTAAAATGATACACAGGGTGGGTATCAGCTGCTTATGCAGAGACCGGAAGAGTTCCACAGTCCTTACAGTATGAACCTATAGATGTCATTGCTTGTCTATTAATATTAGTATTAATATTAGTATTAATATTAGTATCAGTATTAATATTCCTCTGTAGAAGCAGAAATTCTGATGGATACATTTGAAAAGCTCAACAAAGCAGACAAGGTTTGGGAAAATGATAATGGATTTATCTAAGGCAAGATTTTAGTCCTTTGGCTAATCCTTTCTTTTGTTGTTGTTGTTGTTGAATAAAATATTGGCGGGATTTCATGGTTTTGAAAGATCTTGTGAAGAGAGAGAATGTTTGTTTGGAGAAAGAAATTGTATGTGTTGAATAAAGCAAAACTAAGATCTACTGTTTGAAAGATGAACTTAAGTTTGAGTTAAAGGGAATGTTTTCAAGAGGAAAAATAATTAACTATGATCAACCATGGATTATTAACCATTAGGATTGTCAGAAAAATGTTCATATTTATATGAACTTAAAAGGCTAAATAATGGTTATATTTTTCTGGGCAAAAGTTAATATTTTACAGGAATTTGTGGCTTCATGGTAACTAAACTGGTTGACATGTTACAGAGCATGTAGATTCAAGACAGATTTACCTACACTTTCCAGGAGTTAGGGGTGCCAAAGAGCAAAATTTATAGAAGTGGAACATATGCTGTTCTTTAGGGTTGATTATGTATACAGGATTGATGGCTGCCCATAAGTACGCATTTCAGGCTGTGGTGTGACATTTGTCTTGGGCTGATCTAACATTATGTTGCTGTTTAAAGAGATGCTGTCTGCTGTGACAGTGTCAGGCATTCTCCTACCCCTCTGTGCAGGAAGTTAACACTTGTGAGTTGTGTGGGAAAAAGACTGGGAGAGGACAGGATTCTCTTTTAAGTGACAGCAAAGTTCTGAATTGATTTAAGAGAATTGTGAATTTCACTCATATGTTTAATGTCCATGAGGAGGTAGGAAGTTAATGGAGATGGGTAGTAAAAATACTTCTTATAGTGCTGAAAGTTATTTAAGATCACCATGCAAAATGTTTAGCTGATCTAATTAAATTAGGTTTTACTTCAGTTTAAAATAATACAATTTCAGTGTATCTGGAGACAATTTCACAAAAGGTGAGGTTGAAGAAGATCATCTAGTTGCTTTCTGTAAGGTGCTGCCCAAGAGGCATATCAGAGAGTTTAGTGCTCCTCCATCCTTAATGTTCATCCTTGATTCCTCTGTCTTAAGAAATTGTTTTAAGTTAGTGCCTTAATAGTTTTGATTCAAGGTGTGCCAAAGGTTTGATGCATCACTGTGTACAGAATGAATGCTGAAAGAAAGAAATGTGTCTCCTCACGTAGCATATTCATAAAATTCTCCTGAAATATGGTCTGGTCCTTTTCTCATTGGTCTGTATATGCATGAAAAGTGGATCCTGTTTGTAAGGGCTGTGAACCCATAAGAATTTCCCAGTGGCCTTTCTTCTGCCTTTTCACATAGATAAAAACCTGGCCCCAGCATGAAACTGGAGTTTTCCAGTACACCAAGAGCACTTTGAAGTAACAGACTCAGTTTTGGACATTTCTGCAACATGAAAGGCTTTATGGCATCCAAGCCACTGCTTTGTGAGGGGAGATGATCAGAACATCAGTGAAACTGCTTCTCATGGCTACAGGACATGTTGGGCTGTACAGGTGTCTGAGGATGGAAATCTTTGGACAATGGAGACTGCGATATGGGAGAGCAGAGGTAGGGCATTCAGGAGAAAATTTTCCTCCATAGCAAAGTCATTAAGGATTTCAAAGAGCTTTAAAGGTGTAAGTGCATTTTCAAAGCAATTCCAAGTTTTTTATGTTCAGAAAAAAAAAAGGAAGATATTTGTGGATTGCTTAATGACTAAAAGTTGTTAGAAAAGGTAAGAAGGATGTTAAAATGTTAGCTTGTGTCACATCAGTCACATGCCTTTATTCACTTGTATCAGAATGGCCATGGATTCTCCATTGTGCTTGCAGAAACCACTTCCATTTTCCTACCTCAGTTTTTAAAACTGAGGTATAAGGAAAAGGTAAATTTTAGGCAAAAGTATCCCTCTTTTCTCCCTCTGGTCATGAATGGTGAAAATGAAGGAGATACAAAACAACAGACATAGAGGCCAAATGTTTTTCCATATTTTACTTAACAAAAGTGAAAATGTAACAAAAAGCTTGCCAGAGACTGTAATAACATAGTCCCTTTTTGGACTTGGTTTTGGTGCCAGTTGTAATTAAAAAAGTAAAAAAAAAAAAAATAATTTTAGTGCTTAATTGGTCAGTTCAAAGACAATATATGAGGTAATACTGAAACTATATTAAACTTCTTAAATGAAAGTTATGCTGCAATTTAAGTGCCTTTTGCTACAGAGAGAAATTGTCCTATTATAGTCTGTTTTTATATAGATAATGGATGCAATTCATTTGAAGAGGCTTTGTAATTTTGTTTTGGTGTATGAAATACCATTTCATACATGCCTTTTGGCATTTTTCATGCAAATTACTTTTTCATCAAATGCAGTTTTTGTAGTACTAGCTCTGATTTCCAAAAGATTAACATTCAAAATAAATTGATGCATAAGTATTGAATTTGTGCAATTAAAATGTGCTCCAAGAAGAGAGAGGAAGTGGTTTTAGAGTGCTGAGATACTTATTGTGCTTATGACTGTTGCAATGACAATAGATGTCAGTGTTGACCCTCTGTTACTAATTTAATTGCTCGTAGGGATATAAATTTTCCCTTTGAAAGCAATAAAGACAATGTTTTTATAGAATCAGTGGTGAACATTGAGACAAACATCCATTGCATTTTGTCCATAATGTAAAACATTCTCTCATAAAGATAATTAAAAATTGGTTAAATTCCACATGGTAGTGACTGGGGTAATTTTTTTCTTGTGAGCTGGGATCAGAAATGGGCACCGGGCTTTTATTTTCTGCGTAGTCAGAGAATGACTCTGAAGTCCCTGCTGGTTGGCACTCAGGCTGTTTTGTGCATAGGTGTTGCAAAATGCAAGTCATTATTTTGTGAATCATGTATAAGCTGTTAGTTATTTAAATAAGTAGAATATGAATCTCATGTGAGGTTTAAATTAGGTCTGTTTCTGTGCATGGGGCAATCTCTGGGATGTTCAAAATTATAGACAATTTCTAGTGAATACCACTTAGAGACATGTATTTTTTTCCTTCAAATTAGGTAATTTGTATTTTTCATCTCCTGTTGTGTACAATTTTGATCACAGTATTAAGCATTGCTCTTGTGAGGAAACTCATGTGGGTGCATGATTTTGCTTGTGCTATGAAGTTTTAGTACTTTGAATAAAGGCAGATCTTGACCTGTGTTGAGCTCATTGCAGGACATAGCTGTAGAGACTGCATAAAAAAAGCCTGGACAGTATGAAAACAAAAGTCTTATGATTCCTATGAGTAAATGATATTTTCTTAATTTCTAAAGACAGAGCTAATTACTTACATGTCTTAAGTTACTCTAAAGATGCTTGGGCTGTACTCTTGCTCAAAATGTGTTGATATGGTTACAGTTAAGTGGTAATTAAAGGTAATTTGATCTCTGCTGATGCATACACTTCTATATAAAAATATATATGAAGACTGTGCTCTACTGACACTGACAGGAATCCCTAGGGATGTGAAAACTTGTTACACAGAATTCCAAGCAGAATTAGAGCCATAAGTTCAGTTTCCTCTTTATGAAATTTTTTTTTGCAAAGTAAATACTGGAAAATGAATGGAAATAGGTTGAGATTGCTGGAAAATATGAGGACCATGCCACAAGAAGTAAATTTCTCTTGTTCTTCCCCCAAGGAAAAGCTCTGTAGTAATTGAAATAGACAGAATGAATATAAATTCCTCAGCCCTAGTGTTCTGTCTAGCAATGCTGTGGCCTGTGTCACTGCCAGGTCAAAATTTATTAAATAATAACAAAATAAAGATAGATTAAGGCTTTTTAATTTCAGATGTAATTACAAAAAATGTATTTATGTATTTGTGCTATATACTGTGATGTAGGAATTACTATATGAAATTTATGAGTTTTCATAGACTAAAAGTAAATATCACAGTGGTCTCTCAGATGAAAATTCATAATTTTAGAACTGCTTTCTTTTTAATTTTAACTGCAACTCTGAATACTCTGTGTTTATAATTTATTTCAGGATAATTAGAAATGTATATTTTTTTTGCTTGATCAGCCTGAGAAAGGTGGATCTGGCACAGCCATGGCTGTAGTTCTTATGTTGTGAATGGAATATCAGAAATGCTGGGGTAGATCCAGAGGTGTGGGGATGGTGTAGAGACCTTTGGAGAACCAGTGTCACAGCTAGCAGGGATTGTATGTCTGAAAAACAAAAGACAATCAAACCTTGTCATTTCTGGGACTGGGGAAAAAAACTGATTAACTCCAAGTTCCTGATACAAACTTTCAGTCATAACTCCGGTTTCACACAGTGGCCCTGAGGCTTCTGGTGCTATGTTTCTTCAGTTTCAAGGAGTCATAGTATTTTTCCCTCCAGTTAGATACATTGGCAGAAGAGTGAGAAAATATAGTAATATAGTTTATATTAATAATAATATAATTTACATTTCCAGCTGAAGTTTCAGTACTTAGTAGAACAGCCCCCACATAAGTATTTCTTTAGTATTATTAGTGCATGTTTTCAATGTCTATCGTGTCTATTACCTGAGACTGCATTTAAAGCAGTTCCTATTGCTCTTGTAGAGTTTTTCAAAGCTTTTACTGCACACTGAAGGAAAACCAGTTACTTTGAGGTGCATCTATACCAATTCAAACATAAAGCCCCCAAAATATAATTTTTATTTGCCTTTTAAACAGTGTTTGTGTTGACCATGTTTTTCTAGTCTTTTGAACTATGAATGAAATGGAACATCTTTTGTAGTATTGACTTTTCAGTTGAGTTTGGCAGCCTGTAGTTACTTTCTCAGTGTCATTCTGGAATCAGTTGGCATTTCTAAGGAAAATGTCACTACCAATGGCTCTGTTCCCTTAGAGAGATGCCTGGAGGGGAATGTGAGCTTGCATTATAACTTAAAGAAATTACAGTGATCAATACAGAATTCTGGTAATCAGTGTGCAGTAGTGAATATTGTATACGGTTCAGATTTATTTTTCTTGGAGAAAGCTTAAAGCAGGTTCCAGTATGAAGAGGAAGGACTCGATTACTTTTTGGGAAATGTGTGCTACTTATGTATAGCCAGTTCTGTGGAATATTAATAAACTGCACCTCCTGCTTATGGGTGTTCCAGAACTGCTGATAGGATTGTTTCTGAAATTAAACAGCACTTTTGGGACCTGCAGTTTACAGGTCTTAATTTAAGATTTTAATTTTTGTGACATTTTTCTCTTTGAGTTGGGAGAACGATTTTTATATATGCTTCTTGGGGTGAAAGATGTAGTGTAAAATTATGAAGGAAGGAATTGGAATTGGTTTCATATGCCCCTGCTTGTATGGAAAAATGTTTAAAAAAATGTTAGTGGAGACATGAGATTTATTCTGATGTTAGTATGTCAAGAGTATCTTTTTTTGCCTTGTGTTTTTTTTTCCCAAGGACACCACTGAAATGCTGAAAAGGCAGTCAGCTCACAGTCAGGTTTGTTCCACTGGACGTTTTTCTATTTGTTTTTTTTCCCCTTTCCATAGACTTTACAAAAATTTAGAAATGTAAAAGGAGACTAAGTGGGGAAAAAATTGTTTCAAATTCATAGCAGGGTAAGGACAAAAAAGTGATCTCAAAATGGTCGGTAATGGAAGACATACAGGTGGACTTTTTGCTCTGGGATATTCTGAATAGAGATGTAACTGAATTTGATAGTTTTGGTCAGAAAAGATAAAATTGGCAAAGAAGATGTTCAGTCACATGTTTAAAGATTCAGATATTTTTGCTTGTCCCATGGACTTTTCTGTGATCTTGGACAACTCATAATCTTCCTAGATAAGGGAAGAACCCTGTGTGAAACAGAAGCTGCTGTGCACATCTAAGAGGAGTTGGCATCCTATGTCAAGGAAAACTGTAAAAATATAAATTAATTTTTATTCTTTCATGTTTATTCTTAGCAGAATCCAAATTGTGCAAAACAACTACAGAGCTGAGAATAGAAAAGTGGTGGAGTTCAGAATTTGATAAACATTGACATCAGCTTGTATTTAGAAATATAAGCTTTTTGGGGGAAGGAAGTTTTGGCAGCTCTTAGAACCCAGCAGTGGAGACATAATCACAGATCAGGACCACTCATCAGTGCTCTAGTAAAATCTGGAAGCACAGCTTAAAATTCAACCAGATATATAATATCAATTAAGAATATAAACATAATTAGAGAAACAGGAGTTCCAAACTAGGAGGATTAACCATATCCACAGATACTGTGATGGTCTGGTAATATTCTTGATTAATAACTTTTACACTTGATTTTTTTTTTTAATGGACAGAAAGAAAAAAGAGAGTAGTTAATGAAAGATTGAGAGAGAAAGTGGAGAAAGAGAGCTGGAACAAGAAATAAAAGAGCACTTGGGTTAGAATTAATCTTACTCTGGTCTATTTCCGTCCTAATGCTGCATTTGTGCATTGTAATAGGATGTATCCAGAAAGCACCAAATGTGTCCAGAAAGGCAATATTATTTTCTTGGTTTAAATTGAGAACAAGCACATTGTTAACAAGAGAAGGTACCTTTTGGGTTTCTTTCTGTTTCTAAGTACAGATAAATGAAATGCCCCTGAATCTCAGTGTCAGTCTTTCTTATCATCTTTCAATATACCCAGTGATAAAAGGGCTTACTTTTATCCTCTGCACGATTTCATGTGATTTACTAAAAGATCTTGAATGTAGTCGCAGTATTTGCCAAGATTTCAATTCCATTGAAAACAACAGTCATCCTAAGTAAGATGTATTACTGTTGGATACACTGGTTTGGATAGGAATGGACTCAAGTCATTGTGTCTGTAACTCAGTGAGAACTGAAGACAAATACTAACTTTATTTGTTTGTTTGAATGCATGTAAAATAATAAAATTTGTTTAGTGTGTTTGTTCAGAACAATGATGGGCGTGTTCACTCCTGAAATTGACAGTACTATAAGCTTGAATATTGTGTGCAGTTTTGGGCACCACAATATGAGAAAGACATTAAGCTATTAGAGAGTGTTCAAAGGAGGGCAATGAGGATGGTGAAGGGCCTTTAGGAGAAGCTGTGTGAGAAGTGACTGAGGTCCCTTTGTTTGTCCAGCCTGGAGGAGACTGAGGGGAGACCTCATGGCAATCTGCAGCTTCCTCATGAGAGGAATAAGAGGGTCAGACACTGATCTCTTCACTCTTGTGACCAGTGATGGGACTCGAGGGAATGGCCTGAGGTTGTGTCAGGGGAGGTTTAGGTTGGATATTAGGTAAATAACTTCCCCCAGAGGGTGGCTGGGCACTGGAACAGATCTCCAGCTCACAGCACCAGCCTGACAGAGTTCCTGAAGTGTTTGGACAATGCTCTCAGGCCCATGGTGTGACACTTGAGGTGTCCTGTGCTGGGCCAGGAGTTGGATTTTGGTGAACCTTCTGGGTCCCTTCCAACTCAGAGTCTGTGAATACAGATGCAAGCAGTGTATCTCTTCAGTAGTGGTGGCTGTGTACCATTTCCGTGTCAAAAGTAATTGGTAGATTGAAGATTTCTCATCTTCAGTCTAGTTTTGCTGCAGTTTCCTGATTCCATTGCTTCCTTCTGTCTTGTTATAGAGAATTTCTCCACCAAGTACAGTAACTTTTCAGCAGTACTAGCCAGGGGAGCTCACAGATGAACTCAGAGGCACAGGTTTTGCTTTTAGATCTGATGAAACTGTCTGTTGCATTGTTTACCAGATACTTTCTATTCTAAATGTTTAATTTTGTCAGACTGCTAGATGGAACTTAAAATGTCTCTGACAGTTGTCATCCTGGAACAGCTCTTTCAAAGCTAAGGAAAACATATATATATTACTTTGCTTATGTTTTAATAAGTTACCTATTTTTTTGGAATAACTTAAATATTTTTTTCAGCTGCATTTGCTATTGTTGTTAAAAAAGAAAAGAAATTAAGTAAGAGAGTAGAAGGATTTATATGACGAATGAGTGTTTGTCTATTGATCTGTGTCTAATTTGCTTTAGGAATGTAGCATGGCTATAATTTGCTATCTAACAGGTACTCATAATTTCCTCCACATTTTTCTGCTGGATGTTGGACTTCTGCTTATTGGACCAAGCTGAAATGTCAGAAACAGGAATAGAAAATTTCTCCCTTCTGTACCATCAATGCCTCAACAGTCTACTGCCTGTAGGTGAATCCTGTGTAAAGGAGACAGAAAACAAACTGTGAGAAACTGTAGAGGATTGAAGAAAGCTGAAAAAGAAGAGCATTGAAGTTAGGACTAGCTATTTTAGTGAAAATGGAGGAAAGGACAGCCTGGAGAAGGAGATTGGGACTATCAATTTGTAAAGAACCATTAGTGTTTGGGGAAAGACAGAACATAACTGTTAACTTTGACATGGGGTTATTTTGAGCCTGGTAAGACTGGCAGACTGAGATGTGTGGCAAAGGACATGAAAGCCTGTTCATAGTCAGCCCAGGTGGCAGAGATCTGTGTGTTGGGTTTAAATGCTGCAACCTGGGTGGAGGCCATGTGAGTATCTGTACAGGAATTCCTGCTTTCTTAGCTTTTGGGAAAATAAATGAGAAAATTACATAGAGAATAGTAGAGAAAATGTTACTGTGAATGCACTGACATACATATGTAAGGTTAGATAGGAAATGGCAAACTTCAGTTTGTCTTGGCATCCTCAGTAAAGATCATATGTGTGGTGATACAGTTCTAAATCACATTCAGATGTTTTTATGTAAAATATTTTAATATTTTTAATAACCTTTCTACTGTATTTGCTGTATTGTCAATGTCCAGCTCTTGTCTTTCCACCCCATGATTGTGTATCCAGGACTGACCTTCAGTTGTAAATCTGAAATGTGAAGTTCATTCTAGCTTCCAACAAATCTTGGCTCATCTTGGCCCATCAAAAGTATCTGCCATAAACTTCCTGCTTGGGCCCATTGTTCCTCTGACTCCTTATTGGGAAGACTGCTTTTTCTTAATTCTTATTATTGATTTTGTGTCATTTTATATGAACAGATTTGAAAGCTGACCTAGATCTTTTAAAATTCTACACAATGTGTAAACTTTCTGAAGAAGTGTTTTCTTTATAGACTGCTTTTGTGAAGGGGTTTTTATTTGGTTCTAAAAGTAGAGCTTTTACCTGAGGAGTGACAAGCTGCCATTTTCCAGATTGAATGCATCTGTTTTTTGTGTACTTAAAATCATGTGCAGATTTTATTTGAAAATGAATGTTCACTGCTTTGTATCTTTCTTAGAAGTGTTGGCTCTGTTTTATGATTTAGAAAAGTATGAATTTAGTTGAGCTTCACAGAGTATGTTTTTTGTAAAGTTTTTTTGTTCTGGCCCTGGCCATATACATTCATTGTGGGAGTAGTTTTCTTACTGTATGCTAGCATCTGTTTGGTAGGGCCAATCTGAAAAAGGCCATTGACCAGAAAAAAGGAGAATTAAACTACCCTGATTGGTTTTGCACTGGACAATATTTGGTTTGTAAAGAAATTGTAAAACTTGAAGTCTAAACTCTCACATGTCCAGAGGGAGCGTGCTGCAGCACAGTTTTAAGGAGATTTGCGTATGTGGCACCGATGGAAGGAGGATGATGCAGGAACTGACGTGAGGTTAGACTGTGGGAGCACTGGAACAGTATTTTGCAGTTTTCACTGTGGTTGTCTTCATCTTGGTAGTTTTGTGAGATCTGACCATTCTTCCCCTTCACCCTCATCATCTCCTTGCCACAGAAGCCCCACATTGGTGCAGGCAGCATGCTGCTGGTGGCCCTGTTTGATGTGTCAGACCAGCTCTGATTTGCAGTGTCATGGGTTACACTGAGTTTTCTGTGTGGGTGGTCTTACCAAAACTATCTCTGAATGGTTGTGTGGAGCTGCAGTCATGTCTGAGATGGTGCAGCACAGCCATCAGCTGTGGTCAGACTAAGCAGACCTGGGAAAGGGCAAGTGTGAATCTCGAGGTTCATTTGTTCTGGCAGGAGGAACTTAGTGTGGTTCAGTGTATCTGGAGATTGGAGGCAGGATGGGAAGGCAGAGGCAGAGCAAGCTTAGCAGTCACTCTGACATCTTGAACTGCTCTCATACCACGTCCTGTGCAAAGCACACACTGTGGCAGCAGTCCTCAGTAAATGAAATCTGGCTGTAGGATTTAAGTAAAAAACATTTTTAACTGCACCATACAAATACAAGAACACGTTATTGAAAGTATCCAACAGTGCCTTGTTTTCACAAATGTGTTCAGCTTTAGATTTTGGAAGAAGAATGAATGTTCTGTGCTGCCAGCTTTTTCTTCTGTTTGTTTCTTCCATAAATTTGAAATGATAGTGGGGACTTTGTGCAGCCAAGCACCGCTGGTGAATAGATGTTGGAAAGAAGAATGAGAAGCCACAGTGGTATGGCGGAAATCATGTGGCTACAGCTATCTGTAGGAAAAATAAACATCCTTTTTCCCACTTCCCCACAAAAATGTTTTTGAATCTGGAAAAAATATGAAGCTAAGGCAGATAGAGTACTGAAAGGAATTAATGTCTATACTCAAAATACATTGTCGTATGTGAAAACATCATTTAACAAGCTATTTCACCTGAGAGGAAAAGTCTGTCATTACAGTTGAATTTGGGAATTAAAAAAAATCAGTGGAAGGGAATATAACAATATGGTCAAAAATAAATTTAAGTTAAATTTCTTGCAGTAGTGTGTCTAAAATTATTGACAAAAATGTGTATGGCTGAGCTGAGGATTGCCCCTGGTTATGAAATATTTTGTTTTCTAGGTTTTTGTATCTGTGCATTCTTTCTTTTAATGCATTCTTTTATTTGCCATTCACAACATTATTGTCTTAAAATGTGTTTATTTTTTATTTTTCTAATTGAGTTTAGGAGTAGAGATGCAAAGAGGCTTTTTCAAAATCACAAGCTGAGGCATGGAAGGCATGAGATGTAAACTTACCATATGAAAGACTTACCCAGAAGACAAAGATGTGCTTTAAAAATGTGCATTGTTGTAGCAGTTGCCAGCTTCAGATTCAACAATAAGAGTTTGTCTCTCTAAGTGTGGCATTTTTTCCAATAGCATAGGATTCTGAATGAATTTTTAATGAAATACTAAGCAGAAGTCATTAATATTCACTCAGAACAAAAGAACTTTACTAATGTCAATTCCCACTCCATTTTTCTCTTGATTCCAAACACAGTCCATCATTCTGAACACATACTGCACTGGACTGTTTAGCAAAATGCAGAACAAGTTCTCTGTGGCTGATGCGTTTTGAACAAAACCTTCTTACTTATTTAAAAATATAAAATATTTTGTTTTCTATTTATTAAATGAAAGATCAGGACATCTAGGTGTCCTGAAACAAGGTGTTGGGAAACTAAGAAACTGTGGAAAAACACAGGGATGTTTGATTAAAGCCAGGATATATGCTATCTGTGATTTTTCCAGTGGGTGACATAGAAGAGATTTCTGCATCATTATGAATCTTAAAGACTGGCAGACAATATTTGGCATAATTTGACTCAAGCACAATATTTTTTCTTTCATAATGAGCAAAAGTGGGGAAACCTTTTGTCATCTTCTGTTTAGATTTGAGTCAAGAAAAATAATGTATATTTCAGTATATAGTTGGTTATAGAGGAAAATTGTTCCATTTCAAATTCTTTGTTCCCGTGGATGGAAAATATATGAATAGATTTTTTCCATCCCAATGAATAAATTCGTTTTTTGGCAGAGTACAATCTGCAATTCAGAGTGCAATAAACTAAACTCTACTGTGGGTAGCACATCTTGTAAGAGAAGGAAACCTGGATTTTAGTTCCAGACCAAAATTTGCTTAATGATCTAATATTCTATTTATACCAGATCGATTTTAAAGTTCTGCTAACTTTAGCATGTTTTCCAGGCTCTTCCCAGCTCCAAACAAACCTGTGTTTAACTCTGGAATACCTATAATGATCGCATTGGTAATCAATACATACAAGCTATTGTATCTGTGAGTGAATTGTGTCAGGGCTTGCATGAAATGGACATGACGTTGGACATAAAGAGATTAATTTTTCATAAATGAGATTATTTTTTAATGAATTATTGAAAGCAGTGAACTTCAATTCAGTATAGTCTGTAAAAGAAGTCAGGTAGTGTTAAACTGAGTAAAAAATATTTGCTAAACTGTAATTTCAGCAATATCTTTGCATTGTACAAGTAAATACTCATGCTTTCAACTAAAATACAGATGTAGAAAAAGAGAAAGCAAGTAGGCTATTGTTTCTTCAAACATAATAATAATGCAGATGCCAATTATGTTATTTTACATTGCTTGGGAATAGTTATTTAGTGAGTGCTGACACCCTGTAATATTTTCTACTGTTTATGGATTCTGCCATTTTCCCACATGAGAATTGTGTATGGCATAGAATTTCTTATGTATTTGCTGTTAAACATAATTCTGGTTTGGTAGCGCTGGACCCGTAGGGATTAGTTGTGTTGTCCTTTTTGATGTAAAGATAATGACTGTCTACACTGGAAGAAAATTGTTGTTTGTTTTTAATAGAACATAGAGCATGTTTATTTTTAAACACTCTTTTCTTTTGTGGCTAGAATACAAGGAATGACTAGTGAATAGAAGTATATCATTAATTTGAGTCTCCAGTAGAATGAATTATAATTTAATGGACAGAAAATCCATGAGGAATGTCCATGCTCCTGCATTGTTTGAAAATCATTTTACAGATGTAACAACGGAAGCTCAGTGCATTTCAGATGAAAGCAAAGTAGCAAAGACTGATAGACTTTTATGTAACAAAAGTGATTAAGTTGGACAATACCCAGGTTCACCCAGTTTTCTGCATATGAACAAAGACGATCTGCTTGCCTAACTTGTATCTGTACATCTATTGTGTTGAGCTGGGATAAAGATAATGATTTCACAGTTAAGATGCAGATAGAAGCAGACCTTCAAAGAAAAATCTAATTGAAGTTTATGAAGTTAAATCTTAATATTTTGTTTGTCTCAAGATGAGACAGAGCATGTATTATTCAGAGTCATTATATGCGAGTACAGACATAAAATACTTATAATACGTGTTTTCTCTAGTTTACTTACATATTTTTTCTTGTTTAAGGATTTTAAAAAACTTTCTAAGATTAAGGCATTCTGTTCTTGAAGTGACTTTAAGCTTCTTAAAAGTTGACTTCCAGAAATTGGAGTGTCACTTCTCTAGACTTGGTCTGGACAAAATGGTAATTATTTATTCTCTGTTTTAAGATCTTTAATGATTTCATGTCTGATAAGTTACTGTCCTTTTTGAAAGTGACTAACAAAAGTGACTAACAACAGTATAAAACTCTAATTTCAAAAATATAACCTTGTATTTTTAAAAAATTTATCTATCAAAGCTTGTGAGCATTTAGCATACACTTTTCAGACTTTAATCTCATCATTAGACTTTAAATGCTGCTAGTCTGATATATCATAGCTCCATCTGCCTCGATATCATGATGATTTTATCAAATAATGTAGAGAAAAGCTGCTGAGTCTGGCCCACCAGTCCATCATTATAAAAGTTCTGATAGTGAGCTGATGGGTGTTTTGCTGAAGCTGTACCCTGGTGCAGACAAGAACAGAGGGTTCATGGGCCAAAGAAGGCTCTCCTGTGGTTATCACACGCTAAGGGCTGGCTCTCTCAGTTCTGTCTGCTGCTCCAAAGGCTGTTTATATGTTTAATGATGGTGAAACAATGAGATTAAGCTCATTATTAGCTTTATAACCAACATGAGATTAGCATGACTTGTGCCCTGATACTCATTTTTTACCTCAGCTTGATTTTTAGCAGTTGAAATTTCTGACATCTTAAAAAAATCCCTGTGGGTAGCATTAGTCAAGTACTGTGCACTACTGGATGTTAATATCCTAGGATTTAAGTCTAAGCTTGCAGAAGCTGAGTCTGACATATTTTGAATGTCTACATGGAGCATATTATAACTGAATCTTCCTCTTGCAAAGAGATGGTTTAAAATTGTTGAAAGTAAGTGAAATATGTAGTTACTTCTGGGGCTGTAGAATAGTGTCCGTGTATGTAAGATTAGGCACTTCCCGCCCCTGGGGTTTGCAGTTTTGTATTACAGATTATCATTATTGAGTACACTTTTCTGATGAGATTGAGAAATTTCTTTAGCTGTAGTGTAAAGCTGCCAAAATACATTTACCACAGACCTTAAGGCAAATATAATTCTTCCAGAGGCAGCCTCAGGCTTTGGAGGTTTTTGTGCTGAAAGCAGGCTTAGACTTCCCATGAGATCCTCAAAGAGATAAAAAGACTAAAAGCTCTTCAAAGCTACGCCTTAGGCCCTGACATAATTTAATTCTCTGGCAATGGTTTTTGTATGTAAAAAAATGAATAAATATTTACAGAAATGCAATTTAAATAGAAACTTGGCCAACTAGACTTGAAAATAACTTTTTAATATCACCTATTCTTTTGAATTCAACATAAAAATATCTTCATATAACATTAATTTAGACATCAGATGACCAGGAAAGGACATGGTATTTTCTCTCTCTTTCTATATGCAAAATTTCAGCAAGGTTATCTTGCATTTTTCATGTTGAATAGTTACTACTGATAACTGAACAGACATTGAAATTCATTTGCATAACAAGTAACTACACTGTTATTCTAACTCTATTCTTCACATTAATACAATCACTTACTAATTGTAATTTAGTTTAGAGTCCTAAATTAAAGAACTGCTCTGTGTTCTGATCTCCTCCCACTTTTTCCTTTCTTATTTTTTAGGCTATATGAACACTGAAATTTATTTAACAGATAGCAAAATGTTCTAGAAAAATCCCCCAATCTTCAACACTGTGAGTAGACTATTATATGTTAAGAGTTAATTTATGCTGGAAATGACTTAACAGAAATATCACTGAAAAAGAGCCAGGAAAAATCCTGTTGGGAAGTTCTATGGTTTCAGCATTAGAATTGTAGGGCTGGCAGTCAAGAAATCTTGATTGATTGCAGTCTTCCTTTCTTACTGTGGAGATGCTGCTTTGCTTCATGGCTCTCTGTTCTCCACCTTGTAAAACAGAATGATGGAATCATCATCTGTCTTCAGGTATATGGCAGGGAGCAGCCTACTCCAGTAGCTATTTATCCTCTTCACAAAATTCCAGATGTTCAAAGGAGACTTAAGACAGTTTGTTCCCCAAATCAAGTCTGCTGCACCTCTCAAACCTCTGTTCAGACCATGATTTTCAGTTGGCCATGAATCAGCACATGATCAGGAGCAGGTTTTTGGTCAGGCTTATTTATCCATGGCTGTTCTTACTTAAGTCTGACTCCAGCCTAGTCCTCAAATGCCTGAGGATAAGGAGAGAACTTGGCTTGCTCTGTGTCTGTATATTCAATGAAAAGCTTTATCCCTCTGTTTATAAAATTCTTTAAATCTTATCCACAGGAAGCTGTATGAGTTAAAAGTATTTATTGCTCTTTAATGTTATTAACAGCAACAAGTGGTCAAATCCAAAGATGGTATTTCTGGATAATTTGTAGTGTACAAAACATTGCTATATAATTTCTTTTGCCTTTCTCCTCTCAGGAGGTGCTTAGGGTGGGGTTTCATGTAGTGCAGGCATTAGCCTTCTTTGACTTGAAGAATTATAGTTCAGTGTTCTTTAAGTGGTAACTTAGGTATACTGTGTTATATGAAGAGCATCTTAGGGTTATATTTCCATTATTTATTTATAGGAATTCTTTTTCCTACAGTAAAATTTGAGAAATGACATTTTAATAAGTATTATGAATGTTCCTAATATATTGAGAAGTATGTTCACCTAGAAGTATCTGTGTTGAGGTAAATGCCAAGTTTAAATTCCACTGTTGTAATTGGAATTGTTTGGAATTGGAATTACTCTTGGTTCAAGAGTAATCAGGTCACAGGAGTGGCTAAAAAGTAGCTGAAGCAAGAAATTCCAGTTTTATGTCCACTACTGGTTTGGAGAAAACAATTCACACCAGAAGAAAGGTAATGCTCTTGCGTGAAAGCAAATTAAGTAACTGATAAAACATAAATTTTTTTTCTATTTTTTTTTTGTGAAAGATTGAGCAAATTTAAGCCAATTTAAAAGTAATATATTTTTCTGCTAAAATATCCACTGTTTATTAGGAAAGTGTTAGATCAGCTTTTATTTGATTCATGCAAAAGAAATTTCCCTTGGGGTAAAAAAATTTTTAAGCTGAAATTTTGCAGCTAAACTCTGGACCATGACTAAAGTTGAAGATACGTTTTATGTAACTTATTTTAAAAGACTAAAAAATCAGATAACAAATAATTTTAAATCTGATTCAGCTATTTAATTGAATCCTTTAAAATGATGGTCTACATTTCTTTGAATATAAAAATATGTTATTAAATGCAAGTTGACATTTCTAAATTAGGTACTTCCCACTTCATCAGTGATATAAGCAGAAAAGTATTTTTCAGGGAATGATGGAAGATGTTTTTATCATCTTGTCACTGTTGTCATGGAAACTTGTATATATCATTGTTAAACTGACTGTACATAAGGATCTAACATTCCTGTGACTTACTCTTGCCAGCTATTGTGTTTTTAGTGTATGTTCTTCAACACTGTAGTCAGTGCTTAGGAACTTGTGAGTTGCTCTCCTCAATTACAGCCATGAACACAATTACAGGATTAGGCTGTCCAGAGACACCATAGTACAGGGTTCTCTGTTCAAAGGTTCTTTTCAATACAGGGTTATTAACAGTTTTATTTCCTAATTCATTGTAGCCTATTACAAGCACTTAAAAAATTAATATTCATTCTATTCTAGTAGACTATTTTGACAGCAGCTTCTTTGGGAGGAATGAGCTATCCATCAGTCTTTATAAACTGTCTTGAGAACGTGGACCTTTCTGAATGTGGATTTTATATATTATGTGCTTTGTTTTTGAATACAGTGCTAAATTCATAGTACAGCTCTTGTGTATCATTGCCTTAACCTGTCATGCATGGAATAGTAGGCTGAAAGAGAAGCTTGACTGTGACAATCCAGATTTAAGCACTCCTGTACACAAAATGCGTGTAACTTGTTTTCTTGTTAAAATCTTATGATGGACACAATTCACAAAGTAGGAAAAAAAAAAAGGTCAATTGTTGTTTTGTTGGTTTTTTTTCCTTCCAAATGAGATTTTAGAATTGGTGATTTTAAGCACAATAGAAGTGCTGTATGTTTTGCATAAGTAAAGGCTTATTTTTGTCTTTTAGTGTCTAGAGTTACTTCAAAATATAGCTTCTGCATCAATTATTTATGACTTGAAATTACTTTTCCTTTTAAAAAATGAAGTTACTTAAATACATTTTTCATCATTGAACAAGTGACTTCCATTACCTCAAAATTCATTACATTTCTTTTCTCATCCTGGCCTGTTTGGTTTCATCATTTGGGGAGTTTTCTGAAGACACTTCTGAAATTTTAAGACTATTATTTTAACTAACTGCCAATGAAGAATGTAGGCTTTGTGCTAGAGTTAGCTGTCTTTAGCAATTCGATGCAAATTTAACTTATCTAAGAATCACAGTAGCATGAAGTATTCCAGAATAGTGAAGTTTTAAAGGTTTTTTTAAAGATGTACGTTACTTACGATGGTGGTATTGTTGTGTTCAGAGTGTTACAGTGTCAGGACTACTAAAATACAAGTACAGAAATATGAAGAAGAAAAAACTCAGATATGAGTAAAATATCTGAGTAAAACCACTGTGGCTTTAGTTTCTAGAAAAATGCATTCATTAGGTGAGGGTTATAGGTTGAAAATTAAATTTATAGGAAACGTGCAATTTTCTCTTCCTGCTCCAGGAGATTCTGTCACTTGAATTCAGTTGAATTCAATGTAATGCCACAAGAAAAATTCCTGGTAAGCAAACATGCCCAGTCTGTATGGCTAAGAACTAAGAACCTGTGTATAAGATAAATACGTATTTTCTATTATTTCAGACTACAGTAAGCTGTATATGAGTGTATAGTCACAAGAGGAGATATACTTAGCTTTTTAGGATTTATTGAGGCAAAACAGAACTTGTTTATTACTGGCTTCAGACCTTTCATTAATATTTTTAGCTGGGATTTATAGAGAAGTAAAACTTCCAAACTTTATATATTCATGTTTCTTTCTTTCGAAGGACTTAGTTTTGGATAGAATGAAAATTTAGTGAATGGAGAACTTTGATCTTTTATCCAAAGTTTTCTGCATTAAGAGAAAAGCTGTAACTCCCTCATCTGCAGAATGTGATTTCGCTTTCACGGATACCTCACACAGTAACCCAGTCAGCTGATAATTTTGTTTTCTAGCCATCTTCTGTTGAACAGCCTTAGGAAATCTGAGCCACAAGTTGCAGAGCAAAAGGAAAGCTTGGCTGTGGATTGCCCCCCTCTGGTTACAGGGCACCAGCTGCAGGGCTCTTGGCCATTCAGCACATGGAAGCTTTGGGGCTCCGCATTTTGTGGGTAATAGGAAAAAATATCCTGATTATTCATTGTTGTAATGTTCTAGGAAGAGCTGGAAGTGCTGAAGAGCTCATCTGCTGTGCCCCAGAGCTGTTAGCTCTGGTGGACTGCCACACCTAGGTGAACCCTTGGGTAAGGGGACAGGCTTTATGACAAGAAAGGGAAATGCCACAGCAGTCAAGTGGAGCGGATTAAACAGATGTGGTGCAGTCAAATGTGGCATCTCAGCTTGCAAAAGGAGCTGTAGGAGGGATAGATTTTCAGGCTTCTGGTTAAACTGAAAATATTGAGGGGTTGGAAATATCAGATTCCTTCATTGTTGAGGATTTAATTTCTTGTCAAATGAAAAACTAGGAAAATAGAAATAGACCTGCATATCACACCTAGAAAACCCTGTTTTAAGGCTTAAAAACTATTGTGTAAACATAGTAGGCAATTATAAATATTGGTGGAAAAATGAAGTGGAGGATTTGGGGTTATTTTAATGGCTTATTTTGGTTTATTTTAATGTATTGTTCCTCATCACAGGTAAGGCTACATCTGCATGGCACAATCTTGTGCCCTGATAAATACTTTCCCTTCTGAATGAGCTCATTTCTTAATGAGTTGTGTGGGAAAGACTTTATTAACTCAGGTTACATGGCTTCTGGTATCTAGATTAGATTGGGTATTGTGTGAAACTAGTTGTGTACCATACTGACATCTGACATACTCTGACATCAATATCCAGTTAGGCCAGACAATGTCTGAGAGTATGAGTTTCCAAAAAATGTCTGTTTCTGTATCTGTTAGGCATTGAAAATTCATTAGGTTTTCTGGATTCAGAAGTCAGAATTCTAACATCTCATTTGTATTTGTCCTTAAAAATATCATTGCTACTTTCTGCTTTACCAAAACATTAAATAAAAACTTTTATTGCATGAAAATCCTAGCTTAGAACTATGAGTATTTGCAGGTTTTGAAGTGCTGATGATGAGTGCAGTGTTAATGATCTGACAGATACAAACTCGTGGGTAAGTTTTTTCTCCAAGTAGAGTAATGTCTTGAATTTCTCTAGTTAATGTGAATTGGTATTTCATGTTCAGGGAGGTTAAAACTGAGAGTCTGGGATTCCTTGCATTTTTCTGCTTGTGATTGTGTGCTGATAGCCTGACTATGAACTTCCTTATGCAGGGCTGCTAGGAACTTCCAGTCTGAGTAGTTCTAGAAATGAGAAGTGATTGAGTCTCTGCACTTAAAAATGCCTTGTGTGCTTTTTGAAAAGACACCACCATCTGTTTTGTGTTGAATTAATTGTAGTTATTTCAGTGATGTCTGTGTCTGTGTCAGCAAGAGCAGAAAATAGCATTTTAATTTCAGGGATGTCTGTGGGTTGATTTCTAGCTGATTTGAAACAGGATATCTAAAGCACTACCTTTACCTCTGTTTTTGTTAGGTTTTCAGTCCAGAATTGAAAGGAGTATATACATCTCAGTATAGTGCTGTGCAGATTTCCAACTGAGACCTTGGTCCTTAATTTGTGGCCCATGTTCAAGTAGCCCATGAGGAACTCTGCATTCAGTAAATTTGAGATTGTGGGGTTTCTGGTATCTTTACCAGGACAAACATGAGTTGTGCTGTTCTGTGAAGTGGTAGGCTAGTCCTTTCAGCCCAGCAGTACATACAGATATTACATATATCAGAAGGCTTTTAGGGATTATGCTGAAGAAGTCCAGAGGTATTGTTTGTTCAGGGATGGAACTGATAATCACTGCTAAGTTGTTGTGTGTATCAGGTCCAAAACAAGATGAAGCTTTCTAAGTTTCTGGACTAACAATTCCCAAATCTATTTATTGAAAGACTGGTAAAGGGACAAGGAGATGGTGGGGCTCTGGCCAGATGTGGACTCAGCTATGTGTGATCAAAGTGGGAAATCTGCCCTGAACTATTCACACTCTGGGCCAACTCACACTCAGGGCTCATTTACGCCCCATGTTTCTTCCTCTTCTGCCTCCTCAGCTGATATGTGTTTACATCAAGTACTTGAGTAATGTTCTGTGACAAAAAATAGTACACTGACACACGGAATGATGGCTCTAAGTGCTGGGAGAGCGAAATGTCTTCATTCATAGCATAAGCAAAGGATTGTGCATTGCAGGTACAGTGCTTCTGTAAACAGTATAGACAAAAAAAAAAATTAGGCTAAATTTGAACTAAGATGTGAAAATGTCCTTGCAGGTGTGTGGAAATAAAAACGTGGAGCTTTGCAGCTTTTTTTACAAAATTTGAATTAGTTCATGTTGGGTATTTCCCTGAAGAACCCATTTGTACACATTTTAAGGTATCTATAAAGCAATAAGAAATTCTAATTTTGCCATGCCCTGTGTGCATATAAATATTGTGGATACACAGCCTAGCAGTCCATTAAAGTGCTTTCTTAAAATTCTGTACAATTGGATTTAGCTTTATCTGTGCTGTTTTATGCCAGAACAAAAGATTATGGATTATTCCATTATATATAATGGAAAATTATTCAGAAGTGTCAGTTTGAAGGTTTTGGTAAAATTACAGGTTTTGTAGGTGAAAAGTAATCTTTAGTACAACATAGTTCATAATTGTTTTGGGGATGTAAAGGCTCAGTATTTTAACTATGTCTTTATTCAGATTAGATTAGTTATTTTTATAGTAATTTTAAAAATATTGGAAATGTACATAAACATTTCCAATGCTGAACATTCCTGCTGATTCTAGATTATTTATTGACTCCTACAGAAGTAGCTAAAACTTCTTTCTCATGTCTGTGAGTGTTCAAGGCCACTTGAACAAGGCCAGGTTGGACAGGGCCCTGAGCAGTCTCATCTAGTGGGTGGCACCTTTGTCCATGGCAGGGGGGTTGGATCTGGATTATCTTTAAAGTCCCTTCCCACCCAAGCCTTTCTATGATTCTTCTTGACTTGCAGGCTGCCAATTGAGTCATAGTGCACTTCCAAAGCATGCAACTCTTAAATGGTCTTAACAAATTCTTCCCTGAATTAAATCTGGATATATTAAACTTGCAGGCTTGCTTTATTGCACAGTGAATGTTTTCTGATAGTATTCAGTATTTTGAGGAGGGTGAAAAAAAAGTGAGACAGGTTTCTGTGTCATATAGTATCTTGCTGCATCTGTTATGTGAAAAGTGGAATTTTGAATAACTTGCATATGGTTAGTTGATGCTGTGATTTTTTTCCTCTTACTCCCTTTGTGCACAGTATTATATTTTTCTTTAATATAATGGATTATAGCAGCTGTCTTGTAATCCTTGTATTATGGAAGTTACATGTGGCTCAGGATATTTGAATGCTTAATTATGCCTGACCCAGATCATGCAAAAATGTGAAAAAATTAATTGTATCAAAGCTGTTACAGATAGTAGAATAAAATTGAATGGAATTGAGTAGAACAGTTCAGTTGGAAGGGACTTCCAGTGACTGCATAGTCCAACTGTCTGATGACTTTGTGGCTTACCAAAAGTGATCTTGCAGTTTTTGATTATGCAGAAGCCATTGCAGGAAAACCAGAATATATAAATTTTGGTCTGTCCAGCTGCTGAAAACCCACCAAATATAATATTAAATGCATGTTAAAAAGCCAAACACCTCCCTTTTGCCCCAAAGCACAGACATGTTTGGTGTTGTAATTTTGACCATATTTGCTTTCCAGTGAAAAAAATAGTGAAAGATTTCCCCATGTTCAGGAAGCTTTGCAGCTACTAGTAACTTTTCTATATGCTCTTAAGTATTTTTCAATGTCTCCACTTAAAAAAATTATTAATTGTGGGGAGGAAAAGGAAATTAACTGCACTGAAAAAATACAGTATTGGCAATATTATCACAAAAATCCTGAAGTGAAGCCTTAGTACTGCATTTCTGTCTGACACTTTTGTAGGTACTCTGCTTATGGTGTGCCCCTTAAAATCAGGCTTGGGTCTGTTGTTTAGGAGTATATTTGCTGTAGCCATGATCTGCAAAAAAGACCTGTTACTGTGAATACTAGTAAGACTAAACCATTTGTTTCCACCAGGATGAAGCATTCTGAACTCCAAAAGCAGTCAGCATATATCACAGGTAATTCTCACCTATGCAAACCAGACTTCTATGTTTAAATCAGAACTTCAGCAATGCTGAAGGTTTAAACCCCAACTTTAGGAGCTTGTATTAGAGAGTGGAATGGAAAGTCTTGAAGCTTTCTGTACTATTAATTTATAAAGAGTTCACTCTTGGTTTAGGCTGAAAGCTGTTTCTGTCTCTGTTCTTAATACTTAATTTTTCAAATTTTTAGACCTTAGCTAAATCAAATGCTGTATTTTTTCTCATCTTTGAAATGTTTATTTTTCTAAGGAAATCAGTGTTTTTAAATACACTCCAAGGACATTGTGTTCAGGCACATGTACTTAAAATTCTTGTAAGAGTTGTTTTTAAGAGCACACATTCCTTGTATCTTTGCCTGATTGCAAAGTCACGTAGCAGTGAATGACTTTGCTAGATGAAGTTCAAAATCATGAGCTCTACAAAATGAGAAATACACAAACTACAGTTTAGAAAGAAAAATTATATTCAAATGCTGGTTTCTCCAATTGGTCTTGTAATACCTTCTTGCTTGTTTTACAGAAGTAAACACTGAACCCATGAACATAAGGATATCTTTCAGTTCCATTGCAGCTGGAGTCAGTGACTTCATACTGAACAAGGTTGGTTTTTAGACTACAGTCCATGACAGTTTGTAACAGTGAGAAATGCATGTTTGTGTGAATACATAGCCATGTGTACTTGTAATACAGACTTATCTGTATCTATGTATGCACAGGTTTAACCTGCAGCTGACATGATATGGAAAACATTTAAGGAATTCTGTAAGATTTGTGGAAAAGAAGTAATTCTGAGAAAATACACTAGCACTTACATCTACTGGAAAATGAGAATAGTGTGCTTTTTTAAACAAGAAACATTATTATGGGGACAGTAAAATAAAGTTTTATGATAGCTGATTTTGGAGTCACTGATTCCTTGAATCTTACAACTGGGCAGTTTTCCTGTAAAGTTAATGTTCCCCTTTCAATCCTGCTAATTTTACTAAATTACTTATGTTACAAATGAACTGCATCACAGTATTTTAATTGTGTTCATAGTAATTTTAAAAATAGTTGCTGGGGATAGGACATTTAATTATATTTTATCAGTAGGAAAGCATTAGCTCTGCTGTGAGTGGTAGCCAGCAAGGCCATCTGTGATGCCTTTCAGTTCACTCACTCTGAATTGTTCAGATAAAGACTGTCAAGTGCTGCCTAAATAAGGAAGGAGCCGTGGTAGGGTTAAGTGCAGTGGAGGACACAAATGGAGCATTGATTCCAGGCATGCTGGAGGGTCTGAGCTGTTTCCTGCAACACTGAACCTTTTAAGAGTTTTCATTGTTTCCTGCAAAGTATTAAAATGCGAATGTCTGCCATTCAAGATCTCAGGGAGGATGAAAATGAGGATTGGGAAGAGGAAGAAAAGGTGAGTTAAACCCCAGTAGTTTTGCAAACTATTATTTCCTTCCATTTTTACTCTTTTGGACACTAAACATGCAATGATTACCTTTCTCTTTCAGGTCTACCTCAAGCCTGTTATTGAGGACAGAAATATGGAACTGGCCCGAAAATGCAGTGAATTAATAAGTGATGTAAGTGATGGTGACTATTTTTATCTTCATATTTGAATTTATTTTTTCAAATGCATTTAGATTTATGATACATATTTTCTCAAATATGCACAGTGTAGCATGTGTCCATCCAAGGCTCAAATAATAAAAGCACACAAAATAATAAAAAACCACATATTACTCCAGTACCATAAATTATCAGCCACAGAAGAATGGGCTTTTCAGAGCACTGGGATGGTAGGAAGCATAGGCCCTAGAAAGGAGTGTTTCAAAATGTGGGTCTCAGGGAGAGGGTGTCTGCATGAGAAGACCTTGGCTGCTTTCATCAGGAAAATGTGGTATTTTTTTTGGTTGTTTAATTGGTTTGATACAGTTTAATTGGTTAAATGCAGTTTAATTGGTTTGAGCAAAACTGGCTTCCAGTATACATAGCAGTAAGGAAGGAAGTTAAAAATAAATTTTTAATGTTATCTTTGTTTTGTACTGATGGATGTCCAAAACTGCTCAGCATGTTGTTATTAACTATGCTTACAGGACAAATCCACTGAAATGCTAGAATATATATTAAAAATATTTAGCTAGCTAATTCTTAATTTAGTTAGTATAGATTTTTAAAACTGTGGATCAGTTATATAAACATTGTATAAACATCATAGATCAGGTCTAAGACATTTTAAATTGGAGTAGATCTGATTGCTTCAATTTAACGGGATCAGATTTACCTTGATGGAAATTTATTTTTGTTTCTCTCTTGGGACAGTGTGTCTGAAATGTAACTTTGTCTATTCATGGGTGTATGGGTATAAAGAGTGATATTTCTCCTGTGAGAAAGCTGGCAGGAGAGGAGACCTTTCTGAGGAGAGAGTGACTTGCTTCAAGAAATGTTCTAAAGAAACCAAAAAATAGTGTCTGGTTCATGTTGTGTTGTAATCTGGTATATAGGTGTGGGTTGTTGATTTAATGGGAATAGAACATACAAAATCTACATTTTAGGTATAAGTTTTTAGAATTTTAGAATGGTGTGTTAGAAAAGAATAGCTAACTCAGAAGAACAGTTACAGTGCTGGCTTGAAGGTGTGACTTAACAAGGTCAGAGTTTCCTCTTTCCTGTTGTCCATACACTGCCTACTTCAATTTTCACAGAAAGAGTGCTGAAAATTGGATAGATCCTTAAGAGAAGCTACAAAGATGGTTCCTTTGTAAACTCAGCCTACTTCAGGAAGTAGTAAAGGTTGATAATATTCTTACAGATAGATGTATACATGCTTTCTTTGGGAAAAGAGGGCATATTGTGCATTAAGTGCCTGTCAACTCATGTAAAGGCAAAAATGAAAATGGACCTGAAGCACTTACATGACCCAATATACATTTATTGCATATATGCAGCTTCTTTCTAAAAATGGTCGCTGTTCTTAAAGACAAAAACTTCTTGAAAAATGCTGAAGAAATCTTTCTTTAACTGAAAAGGAATTATTACTCTCCTGTGTACCCATTAGGAGTAATGTTGGTTGTGGCTCTTAATTAATGGATAAATGGAGTGGCTGTATTTTCTTGGATTTTCTGCAGGGACTTGAGAGCTAAGGCGAATAGCTAAGTCAAGCCAGGCTTCTACAGCTTATAATGGTTCAGGGATGTGGGCTTTTGCTGAAAACTTGTGATGCGTTTAGCCTTCAAGTGTGTTAGATTTTCCTTGAGATATGTCAGGCATAATGGCAAAATGTTATTAATGCTTTCAAAGCAAGAACAACATATAATGAACCAGACCAATCTAATTTCAAAAAAGAGGCTCTGTGTTTAAAAATAACATCCAGTTTTTGGAGCTTTATTCAGCCTCTGATGAAATCACTAAGTTTTTCTTCATTGGCTTGAATGGAATATGCATAGAATATGAATTTTGACTCTCAGAGTTTTTTTCTGTAATGAAATTTCTTATGACCAGTGAAGTCCTTTGTGCCTGGGTGTAAATTCCTCACCCTGCACATTTCATTGTGGAGACCAATAAATTGCAAGGAGTTTGCATTCTTACCTTCCAATTTTTGCTTGTTGACATTCAGAACTTTTTATATATTCCTTATCCTTTTTAGCATGAACCTTTGCCCATACTACTGTTTGTGTGGATTTATGATTGGTATACATTTGTACATTTTATTTGTACAGTGGTTTTGCAGCGCTTACAGTTTGGCCCTCAGATGACCTTGGGGAAGCAGCCTGTGTCCTTGCTGACCACGAGACTGGGTGATTGTCCTTTTCTGATGGTGGAGCTGTCAGCACAACTCCTCCATCAGAATGCAGAGCCAGGAGTGCACATGCCTGAGATACTGGGGTTGTATTATGCTTGTTCTGCATTCTTTTCAGGCTGACTTAAATTTGGCAATATGGTTTTGAAAAAGTGTTACACTGGCAGCCCTTGGTTAACCTGTAATTGCCAGCCTTGAGCTGTGAGTAGGGGAAGTTGTGAAGTGTATATGTGTTCCAGTTCTTGAGAAAATCCCCAATTTCGTTTGAAGTTGGCAGATGTTTGTTCTGTGGCTGTGATACCCCCTGGACTGGTTCTCTCGACAGTTGTTCCATTTAATCTCCCTCTATTATGAAATTGTATTCCACAGATGTTTTCAAAACTGTCATGTGTGTTTGATTTATATGAATTGCCTTCCTCTCCAGGCCTTTTCTCTTCCACATTGAAACTGAGCTCGTCCATTTGCTTGTAGTGTATTTTCATCTCTTCTTTGTTTTGATTGTGTGCTGTGATGTTGTCAGTACTGTTATAAGCAGAGATGGGGACAATTACAGAAGGTAATTGACCAAACTGTTATAATCCTTTTTGGTAGAATGGCAGACACTGCCTTCTGAAGATTCTGCTGAATTTTGGTAATGAGTGTTACCAGCACTTCTTTTCCTCTAAAGCATAAAATAGAACTGCTTGCCATTTATGTCCTTGCACAGAGCCCAACTTTGCTTTGGGATGTCTCTGTTATAAAGCAAAGTCCCAAAAGACTTTTTGTCTTTTTTAGAGCCAATAGTGGAAACCCTGTGATAAACTAACAGGGTTTTGACTACCTAATTCTGGCTGCAGCTGTTCCCATGGACTCACCATTACTAGTCACAGCCTCTAAGTCAAGAGGACCCTTCAGTCTGAAATAGCTGGAGATTACTAAAATACTATGTATTTTAGTAATAATACTGCATGCCTGTCATTTTCTCTTGCTTTTCTCTAGATTCCTATGGCCCCAGAGAAAGGATTCTGTATTAGATGGATGTGTGGTCTGACACAGTCCTTAGTCTTATAAGATATTATAAATTCAGAAATGTAGGTTTGGAAAGTGAATCCTTAGTGGAAAGAGGTTTCCTTTTGTTCTAGCATAAAAGCTAGATAAGAAGGTTCAGACATTTTTGTTGTTTTTCTAAACATAAATGGGTATTTTGGATATGATGGTTCAACAATGGGTCTTGGCACGATGACTGTTGACATGGTTACGCCATTGATGTTAAGATTATTTAGAATAGTTTTTTGAGTATATTCATATTAAAGTTAGATGAGGATGTGTCCCTGAATAAAAGGAATGGTGGCTGCTTGGATTATGCTGTTGCTCTTGGAGGGTTTCCTTTAGCCCATAGTCTCCCTTCTGTGTTTCCCTCTGAAACAGGCCAATGAAACAGGCCATGGGTGAGATGAATTTTCTTGGTGAACCAGGAAGCTTTGGCTTAAAGGTTGGATGCCCTTGTTTGATAAAGCTGATCTTCCATACAATATTCATTAAGAAAAAATGCAGCTTGAAGCTTACTGTTTTGGTGGTTGTCTAGGAATTTTAATCCACTTTGCTGTATAGTTGTGCTGTGGTCAGAGTTGGTTTTATGATGAGTCAGGGAGAAGAGGAGGATCTGGAGAGAACCATGAAAAATGGGGCCTTTAGTGAGCTTTAGAACTATTGAACTTCAGAAGTAAAGAACAGTGGCTCCAGGCCATCATTTTCAAATTTTTCCTCTCTGTTTTTTTCACAAGGCTTACCAGATCTGCTCAACCTCAGCAGTGTATTTTGTGGTGCAGGGTAAGCCACTTGCAGGCAAAATTTCCTATTCAATATTTCAGACATCTGAATTTTTAATTACAGACTTTGAAGAGGAATATTGGCTTTTCTACCTATTCATTCTAGCCATTATGTTCAATAATAGTCAACATCTTGAACATCTTCCTTGCATCATTTACACTAAATGTGTTTTATAACTGCAGGTTCATGACTTCATTATACTTACCCCATTTCATCTTCCATCTTTCTGATTCCAAGCAATATGGACAATACTGTAGCAGAATGGAGTTTGTTGGATCAGAATTTGACCAAACATTTTGTTATATGTTCTCTCTAAATTGCATATTTGAGTCTGTGTGCATTTTGTGGCTTCTATGGGTATAACTAATGTGAATAATAAAGGATTAAGGAGGTGGCATTAGTCATTTACTGCTTTCAATTCTTTTGAAAGCATGACTTCTACAGCAGAGGAGCTTTGTTTCTTCTAGTCATGTTCTGTCATTCCTCCAATTAAGAGATACCTTATGAAGCTTTTGTGTTTGATTCTTGAATGTAATTATTGCTCTGCAATTAAAATGGATATAATTACAGTCAGCTTTCAGATGTCTGTGGGTGATTTATCTAAGTTGTGAGCAGGAAGACTCTCTGTCTCCTCTGCCAGAGTCACAGCTTTACAGAAGTTTCCACTGGGAATGCCGTCAAACTCATCCAGTAGACAGTCAGCTCTGTAAACTTCCCATGTGTGTGCATGTTGAACAGTAAGTGACTGCTCACGTTTATCATAAAAATGCCTTTTTTGTGAGTTGCTCTGTGATTACCTGGGAGTATGATGTCACACACAGGTTTCATGAGTGAGTACATGTGAGTCCCTGAGTAAAGTCATGACGCAGAAATGTTACAGTCATGTTACACCCATTGTTCACCTAAAAGGTTTTCTCAAGAAAATACTCTAATCCACAAAAGCAGATGATGTGATTTGGAAGTGACATGTAGATTCTTTCAGTAGTCCAAATCTGAATGGGCTCCATATCAACCAAAATTGTTTCTTGTGTGAGGATTAAGTAGTCATGAGTTTGAGATGAATTTGGCATTATCTAATTCATTTTTCAGTAGACACAAACTTTGCCTTAGAAAGGTCAAGAGCTGATTCTATGTAAGCTGCCATCCTTCTCGTAAGTTTTCCAAGTCCCTGTAGAGGAGTGTAGACTAGAACTTGTGATATCCATTAAGGATTCAGAGAAAGAGGATATTAAGGCTGCATATTTCTGTAATGCTCAGATGCAGATCATATTGCTTCTGTCAGTGCTTGTCAGCAAGCCTAGAGTGCATAAATTCAAGCTGCTGTTATGCAGAATGTGAAAATGAGGTTAGAGAGATAGTAGCAGATAATAACCATGAAAGCTTAGTACTAAATAATTCAATTTGCATTGATCTAAACAATTCTCTGTAGAAAGAAAGAAATGTCACTGAAAATGTCTAAGGCTATCCATGTAAAGTGTCTGTCTTTGAAACTTATTTAGTCCATCTCATCATAATTTACCATCTTTCTTCATGCAGTTCTTATATAATGAATGTTCCTACATGTTAACCATGTCCATAGATTTTATCCTTCTTGCAGTCTCACTGAGACAAACAACTCTGATTTCAGCAACACTCATGTAATTATTATACCTACCCATGCTGTTTTCCCCATTGTAAGAAAAAGGCTGGTTGTTTAAAAAAAAAAAATAAAATTTTGTTTTGTTTTGTTTTGTTTTTGTTTTTTCTAAATATGTCATAGTGTTCTGGTGGTTTTTTCTGTGGTTTCCTATGTGCATACACATTTAAAAAAATGCCTCAATTTAAAATTTGTTAGGTGCTAAAGAAATTCTGTTATTGCTTGAATGTCATGAATGTTGGGTGCTTTGTAGGCAATGGTTTGGCAGTGGCCTCCCAAATTTATTCATGTAACTCGGATTCATGAAGGGGCATTTGATGATATACAGATTCTGTGCTTGCTAGGTGTGTGTTAGATGTTAAACAATTTTTATCTTTGAGATCAAGGATCAAGGAGATCAATTCTTAGATTCTTCTTTCTTTAGAGATACTAAAACATGTACAACAGTAGTGAGAATGTGCTCTAGATGTAGAGAAAAATCCTGTCTTTTTATCTATATTATTAAAGAGTTCTGTGACTTTTACATAGCCTTGGTAATGTGTGTGAGAACTGGTAGCTTCCCTTTATGGTTTAATTTGATCCAGCCGGAGGTATTTGCAAGCTGCCCAGCAGAGTATCATGAATAAAATAAAATACAAATAATTTAAAAAATATAAATATAACCAATGTTTACTTTTCTGTTTGTGTGTTTTTAAGAGCAATTAAACTTCTTTTTTCTCCTCTTTGTAGATACACTATAAAGAAGAGTTTAAAAAATCTAAAGGCAAGTGCATATTTGTACCTGACACCCCGCAGCTAAAACATGTGAAAAGCCTTGGTGCTTTTATTTCTGAGGTAAGATCTAAAAGACTGAAGAATTCTTGGCTTCTTATCCTTCCTAAAAACTATTTCTGTTGAATACTGTGATTTTTAGCAGGGGAAGGATGGCTTATTTCAAATAATAATTCTGTTTAAAGCTGAAGTGACTTAAAAGGCTGTAATTAGTGTATACTGTAATGTGAATAATAATAATAATAATAATTTGGAATTACGTGACACTTTTATTTTGGGATTTGAAGATTCTTTATTAATGCTTCTGAGCCAGTCCTAGCTATCCCATTTTATGTGTGGATAAACTGAGGAATAGGAAGGAGTATTACTTTTTCTGCAGTGATGAGGTTTGCAAATTACACCTGTGCAAAATTTCCCTGCTGTGGAGATTTCATGGCCTGAAATCAAACAGGAGACAAGGAAAACGTTTCCATGTTATCATCCCTGTCCTCCTTCAGCAAAGGGCCTGGGGCAGACATCAGGTCAGTGTCACCTGTGGGTTGCCTGAGCACTTGCATGCATATCTATCTATCTATCTATCTATCTATCTATCTATCTATCTATCTATCTATCTATCTATCTATCTAATCTATCATCTGTCTGTCTGTCTATCATCTATATCTATCTATCTTTATCTATCCATCCATCCATCCAATCTATCTAATCTCTCTCTCTCTCTCTCTCTCTCTCTCTCTATCTCTCTATCTCTATCTCTCTCTCTCTCTATCTCTCTCTCCCTCTCTCTGCATACCTGAGACATGTACACACACACAAACAACTGTAGTGGCAAAGTAAGATCAGCAGCTTCCAGAGTGTTCCAAAGCAGCATTTACTGCCAGCTCTTCATGTCCCAGGTACAAGGTGCTGTAGGATTGTACTTCTGATTGTTTTCCACAGGTAAGACCAGCAGCAGAAGTTTCACCTGAGAGAGAGTGGCTTTGTTTAGGAGTCGCTGGTTCTGGGTGATTTTTCTGTCATTATGGCCCTTCAAAAAATGAAAATTTTGCTGCCTCATTTTTTGTGCCACCTTAATGATTCTAATAAAAAAAGTCCCAGTATGGCTGTCTAAGGTTACATAACATAGGCATTCTAAATTCTCTTTCTGATATATAACAGTTTGCTTTGTGGCTTTCAGTATAAAAGCATCTAATGAATACTTTCCTTGTATTTATCTTCCTGTTCTCTTAGAAGGAGTGGTATGTCCCAAGGGAAGTAAATCTGATGTAATTGCATTTTATGAGACAGACTATCATAGTCTACAAAAATACAATACATAGAGAGTATTTATCTAATCCATCTGTCTGATTCCAGAGAATCTGCTGCTAATTATTAATCAAAGATTTAGAGATATAAAATATTCTAAAATTTTAAACCCTGTAGGTTTGATATTATCACACTTTTGAGCACTCTGCCTGTTTATTGCAGCATTACCTGAAGCCAATGATGTGATGGATGGTTTATCTTGTAAATTACTGACCTCTAGTGTCCCATAACCTGTATTTGCAAATCTTGGACACTTACATTCTTAACAGCATGGCCATTGCAGTGAAAAAGAGCCCTCTGTTTTCGGGAACAGCAGCAAATGTTACAGGAAATTATTGATATATATACATATAATACATTTGGGGAATTAGCCTCTAATGAAGAACTGTATATTTCACAGTAAGTGACATTAGACAGTATAATTGAAAATATTTTTAATATTTATGATTACTTTCACAGCAGTGTTGCCGTTATTGTTTTACGAATTTGGAGAACTTAGATCTGAAGCAAAAGCCTCACACATTTTGACCTGTTCTTCTGGTATATCTTGTAAAACTTCTTTGTGAGGAACTGTCCATACAGAATAATGGAGGAAACACAGGATAAATAAAATGTAACTTAAGAATGAGACTGTAATATGATGATGGCAGACATGCTAACTTTAATATCCCTCTCCTTCGTAGCTACATTCAATTGCTACTATGTATTAGTTGGCAAAATATTTATGGTTGGCCTCTCATTTGCTCCCATTTTGCAGGACTCTGGAAAAGAGAAAGAGGAAAAGTAATTTTTGGATTTGAAAATGATCTGAAAAAGGATAGAAAAAACTGCCTTGCTTGTTTTATTTTCTATTTCCACCAAAACTACTGAATTTAATTAGGGCATATTTTGCATTGCTTTGTGAATTATAAATATCCCCATAAAGTATTATTTAAAGATGTTTTTACTTGAAATTTAGTGACAGCATTAAATTTTTCCAGTTCTGGTCTATGCCATTTTACTTACTAGAAAAAATAAGTAGTATGTTTACTGTATCTTCATTTTTGCATGATGTGTCACCTTTTTCTGCCCTCTAGGTGAAATATAAAGGAGATGCTAAGAAAGACCTTTCCAACTCTCTTTATCAGCAGATGCCAGCCACAATTGACAGTGTATTTGCGAAGGAATTAATGCACCTTCAGAGCAAGGTACAACAAGGAATTGCAAAAATGATTTTTAGATTAATTGTGTGTCAGAATAAGTACACTTTGAACAAAATATTTGAATGGATACTTGATTGTCTGCTTGATTTATTTGGGTGAGTTTATCATCCAGAGCTTATCACCATAAGTTCTTCAGAGACTACTCCTTTTTAAAATGTTGACAATTTTACTTATGTTTATTAAATATACATTTAAAAGCTGGTAATGCATTCATCAATCCAATGAAATCCACAAATGCAATAAGGAATTATTGAATTCATGACGTTGCATGGTCCTTATAGAATGGATCAATTTTATATAGCTTCTTCCAGTTGGGTGTTGTATTATCTATATAAAGTGTTTGATGCTGAAGGCAAAAGAAAAAAACCAAACCGATCTTCTTTAATGACTTATAAATGCACTTAGTGGTAGCAGTAAATAAATTTCGGGTGGTCTGCATACTACTACTTACAACAAATTTTACAAAATTAAAATATGAAATCAAGTGTATTGAACATAGTGTAAAGCTTGTAAACAACCAGTAAAATAGTAAATTCTGGTTCAGTTGCCTTCAAGGACTCAAAAATGTAATACCCTAAGAGTAGGCAAGTGACCCTTCACTTCCACTGACCTCAGTGGAATTGCAAATGTTACGTGTGTGTGATATGAATGAGGTTACAGATTTTCATTGTTACTCATGAGAATCGTATAGATGGTCATTGCTTTCGGTCCACCAAACATTTCCATGGTTTTCTTGTTTTGACTTTCTCCTCTCTTAAGGATAGCAACTACATATAGTTTAGTACATGAAAGGAACATGCTTCTAAATCCATAATATTGATTGTATCTCAATATGCATTCTTATAATGCTGTGATACTTTTCCAGACAAAGGAAAATACTCATAAAAAAAGAATGGACTAAAATCTCAGGACAGCTTGTGGAGAAATGTTTTGTTATAAAACACTATGTTAATCAAGGCTATATTAAGCAAATATAATAACACATATTTTTGTTTTCAGAGTTTGAAAAGGAACATATATACACAAGTTAAAGCACCACAGTAGATGAAATGACATTAATGTGACAGTTCATTGTAAAGTGAATGATTAGAGGAATTACAGAAAAAATAAATTGGGAATTAAACTTGTATAATATTTTTAAGCCATTAGCTTGATTTGTAAAACATTAGTTAACTATTTTGCCACAGACTCCCAAATTCATTCCAAATTATTAAATTCTACATTAGTTTACACAAATAAGGTTAATTAACTATAGTGATGTGGCAGAAAATATAAATAACTGAAACTAAAAATGAAACCATTGGTTCATCAAAAAACCCTTTTAAGATAAAGACTGACATTTTTGCTTGATAGTTTTTGAAGGTTTTCTTCAGTTATCCAACAGTTCTAGAGAAAAAAAAAGCATATAGGGTGAGTTATATTTAAGCAGAAATTTTTCCCATAAAATTCATACTATCCCCTTAGGAGTAGATGCATTATAAATCATAATATACCATAAAACTTAAAGATACGCTGACACATTTTTCCAACTTGTGGTTACTGCTGCAATGGACCTGAATTTAATGCTACTTTGAGAGAGATCTCAGGGGATTTTCTAGTGAAAAATCTTCTCCACAGTATTCAAATCTAATCCATATTGTGCCTATCACTGCAGTACCTAAGTAGCTAATACAAGGATTTCAGATTTCAGCTGGGTCAGGATATGGCAGAGGGGGTTTCTGCTGCATCTGTCTAGCTGGGATTGTGAATTTACCAGTCATGACTTCAGGAGGAGACTACAGATATGCCATAGGAAGGAGACAGAACAGCATCAGCTGGCCATTGTGCCGGCTCTGCTCCAAAAAGGCTGCTGCAGTCACAGAATTGCAGTCTGTTTCTGAGTTATAGTAACCTGATTTTAAAATAGGTGCTGAGTTCCTGAGAGGTGGAAAATATGAGTACGTGTCCTCCCTACCCACATTAGAACGAATTTGCACCTTTGACTCCCTTTTCATTCTTCCTGGATGCAATGCTGGGCTGGAGTGCTTTTGTGGGCAGATCAAGCAGGACTCTTCTTGTTCTGTGGTGCCGTGTTCTTGGCAGGATCTGCAGCCTCATCTGCCAAGCAGGTGCATTGGGACTGGAGGATCATGGTGTGGAGGAAAGAGAGCCCCTGACCTTCCTCCCTGCTGCCTGCTGCCACAGGCTGGGGTGCCTGTGCCAGAGGATCTCCTTGCACAGGTGTGTCCTCCGCAAATGGGCTCTCCCACGATGCAGCTTGCTCTGGAAATGCTGCTGCTGTGCTGCCCTGCAGCCCTGCCTCCAGCCTGCCTATAGCTAGCCCAGTCCAGTAATTTGATACACCATTTCAAATCACACACATGATTTAGGAACTTGGAGACAACTAGGGGGAATTTCCTGTTTTTCTCAAGGAGTTATACCCCACCTGCAGCTGCCCTCCCTTGCTCTCTCCAGAGGCAACAGGCTGGCCCAAGCACCATTGACCACGTTTGCATTCTTTAACTGGTGGCAATTGTCAGTTATTTCAGCAGAGCAAGGATCTCCTTCTTCAGGGGTCCTGCCGTTGTTGACATAAAGATCTTGCTGTAATGGAGAGTACAGCACCCTGACACATGTGGATCTCTTCCTGCAGAACCTCTTTCCCATATTGTCTGTATTGAGTCATACTCAATTCTCTCTTCAAGATGCGCAGGAAAGCCTGAAGCAAGACTGCCTGCTAGCTTTTGCATGAAACCCATGTTTGCTCTTTTGTGTTTTATGTAGAGCTGGCATGAAGAAGGAAATAAATACCCTTAGAGAATGACATCTATCCAAAACTGACAAAAAGAATCCCAATGCTGTTTATGGGAAAACATGTTTCAGGAAAATGGATAAGTTTCAAAGCTCCACATAATTGGGTGGCTTTTATCAATTTAATTTTTTTCCTCTTCACAGAAAATTGGACTGTGGCCTTCTAAATGCCTTTCTTGAGAGTGAGCAACCAGATTTGCCTCCCTCTCTCACTTTTGTCATTGCTGTCCCCATGGTAAGCTTGAAAGAGAAGTCCCTCTCATCACTGAATGATTTCACTCTCTTTACCAGCCTACAAAGCTCTCACCAATTTCCCTGTTTTCTGCGATGGGAAAATAAATTTGATGAGAGCAGTCTAGGCAGGGAGCCTTCATTTTGATTTTTCTGAAAGGAAATGGAAATTTTTGGAGAAATTTCAATATTCCTATGGAAAATACTGCTGAAGGAAAATTTCTAATCATTGCTAGCTCTGTGCCAAGTATTTTTCTTGTCTGAAGATCAGTATGCTGAATAGTTCCCTATGTAAAACAATATTTTTTTTAATAAGGTGTCACAAACAATGATAAAGATATTTAAAGTTGCTTGGGGGGAAACAAAGTTGAAAAAATGTAAGCAGTTCATCACTTTTTTCATCACTTTATTTCTGCCATACGAAGTGATTACACTGTTTTTCTTCTTTTCTAAAAGGGATAATCTAAAGCAAACTGAAGGCAGTTTAATTTTCTACTTTGCACAGGGCAATATCTCAAAGAGTCAATGTTGAACAGTATTTCCTGTTTCTTTATAAAGGCGATGGGCCAAGAGAATCTTAAGCAATGTTTTCAACTTCCAGAGGACGTTTCAGAGGTTTTTTTTTTCACTACAATAAAAATTTTGTTGTTTATTGCATTGTTTCCAATCACATTGCACATTATCAAATTGTTTTATGTAATTTTTCACATTTTTTTTTATGGTAGGAAATGTCATATTCAAGATTTCCTCTGTTTTGTGGTGGCAGGTATTAGTTTTCTGGACTCCCATAGTTGTTTTACACAAATACATTGGCTAATCTAATTCTCTATATGGTGATTAAAGTGATGTTTTTGGTGTTCTTGAACATTTCCTCCTCCGAAATCCTACCTTGTGGATTTTAAGTTCAGAGCACATCTTACTGACTATAAAGGGAAATAGAAAAATGTAATAGTGTTTAATGTATGCCGAGACAGGGTATCAGTCAGAGCTGGGTTAAAAGAGCACAAAACCTTCCTTAATGCAGCTTCCTATTGACACACTGGTGTAAAAGAGAGAAGAAAAATAAAAAATGAGTACTTACAAATTGGTTCAATCTGAAGTCATACCTACTTAAATAATTACCTTGTATTTCTCAAGTTAATAAATGGGACTACTACAGGGTAAAGGTTATGTCAGTGACCTATAATGCTTGATCTCTGTGTAGAGTAGTTTTGTATGTAGATTTGATAAAGGAAATTCAGTTTAACCAGAACTTGAAAATCAACATGTGTTGAGAAATGAATGTATGCATACTAACCTGTAAAATAATGGTTCTAAGAATATCGATGAAATAATAATAAATCTTTTTTCATGGTTTCATGGCTTACTTGGAAGCGATTTACAAATCTAGGAATAGTTCTGCACTAAACTGTCCCAAACTAAACTAGACAGCCATTGCACCCCTCCTAGCCTAGGACTGCATCAAGACTATTTCAGTGAGTTAATGAAAATAATGGGAAAAGATAGGAAGAACAAATGTCAAAGCAAGTGAAATACTGCTACATTAAGCTAAAGAAAGGGTCATCTTTTCCCAAGACAGCCAATACTCATAATTTCTGTTAAATTTCTCATGCTGAGAGTTGATGCTTTACTGTGTTTTCATATCTTGGTGACACAGCCCATTCACCAAAGGAAAAACGGAGCTGTTGAACCAGCAAAATGGCAATGTAATAAAATACCTGTAAATTAGTAGACTTTGGAAGTAACTGTATTGGTCTTCTGTTCATAATGGCATTAGGTGGGGAACATCTTAAAACTGACAGTGTAAGCAAGGAGAATTAGCAAAAGAGTTTTTGTGGCATATGTTTGTACAGTAATTACACTTTTGTGGGGAACCATTTGTTAGTGGTGCTTCAGTCGTGTTAAAGATTAATGTGCTTTTCCATTTGCAAGATGTAACCAGTGCCTGCAAGTTATGGACTCTTTCTTTCACTGTCAGCTGTGTTTGTTCCTGCAGAGGGATGTTTGTGTCACACTGGATAAGGAGGTGGCACATTTTAAGGTTCCTGATTTGATACTTTTGTTCAATTTGTAGCAGTGCAAAAATACCCTTCCCCCCCTTGTCTTAATCTCTCAGCCTGTATATAATTTTGTAATCTGAGATAGACAGGGCAGATACTAATTTATTGTTTTGGGCACACTACGCTGTAACTCAGAACAACTTTTGCTTTAAACGAAAACAGATACAGCATTTTCTCACAGTTCTAGTATCCTGTCCTAAAAGAGTCTGAATCTCTGTAGTTGAGAGTTCCTGTCTCAAAACTTTCACAGTATTCTTTTATTGCTATCATGGGTTTTCATGTCAATCCTTCTCCTCCTAATCAGCTTTCTATCTTATTTAATACTCGCTGTTTTATTATGGATTATTTTAATGTTTGCTCATGAGAGCTATTAGAAAATGAATTTTCTTGATGCTTGCTACTTTTTAGGCATAAAAACCTGGTGAATTTTCCTTAATATAAGCCTAAAAGCTTCTGACAAGGATAAGTGTAAGATCAGCTTTTCAGGCAGTTGGAGTATGTGAATGTATGTATGTAAGTATAACACAGTACAGTGAAAGATGGATGAATGCCCAGCATTGAGTTCCATTTCTGTTATAAAAATAAAGGTGTTTATAAATTCACAATTCAATTCCATTTTCATTTACCATGATGACAATTGAATGTAAATATTATTTTTCTTTGCGAACCTGGGGCTAAGTCAAAATGGGTATTGTGCTGGTAGTTTCCCAACAGTGGAAAAATAGAACTTTGGGCAATGGGTATATAATGTAAAACTGTTTGTTTATGACAAATGCATAAAATATTTTTTTTTTTGTTTCTGAAAACGGAGAATAATTATATAGCTGATAGCTTCAAGTGTGTTTAAAAAAAAAAGTGGCTTGTGCTTATGCTTTTCCCTGGGCTGTCTCCTTACCTTGTTAAGCTTAATTTTCTGGTTTTGTATATTACTATTTCTTTCCCTCGTTTACTCATGCATCTACTCATACATCTGTTGCAATAACAGATGCAGGGAAATCTTTTTGCTGACTATGCCTCATATGTCTCTGTTTTGGGTGGAAGCTGCTCTCATTTCAGTTTTCTGGTTCCATTAAGGAGCTTAATTATTTATTTTGTTTCTTCCTGAATACAGGTACACTATGCCACTAGGTTTAACCTAGCTCATGTTATTATACCTGCTCTTCTCTGGCCACAAAAGTATAATGTTGCTCTTTCCAGGTTCTCTATAAACAAAAACATGATGCTGAGAAAGGATTTTCAGACTATGCACGTATGAGGGAACCTCCAGATGTTAAACATGCCATGGAAGTCAGTAAACACCAGAGTGATGTAAGTACTCCCACATCTGAAACAAGTGTGCTTGTTTTGGGTAGGTATATCTGTTATAGCTTACTGAAAGGAATTGGGCATAAAACAATTCCATATTTCCTTAGTTGGTATTTTTTATAAATTATTTGCTCTGAAGTAATTTAGGACATGGTGTGTGTATAAAATATGCTATGAGTAACAGTATGTGAATTTTATTCTGAACTGCGGTGGAAAGTGGTAGTTACTGTCTACCAATAGTAACTGTTATTAAGTGCTACCACTTTGAAATAAAATTGCAGGCATAGGTTTTCTGAACTCACTTGTAGCTACTTTTACTTTTAAAGTGTATAAAGGTCTTTGTTTAAATGAACACCAGTGTTGTTTCAGTGTCTTAATCTGCCAATACTTGGATAGTTCTTCAGGGGTGCTGTGTAGAGGAGACAAGTGAGCTGTTTCTGCCCTGCTCTTGCACACTTTTATGTGAATAAGTGTATTCCTGTCTCATGAACACATATCAAGTGAATTTTCCAAAGAATTTAATAGAATAAAAAATATAAATAAATATGATCTATTTTACAGAATTTGAGCTGTAGTGTTCTGTTTGATGCCTGTGCTGGTTTATACCATTTGACCAAAGATTTGTTCTTGTAGTTTTATTTAGATAACTTACAAATAATTAGGAGTACTTAGCAATATTTCAAAAGTTGATTGGTTTTTGTTTTTGTTTTCAGCTGCTTGTTATCTTCTGAAAGTTTTCACAATATAAAAGCCTAATAATGGTATTTACATTTTTTGTTAGAATCAAGTCAGGTTTGATTTCATGGTCAAGCTAGCATATACCAGCTCAATTCATCTTTGCTTGGGGCAGAAATGCTGCGCAGATTAGAGTCTTGAATGATACAGACACAACTTTGAAGAAAAAATTGTTAGTTTTAGCTTGTAAAAGCTTACTTGTGAGAAAAACAAATTTTAGAAGAAGATTGGTTAAAATAGTGATGCCCTGTTAAAGGGTACACAATGATTTTAAGAACAGCTGATGTGTAACTTTAAAAGTGATGATCCAGTTCCATTCTTGTTTAGGTAATCAAATCAATTGAGGTAGCCATGTCATTTTACAACACTTTTTTCTTAGATAAATGGGATATTTGTTTGCTGCTATCAGTGTATAAGACATAGCTTGGGTGTTCATTTTAAATTATCCTAAATTTTCCCTATCTTCCCCTACTAAGAGTGCAATAAACACTCTTAGGTTATGTAGGCTGAGAACTAAATGTCAGTGCTAGATGTATGTCTGTATGCAGAATCTTGACAGCTGGCTGCTGATTAAAAGGCTGCTGGAAAACTTCAGGGAAGCATTATGTTTGAAGAATAACTTTTTCTTCTGCTGGGAAATACCTGCAATGGAATTCCCAGCAGTAATTTGCAACCTGCTTTGATTACTGAATTCCCTCTTCCTGTCAGACATTGTCCATTTCTGCTGCTGGCAGCATCAGGGTGTCATGCTGACAGAGCCTAGGAGCTGGGAACCTGAATGTCTCTCCCCAAAAGGAAGAGGTTTTTTTATTTACCTAGCAGTAGGAATGATGGTGGACTGCTAGGAAAGAAAATAATGCTGGAAAGAGACATGTGAATCCCTCTCAGAGAAGGTCGTGGGATTAGGGGGAATATGAGACAAATTCCTGTAGCAAATTCATCATAGTTTGAGGATTAGTATGCTAGTGTAAAACCTATGCCTCTTCTACAGCTGTATATCACCTACTAATAGAATTAAGGAGAGCAGGTTACAGATGTGAGGATAAATTAAATTCAGTTGTTTCATCTTTCACCCTTAAAACAAGCAAAAAAAAAAAAAAAAAAGGAAATGAAGGAAAACATGGGAGGGAATAATGTTTTGATAAATGAGAAGTTTAAACAGCATTTTAGAAATAATGAAAAAATATGACAGAAATTATTTTCAGCCTGAGCAAACTTAACAAAATCAAATCAGTCATCCAAATCCAACACAAAACTCTAACCAATTACTTCAATGTGTTTAAGAGCACATTCTTTCTGGTCGCTCATGAATAGCTGCAGTGCAATGGGAAAATACCTATCACACACAAAGGTGCAAGTTGTGTAAGTCTGGCTATTGCTCAGCAGAATCACACAAGCTCTTGTGGCTAATATTTGGGCATCATGGTGAATAGCTGTGGATTTCTCCTTTTGTAAATACAGGTTTAATTAAGAACTGTGTGAGTTTTTATGTGGGAGTCAGAACATGGAACAGTTAGCATCCCAAATGGGGAGCATTTGTCTTTCCAAACTGTTTCAGGCTATCTGTGTAATCACAGCTTTGAGAGTGCAGAGAAAAAGAATGGAAGCTACTGGGGAGATAGAAGGACAAAGCTTTTTTATCCACCATTCAGTACAGTTTACCTGTGGGAGCAGAATGCATGTTTACCTACAATGCTCTGCCAACTCAATTCAACCTTTACATGGGAGGTTTGCATCTAATAGGATTAGGATGTGTTTAAGACTATTTACTCAGCCTTAACATAAGGCTGACATTTATACTCAACTCTGTGAAATGTGCAATTTCCTTTAAAAATTAAAACTGTATTCAACTTACCATACATTTGTGCTGACATTTTGAAACTGTCATGTGCTGTAAGCCTTCACACCACTTTGAATATCATTAACATGCTCTGTATGTTTGGGCAGAAACTGCATAGCAGGGAGATACTGTAAAATCTCTTGAACAATATGATCATGTATAAGAAAATAATTTTTCTCCTTTTTTATTCTTAGACTGAAGAAAAATTGCTCTCAAAGGAGCACAAGTGACTTTTCTAATGACAGGAAATATACTTTAAAAATAATTTAAATACTACATAATGCTTGAAGGGAAGCGTGCTTATCCAAACCAGAGTATTTTTCTCTATAAATTTTGTTTTTATTTTGTGAAGTGTATGTTAATGATGCGACTTTGGCACACAAAGTCGTTTTCAGAAGAGTGAAGTAGGGACCATCAGCCTACTTTGTACTTAGCTAATCAATTAACACATCTGGAAGTTTCCAAACTTGGGATCAAAACTAAGTGGTGGTCTTAAAGCAATGTCATGTCATAAAATGGTGTTTTGCTTTATGTGTGTCTGAATATCATGTGAAAGGAGGGGTGTAGCTGAACAATGAAATGACATGACAACTAAATTTCTAAAGCAAAGAAACCACTTACTATGTTGTGTCTATGTGGAAGCTGCACATAGCATTTGATGAAGCTCAAAGCTGTGCATCACAGTTTTGTCTGCTCCATGACCTGGTCCATCACTGGGCATTTTGAATAGGAAAACAATGTTAAATATTCGTACAGCAGTTTAAATGTTTTGCTTCATTAAAATGACTGATTCTTTTCACATTGCATGGTATGAAATAAGGATGTGGTCTGATTTTACAAATAAAAAAGCTGCAGTACACTCATCTGTGGGCATTTTAAAGCCCTGGTATCTTTGCTCTTATACTTATTTACAAAACAGTGCTTTTTCAGAAATGTTAGTTGACAGTTGGACAAACTTCTGATGTATATGTATACACTTTCCACTCCACATCAGGTCAGTAATGATAATTTGTATGTTTCACTCACCATCTAAATTGAATATTTAAGATGTCTATATTGTCTTAGAAGTAAGTTTTTCATGTTCAAGATATTCTACAGCCACAATCCACACACACGCAAAAATGTGTTCTTTCTGATAAGATCAAATTGGCAGATCTCAAACTGGATGTACTTAAACATCATCAGTAACATTCCCAAATGTTAATGTTTGTTTTGATGCAGATCATGCTAAAGTCAAGCTTCTCCTGGCTTTCTGTTCAGTGTCTGCATTAGAAAAATCACCTTTCACTGACTAACTTTCTGCTGACAGTGGTTGTCAACAGTGGGTCCCCCTGGACCACTTCCAACTGGTGCTGAAAATGATGTTTACTCCTGATGTAATTGGGACCAATCAATTTTAAGGCCCATTACTGGGAAGGATGACTGCATCAATCTGTAATGGGCCAGAAATGTGTTTGTCTCTTTTACACAAGCCGGAAAACAGTTTTCAGCATCATTTGAGTAGGAATTAGAAAAGCTGTTGCCAATGATGATTGTCACCAGCTAGTCATTTTCTTAGTGCTGATGGAACCCGAAGTGTAGATGAGAGGAAAGAGGGCAGAGACACAGCTGACAGGCCATTACTTAGTGGGCTTAACAGCTCTTACAAAATGCTAATCAGTGACAAAAAGTAAGAGACAAATTTTTGTGCAAAGAGATGTGCCCAACTTTTTGCTGAATCCTTAAGAGGGAATGTGTTTATAGCTGCTTCTGCATATTTTAGTAATTGATTATGTATTGTTTGGAATAGTTTTGGTATTGGAATAAACGAGAAAATAAAAGATTTCAGGAAAGGTCTGAATCTCTTAAACCCAGGTTTGCTTGGCTCACTGTGTAGATGTTTGTTTGTTGATTGACAGTCTGAGATGTTTTGCAGCATTGTTAGAAATTTGTTTACTTTATGGCACTGAAGTGCATTCCACTAGTATTCAAGTAAGGTGAAGCATCTTCCAGACCCTGCTGGAGTAACTAGATCGGCATGTTTATCCTCAGTGGACCTTATGCATTTTATAAGAGTTTGAGGTTTGGCCTTATTAAAATCAATCTACTAATTATGATCAGGCCCTGAATATTCTCCATGCTTTGCAAAACCCAGTTGCAATTCAGAGTATGTAATCACATTTGGGATTAAAGATGAGAAATGGTTTTGTTCCAGTTATTCTTCACAAAAATATTCAACAATGTAACCACTTTTTATTGTAATTTCAAATTGGGTAGAAGCTCACTTTAAATTTAGTTGGTATCTGTAATTTACTGTTTTCAGCTTCAAAACTCAAGATGGTACATTTTTTTCCCTTTTAGTTGCTCCATCTTACTCGCTTGCATTTCCCACTGGTCTGCTGTAACTCTCCATCTAGGTCTTTTGCTGCTGCTCTGAAATTGTTATCTCAGTTACTTTTCCTATGCAAAAGCCAGCTGGAACAGATTTTTTGTAGACCTGTGGTCCTCATGAAGCAGAGCAACTCTTGAGCCTTTACTGATTTTTTTTCTGGTAGAGCCTGAGCAACCCTTTGAGCGAAGATTGAGTAAGGGCATTGTGTAATGCCTGGAAATTCCAGTCAGGCTGAGCCAGCTCAGGACAAAAGATAGCTCCTTTTCTGGGTGCTTCTGCTGTTTCCTTTCTTTTTTTTTTGCTTTTTCTCCCTCATGGGCTTCTTCAGTTTCCATCGTCTGATGCGTATGGGTGCACACACCAAGCTGGTTGCTTTGCCCTGTCTACATCTGTTCCCCTGCTCTCAGAATAGCTCTGGTTTTACTGTTCTAACATAGCACTATTAAAAAAAAAAATCACTAGATGGAACAGAATAGCAGCTGTGTAATAGAGGCCAGCACAGTGTCCCAATGGGAGAGGGTCAGCATCCAGGGATTGAGGTTATTCAGGAAATGGGAAACATATTTTTTCTTTCTTTGGCCTACCTCTGACAAACTACTGTTCTGCTGCATAACATTTTTATTCTCACTGGAGTATGACAAGCTGCAGAATGGAGCAAATATATATTGCAGACATTTGTAAAATACTAGATGACTTTCCCTCAGACATAAGTAATAGGTATACTGGTTTAGGTGCAGGAAGAATAATAATTCACTCAGGGAAAGATATAGCAATTGGCCTTGCATCTAATATAATTGGAAATGGTGAAATATAAAGGACTGTCACTGTCTTATTTCTCCCCCTCTTCCTTTCCTCGAAATTAACCACAATCCATTATTTCATGTACTATATGATCATGTCATTTGGGAGCAATAAGTGACCACATTTCCTCAACTTTATCACCACTGTTCTTGATTCTCTGATGTTAAATTCACTACGTTCCTAATTTCTATTTTGAGCACATATGCTGGCCTTTAATTTGCAATTTACATGGATCATAGGGTGCTATTCAGAAACCTGTTTTTGCTGCCTTTGTGGTTTTCACCTCACCTCATGTGGTCATTAGGATGAACAGCATATAATTAACTAAATTCATGTAAAGTCCTGAATTGCAAATGCTTCTCTCTACCTCTAGTTTCTTAAAAATTAGAGAAAATCTAAATATAACTAAAATAAAAGTTCCAGTGGTTTATACCAGCTGTAAGAATCAACTTTTGTTTTTGTGATAATTTGGGCTGAATCCATCAAACCTATTTATTTGTTTCTTTTATTAGTGATTACACTTGTGTGTCACGGCAGATTAGAAATTATAAGATCTGTTTGTGGGCAGGCAGCCAACAGTGAAGCCTGTTTAGCTTGTCTGCTTAGCTGAAGCCATATGGACACAAAATTACTTTCCTGTTGCATGTAAAATATTTGCCAAAAATAATTTTTTTTCCTTTTCTTTTTGCAATACCATTTCTATGAAGTACATTTGTCACTGACTGCTGCAGTTTATGAGTTTGTTGCATTGTACCCAGAGTGAAACTTTACATTGGAAATAGGAGCAGAGGTTATAATGAGAAACTTCAAGCTGAGAACTTTTTTCCTGGTGAAATACTACCTTGAGAGATTGATTAACTTTGTGAAGCAACAAAGGAAACATAAAAGATTTCCCAGTTAAGGAGGAATTATTCTTTTACTTTCTATTTACTCTATTTTATGTTCTCCAACTTTTGCCTGAAACTTCAATTTGTCAGACACTTTTGAATACCAGGGACAGAATGTTATTAAGAATAATTCAGTAAGACAACCCTTGGAAATTGGCTTAGATTGGCACATGTGCTAGAGCAGGAAAAAGTTCACAGACCTTGAAGAGGGAAAAGAAGTATAACTTGTGGAGCTCTATAATGTCCCTGAGGTCTGCTCCAGTGATTGCTTTGCTAAATGGAGAATGTTTGGACTCTTCTATCTGTGGTTGAGCTTTCTGCCAGAGTTTTCTGAGCCCATTCATTATGTAGTGGCTTTTGCACAGAGCTCAGTCGTGTACTCAACAGGCTGGAACACTCAGCCTTCTTGGTCCCATGATCCTGCAAAGGAGCAGATAAGTGGCGTTGTGGGGCTGCTGAGGTGGAGTTGTATCATTGAATTACACACAAGCTACATGTCTGTCTAGTACTGAGAAAGAAGCTCACTATGATAGAATTACAGTTTCTCTTCAGTGTAGCTGCAATCTGCTAGGCTGCAGTACTCAGTATCAGGGCCGGGGTTAGATTATATTAAAAATGGTACAACAAAGGAAAAAAAAACCTATTAAAAGCTATTCAGAAGACTCTTAAAATTCTTCAGAAATTTTATCATAAAACCTAATATTTGTGTCTTTTCAATGCTTGAATTTTCCACTGTGCTTCTAAGAAAAAACATTTTTCTTTTTCAAGTTGTATTTTATGCTTCTGAATTTCTTCCTTATTGTGTTACCTTGTGTGTGGGTCTTACCTTACAATCCCTGTCAAGCAAAACTCTGTTGGAATAAATTAAGTGGAGTTCTATTTAGTTTCTGATTTGACAGGTCATTCAAAGCTTATTTATAAACTTCAAGCTTTATTGTTTACTTAAAACAAAACTGTGTTTTGTTTGACAGGTATCTTATAAGAAGGATGTGCAAGATACTCATAGGTACACTGAAGTTCTGAACAGACCAGACATAAAGAAGGCAACTGAGATAACGAAGATAATAAGTGATGTATGTTCTCCTTTTACTCTCTTTCTGGTTTTTTAGACATGTAATTTTTTTATTCCAATTTTGATCAGATTTTTTTAGAATGCTGCTGGAATTCTCAATTATCTTGATCAGAAAACCTGCTCCTCCAAATCTGCTAGGGAGATTTGATTAAAAGAAATCCAAATACAACCAAAACAAACCAGTCTTGCCTGGCAGGCTAGAAAGCTCTGGTTTTCTCCTTTTTAGATGTTGACCGTATGATCTTTGCAATTATTGGTAAGTGATGTAAAGACAACATGAAAATTGCTGAAATTGGTTTTGTTTCAGCTTTATTCACTATAGCCATTCTGAAGATAAGTCATGTGTTTGTATGCTATACTGCACTTCAGAAGACATCTCAAACCCTTTTTTACCTTGCTGTGAGAGAAGCTGGCATCCCAGGATACCCCTTTTCCCATCTCAGCCGGCAGTGACTGGAAAATGTTATTCTTGCTGTCCTTCCAAGAGCTGTGCAGATGCTGCTTCTTTCATGGGGGTTCTCTTCCCTGAGCTCCCCTCTCAAGTTCTTTGCTCTTCCACTGTGACTTTGGCTAATGGATAGGTGAAGGAGCAGTTTGAGATGCAGCAGTGTGTGATGCAGTTTAGTATTTTATTGTAGACAAGTCAGACAATACATACTAAAAGCCCTGAGTCAAGTTTTTAAGTAATTAATTAAATGTGAGACTGACTAGACACATTTGGAGAGACAGATTTAAGAGATGGGAATTCACCTTTCAATACTCAGGATTTTTTTAAAACCAAGAACTTTTTCTAAGTGTTATACTCAGCATGCAGATTTATTAATTGCTGTTCAATTGCTCTTAGAGTGTCTTTGGGACTTTTATTTCTCTGTCTCTTCTTATGATGTGTCCTTGCTGATTCACAATGCTTGAGTAATGCAAGAAGCCTATTTTAGGCAATGGGTAATTTAGGTTGTGTTATTGCAAAGCACCTATTGTTCGTTCATCTGTGTTTTTTTCTAATGCATTGTGGGAAAAAATTGCAGCAATTTGCATGGGAGGAAGTTCAGCTGGAGAGATCACGTAGCATTAACCTTGCGGGACTAATTCAGCTCTGTGACACCAGTGCTGTCTCACTGACATCCAGCAAGACCCCAGCGGTAAAACTGAGAGTGGAATTTGACCTTACAGTTCAAAAAAGTTGCCCCTCAGACTAGTTTTATTTCAAGACTACTTTCAGCTGCTGCAAATAATCTTGTGTTAACTGTAGACCCTGTCATAAGAAATGCTGAGCCACTGTAACTCATTCTGCCTTGATTGGGAGGACAGTATTTCTCTGGCTTAGGCTGTGCATTTGGTTAAAATTGAATTTTGTGAATGCTGCACATTGTGTTTTACAATTAATAAATAATATATTGTTAAGGAGCTGAGCCCTGAGAGAGGCTTTACTCAGAATTGATTAGAACAGTAGTGTCAAAGCAGACCATTACGTGAGACTTTTATCTGCTAGCTTTAATGTTTACATTTCTCTTGATAAAACAAACCAAACAATTTATTAGTGATTCATGTTTCCCCGCTCCCCACCTTTTTTTTTAAGGCTACGTACAAGAAAGGAAGGGGAGAACTGAATAAGGAGTCTGCTGTACTTGGAAGACCTGATTTTGAACATGCTAAAGGAGTTTCAAAACTTTTAAGCCAAGTAAGATTCTCTATCATTTTACAGTGATTTCATCCAAATATCTCATTCCTAGTAATGCAAAGAAAATTGCATTTTTAGATGATTATCTCTAATGGCCTTGAAGATTATGTTCTCAAACTTTTCATATAGCATTGCAATGACTGGTAAATTTTGGATTCTTAGGAAACCAAATACACACTTTGAAGCAAAAATACAATGAACTTTGACTACAACTTGTCTCTCATGGAGATGGTGTATATTTATACAGATTTTCTAGGATTTCTAAAATATTAACTGCATGTAATTTAGAGGCAAATTTTGCTACTCATTCAGTTTGAGTGGAACCTTACCCTGTGATTAATCCCACTGAAGTAACTGAGGTCTTTTGTGTAGCTGCTTGCTAATGTGAGTAATGGGATCTGAATTTGGCCTGACATGTAAACCACCCGCCTTCCTTCCCCCTGAAACTGAACCTTTTATGTACTACTGTTATATATTAACCTCAAAAAAGAAAAGAAAAAAAATTATTCTAGTTGTTAACTAAAAAGAAATCTGAAATAGAAATATTCCTTCTTCCTCTTAGTAGTTTTCTACTCATAAGGTGTACACACTCTCCTACAGATCATCCTGACATTGTGAGAACAGAATTTTCACTGCTGATCTGTTTTTTTTTTCTTTTTTTTCCCTCTTTTTTTGTCTGAAGTAGTTCTTCAACAGTGCCTTTCATAATCCTTGCTAAGTAATCCTGTCCAGCTATCCTTGGAGCTTTTGAAAACCCAGGAGATGCCCTCCTGTAAGAGGAGGATAGTGCCCTTTGATTGGAGAAGGCTGTGTCAGCCTTGCCAGAGCCAAAAAACCTGTCAAGTGTAAATAGTGTATATACTAGGGCAGACTCCACGTCAGTGATATGTAAAAAATACATATGATTTGGCCAGATACTAAATGTCTTCCCTAGAACTAGCATAAAATGAGAATAATGTGTCATAGAGAACAAGCTGGAAAACAGTGCAGTGTCCACAGGAGGTAGAGCTCCTTTTGCTGTTATCCTTAGATAACTGCTGCATGATTTCCTGTTTCACACCATTGTAAACTTTGAAGCATTACACAAAGAGAAAAAGAAGGAAATAAATGTTTTTTATTGCTTTGTTTGTGATGTGCTCAGAATAGAAATGAGTTTGTGTTTTTCAAATAGATTTCTGTCTTCTATTTTATAATGGATCATCTTCTCATTTCTCTGCTGATGGACAAGAAATTATTTTGTGTTTAGCATTGTGCAGGCTTGGAAGATGGCCTGTACTTTCTAGAAAGAGCCAGTGTGATGCTGCTCAGCCCTGAGCACTTTCCTGTCACATACAGGAAATGAGGCTGTCATTTAGCAAACACGTTCAATGGTTTCTAAAAGGGTCCATATCTAAATTTAGTGTGTAATGTCTTTTATATCTACTCCATGGCTGCCTACACACTCCTGTCCTTGCAGCCTGTTTCAGAATCTAGTGAGCTTGCAGCTGCCTGTTTTTGCCAATGAGACCAAACCATAACCCTTTCCAATAGCCCTCTCTGTCTTCCCAAGCCTGGTACCCATCAGATTGTGGCCAACAATCACAAGTGAAAAATATCAGCTGGATCATGGGGTCCTGCAGGCTGATGAGCCAGCTACATGGAAGGCTACATCAGTGCACTTTTTATCTCATTTCTATTAGATGTGCTTTTTGTCTTGGACAATGCAAAGTGCATCTGCAAATACTTTATAATAGGGTCTCTTCATTGCCAGGAACTGGGATGGCAGCAGCTCTAGCTGAGATCCTTCTGCGTAAGGCATGATTTACTGTGAATTTTAACTTCCGTAGAAAGTCCAAATAGTGCAGAAGGTTAGACAGGAAGGGAGGAGAAATTGACAAAATGTAGCCTGTGTTTGGTTTATTTGGTACAGAAGATTCTTACTAAACCTTGGTGGTCCCAACTCTGCAGTCACTGGCCCTGGATCCAAATTTTGGAAGACTTTCTTGTGTTGTCCTCTCCTGAGTCTGTGCTGCTGTGGCTGCTTGCAGTGTGTGTGATGGGGACTGTGCTTTCAGAAAAGGAGGCAGCGCCTCAGACTGACACTGCCTGCAGCAGCACGGAGGGTGCAAATACTGGGCAGCTCTCAGCTGCAGGGAGGTGTGCTCAGCAATTCCCCCATGTCCTCTGAAGGGAAGGCAGAGACCACGAGTTGTCTAATGTTCTTATATATTATTTGAATCGTTATAACACTTACACACACTAATCATAAATCAAGAGTGCAGAAAAATGAAGATGACCCCTGTGTCCAAAGAGCAGGATGGTGGGGCAGGATGGGGAATGCACCTGTGCTGGAGGAGAGAGAGAGACCTAAATATGGGTCAGTCATGTCTGTCCTCTTCATGCAAGGATCACGAAACAGGCTTGTAACACTTACAATATTTAAAAAAGAGTAAAGTTAATGATCTCCTTATTGTCTCCAGACTTTCTGGCTTTTAGAGTTTCTATTTGTTTCTCAGAAAATGGGAAGATCATAAACTTTTTGTGTTGAAAGTTGATAATCTCCCTTAATTGCATGAATCTATAAGCTGTGACATGCAGAGAAATATTAGTTATTTGACCCTCACAGTAAATTTACAAAGTTGACAATTCTGATGGATGTAATGGGAAGAGAAGATGATAACATGTTTTAATGTGGTGCATATGGGTAGGTAATTTAGGGAGTATAGAGAACAGGAGCAAGAAGAGGTCAGGCAGTGTGGGTGTAACGAAGGGAGAAAGCAATCAAGGCAAGCAGGAAAGCAAACAAAGCGAAGAAAATAGTGTTAATGTTTGACTGGCACTCAAAGCTCTACAGAAATCACTGTTTTCTCTCTCTCTCCTTTCTTTCCTTTTTTATTTTGTTCTTTAACAAAGCTTTTGACAACAACAGCAGCAAAAATAATAGCTCCCAGAACTAGTATATTTACCCACAGCATGTGGTAACCCTCTTCTGTTGATTTTAAATGAAATTTAAAACAGAAACTGTGTTAGCCCTTATGAAAACATGGAGCTTGTCAATTTGCCGAGTGTGCATTGTATAATTTGGGCTATTTTTTTATATATTTTTGTTTTATTAAGACAAGCTCTTGTTCATGCCCTCTTTATGTTTTTAAATGCATTTTATTAGCTGTTTCAAAGAGCTGCTGATATGAGGTATTCCTCTTATGGTGTTCAGTAATTGGTTTTTAAATAAATAATTTTGGATATTCATATTTGTTGCTGAATCTGGCGCTTATTGTTTTAGGGATAAAACTGTTAGAGGTAGAATGTTTTTCAAATTGCACCTTCTCTGAGATTTTCAGCAACAACCCGAAGAGCCTAGGATTTTCTCAGTCTTTCTTTGCTTTAAGCCCTGCTAGTGCTTTTAGCAATATATGCTTCAATTTTGCTCTTTGTTTATGCTACATTTCCTTCAATATATATGTGCTCTGACAGGTTTTTTCCTCTTTTTAAGATGTTTTCATATGGTCATGAGGAAATGCTTTAGCTGCAAGTGTCTGCTTTATCATGGGATCACACTGGCTGAATGATTCAATTTTTGTAGTTTCTTTGTAAATCTGAACAGTGGGTGATGTCATCCACTTCTGAAACTGAACACTCCCTGTGTGAACAGCTTTGAACTACAGATTTGATTTAGGAATGTTGCTGCTAAGCTTCAAAAGACACTGCTCTGTCCACCTGCAATTCTGACTTTTATAGGTTTTGTGCAAGGCCGATGAGAAGTTTGTTTATCCAGGCCTTATTTAATTCCAGTTTGGTTTTTCAGGGATGTTGTTGTGTTAAAAGCCTGCGGAGTCTGCTCTTTCTTAAGTAGTCTTTAGAGAGCAACCTCCATGCATTTCTTTTAAATTAACCCTATACACTATATAATCTCTAAAAAAATATACAAAGTAAGACTTTAATGAAGATGGTAAATAAGTAACCGTCCTTTTAAGCCCTCATTAAAGTAAAACTCTTGGTTAATGATGAAATTTGTAGATAAGTGTCCACTAACAACTGTCAATTCTACTCCCACTTGTTTGCTCTTCCACCACATTATCGCCTTGCTGAGACCTTCCCCCTTCAGATGGTTTAGAAATAGTATGAGGTATTTTTCTTCCTTGTTTTTATTCAGAAGTCTTTGTCTCAGGCATATTTCTTCTCTTTAAACTGCATTCACCCTGTTCAAAAGGATGATGAATACTGTGTGCTTTCCTTCACCGTGACTCATCCATGGGTTTGCTCTTCTTTCTTCACACTCTCCCACCCCACGCTTCCTTTCAGGGGGAGAAAGAACCAGAAAAATGTTGATAAAAGAGAAAGTGTACATCTATGTAGCTTTCAATGCAACAAATCCCCTATGACAGGTCAGTTAAATGACTGCTGGAAGTGCTCTGGAGACACTGCCAGGGTCGTCTGATATTGCTGTGTGTGCTCCGCTTTGCCCCAGAGCAGCGCATGCAGTGGGGAGGGGAGCAAAGGCAGTGAGCTGAGCAGCCAGGGGAGACAGCAGGGCCTGGAGCTGAGACAGCCCTGCTGCAACCAGTTTACAGTCACTGCTTGGGGGGCTCCCTTAATTTTGGGTCCCTCCTTCGCATCGGGATCAGGACACAGGGCCCTGTCAAAGTTGGGTTCACCGGTCCCCCTTCTGTCCTTCAGTGGCAGCAATGTGATCCCAAGTGACACTAGTGAGGATCTATTACTGGAATCTCTACGTTGAAATGTATTGCTAAAAAAACTTTTAAATGGTGGCATGAAATGGCTGCAGCTGGAAGATGGCAAACCAGTTGTGAGGAGAGGTCCTTTTGGCACCAATGCTTTCCCACTTAACAAGAATTTCAAGTGCCATGTTGTGCATTCGGTTTGTGTGTACTGTTTGTGACCATTTGTTGGCCAGGAGAAGGCAGCCTGAAGTTGGATATTTAAAGTCTAAATACTTGGTGGTGTTGTGATGTGGATAAAGGAGTAATAGATAGTTTTGCTCACCCTGCTGTCATTCTGGCTTTTTGAATGACATATTACAGCACTGCCTGATTTTCATTAGAAGGCAGGTTTTGGATACACCTTTTAAGAGAGAAAAGCCCTCTGATTTATTCCTTCACTGCTCATACGGAGCATGGATTTGCCTTTGTATTCAGTTATATGCTTTTGCACTTGATCCAATGCCAAGGCAAATATCAAACAATATAAACCAGATGAATCTACCAGAAGGCAATAGATACTCTCTTCTACTGTTAGTGTGAAAGATTATGAAGTTCATCATGTGTTCAGATAAAGTTTTTCTTTAAAAGTAACAATGTTTTAGGATTTCCTTACTTAGAAAAATTAACCTAACTGCTGGAATAATAATAATGTAGTGCTTAAACATATATGGCTAGTTCCTGTTTGTGTGGCTTAGTTTTGGTTTCTTGTTATCCTGATTAATGAAGTCATGGTCATCGTGGCTAAAGATAATGAGGTTGTGTAAGCTAAATCATGTTGAGGGTCTTTTGAGGCAAAGAAGAACTGAAAAGGAAAAAAAAAATCTTCCCACAACGAAGGCTGAGAAAAAAAATATTGAAGATTGTTTGAGGTGGCTTAACCACTTTATCAGACATTCATGTGGGAATAGAGAAAAAAGGAGTAGGGAAAAATCCATGTATTTATTTAGTGCAGAGCGTGGTAAATTATAATGGATGTTGCATAGGCTCAGATATCAGGTGTCTGCCTAACATTCATGAAAGCAGCATAATTCAGACTGAACTTTATTCTCCATTATGCCCAGCTGTTGGAAAGAAACAGACATGTGTGCAGAGTCTCCAGATGTTTGATGAACACTCACAAAGGGAGCAAAGGAGGGAGATAAACTATTCGTTCCATTTCATATTTTCAGATTCTGAATTCAGCATGTTTTCTGGAATTGTTGTGATTTATTTACTTTTAATGCCATTGTCTCCATATTTAAGTATTGCTTATTTCCTCTTACATGTATTGTCATTACCCCTTTTTTCTTTTGAACGACAAGAAAATATGGTGAAAGTGATGGCAGGAAGTAATTTAATTATGCTTTCTAGCTCTGTAATGAGGTGGGCATTATCCCCAAGGAAGGATTGAACTACAGAGGGATTCCTCAGTGTCTCATGGGAAATTTCTGGCAGAATTAAAAATAGACCTGGCGGTTCTGGTGGCAGTCTAGCATAGTAGGAATGGCAGGTGGAGCTGGTGGTGGGAAGTTCGATTCTGACTTCCCATTTTCAAGTGGTTTTCAGATTTACAAGTAATTTGTTTTACAATTGTTATATTTTATTCACCTTAGAATTATTTTTTTTTTTGTTAAAAACCACAATTTTGATGTTAATTATGAATTGAATGATTCTCAGTGAATTGGTTATTATTGCTATCAGTGAATTGGTTATTATTGCTAGTCAAACAGTTCTATTTTATTTGATTACTCATGTGAGTAATATGATTTTGTTTCTGTTTTCTTTTTATAAATCCTTCAGCACCAGTAATCACATATGACAATCTTAAAATTTTTAGTAAAATTCAGATACATAAAACTTAATTGGAAACCAACACCAGACTGTCACAGGTGTGGATAAACTGAGCTTCTTTAAACTTTGTTTAAAGATTTATGAATAAAGTAATTGCATTTAATAAGCTTCTTTGTAGTCTGAATTCTCTGTCTTTTTTAAGTGCTGCAAGTTAATGTTAGACATGTTTGTTCTGGTGAAAGGTAAAATACAAAGAGAAGTTCAGCAAGGAAATGAAGAGTCACCAGTACAATCCTCTTGACAGTGCTTCCTTCAAGCAAGCACAGATTGCATCCACCTTGGCAAGTGATGTAAGTTAATTGGCTTTGTATTTTACATGCATTTACACTTACATGCATTTAAATCCTGAATAACCTAACATTTGTAGATTCACAAGTTGAATTTCTTTTTTAATGTTATGCATTCCTCTGAGCTACAGCCTCTCCTATACAGTGTGTAGCAGGTACAGCATGTTATCCATTTCTTCCTCTGCTTCTGACAAAGGGCCTGAAGAGATTTTCATAACCATTTTAGATGAGATTCATTTAGCTTAATTTTCTGTGTCGAAAGGTATGACCTCTTACTCTGAGCTAATTGCCTTCTACTTGGTCCCTTTTTATTCAGGCAAGAAATAAAAGAGGTCTAGAGGTCAATTCTTCTCACCTGTTAGAGGTGCCTGTCTTTAGAAGAGCAAAGTCCTACCCTCTCTCCAATAACCATTGGTTAAAAAAAGGAGGTTACATGAGCAGATCAGGTCTGGATGTCTGTGTTTTAGACTTCATTCTTCTATTTGATCTTCTCAATGGTAATCCAAAATACAGCAGTCACTAAGTTCAGCAATGGGTGTTTGCTGCTGGAGCCAGACTGGAGAAAACATCTTTATCGAGTGATAATGCCCTTGGGATGATATATTTTAAAGTCTGTCTAATGCTAAAAATGTGATCTCTTCTTTGTGGCTGTGATCCAGATAGTCAAAAGAGAAGCCTTCATTTTGTAGTCCAGCATTTCTGAAGTGTGAAGTACCATGCAATGAGTACAGGAAAGATTGGCTCTGGGAAGAATACAGAAGATTATGTAATTATTTCCAAAATCTAAATGTGTAGTACAAAATTAGTTGAAGCAGTTAATATTGTAAGAAATGGGCAAATTGAAGTGAAGAACATGATACATATGTGGAGGTGACTAAAGGTATTAGTGTAAAAGATCTCTCATCCCAGATAGGTAAGGTAGCTAGTCTTTTCCCTGTAAAGTTGGGCATACATGTCTCAGAAGAATGGAAAATCCTACTGGAGGCTGATGGGGAGTTACTTTCTGCTGCTTCATTAAGTGATTATCTTTTGCCTTAGGGTCACCATGTTACTTATATTTACTGCAAGCAGTCTGTGTTGGATAAAATATCCAGGAGCACTTCCTTTTAACTCCTGTATATGAAACTTTTAAATTGGATGGTGTAATTCCTGAAGCAGGGGAAAAAGAATAAGAATTAAAGGTGTTTAAAATGAATAGAACCAAAGTATTGAGGAACATACTCTTGATTTAAGTGGGGAGTGGGAAGGGAGGGGAGAAGAAAAAAGAAGAAAATTAATTCTAGTCTGAAAAGTCATACAAGGTGTGATTTTGTTGTGTTTGTCCTTTTTTGGAGGAAAAGTTTGGGTAGTTCTTAAGTACTTAGTAGAATGAGTCCTATAGTGTTTCATTTTCTTTGAAATGATAGTAGATGACCACCATCTAGTGGCTGTGAGAGATTGTTCAGGCAAGCACTTAAATGTTTTCCCTTTCTGAACAGTCACACTGTAATACAGAGCTGTGAATTATTTTATTAATCTTTAGTTTGCATAACCTTAATTCTCTTTCCAGGTGAACTACAAGAAAGATTTAGAAAGCCTGCATGATCCAGCATCTGATCTACCAAACCTGCTGCATTTAAACCATGCTTTAAATATCAGCAAAACACAGAGTGATGTAAGTTGCCTTTTTAAGAATGACCTGAAAAATAAAACTATTAAGGAATGTACTACATTATACTACTAACATAGGAAATACATTTTTGCTCTCATATGTAGTGGGCAATAGTGCTGTAACTGCCGTAGATGAGAGGTGTAGTGAAGAAAAATGTTTTTTTATGAAGACATACTTCAGTTATTAGAACAGATAATATATACTGTGGAAGAATCACACAGACTTCTGATGTTGAGTGTTTCTTCTCATATATCTGAAACATTGTCTGTTTTTTTCTGTGTTCTAAGACCTAAAATGCTTTTTTCCTTGAAAATCTCATTTTGTCTAAGGTCTTGCTTTCATCTGCAAGTCTCTGTACAGAAGTGACCATTATGCTAGTTTAATATTTGGACTTTTTTCATGAACAGCCTCTGGAGTGTTAGCTTACTTTTGGGCTTCTCTGGCTAAACTTTTTTCCCCTCCTAACTGAGTCTTCCTACACTGGGTCAGATAATAGGCACATGTTTCATTCATGCCTCTTGATGGGGCTGGTGGTCTGATCTATGATCGTGATAGGGATTAAAATAGGAAGGAAGAGCTAGGAAACTCCTGGCTCCTGTGCCATGATGCAGGTTCTTTCCCACTCCAAGAGCACTATGCTGTAGGCTGGTTAGCTGCATTTATCATCTTCACTCCAGAAAATACAGCTGGCCTGCAGAACTTCTGTGGAGAGGCATGAGTGGGTGGTGTTGGGAAGGAAGGCTGCCCCACGGTTGGCAGGATTTGAGTGTTTCATAGACAATTAACTCTAATGAGTAGGAGCACACTGGGTCATCTTTTGTGTCAGTGCCTGCTTATATCTAAAATAATCAAAATAATCTATCTAACTTGACTTTTGTGTGTATCACTCCTCCTGTGAAGCTAACACTGACTATCCCCTTTTTTTGAGTAATAAATGAGTTGGAATGTTTTTCTTCCTTCATTCTTCATGCATGTTTTGGTCTGAATCTAGTTTCCTTCTAGTGTATGGTAAGATTGGCAGTCTTTTTGCTGATTAAATGAGCACCCTCAGAATGGACTTCATCAGTTTATCATCTTAGCTCTAAGGATATAGAAACTTGGACTTTTCCTTAAGGCAGATTATGTCTTGCAAAATGTATTTCTTTCCTTTTTCCTGGAGGGATTGATTCATAATGTTCATGTGCTCATCTGAGGACTTGGTAAATACTAAGCCTTTGATTTTTGTACTGTCCAGATCCTGGTGGATATTTTTATTTGGTACAACAAGAGAGATGCTGTGCCAATCCCTAAGCTCTCCACTAAATATCTGTCTTTTAAAAAAATCCCATTTTCACAGTCCTTCTCAGATCTGACCTCCCCATGTAATTGTTTTTATTTAAACACGGTTTACTCTTTTGCCTTTCTCCCTCCTTTTCCAGTACATTCCTTGTGTTCTCCTTGTCTCTCCACAGCTCATACCAAATCTGTTTTGTAATCCACCACCATTGTATAAAATGGTCTTCCTGACTTACCTGTGTCAACTGATTTTGAAAGAGTAGTCTTATGGTAATTTTTTTTGTTTGTTTTTTTCTTTTTGTTGGTTTGTTTGGTTTTTTTTTTCCTTCTGAAACACAGAGCTGCTTGAAAATTGCCCAGGTTTCCCTGCAGTATACCTTTCTCCATTGAACTTTGTTTCTCATTATCTTCTACATAGCTACACCTGCACCAGTGTGACAGATAGAAACCTCTATGGCTAATTAAACTCATAAACTAATATTGTTGATTGAATGAATGGGTTTGCTTACTGATTTAGAGTGTAGAAGTGTGTGCAGGTTTATGAATTACTTATACTGTAATATCACGGCCAGGCTGTTATACATGTCAACTTCCATGGGGATAAATTCCAGCAGTTAAGAGGAAAGCTTGATGGGCATCTTTGGACATAAATAAACTGATTTTGACAGGTTAAACTCATCCTGGTTTTGTTATTTTGATGAGGAATAAAATTACAAGGTGGAATTCTCCCTTTATGGAGTATTTCCTGGTTTCACTTAGGATGGAGGTAATTTTCTTCCTAGTAGCTGGTACAGTGCTGTGTTTTTGATTTAGGATGAAAACAATGTTGATAGCACACTGATGGTTTAGTTGTGGCTGAGCAGTGCTTACACTAAGTCAGGAACTTTTCAGCCCTTGGGGTGGCTGGTGGTGCCTGAGGAGCTGGGAGAGGACACAGCCAAGACAGCTGACCCAAACTGGCCAAAGGGATATCCCACACCATATAGTGTCATTCTCAGTATATAAAATAGGGGCAAGTTGGCCAGGGGATCCTTCTCAGGGAGAGGCTGAGCATTGATAGACTTTTTCATTTACATCTCTTGTTTTTTTGTTTTGTTTTGTTTTTTTTTCCTTGAGCTTTATTTCTCTCTCTTTTTGTTATTTTCCTTTTATTACTGTTTATTATTATTATTATTATTAGTATTAGTATTATTAGTATTATTAGTATTTATACCCCATGGGGTAAATTGTGTGAGCATTTGTTTGGGGCTTAGTTGCTGGCTGTGGTTAAACCATGACAGATATATATGTAATTCTGGTATGAACTATGGGACACAAAATTTGACACTTTGATATATGTAGAACAGCTAGTTTAATGTTTTTCACATTTCAAATATGTTCCTATGGTGGAGACTTTGTGATACTAATGCAGTGCAGTCTAAAAAAGCGGGAACTTTTAGATATATTTCATTGTAATGAGCAGGGTGAATAAATATAACATAAGAGACCAAATCTGGTGCTTGTAGTTTAGCTTAATGTAGCAAAAAGTTACGAGTTTAGCTAATTTGATTTTATAGAATTTTAAAAAAAAATTTCTTTCATTAGCTGAGGAATGGAGTAAAAGTATGAGATCAGAATCTGTAGATGGAGGTAATTTTCATTTGTTTCCACTACTGAAGTGATTTTGTTGTGTGACATTTACAGTTCTTTCCACTAGGAGGCAAACCCAGACCATCATATGTGTTCTTTTGCACTTCAAGTGGAAATAATAATGTTTATTTTCTATGGAACACAGAAACATCTGACTTTTAGATTAACAGGACATCCATTTTCTCTAGGAATGTACAAAATATTTTTTTATCATATTCTTTTTTTTATAAAATTTCATCACAACATTTTAAATTTGCATTTGACAGAACTCCCCAGTTAGTAGGACTAAAATAAGGTTTCTTCTATGCTTTTTCTTTCATAGTTACTTTAAACGGTATTTAAATTCCAAAACCTTCTGGATTTTGTCTGTGAAAACATTATTGGAAGTTTTTTTGTTTCAGTATGAATATAAGAAATCATTTAAGCAAAGCAAGTGTTTCTGTGATTTCAGCCCAGACACTGCAGAACAAATCTATCTCACAGAAAATGCAGTGCTTCAAAGTCAGGTATACACAACCACAAACAAACACATCTTGAAAAGAGAAAAATGCAGCATTTTAACAGTGGTTAAATCATGCACAAAAACACATGATAGATTTCAGTGATGTACAGTGCATATTCAATCAGAAGTACTCCATGAGGAGAGAGGAGAGTATTTTTGCAGGACTGAAGCCTAATGCAGAAGCCTGACAGGGAAAGAGATATAATCAGACATCACTATTTTTGAAGAGATACAGAAATTTAAATTACATTACTCACTATAAATGTAATATTTTGATTTGTAGCTGTTTACTTTCCTTTAGGGCTTGTGTAGACTATTCCATCACGCCCCACACTGACTGATGGAGAAAAGTAATGTGCTTGCCAGTCTTGATCAAAAGAGTGTGAATGAATGAGTTCAGAAAGCTTCTCCAGGTTTCCAAACAAAGTGTATTTCCTTTGTGAGTTAGCATAAAGGAGTGAGTTGATCTCTTAACCCTGTGTCCTTCACTGTGATTTTGCTGCCAGCTCTAAGGTCATGGTCCCTGGTAGATGTGAGGGGAATGTTGGTGCAGGACTGGACCCTACCAAAGCTGTAGTTGTCCTTCCCCTCTCCCTCCCATAGGTACAAACAAAAGTGCATTTGAGAGTGGTGTTTCTGAGCCTGAAAAAAAAGACCTGTGGGGCCTGGCTGTGAAACAGATTTTGTTATTGTTACAGTAAATGTGTTTTATGGAAACATAGCAAGGGATGCTATTAAAAAGCTGCCAACTGTTCAGACATAGGTCATTTGGCCAAACCCATGCAATTGTTTTAAGGATTGTGATTGATGTTCCTTATTCCTGTTGTCTTCAAAGTTCACAGTTTCTAGGTCTGAACTGTGTAGAAAAGGAATAAATTACTTAAACAAATATTACCTTATCCAAATGCCGTATTTCCCCAGCAGGTTAAGTTTGGGAGAAGTCTTCCAAATCAAAACATCTAAGGAGTAGGGCTAAGACAGGATTTGTTTGTTTCCAAGGCAAGCAATCAGATCTCATATTCTTTCAGCTGTTAACAGACTTTATCTTAATTTTCATAGGTCAAGTACAAAGAAAATTATGAAAAATCTAAAGGCAGATCAATGCTGGAGTTCGTGGATACACCAATGTATCAGGTTTCAAAGGAGGCTCAAAAGATGCAAAGTGAGGTAAGTAAAAATGTACTTTTTGAACAAGTAAAATTTAGATCAACAGAGAAGCTAACAGACATCTTTTACTCAGATTAAGAAAATGTATGAAGCAGAGAGTAAATTGTGGATATGGTAGAATTATACTGAGTAGTTATCTCTGCTATTCTCTAGCTCAATTCTTCCTGTGAATTTGCTTTTTTTCTCAAAAGGCCATTGGTACTAAGAGTGCACACACATCATTTAATTGAGAAGAAGCTCAAGAGGTCATCTAGATCAGAGATTAATAACTTTTTAAGTTCTCACTTGAACTTCATCTTTAGGAAGGGGTGGTTCTCATGTGGGAGCAAGTGAAGCCACAAAACCCAGTCCAACCCCATGATTTAACTGAAACATCCTCCTGCCTTTCCAGCCTGGGAAACTCACCAAGGAGGAAGGTCTGTTCCCAGGTTCCAGCACAGCACTGGCTGTCCTATATTAGGCCATGCTTTTCTAATTTTTTTATATAAAAAACTTGAAATTATGAAGATTTTGTGACTTCCCAGACCATCTAGTCCAGCGCGTTACCATCCATCCTGAGTGAGATGGATGCGCCTGTGTCCCCATGCTGCAGTTTGGTTCTGTTAGTTTTGCTGTGTCATGGAAAACAGATGATCTCAGCCTCTTGGTAGGAACTTTAATGAGTTTTAACCTTGTGTGCCATTTGTCTTCTCTTTTCTCTCCCAAGCAAACTGCTTCTTTCATAGATCAGGTTCAGCATTCTCTTTGGACATATTGTACACATATTTTTGTCTAGATTGTATCTGTTTGTATAAATAAACTAGATAATGAAATGTGTAATGAAGTTGCTTATTAGTGTGAAATCTAATTTATGGCAGGGCTCATTTCTGGGTCTATTTACAATGTCTCTTCTGAAATATGCTTGGAATTGCATATGCATGTGTATATGTACCACTAATTGTGTGTTTTGCTACGATAGAAAATGTACCGCAGAGATTTTGAAGAAGGGATCAAGGGAAGACCTTCATTGGATTTAGACAAGACCCCAGAGTTTTTGCATATAAAACAAGTCACTAATCTTCTGAAAGAGGTAAAGGGATTTTATTTGTTTTTTCTGTTGTTATGTTGTAAATGAGCAATAAGCAGCATCACTACAAGCTGTTGAGTGCCCAATAACTTAAAATTTTCTTGGTGGCTACATTTAAGTCACTTCATAAGTAAAAATTACTTCACATCATTTTGTATTCTGAATAGTCCTGTAGTAAGGAAATTATAAAGCTCAGCACACCTGAACCAGACTATTACTTTTCTTTTCAGATAGATAAAGGGGTGGAAGGAAGGATTTCCATTGGTGTCCAGATGGCAGTTTTTCCCTTTGAGTAATTATTTCACATTTATGGTAACCTGTTGTGGTTATACAGATGCCTTGAACTGCGTAGAGTCACTTATAACTAACTTAATTAAAATAATTATCTATCATACATGTTATGGATAAAAATAAAGAAAAACAAGATTTTGTAAGAGCTGTGATAACTAACTGCTTTAAGTCCGTTTTGTTACAAGGTACAGGTTTTCTGTGTGCTTACTGTTTCCTTAGGATTTGTGAAATGTTCTTCTGTTGTATGTGTTACTAAAAATGATTTTTTTTTTCCCATAACTGACAATCCTTCTATCTCTAGTATTTTTATATTACTATTTAAAACTGCTTTCATGTTAGGTTTGACTCTATGGATTCTGGTTACTATTTGATCCAGTTTAGAAGAACTAGAACTGCTAGAAGAGAAGAGCAGAGCAGAGCTGCTAGATATCCTGCCTTTGAATCTGGGAGCCAACAATACCTTGTTTATATTTTTGGTATTATGAATAGATTTTTTTTGCCAATTAAAAACCCTTGAACTTTGTTCCTTTCCATGTTCTTTATGCAACTTATTCCAGTCTATGCTAGGTCTCATATGGTCAAAGAAAAAAAAAGATTTTCAGATATTCCTTTATTATTTATTCATCCTCTAATAAATAATTTATTCTGATAAACTTGACTGTCAGGTAGGCAAGTCTCAAGCTAGGTCTATTTTATTCAGTGGCATTCTGTGCTACATCTCATATATGCCTTCTCACTAGGGAAAAACGCAAATCATACTGTCATTTCATTCAGTTAATCTTGCTGCTCATTGAATGCCCGCAGAAGTGGGAACTGTGTGCATAGTTATATCATGTGCTCTACATGCTCATCTCTGAAATTTTGATGTAGCTCCCTCCTTAGTGCTATATGCATTAAGATGTTCTCTAATTCAGGCCTCCTCAATTTTTTATGCCTTCTTATTTAGGGAATAAACCATGCCTGTAAGTCAAAGGGGAGGAAAATGAGAAGACGAAAATGGTATTTCTGTTAATGCATTACTCCATGAATTTCCAACAATTTTATATCCACATTCAAGGAAAGTATTTTAAACCCAAAGATTACCTCGGTAAAATTAATTATTATCTTTCATGATTCATAAAAAATATGTATTTCTTCACTCAAGGATGTAGCTCAATGTTTTTCCATAAAGTTTCATAATAAACTTTGAATAGATACTGCATGAAACAAGAAGAAAAACCTGGAGTTAAAAATCAATTAATTGTTCAATCACTTTTTTTTTTCACCCAAATGTCAGCTGTATTTCAGCTTATTCTGTTGATTTCCCACTGTAGAGAATTCTGCAAATATTTCACATTTTGTAGCAATACAAACTTTTTTCTTTGGGACCACATTTACAACTCCTTCAGAAGAGATAGCTGAATTAATTGTTCTGAGTTAAATAGTTCTAAATTAGGAGAAATTGTTTCCTGCTTGTTGTAGGACATACTTCTGATGATCAAGAGAAGCATCTTTAAAAATATCTGGTGCCTTTTATTTAAATAAAGAGCTTATATGGAGATAAAGGTACTCACTGCTGCTTATGAAATTTAATATGTAATTAAGAGTATTAATTCATGTCTATGTAAATCCATCTGATAAATATTTTGTGCAATATTCTTCTAATTTCTTTACTTAAAAAAGCCTAACCCTCATCTGGAGATACGAAGAGTAATTAAAAATTCTTACAAAACTTGGACTTCAATAGGCTTACATCAGCTCTCTATGAGCTGGGAAGAGTAAAAAGAACCAAATGTCCATGGGCACCTTCTAGTGTGCTTTGAATTTTATTCTGAACATTTGAGTACTCTGGAGGCTGCAGTTGCTGAATGCTGATAGGTTATGCCAGTGCAGTGTCTAGGAGGCACAGGAGCGATATGGTAGGAATATTGCTTCTACATTTTAATTTATCAAGAGGTTGTTTTAACAGGTCCTAGTATGGTGTTTAGGGAATCCATCCTGATTTGGATGCCTTTAATGGAACTGAGGTAAAAACTTCAGCACAGTATATACTGGCCTGCAGAAAGAAAATGCTACTGCAGTTAAAATATCTGTCCAGAGACAGACAAGGCCCCTAAACAGTGTGCTAGTGCTGTATAGGACACACCTGGTTTTCAAGAGCACAAAAAAATAGATGACAACTGTTGCCTCAGATGAGGCGTAGCGACCTGGTTCATGAGTGAAACAACGGCTAAACTTACAGGCCTGTCGGGCTAATCACTTACGAACACCAATGTGGTGGACGGTGAAGAGCGTTTATTTCTGGTGTGCAAGGTTTTATATGACCGAGTTATGATTCCGTCATCACCGTGATATTATGGGTTATAGAACTTTGGAGAAAGAGGGGCCCTATCTTCCCGTACATCGCGAGATCTTCCGATCGGCTTTCCCTATCTAACCACATCAGACAACATTAAAATCTTTTTGTATTTTCAACATTGTTCCTTTTGATTTCACAATTTCCAATTCTATTTTAAGTCTGGAATCTGTACTTCAACTAATTCATATTTCATAGAAATTTCAAAGAGACTCTTCAGATGTTTAATAAGTGTCATTTCTTTTCAAGATCTTGCACAAAATAAGAAGTGGTGAAATCTCTCACTTTTTTTTTTTTTTAATCCTTAGAAAGAGTATCGGAAAGATTTGGAAGAAGGGATGAAAGGAAAAGGAATGACAGTGTTTGAAGATACACCAGATTTGATTAGAGTGAAAAATGCGGCTCAGATACTAAATGAGGTATGTTATTCTAGTCAAGGTTATTATTGTCACAGAAGGTTCACTTTATGTTAAACTCAAAAGATTCCTATTTTTTTTTTTTTTTACATAGTCTGCAGTGAAATATGTGGTATTGAAACTAAGGCTATTTCTGTTTTGCTTGAAAAATATAGTAAAGCTCTGGATAAAAAAAAGTTACACAGGACAGATAATTCAGATTTCCAGGCAGGTAAAAGGTCATTGGAGATTGTCAGTGGGGTCAGTAGATCCAGCATTTAGAGCTGTGCTCTGCTCAGGCTTTACCAGCTCATGAGTTCGGGTGGTCTTCCAGACATCCAGGGCTGTCTCTGGGGAACAACAGTGGGGCTGGATGGTGTAGGGAGGGAAGAGGGAAGGCAAAGCTCATGCTGCAAGTTATGTCTTTGGGGAATCACTTCAGAATTTATATGTAAATAAATTTGATACTAATTTTGTATTTATTATATATATATATATATATATGTTTATTCATACACACACACATATATATACATATCCATAAAAAACAGAGAGTGGCATGGATAGGGCCAATTTGACCACTGTAGAGAAGTGCAGGAATATATAGCTGTAACTCCTGGGATTATCTTTTCCTTGGTGTTTAAGCAGTATGAAGCTTAGAGGAAACATTTGCCATCCCACCTTTAGCAGAGAGGAATTGAGGGATAATGTATTTCTATGGGTTAATTTACAATTCTTGCAAAAAAATGTGGTTTGTGAAGTAGAGAGTTGTTTTATCACATTTATTTCCACATCAGAATGAGACAGAGATGGAAGATCAAAAATTTTTTTGCTCATGTTTTTGTAAGTGATCAAACCATTGAATTCAGTACAAATGTATATTCCTTCTTTTTCTAACTAATGTACAACTTAAAAATAATTAACAAACAAGAAAAGTAAGGGGCATTTAAAAATTCTATGTATTATGTGTATTTACTTTGAAAAAGAAGAGTTTCCCACAGGCAGAGATGAACTAGAATAGAAAAAAAGATTATTATTATAGTAGTAGAAATAGCACTGGCTGAGAGTATTTTTTTATTAAAAAAACTTACAACTATTGCATACAATATTTCCATATTATTTTTAATATAATTTGCTGATGAACAGGGAGCATATCCTTGCTTGGATAAGCTGAAGATGAAATATTAATTTTGTTTTCAGGTTATTGGTTATTTATAATTTATGTTGTGAGGAAAAAGCAGCAATCACGGGTGAGGACTGTCACTTGCCTAATGGCTATGGTTCAGGAAGGACCTATTAAATGAATAAATTACAACTTCCTGATCTGGAAGTTCAGTGGAAGCAATTCTGTATGATATTACATTTCAAACATCCAGTCTTGTCATAAATAAAATATTTTCTTAAAAGTAAAATGTGTTTCAATTAGACTGGCACCAAGGACCAACTTATTGCACCATGTTCTGCAGAGCTAAACTTCCCCTTTACTTTAGAGGATCACTGTAGCAGACTGCATGGGCTGATTTCCTCCCACCCTCTGCCACATTAAAAATTCATTGATAGAGGCTTGTATATTCATTGAATATCTTCTAAAAGTTTTCCTGCTGTAGTTTTTTATGTATTATTTCTGACAACAGCTTACCAAGAGTCTTGAGAACTGTGACTCTTGGAAGTTTTGGTTGACTAAATCCTAAATTTGAGTGTCTTGTGGAAAAAAATCAACTTGTAACTCTCTGGATTTTCTGAATGTCATGTATAAATTCTATCTTCACAGAGGCAATACAAGAAAGACTTGGAGACTGAAATTAAAGGGAAAGGCATGGAAGTTGGTCCAGATACACCTGAGATAAGGCGAGCCAAGAAAGCCTCTGAAATTGCAAGCATGGTCAGTACCTGGGGCAAGCTTTCCATTTGACTGAATGCAACAAATTATTGTGATTGAGAATTCCAAGTAGTGACCAATCTAGGCAGTACTGAAAACACAGATTTCACTAAACAGCTAATCCATTGAGCTGCAAAGAGTCAAACAGTTGCAAAATCAGTGTAAGGGGGAAAAGTTAAGACTTCCCAGAACTTAGATCTTCCTATGACCTTTTGCAGGTTGTGCATGAGCCTTGCCTGGCCTGGGGTGTGTTTGGTCACTGTGAGCCCTGCTCCTTTTAGGTCTAAATAGCCACTTATTTAGGTAGGGCCTAATGATAAACAGAGTTAGAGAGATGCTAAAGAGTTATGACCTCCGTCTTGCAAAGCACAGCGGAGGGAGAAATTCTCACGTGTCTGACTGTGGCTGCCAAAACTGTAGAGACAGGTAGATGTGAAAAGCTACATGGGATTTGAAGTGAACAGTCTTTTCTAAAAGAGTTTTTTAACCCATAACTGTATTAGAGTGTAGGCATTGCATGGATAGGTTCTACAAAACTAGTACTGTTAAATCATTTATGATTTATGAATGCTGATCATTAAAATTGCACAGATCAAATTAGGAAAAAATTTAGAATTTGGCTGTCAGTTGTGAGTATTTCCAATGCTATCCTTTTCAGAAAGAATACAAGAAAGACTTGGAGAATGAAATTAAAGGAAAGGGAATGGAAGTGAGTACAGATACCCTTGATATACAACGAGCCAAAAAAGCTTCTGAAATTGTCAGCCAGGTGAGTACAGAATTAATTACTTTAAGATTATTTTGAAAGTAAAACACAATGAGATGTCAAAACCATAAAATCCTCTTGAACATTCTTAAGCTAAAAAAAGCAAGCAGTGCACAATAAAATTATTATATTGAAGAAATGGAAGAATTTAGTTTTATAGTGTGACCAGCACTATGAGAATAGTTTTGAAGACAGCATGTGCAGAGAGTTGTAGTATTAGTTATGGGGCTTTTTTTTAACCTTAATTTTTTCTTCAGAAAGAACATAAAAAGGATCTGGGGACTGAAATTGTAGGAAAAGGGATGCAAGTTGGTCCATATATTCCAGCAATACAGTGAGTCAAAAGGGCTTCAGAAATAGCAAGATGTAGTCAAAAGCTGAATGTTTTAATTCTGTGTAACAATGACCGTTTGACATACGCTGCTCAAAATACTTCTTCTCTAGCTCTGTAGAGGCTTTCATAGCCATATAAGTCAATTTACATGTAGTAAAATGTCTTAACTGCCTGATTATTTTTTATATTTATGCCTGTTACACCATGTAAATGGAATTTAATTATTTACATCTACCTGTAGTTCTTTTCACATTACCTAATTACTAATGTAATGTTACATTACATACATTCTGACAGTGAGGGGAAAATATATATGAAGATGCTTTATGTATGAAGATGTTACATATGAGGATATATTATATATATATTTTAGTGTGGGGGGCAGACAACATATCATGGAGAAGAGAGGTTTAAGTAAATACTGGACAGGGATCAGGAGGCTCATCATCAGTAAGCATCTTTTGTGCAGTTTGGGTATCCTGAGCCCAAAAGACATAGACATGTAAAAAAATTATTTTTTCAGAAAATGTACAAAGATGAAGCAGAGAAGATGCTCTGTAACTATTCTGCTGTCCCAGACACTCCTGAGATGGAGAGGATAAGAAGTACTCAGAAGAATATCAGTTCAGTGAGTAATAGTGCTTCTGTCTTTGCTTGTAACTTTTCAGATATTTTTTAGTTTGAATAGGCTCTCTTGTGTCACAGCATAAAATAGGAAACTTATGAGTAGAAGTCCTTTGAACCATTTGCATAATTTTCCTGGCAAAGACTGTATTACTCATTTCTTTCAGTAAAAATAATACCCTGCTTTTCTAGGTGCGACACTGTTATTTTGAATTTCTAAACCACTTATACCACCTTGCCAAGCCACGGTTATTTTTAAATGAAGATTTTTTTTTTCTTTTTCCATCAAGCCCCAGGAAGTACTGTATTTAAAAGGGAAAAAAACCCAAATCTAAGGCTTCGTACTATACATACAAGATTTTTCATCTGTTTCCTATCATATGTACTGAGCAATAAGATTGGGGTATAAAATTAGGACAGATCAGATTTCATAAATATATATATATAATGATTTTATATTATTCTGGGTATATTTTAAAATTTTATGCTGGATTTAAGTTTCAGTTTATCCCTAAATATAAATTATGAGCTTAGATTTATAAAATTGCCTGGTTTGGGATGTATCAAGTTCCACTTCCTTTTTGGGCCCATTAATGCTGCTGTTTGTAATTCTACCTTTGCTTGTAATATAACAGAGAAGAGGAGTAAATCTAACCTCCAGAACAAAAGGCCAGTCAGTGGCTGATTTTTATGGCAGACTAAATAATACTAATAAAGCCAATGATTTGAGAGAAAGGAATATAAGATACTTAAATATTTTTAGTATTACCTGACACAGATGTTCTTTAGCTTAGAGATATCCTCAGCTTCTCCAGCTCTCAGAAGTGACGGAGTGGACTCAGTTAGTTTCTGCCAGAGGTGTTTGCCTGCAGCTCCCCTGTACAGCTGAGACTTCTGTGGGGGAGTAAGAGCCTGTGGGGTGAGCAGAGGAGATACCTCTCTGAGCCTGCTCCAGGCTGTGGTCACTCCTATAGCATCTCTGGCCATCACCTGCCCTTTTACTTCCTTTGAATGAGGACAGCTGAAAGCTGCATCTTTCTAGATGGAGCTCTTGACTGGCTTGGTTTTGCTTCCTGTCATCTGTTGGCTCCTGGTTCTGACTGGTGCTCTGCAGCATAGGGTGATGTGGTTATCACCATTTCTCCTGTCACTGGTGGCTGAAACTCCCTGGAGCAGAGGGATGCAAGCTGGCCCCTGTGCTCTGCTGTCCTCCCTGCTCCAGCCTTGCATAGCTTTTGATGAAGTGCTCAGATAGGTCAGTGACTGTGGCAGTGTGGACTCACTAACAGGTAGCAGGCTTAGTTAAGATAGGTATCACCACTTCATTCAGCCTTGACATCTTAACAACCTTGATACATCTGAGCCCTGTAGGCCAGTCTGAGCTTTCAAGGCTGACAATTATTCTTTTTGTTAGTGTTCTAGATATTAAGATTTAAAATCTTTGAGGTATTTGTATTTGCTTTCTTTAGTGATTGTCCTGTTTCTGTTTGTGAGCTGGGTCTTCCAAATGTAGGAAAGCAGTTTACAGCAGTGATTGAATGACCTTTCTTCTTCTTTCTCTATGTTTTAATCTTTCATCCTTCTGTGCAGTTTAGATGATAAAGGTAAATTATTACTGAATGAAGATACAGCTGGAAGCAGCCCAACTAGATAAAAAAACAGTGACCCCTAACATTCTTCTGTTTTTTGAATTTTGTCTCAAGTATTTTTCTGCCTTAAGGGACAAAAAATAACAACTAGCTCAGCAGATAAGATCATTGCTGCTTTTAGCTCACTAGCTCATTTGGCAGATGATTTATAAAAGGATATTTACTTCACAGTCATCTCTTTCATAGAAAAATTCCTGTCTCCAACATATTTTACCAATCCTTCCTTGGTAGAGGAGAAAAGTATATTGTCGTTCAGTCCACAATATAAATCTTTCTAACTGACATGGTGCAGAAGAATTTTCAAGTTCTTACTCCTAAATTATCTCGGTTATCACATGGTAGAACAAAATTCTAGATCGTTAAAGGTTTTCTGAATATTAAAAAAAATAGTTGCAGACATTCACTTTTCTCTAGAATATTTGGCAGTGGTATTCACCCCAGGCTGTAGAGGACTTCAGTGAAGTAGGAGGAATTAATCAAGAATGTTGTTTTATTATTCAAGGTTTGTTGATATGAAAACTTAAATAAATTTTGATTTAAGATGGGTAGAAATACTAAATAATAAGGATTAAATTTATTAATGTTTATCAATTTTATTAACTCCAAGATCAGACTTGGTTTTTTACACTAACTGACTGGAAATGCTTACTGGAGTGGCAACAGCTGTGACACCAAATACTGAAAATCAAATAAAACTTAAGAGTTTTGCATCAAGAACTGGTGCTTCATGGTTATTTAAATTGTAACCATGCTTGGAGTATGTGGAGCAGTTATTTACTGTCTCTGTAACTTCAAATGATTGTGTTTATCCTTTACTGAAACAATTGAAATAGAGAGAATTGTATAAACTGCATGTGTATCTTTGAAGAAATGAGTTTTGTTTATAGATACAGTCCTCAGCTTTCTGGCTTGAACCTAGGAGTTAAAAATTGCATGACTTGGATTGTAGCTCTGCTTGTTATGGTCATTTTTCCATGAATATTTCAATTTTCTAGTTTGTTTACTTAGAAATAATAGTGTCTGTTCACTTCTCACAGTATTTTAAGATCTGAAGACTACAGCAACCAAATCAAATCCTCCATGTACATCCACCTTCAATTACACTGAAATGAATGAATTACTCAAGCATAAAGTTACACTTGTAAAACTTTATAGGTTATTATATAAATGTTAAGTTTTTTTCCAAATATAAATATGTCATTCCAAACACTTAAAAATATTGAGGTCATTTTAAAGGATGAGAATATATTATCTGGGTTACAGTTGAAAACAAACAATGTTATCGTAGTTATTGATAGTCTTATTTATGAAAAATTAAAGTATTTGCTTTCTTAGAAAGATTTATAGTCTGACCAGTTTGGAACTTGGAAAATTGCCCAGCCTTTTTATGAGAACTAGTATTTGCATTGCTAACAGTCTCATAATTATCTTTTCTTTCGGGGAAATGAAGGTGTTTTATAAGAAGGAAGTAGGAGCTGGCACAGCTGTAAAAGATACTCCAGAGATTGAAAGAGTAAAGAAAAATCAACAGAATATTAGTTCGGTAAGTGCTATTAACATAAATTCTTATGTGAGTAAAAGGTCGACTAAATTTTTTTTTTCCGTCTTCTTTACTAAAAAATTCCTCATTTTCATATCACACATCTCAGTCAAATAGTTGTCCACTGGATTTTGGACATAGAGCTCTATGCTAGCACAGCTAGAACTCCCCTCTACTGTTGTACTTCTATGTCCAGTGATAGAGATTCTAATTAAAGCATTAAGAAAAATAAGAAAATATTTTAACTGAATGTTTGAGGAAAGTATTTGGACTCTCAAGAGTGAGAAATATGAGATGCATTTTCCCATATGACAGACTGCACAGCTGTTGTATTTGCAGGTTAGAGAAACACCCTGTGACAAAAAAGAAAATCTGTAACATTCTGTTAGATATTGCATGTATTGCATAGGACCTGATGCAGTCTGCACTTGAAGATGAGAAAAACTTTGTCCAGACTTCATCTGAGTGAAAAGGTGGAGAGTTGGTGCCTCTTTAAATGATGGTGACAAGTTGGTCTGTGGATCTGATGAGATTAGTTCTGAACTGCTGTTGTTTATCTAAGGATGTCCAATGTCTTTGGCACTTTAATAGGCAAAGCAAAATAAAATATCAAAATGACTGTTTTCTTCAAATAGAACATTATCTTCTGGTAAATATGTGGCAAAACTTGGAAAAAACCTGAAAAGTGACTGCTAAGCAGCAAAACCCTATAACTGCATTGTCTTTGTTATATTTGGGGGGGAACTCCCCTGGGGCAACTTTTATGTTTGTGGCATGACTTTTCTGATTATTAGATGTTTTTTATAAAAGTAAATTTTGAAAATAATGTGTAGACATTATTTGTCACAACTATGTTGTGTTCAGATATTATTTAAGATATGAAGATATGAAATAGGGACTCTGGACACCTATTCTTGTAGAATTTCAATGTTTAGTGAATAGTGTTAAACACTTAATTTCCCATCCAAGTAAGGTCAGTAGAGAATTTCCAAAAAATTTTTAAAAGCTCATATTTTCCTTGGATTTTTTTTCTGCTCTCTCCATCACTTTTCATCTTGTCACTTTGAGTCACGGTGTAAGCTATCATGTGTCCTAAATCCTGAAATGGTTGGATAGTGAAGAGTTGAAACCTGCTGGTTGGGAAGCAGTTGATTTTCTTGATTTGAGAGTGAGGTGTTTTGGTTTTTTTTGTTTTTGCTTTTGTTTTTGTTTTTTGTTTGATTGGGGTTTTTGTTGTTATTTTGCTTTTAAATTTCCGGTTTTAAATTACTGAGCTTTTTAAATTATCACAGACTTTTATTTCAGGAGTAGTCACACAGAAAGGAGGTCTTACTCTAGTGTTCTTTCACAATACATTTCAAAGTGAAGTGGAAAAATAGTGTACACTTTTCTTGTTGTTTTAGGAATCCTAAATAGTGGTAAACAGGATAGTTTGATCACTATGCTAGTAAACATATTTGAACAAAAATCTACCAAGGGAGGTACAAAATGCATTAGTGGTGTAGTGGTATGATGTAAGTAGTATGGCCTTTACCTTGCTAGTCTTTGTGTAGAGTTAATATTTTACAAACAGTATTTTATTACATGTAGTGTACTTGAAATTACTTTAGTCTTGTATGATATTTATTAGTGGTGCAGCATGCCAAATTTAAAGGCAATGTACAAGAATGTTTCAAATTACATGTCAGTGAGAGGGAAATTATATTGTGCAGTAGGAGGGAAATTGTATTGTGTAATTTACAGGTGTCCCTAAGGAAGGGTAAATTACACCAATTTTGAATCCATTAGATTCAATATTTTACACATATTTTTGAATTTAGCCAGAAGAACTTGGGACAGCCTTAAAACTATCTTCTGGGCTAAACTAAATGAATGTGGGGGAATGTGAAGCAAATTTGCAGTGAGAGAACTGCCAGGGCACCAAAATACAAAAAACACCAAGAAACAGTACAACCAACCACACAAAAAAGTCCATCGAATCATGTTCTGAAAGTGATCAGATTCTTCCAGACTGCACATGTAGGAGGTGAACATCAGAATGGTGTTTTCAAAGCCTGAAATACAAGGTGGTGACAGCCAAGGAGGTTGAGCTCATCTCACCTGTTGTGATGATTGCTTTGGAAGAAGCCAGGATCTCACAGAACTTTCAAAGCAAGCCACAGACCCATGGACTGGAGCTGAATCTGAACTGAGAAGCTACAATTAGCTAAGGATGTTTTAAAAACTTGTTTATACTGAGGGGCAGGCAGGGCTGGACACAGCACGGGGAAGAAGCAGCTCTTTGGGAGAAGATTCTATTTGTTTTTCTTAGTGTGAAATCTGTGAGGAAACCCCTGTGGTATGTCAGTCAATACCACAAAGCTGGGGTCTTATTAAAATTCAAGTTACAGATATTTTGAAGCATTTTAAGGACAAGCACTGCCAATTCTTAAACTTACCTAATAGTCTCTATTAAAAGACCCTCTTTTTCTAGTGCTTTAGTATTTTTGCTAGTCTTAAACTGTCTGGACTGAAATGTTCCATTCCTAGTCTGTACTTTGGTCTGGTTTTGTTTTGTTTATTTATAAATTTCAGTCAAAGCAGCTTCCAAGTATGAGCTTAGAGAAAAACAAGTTGTTTTGTCTGTGCTGTGAAATTGGGCATTCTCCAGAAGTAACATATCTTGAGATGGGAGTTGAAAATTAAATGTTAGAAAAAACCAGTAAATATCTGACAGCACGTCCAAAGACATCAACAATCCAGACAACAACATCCTCACCTGTGTGTCTGCATGTGTTTCTAGAGAGCTTCAATGAGACTTTGAAGCCATCCAGCCTTTTAGGAACACCTAAAAAGATTGGTTTCTGAAATAGACTGGTAGACTCCATAGCAGGTTAATAGTAAGACTAAGTCATTTTCAAAGTGGTGTAAATGTCCAAGTAGTATGTGCAGCATCCCAATTATCATGAAAATAGCCACAATCCCATGTGATGTCCCAGTGTAAGAATTTTAGTACTCTGGAATTGTTGTAAGCACTCTCTGATACATTGAATCAAACAAGATACATTACAGACCCTAGCAGACTGTTTTAGAAATTAAATGTAACTTTTGTGTTTCAGGCCAATGGTGTTTGTAGACCTTGTCTAGTAGTGCAGTAAGTATAAGGGAGAGAGTATAAAGTGATAGATGGTTTTAGTGCCTTTCTCTTCTTTAAATTAATAATATTTTTGTAATATCTATTGTGCAGATTAAATACAAGGAAGAAATACGGCGTGCAACAACTATTTCTGATCCACCTGAACTAAGGAGAGTTAAGGAAAACCAGAAGAATATTAGCAATGTGTGCCCCATTTTAATTTCTTGCACACTTCTCTCTACCTTATTAAATGTGTTTGTGTCTTGGTGAATATGTCTGTGGTGTTTGTGCTAATTTCTGTTTATCCACAAAGACAAATTGAATCAATTAATGATAAAATTTTAATTCCTTAGCCTTGCACTTTGATTCATAACAATGAATGAGGTATTGCTGTTGAAATAACAATTGTCTGTGTTTGAAATAGAAGGACTGCCAGAGGGTGAGTACTAAGTAAAGATGGGATTGATTATTAAGGAATGGTACTTTCCATCCAAATGCAATGTGCTCTTCAGTGATGTCTAGCACACTCATGTATTTCTGTTACTTGGAAATTGCTGTTGTAATATTTTCTGCCATGTTTGCTAGGTTCAGTACAAGGAACAACTCTGCAAAGCTACACCCATGAGTGTCACCCCTGAGATGGAGAGGGTGAAGAGGAATCAAGAGAATGTCAGCATGGGAAGTTGCTATCCATTAATACTTTGTATAATTTTTGAGTGCAGAAGATGAATACAAAGTTTTGCTTTCTGAAATTGTGCCTTTTCTTTAGTCAGGGGGAAACAAATGTGTTGGAATTAAAGTAATGGAATTACTTGAAAACCTTCTTTTAGGAAGCAGTTGTGAAAAGGCTTTGCTTGCTTTGGGAAATGGCAGGTGAAGTGTCGCATATTCTATTAAAGAAATGGCTGCAATGCTTTGAGATGTTATTATCTTCCTCAGATATTTGCAGAAAATCTTGACCAACTTTTCTTTATTTTTTTTAACAGAATATCTGTTTCCAGTTGTATTTTTCTGTGCTTTGTAAAAAATTAGCTAGAGTTGTGCTTGAACTTCTGCTCTCTTACCTGTCTCATTCTGATTCCTCAGTAACCTTCCCATCAGATTTTAGTACTTAATAGCTGATATAACCATTTCCATGAGCACAGAGAAGAAGGCAAGGACTGGAACGTGCTACTGCCTTCCTGCACTGATGAAGTTGTACTTTGCCAATGAGTCCCTGAGAGACCAGGCACTCTCCTCACTGAGAGCTGCCATCAGCAGCCATGGTTCATGGGTCCACAAATAGCTACAGTGTTTCCCTAGGGTGCTTTTTGCTGCATTCACTAAAATAATTTTGAATCACAATTTTCAAGAATTCTGTCCCTCTAACTCAACTTCTGGATTATTGTTGATATATCTAGCTTTCCTAAAATGTATTCTGCTAGAAAACTGTTTTCCTGAGTGATTCAAGCCAATCTGTATCATTTTTCTACTCACACTGTTTATTCACACTGTTGTTTACTTTTCACCAATTTTTGTGTTGTGCAAATTTCACTGGGAAGTTTAAATTCTTTTCAAGTCATTGGAATAGCTTTGAGTGAAGATTCGTTAACTTAAGCCATTTCTAGAAACATTAATTCTTGAATAGTCATTTTACCTTAATAAATGTTAATTTGCAAGTTTAATCCATTTGAAAGCTTACCATAGTTTTTGTAAGACATTAATTTTTCAATTGGAATACTTTGATGTGCACAGACCAAAACAGTGTTGTGCTGGAAGACAATTGCTTAAGCAATAGATGTCTTACTGCCACAGTGCACTGCAGAATTATGAGCATAAAGTGTCTGCACAGTTAACCTTATCACTTAAACCCAAGGGCTTGCTTTGCTATGGAAACATTTATTTTGCATGCAAATATATTAATTGGTATGAATTTGTTGCCAGGGGGCCAGAGTTAACATTAGATTGCTTGGTCTGTCAATGCCACATCCTGTCCCCTATCTGCTTTAGATCCTGATCCAGCCTTGAGTCTGCATTTGGTTAATGTATTGTGTTTGGTTACAAAGTGATACAGGGGATAGATATTCCTACAGTACGCTTAAATAAAGGAATGGTGAAATTAGGCTGGATTCAGTTGGCAGTTGTCTGACATACTGCACCCTCTGTGTTTAATCACCTTTGAATATGTAGTATATAAAATTTAGAACCTAGATGGAAACCTTATGGAATTTCTGTGTCTTGATAAATATATATTTACAATTGACCTTCCTGAAATTCAGTTTTTCATGTGTTCTGCTTGCCTTTACTGCATTATATGTGGCTTAACCCCATTCCAAGTACAAGTTATTTCTCTGTAGAGCCAAGGACCAGTCTGGTAAGTGCCAATATATTGTGTGCATATGTGGGTATAATCCACAGAAATGCATTAATAAACAGCCTGTACAGAAAAAAAATAATTCAAGGTTATCTTTCAAAAATCAAGTTTTTTAAACTTTAATAAACTTCAGATGCGTTTTAGCTTTTCAGTTGTTTCCTTGATGACCTTTGAAGTCATGCATTTTTATATAAAACAAGGAGATATTGCTATACATGAAATAGTATGAATATATATTTTATTCTGTTAAATAATAGGTTCACTACAGAGAGCAGCCTGGCAAAGCTACTGCTGTGAGTGTCACTCCTGAGATAGAGAGAGTCAGGAAGAATCAAGATAATATCAGCTCGGCAAGTTGTTTGAATCTTTTTGTCATTCAGGTTTTTCTTTCACTGTAGAAATAAAAACATGGATATACTTTTCTTTTTACATTTGTTCTGTCAAAGAAATCCAACCGCATCATTCACTGAAGAGACAGCAATTTTATTCTTTGAAGACATGGACTGCATATATATGCAACAAACATATTCAGGGTTGTCTGATTATTCTTTCAAAAAAAGTAAGTGGTTGTATTGGTGTCAGTATTTTTCAAGGACAGAGTCAGTAGAGGTGAGTCATTCTTCCAAGGACTTTTGTCTCTTGTTACCAAATTTGAGTGGCTGGATTGCAGGAGTGAATTGCAGTGAAGAAAAAAAGGAAATGAGAATTTAACCTCAGTGCAAATGTCTTTTTATTTTTTGTGATTCAAAGCATGGAAGCTCTGTTCCATTCTGTAACATGCCACCTGTGTTAGAGCTGAGTAGTTCTTAATAGGTCTCATTGCTAAATACTAAAGAGTAAGATAACATGTATTTCTTGGCTTTTATGGTAATAAAATGTAATTGCTACTAAAGTAGTGTAAGAAGCAGGAGACAGTTTTATCAAGGAAAAAGGAAGAAGTGCAAAAAGCTTGGTAAAGGATAAAACCAGTTAAGTTGCAGTCTGTCCTCAACAGTGAAACAACATGAGTGGCAAAGTCACTGCAGATGGTAAATAGAAGAAGTTTAATGCAGAATCACAGTGGCAGAAGAGAATTACAAGTAATGAACACTTTAGAACTGAGTGTAGGAGTGAAAAGTAGGTTTGATTTGTCAGGGAATATATCTAAGGACAAAAGAACAGAATCTGACATTGTAACTGCATATATCTTAATCATGTTCTTAAAATGCTCATGGATATTTACTGAAGTCAATTATTTTTGAGGCCTGTAGTTGAAAATAGGAGAAAAACTTCACAACAATTCTCAACTTCAAATAATTTTTTAATTTGTGAAGATGAATTGTGTTTTGCCAAGTGACTCATTCACTTTGTTTCTCAAGATTTACAGGGATAAATATTCCACTATGTTAATGGGAAAGATAAAAATCAACCTATGCTGGCTGTAATTATTCTGTCCAGAAAATGCTTTATATTCAAAAGCATATGTAGCTGAGTATATTTTCTAAGAGAATTTACTGTTTAATTAAGAAGGCTTTGAAGAATATGCAGTACCCTATGTTTTTGTTTCTCATACATTGCTTCAAGCTTACCTATGAAACAGACACCAAGACACAAATTTTCACGGCTGTGCTTTCTTAGCTGATATGTAATCTTAAGGAGGGTTAGACAGCTTCAATACATGGTTTTTCTCATTACAAATGCATGTTGAAATAGATTTGCACAGTACATTTGAGAATTAATGCTTGGAGCGTGAATACATAGGTAAATCTAAAATATTAACTATCACAGTGCACAGGTTAGGTGTGATGTAGGAGCTAAGATAGGCTATTGGTAGAAAAATTCAACAAGAGAAAAAACTGTATGGGTAATCAGTTACTTCTACTATTTTAGAATGTTGAGTGTTTTTGGTTTTTTCTTCTTACGTTTAACAGGTAATTAACCTTACATCTTTACTAGTCTGTAAAAAGCCACAAAAGAAGCTAATCAGGAGAAATGTGATGTAAGAGATTCAGTACTTACTGACGAAGTACTCAGATTCTTCCCAAACATGTTGCTTTGTTCTGCTAGTAAAGATTAGCTATTGAATGGGAGTAAGAAGCCTTCCAAAGGATTAATCCTCTTGTAAGAATTGAATTCCCTGGGTTTCTCAGGTAATCCCAACCTGGAAGCAGGCTGAGAACAGACTCTATCTTGATAATTAGGAGGTAGCTTATCATCAGCCATGCAAATATGTTTTAAGGATTTTTTAAGTCACAGTGGTGTTTTCTTAGTATTTATCTTATTTTTCAGTTGATAAATGAATGATTTCACTTATGTCATTCAGTCACAAATTTCAGCTTTTAAATAAATACTTTTGAATAAGTGATTGATGGAATAAATGTGCCTTTTGGCCTTACCAATATACAACCTCATCTGTATCCTTGCTGTGAAATAATTTACTGGCACATTAGTGTAAAGAAGGAAGAGAATTGTTGGGCATGGTGGTTTGGAAAGGTACTGCTGCACGGTGTGATTCTCACCGTCCTTCCTACTGCAAACTGAAAATTCACCAGTGCTGTTGTTGCTGTTTTGCAGGTCAAGTACAGCAGTGATCAGAGGCAGATGAAAGGTAGACGTAGTGTGCTTCTAGACACACCTGAGCTAAGGCATGTCAAAGAAACACAAAACAACATCTCAATGGTAGGGGACTTTCTTCCTATGACTAGAGTGTTCTAAGGAATGGCACTTGACTTCCACTGGATTTTGCCTTCCATTAATATAGGTAACTAATGAAACTCTCTCCTCAGGTATGGAAGGAATATTTTCTTCTTACGCCTGTAGAGGGAGTGTTTGCTAACTGCATAGGAGTGTAATGAACATTTTCAAAATACTAATAAACAGTTTTCTAACAGTTAAATGTCTGTTCTTTTTTTTTTTCCTTTGAAAATGTACACACATCATTTGAGCATCACAATTTCACTGGATTAGGTGACACACTTCACCTTGTGCCTGTGCATGTTCCTGGTTTCTGCGTGGCTTTGGTTCTTGGAATGAGTTGTTTTGTGTGCATCAGCTTGTGTGAGAATGTTTGTCAATTTAATTAATTGATGATTAAGTTTTTTATAATGTAAATATGCATAATCAGCAATACTACCTTTATAACTCTTACTAATACTGGGGTTTTGTTCCAACACTTGGTGCTGTAACACTTTCTACTCTGATGTCCTTTTTTCTAATTTCTTTTTTTTTTTAAGCAGGCAGTTTAGAATAACTATTGTTCTTTCTAAAAACTGATTTCTAAAGCCAGCTGGCATTTGATAAAACAAAAGAGCAAAATATATATTTTGTATGATACTGTGCAAGTAGTCAAAATTATCAGTGAATGAAAATGTTTGAATTCTTTAGAACTTCTACTGCTGGAACATTTTTACTGACAGATGTATTTGTCTGCATCAGCAGACAGTGATCCTGTCTTAGAGAAGGGAATGGACCAGATCACCTGCTGAGGACAGGGCTGTTTTGTGTCCTGTGTGATAGTAAGATGGTGCTTTGCTGCTTAAGCTAGTGCCTAATTCAGTGTCAAAGGAAAAGAAATGCAAAATTGAGAATAAAATATCAGAAAATCTAATTAAGTTGAGAGAAAACACTTGGCTGGCCGTCCAGCCTATCTCACGTGTATAACAATTCTGTTACAGGGCAAAGTCAAAGAATGTCAGTGCTTCATAAACCAAACATACATGCATTCCTGCACAGAATAGCCATTTGCTGTCAATTGCAACCAGGGGAAAAATGTAATTCTCCTTGTTTTCCTAGGTAAAATATCACGAAGATTTCGAGAAGACAAAGGGCAGAGGCTTCACCCCAGTGGTAGATGATCCTATAACAGAGCGTGTACGGAAAAACACCCAAATTGTGAGTGATGCAGCGTATAAAGGTGTGCATCCACATATTGTTGAAATGGATAGAAGACCTGGAATAATTGTTGGTAAGCTGTCAAGTTCTGCTGTTATTGAAAGCACGATGGGGAAGATAAAAACCCCTGTTTGTGCTCACCAGATTTCATTTGCACTCTTTTCTCACATTCTGGTTGAACTACAGGTTCCATGTCAGCTTCTAGAGAAGTCATGATGGGAATGAATGGGAGATATATTATCATTTGCTCTGTAATTTTAAAAAAAAAAATATGGATAGTTGTTACTATTACTTTAAATTTTAATTTTGACTCTATAAGGAAGGTCAAAATATCTACAATCTGAATTTTACTCAGAAGAAAGATGATTAAAACTGATTCTGCAAGATTTCAATGTTTAAGTATTGCAGGCCAGTTTGAAATTTCCCATTCTGTCAGTCAGTAATTTCTCCAGAACTGCACAATTTCACAATTTGTTCACAATTTCACAAAGTTCACAAAGATATTTAAAAGTATCTCCAGCTGTAATTCATCACTAACTTATTAGATCTCTGGTAAGCCAAGTACCAGTGTTGAGAAGTGATGTTCTGAAAGATGGTCCAAGACAGGGATGTCTTCATCCCTGTTCAAGGGATAGAATCATCCCTGTTCAAGGGGTAGAATTGGATTAGATTATATTTGTATGTAAAGACAAGGTATTGCATAAGGTATTATTTGGCATAATCATAATGAACTCTCTTTAAAAATCAAAGTGAATATTTGAAATTGCTTAAAAGTCAGCAAGTCTGCTACAGCAAAGAGAGCAGTAATATCTTTTTTTCTTCTCATTTCTTTTTGTGTTGGTGTGTCCCATTTCTGTTTTTCTGTGCTTTGCAGCCATGTAGACCCCAGAGGATCTATGTACAAAAAACCATGCTGAGATAGCACTCTAAAATTCTTCCTACATAGTGACAACAGTGAGGCTGACTTTTAAATTTGCCTCTCAAAAACCAGAGAAATTGCAGGTGAAATGGACTTGTGGGTCACATAGGCCATCCTCCTGCCTAAAGCAAGGTTTACTATGTTATTCTATTATTCCTATTATTTTCAGTCTGTTCCTTAAAGTGTCCAAATAAGTCTCCCCCACATAAGGAAGTGGAAGTTTCTTGCCTTTTTTGTTGCCATCCTTTATGTGTCTGTAGCTACAGTAGCCTTATATAAGAAGGGATTTCCCAAAAGTGTGTGTTAAGAGAGCTCTGCCTGGGGCAAGTGCTGATGATCTTCCATCACTTCTCACTTTCATAGTTGTAATGCAGCCAAAGGAAAGAAAGGCTCCTTTAAAATTGCAGTGTGACATTCACTTTGCCATTTGCTCTTTAGTGTAAGCTACAAACCTCTGGCTCTCTGCTGCATTGCATGTGTGCTGTAGCCCTGTGTAAGAACCATTTGTGCAATCCCACGTTCAGCAGCTGAAGCTTTGCTAGCACAAGCAGATTGGAATGAAGGACACCCTTGAGATAGATTCTTGACCTGTAAGAACTGAAATATTAATACTATTTATCACCTAAAAATATTCCAGTATTAAAACACACAGAAATCTTAATTTCCCATGCCTGCCAAATAGCAAAAATTGCACAACTATTTAAAGGAAAAAGCCCATGACAAACCTGAAGTATTTCAGCTAATGCATTTTTGGAATAAAATTGCAATTATAATATCTACTTGTTTCAAAAGAAGCAATGAGCACCCTGCTCATGAAATGTCCTTGGCAGCTCAAAAAAATTTGCAAACTGAAAAACCTACTTATGACTCTCATGAGTATTTTTTGTAGCTGAAAATTGTTCAGCCAGTTAGGAAAAGTGTGTCAGAGTCCCTCTGGTTGATTTTTAATGTGTTGTTGGTGAAGCTAGAACTGTTCTTTCAAATGCCTGGTTACTAAAATTAATGACACTACTCTGGCAAATAGGCCCTGGTTTTAACCCTACTAAGCCATTCAAAACCCATCAAGATAAATTGATGTTGGTGAGCTTTGGATCTGTTGCTAAAGAGGAACCACAATTCTCACATGAATATAAGGATATTTTACTTTGGCAAAAGTTACCAGGGAATTAAAACTGATTTGTGTTATACATTGCCAGGATTTTGATTCTATGCATGTTTTTTCAGATTACAGAGATGGATAAAATCAGTACAAATCAATGACTCTTGCACTGGTGCTGCCATAAAGCCGTACTTATATTCTCACTTACTAAGGCAAGCAGGGCATTCACCAATTCCCCTACCCCTTCTCATGCCTGTCAGCAGGTGTCATGTAGGTGCATAACTTACCTCCATGAGGACTAACACATAGTTTATCTAAAGATTTTGTGTTGCCTTTAATTTATCTTGGCAGGAAGGAGTTAGCACTACACCTCACCTTATGGGAGTTGTGGTAGATAATGTACAATGTACAAACACTGAATGTATTCTAAAGCCATGGGATGTATTTTGTTAGCTCTGTCTGTTCTTTCTATTGCATCTAGGCTATTAATCATTTGAAACACGCCATATTTGGGATCCTCATAATCCTACTTTACCTACCAACCCTTTACTTAGTTTGGTACCTCTCAAACCAGCAAATGAACAAAGCTGGGAAGGCAGTTTTTCTCCTACTTCCAGTATATGGAGTAAATCTTGCAGCCAGGTCTGCCCAAGAAGAAACTCTATTGTAAAAATGTGATCTGGTAGCTTTGTGCTTTGACTGATTATAATTTGCATCAAAGTTTTATTTGAAACTGGTTTGAAGAGATTGAAAGATTTATTAATTTTAGACATATCAGATATCACAGAATCATTTAGATTTAAAAAGAACATTAGGACCATCAAATGCAACCATTAACCTAGGACTGTCAAGGCCACCACAAAACCACGTCAAGCATCATGTCAACACATCTTCTAAATATCTTCAGGGATGGTAACTCAGCCACTTCCCTGAGCAGCATGTTCCAGTGCTTGACAACCCTGTCAGTGAAGAATCTTTTCCTAATATAAATCTTTCCTAGTATATAAATCTCCCCTGGCACACTTGGGGCCATTTTCTCACATCCTGTCGCTTGTTACCTGTGAGAAGAGACCTGTTCACACATCACTACAACCTCCTTTCAGGTATTTGTAGAGAGTGAAAAGATTCCCCTGAGCCTCCTTTTCTCCAGGCTAAACATCCCCATCTCCCTCAGCTGCTCCTCCTCAGACTTCACCACCAGACCCTGCCCTTCTCTGGACTCTCCCTCAGCTGCTCCAGACCCTTCACCACCTCCACTGCCCTTCTCTGGACTCTCTCCAGTACCTCAGTGTCCTTTTGGAATTGAGGGGCCCAGAACTGAACACAGAACTCGAGGTGTGGCCTCACCAGTGCTGAGTACAGGGGGATGGTCACTGCCCTGGTCCTGCTGGCCACACTGTTGCTGATCCAGGCCAGGATGCCATTGGCCTCTTGGCCACCTGGGCACACAGTGTCCCAGGGAATTATTTGTTAAGCTCAGTAGTGGGCATCATTTTATCCTATGGTAGATGTGTATGATGCAGATTTCTACAGCTGAGTTTGTCACCTTAGTTCATTTTTTTGATATTAAGAAAGATGGATACTCTTGAGTTTACACGAATTAAGCACTTAGTAGAAATTTATTTTGGATGAGCTATGACCCTGATTCTTCTTCTTATGCTGACATGATCTCTGCAAAGGAGAGTCTGTAGTGTCTCTGTCAGCTGTGGAGCTGTGTACTGCCAGCTGTCAGCTATAGGGATATACACTGCAACACCTCCACACATAAGGATGCTGCTGGTGAACTGGGGAAATAATCGTGTTGCTCCGATGACTTTGGTTCTGCTGCTGGAAGAGAGCTCTAATATGTGATACTTAACTGGTTTCCAGTTATTTAGAGTTAAGAACATACTATGGTCATGTTTAGAAAATGCAAAAAAAAATTGGGAGCAAAAGTCTCCTTGAAATAATGTCAGTGCTTAAAATGAATACACTAAGTTCTTTAAAGCAGGAAATTAAGCCTTCTGATCTCTTCAGGTGAATATCTAGATATCTTGGTTAATTTCTAGATGAAGGAAATTGATTTCTGATTGTTAAAGCTCATTCCTTTCATGCTTTTACTTCCTTTGTTGTTTGTCTGTCTTATAATTTCTGTGCTTTGGAAAAAGATCTTAAAGTTTGGCGTACAGATCCTGGCTCCATCTTCGACATTGATCCTCTGGAGGACAATATTCAGTCTAGGAGTCTACATATGCTTTCTGGTACTGCTTATATCCTGACTTTCCCCAATTCAGCTTTTCATGTTTGTGAAACTAAGTTGATACTGTAAATTTCCAGGTCAATATGCCAGCCATATGTTTTATAAGCATACTTTCATATGTATTTATAACTGTTGTAGTTTAAAAGCAGTGTTTTATATGAACTTCAGCTGTAATCACATGTGGAGATAAGAAATAGTGAAATAAATCTTATCTTAAACAAGTTATTCATGCCACTTACAAGTAGCCATTTAAAAAGAATTGGCCTACTTTGTCCTTGCTATAAGTAGAATTTTCAACTAGTTGGACTGTATAAAATTTCAGAGTTATAGAAAGTGACCTATTTATGAAATTGATTTATTTTCCATGCACATTTTGCCTATATGGCACATGACATTATGCTTTGTTCTATTATTTGCCCTCCAAGGTGTTCATAATTCTAGAATAGATGGAAAACAATAGAAAGTAATGTAAGAACAGGGAGTGGGTTTTTGCTTTACAAGTTTATTGATTCTTTGCCTGCACAGGAGTGTTTACTTTGAATGTTTAATTTTTCACATGCATTTCCTTTGCTACTTTGGAACTTCAAATGTTCTTTTGAACAATATACAGCTGTATTTCCACATGCATTTGTAGGCATGCTGGGATAAAGGAATAATTTTATTTTCCATGGGAAATGTTTATATTCTTCATCTTTATACCTTCTTTTTCTGGTATCTCAGTACTACCTTCCATTTCTGCTATTCTTTTAAAGCAAAGAACAAGCTTAGTTGTATTCAATTTTGAAGCAAACTTTGGAAGTAACTGGTTCTTAAAATGGATACAAAATTGCAAAGCATTTACTTTTCTCTAATATTAACTCCATCAGTGTATGAATAACAATGTTAGCAGTGGTGGGGTTTATGTTGCTGCTTGTATTTGCACTTCTGTTGTTTATTTACTGTGATATTCTTTATTTCTTTCTACCTTTGTAGAAAGAGCAAGCCGTTACACTAAGCAGTATTTACATTCTACCAGTCTGGGAGATTATAAATCAGATGGCTCTGACACGAACCCTACCTTTTCTTACTGCAGTGAGATAACAAGGCCATCTGATGAAGGAGGTACCCTTTATTCCCACCTTTTTCACTAACAGCACTGTTGCAGTATGTTGAGACTTCACAGGCCTGCATTAACTCCATATCCTTGTGTAGTCACAAGTAGAAACTTTGTGAGCTATTGCCTGATTGATTGGGAAAGCAAAGCAGGACTGCACAGGTTCTGCATGCCGTATCATTCTATTGTGAATTCTCTTTCACAATTCTGGTAATGCTCCAAAGCCCTGTTAACTCCTATTTATAGTGCTTTAAAGAAGGTATGTTGTGTTTTTGCAAAACGTACTTGAATCTGGTTTTATTTTTTCTCTTTAATCACATAATGTAACTGAATGAAATAGACCTTTAACCTCAAAAAAAACATATTTACTTTGGGCTTTTCAGTGGGTAAATCGAGTATATCATAGTATTTTAGTGACTAAAGTACTTTTTCCCGTATTCAACTATGCAGGTTTTTGTGTCTCTCTATTTTTATCTTAAAAAAAAAAAAACGCCCAAGGAATTTTTTCCCTTTCCCTCCTTCTTACCTAACTAATTTTTCTTATCCTCTCAGTGATTTGAGAACCAGGGTTAACACTCAGCTGGGAAGTTTATATAGTCTGTTATGGTTTAATGTGGATTAATATTAGAATACTTTGGCAAACCTGCATTCTCAGGTACAAACCCACATTGTGTACCTGTTTGATGCTGTTGATTAGAAGGAAATTTAGGAAAATGGTGAATAAGTGTCTAGTCATCCAAGTGACATTAAAACATGCACTAGACTTGACTGATGAATTGAAAATATTCTGAATCATTGCTTTCTAAATAGATATTTTTTAAAAATAGTGATTTCTGCTTCTCAGTTGTGAAAAAATGGTGCATTGGAAAGTTTATCCAAAGTTTTTTTTTTTTTTCTTGTAAGAAACTGTTTAGTTGTCTGCACAACATTAAATTACCCATGCTTTTAGAAATTTTAAGGTATCTTAATTGTAGACTGCACTTGTTTATGTTCTCCCATTCAGTGGAGTGATAGGTTACTGTGGTGGTTGGTGCTTATGGAGCCTGCATTTTCTGGGTGCTGTGTAAATAAAAGCAGCTCTGATTAAGAATGGGTGAGGGAGAAGGTGTTCAGGCTAAAGTGCTAACTCTGAACAAAGGAAGAAACACATATCTTTGACAGAAATGTACTGCTTTTTATCATGTCTGACTATCTTTATTTGGTACTTTTAACTATATTCTCAACTCTTTTAATAGATGATAGCAGTAATGCACATTATGTATTTTTTTCTCTTCCTGTGATGATGTGAAGTGAGCTTCACAGTCCAGTGCACATTGTTTGTCTATAGCTGTTCAGATCTTTTCTTTGGCAGTATTCCAAGCAATTTCAACATTGCTTTGTCATCTTGATTTGATTTTTAACAGATATTTTTTACTACTTGCCATATTGAGAATGGGAAATGGGCTTTATTTTCCTGGTTGTTCTTGCACTAGTAAGCTTGCTTTTTGTGGTTCTATTTGAATCTATTGTTGTGGTGATGTCTTGGATAGAGCCTTCCCAAGGTCAACCTATTTTAGCAAGAGGTTGTTCCCATTTTAACCAAACTGGCTAGCCAGGACTTGAGCTCCTGTAGACAGTTCCCATTGCAGGGAAGAAGTAAGTGCCAGAGCTAAGTAACTGAATATAACCCTAATGATTAACAAGAAAATGCCAATTCTGTGAACACACATAGAGCTAGCAGAAGACAGCATCTTTGGCCAAAAATACCAATCTTTTTCATCCCATCCAAAAGGTCATTTTGCAGATAGCCACAAGATGAGTTTGTCCATGACCTTTGTAGAATGTCTCTTACACCATTAGTGAGAACCAAATCTATTTTGGTGAGATTCCATGGCTGTTTCTCATGGAGTTTATACTTTCAGATTAGCAGGGTTTCTCATTGGCAATTGTTCTATCTGATGGTGTGCCAACATGAAAGACAGTTTGAGACCTGTAACCAATTTTACAGTCTCTGAGTGTCTTTGGCCTTGTCTCGTCATCTTTCACATATTTCTACATTGTTCAATTGCTACTTTATTTTAGATACCTTTACTGATAGTTGACACACTGTTCAAATCTTCACCTGCCACACCTGATGGAATTTTTCCTTAACTAACTCTTCCCAGCCATTAGCTGGGTCTGTGACTTAATGCCAGTTGTTAAAGGCTTATTCAGATCCAAATAACTCTCACTGCTCTTGGGGAATTTCAGTAATAACATCACAGGGAAGCTACTAACACTGTTCATTAGAATTACTTCTTCCTGTTTTGTTCCCTGACTGTTACTTTAGATGATGATGAGCTGAACCGTGTGTCCTTCTCAGGGAGCTTTCTCTACAAAATCAGTCGATTTTTGCATAATGTAAGAAAATTCCCTGTGCTTCCTTTTAGGGCACTACAGTTCATATTGAATAGGAAACAATTGTTAACACTTTCCAGCAAGCTTTGCTGCTGCTTCTGCCCTTGGTTAGTCTGGTCAGAAGACTACAAACTACTCAGATAAAATGGAGAAAATCCCTCTTTATTTCACACACTGGAATTGAAGATGTTTCCCAGTATGTAGGCCAGGGAGTCTCCTTCCACTAGGGTAGTGGTCATAACTCTTCTGCTGTGCCAATAGCTGAAAGAAGAAGAGGAAAGAAAACCAGATTTTGTTCCCTTCCTTGCTCTGTCCTTCCCATGAATTTTTATAAAAAACCCTCTGGTTTTGAGGTTGGGAAGAATGGCCATTAGCAAAAGACAAGCCAAAGAAAAAAAGGGGGAATAATACCTGAGCTGTCTTTATGTTGCAACAGAGAGATTCTCTGTCTTCCATGTCCAGGTGCAGCTGTCAGGAATACAGGGCAGGAATCCTTCACTCCTCTCTCTGCGTATTCATATTCAGTTGCTAAGCTCTGCCATTCTGAGGAGGTCAAGCAGAATGACACAGCAGTTAGATATTTTTTCTTTTTTCTTCTCTTTTTTTTTTTTTTTCTTCTTCTCCATCAGTCAGGGGAAAATTCTTTTTTACTATGTAGCTGAACTCTGTATCCGTAGTGTACCCTGGAGTCCAGTAATCAAACATGGCATTCAGAGGGACGGGAATTGTACAGTTCATGGGAAGAACTATAGGCATTTCTGGGTTTCTTGTCCCCTTTCAAGTGTATCAGCAGGCTGCCCTGCCACAGAAAGCTGAGCACATCAAAATGATGCACTCTGGTACCCCTTTGTGAGGGTCACATTGACACTTCTCTTAGCCACCAGACTCTTACTTCTGTTTCTGACTTTTTTCTGTTTCAGACTAGATGGTACTTTGGTTTTCCATCTTTAACATGCCAGTGCCCAGCAGGTTTGCCAACCTGAAAGCTAACATGTGGGAAAAAAATAGTCTTCTTCCATTCAACAGCATTTTAATAAAACTGTTTTTCCATCTTGGTAATCAGGTGGTTTTCTGTTCTTAGGTGTGTCATGTAATACAAATGCTTGTAGTCAAATAATAAATAACTTAGCCACAAGCTTCTGTGATATTTTCAAATGTAACTAAATAGTTCTCTTGTATGTTATACAGACACAAGTGCATGTGTATGTTTGTAATCTCTCTGATGCCACAAATTATTTAGCATAAAGGGTTTTCTTTGTTAGAGAGCTTGTGTTCCAGAATCAGTGAAACCTGGTCTTCCATTCTCAAATATATTTTTACAGAAATGATGTCATTTCCCTTGTAAAGGCTTTCTATAACCACGCTGTACCCCAAAAGGACATGGTTTTTCAGACAGCAAGTCAGAGCTCTTTCTCTTCTGAAAATTGCATCTTTCATTTGAAGGAGATTTATTTTGCTGTTGCAGCTTCTGCCTTGTGTTTTCCAGTGACTCCTAATGTTCAAAGGGCATTTTTTTTCCTGATTTAAAATAGCATCATTACAGTTAGAGGAGTTCTTGAAAACAGTGGGAGGTTTCCTGGTGTTGAAAACTTTCTCAGCTCTAGAGTTAAGATAAGAAATAAAAGTAAAGACAAAGTTAGTTGTAAGAGTTTAGGCTTCAGTTAGAAACACATTGAGAATGTTCCATACATGTTCTTGTTTCTGTGTGTTTACATGATAAGAGGATTTCTGACTGCTTAATATATATTTTCTTTCTCTGAATAATCCACTTCAGTCTTTTAAGCCATGTTAGTACATGAATCCAGAAAGGCAATTGGACTTTAATATGACATTTATGCACTCTTTTGTGCCTTATCAGTTTTCTGTCCTAGTCTGGACTATTGGACTTTTAATGTCCTCTGCTGAGGGCTTTGTTAATGCAGAACATGAGAGAAGTTAGTCCAGAAAATTATGTTTAATATTTGCACCACAAAGAGGTATTAATTATCTGTAAAACCTGATTTTTTTAACATAAAACTTGAAAATTCATATAGTACTTCAAGTAATTTCTTAGTTAATTTTTGATTAAGGTCTGGTTCAGGGTGTTGGGAATAAAACTAAATATTCCATGCTGGTTGTAATACATTAGGATATAAATTGTTGATTTGTCTGAAAGCACATTTTCTTTCAGTCTGTGCTCACTGAGGATGAGTTAATCTTCCAAAGAGAGCTTTACATTTCATACTTCCAAAATATTTTTGCTTAGATTCCTTATGCCTATTTGATTCCCATGCTTCTCTCCCATACTCATGGCATCTGGCAGCATCAAAAGACAATCCCCACACATCCAGGTGGAGGCATATCCAGAAGAGATCCAATTTTTAATTTCTGTAGTACAGCAGCAGTTCAGGGGATCCTCCTGTTTGTTCTGCCAGCTATCTGAGTTTGATGCTCCCTTTTCCATTAAACAGTTGGTGAGAAGAAAGTGGAAAGGAAGTTTCCAGGTAACTCAGCAGTTGGAAGTGTTAATGGCTCCCTTGTCAAGGAGTTGTTTCAGTTGTTAAGTGTGGTCCCCTAGAGCAGCTTTTGATACACTTGAGAGAATTTTATATCCAGTAGACAATAAATATAATTAGCAAAATTGTGTGCGGTGACATACATGATCCTGGTTAGTGCTATCCTTCCACCGTTGTTCAGATTGGTAATACCCACTATGCAAATAATCAATGTATAGAAATCAAAGCACAACTTCTGTGAGAAGAACTTGCAGGCTTCTGTCTAATGCACAAGGGCAGCAGTAGATGTTCAGTAAATGTAAGAGAATTTAAATTACAATTGAAGGCATGTGGGTAATGTAACATGTTAACTTTCATTTTACTAAATCTTTCTTTTTGTGAGGAAGCCTAGAGCAAAGCTGTGCCTATTCACAATTTAAGTAGGAACTGCAGCTTCCTGTGGTACACCACGGCCCCAGTAGGACTGAGGATGCCTTGGGCTGGCTTTAAGATATTTTCTGCCTTCATAAATAAAATAATGTGGTTTGGTGAGTGAAGAGAGAAAAGGCAGACTGTGCTGTCGTCTCAGCTGAGACATGCTGCAACTCAGGTTGAATGTTGGGCAAAAAAGTCAGGTGGCAGTAAGGTTTGTTTGTAACACCTAATCCTGGCTGCAGATCATATTCTGAGCAGGATGTCCTGTGCTGTGGTTGTGTTCCAGGCACAGAACCAGTGGGGGAAATATGGGGGTGTGTGAGTATTGTGGCATAGCAGCTGTTAATAGACACACAGGCTGAACTCCTAGGACTGTACAGCTAGCACTGAAAAAAATGCCAAACCAATATTTGTAATGGTGTCTAAATAAAATGATCTTTTATATTTGAACTGCTAGAACCATTCCTATGACACAGTATAATCTATATAGTCCCTGTTAGTAATTCTTTTTTCCTCAGGTTGCAATAGAGTACTTAATGTATTTAATTTGCTTTTGTGAGGAAAATGAGTGAATTAATCATCTAGAAAAGATTTTGGAGTTGAATATCAAACCAGATTTTTTTTTCAGTACATTTAACTGGTTTAGAATATTCTGTGTTCATCATAATAACCCTAAAATTACATTTCTGGGTTCAAAACTGGGAACAAATAGGACTCCAATTTTAGGGTTAGAAGTCAAATAGTTGTAGTAATTTTCTCCTTTACAGTGCTGTGGTAAAAATTTGTCAGTGAAATCTGGAAGGGGAATAAATGGTTTGTATTTTAGGTGAAATAAATTTTAAGTGAAGTAGATAGTTGCAGCTGGCCATAAAGTCATAAATGTCAGATATAGAATTCATACAATTTTTTAAATCCCCAAAACAACTGTTCCAAGAAGTTGGATGAAGGTAATAATTAATATAATTAATTCTAAATTGTAATTTTGTATTGTGTCCACTTTCATTTTATGCTTTTTTTTAGCAAAATGGACAAAAACATGGATATGAATATACAAAGAGCCTTTTCCTATATTTTTAAATGCTGGTAATGCTTTGAAATATTTTACTGAATTTCTGGGGAGATCATTTAACACCCTATTTTATAACAAACACATTTACTTTCACTTGAAAAAGCTTTGGTTTGAAGGGGCTTCTATGGAATTACATCTATCAAATCAATTCTTTTGAGTGTTTTTGGTCTTGCAGTCCTGAATGACCATTCCAAAAGCAGTCTGGGAAAGCTGATGTCATTTTCAGAGCATCAAAATTGTCCAGTCTGCCAGAACAGGACTGGCTTTTGCTTTTTACAAGCTATGAGGCCGCCACTTACCACCTCACTGCTCCAGAGTCAGACAGGCAGGGACTCGATGGGTTGTTTGAAATTTGGCTTCTTCTCCTCTTCTGTTGCCAGAGCCCTAAATTTACAACTCTGTGATGCTTTACTATGGCAGTAATGTGTTAATGATCACAAAAGCTTTTGAGCTATTACTCAGTATCCTCCAGATCCTGTACCTCAAAAAAATGATGCTCTAAGCAGTATACCAAATCACTTTCTGGCAAAAATATTCCCTGTGTTACTGTCTTTTAATGATGAGGACGGATGTTCTGTTGACTGTCCTCTTTCTTTTAATGTTGACTGGAGAAAATAGGACATCCTGAGTTCCTTTCATTTTTCTCTAGACTGTGATATTTGATAACTGCTTGCAGACAAGGCTTCTGGAGACTGTGCTAGCCTGGAATTTTTAAAAATATATTGTTATTTTGCAGTTACTGGGAAGAAAAATGAAAGCCATACTCCTTTTTATTTTTAAGGAAAAAAAATTGTCCATGACAGACTGACTTTTGAAGTACAGAGATTTAGAACCTCAGAGAGGCCAGAATGGACCTTGGAAAATAATTTGCCATGAAAAAGAATATAATGGAATTGATGGATCCACCATTCCTCAAAATGTGAAGAATTAAGGTGTGAATCACCAGACACATAGACCATGATGTACTAGAGAGAATTTGCCAACTGTTCTTCCACTCTCCTAGCTAGTATTTCTCAAATTCCCATTTCATCTGCTATTGGATTTATGATGGACTTTTAAAATAGAGACCAATGTAGCTATTATTAGTGATACTGCTTGTTCATACAAGTCAAGAACTTCGGACTGAAATGTGAGATAGTCCCTGCCTGAAAGAAAACCTCAAATGAAACACAGAATTTCAGTGTCATGAGCACATTATTCATTCCTTTTGTTGTTCCTTTCAAAATGTCTTCATTTTCTATGATAGATGCCCAACAGCTATATGAGATCTTCTGTTGTAATTTTGTTCAAAATCAAATTTTAATTTATGTTGAAATTGCTTTCAAGAGTTATAATTGCATGATTCTTCATTTCCCATAATAATCTACTTCAGTTACATGATGGATACAATATAGCTAGTTTTAATTATTGCTAGCTGATAAAGTGGTGTTCTAAAATAATGATTATTTAAACAATCTTTATCTAATCATGACACTAATGAAGTTTAGTCAAAAATACATTATTTTACAAAACTGTAGTATGTCAGTAAGTAGTCGTGAGAGTAGAGTTTTGATTTTTGGCATGATGAATAATTAATGGTATTTCAAACACAAGATCAGTAATTTTGTTGACTTCCTTTTCATTGTCTTTTAACTATTTGGAGATTTCACAGTTTATTTCTTATCACTTTAGAATTTAGGTTATGGAAACTTCCTAAGCTGTAACATTCTGAATTTGCCACTGAATCCAAGTAGTTCAGAGCTTCAATTCTAATGAGGTCAGTGAGCATGGAAGATATTTATTAGCACCCTCTGTGGATTAGGCCATACTTTCAGGTTCTTATTTCAACAACCTAATTATATCTGGGTTTAATATTCCAATTTACTAACTATTACTGACTCCTGTAATGGATAGCATGTGGACAAACTGCTGCTTCTGACAGAACCACTGAGAGCAACCAGCCTGGTAGCTCAGATATCTATGAAAGCAGACTGACTAGTAAAGGGCATGGAAAAGAGGGGAAAAAAACAAAGAAAAGAAATGAAGAGAAAGTTACTTTTACAAGAAAAAATACCAAGATGCCTTACCATGGTGTTTTCTACTTTTCTAAAACCAGCACTTTTCTGTATCAGGTCTCACCATCTTCAGTCTTCAGGTTAGTGCTTCTTATATTGCTTACACAGTCTGAACTACTCCCAGTAAATTTAACTGCGCTACTCTTGCTGATTAGAAAAAAGCTCTGTATTAGATAAGAGCCATAACCACTTTAGAGTGTGTTTTTTAATTTTCTATCTTATTTGAAAAGTTAATGCTGAGCAATTCAACTTTTCAAATGGCTGGGAATTTTTCAATGTTGATCAGAGGATAGCTTAAAAGGCAAACTTTTATATAGGAATGGGTTACATATGACTAAGGTCTCAATGCCAAAAAGATCACATTTCTCAGTTTGAAATTTTTAAGGTTAAAGCTTGATATTTTTAAAACAAAGAATCCAGCTTTGTGTTGAAATATATTTTAATTTTGAAAAGCCTCATAAACTGTAATAATGACTGAGAATTATTATTACATATATTTTTAAAAATGCATGTAAAAAGTATTTTGATATGATTGGCAAAAAAACAAGTTTCTTTAACCAGTTTTTAACATTTTTTTTTATGAACCTTGGGTATTTTTAAGATTTTCCTCCCATTTTGGGACAGGAGCATTCTTGGCAATCTGTTCTGCACTGTAAAATTATTACTGAGCTTTTCCTAATGTTGTATCATTCCTGTACTCTTCTGTTTGTTTTCTCTACTTCTGTGACTTTTTTTTACTGTATTCTTTAGAGACCATCTCCTTGCTCAGTACACTGAGGTTGCTGCAGAGTTGTGTACCTCATTTCAACCTCTCTGGGCAATCCTTGTGCACTCATTAAAATCTTAAGTTCTCTGATACCTGTTTTTACTGTCAAGTAAACAGCTTTTTCTGGCTGCATTAGGCTTAATATTCTCTAAACTTCCACTATGACTTTTTACAAGTATTATGGAGACCTAGGATGCAAGTAGTTTGCAAATAGCTGAGCAGTGCCTGCCAGATGTGAGCACACAGGAGCACCTGCATTACATGGGGCGCTTCCTTTGGAGCTGGATGCTGGGACATCTGGAGGGAAGCATTTGTGAGAGGCTCAGCTCTTTTGTGGTTTGAATTCCGAGGCAGCTTGCACAAAAGAGAGGTGCTTAGGGGAACATACCTTGCACAGCTGAGCTGATCTAGCTGTTTTCTGCTGTCCATGGCCTTGGGTACTTGGTCCTGCCTCTGTCCTTGGACTATATTTGGTCTGATCCCTGGCTGAGCTCACCAGGACAGCAGAACAACCTAGCTGAGAGGAAGGAAAGGGTAGCAGAAGTGTTAGGCTGTCTCAGACAGCTCATGGGGAACCAACATCACATACGCAGTGGACACCAGGGGTGGACTGCCTATAACCTCCTTGAGACAAATCCCCTCATGACTCCTGCCAAGTTCTTCTAACAGTCTTAACTTCAGCAGAGAATAATGTTTAGCACATCATCTTTAAAAATCTGCTAAAAGCTCAGCTGTCATAACAATCAAGTTACTTTTCTGCTCTTTATGCCTCTTTAACATTGTACCCTCATCAAATCTAACCTGCCTTGTTGCCAAAGTGTCAAGATTATTGTTTCTGATTAGCCTGTGATATGGGCCTTCTTTAATCCTCTTACTAAATTCTTGGCTAACAACAATTATGTTCCATTTATGCTGCTGTTTATGCTTGGGCAGGATGTGAACTTCTGCAGAATTAATGTGTTAACCTTCAAATCTCTCCTTAAAACTGCTTCTCAAGCTTTTTATATATAATGCATTGAGGAGCTCAGCTCACCTCAAGAGCATGGGAAATAAAGAGGAGAGATTAAAGGGTTTGTGGTTGCTCAAAGAGGTGTATTAAAATCCACATCCCAAAATAAAAATTGACAGGACAAGGCCTGAAGAAACCCAACCTAATTGAAAATTTGTCTCTGATTTTAAATTGGGACAGACGACGTTATTTCTAGAGGCTTCTTTGAGAAAAACATTCACTTTAAGTATTTCAGTGATGGTGTGCAGCAGCCAACATCTCAGGAAATTGATAGAAAATAAAAAAAACCCCAAATTGTCTAGCCAGAGTTTGTAATTAACCTCTTTAACACTTTCTGGAGAAGGCTTTAAAAGGTATCAGTTGTTTTTATCCACCAGCTTTAACATAGCAGTAACAGTTTTGTTTCCCATATTTCCCAAGGTTGTATTTCCTTAGCCAGGTGTTGCACTGGGAGGTGTCAAAGGGGCTGTGCAGTTCAGGCACAGTGACCTGTCCCCATGACAGCACATGGGGTGACCTGAGTCCCCAGAAAGGTCCTGTAGATGTCCCCAACTCCCCACGTGTGATCGCATCACTCAGACTGTCTTCTGTTGCCTGGGATGTAGCTAAGGATTTCTAAGGGAAGAGCAAAAGAAAGAAGGAGCCGAAAACTATGGGGAAGGCTTTCTGAAGAAAGTCTGTGGAGTCTGTGCCAAATATAGGAGCCTGTGTAAAATACAGTAGTAGCAAGGGGAGAAAAAGGGGAAGGACTTCCACATATGTGGATCAGCATGATTCCCATAAGCAGCTTGATCTATTTTGTGTGAGCTCATTGTAATGGCAGTAACACAGAGATGTATGGTGGTGCTCTGGCTCTTTTGTGGTGCTCAGAAAGCCTACAGCTTTTTACCTAATGTATTGCAAACACTAGAATTAAGCACATAGTAACCAAAATCTTTACTTTTACTATGTGTTCTCTCATATTATGATTGCAGAATTGCAATATTCTTTGTGAGCTGCCAGGTCTTAGAAGTGAAACTGTGAATTGAGGTATTATCGGAATAGGAAGGATCCTATTAAATCCTCAAAAGTGTATGATGGGTGTGAGAGTAAATGGAGTGGTTATTTCACAGGTGATTCAGTAATTGACATGTGTTGCAGTACCACTGAGGATATATTGTTTACCATGGATTATCAAGGTTCTGCTGTACAAAAGAATGGAAGAGAGTTTAAGTATGGTATTGATAAAATGTGTCTCAGAACCCAACTTCTAACCGATTTTTCTTTTTAGCATAACATTTCCTTTTAAGCTCATAGTTATACACCGTTCTCTTAAGGATTCCTTTCCTGTTTCCATAATTTGACCTTTTTCTCTCCCAGTTCTTCTCAAAGCATATCCTGATCACACTCTGTAGGTGCCATTGTCTGCAGCAGCGAGTTGATACTCGCTATCATTCTTTCAGCTGCTGCTTTTTCTTTGAGGCTTCCTCTCTGTTTGTCTAATATAATGTTCATTCATTTTTCATGCTCTTTTCTCTGGGGAAGCCTGTAAAGATATAGTAAGAGATATATGATAAATTTCTTCAAGTAGATAATTTAAAATTAATATCTGGCTTGCTTGGTAAGTGGGACAAGAAAAAAAAGGAGTAGGTTTTGATAAATCAGAATGCATCTGGTAAAGCCTTAATGCAAGAAAAAAACATCCACCTGTACTTCTGGGAGCAATGGTCAGCCCTCAGCTCCATCACCAATAAATCTGGCTTCAGTTAAATGAATTTCATGTTCCTCCACTGTATTTTATTGTTCCCTTAGGTTAGCTAAAACCATTGCTTTTGCTGCTGCTGCAATCAATGATGTTATGGAACTTTATAGTTCAGACTGAGCCAAAAGATTGCAGTTAACTATGTGTGATGATGATGAAAAAGTCAAACTCTTTCTCTCCATCATTTAATCTCACCTTGAATTATATGTATGTCACCAGAAACACAGCTCAGACATTGTCTCTTCATTATTCTGCTTATTTATATGATTCCCAAGTAGTCTTCCAAATTGACAATCATCTGAAAGTTTCTTCAGTATTTTTTGTTAGAAGTTATTAGAAAATAATGATAAATTTTGAAGTTTCTGCAGAATATGACAGTATTCTTTTAATGGAAAAAAAACCCCAGACCACATGGAATTAATCAATTGTCTTCAACACTATTATATGCTGACATTTATGCTCACATATATGATACCTAAATAAATGACTAGAAGATAAATAGCAAAGCTAGTCCTCCTTTTTGTTTGTATAAAATCTTCTTCTAATACTACAGTTTCTATCACTTGCCAAAATTTCTAATGCTTTGTAAGTAATTCTTTATTTTGTGGACTTGTTTCCCATCATTGCAGGTAAAGTAGCAAACAGCTTTGTTGAGACTGTTTGACAGAATTCTCTCAGCTTGTGAGAGCCTGATAGCTAAAGAATAAAGCACGTCCTGCAGCTGTCACTTGTTGCAGAGGCAGGAGCTGTGGGTTATGCTCCCCAAAATAAGCCAGTTGACTTGGAGGTTACAGTGAAGCTGACCTCAGTGGGTTTGCTGCCTTATGCTGACAAGGGATGATTGATATCAAATGAGAAAGACCTCTTTTGGGGAGAAGGAATCAAGAACAAAAGGTTCCTACTGGCCTCTGCTTCTCTTGGGAAGAAGAAAGGGACCCTCAGAGTGTTCTGACCCTGCCAAGGACCAGGGAAGAGCTACCAGCCCTTTGTTGCTGCAGGGCAGGCTGGCTGATCAGTGGCCAGTGTTGGCTGAAGGTACTCCTCCTGCTAGTTGTGCTTAGTTTTCAACCCATAGAGGTACTTTTCTGCTGGTGTGAGGAGATGAGACTGTTGGCTTTGACAAACTGGACTGCATTCTTGCTGGTGGTGAATTAAACAAAATGTATTCATTCCAGTTTGATCGCAGAACCTTGGATTAAATTATGTTTTTCTCTATTTTCTCATAAAGGACCACATCTGCTCATATGGAAATAGCTTGTAACAACACTGAAACATAAATTATTTGATGAACTGCTTAGGACTATTCACGTAATGCATGATAATCCTGTGAACATGTTAATGAGTGGCAATTCTCTGATGATTGAACTGCTTTAAGATGTCTTTCTACTTATATGTCATTAGAATGAACTTGGCCCTTCTAAAACATCCATTATTCATCATGTTCCAATGTTGAATCTGACTGCATATCACTTGAATTTGCCTCATTTAGCAAAACAATCTATCCATTAAAATAGTTTGAATCATGTTTTCTAAATCAGAAAATCCCTAGTTTATATATTGTGTTAGTTGTCTTTTCAAGTATAGCAGAGCAAAATGTAGCATCCCAAATTGTAATTACGCACTTAGTGCAGTTGAATATGCTAACTAAAACTAAATGGAAGTTTTAAGAAGTACGTTTGTTGAAATCAGTGATTTTGTTAGCTGGAGAAGTAGGATTGGTAAAACAACTTGCTGAAAGCACAAGGTTGACCTTTCTTTCTGAAATAGTTGAGCAAAAATTTTTTCAGTAATCTGTTTTTTTTTGCATGCATTTCTTGTCCTGACGACTCAAGAAGGAGAGAATTATGGAGTAATACAAGTGTAAATATGAATACTTATCATAAATATATATTTTTAATGGGTTTTCCTGCTTTCCCATGTATTCTTTCATTTTACAAGTCCTGGATCCTTTCACACACTGTGAACCCCATTAAATCTTACATTAGATTTGCTCCTTTTTGAATCTATGTGTGATAGTTGCTGTAGAAGTGGTTCTTACTTCCCAACAAGCTCAAGAGATCCATTCCAGGGAGTGCTGGGCTGCTGAATGACTCTATGTTTGAAGATTTTTAATCATATGTTGCATAAGCTCCATCTCCTTTAACCAAAAGACAGCTTTTGGAAGAGGAGATAGACTATCAACTAAATAGACCACTTGAAAAGTATCAGCAGAAAATGCTTTTGTTTTTCAGTGTAGCTATGGATTCCCCGTTGAGCTAGTAAAATTCTGGCAAATAACAGTGGAGATGGGCTAATAACCTCCATACGAGCCAGAAATCTTTATTCTCGGAGAGCCTGAGTCTTGTAAAATATGCACAAATAATGTGGTGACCAACCTTTAATCTTTTTGTTTTAAAAATTAGTTCAGTATTTTTATTTTGCTTTTAAAATACTTTTTGGCCTTTCTAGGAAAGTAGTCATTTATGCTGGGCTTATTTCTCACAGTTTTTTGATCAGCTATGTTTTTAACATGTTCTATTTCAATCTGTTGCCAAAGTAAGATGTTTGGGCAGATGTGGAAACTTTGTGAATGCTTTTCTTATAAGCAGTAGTTAGGGATTTCTGTTGGTTGTACTCATGCTTTCACCAGCTCTTGGTACAATAGATGTTAATGCATTATTGATTAGTATGCAGAATTGTTAAAATGTGAATAAAATATGCATTGACGAAATGGAACAATTCTGTGGTGAGAGGAAAATACTGAATAAGGTACACTTTGAAATATATAAGTAGCATTGATCTCTCTGTGTTGGACTAAGAATGTTGATAGAATCAGAATAAACTAAGAAACTCGACTGTGGGCTCACTTTTACAAGTTCTGCCTCTTCCTGTGAATCACAATCTTTCTTTGTTCATAGTCCAGTAAATAAGAGTTAGTTTGCCATGAGTGAAGAATTAATTACAGTGAATTTTTAGTGAACCATTTCAAAACTGTATTAGCTTTTTTTTCACCATTCGTTCCTTAAAGATTTCAGCTTATGGGACATATATTTAGTGCTTAATCTATGTCAGTACCAAAACTGAGTTAGTGGTGCCTTAAGCTTTCGTAAACCTTTTAATGATTAAACTTCTAATGGTACGTTAAACTTTTCCTTCCAACTAACCATGATAATGTTTGTGGATATATTGCACATTAATGTGCAAATCAACCTTTAAAAAGCCTTATGTTCTTTATGGAAATAATTCTGAACTGTTTTGTATGGAGGAATAGTGCAAAGGGTCTACAGTTTCTAGACAATGGCTGTTTTTAAATATGAATTAATGTGTGTGTGTGTATTTTTTTAATGCAGCCCCTGTTCTCCCTGGGGCGTATCAACAAAGCCAGACTCAAGGATATGGATACATGCACCAGACCAGTATGTCATCCATGAGGTCCATGCATTCACAGCCTCATTCAGCAAGTCTGGTGAGTATTGAATTTAAAGGAGAATTTTGTTTGGTAAGCACCATCATCAGCTATTGCAAAATCTCTTAAAGATGACTGAATCAAACCCCTAGAGTTCTATAGTTCACCTATTTGACCATCTTTATCATAAATGTAACTGGTAGTCCTCATGTATGAAAAAGATTTAAGTGACTATGAACAGTGGTAAGAACTTTTATGTCTGAATACATTAAAAAAAGTATGATATTCATAGAGCAGAGAAATAATTGAATTCTTTACCTACTTAAAACAAGTGGGAGATGCTTGGACAGTGTTTTACAGGCTGAATTTTGATGTTACGCTCTGTGATGAACTCATGCTCACTGGACAAAAAACAGTGATCTCTTAAGATCACCCTGTTGGTTTAAATTAGTTTCAATTTTTTTGATGTGCTGATTTTGTGCTAACAGGTTTTGTGCCTACCTGTATTACTTCTGCTTGTAATCTCCAGATTGCTGTGCCCTTTCTAATTCCACACAACAGTCGTGCATTGACCTGTGTATGATGCAAATTTAGTTACCCTGGTGGGCAACTTTAAAAAAGCTTTATCATGAAACCACGGCCACCTCATGAAGTTCTTAACTGTGGTGGATGGGAATGTAAAGCTGGAGTGACTATTTAATTTTCAAAGTAACTGGTCATGGAAGGAGAGCTAAATGGTACTCAGCTGGGTTTTTTTAGGAAATTAAGTTATTTTTTAAACTCCCTATATAAAAATTTCAGTTTTGATGGTTATCATATTTTTAAAATCATATCGCTGCCTAGAGATTTCCTAGTTCAGATCCAGCCACTTTTTACCTTAAAAATATTATTATTTTGAATTTTGAACTATTTTGAATAGATGTATTTTATTACCTCTGTCACCTTTTTTAGAGATGAATAAATATTTAATTATGAACCAAACTTAGAGCTTGCTGAGCTGAAAAAAACTGTTTCTAAGATGAGATGAAACTTGTGGTTTTTTTATAAAACTCCATGACATTTTATATTGTAAAGGTCATGACTTTCTGTGTGGTGTGAGTACTTTCATGCTTGCCAGATTCTCAGCTGTCTGGGGCTGAGGGGGCAAACTTGCTGGAAAGTCTGGGATCCAGATATGTGCATCATTGAGTGAGTCAATAACCCGAGAAACTCTTTGGACACCTGCATGACAGCTGTGAGACAGCTGATAGTGGAATCAACCATCGATTTCCAAGGATATTACAAGGCACTTTGGGAGCTGGCTGTTTTCCAAAAGAGACAAAATCCAAGAAGTAGGAGACCTGGAAGCCTGGGCTTTCCCAGCAGATTTGCTAGTCATTGGGGAGCAAAGCAAACAGCCCTCAAATCCAGCAGACAAAATGAAGATGCCTGTAAATCTCAAAATGCACTTACCAGACTTGGCAGCTCTGTGGGCAGAGAGATGATCACTATTTCCTAATACCTCTGTGTCCCAGTCACTTACCTGACAGGCTGTTGAAACAGTTCAGTCATCTTGAGAATCATCATTTGCCTCTGTTTCCAGAACTGGGAGTGTGAAGGTAATAGGAAAAGGAAGGGAGTGATGTTAAAGGATTTTAAAAGTAAGACTGACTTATTCCAACAGGTTTATTTTCCCTGTTGTGAAACTGTTTTCACTTGACATCATTATAAGTGATAATATTTTGTCATGGGAAAAGAATGAAAACACTAAACATCATGATTTTAAACTGATTTTGGTGTTGTTAAAAACTGAGTGGATTTCCCTTCAGAAAATAAACCCCAAGAATTTCCAGAGAGAGGAAATCAAGGACTGCTGGCCTGGTGCTGACTGCTAACTTGCCAGTCTGGGGAGGAAGACAGAGTGTGATCTTACCACCCCAGGGTGATGATTCTGCTCCAAAAGAGGCATCTCAGATGCCGTTAGAAACCTGACAGGTTTCCTGGTCTTCCCACCTTAAGACCAGAATATTTTCATTAGCCTTTGCAGCTTATCCAGGTGCATTGGATGTTTCACTTAGCTATTGAGACACCACAGAGCAGTCTCAGAGTGTGTTTGGGGGAAGCCCCTGGCTGGGGATGTGTTTAAATGCAGCAGTTTGCACAGACTGAAGGTTGATGACAGTCTTGGAGTGCTTTTAAAATGGGGTGTGGACATGCTGTAGGAGATGTGACAAACACAATGCTCAGGTTCACTGCTTTCAGCTGCCTGTTCAGGTCTGGGCTTGGAGCAGTACTGCCAGAGATGCAGTGTTGTCTCGCTAGTAACAGGGGGAGGAAATACGAGAAATCTTTCCTTTGAGGGGAAGGAGTTTGGAGGAAAGGAATCTTAGAATAGTGACCTCAAAGCCTGAGCAGTTTTTGAGGCTTAACTGAAAGCAATTGTTATAAATGCAAAGGCAGATTTGGGTTAAATAAAAATAATTTATTATAAAACAATTTTTATAAAAAAAAATAAACAATGAGGGAAAACCACAATAAAACAAACAGCGCAGCGCTGGGTGGACAGGGGTCTATACCCAAAGGTATAGGTGTTCCCAAATCCACGAAGGAGGGTAAACTGTCCGGGGTTTTTATAGGGATTTTTAGCCTTGAGGCCAAATTCCAGGCAGGCACCCTTCATCAACAGTCCTTGATTGTCGTATGAATTGATTTCCTGGCATTGGAGAATAGAGTCGAATGGACGTCCGGACCGAGTCTCCTCATATGTAAAGAAATTCTGAGTGGCTCTTGTGGTTCAGGCCATCCGGATGGGATGGCTGGATCCGGGTTGGAGCCGATGAATATTTCGGTTGAATTTTTCCTTTTGTTTACTTGATGGCTTCCCCTAACGGTAGCCCGCAAGGCGAGGTGTTCGGGTCCGGTGATGAATATCTCGTCGGTGCTTCTCCGTTTTGGCTTGATGTTTCGTGTCCTGCCTATTCTTCCCCGTTGATGGTCACCGAGCCTGTCCTTGTCAGTTTGAGGAGTTTTTTTTCCTGTCAGCTTGATGGGCCGCGTCCTGTCTATTCTTTTGTTGATGGGCGCCGGCTAGGATCGTTATCCTTTGAGTGGGAATTCGTGGCTAGATCTGGGAAGGGCTTGTGTGTCATACTGTACTTTATATTTTATAGTATTGTTATATACATTTATTTAGATTTTTACGAATTTTTACAAGTTCATTTCTCACACAATGAAGCTGATAAAATCATTCATCAGTGCCTGAGTTTTGCCAGGACATCTCTAGGGCAAAAGTGATTAATATCCCATGGGTTATATCAGGGTGGAGATGATTGCAGAATCAGCTGCTGTTGTACATTCACTACTTTCAACTGAGTTGTTGTATTGTTATCAAATCTGCCCCCAAAAGGCACAAGTTCATTTTATAATCATCTTCACTAGTCTCCTATAGTGAGAAACAAAATTTTTCTAATTTCTAAATTTTCAAAATCTGGTTTATTTAATTTTGAGCTCTGTTTTGTAATAGACATGATCCTGACACAATCTTTGAATAGTTTTTTTTTCTCCCAGATAAATAGAATTATTTTCTGATTCTTAACTTTTCCTCGCTTTCTGTGAGCAGTTCTGCATAATGGGTGAATTAAATTGTTGCTTAGGGCACAAAGTGTTTTATAACAGAGAGCTCTGAAGGCCGTTTTCCTCTTTGGAAAATAATGGGATGTTTCCACATTGTTTCATATCCAAGAGTGGTAGGAAAACAAAACCTCTGCTGCAAGTAGGCTTTCCCTAATAGCTGCTGTCTGTGTAGGACGCTGCAAGTTACTGCCCTTTGCAAGGAGCCATCTATTGAGCAGGTATGAATTGGGGGTGGAAATACACACCTGCCAGCCCAGAACTGGCTGGAGAGCTGAGAATATAATAGCTGGATTTCAGTTCTACACATGGGCAAGACTTACTGTTCTGTCTTAGCAGTGGGTGTGTGAGACAGACCTTTGAGGAGGTGGGAGATAAGTGAGTTTTGACTCTTTTACAGAACTCCAAACTTACACCCTCGTGTAGCTTAGTACCCGCTAAAATCACTACTGACAGAGGAATAATTCACTGAAATGCATTTTAAAAATCCCTGCTTTGAGTCCTTTAGGCATTGTAATTCTCGATTATATAGCCCAGACTACACTCTGCAGTGATAATTAGGCATTAAATGCTAACAGGATTATTATGGAGATTTCTCCTGACAGCCATTTAGCACCTAATTAGGTGTTAAGGCCATAAATTTAGGTTTCTCAGCAGCATTTAGGTCCCTAATAAATTCTTTTAAAGTTTGAAATTGCAGGCTTGTCTTCACAACTGTGCACCACAGTGATGTAAGTCAAGCTGTCTTCAGGAGACAGCAGCAGCTTGTCCTTTTGCCATGGTGCTCTAAGGAAGAGTGAGCATCCTTCTGAGTAAGCAAAACCTCTCTATTTTTCCAGTTTCATGTTAGTTTAATAAAACACTGAATCTCTTCACTAGCCTTTTCCCATTTAAGGGAGACCTATAGGCATGGCTCTAGGCAAAATCCATTTACTGCCTTATACTAGATATAGACTTGCTACCATTTTTCTTAAATGAACCAACCCTCTTTTGAAATAAATTGCTTAAAGGTCTAACTGCTGCTGAGTTTGTTGTAATAGCATATTTTTCACTGCTTTTTTGGAGTGAGTTTCAAGGCTCAGCAGTGAGATCAGTTGAAATAGTTGGAAAAAATAAGATTCTGAAAGGCAGAGAGCCTTTTGACTGCTAGTTATCTACTTTATGAATATTTATGGAATTTTTGGTGATAATAGAACCCAAGGAATTATTTACTGTCATGTATTGCATAAAAAAAAAAAGATCCTTGTTTTCATTGAGTTCCATGCACACTTGGAAGACATTAAGGAGCCACGAGGAGAGCACATAACGTCTGGTTGAAAGCTGCTCTTGCTCCTACAGTTGCAGCCTGTAGGTCAGCAGAGGGACAAGGCATGGCAGAGAACAGAGAGCACACGACTCAAGTGCAGTTCAGGGTAGACTTACCAGGAAACGTGGTCTCCAATGGTCTCCATTTTCTCTCTGTTTAAACAGGAGCTGATATCACTGCCCTGTTTAATTTGCTCTACCAGTGATAAAGGTAGAGACAAGACTAAAAGTCCATTTCTAGCATGGGAGCAGTAATGATAAGTTGCCCTATAGAGTTTGGATTGAAAAATTCCACATTTCCAACATGTGACAAATGGCCTGCTCACTCCACGTGGAGCAATCTCCACTTTTTTGAAGAATAGTTTCACTAAAAACACTCAAGCCCGCATATGTATGATATGAACTAAAACTAATCCAGAGATGTTTTCTTGAGCAGAGAAGTTTGCTGTCTTTTAAAAGGCTCAGACAATAGTACTAGGCGTGAACTCACACACTGACTGTTTCTACCTTTTTTCTTTTTAAATTACTGTACTAGAAAAATTCAGCTACATATGGTAACATAGCAAAAATTACCGTAAGGGAAATTGGATATTATCAGTGATGCTTGAACTGCTTTTGACTTCTGTCAAGAGCCAGGGTAAGGAAAAGAAAGCACTCTTGGGAATTTTAAAATGAGCTAGTTTTATTCTGCTGTTAAGATACAGGGGGAGTCTGTTCTTCCTGACTTTGAAAATCCACTTTGAATTCCAGTAAATAATGGCATTTTATTGGTTGAGTGAAAATAAATGCTTTGTTTAGAAAAATAAAAAAAACTGAAATCTTGTCTTATAGTGGGCAGGGTTGTAAAGAAATTTCTCTTAGCTAATGATGGGATTTCATGTGCTAAATTTTGTCTGAATTTGAAAATACATGTATTCATTGAAATTATTTTTATAGACTTTTTAAAATCATGTTCTTCCTTTAGGTAATAATGCATTCATAATCCTTAATTCAGGTAAAATCATAATGGAATGAAGGACATTCAGTGAGATGAAAAAGTTAATGGCCTGGATGAAGACTGTGTTTCTTTTTGTAGTGAAGGGACAGGAGAAGCTATTTGTGAATCATGCTAATAGGGAGCAGAAGCAGAGCTAGCCTGGCTGGATGTAATGAACTGTTACTAGTGAATTAATGAGACAACAGCTAGAATATGTCAATATGCAGTGAATGGCTTGAAATCTGTTTGTTTGAAGCCATAAGACAATGTGAATTAACAGAATAATTATTTTGCTAACCAGAGCAAGGGCCTGTATTCACTGTATATTTGACAGGATTTAGAAGGACATACTGTTCCTTTTCAACAGTAACTTCTGATTTCTCTCACTGCTTTGCTCCCTCTATTCTTTTTTCCTTCTCTTTTCTTCTTTGTGCAAGAGAAGGAACCAAGGAATCTCAAGTCTAGACTTGAGATGTTACAGTCTTGTTTTCTTTTCCTCAACAGAGAACATACAGAGCTATGTATGACTACAGCGCTCAAGATGAAGATGAAGTTTCCTTCAGGGATGGTGATTATATCATCAATGTGCAACCAATTGATGATGGCTGGATGTATGGTACTGTTCAGAGAACTGGGAAAACAGGAATGCTTCCAGCAAATTATATTGAGTTTGTTAACTAATTTTTGTCTCTAGTCCTTTGAGCTTTGTTATGATTTACTTAAAATCTAACCTTTTAGAAAAAAATCAGAAGAATCTTTTAAGAGTTCATGATCATTACTTTATCACTGCTATAACAGTTTGCATTCTCACTCAGAATCCATTTTAGAGTCCTTTAAAGAAAAAATAAATAATCCACAACAAGTTCAGAGCTTTGAAAACAGCATTGCTTATAATAGTGCTCTCTCAAAATGAAAAACATGTATGGAAGCCTGGTGCTGCCAGTCCTATAAAGACTTTGGTCAATTAACTTTAAAAGGGTAATGCCTTTTCCTTACACCTCAAAGACGTTATAACCATAAAATTGGTTCATTTCTTATGGCACTCTGAAGTCACAGGAGGTTAACACATTGAGTTTGAACAGATCTTCAGATTCTTAGGGAAATGTTAAATGTTTAAGCAGTTAGCTTCCTAATAAAAATTAATATGTTGAGTAGATAATTCAGTCATTTGAATTAAAGACAAGTAACATGTCAGTAAAAAAAAACACCAATAAAATCCCCTACTGCCCAGCAGCCTTACAGTAAATATGTCTATTTTGACAGCAAAAATTTCCTGACTCTCACATATCCACATTTATTCTTGGATTACCCATTTTTTTCTTGTTTCCAAGTGATCTATTAGCTTTGCTTCCATCCTAATCCATCCGTTTTATCCAGGTCTGGATCCATGGTTCTTCAGTATCTTTTCTGCAGAAGATTCCTTGCAAAGACTATCTAAAATATAAAACCTGTCAACTCTTCTGTTTCCGTGTAATAGTACTTAGCATCTAAATAGAAACTTCCATTAGGGCAATGTACAACCAATACTTCATGTTAGCTCCTTTACCTGTAGTGCTGTAAATAAATACCCCCGGTGCTGTGCAGTCCCACAGAGCCTGCAGTCACATCCCTTTCTCACCACAGCTATCTCGCTTAATGGCTGCTTTGCTGATGAGCTGTGTGCCTCCCCCTGCTGCAGAAACACTTGTGCCTCCGTCCAGCAGCGGAGGAGAACTCTGGTTCTTGTAGTGCATCTCGGATCAATGGCTTCAGTTTGCTCCCAAATTCTTGGTGATCCAATGGTGGGTTGTACGCTTGCCAAATGATTAAATATGGAGAAGAATTATGTTTTCTTTAAGAATTATGTTTTCTTTTAGTGACCTAATCTTTCTCATAACTGACATCAAAGGGAAAGCTAACTAAGCAAAATCCAGCATACTCTATGCCATTATGTTTCAGTTTAGCCATCTGTTGAAAACAGTAAAAATATTCTGCTGACAAACCTTCACATGTGCTATTTGGTGTCTGTTAACTTAGGGCCAGAATTGAGAGATCCAGGTCTCAGATGTGAGGCTGGCAGAGGATCTGACAGCTGGTGACACAGTGGATCTGTAAGAGGGATTTTGTCAGCAGGCTTGGGTCACAGGCAACTTGGTTTTGCTTTGACTGGGTGCTGCATTCCCTCACAGGGAGAAATTGTGGAAGGAAGGAGAAAAGAGTTAAAGATTCATGTGAGAGATTATTCATATGGATGCAGAGATGTGTAAGGAAGAAAACGTTTTTCCGATCAAATAATTTGTGGAGTTCAGCCGTGTGCTAAGAAGTTAAGTTTGGAGTAGCCCTCAGAATACTGAGTCTGCACTGGTTTTCTTTAATTTCTAAAATTTTTAAAGTAGAATTTTATATGGAGCTTTTAGACAATTTTATATTTCTCATCTCACATAGTAGGCAACCCTGAAATAACTGTTTAAAAAATAAATAAGGAAGGCAGGATGGATTTGTGAATGTGACATTTCAATGATGTCAACTGAAAGTTGCAAATGCAAATACCTGCAAGTTCTATTTTTGCAGACAGTTTTTGCATACAATTCCCAAAGAACTGGAAAGCTTATGCAATTTTATTTTGGGTCTTGCTAACACAGGGATGATACCAGCTGCCAAGCAGAATGGAATGACTGCATAAAAAATAATAAATTAAAAAATGTCCATGACTGTGGAATTACCTGTGCTTTCTTGTCAGCAGCCTAATTTCAGGCTAAAACTGTCCAGGAGTATCTAACTTCAAAAAATGTGTTTTGAAAGCAGAATTCTGTGACTGTAAATATGCAATTTATATAGTTGACTGCTGTGATTTAAAACTCTTGCAAGTTTTACATAAGGAGCTGCTCTTGCAGCAGACCCTTGTGCGTTACTGGCGACACCCACATGAAATCAGCAGGTCAAATGGCTTTTTTAAAGGCTAATGTGGTATGCTGAGCTAGAAGCTCTGAAACAAGCAATTTGCTTCTGTGCTGGTTTTCATCACTGGCCATCAACAGCGAGGAGAGGAATTTTATCTTCTGCTGGCTGGCAAATTTTTCAGATGATGCCTGAGGCACAGTTGGCTGTCACTGCTGTGCTGCTCTATTAGCGGTGTAATGCTGACAACAATAAAAACAAGATGTCAGTTTGCTAACCAAATAAGAATAAAAAAGAAATATAGAGAATGTCTATATGGCATCAAGTTGCAATTTTTAGGGACTTATAAAACAGAGTCTCTACCTGTAAATATACAATAATTCTTCCTAAATGAGGAGACAGCTTTCTGTGTTGAATACTTTACATATAGAAGTTAATCAGAAAATGAGCATTTGGTGACATTAGAGAACTATGTTATGCTGAACAATAGAAATAAAATTTCCTTTATGAATTTTGAATATTCATTAGCCTTGCAAAGCAGCTCAAGCAATTTGTAAAAAATAAAAGGTCAAGAAAACAAAACAGTATGTGAATTGTATTTCTCTTGAGAATGGTATGTCAGCAGAATTACTAAGATCTGGTTTAAGTTACTTATTCTTGTAGTCAATTTTTTTGTCCTATGTGCTTAGAAATTCATATTTATATGGAATGGTTCCTGCTTTTTGATATAAAACAAACTTCAGTGTGATTTTGCAGCTTTGTTCTAAGCAATGCAAAGGCCCAAAATTATCAGAATGCAATTATAATTTTTTTTAATAAGAACTAAAATTTGTAAGGCAGGGAGAGTAAGTCATTAACTAAATTGTGCCAGCACACGTTTTTTAAAGCATATGTTGGGAGACTGTTACGTGCAGTGTGATATAGGGGTGAAAAAAAGTTAAATGCTGTCTTGTCATCTTTAAAGTTTATACTCATTTTTAGCACAGCATGTTCCCCTCACTGTTCTTTCTTCCTGTAGTTAACATTTTTCTGGGGAAAGGAAAGGGCTTTTTAAGGACTTGAATTTCTCAAGCTGTTCCAAAGTTCAGGTTGGAAGTCCACGTGTTCCCATTTTAGAAATAAAGAATTCTGTAAAGAATGCTGTAATTCTTGCTAACACGAATATAAATGTAGAAAACAACATAGAGCATATTCATGCATACATACAAGAACAAATGGGTGCCTTGCTTTTCATTACTCTTTCTTGCCTGGCTAATCTTCATTTTTTTAAACAAAGCTATGTACAGGTACTGCAGTTGTAATTTTTCATTATGGAACATTAGCATTTAGTCTTGATGAAACAGGGTTTTCTTGATTACATTTGACATACAATAAACTACTTCAGCAGATTGGGATTTGATGGAGAATCACCTCCCATGGATTATGTTTTTGACAAATGTGTCCCTGCCGAGTGTTTCTTGGGGATGTGGAAGGTCTCCAATACTTGGTAAAGGTAATAATTCTAGTTTTTATTGTACAATGACTGCGTGTCATCTTGTACAATGAAAAAGAAATGACAAATACAGAGGTCTTTGGCAGAAGGTGGTACAGGGTATAAAATCATAGATTTTTATTAGGTTGATTAATACTCCATTTAAAATATAGAATATGCTTTAGTTAGTAAATGTTGAAATAATATACTGAAACAGACAGAAGATGCTGTTGAAAGAAGTCCTCCAAACTGATGTGCTGGCAAATGCAAAGTACTATTGAGCTGTAGAAGATGAAACCATTTTGCAATGCTTTAGTGATTTTCTCCAGCTTTATGCCATAGGAACCCCATCTCTCCTTTGGAAAGAAAACCTGAAAGCTCTATTTCCTAAACTGCCTGCACTACAACAGTATATTCAAAGGAATTTCATATGCTTCTTGTGTCTGATAAATAGAATTTGCATATTGTACTTAAGTTGTAATCCAGTTGTTGTTGACATTTGTTTAATTATTATTATTTTAGGGGGGAAAAGAAGCTATACTGTAGCATTTCAATTGTGTATTTAATATTACTATTAGAAATTGCTAGACCATTGGAAGACAGCAATGACTGTATCGACATTGATTAGCATGATGTGGAAAATCTCTCAGCTGTTGGTTTTTGCAGTGTGATATAAAAAGCAAAAATGAACCGCTGTGCAGTTTGGCTTATGTTTGCTTTAAAGTGTGTAAAGTTTTAGTTATTTTGCAAAACTGTACTGTATTTGGGGGTATACAGTTATGAAGGTAACAATTGTTTTTCAAAGGACAGATAAACTTACTCTTTGTTCATATGATGTATCATCTTAATTTGGCTTTTGTTATGCAGAAAGTTAACACCAGCTATTAAAATATATTTTAGTAGAAATGCTTTAATTCCTGTTTCTTCCTCTACACTGTGAATATTTAAGCTTTGGTGGACTAGAGCAACATCATGCTGCCCAAAGTACTAACCTATGCAACCTAGTTCACATTTTAGTTGATGTCACAGTGGATGTAACATAACAATTTATTTTGCATAACATTAAACTTCATTCAAATAAAATATTAAACCCAGCACTATGTATGTATTATATTCATAAACAACACTCTGTAAAACTACCATACCCATTAGTATAAGCTCTCAAAGATGGATATTGCTTTAACTAAGGAAGCTTTGAGTTTTCAAACTTAAGTAGAATATTTAGCACTATTTGTCAAGCTTGATCTCAGAAAATAGTTTTCTAAAACACTGTTTTATTTCAGACATGGCCTCTCCTTAAAAGGTTAATTTGCCTTTTTCAGTCTGCATTTGTAACCCTTCAACAGAACATCAAGTTACATTCCATGACCCTTGGTTTATTTAAATAAGCAAATATAGTAAGTGAAGGATGTTTTAATTGATACTGGTTTGCTTGTCTTTGAATGAGAATTTGGTTAGGTGTGCTCTCAGTTCAGCACTAATAAAGAAGATTGCATTGCTGGCTTCTTTAAGACAATTTTATGTACAAATGTCATCTTTATTCATTTGCACAAGTAAACTATTTTTAAAACATGTAAGAAAGTTTAAGGTAAAATAAAATGAAGAAGTATTTTGGAACTGCTCTGCCTGTAGTTGAAGAAGATTATTATGCTTAGGGACATGTTTTATTTATTTGAGTATTCAGTGAAAAGTACAGTGGACTGCATTAGAATTTTTATGTTCTTGTCAAGTGTTGGTTTGAAGAAGAGCAATGTATGAGGACAAATGGCAGCTACAAATGGAACTGATTAGTTCCTCCTAGGTAAGTGACATGCAGTTGCTACCATACTAATTTCTCCTTAAGAAATGTGTTAGCATTTCATATGAAGTTTAATTGGTTACAAAATTTTGATTCCCTGTTCTGTAGTGCTTTTATATATTGAAGTGCTGTCAGTATAGAAATATACTATCTTTATACATACTGTAGCAAACAGGAGTTTTCAATAAGATAAATATTTAAGAGCTGCCAAAATGGACCTTAAGCACTTGGAATGTGTTTTATTTGAAAATCCCTCCATAATTTGCTAGAGGAACTGAAGTGCTTTCCTGTCTTAGTGGCCCCATAAAATATAATTATCAAAAATATCTCTACTGGCACATGAAATTCTTGTGGAAACCTTCTATGCTGTGCATTGAAGAACTCGAGAGTTTCAAGCTATCAATGTTTATAGCATGCCCTTATTTCTGCTCTGTCTCAGAACTGGGTTCTGGATTTTCTCTGGTGTGTTAATTAGCAAGAATAAGCTCATGCACCACAGAGCTCTCGGTGCTGAGGGAATTGTTGCCCAGTGCATGAGCACTTTTTCTCTCCCTTCTGCCACTTACACCACCAAACCCAACCATGTTTCCAATACTGTTTTGCTGTGACTACCTCTCTCATCTTTCCATGAAGGTACGTGTGGGACACATTAAAGTGATATCACCAAATGAGCCAAGTTGTTTTATTCTTCCAAATGATTTATTTTATCATCTTCTTTCGGCAATTCTGTTTATTGCACAACCTTGAAAACAGTAATATTGGCATAAGGAAAGAAGCAGCATGAAATGGGTGGAAGGCATAGCTGAGGTGAAGTCATAGATTTCTTACTCAGATTTTGCTGCAGAGGTTAATAAAAGTCAGCTGTATGACTGGGGGCACCATCTGAGCAGCTAACCTGCAAGCTGAGCAGTGCTGTGTGGATATGCTTGGCCTGCCTGTGCGTGTGTCTGTGTTGTAGTGTCAGAAGTACTGTGGGGTAGTATGCAGATACCTTCTGCAGTTTTGGAGCAATTAGTTGGAATCCCAAGAGCAGGCCACTCACTGGTATATGGTATTCATAAAGACAAATTTATCCTTTGAGAAAATGGGACCTCGATACAGAGGGAACAAAATGTCAGTAGGTTTAAACTACATATTTTTGTGCCCAGCAGTAAGGAAATTCTTTGTGTGCAGTCAGAAGAATAAGCCCCATGGCACTGCAGCAAGCTTCTAAGTCTGAACTGTGTTTAGTACCAGAATGAGATGATGTACCACAGAGCTCACCTGCTCCACAAATTCAATACTGCATGAAGTGCTGTGTGTGGGCATTGTGCTTAACAATGACAGCAGAAACTGGAGATTATATTTAGGCACTACATCCTAAAGAGATCCTAAGAAGTCCTTGATTTTATATATTTTAACTTTGATTTCTTTCTCACTTGTCTGCTGATAAAATCTAGTATAGAGAGGCCTGTTCTCTTGTGGAAGACTACTGGCTTGTGGCTTTGACCTTTTTTTTTTGACAAGAAAAACAGAGGTCTGCAGGAATTAACATCTGAATGTTTAAATATTGCTTGATGCAAAAATATCCATTTTTCAATGTTTTCACAAACAACTGTCAGCTTTTGTGATTGTTCTTTGATTCAAGCCATAATTTTTCTGTGTTTTTCCTGCTCCTCCAGCTTTCTTCTCCTGACACGCTTACAGCCTGTGTTGCTTATATTATACAGCAGCTTTTCCAGGACCCAGATGAAATATTTTTAGGAGGTTTCTCAAGCCACTGAGTAGTATATTTAAAGGGATTGAAAAAATGCTACTGTTATCTCCCCATTAAATTCTTCCTCCCCCAGCAGTTGTATACTGGCTGCACTGTCCTTCTTTGCCTCTTGCCTCCTCTTCCTTCAGTCAAGCTCTGACATCTCTGTCATCCAGCCTGATGGCTTGGGGCCCCTCTAGGCAGGCCTTCAGATCACTTTCTGGCCTCCCTAGATTCTGCATTCAGATTTGGAACTTTAGTGTGGCTCACCTACCTGTTCTCCTCTCAAGACCTTCCCATGTAACACCCAAGCAGTGTTACATTTCTGTTGGCTCAGCAATGAACAATTCTCTTGAAGAGTCTTCTTGACTGTGTTTTCTCTGGTGTTCCTTTCTTGTGGGTACCTGTGGCTGCCTTATTTGTATTTCCACACAAATAAGCTTCTGATTTCAGAAAAGAGAGAGATTACAGTTTTTTGCTGTCTCATCAATACCTAAATCAGGTCTTTATTCTCTTCTTTAGAGGATTGGCATCCTTATTATGTTATCCCTGATTTTAAGTAGAACTCTTGATTCAGAAGTCATTTTCTCTGTGCCAGTGTTAAGACTGAAGGGCTCACACCATGTCAGTGCAGTCTGTTGCTCACTGTGGAAGCTGTGTTGGATAGGCACTATCCTGCTCACCACAACCTTTCAGTTCCTAGCACTGCTTATTCTGTATTCATCAGATGGGATCTCTGTGAGATGTGACTATCTGAACCAAACCCCAGCCTTTCTATAAATAAGTATGTCATGTAAAATAAACACTTTTTCTGACTTATAGCTCCTCTGACTCGAGATGGCATTGACATCCTCCAATTTTGTAGCTTGTACTGACATTAGGAAACATGCATCTAAAATGTGTTAGATGAATTATGCTCTAAGGGACTGTTTATGCAGCCCTTGATGACTGCAGCTATTATGCAGTGTGGATATCTCAAGTTAAATGGGATAAATGGCAGATGAGGTCTTGCTGGCAAGTGGTTCAACTGAGAAACGAGTTTATGTGTTTATTTGAGTGACCCAGCGATTCAAGAGACTGTGATTTTCCTTTCTACTCCAGCAGTTAAAAAAAAAACCCCAAGAATTGGATGACAATTATTCATAGTTAACTAGTTAGCTGTTCAGCTTTAACAGTTTCTTGATCAATATGGAAATAAAGTTAAAAAGAAATAAAATAAAGAAAGTTAAATCAGAAAGTTTTAGCAAACCACATGCAAGGTGGAGCTAGGCATTTGAACCGACATTCGGTGTGCTTACATTTCTAACCACCATATCCCCTTTTTCTAAATTTATTAAAATAATTAGAATGGGAAAGCTCTGCCCCTCACAGCATTACCAGCATAACCAGCGTGCTGTTAGAGAAATTAATCTTCAATGGAAGAATGGATTCAAGAGTGTTGTAAGGCCTTGGAAGACAACTTTTTGCAGTTATGCTTTCAAATCTTAAAGTTACCAAAATATTGACTTTATTCCATTGCATTTTCTTTCAGCCTCTAAATCCCACTAAAACAGTTTTGTTCTGCTCTGTGTTCAGTGTTGCATTCCCTGTAGCAGTTACCTTTGTGAGATGGGAAAAAGACCACAAACATTGGAGTACTTCAAATAACTTTCTCTTCCTACAATTTTTTTACTGCTGTCCTAAGTAACATCTGCAAAATGTCCTTCATTCCAAGGCTCTTTATTCTGCCCTCAAGAAACATATTGCACAAATAACATGCTCCCTGTTCAAATACCACTGGCCATGATGCTCTGTTGCACAGCTGTGATTGTTATGAGACGGAAGACACGTGCTACAATGGCAACAGTGAAAATCTTGATGTTAGAGCAAGCAACTAGCAAAGGCTCCTGTGAGATCTTTCTCAATTTGTCACTCCTTTGAAAATATTAGCCATCAGTGCAGTACCAGTGCTTTGTGAGGTTGTTAAAATTATAACTTTGCAACTTGGTTTATTTTCCAGGTGGTATAAAGTCAACACAGATGCAGCTGCTTTTGTACAGGTTGATTTTAAATGCTGATTTGACTTGTTCCTGCTCATGTTTTTGTTGGTATTCTTTCTATTTCAGCTTATGGTATGATGGCTAAGCCAGGACACATCAGGTGCTCTAATTTGAGGGCTTTCTGCCATTCCACAGATGTAGGTTTTCTTATTTTAAGCCCCCTTTTTCCCAGCACTTTCTCAGAGATCAGGAATATAAATAGGATTTACTCAGCCTCCTACAAGAAGGCCAGAACTGCAATCTGCACTAGTACAAAATGATTCAAAACAAGGGCATGGGCACTGGTCACAATCAAATTAGTTTCTCCTACAAGTTGATCCATGAAACACACACACTCCTGTGCCCTCCCCAGTTTTTCCTTCTCTAAATACTGCTGGTCTAGTGACCATATATTTTAAAGTTAATTGAATCACTTTTTGGGGGAGTTAAATAACAAGAGATTTTTCACATATTATTGCAACATGCTTTAACCCTGATCACTATCATAGGGAATCTAAAACTGGATCAGAACTTCACAGCTAAATAAGGTAGGTGGAACAAGATTACTTAGTCTGTGCTTTAGTGTATTTAAAAAGCTTTTTTTAATTTAAATCCTGTACAAATATGCAGTGAAGGGTTCTGTACAGGATGAAACAGCTTTTTATAGCTTCAAAAAGCAATGGTGTGAAACCATGGATCATATCACAATAAAGGGACCTTGTTTATTAGTCCAGACTAAGGTATCTTAATCTGCTCTGTTTCTTGTGTGTATCATGCTGTGTGTTCAGCTGAGGGAAAAACAAGGTTGAAGAGGCAGATTTTATAATATATTTAGATTCAGAACCAGGAAGATCAGAGACAAGTGGGTTTTTCAAATTACAACTAAAATCTGAATCTGGTTACAGAGTGATGTTGTAAATTCCACTGAACATTTTAACACTCCAGTGTGCTCTATGAAACCAGTCATCACTCTTTAATGAATTGAATATAAATAGTGGAATGCTTACTGAATTAAGGATTATAAAATTTTGTTTGCACTTAAGCCAAGTATCTAACAACTAGGCTAGAGCTATGCTGACTTTTTATCTATCTCTTTAGTTTAAGGAATACTTAATTAAGCTATGTGAAATGGGACATCATCAGTGAAATGGATATCAGTTCTGAATTCTTGGGCAAGATACTTATTCAAAAGTGCTTTGATGGTGAGAGGAATAAACAAATTCTGGATGAGGATTTGAGTTACTGGATGACTAAATCAGTCATGCTCTGAAAGACCATCTCTTCATTTTTTATAATAGGATCTGAGATACACCTTTTCAGCAAAAAGTTCAGTGCTGTTAAGCATGAGTGGGGATTGGAGATGTTTAAGACTTTTTTTTGGCTCCAGTGTTTCCTACCTGCTGTCAAGAAAATTTGAAGGGATGATACACAGCACATAGCTTTTCCTGTGTGGCTAAACACATCATGGGTCATATTGAAATCATGTTGTGTGGAATGGGTGGGAGAATGCTCATGTGGGCCTTGAACAGATAGGAAAACCTCGACCAGAAATGGGACATCTGTAAAAGGTGAGAGCCAAATCCTAATTTTGTCCCACCTTTCTTGGGCTTGGGTGCTCCTCACAAAGCTGTGAGGAAGTGACGTTTTCCACTGATGAGATGGTGTTACCTCACCTCTGCTGCATCAGCAGGTCTTGAGTGCAAACCTTCTCAGGGCAAGGCACTCTGTTGGGTGGCCTTGAGGCACCTTCTGCAAAGCATGCAGCTCAGCCCTGCCATTCAGCATGGGCTCAATACCCACAGATTCCCGAGCCCTCCTTTTTTATTTTTATGCAAGTTGTTCTTTCTACTTTAATGCGTATTTTTATCACAACCATCAGAGCAGCAGCTGTGGCAGGAGGGACACAGAGACATGTTAACTTGGAGCTGGAGGTAAGTGTAGCCAGTGTGCCAGGAGAGAATACAGACCCAGGGGAGTCAGGAGGAGCTGCTGAGCCAGAGGTAGCCCAGAGGTACCAGGGCTTTGATGGATTGCATTACCTGGGAGCTGAGCCCTGCCACTTACTCCTGCACATGGCTCATAGGAAGGGGTAGTTGATGTTCAAACACTATTTCTCCTAGGTGGCTATATGAGCACTTGTGGTGAATATTTTTCACACTCCCCAGTCCAACTATAAAGCTTGGAGGAACAGAAAAAGCATTCCTGAATTTAGGTTTTTTTCTTTAAATCAAATTATGCTCAAAAGCATTCAGTGCCTCTCTTGGCCAACCATTTTTCAAGTATAGTAGGTTTTTACCATGAAAACCAGCCTTCATAGTTTACTTTATTGTTGTAGGGCAGAACAAATTTCTCTTGTTCCTTTCTTTATCTGGGCAGTTTTCTGCTGTGATGAGAGCAAAGGTTTCTTTGCGTGGTGCAGTGAAGGCATTCAGAAACTGCCACTGGCCACAGTAATTTGCTGCAATCCTCCTGATACACATGTGATTGATAGCTGTGAACCAATTCCCATTTTTCTAAATCTCTCTGCATTTTTAGAAAAAAAAAACATCCAGTAGCTGAGATGGAGATATTCAGCAATATTTCTTTTCTTTTCCTGTTGTACACTGAAAAAGATGAAGAGCAAAATACCTGCATGTGAGGTTTTAATACAGCTCTTCAGGGCTGGGTGAGCTGTAGTTGATTAGCAAGGGAAAAGGCAGCCATGTAAAACCGGCACAAGGGGGCAGGTGTGCACCGCTGAAGTCTTCATAGTTTGTGTTTATGAGTGCTCACAATTAGCTGCAGGATGCAGAGCGGTAACTGTCTTGTTATGGGCATAAAAGGCTATTTTAATTGTGCTGTAAGAAAAATTGTGCTGTATATTTAATTAGAATGAAACCTCACATTTCCACATAAAATCAAAAGGGCTTAACAAAATAAATGGTTTACAAAATCTGATTTCCAGTATGGAACAATAGCAGAGACAGCTAGGGAATAAAGATATGTTTCACTAATACTCTTTCCTGGATCAATTGAGATGAGCCATTCAATTACCATAATTCAACAGTTGAAATTTACACATATTGGGACCATATTGTTGTTGTGCTTAAAGTGTCCTAGTACTCAAAATTTTGGATGTGCTCCCTGAACAGTGATAATTACAGTGGTGGTACATATGGTGGGGTCTTAGGAGGTCATAGAGTTAAATGTGTGTACAAAATGCTATGTATGACTGCACAAAGAAAGCCAGTGCAGGAGGCACAGTCAAAGAAGAGCTGCAGTAATAGATGCTACAGCAGCAGAAGTTTCATTATGCTCTTAAGACAAATTAATTTGCTGTAGAGACAACTACTCATGCAGTGACAGCATTTTCCTCCCCAAACCGCTCCTTGCAGTGACATACTCTGCATCTTCATTACCTGATCTGTTCAACATTTCATCCACAGTGAAGTAATATTTTTTACACTTTTTTATATTAAAAAACAATACTCAGGTGCTAGAGATAAAAGAAGTAAATTTATTTAATTCCATTAAAATTACTTTCTATTGCTGTCTGGACTTGGACTAACATAGGCTTTGTTGCTCAAGCAGTGCCAACTTCATAACTGTCTTCTATTTAGAGACATCTGAAATTTTTCAGTATACAAGGCATGGAGATGAAGCTTTGCAAGAACAGGTGTTTCAGGAGACCTTCACTGTTCCTGAGCTGAAATGAATGGAATTAATGCAAGAAAATAAGCTATTTACATGTATACATATATAGAGTAGGAGTTTGCAATTCTGTCTTAATCTGGCAGACTTTATTTTTCTGTGGAAGAAAAAGACAAGACTGTTCAAAATCTGACTGTTTTATTGTTGTAATACCATTGTGCCAGCAGATGATTAATGCTTGCCTCAAAGCAATGAGAGCTCAGTTCAGCTGCAGACAATGCAAGGGTGAGTAGCTGATGCTTCCCTGCTGCCTTTCATGTTTCCAGGCACATTTCTCACCTCAGCTGGATTGCTTCAGGTCAAAAATGAGGATGTTTCTTTCCAAACTGTTGACATCTGACTGTCAGAGTCATCCCTGACTGATGTTCCCTAAATATTTGAGTTCTTCATTTTACCTATTGACCTGTATTATGGATATGATAAAGCAGTTCCTTTCCCTCTATATAGACGCTTTCTGCAGGAGCGTAGCTTGAATCTCTCTTCCACAGTTGCCAAATGCATTATTTTCTTAAAAATGTCTTCATATGAGGTTGCAAATGATTTTAGTTCTTTGAATTTTCTCCATTCTCTCATTGTCTAAATTGTGTGAAAGGACTAAGAAAGCTTCAGTAGAAGCAGTGGAAGGAGGACAATCCAGTTATGTTAGCTAGTTGAGGTCCATGACTGCTGTGGACAGAAGAGCCTGGGCAGCATCTCCTCCATCAGGTACTACCAAGACTTGACTTTTGCTCCTCTTGGCCTCTGTAGGAAACCTGCTACTCATAGCTCCATGATGATGATGATCAGAGCATTTGGGATGACTGTGTTCAAACCCAGGCCAATGTGGAAGTCTAGATGTGGCCGTGTGTTGTCACCTCTCTCAGCAGAACCAAAGACTGGCTCCAGACCCTGGGAATAGGCCACCTTCTCCCTGCTTTCTGTGTAGCACCCTGCAGGCTTATTTCCTTTATTTTAGAGTACTCACCAGGTGGTTAGGGGCCATGAATGCCCTTTCCCACGCTGTGAGTGCAGGTACTACAGTTACAAGGAATCGCCACAGCCTTGAATTTTCAAAAGTAATTGCTTATGGTTCATTAAATTCCTTGGTTATGTCCCTAGCTCCTTAACCTGAATATTGCTGGAATGAACTTTTAAACATTTTTTTTTCTCTGCATTCTTTTTTCCAGCAATAATAACAGCTATTTATTTCTATATAATTTTACTAGTAAGTGTTCCAGAGCTGCTTGCATACTAGTTTCTGTGTACAAACAACAGTTTACCTAATGAATTCTGACTACAGAACTGCTGGATTCTTCTACTGTGTTTTGTGAATATAATCAAGAACAGAGCAGAAGGTATGAGAGCTTAAGTTTAATTGCAGATTTCAAATTTTGGTTTTTTATAGCTAGGCTATTGCCAAGATGTTATATAGGCACTTCAAATAAAATAAAAAAATATATTACTGACATCAAGAAGACTGGGCACCTGAATAAAACTAATTAGCATGTCATAATCTTTTAAATGCCAGTTACCTGCTGTGTAAACCTGGAATAAGAGTTTTTCACTGCTGCAGGATCCAATCCCACAGGAACTGTGGTAATAGTACAAAAATAATTTTAAACTTTATACAGTATTTACACATTATGCTCAAGACCACAGCCAAGTACTTTGATGAAGACTTGATTTATGGTCTGTGAAGAGAAAATGTCTGTCATTGAACCAATTTCTCTGCTTCGTCTTTCAACCCTAGATGCTTTTCTTTCTCAGATTTTTGTTGGTGGTGTTTGTTAGCCTGTATTTGACAAGACAGCTAGTTTCAGACAGATTGATCATCTTTGTTTTGGCATATTGTACAAGTTATTTCTGACCTCAGTCCTCAGAAGACATGGAAAAAATGGTATTTCCTAAGTTTTAGTGGAAGATTTCTGATAAACATTACTGTATTTACTGAATGTTTGTAAGGCACCAAATTATGTTCCACTAATGACTGTTTAATGCTGAAGTTCAGCAGATCTCACAGCTGGGCATTAGCTAATGAACACAAGACGGGCTATATATAATAGCTGTTTATCCTCTCAAGAAAAAAAATCCCAAGTTTTATCCCAGAAAGCCTGGGTGAAGCTTTTAAACCAGACAGTTTTACAGACATGTTGTCATTCCTCAAATTAAGAATATTTCTCCACTGACTGTCCATGCTCTAGGAACCATGAATGGTGACTCAGTAAAGGACCACCTTCTGTGGTTGGTTTGTTCAAAGGCCCTTACACAGAGCACTACTCTGCCATGCATAAAACCAGGTCATTGAAATTTTGCACATGCTCTGACAGTACATTTTAGAACAGCAGGAATACTGTTCCTTGTGTCCTGACTGAGTTTGTGTTAGTGTCATTATTTTCTTTTTCAGAATTCGAATTATTTCCTATTTCCATAATAATTTATTACTTTCAGTGGAGAGGACACTGATTTTGTTGGTATGCACTTTGGAAATGCTAGGTAGGGTCCAGATTGTGGTACAGACCACCTCTTTCTGGTGTAGAGTTTGGCTGTCAAGGTCCTTACTGCACTGGAATTGCTGCTGCTTCTCAAGAGGGCTTGTTGGTATATTTTCTTGAGTTACAAGTAATTCACAGGGAATTTTCTAAATTTTGCTTAAATAGCAATCTCTGGTGATGTTTCAAGTTATGCTATGAGAAGTTTGCATATGCAATGACTAAGAGATGTCTGGATGAAACAATATTGGATTCTCTAGTGAAAACTTACACATTAATTTCCTGAAGATTTTAGTGGCTATTTCTCCTGGTATTTTTTATATCTGTGCTTTGTAAAGCTCTTCCTGAGCAGACAAGTGATCTGCTCAGTCAGCCCCAGCTTAAAGCTCTGAGAGAAGTGACAGGCAGGAGAAAAACAGGACAACAGAACATGTATCTGTCTTGCACAGATGAGGAGTGCTTGTGATGTCTTTTCCTTTTTTTGCTAGAACTTCAAACATCGCCTGTCAAATAATTTAAGGGAATTCATTCTGTAACTCCGTGCGGCAGAATTCAGTGAGGATGTGACAGGTGTTTTGAAGTTTCACCACAAAGCTCATAGTTCACCTCCTGCTTTCCTGACCGAAAATATCATCGCTGCCTTTTGTGCTTTATCTGCAATTTAGTTCCCTCCATCCCCACCCCCTTTTCCTAAGACTCTCCAAACCAGATGCCCCTTTCCCCCTCCCCTCTCCCACCTCAGGATGGGGTTGAGAATTGGAGGAACAAAAAAGGTTTAAAAAGATGGATTGAGACAAAAACTATTTACTGGAAACAGCCATGAGATACCAATCCAGACAGTAACAGCAACAATAACAGAAGTGTCCAAGAAGAGGATGATGTACATGCAGAAAAGGCTCACTGACTGACCCGACTTGGTGTGATGCTGAGACATTGAGCAATGGTGAATGGACCCCCACACCAACTGCTGTTTCCTGACTGCCAACCACTCCCACCTTCTCAGGAGTGAGAGTGCTTTTCTCCTGCCCCTGGTGGTATGGATAAACAGCCCAGACATGCCCAAAGGCTCTGGGCTCACCCCCCACAGCTACTGCTAAAAAATTACCTCTGTCCTGGCCAAAAACCGGAACACTGCCAAACAAATGTCAGAGTGGTGACTAATTTTCAGGCCCAGAACTAAAAAGCATATTATGGCCTGTAGATATTTCTTCCAGTTATTGTTTCCAAATATTCTGTGCTTCATTTTACCAAGACTTTACCAGTAGCACTGTGCATCAGATGTCAAATACAGCATCTACAATTGGCATTTAAAACCCCCTGTTTGGTATATTGAGGTTCATGAATCCATAATTTCTGTACTACATATAACAAAGAGGCTGTCCAAAATGAAGCCTAAAGTAATGCCAAAAAGAAAAAGGCAATGCCAGAAGATGTATGGATACCTTAAATCAGGGGTGTCTTAATATATCTGGAAGTGATTTATGTCAAGTCCCTCCTTGAAGAAATACTGACAGCTGGAAGAAAGTTCATAATTTATTAATAGTTTACTGTTGACTAAGTAGCTTTTCTTGGCAGTACTTGTCATGGATACAAAACAAATTTCTCTGTGACTAATATCTATCTCCCTTTTAAAACTATCAAGTGGTTATTACATGATTGTCTCCTGGAGGAACATTATGGGGCGAAGTTTTCACCCTTTTACTTCCCTTGGGTTCTTGTTCCTACTGAGAGTTTGTATACAAGTTAGAGAAGCTGCTTACTTTTGTATAAACTAGTAGAGATTGAGACTTGACGTTTTCACTTTTATATAAGTCTTAAGGTAAAGATGCTGCTTTCGTTGCTATTTAGAAGATCTCAGCTTATGTATCACAATATATAAATATGTGTGTGTGTGTATGTACATTTGCCTCTCACCATTATAACAGATAAATTAAAAGCTAACTGGCACTTTGTGTTGGGAATTAAATTTTGGATTTGTAGGACAAAGTGGAAAGCAGAGATAACTGCAGTTGTGTGGGTTGTTTACCTGAAATAGAACCACTGTTGTACCTGAAAATAAATCAGCTCATTTGTTCTACCCCATACCCTCCCTAGGCTGGCAGAAGTGTCTGTACAGCCCTAGAGTGAACCAAATCTAGCAAATCCATAGTATGACCCCAGGTAACCCCCAAACAAAATAAATTAATTTTAACCTTCGCCAATTCTCCATCCCAGGTCCTTGCACAGCTGATGAATGCAAGCTGATACTCTGTAGGAGAGGTTAGCCAGGAGAGAGAAAAAGCCTTGTCAGAACTTACTAGAAGATAAATTTCTGGGTTGGGAGTCTATCTTCAATGAGACTATAGCATTGTTTTTACTGCTGTTTCTCAGAATGTGGCACACTTTTTAAAGAAAATTAAAGATATAAATGTTGTTTTTTTGTTTTTGTTTTTTTTTTAAAAACATTTTTCTCTATCTCTAAGGGTATTTACAATTAAGAGCAGTGAAGTTTCAGTCTTGGTAAAGAACTGTAATAGAAGCAGTAGTAAAAGTTAAACATCCTACCTTACTAACACCAGTTTCATTTCATCAGATATAGTCATACAAGAAGCTCTGGTGTGATGTTTCACTGCAGATGTAATGTTGATGTCATAGTACATTTGTCCAGTGTAGATGAGGTTTAAGACAAAGCATAGCTGCTGATTCACATGCTATGATATCACTAAGAATTTTAAAGTCAAATTTTGTGTGTAAGTAGAAACATAACCATTAGAATTTATATTCTTCTGGCAATGTTTTGAACTTGTTCCTACTCATATGCCAAGCAGCCTGCTGTTTGAAGGAAGCTTTTTATGATTCTTAAGATATAAAAGGAATGTTTTGCTGGGTAAATGTACATAAGGTATTTTAAGCTAACTAGCCTTGCAGCAGAAAAACATTCTGTACCATCAGTAAATATCTGCATCTTGTTTTATGCAACCCTACACTATTAATGGGATAATATAAGATACATATGTTCAAAAATAATGTATCATTTCATGTTAGTATTCATTGCTTTCAATGTCTATATTTAGAAACAAGCACTTACACCTCTTCTGCTTGGGCCAGCACTCATGAGAACACAAGGAAATTATAAATGTTGGGTTGCATGTGTTGTGATTTCCCATGCAGATACGATAATGCAAATTATAGAGCCAACTCTGGCTATAGACATTGAAAAACATGTAGGGAATTTCCTCTCTCTCTGATGACAATTCTCTCCCTTCCTTTTTCCTAACCTGTGGGCATAAACTGATTACAATAATAGAGTTGTTACCTTCTGTATTTTATTTTCCCCCCCCACAGGAATCTAAATGTATTTTCTTCATCAAAGAAAAGATCATGAATGAAAATGACTACTTTATAAAACAAGACATTATAAAAGGAAAGGAAACAGTATTTCAATGCCTAAGCTTTCTACAGGCAAACCCAATTAGCAATAAAGGAGCTTTGACTTTATGGGAAAATGATCATGGTAACTCTATTAGAATGAAAACCAGACTGTTTTCAGACTTTATCCCTTTAAAAATCTTATGGCCATTTGCATGTTTTTTACTATTGAATTTCCAACCTATTCATCAAGAGACAGACACTTTACACATTAAATTATGCTTTTGTGTGTGTATATTCAATAGGTCTTTTCACTCCTGTAAATCCACTATTAGTCCTATTACAACATTTGCTTATGTCTTTTCTGTGTCAGGAAGCTTCCTTCTATTCAGGACTGCATGAAGTAACATTTCCTAATTTCATACAGTCCTGGTGTGTCAGAGCAACCCACTGAGCAGTTGTTCAGCTGTGAATTAGCTGTATGAATTCCTTGCTCCTTCGCCCATTGTATGTGCTTGGGCACTCTGTGGGAGAAGTCCCAACTCTCCCATCACATCAGTTCTGGGAGGTGCTTCCCTCCCCCTTCTGCTCAGCAAAGGGGCACATACCCAAAATGTCTTCGGTGATGATGAAGACTTGCTGTCTTAATTTTAAACCTGACATACCCAGTGTATGGTGTAATTCAGGCTTTGTCTATTTTGTGTCCTGAGATGCAGGAGGGTAAGACTTTTTAAAGCTTTGGGTGGTTCTCTGTCTTCTCTCTGTCATCCCAGCAAGTAAGTGCCTCATGAATTATTTATGTGTTATTCTTTTTCCCAGTTAAGATATACTATGGCCACAAGAGCTTGGAAATGCATACATTTAAATATATTTAAAGAATTTCAAAATTAAATTGACATATACAAAGTCCCTTGAGAGGTCTGAGTGAGCTTCTCTCTGAGAGAGACTACAATTTAATAAAAGCACCAGGACTCTATAATAGATTTTATGTCTGAAATATAAAGTTCGAAACTTACAGTACATCCCAGAATGGCCATAAATCATCATTATTTCTAAGCAGATAATGAGAAATTATTTGTAAACATGACTTAATTGGGCATACACTGCTGATTCATTCTTTTATTTTACAGCTTGGGTGAGAAGCAGGCAGTAAAAAAAAAAAAATAGAAACCGAATGAGCTTTGAAGACTTAATTCTATCAGCCAGGATTTTTCAAATGGAGAAAAAAAAGAATGAGCAGCCTTTGAAAATCAAAACATGTCATTTTCCTTCAATTTACCACTTGATATTCACTTTATGTAAAGAAGAGGACTCTGGCCAAAGTGAATTCCCCTTGTCTCACTATCAGTAGAAGCAGTTTTAGTCATATCGTACCACATAACACTTTGCTGGCTTTGGAGCTCAGGCAGCAGCTGGATATTTGGACAATTAAAAGGGGCAGTGGAAAGTTTACAGTCTGCTCTAAAAACACAGCCTGAAAGCCTGTGCAGTGTGGAAGGCTGGCATGAGGCAGAGTATATGAATCACAAAAACCTCTAAACCCTTCTACAGCAGAATGTTGCTTTTTGGGAGGTGTTGTGGGCAGCAGGGGGGAATACTGTGCTGAATATAAATTTTGTGATGTCAAGGTAATTTCCAGTAGCTCTAGAAGGGCAGCATGCTTTAGTAAGATTTTGGAGCTATTATAATAGAAATGCATTTTTAGAGACAGCAGTAGGTAATAGAGTCTGTAGGGTAAACAAGGATAGGTGATAGCACAGCATTTTGAGATTTCGTGCTGCCACTCACTCTAGAATTTATCTAAGTTCCAAGAACTTCAGAAATAGGCATAATCTAATGTATAAAGCATTAAGAAAAAACAAACTCCAAATTCTGTGCTGATTTATTTATTAGCCAGCACTTTCAGCTTATGGCTAAACTATTAATATTCCAAGAACAGAGGAAGAGACCTTTCCTTTTCAGCTGTTTCCATAGCTCCTACCTCATTGTGTTCTTTTTTGATAGTAAATGAAGATGGCTTTTGAAAGTGTCATAACTGCCACTCTAGCTTAAACATGATAAAATAATAATAATGAATTTATTTCCAGGCAATTGGATAATTTATGGGGTACTGTGTGATGGTCAGGTATAATAATAACACTTAGCATTTTAATGTGTTCTTTGAAGCTATCAGTCACTCAATACAACGTCTTTATGAAGTAGATGGATATGCTCTTCTGAAGTAGATGACAATGCTCTTCTTTTACCATGTGCAAAATAAGGCAAATGACTGTCCAAGGCCATGCAATGAGAAAGTTGCAGAATCGGGATAAAAGCTAGAGGAAATAGACAAACATTTACTTCATTGATGATAGTTGGCATATATGGCCAATAAGCTAGGAGGGATGCAAAGTTCCCTGATAATAGAGATGAAGAGATGTAGATTTTTTTTTTAATAACAGACTATCTTCAGTGGAACCATGTTTTTTTCAAATATTTTGTTAAAGCTGCTCTCAGAACTGTTAACTTTGCCAGCTCAGTGTAAAATAAAACAGACATATAATGAATTTTATCTAGATCATAAACCAAAGCAAGCATGTTAGTAAAAAGTTCATCTAGAAACTTTAAGCACCTAAAACTATATAGCAAATTTTTGTTTGCTGCCTATATGATGTGTCTTTGAGATGATGTTTAATATGTATTTTTATTGACAAAATCAAAGCATACTTCTGAAATCGTTGATGGACATTGTGACTTCTTCATCCTCTGCCTTTTAGTGGAAAGGAGATGGAGCTGATAACAAAGCAGAGTACTTGATGGACAATCAGTGACACAGGTAGTAATTTTTTGATTAAACAGCTAGTCTTCACTTGTAAGGTGCTGTGTATCTCTACATTCTGATTTTGCTGGAATAAGGATATCTGACTAATAGAGCATTCAATTAGTTTCCATTTAATGGAAAGACAAAAGTCATGTGAGGTAAGGTATCCATTTCTTAAAAGGTATCTTAATATAATAATTTTGGTTAAATGATTAGTTTTTTTCCGATAATAATTATACTAATACTTACATATATTTACTTATACTAATACTTACGTTTTGTGTCTAAAATGTTTCTAGGATCTGAATTAACATTACCAGCTATTTCAGGAATCTCCCTTGGACATGAGACACCTTGACCTTTTGGGTCAGATTCTTAAATTGAAAATGAAATTATGCCAGCTGGAAGGGGAAGGTAGTGTTTTTCAAAGGGGCTTCTGGTAGAAAAGCAACTTTTCTGTGCCCCAGGCAATGGCTTCAAGCATCTGTTGAATTCAAAGCAGTTTACTAGCCTGGTAGGTATAGATATCTCTAACTGTGCTGGATTTCCTGCTTTGACTTGCCCAATCCTGATGTACACTGTTATGAACTGTAGTGAAAACATACCCTTATTTTCTTCCCTCATTGAAAATATTTCAGTTAGATAACTTTGAAAATGTCACTTTAACTGATTTACTACAAGAGAGTGTGCATGCACATGGCATGTCACCTGTACTTCACAAAAAATACAAACAGCAACAGTTATAAAATTGTTGTGAGCAGCCATTAAGAGGTCTTGCACCATCATCCCATCAGTCCTTGTGAGGGCAGGTACAGGGGAGATAAACGTCTTGGTCCTGCATGCACAATTTGTATGGGGCATTCGCTGGGATTTAGGGAAGGAGCGTTGTCCCTACTCTGTTGTGTACATGTTACATATGTAACTCCATGGAGCTGGGTGGGATCCACCCAAGGGTTCTAAGGGAGCTGATGGAAATGCTCACTGGGCCCCTTTCTGCCTGTAGCCCTGGCTTACCAGGAATTTTCCAGTTGACAGGAGGCAAAAAAATGTGATGCCCACCTACAAGGGCTGGAAAGATGTTTTAGGGAACTACAAGCTTGTCAGTCTGGTCTCGGTGCAAGGGAAGCTCATGGAGCAAATCATAAGTGCCATCACACAGCAGGACAGCTGGGGAATCAGGCCCAGACAGCATGGCTTTGTGAAAGGCAGGTCCTGATTGACTGACCTGGCAAGGTCTGCTATGCCAAGGTGACCTGCTTGGTGGATGAGGGAAGTGCTCTGGATGTATCTAACTGGACTTTAGTAAAGCCTTTGACACTGTTTCCCACAGCATCTCCTGGAGAAACTGGCTGCTTATGGAAGATTGGATATTAATAAAAATTTCTTCACCAAAAGGGTTAGTCAGCATTGGAACAGGCTGCCCAGGGAAGTGGTTGAATCACCATCCCTGGGGCTATTTAAAAGGCATGCAGGTAAGACACTTAGGGACATGGTTTAGCAGTGAGCTTGGCAGCACTGGGTTAATGGTTGAACTTGAAGACCTTAAACGTCTTTTCCAACCTAAATGATTTTAATGTTCTGTGATTCCATTCCATGAAATACTACAAAACAGAGTGGTAAGTTCAACATTGAGACTTTGGTCTCTGTCTTTTCACAGAAAGAAAGAAATAAGATTAATTCTTCTCCAGTTTAGTATATGATTGCTTATACAAAGCTGTCATACACTGGGGTTTCCCACCTGACCTCCAGCTGCCAGTGCAAGGGGCACAAGTTTTCTTAAGTCCTCTGTCTTATCTATAGCCATACATAAATAAACTCTGTCCTAAGAATTGGCTGTGCAATGTCAGCTTCAGCTGAGTTGATCACTAGAAGATTCCATTTATAGTCAATGCAAAGAGCAGAGCTGTGGGATGAGGTTTTTCTGACCTATTTTGAAAGTCTTAGGATGAGAAGAATGGCACTCTGGAGTCTAATGAGCATTAACTAGTTCTCCACTGACTGAAGCGGGCCAGGAGGGCTGGCTTTGGTGTGTTTGCACTAGAGATGTGTGATCTTCATTGTAAGAATCTCATTGGGTATGGCTGAGTGCAGGGCAGCCTGGGGCAGATTGGGGCAGCTGATCCATCACTTTGTTTTTTGTTTCTTGGAATGCTACTCTGCCTGAAGCTGAATTAAACTGTAGAAGCTCTTCTGTGTGCAAGCCAGGGTGCAAGGTGGAAGCTTGCCAAAAGATTCCCCAGGTGCAGCATATTCAGCAGTTCTGCAAGAAATTTTCGTTCCTTTTTTGGTTGTAGAATCAGGGGCAAGTTAGGCATATAATTCAGAATGCAGGTAGTTCTCCTGCATGAACTTGGCAAGAAGTTATACTCAGTTCAGCTGCTATTTTCAGGCAGAAATTAGCCATCTGTACCACTGATTAATATGGCTGCTGACCTAACCAATATTAACAGGCCTTGCTGAAGAGATATTATTACATTAGAAGTGACTAAAGATACATTCCAAGCAGCAATGATTCTTGGAACCATAGTTGTTATTGAAATGTTGACAACATTGATATCAGGATTTTAATATCCTGCTGAATAATTAAACTTCTGCCTGGCACAGATTTCCTCTGTGTCTGCTCTATGGGATCCAGATATTACTTCTGAGTTACTGAAGAGAATAATATTCATGTACTGGTCAGTGAAGGATTGACATTAGTGCTTTTGTCTTGGTAATGTTTCAAAAAGATGAGCCTAAAGTAACAAAAAGCAGCTGCCAGCTGAAGAGAAAAATTCAGGTTTTCTAGTCTTTGCAGCTTCCAGCTTGTCTTCAGTTTGAGGGTAGAATGCTTCAGGGTACTCTGTGCTGCCAGATTCTCATTTAACAATGGGGGGTGGGGGGTAGTTAGTCTAAGAAAAAGAAGGACACTTCATAAAAGGAAACGGCATCAAAGAATGATAAAACTCCTTGCCAGTGTAGTACAGCACACTTTACATGAATTATTGGTATTGTCAACTCCTCTTCTGGAGTGTAGAGTAGAATGAGCTCTGCTTCAGTTTTCTGCTTAATTCTTCATTTCCTTCAAAATAAATGAAATAAAAGACAGCTTATTAAAGAGGAGGCATTGTTTGTATGTTTGGAGGCTGCCATAAAATGGTGACATCTGTTTTACTGGTTTTCTAATATTTGTTGTTTTTTCAGACTTTTAAATTAAGACCTTTGGTATGGCTTTCTAAGGGAAGAAGAGGTAGTTGTAATAACACACTGCATGTGTTTACATAGCTTTCCAAATGTTCTTCTGGAAAAGTTGACAAATATCCATCCAGTGAAACAAAAGGGGGAGTGCTCTAAAGAAACATGATTTTTAAGAAAGCATACAGCCAAGCTGAAAAGAAAGGCCTTGCGATATCCTAAATGAAAGAAAACTGTGGAGTGAATTCAGACACCAGGTAATCCATATGCAACAGGAAAAGTAGTGGCTATCCTGTTTTTTAAAAACACTTCATTTGTTGTTCACACTTTGTTAGATATCAGAGATGGAATTCATATAAGATAACACTAAATATCTACAACGTAGACAGCTACACCTGAAACATTCCCACTGGAGTACCTTTACAATCAGTAAATATACAGAAAATGAATAGCTTTTTTTTTTAAGGATAAGAAAAAGGATTTTTAATAAGGGTCTCACTGAGAGTTTCTAGGAAGCTGATCCTCTCAGCAGTCAAATTGCAAGGACACAGGTACGGCACAGGCATTGTCACATCTGACAGGGCTATCTCATATATATTCAAGAGCATATCATATGGCACTAAATGCCTATGTTTGACTATCTAACTTGAACCCTATTAGTCCTAAAGTTGGTCAGTGCCTCCTTTTATGCCATTTTTCCAATGGCATATGATGGAGTGCAAAATGCTTCCCCTAAATTGTGTTACATCATGTGCTTCTGGGGGTTACCCAAAGTATCTTGCCTGAGTATTGAATCAAATAAATCGACTTAACCGCATGGTACTGTTAAGAAAGCACTCCTTTATTACAATGCTGGGGCCATGGAGGGCGTACCTCCATGGTGCGTCCACCTCAACAGTTTTCTCACAAGTTTATACATCCTTTACAATATGAGACTCCATGAATTCCCCCATCCAAGGCCTGTCCACTCAGTACTGTCCATTGTCTGCAATTACAGAACCTTTTGGGGGCTGTTTCTGTGTTCTGGCTCCTAACATGTGCGCAGTTCACACGTGCTGACTTAAGGGTCTTTAATTGTTATGAGACCCTGGCATTCCTCTTCAGGTAGGCACTGTCCCATCTCTCTCTTATCTAAGCAGTTCCTCCTGTTCTTCCTTGATTTAGTGTTCTGGAGGGGTATGGGTTTTTGTCACTGGATCCTGGTTATGTAGTTTTCCCTTATCTTTGCAGCCCCTTGTTGTCTCTGTCCTCAAGCAATTTCCTGTTGCAGAGCAGTACTTAAACAGCTAAGCAAAAATGTTACTTATATTTATGAAGTTACAGGGTTTGAACAGAACTACAAAATTAAGCAAGAATACAAAATCCTTTGTATAGCTCCTTTCAGTATTTCCCTGCCTCAGGATCCTTTTGAAGCACAATGAGTACGATATTGAATAACTGTCTCTAAATGACAGAACTTTATTGGAGAAGGAAGAAGAAGGAGAAAATCAGCTATAATTATAGGAATCTGAATGGCTGATGACAAGTAAGATGACCAGAATCTTTGCTCTTTTTCCTTACTGTGCTGGAGAGCTGTGCTGTTTGGTGTGCTCAGCACCAACTGCATTCACCTGCATTGGCTGTGCCACCTAATGTTGTTCTTCACCAGCTTCTCCATCCTTGTTCTTTCATCTTTCAGTCTTTCACAATGTTCTGTACCTGAATGTTCTCAAACATGAGTCCACAGTCAGAAATGAGACAAGATACCTAATTCCCATTGATTTCCAATAGGTTTCAGTGCAAGTTGGATGCACAGACAGGAATTAGATTCTCAAGTACTTTTTATGAATGTGGATATTCCTATAAAAGACCAAGTTGAGGAGAACAGAAAATGGAAAGGAATAATAAGAGTTTTTTTTTTTCAACATGAACTTACTTTCTTAGATGTTTTCCAGGTTATTTTGAAATGTATTTTGAGACATTTCAGTCTCTCCATAAGAAAATGTAATTTTAAGGGGCTAGTGCAAATTCTGTTATTCCAGTCATAGAGGAGAGGCAATATAGGAAAAGCTGTGCCTCTCATAATTTAAATCTTAGTGTCAGGTTCCTAGGGGTTTAGGAGTGGCTGGGTTTAATCTTGGTATGGGAGGATCTAATGTTCTGTATGTAGATGTTATAGGTAATTCACAAAGATATACATTTTTAATTGATTGCCAGTTTGGGTCTTTATAGAGCAGTTTTGCTGTTATTGTTCAGAGTGACATTGAATAATTATGTAATTCTGATTTCAGAAGGACAAAGTCTTCTTTGCCTTTTGATAACAGCATATTTAACAGGTGTATTGTAGACTATTAATTCTTCCACAAAATATGCCTTATAGCTTTATCTAGTAGTTTTTCTGTCAAGCTGAAAATGAATGGCTAAAACTTGAAAGGGGTGAAGGAGAATGTTCATAATTATGCAAATACAACTTTGCAATGAAAGGAGGTTTTGCTCTCTGGTGGGATCTGACAGTAGTTTATGTAGCAGAGGTTTAAGACTCTGTAGACAAATTATGATGATATACAGCCTTCAATATTCAAATCTGGACCTCATCCATCTTAACAGCACTCTTTGGATAGAGGACTCTTTTCAGACCTTTGTTGGAGTTAAGAAGGTTGAACATCTGATTGAGCCAAGGTGTCCCCCTGAGCTCCAGATAGGGCAGTTTTCTGTGGCTGACAGCAAAACAAAACCAGTATGGCTATTTCCACATCCAGCTGCCTGTGGTGCCTCAGGTCTCTTATCTTTCTGCTATTTATGCATTCATAGAGCAGGAGTTTACTTAATCATGAGTCTAATAAGAGGTCTGAACTCTTGCTTCTTGGTCTGTAATGGAAATAGTTAAATTTAATTTTCACAATATCTTCTTGCTTTGGGGTTAGTGTGTAACTGTATGTGTGTTCTGTATATGCAGTATTATTGATGCACACATTGGTAATGTTATGTACCATGGTCTTGCTTGAAAAGACCATGTGTCATGATGTAGGAAGCCTGGAAGGTTTTGTGTTTTCTATGTCATCATACAATTAAAATTATTGTGATCAATGAAGATGGATTTTAAGTTGTTGATATACATGAATGTATATAACAGCAAAAAGTTCAATGGCCACTAAAAAGGAACAACCCAGTCTTTTGAGGAAGACTGACAGGAAGGTTGTATCTAGAGAAGAGTTAGTGAACTCAGTTTAAAACTGTCAATGTATAAGATCCTCCCTGTGGACTTTATTAAATATTTTCACAGGATTCAAAGTCAGGATTAGCACTTCCACTTTTTTGCAAAAAGAAGGCAGAGAATCAGATTCCTTGGGCTGCTCTGGCATCTTTGCACTGTATCAGAAACACAAAGCAATAACAAAGCTTTTTTACCAAGCCTGTTAAACCTGCTTTACAGCTGCTTTGCATCACTGGAGTGGTAAAAAGCAGCCAGGATCCACTGGTGGGTCTGGCTCTGCATGCTTAGCAGTCTGCTGCTAGTGCTGGTAGCAGCAAGAGGGTTGTGAATGACCCCAGCATGAACTGCATGAGTGATGTTTGGTAATGTAGGGTTGGACTGCTGGCATGGGAGCCAGAAAGGTATCAAAAGGCAGAGAAAACCTTTTCTGGTGCTAGAGCTAGACTGACTTCCAGTGAAACTTCAAGTAATTTTTTCTTCTGATGTTTGTTATGTCCAGTGTTTCTCTGCTTCACAGAGCCCTTTTCTAGGAATCCCTTTGGAACAACATTCTTTTGAGATGGAGTGTTTTTCAATAAAAGGAGAAAACCTCCATCTCTAGTGCCTCTGCCTTCTTTTCATGGCTTCAGTGGTTTGAACTGGCTGACACAGCATCACTTGTGATGTGGGCATCAGTCCTTATCAAAGTGCTGTTTCGTTCTCCTGTGGCATTTTCCTGACCTGAAACCACAGGCATGCCAAAGCTGTGTGTGACTTGTGAGCAAACCCGTGGGTTTGACATGTGACAAAGATGGGTCACCTTGTCTGCCTTCCCTGGAGGTTTCTTTTCTGAAAATATTTGCTTCCTAATATAAACCTATGGGGTCTGTATTTTTGAATTTTTTTTTTGAGTGTGTGTATCCTTCTTACAGGCAGGTTTGGAAACAGAACCTTTAAGTTCATGATGCTGAACCTCTCTCATGCATTTTTGAAACTGCTTTGTTAAAATTAACATTGTTAAATGTTAAATAATGCCTTCGATGGGTTTCCCCTGGGTGGAAGGTGCTGGCAGTTGGAGGCTGTGCCCAAGGCTGGAGGCTGCTAACACCTTTGAAAATTTTTTTGCAGAAATGTCCTATCCCAAAAAGTGCATTGGTTTGCTTCAAATGGATGAATTACAATGAATTTAACATCCACAAATGCTGTCAGGCTTTGGCTATTTGCATGCTCAGTGGTGAGGCAGCTAAAAAGTTACTTTGAAAAGAAAGTAAGTGTCTAAATTCTAAGAAATAATCTTTTGGCTGAGCAGTGACTGCTTTAACTAAACTGAACTAAAATGGAGAGAGGAGGCACTGGAAATCTACCTGCCACCTTGTTTCTTGTCCTCTGAAGCTCCCATTCATCAAAGTGCTTAGCATCTTGCTGGCCTCCTTGCTAAGCTGGGACAACCAGGAAATGACAGTGTTTAAAACTGCCTTTTCTCACCTCCAGCTTCTCAAGAAACAGCCCTTCTTTTCAAGCAAAGAGCTAGCCACAGCAAATCCTGAACGAGCACATTCTCACAGGGAGCCATTTGTCAGCTCCAGTTGGGATTGCTGTATAATGCTGTTCCTGCTGGTACACAATATGGTTTAGCCTACCCCATACTCCAGTTCCCATAGTGATTGCTGGACTCCTGGTGACTGTTTAGTGTCCTGCTTCACTCTTCAGAGCTGTCAGTGCAACAAATCTTGGTTATTTTAAAGGTTCTTTACCAGTATGATTTTTTAACTGTCCTAACTGTCATGACCAAGAAATAAGGACAAGGTCTACAAATGCCTGAATCAAAATCTTCTCTGCTGGAAAAAAAAAAAAAGGAAAAAGCTATGAAAACAAATTTTGGAACAGAATAGGTGAATTAGCCATCCTACTGTTCCCATGATGTGGCCACATAATGGTTGCTCTCTAACATGATGAGAATGATGCTCTCAGCCTCTAAACACTGGCAGTTCTTTTTATTGCAAATCCACTCAAACAAGAGAAAAGAGAATATGGAAAATAATAAAAAAAAACCAACACAAAAAAACCAAACACATACAAGGATACCTTTAACAGCATTTTGCCAATGGAAACAGAAAAAATGTTGAATAGCACACAAAGTCACCTGAATACCTTAGACGTAGATACAGAGTGCAAGACAATTAGACCCAGTGATGATGGGTAGCACACAGTGCAATAGGTGAAAAATTCTGGTATCTCTTTTGTAACTTCCCTGCAATGGTCTCTCCTGACAGGATCTTTGTGTGGGTATATACACGGGTAAGAAAGGAAAAAAACAGAGTAAAGTGAGCGGCCAAATCTCTCACTTTAGAACAAGTTTGCTGACAAGGCACAGAAATGTGTGAAAAGCCCTGCAGCAAACATTCAGTGCGCTCTGTTTTTCACCAGAGGCAGCTGGTACACAGATGGCCTGGTATCAGAGGAGTACAAAGCTGATTTAAGCCATGCATGTTTCCCCCCTTGAGTCGACATGTACACCTTGTAGCTGTAAGCAAAGTTTCCTCCTGCCATCCCAGCCCAAAAGAGTGGGGCAAGGCAGATTATGAGGAAAGGATTGGATTGCTGCCTAACAGGCTTTTTGACCTTCTTGGTTAATTATATCAGGTTTGGGAACACAGTTTAATTTTGAAAAGTTGGGCTGGGCTATCAGCATTTCAGAAGAGTTTTGTCTTGTGCAGTGCTTTCTGGAACAGGATAGAATGCAAATTATTTTGGTTACTATATATTGTTTCTAAAAATCCAAAATGAAAAATGAATATTTCAGATGAAGGATCTTAGCTGAATAAAGCCGGCACCAGTATGATTCTCCAAAGATTCTTCTAAAAGAAAAGGGTTCTGTTTATTTTCCTTGTCCACAAATGTTGTACAGTCTTTGTGTATTGAGTTCTTTGTAGAGACCATTAATTCTGAGAGATTTTAATGAGAGGAAGCAGATTTCCACATACTATTTATGTGCAAGAGATGGATAAGGCAAAACAGTTTTCTCTGTCTTAGCTTTTCTTGTAGGGACACAATTACGTGACATATAATAAAGCTTGTAGGACAGAGTGTCCTGTTCAGTTCTAACTATACCTGAAAATGAATGATCTGCCTGGTTCTTTGTGTTTTCTCATTATTGTCCTTGCAAATTTGGGGGATTTATCTTTTTTTAATTATTAGATGCAATGGAGAGTGGAAGGATGGATGGCGAGTAGTCAGGAGGGTGCCCCTGAGCATTGACTCAGTGTGGGAACAGGCTTTCACATCCATGAGTTGAAAGGCTTATGAGTTTTACAGAGGATAGTGATGGCCAGTGATGCAATCCAGATTCCCATCATAAAATGCCATGCTCTGTGTTTCTAGTTTTGTTTCATATGTTACTTTCTACTGGACTCTGTATTCCAAGAAATATGTACAGACAGTCCTGACTCTAAGAGTAAAATATCTGAAGTATCCTTTTCCGGGTACTCAAAACCAAATGAATACGCTGGCACTTGCTGTGGGTAACAGCTGATTCTTATCAAATGGCCCTGTATTATTGAAAAGTGTGTTGCTGACATATACAAGGAACCCCAAAACCACTGCATCCTTCATCTGAAATTAATATTTTTTTTTACAAAATGCTGCTGTGGAGAACAGATTATCTGGCATATGTTTCACAGATTTATTATCCAAGCCACAAAAAAAAAAATTCACATTTTATTTGTTTACTTGTTTATTTTTTTTCCAAATATTTGTGATTTGTGCAATCAAAAGAGTGGAAAAGAGTCTGTCTGACCTTAATTCTTTGTTTATAGTGAATCAGGCACCATCCTGGAGAGTCACAATTGTTCAGATGAGAAATCTGTGTAGAATGCACATCATTCATATAATTAATTTAGTGCATCTCTCCCAATTAATGAAAATATTAATAATATTATAATTATGTTCCTTTCTTTATAAAGCATTCAAGAATTTTTTCCTATTATTCCTTGCAGCCAAATCATACTGGAGTCACAATTTGCTTTACAAGTGTCATTAAGTGAGTGAACTGGAGCAGTCTTTGAAGTGCTTCATATCAAGTGTTTTGTGCTTTAGTCAGCCTTTTTCGTTCATTTCTCTGTAAGGTATCTCTAAGGTCATAAACCACTTGATATTTAAACAGCTAAGGATATATTTGCATGTATTTCTATGACAATTCTGTCTGAAATGATGGTAAATGTATTTTCCAGTGTAGGCAGAAGTAATATTTCATACTAACAGAGCCATAGTCATACCTGAAGCAAGGCAGTTATGTGACATTTTTTTGAATAATGTATCTCTGGCATATGTATGGTTTTTTCAGTTTATAGTACAACAGCTGATCAGGGTAGGTGTGGTGATTGAATACAGGCTGATACAGAAGTGAAAATAGAACAACTATTCTTCTTATCTTGTAAAAAAATTAACCAAAAGGAAAATGATCCATCAGGCTGCAGATTGAGATGTGGCTAAATTACCAAAATCACAAGTTTTTTCCCCCTGATTCCTGGAAAGCATTTGTAAATGAGGTAGTTTATATCTTTGTTTTGTGCCCCTAGAATTTTAAAATAATCTGCAGGTTTTAATTTATAGTTCACCGTACTTTACTGAAGACAAGATTTTCTCTTCCTTTGTTCTCTGCTTCTAAAACTATAAATTTATCTGTAGATAAGAACTATCACAAATATTCCTCTTACTGACTAATTTAGTCACTTTCAGCCAAAATTCTGTCAGTATAAAGAAGAATGTTTAAAGCAACATTGGGGAAAAAGGTGTGAAACTTGAATTATAGTAAGTGTTTGAATGTTCCAAGTGGAATCACTCTTGCCTAAGTGCAGATGTCTACTTAGAAATGTTTGTTCCAAGTGGTCAGTGGAGAGTAATGAATATTTCTTGGGTATGTTTTAGCTGATCTAGTTTAGATTTCTTAGGATCTTCTCTGGCAATGAATTTCAATCCAAATATTGTTTCGTGCTGAAAAGGAGTCTGACCTACAGGTTTGGAAGTGAATGAGTGCCAGACAGTTGCATTGAATACATTTAAATTGGGGGTGGAGGTCCTGTTCTACCTTGAACATTTTACTTCCAGTTTGAATTCCCATCCTGGTACATAATTCTGTGTTGTATAGCACACACTATGACTTTAATCAAGACAAGTTTTAGGCAAGGCTGAACAGGTAGCTAAAATACTAGGGTTGATTGTCCAGAGTGGTGTACAGCCTTTTAAACAAATACTGCCATTGAAAAGTTATTTTCTCAAAGAGATTTATTCAGAAATATAACTATGTTTGTAAAATTGGCATTTAAATATCTGGGAAGCAAAAAGTAAGGCTTTGGTTGTTTATACCCATGGGCCATTAACCTTAGAATCAATAACACTGATTTCTCACAGGGTCTGCAAAGCAAACTCAGCCTGTAGACTGCAACATAAAAGCTGACTTCTGAAGAGTGGTAGATGTGAGCATTTTTATGTAGAACATTCCCTTAACTGTGGCATAGTTTGAGATATTCACATTAGCTTCATTAAGCTTGGCAGACACTGCTGACTGCAACAACTTAATGAGCTAACGAGTTTTTAATTGTGGTCTACTGTCAAAGCATGTGTGATGAAGTTCACAAAAATTAATGGCCATATACAATCTCTGAATCAGTGCAATAGAGAATATCTGTAATAAATGGAATATTGAAGATTAACATCAAAGCTATGGTAAGGGAAAATTTGGCGATACCTGACTAAATTTTAGATGGGTCTGAAAGTAAAATTTTTTATGCATTCCATCTCTCATAAACAACAGGTTGTTTTAATCTCTCTGCCACATTTCAAAATGAAATGTTCAGGAAAAAAGTTATGTAGATGCCTCACTGTTATCAGATTTTGATAACTCTGAATCCTGTGGAAACTATTCTTACATTGTTGAAACATTTCTAGTATGTGAAAGCATTGAGCTGTCTCTTGTCAAGAAGAAATACATTATTCTTGGAGAAGTAATCCTCAAAGTTTTGCTTTCTCAGGAAAATGAGAAAATTTCTGTCCAACTAATTAGAAGAGCTGTTTCATTTTTTATACTTTCCTGCTTGTAGTATATAGAGTTTTCTCAGCAGAAAAAGAGGAATGTGCTAGGTAAGTGTGAGAAATGAAGCTCATATGGAATAAAAAAGAGAAAGGCAAAAAGCAAAATGTTAAACAATCCATCTAGAAAATGAAAAGACAGAAAAAATATTTCATCAAATATAAGAAAACAAGTAACAAATGTGAGCAAACTGGAAAAAAAAAATTAAGTGAAAAATTAAGTGACATAAAAAATTATTGACAAAGCTAAAAAAGTCTGAAATGACATGAGAAACAAGTCCCTAAGTGGCTGAGCCACAGATTTAAACACTAACCAATCAACAGACTTCTTGTTCATATTCTTGAATGTGAAACTGATGTCCAACTTCATGCTAAATTATTCCAATTCGTTTCATTAATTGAGATGTTGCTCTGGTAATGCTTCTGTCATTGAACTTGAATATACAGATTTCCCCAGAATGGTAATTTACTTGATTAAATTGCAGATAATACCAGAAAAAAGGCTATTAAGTAACAATTTATGAAATGGTAGCTTGAGCTGACAAGAATAAACCTGATTGTGTATATTTTTCTTAAACATGTCTTTATTTTGTCACTAATGAATTCTGATTTTGAAGCAGAAGTACTGTTTTTTTTATTGGGAATAAATAATGAATGCTTTTGTTAGGAGAACCCAAATTACCTGCTTGATTTTAATTCATTGGTAAGATTTAATTGTTAGAAGAGTTTGGATTAATGTAAAAAAGTTCAGAAAATGCAACATATGGATAATAAAGAAATGGATTATTGCAGCGCTGTTATGCTGTCCAAATATAGCCAAGTCTTGCTGACCTTTTTTTTTTTTCACTGCCTGTATAGAAAATACCACAGAATAATGGTATGATTTTTGTTGTAAGAATCCCCTTATGGACTTGAAGTTAAATTATGTTTCAAAGTAGAGCTAACTTTAAGTCCAGATCAGGATGCTTTGGGCTAGTCCAGTGGTGGTTTGAAAATCTGCAAGAATTGCAGTTCCACAGCCTGTCAGATCATTCTATTCCAGTGGCTGAGCCATTCCATTCCCATGTAAATGAGTATTTTCCAACGTGTAATCAGAATTCCCCTTATTGCAACTTCTAACCATTGCTTTGTGTCCATTAGCTGTGCACCACAGTGGAATTCTATGTGTCTTCTGTGTAACACTCTTTCATATTGTAAATGACTGCAACTAGATTTCTCTTTCACCCTTCTCTTCTCCAGGCTTAACAAAACCTGATTTTATAAAATGTTCCAGAAATTTTGATCCATAGGAAATTATATGGAATTCAGTTTTATATGAGGTACCCTCAGGAAAATCTCTGCAGTGATTGTCTGAGTTCATGGGATTGTAGACATGCAGTAGACATCCTCTTTTGACCCCCAGCCCTGTGCATCTGCATTTGCCCCATGACACAGGTTGTGCCCAGTTGCTTCATTCTAGGAATTCATTCTAGGTCATTCTCCAAGGGCTCTTGTGAAGGAGGATTTCTGATGTGTGTGTGAGAGAGATGCAGTATCTTTAATTGGAGAGGCTGCTAAAGGACCCCTGTTTAAGCACACGTAACATTCACTTCTAGGTTATTAACTGTGAGAAACTGCAGATTATTGCATCACAGACCATAATCTAGGTTGGAAAGGACCTCTGGAGCCCTCTGGTTCAGTGCTTGGCATAACACAGGCCACACCATCCTGTTAAAACTAGGCTTGATGGAGGCAGGGTGGCTTTGCCCAAGAGCTTTGGGACTAGAGCACTGAGGAGATTCTATGTCTGTCCCCTCTTGCATCCAGGGTGGCTTTGACCCGCAAATCTCCCTTCAGAAAGGTCTACACTGATGGGAGTAGTAGTACTACTACTACGGGCAACAGAGACATAGGGTCACCCTCTTTTGTGGAAACTATGCTGCTGGCAAAAAAGGAAACAAGCTAAATATTTTGTGTAAGTGGATTAAACAGCTCCAGGAAATGCTGCCAGGGGTTGGAAAGTCAGTGTTTACTCTTTAATGCCCTAAATGGGCAACTGTGTGGCTTTGACCTCCTGTTTTCCTGAGCAGTTCTCCTACTTAATTTGGGAGCAAATGCAGACCAGGAACCTTTTCCAGCTGTCAGTTTGCATGCAGGCATGTAATTTTGGAAGTTATAAAGGTTTAGAGATAGGTATAAACACATCTATGCCACATGACCTCAGGGCTGGGCAATGACCATGAACACACCTAGTTTGTTTACATACTGTGTTAGGGAAAGATGGAGTGCATGGGAAGAAGCATGATTCACTCCTGGGGCTCACTGTTAGGATTGTCCTGGACTCTTGTCACTCTCTCTCCTGAGTGGTTCCCATATTTTACATTAAATAGTTGGCTGTAAAAAACAAAAACTGCTAAAACTGTAGCAGTAGAAGCTATGATCACTCACACAGACAGGTGTGCTAGTCCTGGTTAAATGCCATAAACTCTGGGTTACAAAGTCAAACATTGCCATTGCCATTGCTTCTTCTGTCTCCAATTCTGTAAAGTTTCATTTCATCCACAATAGGATCTACATTCCCATTCATAAGTGCTTAGAATTGACAGTTTGAGTGTTTTCCTGGTAAGCAGTAATTGCCTTATCTCTATAGGCAGAGAAGTTTATTGAACCCTTGCCTCCCGACTGTCAAGATGAGCACAGGAGCAAGTAGGAGTTTCTATGAAAGCAACAAATGGCATATCCTTCTCTGTGGCATTTTAATGGAAAGCAGAGGACACTTTGCTTGGTGGAGGAGGTGTGCTGGAAATACCAGCCAGGTCACTTTTATCAAATGGACTTAAATAGGGAGATGTCAGCTGAACCAAACTGGGTGTAGATAATGAAGTTATCTGCTGCTCTGCCCTACAGGCTTGCTGGTCTGCACAAAGCTGCAGGTTCAGGGGGATGGCTGGGTGTCTGTCAGTTGAATGTGGAGTTGTTGTCTGGGCACAGACACTTTGCAGGCATGTCTCTGCTTCTCTTTTCTTAAGTATTTCCCCAACCCACTCATGCCAAAGAAAGGGCCCATGTGTACCTTCTGTGTTCAGGATGGTATGTGTGTCTGGCATGGTGTCTGGCTTGTGCATGACACAGCCTGCAGTGTCTAATCTTGTGGCTGGAAGACTGTATGGCAATTCTGTAAGCCATGAAGATAGCCAGGATTTGGAACTTAAGGCTCTTAAAAGGTAAGGTGGCTATATCTACATCTGTATCTAATAACCAACAAAATATATTTGATTTTAAAGCATTTGTTTAGACCCTTGCAAATGGAAATGGTTGCCTAACTCTTTTTAGGATTTTACCTTTCAAAATCTTGGCTGGAGTCCCAGATACATGAAAAAGAACAAACCAAGCCTTCTAAACATGGCAGTCAGCCATTACCAGTTGCTGAGAACCCAGGTGGCAAAAGCAATGCCAAGTCCTGAGCTGTGAAACAGGTCAGCTCAGTAGCAGCCATCACCTGCAGCCGCTTGTTGACTTGTTGAATCCACTGTGATAATGAGAAATGCATTGGTCTTGACATTAAATACTTGTGCAGACAGCCAGAGAGAGGATGTTTAAGATGCTTTGGGATCAGAAAACAGAGATGAGGGATGGAAGATTGTGTTCTTTGCCCTCATGGCAAGCTTCAGTGAAATGTAAGGAAAGGACAAGGTAATGGGTGGGTAACAGATGATAGTGAGTCTGTTTGGTATTACTGAGCTGAACAGGCTAAGAAAATGAATATTTTCATTTGAAAGAGAGATGTGGCTTCAAGAGTGTTGAAAAGTATCACTCTGGCATGCAGGCCAAGTTGTGCTGTTGAAACAGAAGTTTTTGTAAATCAGATCTTCCACTCTGCCTCTAGGAATATGTGAAGTGTGATGGTATCTGTTTCAGACCTTTTGATTTAAACTACCATCCAATCAACTAAGATGAAATGATAGAACAATATTGATGTAAATTTACTTTTCATTTTTTACCAGCAGAACATTTTTTCCTGAATTTTGTATTTCTTGAAGTCACACTGCTCTGAAGTTAATTTTTTTTTTTTTAATTAATAAATTTATTTAAGTAAATTCTGTCAGTGAAGAGTGATAACCACAAAAACGATACTTCTGGGCAGAAAGCTCTGTCATTTGTTATAGAATAATTAAAGTGTAGCATCAAATCTTCATATATAAATACATGTATTAACACTTTCTGTCTACTTTAAAAAGAACTGGAAACCATAGTAATTTTCCAATTTTAATTTTTAATGTTATTAAAGTCAAGCAAAACCAGCTGGTACTGCACTATTTCTGCTTTTCAGGATGGTGAAAATCTTTGAAAATGTGTGATTTCCAAAGATCATGCCACAAAGAGAAAGAAATCTTATAAGATTTAGTAAAGAGGTTTTGAACATAGATATTATAGACAGGATTCACTCTCATCCACAGAAAATTGCATATGTGAGTAGAATTAACACACTTTTATCTCTGAACACTGTCTTGTGTGGCTGAAACTTCTGATAACATTTGTAACAGGAAGATTTTTGGCATTGATATTCTAAAACTGTTCCATAATACTTTCTCACTAGACACCTGTATACACCTCCTTTTAGTCTCTTTATTTCACACGTAATAGCTTTATTTTTCAGATCTTCTATTTCTTTATCCAAAAGCCACAGCTGTAGTGTGTTAAAAACATCTTGGAAAGACATGGCTTCTAAACACTACTTAGTCTGTCTAGTCTGTTCTCATAGTATTGAATTTAATTGCTTTGGGTTTATATTAAGTAATTAAGCAAGATTTTAAAATATTTAAATTTTTGTGCATTTTATGGATGTTCTATGAATTCAAAAACTATTATAGATACAGCATTTACTGTAGATACTAGATTTTAGATGTTGTGTTGCTGTATTATTAGTACAAATAACATAATTTTTACTATATATTTTCTGGAGGTGTTCATGATATGCTGTTAGTTTGCAAGCAGAATAAGAAATGCAGCAGTTTCAGCTGCAGCCCTTTAAAATTTCTTGGTCTCAGGATGTTGCTAACAAGTTGCAATTCTATCTGGTGGAAATAAAAAAGCATGTTTGATATTTGGTATGAGAGAATCCAAAGCTAACAGGTAATTTATTGGCTTCTGTTCACATAGGTTCATACTCTGACATTTCTGAATTGCCTGGGATTTAAACAAATCTCCACATGCAAACTAAAGTTCCATTGGATACATAAGGTTGTTTTTAAAATGTGTTTCCAAGTCCTTGAAGCATTTGATGTGCATTCATGTGAAATTTGAGCCAACTTTGACATGTGGCTTCCAAACCCTTGGGTGAACATGAGCTTACATTCTGGAACCTGACAGCAGAGCTCCAGCACTGGGAACACTTGCCTGGGACTATTTCACAACAGGTAAAGTTAAGCATGGCTTGAGGCCAAGGTGCACTGCAGTTGATTTCATCAACAAATTCTTCTGAGCTTAATTTTTCTAAAAAGATTACTGTTTAGGGGAGAGCACTAAAACTAAGACATGGGTTGTCTCAAAAATAAACAAACGTATCAATTATCTGAAAAAGGAGTTGAAGAGTCAGTGTTTGATCTACTCCACTTTGGGACTTTGTTCATATGCACTGATTGCTACCAGTAGACAAGACAAAAATTACATCACAGGAAAATGAAAAGGAAATTTAAAGAAAGTGTGAAGGAAAGCAGTTTCTTAACTGTACTGCAGCTATTCAGTCTACCTTCAAGCCCTGTTAATTCACCCTAAATCAAGCACTAAACATATGGTATGCACAGATGGTTCATGCAGCTGCTCAGGCCTAGAATCCAGGTGGGTGTTTCTTTGCAGTTTTATCATATTTTCTTTCAAATTGTGTTCCAGTTTTTAATGAGGAAGTTTATGAGAATGCAGCAATAAAAAATATCTCAGGTTAAGAATGTTGGAATAGACAGTATTCTCATTTGTGCTACCTTACATTATACCCGAAATGGGGACCCTCAGGGCACTTTTCTCTGGTTATTTCAGCATTTGTTTAATATATATCCTGTACATGGGTGCTGAGATTCCTGTACCAGCTCACCAGCACACAAGAAACAGCACTAGATTTATTTCCCCAGAGAAGATAACAGTGAGGAAGGACTCCCAATAGAGCAGGTGGCCAGTGGGGGTTATTGGAATCAGATAAAAGTTTTTTTTAGTTTATAAATGCTAAGTGTTCATACTGAGACTATGTGATGCCTTGGGGTAGTGTTTTTTCCATTTGTAGAGCAACAGACTGAATCAAGTATGTGCTACGAAACACAGGATCACACTGGATTGTTTTCTTGTCAATTCTGTTCTTTTCTCAGCCAGTAAATTACTCAATATAAATTGTGGATGTTAGAAGAATTTAGTACTGATACTTCCAATATCAACACCCTAACTTGTTTATTGCCTTCTCTGCAGGGCTCTCTTTCACATTTAGAGATCTGCAACTGTTGTCTCTCTAGGTCCTTGTCTCTTTCTCTTTGCACTGGTATTGTCTATTTTTTTACCCTTCCTTGGGTTATGTGAAAGAGTCACTACGGCAGTGCTGTCTGAAGGATCAGTCTCACACAGCTGGAACCAAGGTGCTCTGCTTATGGTGGATTGCAGCAGACCTCTCTGGAGGGACCCAGCATCCCAGTTCACTGAGACACTCTGGTTCTAGAGAGGTGGCTGGCTAAAGGCTTCAGAAACACAATTAGATTAAATATAATTTCTGGTATTTTCATTATTGAAATAAAACTGCAGGTTTTACAGACTGTGAGATCGTTTTGTTCTTAAAACTAAAGAATTGAGGTCCAAAAGTTGCTGTCCTCAGCATCTCACCAATCAGCTGCCAAATTCTAGAGCTGTCTGAATAACATACAGAAAGTCACTAGTAAAAATGTGTAATACAGCTGGTTAAACTACCATTTTCACCCTGCTCTCTGGACTTGAGAATCTTGATCAAAGGAAGGTTCTTTCCAGAAGTTCAAAAAATGATGAGTCAAGCAGAGTTGATCTTATAATTTGGTGATATTAAAGGGATCATTCTGCTCTCCTTCCCTCACCTGCCCTGTGTGCACCCTCCAAACTGTTCCATGACTACTTCTGGCATTTGTCAAAGCATAGATTCACTTGCCAGGATTTGGCAGATAACTAACCTAGTAATAAAATGGATACTTTCCTGGTTTCAGCTGATCACTGGGGAACAGTAGAATTGTCAGAACTGGAAGAAGGGAGAGGAGAAGAGGAATAGGAGGAGGGTTAGGACCGTGATTCACAGGAGCAGTTGCCAAGTAAATGTGAAATTGGTTCAGCTGCCTCACTAAAGGTCATTTTACAGAGATGATGCCTCATGGATGAATGACATGAGGCCCTGAGCCTTAGTAAAGTGTTTCTCTGTTATCTAACTTGGATTACTTCACACTTTGTTTTTAAAGATTTAATTGAGGTGCTTTTCTTCCTCTACTCATTGATTGTATATAGGACTGTAAATTTTAATATTTAAGTTACTGCTAGACCATATGTTGCTCAACTCCACGCCAGATCTACACCTACCTTTTCTGTGAGGGTTGACATTGAAATTATCTTTGGTCTTTTCTGAGGCAAAATTCATGTAGATTAAAATTCAATTCATTCTTTTCCTGTAGAAAAAGGACAGACAAAACAGAGAGGAGATTGCTTGGTATAAATAAATAAAAAAAAATAGCTAAAAGCAATGTCGTTATCCACCAGCCGATGATCTTGTCTGTTTTATTTCATTTTTGGCTCAAACTATCATGATTGGGATTTTTATTTACCTGTGTTTAAACAGGCTTATCTCCACTGCAATTTCAAACAGTTTTTGTATTGAGAACTAAGGGAGGACCTCTAGATCTGGACTTTTTAAAATTTAATATACGTCCTTTTAGATGAAATTGCTTCAAGATATGGCTCCTTTCTGCTCTTCAATAAAATTTCATTAAGTGGCTCAATCAAAAATATTGGATGGATTTATCTCAGAGTAGATGTTTTTATTATCCCCTTCAAAATAAAACACTTCTCTCAGAAAAAGATTGAAAGATTGCTTTCTACTGATATGACTACAGTGCAATAATAATTGAGGTGACTCCTAGATTCTTTGTCAGGAATGGCATTTTTCTCCTTGGAAGGTTTCATGTAAATACATTGTCATTGCTGTGACAGAAACCCGCCCCAGTCTAGTTCACCAGGAACCAGGGGAATACACATTATAGGAAATCTAAACCTGGATTTGTTGGCTGTAAAAGAAGTAAAAGATACAGGGGGGCACTTCATGTGAAATGTTTTGCTGCAGGATAATAAAATCTAGATTCTGTTGAGCATGTAAGACTGAAGATCATAAGTGGTCTTGTTAAATTATAAAATAGAAGATATACTGTTTATTTTTAGAGTATTATAGTAATGTGCCTTGGTGCAATATTGATCACAAAATTTTATCTCAAGTAGATATGGTCCTTATTGGTTTACTTCTATTTAAACCACTTTTTTTTTTAATCATTTTTTTAAGTTGATTGACAATTTTTCATGAATTTGTAAGTGAAAATGTGGGTCAGGCTAGGTATCTGCTGTTTGTAGGAGAAATTAGAGGCATATATATATTTAAGAATTTATGTATCCATGGTGAGATGAAAGGATACTAAAGCTATTTAGAACCTTATAACCCATGAATTATTTTTTATTCTTGCTTGCTCAATTTATAATTAACATTTTAGGATTATTAAAGAAGTAACTTTCAGTACAAGAGTCATACACACTTTTATGTACATTGCATCTGAGATACATTCAGATTTTTTTCATCTTTGTACAGATTTGAGAAGAAAATCCTGTAAATGTTACTTCAAAGGATCACAAATATGTCCATGTGATACTGCTTTAAGTGTATGTTGATGAAGCACCTTTGCATACTGAATTTCAGGTCAAAATATCCAAAACATACCAATACTGAACATGAAATAAAAGCTTTCATCTCAAAAGTAAGTTCAATTATTTTTGAACTTTAGCAAGAACTTGGCTGACTTTTCCTCATAATATTTGCCTTTCTATATATCTGCTTTTGGACTATTTCCAAACAACTAGAAGTATAAAATACAATACCTTCTCTCCTGAGATTTTTAGTCCAAGTTTTCTCACTTCAGAGTATAACAGGGCTCAGACTTGATTTTTAAGATGAATAATAGTTTAGATGGGAAAAAATGTTCTTGTGTGCCTATACAAACCAAATTTTAACTTAGCTTAGGACACTAAATGCATTTATTCATCCAGAGTATGGACAGAATATAAAGTGGTGATTGTACAAAAGCTTCAGGAATCAGTGATTCTAGGCACACCAGTGGATTTAGAGTAGGTTTTTAATCTCTCAGCTCTGATTTAACAGTAAAGCACAAAGAAACGATTATATGTTAATTTTTATTTTTCTGTAAGCTATTTTGTTACATTTTACATATTAATGGTGGTTTCAAAGCACTATGCAGAGCTGCAGATTTTTTGGATTTACTCCTCAGAAATCAGTTACTGAGTGAGGTGGCAGTGAATGGCTCAGCACTTTGGTTTTTTTATGGTCAGTGGATGAAGCCTGATGGCACTTTGCAAAGGCAAAGAGGCAAGAGGGTGCAGAGGGACAGTCGGGATTGGTGACAAAGCTCAGATGCTGCCATATGCTTGTATAAAAGCAGCGCTTCCAAGTGCTGCTGTTGGGTACAAAGGAATTTCTAATCCCACCTGTAGTTCATCCACAGCCTTGTGGCAGAATTACAATGTGACCTTCTACTAAAATTTCTAATCACCTTTGGGACACCGAAATGTAAACAAAGAAATGATCTTAAAATTATGATTGAAGCTTGCAGCATTTTAATGACTTGGCAGCTATCACTGTATTGCTTTAAAAACAAACAGGAACCAATACCAATTTGTCTCTTGGGCAGGGAAGTAATGACTCAGATTAAGTCTTTTGCTTTTAATACAAATCTCAAGACTGCATAATAAGGTATACTTAGAATCATAGAGTTTAAGTTGAAAAAGGCCTCTTAGATCATATAGTCCAACCGATAAACCAGGACTGCCAAGTCTATCACTAAACCATGTCCCTAAGTGCAGGGGTGGTGACTCAACCACTTCCCTGGAAGCCTGTTTCAATGCCTGACAGCCCTTTCCATGAGGAAGTTTTTCCTTATATCCAATCTAACTCAAGCTGCAGTGCAGCTGCAGTGGAACTATTTTTTGAGTCACTTTTCTGTAGAGTTAGTGAGCAGGCAGGGTATCTTCCATGCAGAAAACCATTATTTTTTTTTACCTCACTAGCTATTTCAGACCCTCTGATGTCTGAAAAAGTATTGGAAAATGAGTAGAGATATATTACACAGGAAACACACTGGAGTGAAGAATAATATTGCTGAATTTTCTATTTCTGCCATGATAGAGACATGAATTGAAGGGTTCTATAAAATTTGAGGTTTCCTCCTATAAAATGCACATAAGCAAATAAAACTACTTTTAGTCTATCATGCACTTCTGTTGATTTCCCCAGTGGAGTTAATTTTGGATCCTGTGACTGGAGGAAGAGACAAAGAATTCCAGCTGCATGCAGAAGGAAGATGCCTGGCAGCAAATACAGATTCCTCATCCTGGCTTTGTATCAGACACGCCTTGCTCCAAGGAAGGAATTGGAGCATCAAAGGATTCTAAGAGCGTAGGAAATGGTACTGGAGAAAGAGGGAAGTGAAAACCCAGAAAAGCTGGGTGTGCATGTGTACTAAAAATGAAGAAAATAATTCTCTGGAAATATATTCTTTGGCAAATTTTTATGACATTGAATATGAATTAGACAACAGTACTTTCCAGAAATGTAATAGAGACATTCAGGAATTACACAAAATACTCACTAAATGTTGCTTTCTTGTACCATCTTTCAAGCCTTTCATAAAATTCCTTAGTGACAACATCAGACCAAGACCTACCCAGATAATGGGCCTAAGGTGTGTTTATTTCTCATTGTGTGTAAAAAAATAGCTGGCATGATATCTGGCCACTTTGATTCTTTAGCTCAGCAATCCAGCACAAACTTGCTTCCTTGAAGACAGCTCTTAGCAGGAATTCAGAGCAGGTCTTAGACCTGTGCTGCAGATTCTTAGTGAGACCTTTTGACTATTTTACTCTACCAGTTACCTGATTTTTGAACAAATAAATGACAGTAAAATTATATAGAAAAGTGTGGTCTACAAAGATGCATGTTTATATGCACGTGTAATCATAACAATACATGCAGTATACATAGAGTTGATATCCTTTCCCCCATATTCTAGAGAATGTCTCTGTAAAAGGACAGCTATTTCAAATTTGTGCTCATGGTGGGATTCAGAAAGCAGCAAAACCAATGGACGATGTACTGCACGCGGTATTTGGGCTCTGCTGCAAGGAAATATTAAGCATAACTTGAATAATTAGTTATTATTAAACTCCTGTCCAGTCTGATGGTCAGATTTGGAAAAGAAAAATACATGGCAGGAAACTGCTGCTCTTGGGAGGGGAAAACTGCAATAGAACAGCAGACAGGCTTCATTTTTCAGAATGCTTTAGAAAGCAATGTTAAAACAGTGTTCTGAATAAGTGACTTTTGAAAAATTGCTTTTCAAGTTATGTCATAAATATTTTTAATGCATTAAATAAGAGGGAAGTCTGTGACCTACTTCCTGAAGTGGCCTAGATGTAACTTACACTTAGGAAGTGCAAGTTACATGCAGAATTGTAGGACATCAAAAAGTGTATTTTTGATTTGCATCATTAAGTGTGTAAAATTTCTTAGGAAGACTTTCATCCTTAGGGAGGTAGGAGTGTAGCCACTGTCATATGAGCCTAGTTGAATTTGTGGGTGAGAGGTGTAGGGGTTGCTCATGTAAGTTTGGTGATATAAAGGAGAACAAAGTTTTAATATAGGCACAAGAACCTACTTTCAATAGATGAATTGAAAGTTGAAAGTCAAATTGAAAGTCAAAAAGTTGAACTGTGATGCCTTATTTTGGAAATATATGAGCTTAATCATGATCAATTAATATATGAGCTGAATCATATCCGTGTTCCCTTGATGTCCAGATGTGCTAGATCTCCAACAGAGCCACTACAGATAAATGCCTAAACAAACATGGATTATGTCCAGGCCCTCTTCACAGTAAGGTCCAGCCCTAGTATTTCTGTGTAGCTTTGCTAACAGTTTGGCTAACATTCCTCTGTAAGTAGTTCCTGCTTATTATGGACCACCTTCCTAGAATACTGAAAGACACAGATATTAGATAAATATTTGACACAGAAGGTAAATGGCACAGAGTCCCCTTAGAGTATGCAAAAGTTTGACTTCTATTACACTCATCTTGCTACAAATGACACCAGCTATCTGTTCCTTGAATCCCCAGTGATTCTTTTCTTTCATGTTAGACTTTCAAGGATTTCTACAAAAGACAAATTTTTAGAAACTGACTTGTATTAAAAGGAAATCTAGACTTTAGGCATTTGCTGTATTGCCAGTTGTTATGCACTGTGGAACTCAAAGCCCATCTCTGCTTGTCTCAGCTGCTTGCACATGCAGAAGTTGTAGATGTGGCATTATGTGGGACAAATCCTCTGTGCTTTGAGCTGAGGAAGCAGTTTTTTTCATTTTGTTTGAACTAGTGATCTCATAAAGCCTTTCTACTTGATGAAACGACTGATAGATTAATAGTATTTTATTTTTAACAAAGCTATTTTTTAATAAAGTCAATTTAATCAGGAATCATATCCACACGAAGTAGGTAAACTAGAATAGTTAAGGAGAAGAAGGAGAATACATTATTCTGTTAAACTATGCTTTCATTATGTCAATCAATTTGCCTAAGCTGACATGTTCTAATGGCCTGATTCTGTGAGACTGGAAATGCATCCTTCAAATCTTATTTGCAGCAGTTCATATGAATTTTTGTAAATTGCTTTTATATTTATTTACTTAATTTCTTGCCAAATTATAGTGATTTCTGAACATGAGCAGTAATATTCTGAGCTTGCATCTCTAATTTATGTATTCTGCCCTCAAAGGCAAATTTTTGAGATAATAAAATCTGCAGCAAAAATTAATCTATCCAGACCTAGATTTTTTAAACTGAATTCACCTTAGTGAAGTAATGAACCTTTCTAGATGTTCATGATAATGGAATAAAAAGCATACTCTTGAAGTAGAATGAACTTTGGTGACAGGTGTGTTGGCAGTGATTTCCAGATTCCTTTAGAGTGGCATAGAAAGTCTTTATTTTCCTGTTATAATTAGATGAGTGCATGTCCCTTTTTTTCTGGTTGCTGCTGGGATTTTTCCATTAAGAATGAAAATAAGCATCTGCCTCGTAGGGCCTTGCTAACCACAATCCCAGATGACATGTTGGTGAGAAGGCAGCGTGTCCTGAGCTTTATTGGACCTGCCAGTTCCTGCTTGGTGGCTCTTGTGTCAGGTGGAGGAGATCAGAGGCACCGAAATGTTGGTGTTTGAAGCCACACATCCTTTTTCTGTCTTGGAAAGCTGATGTCACATTACTTGGGAGATGTAATTCCCTTTTCCCAAATGGCTAGGACTTCAAACCTTCTGTCAAGTGCAGCTGGAATTGCCCAGCATTCCAAAATGAAGATGAAACAGTGGGGTCTGGCAGACAGGCAGAGTGACTGACTGGTGACCACACACAGACTCTGTGCTCCCTTTTCACCTGGAAGCAGCCTGAGTGTCTTCCCTCACCAGCTGGGAATGAAGGAAGAGGCAGCTGGCAGGGTTAGAGTGACCCTATGGTATCTCCTGCCTCCTCCAGCAGTTGACACAAAGTGGTCTTAGCCCTGAGGGAAGACGGGTATTAACCTTACAAGAGCATAACAAGTTCTGACACAATTTTATTCTTCCCTTGTGGTTTTCTTTAAAATTCATTACTGGCACTGTAAATGCCGCTTTTATTCATGTTTTTCTTCTGCTTGTCTCTGGATCTTGGCTAGCAAAGCTTTGGCTTCTCAGGATAAGTCTTCCCAAACCTCTCAGAGATGGATTTTCACACTGTTTCTCATCTCTGGAGTATCTGCTCAGCATCCATGAAAAAAATAATTATAGTAAATTTAATTGGGTTACTATAGCTTTATATGGTGTAGAAAATACAGTCACCTTTTATTTCCCAGGTTTCACTATTTTATAATCTGGTGGGGAATGATGAACCTTACTCACTGATCCAGAGCACAATCATTCTTGTAACATGATGGTTGTGGGTGGGGAGACAAAAACTCCACAACTCGTGAACCAGATGCTCATGAGACAAAACAGCCTCATTTATTATGCAGAGCTCACTTTTATATTTAATTCAAAACTCCCCAGCTTTGACAGCTATTGGCTGGAATCTCTCTCTGCCCAGATCTCTGGCCAGTGATGTGCTTCTCAGCCTGAATGGGGATGGCTGAGAGTCCCGTGTAACTTATCCAGGGACATGTTCAGGCATGAACCAGGCCAGCTGAATGGATCTGTGTTATGGTCAGATTTAATTTGTTCAGTCCAGGCCAGCTGTACTGTGACAATACTGTGACAATTCTGTCTCTGGCCTTGCTTGTGTTAGATAGTTTTTCTTGAAATATTAGTTTGCTGTCAAAACAGAGTCAAGTCAGTGAAAAGTGAGAACAGACATGAAAAAGTCAGAATCAGTAAAAAAAACCTTTAAGTGACACTAGAGTCATGAGTAAAAGCTTTGTTCTTGTGCTTGCCAAGGCACCTCTTTAAGTGGCTGTGATCCCCTAGCTCCTGGTAGTTGGATAGCTTGTAGAAAGAAGCTGTTTGGGATTGTAATGAGAATATGTTTGTTCAGGGTTTTTTGGTGTTTTTTCTCCTTTTGTATTAGTCAACTTTATTGCTCCTTATTCTGTGCCCAAGAATCCGAGGTTCTTTCCCTGAACTCCTGAGTCTGTGATGTTTAGAGTATCCTCAGTTTCTGTAGAATATGAAGGGAACCAAAAGTCTCTCTGTGCCAGCAGATATACCATGTGTTTATATCCTGTATTTCCTTTTTCCCTCACCCAAGAGCAGTGAAGAAATCATCCAATGTGGCTCCATGTTTGGTGCTGCAGGCAACAGCATGTCTCTAAAAGGTTCTGCAAGCACAAGAGTAAATCTGATAGCTTCTGGGCATGTTCCAAGACTGAAAAAACCCCTTCTGCATCTCCTCAATCTCCTTCTGTTTGTAGACATGAACACTGTCAACAGCATTTGCTTCACTCAGGGGAGCATATGCAGTGCAATATGGCCTTTAATTACTCAGCTGTAAACTATTCCTCAAGTAATATGGAATTGTATCCATATTGCTCTGTAACCCCAGATCACTGCTGCTCTGCATGGGCCCCTTGTGTGAGAAGTACGTGGAACTGCACAGTAATATGTTATTAAATATTTACATGTTTTAATGCTGTCTGTAGACAGTGTTAATTTTTAGTTTGAGATGCTCACTCTTGCGAGGCTGCTCTTTGCCGTGTACCCACACTCTCAGTACAGCTTTGGTGAGCGTGTTGGCCTTGGAGGACAGATCCTCACTGACCTCTCAAGATACAGTTGGTGTTGTGTGACCTGAAGAAGGTTCTGAGGAGCAGTCATGAATATGAATATGATTTTCAATTGTGATGAATATATACATCATTGTGGTGCTAAACTGCAAACGTTTGCTTGACTTCTTCTGGAATTCCTAATGATTGAAGTTTCTATTAGGCTGTCCATTTCAGTGATACTGTTTGAAGCACAGGCCTTAATTCTTCCACCTAGACATGCTTGCACAGATGCACTTATGTAGAATTCTGCAGGTCTTAAATCTTACACTGCTACAAGCTGTGATTTTTTTCTTTCTTTTTCTTCTTTTTTTTTCTTTTTTTTTTTTTTTTTTAATGCCTGCTCTGTAAGTCAAGAATGGACACATTTAAATTTTTCAGAATCAAATGCTTGATCTAACATTTCATGCAGAATGTCAAGACATGGCAGAGTGTAATTTTAAAGATGAAAATGGGTATTGGTAAAAGGAAATGCTGATGTATCCAAAACTCTGCAGTCCCAAAGGATGCCATTGTAATGTAATTTGCTAGAGATTAATGTAAGAGGGGAAGGGTCTCTACTGCCTACCATACTGCACTAACAACAAACACAGCACATTTTAAAGTGATTAATGGTGAGAGGATAAAAAACCTATTAATTTTAACAGATGTTAATAAAGAGTATTTAATAGGAAGAAGGCTGTACAGGATGTCTGATATTTATTTATGTCCAGTCAGGGGTAGAAAAAGAGAAGAGTATAAATTATTCCTGACATCTCGATTCTCAACAGAATTCTGCTGCATGTAGAAAAGCTATGCAATATCTTTAGTTTATTATAAGCTACGTGACCTGTGTGTGTGGTTATGAAATGAAGTGTTGACAAATGCTTTCCTCTAAGCAGGAACAGTGCTGTCAGTCTGGAAATGTGCAATTGCTGTGCTTCAGCTAGCACTAACTCTTGGGCTCTGTTTGGCTGTTTTGAGGTGTTTTCTGTAATGTACAAAATGCAAGTTTAAAGAGAGATGCTTTTTGTCAAACCAGGGAATAGGGCACTGGCAATAGTGTGCATGGCTGAGGATAAAGAAAAGAGGTAAGAAAGGCAGGGAGAGAGTGGTTATGCACTTTTTCCTTCAGAACCTTTGTGTTGCTATGGAAAAGGAGTAGTGTCCCAAGAAAAAAACCAATTAAATAGAAAAAAAAAAATATCAGGACTCTATTGTACAGGAACACAAGAAAAAATGCTGCAAAATAATCGCTGGGTGTAAAAGGAGGAGAAATCAGATCCATAATGGTGTAAATCAAGGAATAAATACTGAAGGAACAAATTTAGGGAGGAGGGTGCTTGGTGGGGCAACATACACTCAGAATTGTGGGGCAGGGAGGATGGTACATGTACTGAGGGTGTGGATGTGGAAAGAAGGGGCAGGACCAAAAAAAAAAAGCAGTTAACATGATGAAATCCCCTCTTTCCCCTGCCCTGTGTGTAAACAGGACATGTGCTGCTGGATCTTAGGGGCAGACCTGGCTGTAGAGCTGTGGGCTGGAGCCCAGCCTTTTGACTGCACAGAGCCAGGTACTGCTCAGTGGGAATCTGGTATTGAACAGGTAATTTTAAGATGCTTCATTCTTGCCACCCTCCATGGTTGCTATAGAAGGAAGCTTTGATTTTCTTAGCTCAAGCACCTCTTGTCAATTGACTTCTTTATGATTTGAATGTACTTACAGAATCTTCCACACGCAATAAATAAGCAATCCTTGTCCAACAACTGGCAGACTCTGCGTAAAGACATATGACACATATTCATGGAATGAAGAGAATAGCACATTCCACTGCATTATTAACACCTGCACTTGCTGTGAGAAGTAGCATATATATATTAAATAGCAAACGCAGGAAGAGACTGAGATGGAGACCAAGGGAGTACTGGGCAGAGATCCTAAGGAGAAGAAGCCCTGTATAATACCAGACAGGCTACTGAAGGTTCCTAGAGGGGCTATTGCCCTACATTTCCCAGGTTTCTGTGAAAAATACCTAAGGAGGTATTTTTTGCCTAATGAGGAGAATATTCTATATTGTGTCTCACTCTTTAGATTATAAAACTTTGTAATGCAGAGCCCAAAGATGCCATCAGTTCTGTCTCAAAAATTAAGTCCAATTGCCACTACAGTTTCACCACCACAGTTCTTCTGTAAGTTGCTCTCAAACTTCCGCTACTCTTTTCTCTCCAGAGCTATGGATTTTTCCCCATCAATATATTTCAGAGCACCTTATCTCCTCATCATCCTTCCTGGTTCTTCATGGTGCTCCTCTTGCCCCTGAACATCCTCCTGCTGAAGCCTTTTTTCCCTTTTTTTACTCACAGACTTCTCACTTGAGGCACTCTATCACTGCCACTGTGGTGGCTAACATCTCCTGCAGCCACACCTGTACTTGATATCATGTTTTTTTTGGGGGAAAGTACTTAAAATCCCGCTCTTATTCCAACCCAGAGGCAGACAGAAATTCTGAAAAAAAAAAAAAAAAAAAAAAAGGAATCCTAAAGTAGTAAAGTAGAGACCTCAGGGATATATCTAGGGAAGGGTAGACATACTGTAATCTCAGATGCAGATGTGAAATGCCCAGGTCTTGCCAAAGTGCACTGGAGCCTGACAGAAGAGCAGTTCTTGGAGAGAGTAGGATAACAGGAAGGTATCTGATGCAAGGACCACCTTCTTACCTACTTCTCTCACTGTTAGCAGGTAAGCTTGCTAGAGTGAATGTAGTCCTCTTAAAAACTTTAGGATCTTAGGCTTGTTTATTTTTAATTTGTCAGGAAAGATAAATCTTAAAGATTGGTCCAGCACCCATTCAAAGGAACAGCTCCTAAGACTTCAGTTGGTTTGCTATTACAGTCTTACAGTATTTGTTCAAATTCCAGAAGCAGCTTTTCTCTAAAATTTCTTCTTGTCTTCTCTGTGACAGGGCTGGGCCTGGGATCTATTAAATGACCCAATTTACCTCAGCTGCCCAAAGCAGATAGAAGGCCAGCTCTTGGAGACAATAAAAAAAAAAAATAAAAAATCACTGTTTAGGTTTAGGTTTTATTTCCAGTGGATTAGGTCTTCAGTTCTTGGTATTGTGTTAGACACCTCAGTTTAATGTCCCAGCACTAACAGGGACCAGAGACAATGACTGTATTTTTTTCAAATCCAAGAACAGCCTGGTACTCTGTTACACACACTTCCCATCCCCTTTTTTTCATGCAGATTTTGAGTCTCTATGGAATCTCCCTAATACCTTGCTCCTGAGCAAGGCTTTAAGCTGAGCTCTGGGACAAGGCATATGCCATTCATTAGTCATGAGCTATATTTGCACAGCAGAGTATTCTAAAATTCTGTTGGCATAGCAAGGAACAGGCAACCACTACTAGCCTGGGGTCAGAGAGAAATTTCCTCTCAAGGGTATGTCATCCTATGTTTGTCTTGTATTTTCCTCCATAGCAGGTGGTGAAGCACTGTTAGAGCAGGATATCAGATTAGATAGCCCAGGGCAATGTGTGCTCCTTTGTTCTTCTTTCTGCCTCTGAGGCAGCTGGAGGTGGAGTACCTGTTTTCCAGTCTCTCTGAGAATCCAGGAAATGTCTATAGCACGCAGAATATTGCTCTTCACTGTGGGGTTCCTTATTTCTGTTTCACACCAGTCTTGAATTCTTTAGTGAAGAGTGCTGCAAGAGTTTGTAGTGCAAGGTGGCCACCTAAGCAGAGACTTTAAAGCTGTGTGACATTATGCTTCTCAGTGCTTGTGCATTGCAACGTGCAGGGAGGTGTGACCACACACACAAAACCAGTTGAGACAGAACATGTGAGGAAGGGGGAATATTGTTTTCACAGGAAGAAGACAGATATCATGGTCTCTAGTGGAAAGGGGAAGGGCGGTCAGCAAGAGTGGACTGTGCTTCTGCAAAACGTTTAGCATTCAGGCTTTCATCTTCACCTCTGTCCGAACATGTGTATGGTCTTGCAGCCAAACACATGAACTTACCAGCTGCCAGAACTTGTGTGGCCATCTGCAGAGAGGCCAGTGCTGGGGTGCTGATGCCATGTCACCGGGGTCCTGTACAGAACAAGGCCAACAGATCTGAGGCCACACACAGATCTTGTCCAGAATTCCCTCCGGAGTACAAAACTGCATTACTGAGCCTTAATTCTATTTTCACTTATCATCTCCAGCTGTTTCAGCCTGCGGTACTAGTTCTTTTATTAGTAACAGCTGTACCAAATTTCAGAGGCAATGCTCTTGTTAATTTTGCCTGCAGCAGATTCTGAATGTCTCAAAATATCCCTAATCTAACTGTGCATTTAATATTCAACAGCAAAAGTGAAGACCAGAATCACACCCTAGTATAGAGAAGGAAGAATATATTATTAAGTGAGTAGGCTACTTTTAGCTTTTATCTTTCTGCTACTATATTTGTTTTGGGGTTTATGAACATAATAAATTTCAGGGGCTAAGTGGAGTTTATTCAGTGTATTAAGGCTCATTTTCTTTAAATACTCTAATCCCCTCAGGATACTATTTGCCCTAATTGTTTCTTGAATGATCCTCCAGTGTTTAAGCTTCAGCCTCTGACTCATAAGCTATTCTGCATACACTTGTGGCTCTGTGTAAAGAAAAATGGGACACATGACATCTGTTTCAAATTTGTTTTTCTTTACTTTGCAATTATGCCCCTTGTCCTCTTATCTGTCTCCCAGAAAAAAAAGAGTAAGTGCATTTGACATTAATGATACTGTTTAAGATTTTATATACCAAAATTAAATCTCCTCAGACTGCTTTTTTATAGCCTATAAATTCAGATTTTATGGTCTCTTCTCATACCATTTTGTCCTCATATCAGTAGGGCTGCTCTTCTTCTGAACTTTACAAACATTACAAACATTAGGCAGGCCCATGATGCTGAGTGGGCCAGAAGGATAGATGGCATTGAGGGGAGAGTGCAGCCAGACTGCACTCACAACTGGTTTTGACTTGAGACTTAAATTCCATGTACATTTTCAGATTATATTTTTTTTTTTTTATTTTAAATTCTTTTGCATTACTTGGATTAATCTCATTCACATGGAAATATTTAACTTTGATATTTTTAGGCCGATACATATTATTGTCAACATTATAATTTTATTTCTGTAGAATTCTTACCAAAAAGTGACAAAAGATATTTTTAAAAAGTCCCTTCTACGGTCCTGGTAAAGCAGCTTATTTTTCTGCATTTTCTAAGTGATTTTCCCAGCCCTGTTTGAAGAGTCTCCAAGTTCTGTGATTTTGCTTGGAAACTATTTTAGTCTTACAGAAGATAATTTCAGGAAGGATATTTGTCTGACATTGTCTGAATTTCCTGTTCTTACATTCATGTCATTGCTGATGTGTGTATTTCCATGAGTTGTACTAAAGGATGACTCACAGCCCATACCAAGAGCCCCTTACCTTGTCCTTTAAACCTGTGCTCAGCCAAGCTATGCACACTCAGTTCTTTTAATTTCCATTTAATTCAGCCCCACTGTGCCCTGAGCATTCATTCCTCTTCCTGCTTTCTGAACTTCCCCCAAGTGCCCCTGGGGGACCAAACACCCCCAGCTGAGCTGGTCCTGCAGCTGTGCCAGATGTGCCAGTGGAAAACAATGGAGCCATCACAATCTGCCCTAACCATAGATTGGCTCCCACATCTCATCTCCTGCATGCCTGCTATTGAATTGCAATGTGCTGCCTTCACTTAGGCACTCTAAAACTGCCTGAGTATTTTCTGTAGTTACATTTTCCTTGCAAATAGGTCTTACAAACAACACTCTGCCACTCACATTTCTGATACAGCATTGATTCTTCCCATATTTCTCACTGACATTATTTTATATATACAATTAAGGAATTTTTAAATGTATTTCTATTATTTACATATCTGTTCTGTATTATTGCCTCATCACAACCAGTTTCTGATGCACTTTCCAAGTTATTAAATGTAAATTTTATATTATACGTTATGCTTTTCTACATATTGGAAATATATATCATATTTATACTTTACATTTCTATATAATACTATATCTTAACCTTTACATTTTCTTAACTTGAATTTCTTTCATATTCTATATAATTGATTAAAAAATTTCACCTGGTTGTGAACTGTTGTTTTTGTCACTGGTTTGCATTTTCTGGTGCAGAAATTTTAGATTACAGTAGGTTTTTGTATTCAAGTGGCTGATTTTCATCTAGACAAGCCTTAGCCAGATACAATATTTACTGTAGGAAAATACAGAATGCAAACTTTAAAATGTAATCAAGAACTTTTCTAAAATGGTGCAAAAATTCTTATGTTCTAGTTTTGTTTTGTTGTTTCTTTTTACAGAAGAAGAGGGAAGAGAGGGGAAAAGTATTAAATGGCAAGTGATGGAGGAAACAGTCTGTCATCAGTTTATGTTTTCTTAATCAGGAAAGGTAAAAAAATAGGAAAAAGGCAGAGTATTGGGAAAATATAGCCATTTTACTCTTCATCATAAAGAAGTGAGGAAAATAAGGAGGAGAAAATAAGAACAGTAATTTTTTCTACTTTTTAAAAAATGTGCTTCTAATTATTCATATTAAAATGGGGACTTAAAACATTTGATCTTACTGATGATGTTTGAGGGCAATATGGAAAACACGGATGAATTTTCAGTAGCTCCTACTGAAACCATGTATCAAACACTACTCAAGGTCTATGTAATGTGTATCTGTGTGTCTGAGACCCTTTCTCAGGCTCTTTTCTACTCCCCACCCTCTTTTCCTGAAATGTCATTGTGACTGTTGATGCCTGTAATCCTTCACTGACATAGATCCCAAAACCAGGAGGGGTTCTGTGCCTGCTTGCCCAGGGGGGGTGGTCAAGCACCGTGTGCAAGCCATGCAACAGCCATGGATGGTTCATCACTGGAATACAAGCAGAGAGGAAGTGGAGAGGAAAATATGGTGATAAGTTCTGGGACATTGCTTTTGCAGCCACACACCTTAGTCTGGAATTGTTCTGTTTGCTGGGTCTGTGGGGAGGTTTCCAGTTCCAGGATGTATAATTTTCTCCCAGCTGCTTTTCGTTGACACATGTCTCTGGTGGTGAGTGTATGACACCTGATAGACTGATTGGCCATAAAGGGAATGCTCTGCTGCCTAGAGACTTCTCCTGGACTTTCCAGCAGCTGCAGCAGCATGCTTCAGCTGAGCGCTACGCTTGGCTCTGTGTGCCTCACTCCGCCGAAGTGCAGGATTCAACCAACGCTCATGTCTCAGGATCCCTAAGCCTTCTTCTTGATTACACTAGAGAAAATGATTGTAGTTGTATAAAGAAGTAGGTCATGAAGGTATGTCCTCTTTCGCTCTCCTTGAAATGAAAAGTTTAGATGATTAATCTCTACGTAATCTATTTCCAGCTTTGGCTTCCAAGCGGAGACTGTCAGAGAAAGTGGTACTTATATTCTTTACACTAAGGGACATGAGGCAGAAGACAGAAGAAAAGTACCTTCTATGTTTAGAATTCTAAGTAACAATAATTATATAAAAATGAGAGGTCTATGAGCTCATGTGGATTAAACTGTAGTAAGTAAATATGAGTGAATGCAGTGAAAGCTTTGTGAATAACAGGAAGAGCTTGTCTGGGTGTATGTACAAAATGAATGGCAGCCTTTTTTGGCATGTATGGTAGCCTTGTTATTGAGGGCTGTGGGGGAACACAGATAAAAAAATAAAGAATGCACCTAAGTGATCGGGAAAGGTCATTTGCAAGCATTCTGCTGAAGGTAAACTAGTGAAGAAAGACCAGAGATCAGAAAAAAACTTTTTTCTCATTAAAAGGCAATGATCAAAGAAGGAAAACAGCTGGTAAGTGGGAGTGCAGTATCACTGGTGATCAATTGCTGTACAAAAGAGAGGTTAACCATCCCATACTGGGGTGTTTAGTATATTGGGGAGGATATCTGGGGAGTGAAAGTACCTCATAAATATCCAACATTTTATCTCAGCTGCTGTAAAGCTTGAAAACCTGCTGCCCTTTGACTGTTGTTCAGTTATGTAGGGAACTTGAAACTCAAGTCTACTCAGAAATTTTCAGACTACTCCTTAGAAATTCAATGAGACTATAAAAGTTTCTTTTCAGAAGCAGCTTTTCCAAGACACTAATGGGATTAAATGCTCAACTCCTATTGACTCTTAATATAAGTTAGGCATCTGACTTCCCTTTATGCCTTTGAAAAACTCCTTGTTAATCTTCACAGTTTACAATTTGCCCTCTGAGACTGCTCTCTCTTAAAATAAATAGACTTTGATCCTCCTGAGAGTTTGAAGGGCTCTACATATTGAAAAATTCTCCCAGGAATGCAGTATATGTGGTGAGGGAGAAGTCCTGTTCATTATTTTGCCCAGGATCTCTTGTGCAGTTTCATGCATAAATAAGAGAGCCTAAACATTCACCACTTCAAGTAATAAATGAAAGTAAAGGTGCAGAGCAAAGTATCTCAGTCTTGTGGTGCAGTGCTGTAAGAGCAAAGCTAAATCACTGGGGTAGTACATGGTGTATTACTAAAGTCTGATGTTATTTAATGGTACTACCCAAGTAGGAAATCTCTGCACCACAACCTGAACACCTGTTTGCCTTCTGTTTAAGGAGAAAGTAAACAGAGAAATGCCCTTTCCCAAACATCACATGTTACGAAGAAACACTTCCATTGCCTCTTTCTAGACTTACAAAGACACAAAGGCTTCTATGGTTTTGAAATAAGCTGCATTACTTGAGCTAATGCTCTGAAAGTGTCATCTGCAGACATATTTGCTGCTTTAATAATTGATGTGATTTTATGTTCTCCAAAGTTTAATACTCATAACTTGATTAGTGGCCATATCACATCCTGAAGTAACATCATCCTTCACTAAACCATAAACAGAAGTGTGTGCTCCACACCTGGTAGATATTGATATTCATCTTGTCACTCTGTTGACATTCCTACAAAGAACAAGTAGGAAGATAGAGACAGTTTATGGAAGCTGAGCAAAGAGCATGGAAACACCAATCAGGAAAAGACCTGGAAAAATAAATGTGTATTCCCTGTGTCAATCAAAAACCAGCTGAACCAAAGGTAATCTGAGCTTCTAAACTTAATGGTCTCTGAAGCCAGGGAAGCAAGCTTAGACAGATAATCTCTACAAAGGGTGAATTATAACAAAAAGCAGTGAAGCCACAAACATTTCAGATTCAGTCAAAGAGATTCACTGTGATTGTCCTCTGGCAAACCTTAACACATAGACCAACCCTGAGATAAGATTAAGGATGCTCTTTTACAAATCATAATGAAAATGATAACTAAAGAGAAAGAGCAGGTGCACTTTGGAGGAAAAAAGCAATGTCTTTTCCCAAAGACAGAAGACACTGAGATTCTCAGTAAGAAATTAATTCAAGTCTTCATATTTTATTTAAAATCAACTTGTTTCTTTTTTTTTTTTTCAGTAGACTTTGTGAGAGAAGATAATTTAAGAGACAGTCCTCTTGCTGGTAGACCAGAACTGTCAGCCTTTCATAGCCTGAAGGTGGCACCTGAGAAATGAGTGATTCAGTGGAAGCCGAATTTACATTTGTAACTTGCTTGCTTTTCCATGAAAATCTGATTTTGCACAAATTTGCATAAAGATTTAGGACGATCCATTAACTTTATTCTTCTAGATGTCATACAAAAAGAAGCAACTTCATGAGCACTGACCAATTTGTACCATAGTTTCTGTTTCTCTCCAGAATGAAGGTGAGGCCTTCTTTGCATACTTCTAATGTATCTGTATGAATCTGTCTGAGCAATCAGTGCTGGTTTTTTTCCAAATGTGCATCTGAGTCCCTGGGGTGATGGCTTCTGATTTGTGTGCCTGCCAGCTTAACAACAAAAGCAATTGTTTTCAGAAAAAGAAGACACTGAGCATATTTATCTATATTTAGCACTGCCACAAGACTTGCAAGCCTTTTCATTACTTGTGGAATAATTATCCCTGTGTCACCACTCATACATTAATGGATGTTTTGTGAAAACAGATTATAAAAATGTAGCAATTGACAGTGCTAAGATACTTGAGTTAACCCTGAACTTGTTATTTGGGGCACTGTAAGCTGTGTAGGTACTTCAGAACTTGGCTTTATGTGGGTTTGCCAGAAAATCCAGCCTCCTGCAAGGTGTGCTCAACTATGCTGTTTCTCACAGCTCAGTAACTCTGTGTGTCCTGGGTGGATCAGTATCCCTCTACTCCTGCATAGCTCATGTTGGTGATAGTTTACTTATCCTTACGAAGCAGCACTGCTATGAAAACCTTTTCAAAACACACATTGGTATTCTCAATGGCAGCTGGTTTCCACTGCAGCAGCAATTGGTCTGCATGAGATCTAGAAAATATACAGGTGTAATGGGTCCTTCCTACAGCTGTTGCCATCAGAAAAGTCATCATCTATTAGCACCTCTGCCAGAGCAAGACAACTAGAGTGCCTGACTCTGTGGGCTGTAGTAATAGTGACTGTAATAGCTGCTTTACTGCATGGTTAATGTAATGTAATCTCTAACACTGAATATATCTGGCTACCTGTAAAGTTGTAGCAATCTTTGCTATAGTGTAGAAACAGAGGGGAGTGGAGAATATTTTACTGAAGTGGGATAGAAAAGAACAATGTACGTCACTGGAACATCTTTCAACTAATTGTTCTTACCCTTGCTAGTTCATTTTTGCTCTTCAAGGAAAGTGTTACTGATGTTTTGGTTTTAAATGTTACTAGGAAATGTTAGTGGTTTCTCAAAGTGCTTGCTACAGTTCAGCTCAGCTGCAGTGAGAATGATAATTGAAAATTGTTTTGGCCAAAGAAGGGAAGGACCTTTCTCTTGCTTTCTGAGATATATGCTGAGTGTATGGTTACTAGCTTACTGCAATTTATGTTTCATTTAACAGCTGGACCCAGATAGTACTTTCTGCCAATGGTTGTTTTCACAGGGCCCAGAGATGGGGTTCAGATCACCATAGAGGCTTTATTGTACCTTTCATTTTGCACGCTCACAGCCTCATTTTACTCCTCAGCAAGGAAGGCTTTATTTTGGATTAGGGTCACCTGTTGCCTTTTAAGCAAGGCAAACACCCTGGTTCAAGGAACAGCATGGTGGCCTCCCCTGGCCACTTGGTCCATTACCCACAGACACCAATGTGATGGATGGCGAAAATGGTGTTTATTGCTGGAGAATTTGACATTTTATAACCTAGGTTCACTGTGTTACTCCCACCTGCTTTCATCACAGCTAGGTGCTATTGGCTAATTGCAGGAGGCATTACCATACTAACGAGGAGGGGGGGTTACTATCTTTCCATTACAGTCCGATATCTTCCGAGCGCCGGGCCTTACTTCTACAGTCACCCTAAACCAATTTCAAAATAGTGATATTTCAAAATAGTGTAAGTATGATTGAATCCTTATATTTATCTTCACCTAGAAAATATCTTCAACATTAGAATGATTTTGCATCCCTCTTGCATCGATATTGCAGACTCCAATCCTCAAGCCTGGGGTTCTGGCTTACAAAAAGACCACGAAATAATACTGATGGGGAGTGATTAATGTACTGAAGTTATCCAACATCCATTACTACACAATTTACATAAAATATATTTTACCAAAATGAAATGCTTTCCTCATTAAAACTGTTCTCCTTAAATGGTGTATAATTTTTATGGCTTTCTTGCAAACTTTTGAGAAATGCGTGTACACTATTTGCCTCAGTGTAGGTGCTCTGTTAATTTTATTATTGACCATTGTATCTGTGTTTAAAGACATACAGACTAAACTAATTAACTAATTTTCATCTGAGGATGTATTATAATATTCTACAAAATACTGTACACCGCCAGAAAATACTGGAAGACGTAGTGTGCTGTACAATTGCTGCATGACTGTAAGTAGTTTGCAGCACTGTTTTTTTCTGGAAAATTAATCAACTGGCACGTAAAGTTTCATATATTTAAATTGACTCTAGAAGGGCTGGCAACGAAAAATATAACTCTTAAAAGAAAGATTGTCTGACATAATGCAGAATGCAGCCTCTAATGGCTCTTCACGAGCTGTAGGTAGTTTATCAACAATTTCCATTATAATTTCAGTTTCAAGATTGGTAGTCCAGAGGAATATGTTTCCATGTACTCAGTACAAAGTATTTCCTCTACCAGAGGGAACTTTCAGAGAGCAGGGATTTGTGTCAGGGGAGGTTTAGGTTGGATATCAGGAAATGTTCTTCACCCAGAGGGTGGTTGAGCACTGGAACATCTCCCCAGGGAAGTGCTCACAGCAGCAAGCCTGAGAGTGTTTGAGAAGTGTTTGGACAATGCTCCCAGGCATGCTGTCTGACTCTTGGGGATGGTTCTGTGCAGGACTGGGAGCTGGACTTGATGGTGCTTGTGGGTCCCTTCCAACTCAGCTTATTCTGTGAATATTATGAACTACTGCAACATTAGTACTCGTTTTCTATTAATATTTCCAATGTATCATAGTCCATATATTCTGAGCTCTTAATTGAAAAAAAAAAAAATCATTGTACTTTGTTATTTTTGTTATGTAGACTTCTCCCTCTCACAGATCTGTCCAAGAGACAACTCCTCCCCTACGGTTGCCTCAGCAAGCTTTAGGTCCTTATGAGCTTTTAACCCTTGCAGCAGGCACAGCAGCAACCAAAACCTACCAGTCAGCATGAGGCGAAACAAAAAGAAAATACCCCTGCCCAGCAGGATCTGGACTCTGAAGCTGTCCTAACAGCAGTTTTTGGAAACCACTCCAGCTTTATGCTAATGTCCAGAATCAGGAAGTGGGTCTATATCAGTGTTTGAGTTTTGATAAAGAAGGAACTGTTGTAATTTGTCTCTCACTGAGCCCTCCAATAGTCCCTCTGAAACTTAGCTTCCTGGGTCTCTGAGACAGTGCAGCTGGAGCATGTTGGCCCAGTTTGTTCTGAGATGGATGAGGGCTGGATGGCTGGATGATGGTTTGATGCATGAAGGTGAGATTTTGTCCCCTTCTGGACACTGTGGCATCTGTAAACTCAGAATTGTCACAGAAGGTTTCACCCTGGGTTCCAGCAGACAAGGGAGTACTTATCCATTGAAAGCCAGTGTGTGTCTGTCATAAGACAAACAAGTGAGCAAACAGACCAACAGAATGAATAGGTAAAAATCCTTCTTGATGCTTTTGTTCTTCAAATGCTGCCAGTGACAAATAGCCTCTTAAAAGCAAAATATTGCTTGGTTAGGACCAAAGACTGACTGAGAAATCGTATGATAAGATACTAGTCTATCTATATGATTTTGGTCTTCTTCCAAGTCTCACTTTCTTTTAGTTTAGAGAAAGCCTCTGTTTCTCCCCATTCTTCACTCTTGGCAGGTTTTGGTCTGTTTTATTTCACCATCTGTCTCTTTTGAACACTATTTTGAATGATTTTAGTGTCTCTCTCTTCATAAGATTTTCTCTAGAAATTTGGAATGGGATAGGATGCTTATAGACAGGAGTTTTAGCTATAATCATTCAGGTTCTATGCTGATTATTTATATGTGAGAAAATGTTGCATTATCTTATTTTGTGCACTTCCTAAAGCTGCCACAAATAAACAATCCTAAGGCATATAGGAAATGTTGCAGTGTAAATAATAGCTAAGCAGATTTCTTAATTTATTGAATAGGAAGTAGTCCTATCTGCTACAATATTATCCTATTAAATATGAATTAAACACTTGAAAAAGGAAAAAGAACAGATGTATAATGTTTATCTATACTATTCCATTTTAGCATTTTTATTTAAGATGTTGGATTATCATTCCACAGACAATTTGAAATGTGAATTTAATTAGTTAGTTTATAGTAATTGTAGCCTGGTAGAAATAGAATTTTTGTTGAATATGGTACAGCATAAAGCAATGACAGCTGGGCACTGTATAGAAAACAGGATGTGCAGTATTCTGTTATTAGGATCTGTTCATTATTTCCAGTATTTCCTGAGCTGATTGTACATAGTCTCTGTATCATATACCATATACCATTTTTTGACTTGATCTTCCTTGTTGTTGTTTGTATTTTGTTGGGTTTTTTTTTGTTTGTTTTTAATTTTAATTGAAAAGTTTTATATTTAGACATTCTTTGAGGTCAGGGCTGGAGCTGGGGCACCTGTTTTCTCATGTTGCATTCCCTGAATGGGTGCATTTCCCTCAGGTGTCACATGGTGAATATACAGACTTGAGTCCTCCCTGGGACCATGAAGCAGGCATGTGGCAGGTACATGCCAGGATGAGATTTCCTCTCCTCCATGATTTTATTAAAAACACATTTAGGAAAATGAAAATGATGCCATAAGGAGGCACCCTCGTGAAATTACCTTCTATATCTGAGATAACTGAGCAAAATTTTTAAGTACTCCCAGAACAGCCAGACTTTATCCACCCTTATCCCACATTCAGGAACCTAAACCCGTGGAGCTGAATTTAATGAGTCAGTGAAAATCATGCCATCTTTGTTGTGCAGCATGTTTTAACACTTCAGACTGTATGCAAAGCCTTGATGTTTTGTTGTTATTTGGAGGTCTGAAGGTCACAGTTCTATTCCATAAACACAGTGGTCTCTAGTGTGCCCTTGAGATGCCCCAAAGATCTGAAATCTCAGTTTGTTTTGAGGAGGTATCACGCCCTTGGATGATTTTCAGTGCCTATATCTGGGCAACAGGATCGAGTTTGGGGTTACTCTTGCTAAGCTGCCTGGTCTCAAAGCATAGCACTAACAGAGTCTTCTCAAAAGAACACTAACAAGGTAAGATGCAACGGCATAAAAAATCTGAAATGAACCAAATAGAATAGAAGAGACTATTTCAGTTGGAAGGGACCTACAAAGACCATCTAGTCCAACTGCCTGACCAATTCAGGGCTGACCAAAAGTTAAAGCACATTGTTAAGAGTATCATCCAAATTCCTCTTAAACAATGACAGACTGGGGGCATCAACCAGTTCTCTAGGAAGCCTGTTCCACTGTCTGATTGTCCTCTCAGTAAAGAAATGCTTCCTGATCTCCAGTAGAAACATTCACTGGTGCAACTTTGGGCCATCCCCATGTGTCCCATCACTGGACACCAGGGAGAAGAGATCAGCAGCTGTCTCTCCACTTTCCCTGCTTGGGAAGCCATAGATAACCCTCATACTCCTTTTCTCCAACTACTTGAGCCCAAAGTCTTCACTACTCCTCGCAGGGCATTCCTCCCAGCTCTTTCACCAGCTTTGTTGCCCTCCTCTGGACATGCTGAAGGACTTTCACATTCTTCTTGTATTGTGAGGCCCAGAACGAGACACAGGGCTCAAGCTGAGGCCACACCATCACTGAATACAGCAGGACAACCACTTATTTTGACCAGCTGGTTATCTTTGATGCTCACTAGGACAAGGTTTGCCCTCTGGTCTGCCAGGGCATGACAATATAAGCAAACTAAGAATAAAGGAATAATTAATTAATTCCAAACAACTTCCCTCCTCAAATTCTTATCCTTAGAACAGAAGGCAGCCAGAAGTAGCATCAATGGCACAGGGATAATGGATATCTATTGCCCATTGAAACTCTTGCATCAGCATTATGCTTTCTGACTTTTTTCTTTCATTTAAGGAGGTATATTTCAGCAGCTTGTCTAGAATAGTTTGGCTCTATTAATATCAAAAGGGAGAGAAAATAAATCACAGAAAATGACATATAAACAGAAACTTTACAGATCTGACTCCAGGATATGATGCTATGTATTGATATATTAAACAACAGCAGGAAATACTCTGGGGACCAGGATTCTGTTGTCTATACTAATAAGCTGTTAGTGTGGTCTCGTGGTTGTTGTGGTTCTGAAAGGCGGTTTGGCTGAAGGCACTCATCTGTAGGATGAAAAATTTACCCAGATCTCCAAAGCTATCCTGCTTTGGCTGGTCTTGGTGCCAGAGATAAAATTCTGGCTGTGTGTAATTTGCTAATATAGGCATAGCCTAAGAGATGTCATAACTACCGAGTTTCAGCCCATTTTCTTGATATTATCTGTTTGACAAAAAAGATGATCCCATGTAAGTGGTAAAATTCTTTACAGAATTTAATAAAGCCTGCAACCTTAGAAACATCAACAATTACCTCCCTTCCCTCCAGGAAGACAATCTAGTAGATTTCACTCCGAATCTTTGTTAAATCCCCAATTTTTTAAATAATGGCTGGTTTTGTAGTTGCATTTTCAGTATGGAGAAAAATAAGAACAGAAACCACATTTATTTTAAATATAAACCTCGGTTGCAAAAAAAAAAAAAAAATCAATCTTTTTCAGTACTCTTGGAGATGAGTAGAAAATGAAATGACTGACAGGTCCTGTCTTATCATCCCATAGGAAAGCCCTAAATGTTGTTTTTAATATAATTTTCATTTCAAATGAGCTTAATTATAGAATAATCAATATGGTTCACCAAATGCCTATAATATTGCTGAAACAATAATAAATTGAAGATGTAATATTTTATTACATTATACATTAAATTACAGCATCATTTATACTTAACCTTGTGCACACATGCATATACATTTTGCTTAGTTAAAATAGTTTGTTTAATGAAACATAATTTATAATTAGAAAAATATTTTTTCTTTCTAGTTAATAAAAAATACTCTGATTTTATCAAATTATGCCTCATATAAATGTGAAAGCCTAATTAATTAATAGAGAGAAACACTTCATATGAATGATAAAATATGTTTCCCTCTATTAATTAACAGCCCATTAGGCCATTAAATTTTTAAACTCCAGTCCTTCCCCTATCAGTTTCAACAAGACCATTAAAATTAATCTTTATATGAGTGCAACAAGTCTCCCCTTTGAAATTAGTAGTATAATTATGAATAGTCATTACCTGGTTAATTTCTATTATACAAAATCTTTGCATCTCACTAGTGGTCTAAGAATGAAAATATAGAAATATCTGCTTCTAAAATTCAGGGAAAATTGCTTCCAGCAAAACTTGGTAGTCATATTTAATTTTTAAAATTGGAAACAGGGAAATATTTGTTTATGGAGTTATATTAGGTTTAGAGGGGAAAAAAATAAAGTGGCTTAAATTGCAGCCATGGTAAAATGTTACAATACTAGAACCCACATGATACTGAAAGTTTCTGTTGGCTTTAGCCCGACTATCAGAGTCTGTTGAGCTATGTGGTGATCTTTACTGCATTTGTGACAAATGAAGGCAAGCAAGATTGTTAGTGTCTACAAAAACTTTACATATACTTTGTAATGGGTGTGCTGAAAAAATCTTAACGTATTAGTGTCAAGCTTATGCATACATGTTGTTAAAGCTCTCTGATTTTATTCCAGCAGAATTTCCTAGATTCCTCTGATGCTGTTTTCTTGTGTCGAAGTAGTGAATGATTTCCTGTGGTCATGACATGTATACTGTGTCCCAGGCTGAAGGACTTCAGCTTGAGATTTTATAAAGGAGCCAGAAATGAAAGTGGTAACCGCCTCACAAAAGCATCTCAGAAGAATCCAGACATGGGGGATTGCCTGCAAGTGTGCTCAGATTAGTGAGACAACTTCAGCGAAAATTTTGGCATGGGCTCAATTTTGACTTGGAGAAGTGGAAAAACCAATGATTAACTGTCAATTACAAAAACCACCTGCAATATTATTGTAAAGAACTGGAAAGGTATAAGTCCAGCCTTTAGGAGCATATTTTAAAGTTGTGTTTGCTTACAGTAATTCCATGTCTTGGCAGCCCTTGTTACATCATAGCTTCCAGCACTTGTGGGAATTGTGTGTGTGTGATAGACAGTTAGTGAGCCCCAGGTGGTGTACATGCCCCTCAGCCAGAATCCTGGCACCCCTTCTTCAATAATTTCTCCCTACATGCTACCTCAAATACAGGTCTTTACAATGGTAGGAGAAGAGTGGCTAATGAGGAAGAGCGCTTTGTGGTCAAAAAATGGTGTTTCTGTTACTGAAGAGGGTGTTGTGGTCTAATGTCCATGACATACAGAGAAATAGAGCACTTTTATGTATTAGGCCTCAGGAAAGCTGAAAGCTGTTCTACCATTGGGCAGAGATCATTCTTGTGAACGCTAAATGGTAGGAAAGTTGGAAGCATAAGGCACATTATAAACCCATTTTATTACTAACCTGTGGTAGTACCAAGTTTGCAGTCACACTACAAGTAGCTTTACTCTTGGGCTCTAAGGGTGAGTGAAGGAAATTTTGGTTGGCAGTAACTAGCAACCAGTATAGATGTGTATGATGGGCATGGTTGCCCTCCTTAGTCACCAAATCCAGGTAACAAGCTTGTCTTTAGCATCATCTGCCTTACAAAATATAGAATGATTCACATCTTGCTTCATTATTAATTTGGAGTGACATACCTGGTGACAAGTGCTTTTTTGGTGCATTTATGCTCAGCTGAGCACACCTGCCTGTTACTGCCATTATTCCTCTCAGCTTGTGGTGTGGAGACCTGCTTTCTTTAAAGGCTCAATCTTCTGTGATCATTTCTATTTTAAAAAAACCCTCAAACAATCGGGGGGGGAACTTTAATAAAAAACTTATTTAACTAGGGAAGGTATTGGCCTACCTGCTAAGTGTAAATGGACAAGCAGCAAAAGTCTTTGATATGGTAGCACTTGTGGCTAAGGACAAGAATGTCAATATGTCACAGTTCAGCCACAACCCATATGTTTTATCAACTCCTGTGGTATTCCCACTGCTAATTCCTGTACAGGTTTCTGTTCCTTCTGCTGTAGACTTTTTTTTGTTATCCAAGAGTGTCAAGTTGCCTATGTTTACAGCTGGATAAGACTCTATGATGTGAGTGGAAATAGTTTCCTATGAGGGAATGAAAAAATAATCCAGAGAAGTGGGATTATTGGCAGTGGGGAGCACCAGCTCAGTTTTAAGACTTGGTGCCACAGAAGTCAAGTCCATCTAGAGCAGACCTTCTAAAGTGCATTAGGCTGTGCATGCACAAGGATGCACTGCCAGCTGGTCTGGATTTCCTCATCTATTCAGTTTATATTACTTAAAGGAGTACATCTAACATGGTGAATCCTGTTTTATTGATTATACAGTGTAAAATAATTTTGTTTTGGTGAGCAAGTCTAACATATCAGACCGATGCGTTGACTTAGGCAAAAAGTATGTTCAGTGTGCCTAAAACCCTAAGTGGGTCTAGAAATAAATTCGGTCTGTTTCACATCAAGAGAAAACCAAAACACTGAACATTCTGCCTCCACCAAGCTTCTGGAACATATAGAAGTGCCATTTTCCTCACTCCCTGGGAGTGCTGGTTCCTGGATGAAGGTGTAGAGCTCCCAAACCTGTGCTACCCTGGCAGAGGAGGGCTGGGCAGCTTGTTTCCCGGACAAACCAGGAATCAGAAGGTAACCAGAGCTGTGAAAGGGTAACTTTGAAGTCCTGTCCTCAGGTACTGTCCTTACCCCTTCCATTACAACAAAATCAGTGAGTAAAACAGCCTAGAGAGTTGTGGGGGTTTTGTAGCAACTAAAGTACAAGTAGCCTGAAAAAGTGTGAGCCTGTTTTTTTAAGTTAGAAAATGTTCAGACACTTGGTGACAAGGATATGCAAAAACAAATGGTCTGGGAAAGTGAAGTAGTGAAAGATTACTTCTTATTAAAAAAGAACAAAAATAGCAGTAGTGGAAAGGATATATAAAAGCATGAAAGATTTTAAATTTAATGAGAATGCTAAGAATACGAAACAAAAGTTCAGGATGTGCAGTAGTATTTTATACATACGTTTTCAGAAACAGTAGCAAGTGCAAAATCTTTCCCGAAATTCTAGTTGAAAAAGTGACATTTATGCCATGAAGAAATTTAAATTTTCTTCAGATACTGGGTGAATTTCACTATGAAGATTTAGCAAAAACCTTATAGTTAAAACGTTGATTTTATTTAATAAGAGAACTGAGAGAAAAGTGAGACAAACTAGCCATCTTTAAGAAATCCCAAGAGCTCCTTTCCCCGTTGAGTTGGTTTCTGTGGAAAAAGTGAGAAAATATTTTGCTTAATCATCATGAGATCCTGAGAGCAAGTAACAAGCTGCACTACCTGATTTGAAATAAAAGCCCACTTTTCACATTTTGAAAGTTTTCTTTACCTTTGATTATACAGGAAGAAAGACTGTCAGTATAGAAGAGATAATAATTTACAAATTGTGAAAGTTAAATGTTTATTTAAGGTCTTTGTGTTTTTATGTTCCCTAATAAGTGTCAGTCTGAACATGATAACAAAACAGTCTGTTGAATACAGTAGTGCTGAGGAAAAAACCACTACTTCAGACATGGAGATTAGACTTTATTTCACTTTCTGGAAGCCTTTCTCCATCTGAGGCAGATATGACATGTGTACAGATTGTACCTTAGATTTAAACTCTGTCTTAACATTATGTCTTTTGCCTCTTAATATGGTGATTAGAATATTATATTTTGAATATAATATTATGAGAATATTATACTTTGTTCTCATCATCATATTAAGTGTCAAAAGAGATTCTTCACTGTAGTTATATGAATTTTAATATGTTAAGATTCTGGTTGAGTTAGAATATTTTATACTTTGAAAGTAAACAGTAATATCCTTTTAATTTTTATTTTTTTTTTAGCAGTATATTGACCATAATGAATTGTCTGTATTTACAGAGATATCTTGATCACACTTGAGCACCATACCTGAATTAATTATTTAGGAACCACCAAATAGATTAGAACCTGCTTCTTCTCACCTGAGATTGCCTAATTGAGTTTGTGGTGGCCATGCACTTGTTAAATACTTCAGCTGCTGAGGTGAGCTGAAACATAACCTTTTGCTGCTTATGAGTTACCTGAACAGATTATTTCAGATAAAGGTCCTCATTCTGCTCCTGAAGTTTCAAATACTGCTAAGGAGAAATTAAGTAAAGCACACTCCAGCAGTGCTTATGAGCTAACAGTATCAGACAGGTTATCAGAATGCTTTTGCAGACACTTTCAAAGGGCTCTAGGGAAAAAAAAAGTTAAGTCAATAGTCTGCCATACAGAAAATTTCATCAAAGTTATTTCTCAAATGTCAGGTATGAATTAGGTTTGATTTATTGGATTGTGTTTTAGTGAAACATCTGAAAAAACAGTAGAGTAGATGTATTTTCAGAGCCTGAGTACACATGCCTTGACTAAGAGCTCAGGGAAGGATATTTTGTGGGAGGATGTTGCAGTCTGTATTTTCTGTAGCAGGATTACAACAACAGGTAGTGAAGATGTGGGAAGACTGTGTACTTCAACACGAAACTTCCAGAAAGGGAACAGATTTGCCAGTACTGAGGAAGCTTTTAGAAAGGGAAAACTGAGGTACATATATTGCCACAGAAACAAGTGGTAAATATTCACATTTTATCAGGAGGACAGTAAAGATACTTCTGGACCAATGGTCATTATGCTATATAATGCTTTCTTTACAAGTCCAATTATACAAATACTCGGAAAATTTAGTTGTACATAACTACTTCAGTGCTTTCTAGTGTAATTATACAAAGTGTGTGTAGATCATATCTACATAGAGAGTAAAACCAGTAGACATGAAATGTACAGCCTCAGTGGTTTCAATTTTCACTCATGTCATCACTGTTGCAGAAGGAGCCGCTCTGTGAGGAAACCCTGTTACAGTGAACACCAGAGGAGAAACTGCCTGCTGCCTCCAAGGACCTGACATTTGATCTTCCTTACCTGGCTGCTCCACTTCATCTAGAATGAATATTATCATGAATTATGGCATATGACATTCCCTCTGTAGATGAACTGTGGCCCGTCCCATTGGCAATCTTATGAATGAACCAGTCATCACTTGTGGGAAATGTCAGAACCTATAAAATTACTTTGCTTTGGGAAATGGCTGAGTTTTCATTTTTCATTCAGGACCAGTCACAAAGGAAACCAGAGACATCAGTATGCTATCTCCAATTTTAAAAAGTGCTGAGCAGACAATATTTGACTTTTAAAAAGAAAGGAAAAAAAAAAAGCATATCTTAAACTGGAAGAGTTAAATGTAATCCTGTTGTTTTTTACCTTAAAGTGGTAGGAATGATATCTTCCAACAACTAACCTAGCTTGCAGCAGGCAAACAAATGAGGTAGAGTGCTAGAGATAGAGTGTTATTTGTTTTAGGCACACCTTTCATTTTCTGTAACATCTTTTATATATCTCCGGGATTGATCTGTATACTTCTGAAAATGATTTGTTTTCTTTAATTCTGTTTTTGTGAATTTTGCTTGAATATTAAGCTATGAATTACATTTAATAATTTTGCTAAACAAGCATTGAAAATTATCACACAACATGCACAAGAATCTCAGAAGCATTTTAAAGCTCTATATTAATTTATTCTAAGACACAGTCGTGTCTTACATTAGGTTAAATATATTGCATTGAGTGACCTGTAAGATTTGCTAAACCAAGGGAAAAGTGTTTTAAAATTCTGAGAATTAGGAATAAATGAAACTACAGCTTTGTACTCCAGATTGCTGTGTATGAGGTCCTTTATAACAGAGATATGAGCACAAAATCATTTGATGTACCTGGCTGAAGGAAATGAGCAGCGTGATCAAATTAAAATTTGAAGAAGTAAGTATATAATACTTACATATCTGGAAATGAGAAATAGCCTTGAGATGAAAATATTTTTACTTGCTACTTCAGTGGAGTAGGTTTTGTAGGTGCTTGTCACTTTTATGGGTATCTACTTGTGGGTATGCCTGCTGAGTGCACAGACAGATCCTAGCACAAGAACAAGATGATCTGATGCCTTTGTAGGGACCTTTCTTAGATGAGCTCTGTGATACCTACACTGACAGGCTTTAGAGGCCACAACTCTCAGAAGCAGAGAAAATTTTCAGACCAACTGCTGGAACCTGGTAGTAGAAATAAATGCTTTATCTCTTATATGACAACATCAAAATTGGATCAGAAAGTAAGTAAAAAAATTGTAGATAAAAATTATTTCTATGAATACTTCATCCTTGGCAGGGGTAAGTATAACCTGAGACGATTTTTTTCTTTGTGGTATCATAAAAATCAGTGGTGTGGAACTGGATTCCTGCCTGCAACTTTCCTCTTCTTGACGGATCCCAGATTTGGTATTTTCAAGACAGCATTTCCCTAGCCACTACTATGGAGAACACTGTGTCTTGAAAGGCTCTTGGAGGAGTGTGTTTTAACAAAACTTTCATGTGTCTCATCTCTTGTTTGGCCTTTCACACAAGAGGCACAACCTGGCACAGGAGAAGTCTCATGTGGTGGTGATAAGACTGATGGTAAGCAAACAGGCAGGTTTTTTTATCTGTATATATGCATATTATTGTGGCATTAGCACACATTATAAATGTTTCCATTTGGGTCTATCAAAGTATTAAATCAGGGTCTGAGTTATCGAAATTTCTGATTGCTAGTACTGAGAAGGAAATATTGCAGAATTACCTTGAATTAGGGAAACAAGTCTTGAGCAGTGCAGTACTCCAAAAAATAATGCTTACACTGAAGTCTTGGACCTGAGATTTCCCTTCAAAGTCTGCAAGTTCTCGTTAGAGTTGTATGTAAGATGTTTGTTCTGGAAATCAGCTGTGGGATATTGTATGCTGACAGTGAGCTGATAATTTACAGGGGACAGTTGAAGAGCTCCAGAGTCCTAACTGTGCTTGTGATCTTCTCACAGCCCCATCTCAGGCCTTCCCCACCAGACATTGCCCGGCAGTAATGACCCATCCTTCCCCTGGAGGTGATAATTTACTGTCAACACCAGATATTGTATCACCTAAAGAACATGAGCAACTCAAAAATTTCTGTGTGTTTCTACATTCCATAGCTTTATAAAGGTTAATCTGATCCTTGCCCTAAGGATAAGAAAATTTCTTCACTAAAAGTTTTTGCTTATTACACTATTTTATGTTCCATTTTTACAGGTGGAAGTTCAAGTCAATGTATAAAGCAAAAAACTGAAGTTGGACATTATTTCATCTGGCTATTTCCATAGGAAAAATAGGATGACAGCATTTTATTTGCTACAAAACCAGAAAATTTAATAGGATAGTAGAGAAATTCTAGATTAACAAATTGTGTCACCAGGCTTAAAGCTTCACTGATAAAACCAATTCATAGTGCCACTTTATGGATAGATTCATTGTAGGAATCCACAGGGTTAGTCATGGGACTAAGCTTGGTGTTAAGAAACTCCAGTCCAGAAGAGATTATATTTCAGTCTATACTGTCATGTTCAATTGGGGTTCCAGTTTGCACTTTCATCCACATGTCTGATTGTCTGTGCCGCTTGTTTATTGATTTATACTCCAACTAATATCTGGAGCAAACCAGCCAATTTACCAGGTGGTAAATAGAAACAGAAACATAGACACACAAAATTGAATCTTGCCTTTTCAGGCTGGGGCAACTCCAATCTCTCAAGGCACAGGGCATAAATGTGGGTTATTCTTTGTCATAATTAAATAAATACAGATTAGAAGAGCATAGAAAATCCCCCTGCAAATCCCCACCAAGGGAGTCTGGTATTGTGATTTCTCCTGGGACCATATCTAAATGAAATTCCTTTTTCCTTTTCATTCTCTGACACCAATGCTTCCGATTTTTTACCAAGACAGAAAAAAGAGGCAGAACAGGAAAGAAATGAGGCTGAAATGTTGCCTTGCTTAACTTCTTTAGAATGCTCAGGATTATGCAGGAGACAAAAAAAAACAACCCTCAAGAATGTTAAAACCAGTGTTGATTTCTTTCCAGATGTTTCTAAGATCATAACATCTGATTCTAAACAGAGCCTGAGGTCAGAAGTGCTTTTTTCACTTCAGCTAATTTCCTGTATTCCAGTAATTTTGCTTTTTATTCCAGTTAATGCCAAAAAATACAATTGCACAATCTGCAAACATGAATTTAACTGTACTTTTTCTAACCCTACAATAGAGTTTCTCAGTCAAATACATGAATATTTTGTCACATAGGTCGATGGGCTTTTGAGACAAATTTTTCCAGCTTTCACAGAAAACTGTCCCTTTCTTTTGCATCTCCAAAGTAATCAATGCCTTTTATTTTGGATTGCCATGGAATTATTGATTTTCTAATGCACAGTCTCTTATTAAACTCATTATACCTTCACTCTTACTAAACCATGGGGACTGAGAAATGGTTGAGTACAGCCCCATTTCCAAACAATTGCTCAGCTGGAGCTGTTGTTAGCAGTACAGTGTGACAAATTGCCCAGATTGCCCAGATTATTTATTGTATCCAAAAGAGTTACAGACTGAAATGACTTCTACTTGCATAGTTATTAAAAAGGTTTTCTACAAATAAATTTGTAAGAAACTTTATGTTCACTGACAATAAAAGCATTCTCAAGGCATTATGTGGTTTTGGTTTTTTTCCTTTTGTGTACATAACCTCTTTATGAAGGTATTGAATCTATCCCTGATAATATGTAAAATGACTCCAGAATCTAAAAAGACAACTAAAAAGACAACTGCAGTGTAGATCTGAATTGCAGAATATATGGTGTCAAACAGAAAAATATTTTCCCCTTCAGACTCCATGCTGTGACTAAAAAGTGGGTAACAGCTCTTTAACATCCTTGTTAGAAATCTCTGTTCTGATCAAAGACTTTTCCTCCTATGAACAAAGTTCTCTCAGTGCTCCCACTGAGAGAGTACATATATACTCCAAAGGGAGTATGATCCTGTGTTCTTTAAAAACTCACATGACCAAAGTTAGTGAATTCAGAAAAATCTGGATACATTCTTGTATTTATGAAAATGCTTGTTGTGAGAGCAGGAGAACATGGTCTGTTTTCAGCTTCTCATATCCAGAGAAAATATGAAAGTGAGAAAGTAACTTCCATTTCTTAAAATTACATATTCCACAATGAATTTTCTCTTTAATTGAAGAAAGCTAAGATATTTTTCCTATCTGAAAATTTAAAAATAAATATATGGAATTGAATCTGGATTCTTCCTCCTCACTTACTATTGGCAGCCAGATTTTTAAATTAGAGAATTAGGTTAGAATACACCCCAAAAAAAGGTAAAAGTCCATGATTTTTTTTTTCAATTACAGTATAATTTTCTTGGACTAAAAAAAAATTTGGTGCATATTTCTGTGGGGAAAATTTCCATTTTCAATTCAGATTCTAAATGCATATATTTACATTATGACTTTAGACCTATTTTTAAAGTCACTGAACACTGAAAAAATACATTCTTTCAAAATTGCCACATTCAAATGGGAAAATTCAGCCTTAGTTACAGCTCTAAGTATCTCTCCTCTTTTGAAAAGCAGCTAAAATTTAGTGTCAGCCAGCAGCAATCACCAGAATTAAAACACCTGCATTCATATCAATTAGGTGACGTGGATTGAAAAGTCTTAGGAGAAGGGAACAGCTGGAAATGGTCTGAACAAGTCACTCCTGGCTCAGAGGGAGAGCCTAAAATCAAGGAAGACAGGATCTGAAACTTTTATGTCCTCAGGTAAACCAAAGTTGTAAACCAAAGTTATTTATTGTTCTAAAAATAAGAAAAATATTGATGTGAAAATTACATTTGAAACTTCAAAAATTATTTTTATAACTTGAAAACTTTTTGTTTTCTAAGGATATAGTTTTCCAGAATATTTTCAAAACATTTTGAAGTTTCATGAGTATTAAATCTTCCTATGGATTGTGAATTCCAAAGTTATAAATTGTATTTCAATTAAACAAAAATCTTTAATGACAATGGTCTTCTTTTATCATTATCCCTAAAAATAAAGTGCAAGTGTCTCTTGACTTTGTGCCAGTTAGTCCATTATACCTAATATATCTTGTATCCCAGATCTATTGAGATGTTCTTTTCTATTTGTACTGTGAGTTACGTTAAAACCTTGCTTCCTGTTGTGGATACTGGTTTATTAAAATGTGTTAGTTGAGGAGCCTCCAAAGAGACAAACCACCTAATTTTGTGATTATTTTTAAAACTAGGGTTGAAAGAGCATCTAATGCTCCTTTGAATTATATGTGCTTAAAAACTGTAGGAGTTAAAAACCTTTCCATGATTTTTGTAGTGAAATTTTAAGTCTGTAATTTACACTGAAGGAATTAAGCTGGGTTCAAAGCACCAGAATTGTAGAAGTGGTCAGGAAAAGTAAATCTCAGTTCAGCAAGGAAGCAAAAAGCAGATCAGGAGAGAAGAGACAGGAGCAGGAATAAATTAAAAAAGGTTTTTCTTTGCATGTTTTGTTTATTTTTACCTGAAAATAAGTCTCTGTTTCAAATGCTGTTACAGTCAGAATAAATAACTTTTGACCATCACAGTTATCAGTTTGAATTCCATGCTCCGAAGGTGCTGGAGCGGAGGCTGCAGGGCGCCGGGGTCTTGTGGGTGTTTGTGTAAGGGCCACAGCTGGGAGTCCTCCATGTGCCTTTGCTTCTGTTTGCATCACGCTCTGTTAGGTAAAAGCACGTGCCAGGATCAGTGCTTGGCTCAAGGTGGAATGACCAAAATGTTGTTTTCATTGTTTAGGTAATCCTCTGTCTACCAAACTGCAAAACCCAGCTCTGATCATGTTGCAGCTGGCAACATTAGTTCTATAATCTTTTGTGTAATAACCCAACTAGGTTTCTGTGGGAGCAGCCTAGACCCTGAGGTGTGAGGCTCATGGGAGGACCATGGCAAGGCAGGCATCCTGCAGACACGGTGCCAGCAGGCAGGGGCAGGAGGTCTGTTCTGCAGCCTGAGCCACGGCCTCGTATCAAAGCTTTTATCACTCTTTGCTTGTCACAAACGTAGTAGTTTGCTTGTCACACAACGATGCCATCTCAGCGCTTTGGTGAGGTGAATGAAAGGTGTAAGTGGTTTTCTAGCAGAAGTAACAGTAACTCCTGAGCCAGCCCTGGGTTGGGTTTCTGAGCTCCCAAAAGGAGCCAGAGCTCAGCCACACCTGCTGGATAGAGCAGGGTTTGGAGCATCCCTTGTCTAGTACCAGATTTTTTTCTGGGAAGCTATAGAAACATCAGTTCCTGGCTTTCAGTTTTGGCTTCTCTCCCCAAAACACAAGTATATAAAGAAAAACCAACCCTCCCCCCCATGAATACACTGCCAGGAGACCAGACCTTGGGCTCTACAAACTCCTGGGCTTTGAATTCAGGATGTCTTGACTCAAACTGCCCATACTGTTGGCATGGCATAATGAAACTGTTAGGTGGTTACACAGCAAATATTACTGTGAGCTACTGTCTGTGTAAATCACCATGACAGAATCCATTTGTTTAAAAAAAGAATTCATGAAAGGGATAAAAGGAAACTTTGCAAAGAGCTGCTGATTTTTGTGGGGAGGGAGGAGAATCCCTGCTATATCAGCACTAGAGAAGTCTATCAAGATAGCTTGATTAATAGGAACAAATATTGAATACAAAATCGCAGAAATAAAATGAATTTTTATAATTCTAGAGGTTTATGAATAAATGGTATTAGTTTCTTTCAAAAAATTCTACAAAAGGAAGATTCACAGTAAGTCATTTCAGTTCCAAGCAAGATGAGAGTAAAATTAAGATACAGTCATGTAATGTGGGATCTGGGAAAGGTAACATCCTTTTACCATGCATACAACATCTTAAAAAGTGTGTAAATCTGTACATAATTCAACAGGAATGACTGATAAAATACCTTGTTTGATCAAATTTATCTTCTGTGACTAATGTAAATTCCTGTTTTATATTTGTTACTTCCTGCCTAAAGAGACCTCATCAAACAGCAAAAAATATAGAAAGCATGATGCAGCAGGAACCTTTTTCATAGCTTTACAGGGTAAAAATATTCTACTGGATTTCTTGGTATATCTGGGTTTGGTTCTGTATTAAAAAATATAAAATAAAAACTCATTAGCTAAACTTAAAAGATTATGGGGCCCATCTGAGTTTGGAAGTGAAATATTTCATTATATTTTGAAGTGGATAATTTCTGTTCTGAGCATTAGAAGTTTTACAATAGAACAATTATTTTTGCTTGCTATTAAATAAAGAAAATATAGGGAGGTACTAACTATTTTAAATATTGCCATATAAGCAATAAAGCTGTGCAATATCCGTCTGTCTTTGGATAATGAATTATGACACAATTCTGAGTTTTCAGTTTACACATCTGTTTGCTGGTGCCATGAATTGCATACCATCTGCATATTTGGTGATTTAGAGCTCCTAAACTTAGTTTTGGTATGAGATGAGGCACAAATAGAAACCTGTGCACTGTCAGTAGCAACTGAGACAGATGGGAAAGCTGCATATCAAATGCTGTAAAAAACATGCATAATTTGGTGTGAGTGTAACAGTTTGGGGGAAAATGAACACATTTATTAACTCTTTTGGGAAACTCATCAGTAAGGTGGTCAGTGCATCTGCAGAAGACTAATTTTCTCACACCTGCTGCTGGTTATATTGAAATTATTCTGTTCACAGGAATCCAAAACCTATTAAAACTTTACCTGTCATGGGTCTGGCTTGACTCTTACAGCTGTCACTGCAGATGTTGCTTAACTGTCCCACAGCCACTGAGACTATCCCAGGCATATGCCTGGTGTGACCAGAGCTTGCCTTTCCTTGTCTTTCATGGGATGCCTGCAATCCCCCTGTGGCTTGGCATGTAGCAGCAAGAGCCCATCCACAGCCCCCTGGTCTGAGCTTAAAAACTTCACCCATATTGCAGCCACATTGCTGTGATGGCACACAGTATTCTTAAGGAATATTGATAACTGTATAAATTTGGTTTTAAAAATGTAGGTTTTATGTACCAAGATGAACTGGGTGGATGCTTTAGGATGCACCCTGCATAGCCAACACTTTTATTCACTTAGCAGGCTGTACCTTTTTTCTGTGTTGTTTTGGCACAGGACAGACTGTCAGGTTTAATCACCTTGAAAATTTCAGGGAGGATGTTTGAGAATTTCAAGGTATTATGTTTGCAAAATAAGTGTCCTGAGTGGAAAAAGTTTTGGTTTTCAGGCTTGTGTACTATGGCTAAAAATGGGAAACATTTTTACCAGAAAATACTTTCACTTAAAAAAGAGTCTGAGTTCTCTTTAGAAAAATTGGGTGTCTCTATCTGTAGGAATCTCTGTTCAAGTCCAAATCTCACAGTCCAAACCAATCACAACTAATTGCAAGAAGAATTTCAGCACCTTCAATCACTTTCATGTGCTGTGTGACACCTGAGTAGGTGTTATTTTTTTTATGTTGACCCTGCTTACTTTTGACATAGCTGTGAAAGGCAAGAGTGGTATTTCAGAAGTATGGGAGTATTTTGTTTTTAATATAATAAAAAAAATATTTTTATGCGATTTCTGTGGTGGTGTGGATGATAGAGAGCTGAGCAGTGATAAAAAGCCGGTGAATGCAGTCTGTAAGGGAGCCAGCAAGAGCTCCCTGATGAAGAAAAGCATGGCTGGAAAGCAAGTGAAAAACACAAAGCATTTGCAACCTCTCACTCTTGGGAATGGTGTGTGTGTATCTGAAACCACAGCTTGGTCTGCTGCTTGAAAAGGTTGCTCGGGGTTAAGTTCTGCCATATGATTTTGGCATCTGGCTATGATTGGAGTCAATGGGGATCCTCTGTATGCATCTGAGGACACAGTATGACCCTTCCTGCTTGTTTTCACTCACTATATTTTTGTGTTATGGCACCTCTGAGCAGGGACAATCTCAGCTGCTCATTCACTTTAAAGGCCATCTGTAAGGAAAGTTATTCTTGTGTTTCCTTTCATTCTCTGAGCAGTCCTTAGCTTTCTTTCATGACTTCCTTTCTCATTGATTTATTAAGCTACTAATGTTCAGATCCCAGTCTATAAAAACTAAAACTTCAATCTGAAAGAAAAAATTACCAAGTAGATATGAAGTACAAGATAATAGCACAAGCAGCTGTGAGCAGACATAGTGTATTTCATTTTCAGACATCTTCTGAAAGATAAAGAGCAGTTCAGTCAAATTAAAAATGTGGAGAGATTTTTCCTTCAAGCCACATTGAGCAATCAAGTTTGAAAAACAAGACATACTGTGTTCCTGAAGCAGATAATAGTATCAATGATGAGGTATTACTAATAGGAATAAATGGCTCCTGTAAAATAATAAACTGATTTAATGGACCAAATGATGATAAGGTGCTTTTCATGGATATACCAGAGGCAGAAATTTTTTCATTAGGATTGGTATCCTAACTTGATATTCCAACTGCAAAGCTCCAGAAGGCTTGAGACTGATGGTAATGTTTTGATTACCATGATAGAAACTGAAGTGGGACACCAGAATTTGTTGCTCATAGAGGAAGGATTAGACACCTTGGAAAAGTTATCTATAGGAAGCATGTTTTTGCCTGCAGGTAGCCTACAGGGAATGATAAACAGAAAAGGAGGATCTGTCCACCCCTGTCATTGGAGCTTGCATGAAAAATTGAGGAGCCAGGGAAGGACCTTCATTTCAGAGAGAATGAATGAGGACACTTGAATGGAAAAAGGCTTTCTCTATTCAAGATTCTCTGCTGCCTCATAGACAAATGAGGCTGGCTTTGGTGAGCTGTGTACTCTTAATCTTGTATTCCTTATTCCTATATACAGTGGAGTGGACTCCTGAATTCCAGGGAATCAGAACCCCTTGTTGTGTCCAAAATCCTATGATTTCCCCATGGCTGGAATGGCATGAGAGTTTCTTGTCCTTTTTCCCAAATGGAAAATGCTTGAAATGAAGTTGTAACATAACACTTTGATGATCTGCTGGACAGACACAGGAGGAAGTTGCAGTTTGTAGAGGGAATTTCTGAACAACCTGTTCTGACCTTGTAGCTGATCCTATTCTGAAGAGGAGGTTAGACTTGAGACCTTCAGAGGTCCCCTCCTCTGAATAGGAATCCAAGTACCTTTTCATGTAACTAAGCTTTCAGGCAGATTCGGAAAAAATCATAATTTGACTGTTAAGACACTAATATTTTTCTAGACAGAGCTAAAATTATCATATAATTGAAAGGTTTTTTGTTAAAATTTTGATAAGTAGAAAAAAGATGCCATCTTTACAGTGACCTTTTATATATTTATATTTTGTGTTTTACTGTATATCCCACTAGTGAACAGAATTGTTCTGTTTTCTCTGTCTCCTTGAAAATATTCATGTCTGACAGATAGAAGTTCATATCAAGAATATGAAAGGAATTTGGAAGTTTTCTAATTATCTGGTGCCACTCTATGTTGGCTTTGGTTTTTGTTTTTTTTTCCAGTATGAGGAAAAGAAGGAAACTGTCCCAGTAGAAAACTCCCCTAGTAATATTCTAAAGGAAACTTGCCTCTCAGGACACAACGCTCAGATTCTAGATGACACCGATGGCACTTTCTATTTGTTGGGTCCCCAGTGTTCATGCAACATGAAGCAGACTTTGGTTCAAAAAATGACACGGTCCTTGTGAGGTTTTTCTTTGCCTGGAATTCCCCAGTAGCTGATGACTTGAACATAACATTGATTTGAAGTAAAAATGTCAAGTCAAAACAACTTGGATCCTAGTCGAAGGAAAAGAAATAAAGCACTAAATAAATGTAAATACAGATTTTTCCTATAGAACTCATTCTGCAAACTGGAGTTTCTGACCTTTTCAATTTTGTTTTTATTACTTTCCAGTTTAGGAACACATTAAAATAGTTTCTAGAGCCTTTATGAATATCGAAGAAATCTTATGAAGACTTATTTTTCTTTGGGGAAATGTAAATATTTCAGTTGCAGTGTTTGTTTACGCAGAGAGATCCCTGAGTTGAGCAATAATTCAAATAAAATGTTTTAATGTCCTAGGAATTTTTACTGAAGATTCTTCTGAAACTTTTAGAAATGTCCTTATATATCTTACTACAAGAGTAATGATTTTGTAGAAGAAAAAGAAAAGAAGGAAAAAATGCTGTTGAAGGAATTTGGAGAGCTCAAAATAGGTATAAAGGATAAATCTGCCTTTCATATATTAGTAAGACAGAGAAAAAGACAAAACTAAATACTGCCAGTTTCCAAAACATGAGATGCAAAGCATAAAATTATAAATAACTTAAAGAAATATCACCTCAGCTTTTAATCTCCAACCTTATTTTCTCAGCATACATTTTTCAATGACAAAATTGCCCATGAGATAGGTGAAAAGCAGTTCTTGACACTTATACTAGCAATTTATTGTCTCATGGGGGATGTATTGTGCATTTGTTATTAATTTTTATTTATAAGTTGTTGTGGGATTTTTGTTGTTGTTTGAGTTTTTTTTTTGTTGGTTGAGTTTTTTTGTGTGTGGTTTTTTTTTGGTTTTTTTGTGTTTGGGTCTATACATTTGAATTGATTTCCCTGGTTTTCTGTTTCATAAAAAAAAAATAAAAATTGGTCTATTGTTCCTGACTATTTGTCTAGAGAAATGTATCGCAAAGATATGTATTATCCCACAAGAATATGAAAAGTGTTAAAAGTGTGGGTTGGAAAAAATCTTCATTATTGATAACATTCAGAGTATTATGTCATCTGAGAATACCTGACCTTTGCCTTTTTGGGTTCACGTTTCTGGTATGTTTCTGTTATCAGTTTCCTGAATGTTCATGCAGGACTGTGCATGTTCTTTGAAACTGGCCATGCAATGTGTTTTCCTTGCAAGTCACCTTTGAGAAATGCATCACCGCTTAGCGGTTTTGTGAGGGGCTCGGCTGTGTCTCACTGGCAGCGTTAAGTGTGTGTATAACAATGCTATCAGTAAAAGCTATCTCTTTAGGAAAAGGCACGAGGGAACCATCAAATGCTGTGTTCTGACAAACAGATGTCAGTCAAAATGGCTCATACCCCAACAGCTGTTGGGAGCATTACACGGAGGACTAGGTACAGGAGAAAGAGACTGCCTTTCCGTGGATAATCATTGCTTGGAGAGACTTCTTTTCTTTGGAGATTGAAGGTTATGTTAACTGTTTAATCTTTTTTGACAAAAATCTGATTAAATAACGGAACAAGAGAGAAAATGTACTTTTGTTGAATTTTTATTAAGCTGAGTATAGAGTCTAGGGGACCTCTAGTCTAGTAAAACACCTCCATCTGCTTTTCTCTGCACAGCTGTAATTCTTGATCAGTGATTTTTGATGAGCTTTCAGTTCAGAGGCCTATAGAGAGGAAAAATATGGCATGTCTCCTTGGTACAGAGAGATACATTTGAGGTTAATACTTCAGAAGCATCCTTGGATTCAGTGTGTTCAAATGTGGTGGTTGATCATTTTTTCTTCCTGTATGTCTGAGGTCTTCTGGGTGACTGATGAACATAAATGATATGTTATGTGCTTTCACTAGGTAATTTTTGAATATCTATATCTGGTTCCCTTGCCCAGATTACCTGAAAAAAGCCCCAACAAAACAACATACTAATAACTTTGTCTGTAAACCCATTGCCAGAATTCCCACAAGATCAAATGTATATTTTTAGTGCTGCAAATACTTTTCCATTTATCACTTCATCTGACAGCATAGAAATATAATTTCCTTTCCATGCTTGCAATTTTTCTTGTTCCATTAACACTGATAATAGTTATCTCTGCATAGATTAACATGATTCCCTACCGCTAATTAATATATTGTTCAGACAAGTGGTATATATGTTTCTACCTTTTATAATTATTTGAAATAAAAAAAGACATTTACTGTTCAAATACCTAGGCTGACATCTTTCTGTGATTTCTTTCCCCCCCCTGATTAATTTCTGTTATGTATTTTGAATGATATTACTTGAAAGCTTTTATTTGAAAGGCATATGTTAAGGAAACTTCCCAGTCTGACCATTTACAAGACTCTCTGGTATTATTGTGATGTCTGTAGCAAACTACTACAATCGATAAATACAAATAACAGTATTTTTAGATGACAGTGCAATGCAGTCAACTTGGAATCTTGACACAGTAATGGGGCTTTTTTCACATTTCCCTACCATGGTTCTACTGCTAGAGATTGCAATTAGAATGTGCCATTGAAATTGCAGTTAGAAAGTGCAGTTATTCCATTAAGAGATTCAGTAACTAAAACACCTGATTTTTCTGATCACTATTTCTTCTGTCTTAGCATCTATTTGTTGATTTGAATAAGAAAGGTTGCAGTCTTTTACAAGAGTTTCATCCCAGCACATTTAATGGGAACCCTTTCATGAACAGAAATGGGAGCAGCAGCAAGGTTGTACAACACTCCCTTCATAAAAATTGCCTAAATTTTTTTGAAAAAAGTTGAGGACGGGAAATTTTTAGAATCAAAAGGGACAGTAAGGAATGAAAATTAATTTTACTATTAATAGAAATTCCTTCCATGTTCCTAACTTGGGTTTGGCTGTGGGGATAAAAGTTTCCTTGCACTCTGCTGTGTTTATGACAGAGATGGGAGTTCTGCTCTAACTGACATTGTCCAATTCCCTTTTATGAGTTTACAGTTAACAAGGAGTTAGAAATTTTGCCAAAGTGTTACTCATTTAGGCTGAAATGTTCATGTCAGATATCTGTGTGAGCCAAAACACCTCTGTGTCAACCAGCAGGGCACAGAAAGTACATTGTTTTGCCACGCGAAAGGCTCTGGCTGGAGATCCAAAAATGAACTGGAATTTAAATGTATTCTTTGTTATTACTTCCATACCTTCATAAGGGAAATAAGAAAAGGACTAAATTTCTGCTACAGATTGTCCACTTTCCCTCTACAGCCCCAATCTAATGCAGAGTATGTTGATTATGATTTTGATTTTATTGATAAAAATACTAGATTTCTGTATTTCAGCCAGTAACCTGAAAATATGGTCCTGTACTTTGCAGAAATATTAATTCCTTTAGAGGAGGAAAAAGATTTTTCTTGCCTAAACATTTTTTCCCCCTCATCAATAATCTATAATTTCTTAAATGTAAAGAAATTAAAATAAACCACAATAATGAAAAGCCATTCTGAAACTATAAAAATCACTGCAGTAGCTTTAGGAAAATACTAAATAGACCACTTATTGAAGTGATCCTGCATTTGAAAGGTGGGTAGTTTTTAGTCCAATGATTGTAACTGATCTTGTCACCAAGTTATCTTGGTGAGGCTGGCTGTGCAGTGAGGTTTCATCTTTGGGGATGACAGCAGAAAGGAGGGGCAGGATGTCAGTAGCACCATTTCCACAGCTCAGGGACTTTGGCTCAGTAGGTTTTCAGTGAGTTAAGATTGTGAGCTTGTAGGAAATTAAATATGTTTACAACAACCCTATGAAAAAGTCTGTCCAAACTATTTTTTTTTTCTCCAAAAGGTGCTCTGTTTACAACAAAAAGCAAATTCTGAAGGAAAATGCTTTTTGGATTTTTTCATTTAATTAGCTCTAGAAAATGAAATTACAATATGAAGGCTGGATTCAAGATGACCTAATCATGCGGTGTACCAATTTAATTTTTAGGGGATAGCATTAACCTTAAATATTAAAAATTATTTAAGACACTGTGAGTGCTCTTCTGGTATGCAGAACCTAGTTAGCACTGACCAGAAAGTTATCTCCTGGCTTAGGCCCTTTGGATACAAAAAAATGAATGAATTGGTGCCTTTTTTGCTGAATGAGTTTCACAAAATTAATATTAAGGAAATGTATTGCCTTCAGTATGATCGATGTTGTGGCATGAAGAAAGGATGAGAAATGTATGGAGTAATTTGCTTTCACTGGTGGAAAAAACAGCTACACTGAAAACCTATCAGGAGAAAATTAAAGTAAGGCTGAAATAAGCAGCCACGTTAGTCTTCAGCAGCCATGCTGAAACCAAAAAAGTGAAGGCTTTGAAAATTTGAAATGCTAATGAGCGATAGAAAAGAACAGCCAGTTTAATTTAATTTTGATGCTGTATACAAAATGATGTTCTATTTTAGTAGAATAGACCATGTGACAAAATTTCTCTTTCTATTTGTATCACAAGATTGCTTCCTTTCACATTACAGAAGAGTGCTGTTTTGTTACACCTTAGTAACCATCCTTACTAGACGCAAACATTGATCTCTATCCTGTTTCATGTATATTTTAATGAATTTCATAGGTTTTATGTTCAGGTCGTAATTACTTTCATATAGAATATTCTGCATACAAGAAGGGGTGAAATCTGACTACACTGCCTCAGTAATTCTACCTCATAAATCTGCTACCACGGAAGATAGAAATAGATAGCATTTTTAATTTGCCATGAAGCAAAGATGAAAACTAAGTATGAAAATGATTTGTAAGTATTTGGAGACTAATATTAAAAATATTAGAGGCTTTCATTTCTCATGAAAAGGCAGTGATGGCTGTTTTCAGTATGAAAATTAATAGCAAATAGTTCTTCTGTAAGTTTCATTATTTTTATTTAAAATTATATAAATTAACAGGCTTCATCAAGCACATGGCAGTCTGCCTGTTTCCATGCTAAAGAAAACAGATATTTATATATGAGAGCACAGTGCTGAATTTCTCAAAGAAACAGGGACCAGATCCAGTAAACCTGATGAAATGGATCTGCAGAGACCAGAGTGTAAGAAGTTGAAGCTGCTAAATCCACTCTTTAGGCAACAGCTCTGTAAAAGAAAACTGCATGCTGTTCCAAGGCTCCCTGTTACACCTCTCAGGAGAGCACAGGTACCTCAGCAGAAGACTCAAACCCTTCGTCCTGTTTGGATGGGAGGCTGCTGAAATCTGCCCAGAAGTTCTTCAAGCCATAGGAAATGGAAACACTGCTCACAGGCACGTTTCTTCAATGCCTGCTTCTTCCTCAGTGTGCATGCCTCTGGCCCCTTCAAATCCAAAAGCCAGATGTCCGCTTGAAGAAAGGTATCTATAATCTTTCTTCCAAAGGAGTAAGTTCTCCTTACAGATGGGAAAATTAGTTATTTCTGCAGCTGCATATTTCTTCTACCTATGCATCTTAGAGCAGCTGCTCCACTGGTGCTTCAGGCCATGGAGATTCAAACTCGCATCTCCTCTCCTAGGCTCCTTTGGCAAGCTGGGACACTTCAACATTCTTTAGGAGGGGGAAAGACAGAAGGAGAAAAGAGCTACAGACTATAGCTGTTGACTAATGTGTACCACTCTCATCTCAGACAATAATGTAGAGGTTTTTAGTCTGTTTTCTGATGTGAATCCCCCTTTGTAAACTTCTGGGTGTGAGTGCTGTCAAGTGGGAGGATATTTTCAGGGGAGAATATTTATAGGCAAACCAAGGAACCATCCAGTTCCTCTATGAGTACCATAATGACTAATTAGCTGCACAGAATAACAAGTTACAAGCTGTAGGGAACCACTTCCCATGGAATAGCAGACGTGATGAGCTTGAAAAAAATGAGTTTCAGAAAATAACATTTTGAGCCTAAAAGTTCCTATTTTTCATGCTTTTTTGCATTACAGAAAGACTGGTAAACTTTGGAATTGGGTCATGGTGATTCTGATACAAATTCTAGATAACACTATAACAATTTTATCACTAAAATGTTATTATGCAAAATGTGGTTGTAAAAAATGACTGGATTCGGCTGTAAAATGGACATGTATAGAACTTGTGTTATATCTACAGAAATTATCAGTTTATTCCTTTACATATCTGTATGAATGCACAAGCCAGCCCATTTAATTCACTGTCTTCTCTATAAAGTCTTCAAGTTTCTGGAAGTACTGACAGTATGAAATGTAAGGAAAAATAAGGAGAAACCGTGTGAAAGTGTCTTCCAAGTCTGCTACAAACAGCACTGCAGTTTTGATTTCTGCTTCCTTGTATTACAAAGTTCCTAATGCTCCAAATCATTTTCCTCAGAATTATATTTGCATGAATGTGTTGCCCCATTGACATGAATAAGACAGCTTATAAACAGAAATTTAAGCACAGGTAGGAATATGTGCAGAACAAGTGTTCTAGATAATTGCTTTTGGTCACTTGATAATATTGATGTTTATTAATTCATACACAAGAGACCTGGAACAACACATCAGTGAAGAGCAGAAGTCTCTCTTTCATAGTGTTGTGGCATTTATCTGTGTCATTTTTAACAGAATATCTTTTTGTGGTCAGAAATTTTCTATTTCATATTTTCTGATTTTCTAGCCATATAGTATTGTAAATGATAGTGATGGATTTCCTTCATTCTGCTCTTGTTTTCCTATGTATGAGATGAAAACCCTGTGCTTCAAGTCCCTTAAGTGGTACAGCAGAAAATTTGGAAAAAACACAAAAATCTCTTAAAGTTAAATAATATAATTCTTGGTAAAAAAATAATAGAAATTTTTGTCCCCTGGAAATCATATTGAGGTGTCTGCATAAAACAGATCAGACTGTATAGCAAAACTTCCCTGGACCCAAGAGGACAGTGTGGAGCTGTGTCAGGGGATATCACAGGATATTAGGAAAATGTTCTTCACTCAGAGGGTGGTTGGGAAGGGGAATTGGCTCCCCATGGAAGCGGTCACTGCCCCAAGCCTTCCAAAGTACAAGAAGTGTTTGTAAAATGCTTGCAGGTACAAGGTGTGATGCTCTGGGGTGTCCTGTGCAGGGCCAGGAGCTGGATTTTGGTGATCCTCGTAGGTCTCTTCCAGCTCAAGATATTCTATGATCCTACAGGAGAGCCCTTGTTTCTAATTTTCCTATGTGCAATGATTGCTCAGTTTTTGAAGCTGCTGATCTTGATGTCTAGTGCCAACTGGAAAAGACCTCAGCTGAACCGATTTGTAATCAGGCAGAAAAAGAAATAGTCCAGCCTTTTGCAGGGAACTTGAAAACCTTTCTCAAAGATACCATGAGTCAGAAGAAATTCAAGTGTGTCGTTAACTTGAGGCATCCAGCAGAGACATGAGAAATGATTTTCAAGACTTCTTGTATGCATTCTGTTTTTTGAGTTGAGCAGTAATTTATTTACATGTCAGGGAAATTTCATCAGATTTTGTGTGAATCAAATGACATTTGGGCAGCCGTCCACATGACAGAGACAATTATCCCAAAGGCTAGCTGACACAGTGTTGCTCACATCTATAGAACTTAATTATTTTACCCTCTATTTTTGGTGTTGTATGTTTGTGTCTAGGAGCTTTTTTGAGACAGTGCTAATTGGTAGGAGTTGAAAGTACAGTGGGGACTATGGTGAGGATGATGATAGTGGCTGTATTTTCCTTTGACACTGTTTTTTTTATTATAGGACACAAAAGGTATTGAAGAGAAGCTCAAAGCTTAAACACTACCCCATGGGAAAGTTTCTTTGTTCTTGTCTAAGTTCTAATCTGATCTGTGCTGTATTCCTACAACAGAATAGTAGGTAAACAGAATTTGTGGGTCATGCTGATTAATATAATTCTTAACCACTCCTTTTCTGCTCAACAAGAAAGTTTCTAAACAGCCTGCGCAGTGAGTTCTCTTGTAGTTGAGCAAGTCCAGTGCCAGTGTATTTGACTGGCATTTAATGGTTTGGAGGACTGTGCCCTGAATGCTGAATTCCTAAAATAACTGTTCTTTAATGCCTGAAGCTCTACATTTTCACCCTCTTTCAAATTCTGTCTACCATTGATCATTCCCAGTCTTATCCTCCAAAAAACACGATACATTTACAGCTGCAAACACAGTCCTCTTAATTTACCACATCTTGCAGAATTTAGCAATATACTGAAATCCACAGCTGCTTCTGTCGGTAGCATTACCCTGATCCCAGCCATATCTTTACTCTGATTAGTATTCTTGCTGTTGTATAAATTTCCCAGTCCAAATCAGTTAATCAACCTGTTTGACAGCTCATTATGAAGCCCTGTAGACCTTGCTTTCTGAAGAAGTATAAAGAGATTTCTATCCAGATTCAAGGGGCATGTTATGCCAGAGGTGAAATTCATATATTAAGTTAGGCAGAGGTCACAGTGACGGTGTAATGCTTAAGTTTAGGGCTACCTTAATCTTGCAGTGTGGGGATAAGAAAATACCACTTGATTTGCTGGTGTCTCTTTAACACTTGCTTAATCTAGGAAGATTGATGATAAGTCAGGATAGCTGTGTAAAAGATGAGAGGTAGAAGAGGGGTTTGGATGAGAAGGACTGTAGAACTTTATTAATTCCTAAATTCTTCAACTCTGATGACATCAGGAAAAAGGCTGTTGCTGCCAGAAGCTTAAGATCTCATTGTACTGATGAGATCGGAAAATGCAATGCTTACAGAAATACGTGAGCAGAAATATTCAGTTTAACTTCAGATAATTATATTTTTGTAATAGTTAAGACCAGCTTTAGCATTGGCTAGAGAGTCAAGATTCAGAGAAGCAGCATCTGAGGAACTTACTCTGTCTGCAGAGGTCACCAAGCTGAGGCAAGTGTGATAGAGACAGAGGCCAGTGTTGTCCAGCAAACTGCAGGTTGACCATGCAAATATGAGAATGGAGAATCTTTTCTTTCCAGTTCAAGGACTCCCCCCTTTCTGAAGGGGGCTTTGTCCTGATTGCATTTTAGCAGAGGAGTTCTGTCATTCCAAGAGGGAATACTTCCACACAGAGGTTTGCTCTTTCAAAGTCAGCTATACCTTAACATGCATTAATTTATCACAAATTTACTCCTAAGGTGGAAATAGACAAATAATGGCAATGTAAGTTGTTCTAAGACTGTATTCCATTTCAGTGGGGACCAGAGGCACTGAATGTCTTGCAGGATCAGTAGTTTAATGTCTGTAAATGGGTTAGAAGTGAGCCAGGTAAAGTGTACCCTGTTTGTCAGGGGAATTTTAGCAACACTGAGCACTCCTAGGAGGAGAACTGTGTTTTTACAGAAGGATGTCAGTCCCATTGCTGAACCATTTTGCACAAGGCTGGGCAAGACCTTTCTGAGAGCAAAAATCCTGCAACAAAGCAAATGGAAAATGTTTCTTATGTTTTTCCTGCCTCCCAAGGAATGAAATAGTTTGCTGGGTAAATGACATGTCCGAGGCATTGGTGTATGAAAACTGTATAAGAAGGAAAGTACAGAAATTAAACTTGGCAAAGTTCTTTGGCCTGATCCAGCTATTTCCATAAAAGAAAGATTCCTAGAGTAGTATGGGCTCTTGTCTTTTGACAGAAAACTCCACAGATCCACAAATTGCTCAACAGATTTACTATTAAACTGCTTTTTCATATGGTTTTATTTATAAGCAAATAGTTGATAATACATTCATAAAGAGATTAGTAATTTAATTGTTATTACATGGTTTGAAAGAACCTGTTTCACATGAGGTACTGAATGTATGAAATGGGAGTTACACTGTCACTCTTCCAAGCTGCATAATTTTAAAGTGTGAAAAGGCTAATCTGATATGCTCTTCAGTTATTTTTAATGCAAGCATTACAAATCTCTCAGAGGGAAGCCATTATACAATATTTATTCAAAGATATGTGAATACTCTGTTATCCCCCTGCAAGCTCTGCTTCCTCTTACTGGACATTATGTGGTGACAATAAGCAGGCAGCACTCACTTCTGGAATTTACAGAGAGATTATTTAGTCCCTAAATTGAGTGGACCACAGGAAAAGGTTGGATGCTGCTAGGGAAATAAAGCAAAAAAAATGCTTTCTCTTTTGTTCCCTCAGTAGTTGTTTAATATAAAATGCATTACTTTTGGTATTTAAATAAATTAGTTGACAGCTGTAGGAGATCAGTTTTGTAACATTCAGCAAGGTATTTGATATTTGCAAACATAAAGGTTTTAGTAAAATATCCATTAAAAACCTGTAAAAAATGAATGTGGTCCTTTGCAATCTGGGTTAAACAAGGTTCATGGGGGAGATGTGAAACCTTTTACTAGACCTGCTGATATAATTAGAATAAACAAGCAACTTTAATGGCATGAAATCTTTTGGCCTTTGAAATATGAGGCATCAACCTTCAAAACTCTGCGCTAGTGAGGAATAATTGCCCAGAACTCAACTAGAGACTGAGTCAAAATTAGTCAATGATTAGTATCAATTGGGCAAGATGCTCCAAGGGAATATCACACCAAGGGAAGAGCCCAGGTGGAGCTGGGAGGGGAAGAAGAAGGATTTTTGATAAGTTTAGTTAGAAGTTTAAAGCTGTAGGGAGGAAGGTAAATCACAAACTGACAGAAAAGCAGAATATTTTTGTAATTTTGATTTTTAACGTTCAGTGCAGCTACGGATTTGAGTTTCTGTAGGGCACAATTGCATTGTAATTGTTACCCTTTTCCTGTGCAACAATGTATGCAACGTGTACATAGCAAAGGAGACATTTTTAAGAATCAGGAAAAAGCTGTCATTGCTATAGTTAAGGAAACAAACTAAGCACATGTACTCATGTTCTCCTGGAGGCTGTGGCCTTTTAGCATAGGCATTCCTACAGCCTAGGGGAATCGATGACACAGAGGATCACCAGGTTAAGCAAGTATTTGTCCATCAATTTTATTAAAAAGCTGAGCATGGGATACATGCCAGATAGAATTTAGCTTTCCCTAGAGTCAGTGAATGAAAGTTTTGTAAAGGGTGGATAAAGGAGTTAGGGACTCTTGAAAAGATTTCTTTTTCCCTCCTGGGTAACTCATCAATGACCATCAGATTATGTGTGTGAGAAAAATAATAGTCCTCTAAGCATTAAATTTAAAAGTGGTCTCTGTTTCCACCTGGAAGAATTTTCACCTGAACTGAACTCTTGAGCTGTTCTTTGTGACCTTGCTCAGAATGCTAGGTCAAAAAGATGCAATGACTAGATGGGGGTTATTTTTTATTTTGTGTATTGGCATTTGTGTAGCCAGTAAAAGAAAGTTTTTTGGCCACCCCATCTCCAATTTATTCTTTCACATCTACAAATTAAAGAAATGTTGGCTTGTGTGTATCTGTCATTGTCTGTTGTGCTACCACAACACTGATATTTTTACATATATGCAAGAAGAGGGTGAAGATGTTATTTCATGTGGGCATGGAAGAGGGTTCAGCAGAAAGATGTGTGTTTAAAAGAAGAAAGGATCAGTCCTGAGGCACTGGCTCAGGAAGAAAGGATTTAAGCCTTAATCATGTCCACATTCTCTTCCTACAGAACTAATATTTTTTTCTGATGTGTTGAAGTTAGAGTTTTCAGGAGAAAGGAGAAATAGCTGAGAACTGTCTGAATTTTAAGCTCAGCTGAATAATTCCCTCTAACTCTCTAGCAATGGAATGCTGAGCACAGATGGAGTGGTGATATATTGGGCTGGAGGAGCTGTCCAGATTGTTTGTTGTTCCAAGTATTTGATTTTGTGAATAGCAATAAAGCCTTTTTCATTGACCTCTGAAGGATTAATTTCTTAATTTAGCACTCAGAGGCAAAGAAGTCTAGAGAAAAAAATATTGGATATGCATATAATGAATTGCAGTGTTTATAGTTTGTACAAGGCACAAACCCCATAATCTGCTGATTGCAGTTGAATTTGAGAAGGGCTAATTCATGAGCTTTGACATTCCAATTATTTTGTTATTAATACATTCTGCATCCACCCTGTGCTGCTGTTTTCGCATCACTTCAATGGCTCTGCTAAACAACACTAAAGACAGACAATGGGAAAAAACATATAACTGCATTTTCCTAAAGGAGAGTGCAGAAAATTTAATGAGCCTTTTACTTGATTTAAGGTGGCTGCTTTTCAAAGCAGAAATGCAGGGTGTTTTTAAATTATACTGACAAAGGAAAGTAGAAAGTGAGCAAAAATTCTACTCCACTGAAATTTTAGACTTGTTCAAAAAATAATTTTTGTGCTTGGGATATTTATTGGTGGTCTGATACAAATGGCTTAATATTTCTTAAAAGTGTTGCATTCATTTTATTTATAAATTCTTTTTCTTATTCTCTCTGTTGGATGGATTAAGCTACAAAGATAATTATCCAAGTTACATTGTTCTATAATTAAAGAATGCTAGGAGGGAAACAAATATAAAGGAATACAGATGATTACCTAAAAGTGCTTTTCAAGGAATAAGTTCTTCCTGATTGCAATGGAATTAGTACAGAAATACAACGACTTTAATGTGATATATAGACTGTGTAATATGGTAATTCCAGACCAGCTATTTTTGAGATACTGAAACAGCCAAGGCAGTTGAAACCAGATAGGAGTTAAGACCACACAAATGCTTGGATTTGCAAATGGTGGGGCAGCCAAGGAGAATACCTGATTCTCTTATGTGAAAATAAAAGCCCTTCTGGTGATGTGATTCAGCCAATCTGCCTGTGTACTGCTGGACACCTGATGCCCCCAGGCCCTGGAACTCTGCTCTGTGGCATCAGAGCGTACCAAGAGCAGGACTGCAACACATGACCCTCCTCTAACAGATCTGCAGCCCCCTTAGGCAGGTCTTTTTCAACCCTGAATATGACCTTACTGAATCTAAGTATTGTTTTCTCTGCTAGACAAACCTATGAAGAGAAGAGATGATTTTTAAACCATCCCTAGCTCACCCTATATCACTCTGTGGCACATGGAGAAATAAATGGGGAAAACCATGTTATGTACCTAACAGCAACATTGGAGGCCCTGGAGATCCAACTTTTCTCCTCTGACCAAAATGATGTAAGATACAGAACTTCAAAAACAAATGATATCATTTTTAGTACTGCTGATACTTCCCCTTGGTGGCATTAAAGATGCACTATTTGTGGAAATTTCTGTTCTGAACAGTTCAGAGTTCAAGGTTTATACACAAAACTAGCCATGTGGTAATAATCTAGAGTCTCTACTTTTGTTCCCTTAATAATAATATTCTTAAGCAATTTAGTGCCATATTTTGTTATAAACAATGAAATCAGGTGCTTACTTTATTCCAGGGATGTTTTCTTAGTGCATATAATGGTTACACAATTTTTCTGGGGTAGGTTCTCAAGAAAGTGCTTTGATTTTTCTTCCATAATTAATGTAACATTACGATCATTTATTTATAGTGGTGAAAGAATATTCATATGGACAAAATTTTCATTAACAGGGCCTAAAAAGTAGACTTGTTAAAGACCATTGTAATGTGTTTAGTGAGCACTTCAATGGATGCTTGGGTTTTATTTTTACTATGGCAAATAAAAAACCTCCTTCTTGGACAACTCTGTTAATAATTTTTTAAGGCAAAGACAGATGACCCCATTTAATGGAAGGAAAGAACTTTTTGTCTCCGGACGTAGTAATGCAATAGGAATTGAATCATTAATATAAACATTCATGCATTTGCTTCTGGCCGATTCTGCCTGTGAGTGACTGCAATAACCTCTTTTCTGGCATTTATATGCATATTATATCAGAAGGACATTTTAGAATTTATTTGACTTCTTCAGGAGCTGGAGACAGGGAAAGTAATCTTCACAGCTTTTTGAGAAACAACCTTTTTATGAAGCTGCTCAGCCTGGGAATACTTCTCAAGCTGATAACAATTTTAACTGTAGTCTGAAAAAACCCCGGAGCCTTACAATTAGCCAGAATTAATGCTAAATAGAAAACATAGTGGAAAAGTGTCATTTACAGATCTTTTCTAGTCATCAAATCATAACATTTCCTTGAGATATATGTAATTATTAGTTGCGAGTTTCTGTGGCATTTTAAAATAAGTAGAATGGTGAGTATTTCAGTATTATATGGAAATAAGCTATTATTAAATACAAGAAATTAATATTTTTCAGATCTCAATTTTGAAAACAACAGGACAAAGTATTACTAAGTTGTACCAATTTTGATAGGTGCCATCCAAATTGAAAAAAAAAATAAATTATGGAACCACTCATGTGTCACAGAACTTCCAATCAACAGCAGAAGATAAATCGATACAGATTATGGTAAATCAATAGTTAAATGCTTCTAAACCACCTTGTGGTTTAGCCAGCCCAGTGATACCACACTCTCTAAGTATCCCATGCTCCCCATCAACTGCAAAGCCCCTGTCAGGACACTCCTGGCTGTGCAGCCCAGACACCCCGCACGGCGCCGGGAGCCGTGCGCTCCCAGGTGAGAGGGGACAGATGTGGACTGGCACCAGTGCTAAAGGAGAGTGCAGAAAATTCCAACACATGGAACAGGGCAGGCTTGACATTGCCTGGTGTTTCTTGGGTGAGGATGTGGTTTCCTCCCTGCTCCTCTGCTTCCATTCCCCCAGCACTTGAGAAAGGCAAACCTTTTCCAACATGGCAGGATTTCTTCCAGGATCCAGTGAACTGCATCCTGGTTAAGTTTGGCATATTTCTGACATAGGGTGCAGCCATTTTAAGGTCTTGCTAAAGATAATCACAAGAAATAGATGTATCTCTGAAGACAATTTTCCCCTTTGGGTGCTGAATTGTCTTCACTGAACAGAACATCTTGACTTTAGAAAGACTGAGATATGTTGAGTTGGGTTTTATTCTGACTTTTCATCTCTCTGAAGAGGGATACCCGGAGATAGAGTAGGTGGATTCCAAACCTCCACTTATGGTTAAATAAGAAACTTAGATAAAGAATAGCATTGGAGGAAAAAATTATTTAACTGAGGAGAAATTAAGAAAAACTTCTAATTAGTTTTACTAGTTATCAAGCCTGTTAAATGCAGTTTAGAAGATGAAATAAAATGTTGTCTGTTAATGTTCAAATGAAAGCATGGAATCTGTTAGAAGACTTGCAAAACATTAGTCACAGTGGAAAAGATAATGTCTTATACATTTAAAAAAAGAATTTAAAATATAAGTTGCCCAGATTCCTTTAAAACTAATTCTTACCCAGACCTAGATGTATTTTTTTTCATCATTAAAAGGAAGGAATATAGTTTTATGGAAATGAATTTTTAAAAGAAATTAAATATGCATTTCTTAAAATTAAGTTTCCTCTGTGGATTATGTTAATTGTGACTCTCAAAGCAGATAGACATAAAAGTTCCTTTACAAACTAACAATTAATTATACACTTGGTAAATACCAGGCCTACAATCATACAAAGAAAAAGACATTTTCTGGGAAAACTTTGCATGGGTTAGATAGATTGAGACATGCAGCCTTAAGCCCATGAGCTTGCTTGATGTTCCCTGGATCCCAGTTCTTCAATCAGGTTTGTACTGTAGGAAGTTTCCCTGAAGTCTGGTATGGTAAAAGCTGTACCTCAGTCTAGAAAGACTCAGGATAAAGTGCTAGTTTTCTGAAAGTTGATGGCAAAGCTTCTGCTGGCTGTCAAGTGGCCTGGATTTTAATGAATTATTCATTAATAAGTCCTGCTTTCTTCATAAAGCATCACCACCAAATATGTATGAAGAGTGGGAATTTTAGTAGGAAACAAAGAATGTGAAGTTGTGTCTCCAGGAGAATGAAAGATAAAGTCACTTAAAACTTCAATATGATTGGGCAGAAAACAACAATATACTTCAAGCCACAGTAAAACTGTAATTTGCAATGTGTCTTCTTCTTGGGGGATGGGGTAGAGTGGTTGTTGGATGGTCAACTGGATTTTTACTTCTTGTTTAATGGAATTAAGGTCTTCTACACATTTGTGCATATTCTGTTCTTTGCTGGAGAACCGATTAGAGGCCTGCCAGACTCCTGTTGAGCTATGTACAGTAGAAAAACAACCTCTTCATTTGTTAACTTACTGAAAAAGAAGGTCTCTAGTACGTGAAGAAAAAATCCCTGCAGCACAAAGAAATTAAGAAAGGACGATATGACAGTTGCACGCAGTTCCCTGAACCGATGGGTTTCCTCAAGAGGAAATTTTTTCATTTTGGAAACGTAGTTCAGTGATGGCTACTGCCAATATGCTGGCAACAATGGGAGTTTGAGGTACTGAGTTTTTCCATGTCTTGAGATCTATTTGAGAAAACTCTTGCAGAAAAAGCCCTTCATTGTCTACCGTGCTATCTTTTACTGAGACTCACTGACTGAGATAAATAGGGAAATCGAGATTGACAGCATTTGCTACCAGCAGACTTTGCCAACGTCTAGTGTCTGGAATAGAAAATCAATCTGAGGATTGGGAAGAGAAAATGAAGCAATTAATGGGTAAATTGATTCCATCTGATCTACTTGAAAAAGTGGCTATCTCTTCTCAGACCAAGGAAGAGCTATGTTGTTGCAGCTCACAGTTTACATTGTCTGATGTGTTTATTTACTTTATTTATAGGTAAGGAAGTATGTAAATCTGATATGAAAGAAGAAGAAAGTAAATATATTTTCTTTTTCTTGTTTTTGCCCTTTTTTACATGATAAGTATAAGAAATTCCATCTCTCAGTGATGCAAAAATATCTGTGTACTTGCCCTAAAAAGAAGATTGCTGTGGTTTTATTCTGCACTGACATAGAAATTCACAGAAACACCATATAATCAGCTTGAGAAGGGACAACTCAAAATCAAATATTTCTTAGAAATACATGTTTTTGACAATTTGAGATCTTATCTGATGTGTTTAATCTTGGTGCCCCTCTAATAGTAAGTGTTTAGTTTCTGTACTAAACTGTTTTTTTCACTAAAAGAAATAAGCCTGAGGATTCCCTGCAGCTTCTCTTCTGTAGAATTAAAAATATTTTTATGTTAACTCACAATGAGTGTCAACTAATAATTCCTCTGGGAAAAGAAAAGAAAAGGAATTTCTTGACAGCTTATGTTGATTTGTAATGTCCACCTTGAGATCTAAATCAAGTCCAAACTGCCTAGAGTCCATAATTAAGTCTATCAGAATCTGATGAAGCTTCAATAATGTTAACTGTGCCCAGTGGCTCATATGAGTTACACCACTGCTGAATCTACTTGTTCACAAAAAGATGCCACTTCATCTGTAGAAAAAGATTAACAAGAACACTTTTTGGTTGAAAGTTAATTCTTTGATCTTCCCTGCCATAATCTTCCCTGCCATAATCTTCCCTGCCATATATAAAAGTCTGCTTCATTTGGCAATGATAGTTTTAGAAGGGAAAGGGTAGAAATGATGGCTATAATAATTATATATTTCATACCATGGTTAGTTATGAGTTTGTAATGGGGGAAAAGGATATATTCAGTGAGCCTGCTTATAGCAGAACAGCCTGTCAAATATGTTACAAGGGGTGTGCTGATTTTGTGGAATTTTAAAGAATTTGTGATATGGAAGATCATTGTCATCATATCTTGAACGCTGTAAGAATGACTGCCCACTACGTGTTTTAACAATCCTGCAGTAACTGCCGGACCCATTGAGAAAAGCTATTTTGTAAATACATATATATGCATTTTTCCCTCACTTTGCATTTTCTCATGGATCAGGAATTGTAGTGGTCATTCCAGCTGGTGCTATCCTTGCTAGTATGTCTGCATTTACCATCAGGGCATTGGAATACTGTTCTCACCAATTCTGTGATATGATGGGTTGAGTTTGGTGCAGATAAGGAGTGGTGTAAATTCCAGGAATGCCCAATTATGAGGAGGCTCTTGCCCATCATGCCCATGGGTGTCCTGTTCATGTGACAAACAGATGTTCACAGCAGGCTGTGCAGCATCCTGGGCATGTGGGGTATGGCTAGAGATGGTGCTCCAGACTGGGGTGTCCATACCAGCACCCAAGAAAGCAATGCATATGCATGCAACCTTTTGAGTAAATGCCCTAGATGAAAATAAAAGGATCTCAGATACAGCCTGGAGATGGGAGAAATCACATTGTAGACACTGAAGATACATCTCATGAGAAAATTGTCCTTTTGCCAAGGGTTGTGTTTTTATGTACCTTTTCAAGTCTGGAAAAGTGGAAATGGGAACTTGTAAGTGGTGCCTCTTTTTTTTCCTGTGGATTATTTTTAAGAAAGATCATTTAGAGAGCTTCTTTAGTGTGTGCCCTCCGCAAACCATTCTGTTTGTCCATCTGTGAGGGTATGATAAATGTCAACAGAGAAGCAAAGTAAGTGAAGAAAAGTGGGAAAGCAAAAATCCCTTAGAGGTTCCTTAAGCCAGATTTCCTACCAAAGGCAATACAGTATGAAAATAATCTTATGTTTTGTTAAATTTGTGATAAGTTAAAAAGTAATAGTTTTGATAAAATATACATTCTGATGACATATAAATTCTCTTTATAAACTGGAATTGATCAATAAATGGAATTACTTTCTTTTAGTGGTGATGGGTCCAGAATGGAGTGTTCCTCACTGAAATAAGTTGACTATGGGCATGAAAGTTTATTACACACAGAGATGCATTACGTCATCCTAGTGTGCAAGGTGCTGAGAGACTCCTATTGGAAGCTGTTTTAATGAATTTTCTTGTTTGTATTCCCACATTGTCTTTCATCCAGCAAGAGACCTGTTCTAGTTTTAAGCAGGTGATGGAGGGTGCAGGATTGGAGGGTCTCAACTTGGTTAATATGCTTTTTTTCCTGGTTTAGGGAATACCTAAGGCTGATAGTTGTCTCTCTGAAGCTCAAATGGTAACAAAGACATTTTCACAAAGGGAAAATATATCCAGTTTTAATTTTGAAAGCAAACAATTATGGCAGATCAAGAAAACAAACTGACACTACATATGCTGACAACTACCTTTTTCAAAAATCATCTGTTGGAGTAGGCCAGGTAATTAATTCATGATGCTGAACTCAACCCCTTCTGTCTTGAGGATGAAGGTGGGAAGGAGTGAAACAAACCCATAGCCATCCACACACCCACCTTTTTGTGGACAACATGGATTTAGGTACCTGGCTCCCACCATCCCTGTTCCATACTCTCTGCAGCGGGTGATGATGACCTTTGCTTCAGCATGTGCACGGTAAGTCTGAGACATTGCACAATGATGAACTCACTGTCTAGCCACTGCACAGCTCTTATGCATATATTTCAGTCCCAGAAATCCCAGACAGAAATATGAGCCCCCAGGGATGTAAATCACCATTTTCTCATTGAATCCTAGGGCTGATGAAGCTCGGGTTGGCTTCCAGCCTGTACAAGAACAATGGCGATATTTGAGCTATGGTTTTAAACAAATCTCTAATATCTTCAGATGGTGGAGATTTCAAGTGTGGAAAAGGCATGAGCAAAAGAGCTGCACAAATAACAGATTTTTATGTTTGTAAATATTTTTTGTGTTCCTATTTCTTGAAACCATTTGCCACATCTTAGCATGGAGTTCATCTTAAATGTTGAACTGCTAGTATTTCTAGGTAGGCAGTCCTTTTCCTATCTCATTTTAGTTTGGTAAATCAGGACACATCTTTTTATTTCATCTCCAAATCACAAGTCTTCTTTATTAAGTTCTTCCTCAAGCAGAAAAAATACCCATCTTCACCTTGGCATGTTTCCAAATGCAATGCCTTTCAGCCTGCAAAAAAGAAGCAGCCAACAATTCCTTTCTATCTCAGAGCACTTTACTCAGTGTGCTCAGTGCGTTCTTATACTGACTAAAGATGGATGAAAGTGGCTCATGTTGGTCTGCTTTGTTTGCTGTGAAACAGCTGTACTACCAACAACTTGTTTTCCTAAACATCATCTTTCTTTTTTTTCCCCTGTGACTGTATTTTTCATTTTAAGGAAATATTTTTGTTCACTATTCAGAGGCATCAGAACTGAATATGAAACTAAGAATGTAATGAAAATATATGCTGTAATAAATTTTATCTTCATGCTTCTCAAATAAATAGTTCATACCATTTAAGGGAGACCAAAGGAAAGAACCATTAGCAGAATTTCACTAGAAGTTTTATTCTACATAGAAGCAATGTGGGGAAAGAACGAATGAAATTCAGTACTACAAAGGATGCTCTCCCTTCCACCACAGCATCACTCACCACCTCTGACTGTGGGTGATGTTTGCCTAATGATTATTATGATCATATGAGTTCTGCTTTAAAACTGCTCAGCATAAACTAGAGCTGAGTGTTAGCACAGAAATTAATGATAGTGGGAAAAGCATTAACAAGCTTCCAAGTTATGGATCAAAAAACAGTGGTTCAGTGCTGTCTTCTGCTTTATCCAAGTGGGACTACTGCTCTGCAGCTGAGGAAACCTGCATGGGAGTTCTCTCCACCAGAAAATTGTCCTTAGGAAAAAGTAGGAAAAGTGAAGTTTTTCATCTCAGCTCATTTGAATATGTTGCTCATGATGATTGTATAGAAGACTCTTTGCCTTCTATATTACCAGCTTTAGAAACATACTTGAAACAGCAGTTGCAAATGAAAGATTAATTTTTCTTGCAATACTTATTTTTCTCATGAAAGTTGTCATGTGCTCTTAAAGAGGGGATTTTTCCTGGTCTGGGGAGACAGGTACTCGGGTTGATGCAGATCAGCTACATGCTTAACTGCTCGTGTTCAGGACTTGAATGCCTGCCCACAGAACAGAGACCAACAAGATGGAACACATAGAAAGGGAAGAGGAGCCCAAGCCATTGGGCAGGCTCTGCTGCCCCATGATCATAAAACTAGCTGGCTGTGACTTCCAGCCACTGGCCTTAATCAAGCTGTGAGACTTTGGTTTTTACCACGTGTAATGGGCTGGCAGAGCAATTTGCTCTGTAATTTAAACCAGATATGTAACAAAGGCTCAAATCTATGGGGAGAGACAATTGGCTTTTGTGCTGTTTATAAGATGTCACAACCATCCATAGCTTTAAAATTATATATTTTTTTCTTATTCCTGGTGTTCAGCTCTAATCATTGTACTTTCTACAGGTTGTGTGACACTTCAGAGCTACTGGAGAGAGGAGGCTGGAACTAGCTGATCTTCAAGGTCCCTTTCCAACCCATACCATTCTATAATTCTATAATACATGTTCTGCATTTATTTAAGATCCACAGTTTCACTTCCTATTGCAAGATTTTGTTTTCAGTTATGCTTCTGTAAGTCTACATATATTGTAGAGTCAGGTTTGCATTATAGGTTAAAAAATCAGTCAAAACCAACTCAATCATTTTAGAAAACAAAAAAAGATGGGCAGAAAATACTGCTTGCTTATAGTAAAGGTGTTTAAATGAGAAGCATTTATTTGTGTCCTTTGAGGTAGAAACTGGAGGAGTGGTTGATGATTTTCTTTTGTTGCCAGGTGAAACTGCTTAAATGGGCAAAATCTGAGTATTTAAAACTTAAAGTTTCAGTAGAAACATTTGTCACATGTGGGAAAAGATCAAGGTCTCTCAACCAGGCAGGTAGTCATTAAGTTACTGCAAGTCTTCTTTTACAATATGGATATGACCCACAAAGGCCAGAAAATAAAAAACCAAAAAAACCCAATCAATGTCCAGTGTTACTAAGGTGCCTTTTTGTTGTTTAGTTGTTCCCTCCCCAACCACCACCCCCCAAAAAAATAAAAAAAATCCGGTGTGTCAGACTTGGTTTTGTTTCAGAATGGTTGTGTGGTTCTGGCTATTAGAAAAAAAAACAAAAACAAAAAGCAAGCATACAGGCTTGAAAACATCTGGTTAATAACAATATTCACAGCATTTATTTTTAGGGTGCTCCTCATCCTGTGCACAGAACAAGACAGACACCCCTCAGAGAAAGAGGATGGAAGCTTGTATTTAAATACAGGATTGCCTCTGAGGACTGAATCACAGCATGCAAACACAAATGTGCTGTGACAAGCCACATATTTCAATTCTTGATTTCTTCCTTACAAGCAACTTGAAGAGTTAGTAAAAACAAGTATGCTTTTACATATTGTCTGTCACTCTACTTGATATCCATTTTTGGGTTGTATGTTAAATTCCCCTGGAAAATACAGAGTAAGTCTCAGTGCCATTTTCCCAGCTCATTTTACATATAAAATTTTCCACTAAATTTTTAATAGTACACTAAATACACAGATGACTCTGCTCCACTTATCCTCTGCTTCTACTTTTTCTCATCTTGAAATTAATAAAACTAAAAATATTCTACCTCTCAGATTAGGTTTATTATATACTCATTAGACACATTAAAACAGTAAAACATTTTTTTATTGTTCCTTACACATCTCTCAGCAAAACAATGAATTTAATATCATTAGGTTTGGGCTGGAAGGACCAAGTAACAGGAAATAATCTATATTTCATGACTCCAAGTATCAAGCAAATAATATATACTGCTCAATTTCCCTATTGCAGATATGATATTTTTGTAGGAATAAGAAATTGGAAAATTAAAAATGTATTTTTTTCTGATTTTAATATATTTTACTGATATGAAATTTGATCACGTTGGTTCAGCGTTTAGGAATGGAGAAAAGAAAGATAAAAAACTACAGTTAACAGATAAGCAAGAAAAGCACACAAGCTATTCAGCGTAGGAATACTTTGTCTCCTTAATGGATTTCTCTGATTGTACAACTTCATCTGAAGAACATTAATGAAGCAGCAATGTGATACGTATGTCTGGTGAGAGTCAGGAAAATTACTTTATAGGTGACATTTTGCGCCTTTTAAAGAATTTTTTTGTTTGTTATTGCCTTAAGCTTATTCAATGTGCTCTATTTACATTCGCCTTTTTTCTCATCTGTCTCTGATAATAGAGCTTCATTCAAATAGAAAGCAGTGAAGATGCCAAACCTTACAATGAAAGAGGGTTTACAACCAAAGTTTTAATCCAAGGCAGACAGGTCCTCACTTTTCCCAGCACTGAATACCAAATGGTTCCTACTTATTTCAGGGTATAGGAATCACAGGTAGTTTTTCCTCTGCCATGGGCTAATTAAAATGTTTTGTTATAGCTGTCCTAACCTGGTGCACTGGGAGGAAGATTTGACTGCAAGCACTGGAAACCACTTAACTGGAGGGTGGCATCACTGTGACAGGACTGGACAACTGGCCATCACTAAATTTAAGGCATTTGCAAGCAGCTTTACTTTTGTATTTATTTATTTATTCTGTTACCCCTTAAAACCTGGTCTTTCCAGCCAATTTCCATTTCTTTTCAGTCCTTCTCCTGTCCCTTGTAACGGAGTACCCTGCAGAATGGGGCAAAGTTCAGTCAGACATGCAGGGCTGGTGCCTGCCCAGTCTCCATCAGGGACAGCACAAGGCTCCCCCTCTGCTCTGTGGGGAGTCAGAGGGTGATGAAATGGGGGTGAATTCCTTGTAGCACTTCTCCCCAGCAAAACCACACCACAAACTTACATGTAATCCCTAATGTGAGAAAAGGGGTCTTCTCATTCATAAAACTTTTCCCAGCTTTGTTCCAGGAAGCATTATATAGCACAGCACTAGACAGGGTCCGTTTTAGCAGCCTGTAATGTGTTTGCACTCAAACATCTTGCCTGCAACCTTACACCCCTATTCCACTGAGCACATTTCCGTCTGCAGGAAGATCTGTGGAATTTTGTTTGCAGTTTGTCGGTGGGGAAATTGCATGAGAGTAAAACATTTCTCACTGCTTGGTTTGAATTACGCTGTTATCCTGCTGTCTGCTGTGAAGGGTTTTTAAGTGGAGTGTTTACCATTAGAGCTTCTCCATGCAAATTATTTACTATTGACAGTGAAAGCTAGTAGGGAGCATTTTTGTGGGATATGGATTTATAATTACACTGTTAGTTTAAGGATTAAAGCTTTTTTTTTTGATGGCTTACAGAGAGTGTGTTTTTGGTTTCGAAACTCTAGGAGGTGTACGAGAAATCTGACCTATCATGTTGTCTCTGGCTCAGGAGAGGCAATGTGGAATGAATAATAATAAAAAAAGGCAAAGAATTATTTTCTCTAAAAGCACTTTAATCTGAATCCATGGACAGATGGCCAAAGCAAAAATTGTTTTGTTATTTTGAAAGCTTTGTGTGGCTGCCTGGAAGCTATTGTCCCTGCAGCAGGGCAGGCAGGGGGAGTTGAGCAAATTCTCCTGGTGAGCTTCTCTGAGAAGTCAGCCAAATCCAATCAGGAGCCAAAGCACAATAACTTAAAAGCACAGCAAAAATACCTTCAACACATGCATTTCCCTGCCACCCTGAATTTTCCATGTACATAGCAGATGGAATATTCGCCCAAACGTGGCTAGGGGTGTAAAACCAGCTGCCATTCCAAAGGCACAGCTCTGTGGGGTCTGTGTGCAGGGTGTCTGTGGGACCTGGGCTGCAGTGAAAGTTGCAGAGGGAGCGGCCAGAGCCAGGGCTGCTGCTGGTGTGGAGGTTTGGCACTCAGCTGAGGAGCACTGCTGCTGTGACACCCTGCTCAGCTCCTTCACCAGAGAGCGTTTGCTTGGTGTTTGGCTGGCCCTGGCTATGATCAGAGAGATATTTACACATGACAATATGTGTAAAAGCTGCATTAAACTTCTATAAAAAGTTTTGACTCTAGCCTTGGGTGGTATCCAAATGAAGTGAATAAGGATGGTCTCAGTGAAAGTGGAAGAAAGATTTAAAATATACAACTCTCTTAGGTCTTTCTAATTAGGTCTTTCTATTAAGTGTAATACTTTAAAATTATGTATTGCTTATATTTATTGGGTACATTATGACAAGATGAAAAGGTTCAAAATAACCTTAGAAGGACTGCTTAATACTGTCCAGCACAGGGTGGATATGCATCTTGTAACAACCAGTCTGAAAGTGATTGGCTTCTGAATGTGAAAAAAATCAGCTCTTTTCTGAATCAAAGTGCAAATCTTAATTTCTATTTTACTCCCTAACTGAAATAGCTAAGGATAATTAGTGTAAATTTAGTTTTTTAATTCAACAATTGGAATTTTCCTTGTTTTTGGAAACCAGTGCAACTATGAAAAAATGAATTTCAGAACACCATAATCCAGAAAATGTGAAATTGCCTCAGGAGGAAGTCACTCCGCCAGAAATGTATTATGTTAACTTACAAACAATTTGTTGTTGGTAATAATGAAAATCACTGACTGTCTCTAGCCATGTTACAAGTGGGTGTAATGCAGCCACCAATGACACAGCCTGGCAGTGATGGGCTCTGCTGCAAGAGGCACCACTCCTGGCTCAGGTGAACAGCTGGCACAGCTGCCATGTGCTGATTGTTAACCCACAGCTAACCTGGTGCTTAGCTTGCACAATAAATAATAATTTTCCCAGCTGTGGTAAAATGGCTCTGATAAATCAGAGAATCACAGATTATGCTCAGTTGGGACCCACAAAGACATCTGAGCCCACCTTGGCCCTGCACAGGACACCCCAAGAATCACACCATGTGCCTGAACTCAGGGTGCTTCATTAGGTTTCATGCTGTGACTATTTCCTTGGGGAGCTGTTCCAGTGCTCAACCACTCTTTTAAAGGGTGAAGAATCTCTTCCTAATATCCAACATAAACCTCCCTGAGACAACCTCAGGCCATTCCCTCAGGTCCTGTCACTGGTCACAAGAGTGAAGAGATCAGTGTCTGTCCCTCTTATTCCTCTCATGAGGAAGCTGCAGATTGCCATGAGGTCTCCCCTCAGTCGCCTCCAGGCTGGACAAACCAAGTGACCTCAGTCACTTCTCACACAGCTTCCTCTCAAAGCCCTTCTTCACCATCCTCATGCCCCTCCTTTGGACACTCTCTAATAGCTTAATATCTTTCTTATTTTGCAGTGACAATGCCAGACCAAAATCTCTAATCAATTCTATTTTTCTGCAAACCTTACTTTTCAAAGTGATATAAAATTACGGATTTCCTGTATTTTTGTGTAAATGGCTAAAGCATGTGTCATTAAACTGTTGAGTGGATTCTAAGTACATCAATTTTTAATATTGTTTTTATTTTACAATGGTTTTCATAATGAGCTGAGTGAAAAACACATATGAAATGTATGTTTTTGTTTAAATATTCAGATAAATCAAAAAAGCCATCTTCCTAGGATGCTGTCTCAGGGCAGAAAGAAATGTGGCAACAGAATTATAAACCCTTAGTCATTTACAGTCAGGCTGTTGATACAGCAGGAAACGTAATGCTGTCACCTATTTTGTTGCAGTATAAAGATTCTATTTTCCCTTTCTATTTTGCTTTATCTCCTTAACAGCTTGTTATAAGCTTTAACTAATGCATTTGAAATAAGCTACAGTCACCTTTTGTTCTTGTTCTTCCAGAAAGAGAATTCCACAGGCACAATGAAAAGTTGCTAATCAAAACAAGATTGTGAATTGAGAAAATAAGATTGTCACAAGCATTTCCTAACTCATTTCTGGTAAGTTTGCATCTGATTTACTGGGTTTCCCCAGCATGAACTGCACTTATGAAGGTATTACTTAGTAAAAAAGTGCCCCAAAAGATAACAGAGTGAAGAGGATGATAAGCAAGTTTGTGTTTATAATATGCCACGAAGCAGAAAGGCAGAGTGGGTGTTGTTTTCAGGGTGAACACACAGCAATATACTCTACAGATATTATATTTACAGAGTATATTGACAACAACAGATTGGAGTGATTCCACATCCTGGGCTGTTTTTTACATGTGACTAGATCTGCCAAGGAACTGAGGAGATTTTCTGTGGTTCAGGGGAATGTCTCATTTGGTTACTGGTAATCTAGTTTTGAGGTCTCTGGCACTGCCTTGACAGCAAATGTACAAAGAATAATTTTTTTTTTTTAATTCTCTAGGTTCTTTATGGCAATAAAGCCATTTACTACCATTATGCACAGTGGCCTTTTCCTGTTGCAAACACTATCACAGGAAAAATACTACAAGAGACAACTGTCCCTGTTTTGAAAAAAAATCAAATTGCCTCAGTGTAGAGTCTTTGAAATTCTTACAGCTGATCTCAAACTCCTGCTATTTAATACTACAGCCTGAAAACCATTGCACACAGTGTAATTTCTTGAAGGATGAGATAATGTTGATATTGGGATAAAATGGAGAAAACTGTGTCTGTGCTCATGAAATCTGGAAAACCACAGTTCATACAAACTGTCTCTGCAGAGAGCTGGGGATCTGCAGAGCCACTCACAAGGATGCTGGGCAGCCTGCCTATTCTGCAGCTACTGTGGAAGTAAAGAGAGTTTACAGTGCTCAGGGCTTCATGACCAGAGTATTAATCAGTGAAAATGGGTGATGCAGAGAAACTTCATCTTTGCATATAATTAGCTGGCACTCAAGTTGCTGTCTCTGTGGGATTAGTTTTAGACTCCACCGAGGCAGCTGAGCTGGGCATGGTAACTCAGCACAGTTGCATGTGCGGATAGCAGCTCTCGGATGCTGGCTTGAGTCTTGAAAGCAGTACAGCAGTGTTGGCTATAAATAATACAGCAGGGGATATGCAGGCAATGCTGTTTTCAATACTCATGTTAATCCATTACAAGTTTGCTTTGGTATCTCTCCCTGACACAGCTTTATGCTGCTTAGACTTGCCCTTCATGTGCAAGCAGTGAAGCTCATTGTTTTTTCTGTGCTTAGACAACATGTGGCTCTGGAGTCACAGCTGTGTCTGGGAGGGGAAAGAACAGATGGGCTGAAAGTGAGCAGTCCATGTTCAAAATTACAATTAAAATTTTATATTGCTTCTTGAGGACTACAGATCCAAAGGAAAAAAGTATCCTCAGTTTTATGTTCGGATGATCACATAAAATGAAGGCTGGAGCACAGTCTCACTGAAGGACACTGGAAGGAGGGTGCTGACAGTGAACAGTAGAGAGGCACAGAGAACTCTGAAGTACTGCAACCACTTTTTGTCATGATAGTATTGGACAGAGAATATCCATTCTTGGGTTTACAGTCACACTGTGTTCATTCAGACATTGCCTGTGGACTGCTCAAGGAGCCTTGACTGTGCTTGGAAACCTGAACCCTTGAAGGAGGAGTCTTCCAACTTCCACAGCAGGTGAGATTTGAGTGACTGAACACAGGGCTAATAAACTCATTTTGCCCCGACAGTTGCTGCTGTGATAAACTCTTGTTACTCTTCTCAGATTTCTGATAAATTACAAACAAGAAAGTCACAGTCAAGACTTTGTATTAGACATACATTCCTGGTGTCTAAATTTTGTTGTCTGTTTTATGTTATGTTGTGCCTGATTTGTGGAACTCAAAGTGGGGTAAGTCACAAGTGAGTGCATGCATACCTGTATGCCCACATACATTAAAGTAATTCCTTACAGTTGGCCAAAAATCCTCTGATTTCTATAAAAGAACATGCAGTTGCATGTATTACTATACATTGTGGCAGTGGCATTATGATAAAATATAACAATCCTGAAAAGAAAGTCAGCCTTTGCCTGACTTAAATGCAGCGCAAGAAGAGAAATTGGTAACAACAGTCATGTTTGAAGTAGGGTGAAACTTGAAAGAATAAGACTAATACAAATTTGTTTGATCAGGCACATCTATTTCACTAAAATTTTCAAATTATTTCTTTTTCCTTTCTCAGCCAAGCATTGCAAATCACTTATTTATACTCAGAAGACTCTTTGCAGTCAATAATATCTTGTGGGAACATCTTATCAGGGAGTTTGACACTTGAGGAAAAGGAAGGATGGAAGTAGGTAGGTCTGTGGGTTTTTAGGCTGCCTAGAAACTTGCTGGTAGTAGGGAAATGCTCCACAGATGGGAGGAAATCACAGGGTTGTATCCTGAGGCTTACAGGGTCAGTGACTCTGTGTAGGCCTCTTAATTCAGCTCATAATAAGCTTCTCCTTTTTCATATTAATGTTTTTGAAAGTGTTTCTGATCTGTGTTTACATATGGATGCCAGATGATGATGCATTAAGTCTGCAAGCTGAACTGAGCACAAAAACATGCTCAAATGAAGCAGAGAAACATTGTTGTGTCAATGCCACAGATAAAATTACATATGCAAAATTCACCTAGCAAGTTGCTGGAAAGGAGCCATCTCATGAGTATTGCAGCAATGGGCTTAGCATTTAAGTAAACCAGAAAAATGTATGATTGACAAAGAATAATAAAAAAAAGTAATAGGACAGATCTTTAAAAGGACCTAAAAATCTATCTAGCACTGGAAATCAATTATGTAATGGATTTGGTCTAAAACCAAGTAATTATTATTGTCTGATAAATCTATTTAGGGACAAAAAAGCAGTTTGAACAAGTAACTCTTGGTTTTTATCAGATCACCTGAAAACTTAAATATCAGAAGTGTTCTACACAGGCCTTCTGATGATATAATCCATGTGATGTGCCACATTTGATTCTGCTGTAGCTGGCCATCCTTAAAGACCTCTTTCTGTAGTGTGTTATATCACTTCCAGTACACTGCACTGCTCTAAACATTAGTGTGGGATGACTAGAGAATATGGTGTGCTAGAAATGGGATTTCCATTTCTACAGACACCAAAGAAGGGTTATTTGAAAAGTCTGTTTCCTGATTCTGCAAGGTTTTTGTTAATAATTGAAATAGGGCACATAGGTTTTTTTCTTCTTCACAGAGAGAAATGAGAGTACAATGGGCCTTTCTATTTTCAAAGAAAAAGTTTGAAATTACCTTTAATGTTTCATTCTGGGACCTCTGATTTGGCAAGATCTAGCTTGAGTGTCTTCAGAACCTGAATACCAGAGAGAGCAAGCACTTTTTGCTTCATGCAGGAGCAAACTTCTTTAAGTAACAGTGAACTTGCAGGATGTCAGCAAAATGTATGGAGTTGGGCTGCATCACAGCTCTTAGCTCTGTAAAAGCTCTTTCTTTCAATGCCTCTGGGCTCCAAATTCAAAGCAGAAGACATCAGGACATGCAAAAAGTGAAGCAGGTGTCATTTTTATATGTCCTTGCACTCATGACTCACACCATAAAGTTTTTGTTGTACATTATTCTTTCTTTGGGACTGAATCTCACCATTTTTGGTAAATGTAAGCTTACCGGAACTAAAATGGATTTGAATTGCTGCAAAATTGTAAGGGAATGGCACTTTCCACTGGATAACTTTTTCAGCCTTACATAACAACCATTTAAAAGTCAAAGCTGTGTCCTTTTCCAAGGACATAGTTTCAAAGCTGTCACCTGTAATTGCTATGCAAGGAAAGGAACTAATCAGATAGATAGTGTTCATCATCTGATTTCATACTTGTTCTACAAGCTTTAGCACAGGAAACTTATGAGAGATTTATTTCATTTCTCACTTATATCTTTACTGCACAGCATAAAGATGAATGTCTAAAAAGAGATCTTTGAATTCTTTCAATTTCCTGCAAGAAAGGATAGTGGAAAGGTTTGTAGCTCTCCAGGGACTTAATTTCTATATATACCCGAGGGTGACTCCTGATCAAAGATGCCTTTTAAAAAGAAGGCTAGTGAAGATCCTTTAAATAAATGCAAACTTCCTTCTCAAGGGACTGGTTAGGAGCAGGAGTAAGTCTACAAGAGGGAACTGGGCAGTATTATTGGTAGAAGTGCACTGAAAAAAAAAAATACATTCCAAGAAACCTGTTTCCTAAATGGGAAAGCATTTCGTTTTAATAATCCAATACAAAATTTAGTAAAGCTTTGGGAAATGTCTTCATTTGTAGATACTGCTGTGACCAACATGCCCAACTAACATGGTTAAAGCTGAAATTTGTTCTGATTTTTAGTACAGTGGCATTTGCAACGTTTCCACTGTGTTGTTTTTTAAGGGAACATCAGTGTATGGGAAATGGAAGCTTCTCCTGAGCTAAGCCTCCTGGGACCATGGATTCACCCATACACTGGGTTGTCTAATTTCATAATTTGCACATGTATATAATGCTGACATAATAGAATTATTTTGAAATTCAGTGTTGGTACTATCCCCTTTCCTTCATGAGGAGCCAATCCATTGCCACTTGGCAGGAGGTGGCCTTGTATGAGTTAATAAGAACACACACCTTGGTGTGTAACACACTTTGGTATATGAGTATCTTTCCCTTAATAATACAGTCAAATTTTCTCCTTGATAATTACTGTTCCTGCTTTATTTCGTTGCAGTTTGAATAGTATAGACACATATATTTATTGTCAGAAAATATTTGTGAATGGATTTAATTTAAATACTTTTAAATAGTCTTCATTCATAGGAGCAGTGTCATTCCACCCTTAAGAAAAATCTTAAATCTGTAAAATCTAAGATATCTCAGAATTCCGTATATTGGGCACATCTAGATCCCACTTGAAAAACAAAACTGCATCAGCACTTCCTTCAAATACTATTTTCATTGAACCTTTATGTGAAGAAGGCCTTTGGCATTGACATTTAATTATTTAAATGAGTATCGAAGTAAAATGCATTAGCATTTTAAACTGCTTGTTTGAGACTCAAAACTCAAAAAGTCTTGAGTTTTGCTCCTATTTGCTTTGCATATAACCCAATTTTCTTCTACTTTGGGCTCTTCAGAAATCACTAATTGATCTCCTCGGTGTGACATGGAACATTGCCAGGTAGGATAGTGAACCTAGAAGCTGATTCCTTGATCTTGTGTACAAACATGATGTCACTCCTGGGGCCTATCCTGGGGTCAACCAGCCAGCTTCTTCCCGAGTGAAGCCCGATGGCTGCGGGGACCCTTTCCTCTGTGCAAGATGACTGACACAGCTCAAAATTGGGCTCACAGGTACCCTGTGCAGCTGCCCAGTGCTACAACAGGTAACTTTCCACCTTTGCCTATTCATGTGTCAGGACCCAAAAAGGTCTTTAATATTTTACTATAGAGCCATCATTTCTCCCTTGCAACACCACCTTGTAAATGCCAATGGCTACATCTCATCAGGATCCCCCTCATCAGGGGATATGCCTGCTGAGGTTGACAAAACCAGAACATTGGTCTCCATATACACAAAAATGTCCCAGGGATAGGAATGTTTGGCCTCTGTCTATACCAGATTCCATCCAGACCTTCTGAGTTGATAGAAAGCTGACTGTGAATGCCACACGCCTGTCTCATAGTCTTTATACAGTCTGGGTCTCTATCTATGGGACAGACAACGAAAATAAAAGCTAATTTTTTTTTCTTTCTCTCCCCTCAGCCTCCATCTCCCCACGACCTTGTTTTTCATCATTCTTTATGACTAGAAGGGATGTAAAGGTGAATGGTCTTCTTGGAGACTGTGGACAACACTATGGGGTTTTGTGTTGGTGGTGCTAGTCCTAAAGGACAGCAAATTTAACCATACCCAAATATATTTTTAAAATTAAGTTTCTTAAATTACATTGAAATGTTCCAGCTGTTTCTGTGTTTTGGTATGTGTATCTGATCAAAAACTTTGGGTTACAGAGGGTTGCAGAGACTTGCAGAGGCTCCAATTTAGGAGAGAATTTAATGCGTTTTAGGAAGTCAACAGAGGAACAGACTTCTGGTTCCACTGGAGCTAGGGAACCTGAAATATATCCTTAAATCTACTCTAGCTTTTAAAATAAGGAATACAAATTCCAGAGGAGAGCTGTCAAATTGTCTGGACATATCTTCCCTCTCAGGAGATTATCCCAAAGAATTATTCAAACTATTTAACTGCAGTAAGGTGCCTATGAAGAGATATCTTTAATTTCGCTGCTTTTTAACTACTGCCCCTGATTTTACAAATTACAAATTTAAAAAAGACATTTTTAGTGTCTTCCAAATTTTTTTTATTGCTTTAAAATTAAGTGAGAAAAAAATTCTCTCTGTTTGACTGACACAGAACAAACACTTGTGTTTTCCACTAGAAGAACTGTTGGGAAAAGTACTGTTAACCTTCATGCCACTTGATCTTTAGAAGGAAGATAAAGAAATATTTTACTGTTGGATTATTCTGAATCTAACTAGAAAGACCTGGGTGTGAGGAATTGAGGGGTGGGGTACCACAGAGCTAGAGAAGATCAGTTTGTGGAGAGTTTCAATGGTGGTGTGATCTCCAGACAACTCAGTGGCAGCCAATATCACCTTTTTGATTCAACCCACATTAATTTTTAGTGAGGTTTGGTTACAAAGTCATCCCTGACATGAGGGTAGCTATACTCCTTGATCCAAAATCTCTGATTAAAATAATTCCAAGGATTTTATAAACTCCTCCAAATATACCCAAACACTGATGTTGTTCAATCTCTACTAATTTCTTTTTTTCCAGTCCCATAGCAAATGTATCCTTGTAGGTTTCACGTCAACTCTTTTGTGATGTGAAAATGGAATTCACAGCAAATTTCTTTGCTTGTTGATGAATCACCTCCACTATTTTAGTTTTTCCAGAATGCCTGAAATATTTTATATTTTTAACTTTCCTATGAATTTTCTGTGTTTGTGTGCAGTGTTTAACGAGGGAGGTATTGCTCAGTATATGTAATAGACATATAGTCCCAGACATACTAAAGTGATTAAGTTATAAACACCTTTAGTATAGGCTTCACATAAAGGTTCTTTTGAAGTGGCATTGTGATTTGTAGCATATTCCTAATCCTTTCCTGATGCATTTTGTTACTTTTTACTCCATATTTTGTGTTTATGCATTTAGCGTTTTCCCTTCTCATGTGATTTACATCATAAGTAACATATCATAAGTAGCACAAAAGAAGCAGATATCAGCTTCTTTCTCTCAGATGATTTATAGAAGTTGTTAAGATATTTTTTTTATTTTATGTCTTATCCAGAGAGTTTTCTGTTTAGTGTTATCTGGGGTTTTTTGCCTCATATATTCTCTGTATATTATTTCACCTTAATGGAAATATTGAAGAATTTAAGATGTATAACATATCTCTCTAAGAATCTGTTCATCTCCTTTCGGTAGAAAGCAGACTTTGAACTATTCTTTATTTAACCTTCTGTATAGCAATTTTATCTAGAACATATTTCTCTTGTTTGATTATGGGGGAGTCTTTTTGGTCTCTGTCAAGAGCCATAATAAAGACAAGATATTTTCATGCTTCCAACTCTTCCACTTAGCCAATAATTTTATCAAAGAAGGAAATTGTGTTGAGCAAATCTTTTTTTTTTTTGAAAATACATGTTAAATTATTCCTATTACCCTCTTGTGTTCACAAACGGATACATTACTCTGCAATTTATTCCACTATACTTTGTGGTACGGAAGTTAGGTTGAATAGTATCTAATTTCTCTAGATAGACCTTTTGCCTCTTTGAGAAAGATTTTCTCTTTGTCCTCTCACAGTCCTTTGGGATCTCATTGTCTTCTCAGCACATTCAGAAATCAGTGCTAATACTTTTGAGACTGCTCTGGCTACTGCTGCAAGTACTCACAGGGGGACACTTTGTCAGGCCCTGCTGAGTTCATTATCTCTAACACTTAAATAATCTTCCATGCTTCTAATTTATTTCCTTTATCCTTATTACTGATTCCACAATAGTCTTGGTGTGATTTAATGAGTGCTTGCACCAGTACTTTGGTTTGAAACAGCTGCAATTCTCTGACAGACTCCCCCAAAGCCCAAGAGTTGGCAAGAGTTCCACATCTCTGTCAATGACTGGAAGCTCTGGGTTAGATCCATGCCCTACTCTGCTGTCCTGGGATGAGAAGTGCCAAGCTTCTCTCTGACATCCACAGGTGTCTGTGGCTTGAGGAGCACTGGGATCAGCACAATTCCTCCTTCAAATCTAATCTGTTTTATCTCTCAGAAGACTGCTGGAAGCTTTGGTTTTCCTTTAAAGCAAAATAATGCAATAGCTGAGCTGGGACCCAGAGGAGAAGTCCCAGTGCCCGTGCTCTCCACAGCTCTGCAGCCCCTGCCATTCCCTTATGAGGGCCAGTGTCATGCCAGGGACACTCAGGCAGTGAACAGGAGGGAGACAGAAAGGTATGGCCAGGACAGGAAGAAGTGAGCTTGTGTTGCTCTAGTGGTGTGCAGGAAAAGGAAGGGTTAACTCATGGTCTGCTCCAATGATTATTCCTGCTTCATTTGAAGATAGAGTGGTTAAAATTTAGGAAAGTTCCTTGTGGTAGAAAACATTGGCAAATCTTGTGAAAAACTCCTTTTGCAAAGAAGTGTTACAGTGTAAAATAAGGTTTTAAATAAAATAATTTTGTTATCCTGTAGCATGTAAGTACTCATTGTGTCATATTTGTCATACCTTCTGGCATAACAAATTTAGCATTTGCTGCAAGACACATTGGTTGCTGTCACAGGAGGTAGCAAAATTGATATAAAAGAGGAACAGCATATGGCAAAAATATCACTTTGGGAAAGGACATAATGCTGCAATTAATAATAAAAGAAGAAAATAGTCTTTTTTCAAAGAGAAATCTAATACATTTAAAGTGCATCCCTGGAGCAGTTTGCCATGGTTCCAAGCCTAGGTGAATTCTCCTAGGTGCAGTAATCTTTCAGTGGAATTTATTTTGTCAGGACTATGCCAAGCAGGAACACATAGTAGATATAACATAGAATATATAATACACTATAGCCTTCCCTCCCTCTGAAATCTTTTGGCCTTATGAACTTTTGTACCAAAGACTTTATTCCTTGAAGAAGAAAGCAGTATATGTACTTAGGTTGGAATGTCAGACTTCTTCCTTGCTGCTGCATTACAGTGAAATATTTTTTTATTTCTGGATTGGACTGGGTCTAAAGGCACGTGTTAACTTTTCTGAATTTTGTCTTGGCTATAAGTAGAGCTGAAATGGGGAAGTCTCTGAAAAATTACTTCTTTAGGGAAGGGGAAAAAAAAATCCCAAGGTACATGGATTCAATAAAAAAAGTGTCTAAAACTTCTCTGTCTAGAAGACCAGTTCCAGGTCCACGTAGAAAGTTATTCTAAAAGCTGTAGCAAGTGAAAACACAAAGTGAAGTCCTCTGAAGAGGACTTGTGTGTATTTCCTATTTCTCCAGAGGGTAAGGAGAGATTATTTCAGCTCAGGATGAGAAGGAAGTTGACCTGCTAGATCCTTGGAATTGTTTTCAAGGAATTTTGCTTGTTAGAGAACAAGGAATTTGGGGTAGGTTAGGAGTGGGTGTTTAACATCTTAAATCTCTGAAAAGTGTGTTTGACAGATTGCAAACATGTGAAAAGTACACTTCTGAACTGCTTTGGTGGGGGAGGCAAGAGAATTTTCTCAGGCAGTAAATAGTTTGTTAAAGAGAGTGGCTCCAATAGCTAATCTGTGCTGATTGGAGAAGCTAAAGTGAATATTTCAGAAATGTTTATGCACTGAATCACACAGAAAATGCTGAGTTTGAAGGGACTCTCTAGGATCACTGAGTCCATCTCCTGGCCCTGCACTGGGCCATGCCCAGGAGTCACACTATGTGACTGAGAGCATTGTCCAAAAACTTCTTGAGCTCTGTCAGGCTTGGTGCTGTGACCATTTCCCAGAGGAGCTGTTCCAGTACTCAACCATCCCCAGGGTGGAAAACCTTTTCCTAACATCCAACCTAAACCTCCCCAGCTTCTTGGATTCTGTCACTTGTCACCACAGAGGAGATGAGTCCCCCCTCTTCCCTGCTTGACCTCTAACATTTGGAAATTACCTGCTCCTGTGCCCTGAGTAGGTGTTTAAAAAGTGCCAGCATTGATGGACCTCAACATCTGCAAAAACTTTTTTCCAGGAGGCCTTACTTACTAGTTCCATGAGCAGCCTGAAGTTTGCTCTCCTTATATGCAGAGTTCAGATTTGGGCACTTTTCCTCCTCTTCACAAGATTTAAAATTCAATTTCCTTGTGGTCACCATGGCCAAGACATGGCTGCCAATCTCTAGTCATGAGATCCAAACTTTTGACAAGTGGGAGATCAAGGTGGGCATCTGTCTGACCTGTTCCATAAAGTTGTCATCCAGATTTTTAAGAGTCTTGTGGCCCAGGTTCTACCAGGTGTGTGATGCTCCCAGATATTTTCTGGCAAGTTGAAGTCTCCCATAAGGACAAGGGCAGCTGACTTGGAAGAGTCCCTTAGTTCCTCAAACAATTATTTTTTCTTTCCTTTAATCATTGTCCTGGCCAGGAGGTCTATGGGGACTCCCATGATGGCATCTGCATTATTTGTTTGTCCCTTGATTCTTACCCAGAGGCTCTCAACTGTGCCATTGCCAGCTGTGAGTTCCATACATTCTACCCCTTCTGTTCCATAGAGTGCCACCCCTCCACCTCTCCTGCCCTGCCTGTCTCTCCTGAAGAGCCTGTAACCATCCCACAGGGCACTCCAGTCACAGGATCCATCCCACCAGGTTTCACTTATGCCAGCAATGTCAAATCTCTGGGACTGGGCCAAAGCCTGGATTCCCATTGTTTGTCCCTCATGAGGTTGCATTAGTGTAGAAACATTTCAGGTGTGGTACACTGTAGCCAGCACCTCCTGAGGCAGATTGAGGGATCCCATTAGTGCTCCTTTCCTCAGGTTTTGACAACCCATCCCATCACTTGTCACTGGCCAGCCTGGCTTTGTCCCTTTTCCCCTTCCAGGCTGGTTTAAAGCTCTGTCAGCGAGCCCTGCCAGTTCCTGTGCTAGAGCTTTTTTTCCCCTCTGATATTGGTGCATCCTGCCAGGTGTCGGTAGACCAGGTGTTGAGTAGGTTATCCCATGGTCAACAAATGCAAAATTTTTCTGCCAACACCAGCCTTGGAGCCATGCACTGACCTGATGGATCTGCTATTTCCATCAGTATTATTCCTTCTTACCAGAAGAAGTGAGGAAATCACTACCTTTACTCCGGACCCCTCTCCCAACTGTCCAGGGCCCTGAATTCTTTTTTTATTTCCCCCTGACTTTTCTTTTTCATCTAAACACTGCCAATTTAAACAATAGAGGACAGTTATCAGAGGGCCTTACTAAACTGGAGAGTTTTCCAGTAACATTCCTTATCCAAGCCCCTAGAAACAGCAGACTTGTGAGTTGGGTCTGGTCTGCATATCAGGCATTCCCCTTTGAAGGGAGTCTGCTATTACAGCTACCCTTTCTGCTGTTTATCTGCTACCCTCTTCCTCTTAGCAGGGGAGGTCGTGGTGCATGGAACCAGTGGTGCTGTTTTAGGAGGCCCCACTATCCCAGGAGGATCTTTGCCCACCTCTGTTGTCCGACTTTCTAGGTCCAGAATCTCACACCTCTTCTAGAAGGTTCCAGCCCTACTTGTCAAATTCTGAGAAAGAGGAGGAACCTTTTGGGCCTGCTTCCAGCCTTCATCTTTAAAACACTCTGGGCTCACAGTTTAAGGTAATCACAGACTGATTACCCTGCAGGGTTCTGAGTCCACCTTCTTCTCCACTACAATGGAGGTTTGAGACCATAGTGTCTCTGAAAATAATGGGTCTGTTTCTTGCTCATTCACTCAAATACTACAGCTACAGGTGCACAGAACAAAATGCACCTATGAAGTCATACGGACTGAGGAGCACATGAAAGCTCATATGTAAAAACTGTGCAAGTCCTCTGTATGTAGATCCTCAGGTCCACAGCAGACATCCCTCTTGAGATTGTTCATAGGGCAAGGAAATGGAAGGGGATTTAAAAAAGACCACACTAAATCAAAAAGTGTAAACCTCCCCACTTTGGTAAACTTCTTCAAAAGGATGGTTCTGTCTAAGGGATGTGGCAGTTTACTGATATGGTCAGACTACCTGTGGGTTTTCTAAAAACCTGTGGAAATGAGGTGCATAGACCTGGGGTCAACTTATCTTTTCCTGGAATAAATCTCCTCTTAGGTTTCCAAGGACTAATTTTTTCAACAATCTCTCTGAAACACTGATAAGCTTTTTAAGAAGAGATTGGGAGAGTGAAGAATGAGAACTGTATGAAAATGGATTTTCTTTCTGCTCCCTAGAAAATAGCATGAATGGGGGTAGGAAAGAATTCTTGTTTATTAGACTTTAATAATACAAATCCAGTCTTTCAGTTTATGATTGGCCGTGTTTAGTTCACCCTGAGAAATTGATTTACAACATTTGCACTTTATACTAACTACTCAGCCAAAAGAAAATTTAATTTATGCTCCTTTATATAAAAAAATATTTTTTGAGATTTGAAGACATATAGAATTTATGTCTTACAAATTGAAAAAAAAAATAAAAACTTATAAGTTTTTTTTTTAAAATTTAAAATGCTGTTTGGCTTTTTTTTTTTTACTTTGTTATGAAAAAAAGGATAGTGACTTCATCATTTTTTTAAACCTAATCCTTTTTAGGAGCAAAGATGACACAATACTTCTTGAAATAACATACAAGCCATCAGGACCTCAAGAGAACCTGGTTGTTTCTAGCTGCCCAGAACAACAACTTCAAAGCCAAATGTGCAGATGTAGTCCTGCTCTGCCTAGCAAACAGACTGGCAGGAAAAAACACTGCCTAATGCAAAAGAGCACAGAGAAGGATCCAGTGGAATAGGAACATACATTTTTGCTGAAACATCTGTATCAATTTGTATCAATCATATCATTGACCCCTAAAAGCAAAAACTGGAAATAGAGAATGTAATTGAGTTTGTAAAGACTTGGTATTCACACTTCCTTGTTTGAGTGAGGTACAACACAGAACTGAACACAGAACATTTTATTTATTTAATTTTTATTTTACTGACCTCTTTTGTATCTATTGTCCTTAAATTTCTGCTACTGGATTAGCAGTTATGCAATTATGGATGAAATCACACCAGAGCAAAGTTATCAAATTATGGCAAAGAGCCTCAATAATAATGTATTTTTCTCATTATTAATAATTAATAATATACTCTCCCCTCCAAAGAATCAAAAGAGCAGAATGGGATACCACATATTCTTTTCTTGTTAAGCATTTCCCAGAGGACCATTTTCATGCCTTCAGATGACAGAGCCTGTTCCAGGGTGCTGTACCTAGAGGGATGACAATGTTACACTGAAAGAGGGATCAATTTTGATGTTATGTTATGTTATGTTTTGTTAGATGTTATGTTATATGTTATGTTATATGTTATGTTATATATTATGTTTTATGTATATGTATATTTTCTGTTCCCACTGCCAGGCCATCCAGGGCAAAGAGAAGCTTGCTGAAGAGTAACCCTTGTCATGTAGGAATGTAGCTGAACAGAGCAGCTTGTGAGAACAACCTTAGATTTGATCCATAAACACTGCTCTTTCAGGAGGAGAATTGTGGGGGTTGGTAAATAATGCAAAATAGTATTTCATAGAGGAGCTCATTCATGTAGCCACAGCTAACTTGCAGGCTTTAAGGTGATGGGAAAAACACCCATTATTAGGAAAGATGAAAATAATGCATTTATTTTCTTCCCTTTGGCAGAGAATTAGATTAATTTCTGTATCTGGGTTTGGACTAAATGTTCCTGCCCTTTGTTCAGCCCAGCAGTAACTTCAAAGCATTCTGAATATTTGGCTAGGTACAACAGTATTTTGTGTCATAAATCATGGATCACATTAGTTGGGCCATTCATGAACTCAGTAAGTAATGACAAATGTAAAGCTATATTTGGCTTTCAGTTGCACAGATGTAAACCTATTGTAGCTTTGAAATCTACAGAACATTCATTATGAAAAGAAACTTTATTTTCAATATTCCCAGAAGATGGGAAAATCAAAGGATTGCATTCAGATCACTAAAAATAGCATATTGTTTCAGATAGAAGTTTAGGAAATCCAGAGACTTTGTGGAAAAGGAACATGTTTTCTAAATTTGTGACTTACAATAAATGTTGTCAATCTCATCATGTTAAACAGTGGCAAATATTTTGATTAGCACATCTTAAACCTGAAGAGGCCAGAAAAGGAAATAAACATTGTTTTGGACATGTTCTGAAATCAGTTTATGCCCATGTCTTCTAGGTCTCTGCTCAGGTCTGGGTGGAAGGCTTTGGTCCATTTTTTAGCTGGGTTGCATCCCATTAGAAGAAAAATATCCTGACCTCATCGGACAGGATGCTGTAGCTGATGCTCCAGACTGTTTGAAGATCCAGTCCTAGGTGAGCCTTTTTTCTTCTTTTCCTGTAGCAATAAATCTGGTTGCTGCTCTTTAATTGAACCTGATTATAATATTGATAGCTGGCAGCTGGAGAAGGGGAGACTAAGGATAACTAAAATGAGATGGACAAGAAGGTAGTATTGTCTATGTAAACAGGAAAGGAAAGAAAGACCTCCCTCAAACTTTGGTCCCAAGGTGACAGAATTATGGCAGTTTTTTTCCCTGTGAGCAGGGCAGGAGTGCTGAACTGTATCTGGTCTTGCTCCAGGCACAGGTGTAGAGCTGACAGAATCTGGCATTTAAAGAATTATGTTTTAGGCTTGACAGAAGTTTCCTCATGAGTGTCTGTACACTGGGTCTTGAAGGATTTAAGCATCCCAGCTCGGAGGAGCAGTCTGGAGCTTCTCCTCATTTGAATGCACCAAACACACAACTGGAGAAACACCAGGAAACTGGAGAAAGGGAGCAGTAGTTGGGTGCCAAATGTGTCAGATGTTACCTTGATATAAAATAAGTCTGTGCCGAGATACATATCAAGGATTTGTAGAGCTTTGGGGATGAAAGTGGGACATGGATGCTTAAACACTTTTCAAATATGGATTAGTGTCCCTGTTGCCTAATTCACAAGGACTGGCAGTGCAAAGCTGCAGGTGCCTAGAACTAGCTCATTACCAAGAGATCTGCAATGTCTGCTCTAGTACTGAGCAGTTCTGAGTTAAGAGGGGACATGCTGATTCAATACATCTTCTAAGCTAAAGCACATCCTTCCTTTGGTGTGTGAATGAGAGGCAGTGCCTCCACGTTGCTGCATGCCCAGATAGGAATGAAGCTGTCAAAATCCATGTGTAAGAGAAAAGCTGCTCCACTTCAGTGCTACTTGGCTTCAGAGCACAGGAGTGGAGAGACATTTGAGTTATGCCTACTGCTAATCTGTATTAACAAAAAAAGCACTGGAAGCTGTTTTCATTATCCTTTGCTTTGTTTTTGCTAATCCTTCACTAGTCAGAAAAAAAGCAGAACTATTTTGAAGGCTTAAATTTATTTGCATCTGCTCTGCAGATTTGCAAGTAGTGAGGAGCATGTGCTTAGAATATTCTCTGTCTAGGCATTGTGTAGATTCATCTACAGAACACCTGATTGACTAAATTAATTCCTATTTACTGGGGTTGATTGAACTGTTACCTCTTTTTCCTCTTCTGCCACTAGGTTATACGTAAAGAGAACAATTTCTCAGTCAGTCAGTCAGTAAGAACTTTTTATATTGGAATTGAACAACAGTGCAGACTCTGGTTGCCAAATTCCTTATGTAAACTGGAAGAAATAACAAAAAAAAAGATACCTAACACTTACATCCTCCTGATGATCTTCTACAGAACCCAAATGACCAAGAAGTTCCAATTTGTTCAGCTGCAAATACGAGAGATGATCTGTTCAAGACAAGATGAATAATTATATCATCTTCTCCCTGCATTTCAGCATTACCATTAATCATCTGACATCCTTTTGTAGGTGGTTTCAGAAGTTTATTCAACTTGATTCTAGTGTAGTGATGCAAAGTAGCAGTGGGTCAAAATTTTCAAGTTGAAGACAAAATCCACAAACTTTCAGACATATCTGCATTTCAGACATACCTATGTTGTGTACCCTGGCTGTAAATAACTAGAACATCCCAGATGTTTTTGATAATGTGTGAGGAACAAACTGAACAGGCACACCCAAAAGATAAAATGGAAGACTTTACAAAGCTAAAAGAGTACATGAGATTTAGAAAACCTGTATCTCTACATTTCATCAAAATGTTTTGATCCTGTAGAATTTGAATTCTGCTGGCAGTACTTTCAGAGCTTCATAAAAAAGTCATATTGTCATATCAATAAAATATATGACACAAATATACAAATTTATAGGTGTTTATTGAATCAGTACCAGTAAAACTTTTCTTCTGAATCACATGGTGACAGTCTTTTGTAGCAGAAAAGAAAAATGAGCTGAAATATACAGAAAAAAGGAAAGCTGAGCCAAAAAGGGGAATGGAGGAATGAAACAATAGAATAACAATTGACTGTGACATAGATGGATTATGAGCTCAGCTTTGACTGGTCTTATAAGTTTTAAAAATAATATAATTTCCCCCAGTTTTCTCCTGTTCAGACTGATTCATTAGTGTATTTCTATTTTTCTGGCCTCAGAAAAGTTCCATTTAAAGACTCCTTCAAAACATGGGAAGAAATCCCCTCTGAGGTGAGGTCTTGGATCATATGTCTTTTTCTTTCTGGAAAAGGCTATTCTGCTCTGCTGGCAGGCCTGCCTTCTTTCCTTGGGCTTTATTTCTCTGATACAAGAGCTTGTTTGTTAGAAATTATCTAGTTTCTGCAATGACTAGGAGAGTCTGACCTGCTTTTAGCTGCCAAGAAAGCCTTTTTCTTCATGAGCTAATGCAAGTCCATTCCCATGAGACAGGCAATATGTTATGACATGCCTGTATTTCGCATGCTCTCTAAGAACATCAAACCCTTATGTCAGCCTCTTCTAGTGTAACAAATTTTATATCTTCCTAATTAATTGAACCTGAATAATTATCTTAGCTTTTCATTTTGAATTGAGGGTACTATTTTGTTTAGGTGTTGGCTGATGTTTTGTGATTCTCTTCTTTTCCTGGTGCTTTCCAATTAAGTAATTTTCTCAGTCTCCTTTGAATTTCCTCTTCCATGATCTGCACTCTACTTTGATTAAGGACATCATTCCATTCACATAGGTTTTTTTAATCTCCTTTGCCAGAGGGTTGCATCATGCCCTCCATTCCCAATTTTTTTTCCAGAAGTCATCATGCTTAGTTCATTTGTCACCATATTCTTCTCATCATTCTACCTGACAGCTTGAAAGATTTCTTCTGGTCATCTCCACTTCACAGATAAAGGTGTAATTTGTATGTGTATTCCTTTAGTTCTCTTGTCTGCATCAGTAAATTCTCCTTCAACTCCAACTCCTGCAATGCTATGATATGAGATTAAGGTTTTCTTTATTTTTCTGTGATTGCATTAGTATTGACCTACTTTTCAATTTCCCCTTTTTCATGTCACCCCAAGTAAAGCTGCTGTCATTACAAAATTCCTGTAGACACGGTGGGGCGAGTGCAAGGTGGCTATGAAATGGAGCCAGACCTAAGATGTGTGATTTAATACACTGAAAAACAATGCAAATATAACCTGTGCAGTATCTTGCCTCTTTAGATCTGCATCTTATGGTTACGTCTTTTAAAATAACGCTGTACTATAGGTATTCATTTCTCTTTAGCACTTCCCTCAGGAATTGTCACCCCCTCAACCAGGTGAAATGCTTATTGCATAAATGCCTATAGAATGCTATATTTTAACCTAAAGGGAGCAATTAAGAGACAAAATTATACAGTAGGTTCTATTTTTCTTTCTCCAGCTGTTCACATGGATGGAACAGGAAAGAAACACAGGAAAATGTGTCCATTCAGAACTTCCAGGTGAAGCTGAGGTTTCGCAGAGTGAACATTATCATCCTGTTTGAAGAAAGCTTTCAAATTTGAAGAATAAATGATGTAGTTCTTGGGTTTCCCCTCTTCTGGACATCAGATTTTTTATTTTTTATTTTTAATTTGAAAAAAACCCAGTATTTTCATTGTTTTGTTTCTGAATTAGGTTATATAATTTAGAACTTGTAAGAGCAAGAGACTGACTATGTGGTTTAGATCAGGATTGTCAACCCATGTCAGGGAACCACTTACTAAATGTAATAAGTCCTGGTAAATTAGCCAGAGAGAGATCTACATATGTTCTTTTAACACTGTAAGTTTCCATGCTTCTTGGTTAGTAATTACCCCTATTTACATGATGGTAAAGGACTTATTTTACTTTTAAGTGGTCACTAACAACTAATTGAAAGTAAAGTATATTTTCTGGGACATGTGTCTTGATAAAAAACTATTTTTAATGTGAAAATAAAGTATCTGACTTTCATACAATATAGGGATACTAATTTAAATTTTAAATTTGCTTAGTGTTGAGAAGAGTGTGTTTTGAAGCTACAGTTTCATAATTTGGAACTAGCTAGAGCATCTGTTCTTTTGCAGATAAAGGGCAAGTGAAGTCTGAATCAAAACTACATCAACCATTATTTTATCTCTGTGTTGCTATCCTTGCACGTATCCTCATGACTTCTGTCTAAACTTTTGAATATTGAAACTGACTTGATGAGAAATATTTTATTCTTGCTTTAGGATTTAATTTATTGCTTTCCATTTATTTTGCTTTCCTTCTTCTTCTTCCTGACCCTAGCCTTCTCTTGAAAATGTATATTGTGAAACACAGAATTAGTTAGAAGTCATATTACAAAGAGGTACTTTTACAAAGTGCCAATACTTTGGAAGAAAACCCTGTTAACACACTTATTTTCCATTCTTCTTCATTGCTTCCTTCCTTTCTGCATTAATTCTGTAAATGGAAGTATACAAAGGTCATAGCAAGTTGTGTGTTTAAAAGCTTCTTCTTTATGCAACCCAAGAAGTGCAGCACAAGAAAGAAGCACATCCCCATCACTGTAATTTTTTATCTTCTCAGGTCAGTAAAATTCTCTCCTATGAATTCTTGTCCATTACAACTATGGAATGGCCAATGTTTATTTCTTGTGTGCTCTCTAAAAACCCTTGCTAGGGATGTTTGCTGCATAAATGTAGTTTTACTAGAAGAGATTTAGTACTACCCAGCGGCTAGCAATGAAGAAAACTCTGGCAGTACCCTCGTTATTTCCCTTAATAAGTTCTCAGGAGTTTTAATCACCATACTGCTTATTTCTGTGTAGCTAAAGTGATAGAAATTAGCTAAATCTTTTATGGTCCCTGTATGTACCCACTGGTTTCAAAGCCCTGGCATGAATAGTTCCACACCCAAAATATCAAGCAGAATTATTAGAACTAGTCTTGGCTATGAAATCAGTTGTTAAATCATCAATGAAATGCCATAAACTCTTTCTGTCTCAGTTCTTCCAGTGTAGAATGAAGTGTCTAATGCTTTTTGGTAGTTTGTGTCTGTATGTGTATGTATATATGTATATATGCATCCACACATATATACACAAGGTCCATCATGGTCCCTAATGTTGTAAAGAGGATAGTAAAACTCTTAAATATTTAACAATCATGAATAAACACGGAGTTCATCTCACTCAGTGATTGTCTTCCAAAAGTTTAAGCATCTAGGATCTCCTATGAATTAAAAGAAAATTCCTAAGAATTAAGAGAAAGCCCAAGTTTTGCCTGCCCCAGACACCTGTCAGCAGATGAAATTAACTTCTCTAAAGTGCACAAGTGTCCCCAGGGATTACAGAGGTTACCAGATTAAACTATAATTCCTGTTTTTAGAGGCTATGTGTGACTCATGTTCACATTTTAAATGGAAATCTCTATTATGACTGTAAGCAGAAAGTGCTGGTTTTTTTACTTTTGCATTAACCTGGTATCATCAGAGATGATGATATAGCAGGATACAGCCCTATAGGTAGTTTCTAAATGCATAGATTTTATAAACATGGAGAGAAAAAAAAATTACAAACTGAATTTAAAGGAAAGGAATGCACCCATTGAAGTTAATTTTTTTCTTCTGTTCTTGGTCTTTCTGGTTTGATGCTTTCTTAAGTGTGGTAGCATACCAAGAAAATCTTGCTAAATGTTTTATTTTTAATAACATTTAAATTCATGGTGATGAAATCCCTAAGTATCCTGCCAAATCCGGAAGAGGAGGCAAGTCTGTTCTCCACACCATTTTACTATCTTTCCCCAATAACGTCTGAGGCTCTTACAGGGTTTCCAGTCTCAAAAATTCCCCAGAGCTCCATAGCAGCTGTGTTCAGCAACTGCTCGGGATATCTGGGTGGTGGAAAATGCTCACATTGGGGAGATCTAAGCATAAAAGAAACTCCTGTACTGATTGGGTGTTGCCATCTCTTTACTACGTGAGACTCTTAGCTTTGCTCAGCATTGTGTTTAATTTCCATCTTTGCACAGAATGAGTAGGAAATCCTGACTGGGGCACTGTGAGGCTGAGGTAGCCATTAGTGATCAGCTGTGGGTGTAACACGGGTCTGTCACATTATCCCACCTCTGTGACACAGAGAATATGGAGGAGCTGTGGCTCCCTACTGGAATACTACTTGAATCTTCAAGTATTCTTTTATTCAACAAAAGTGTGGTTAAAATTCTGCAAGCCAAATGTGGCATGTAGGCACTGGCCTTCCACAGAGATTAGAACAGATCCTCTGCATTAGTAAGCAAGTGCCAGATTTTGACTTCTTTATATGTCACTCTGGATAACAAAGAGCTATTAGACTAATGATTAGCATATTTTGGCCAAGCTGTGCAAGAAAAAACTTCCTTTTGTTTCCAAAATCTTGTGTTGGTGCTCAGCACAGGCTCTGAACGTATTTGGACATTTAAATAAAATCTATAAACAATACGTATTGAGAAAGAAATAGACTGTGACTAACTGAAATGATTCCAAGCTATGTCGGCAATTGTGGCACCTTTTGCCAGTTTAAATAATGATGGCTTTTTCACTTTACTTAAAAATGATTTTATAATCATTTAACTTGGATTATTAATCATAACTTGGTTTAGTCCTGTGTATTTTAAAATCTTTGCAATTAAATAATTGAAAAATATTCTGCCTGCATATAATGAAACATTTTCTCTTTGGATGTTTGCTCACTTAAAGGTCATTCACTGGATAAATAGTAGGATTTGAGGACCTATTTATCATGAAAAAGGCATTGTATGAGAGAACAGGATGGTAACATTCCATGTTCTGCAACACTTCATACATTTCTGATCACCATGCTTCTGTACATGTTACTGGGGGGGAGATCTGAGAAAAGCAATAAGATAAGAGCCAAAGAGACTGGCTTCCTAGGGAAGCTGAAGAGCCACATGTACATACAATTAGACAATGGAGGTCTTGGGATATTTAATGAGTATTAACATGGAAATGACACAATATTTCATAATGAAAGTAAACTGTAAATCTTTTGGATTGGGAAAGGGTTGTGTAAGAGATGGTGGAGATGGATTAGATCTGTTGGAGTAATCACGTCAGTGTATTATTTTCTTAGATTTCATTTCTATTATTTAGTGGCTGCTAGATATTTGTTTTAATAATGATAAGAAGAAATGCAGTCAAAGTAAAAACAGAAAAACCCCCACGTCTCAATTTTGAGAGAAAAATCTTGACTGAAAATTTTGATGAACTTTCTGAAAAGTAGTAAATCTCTGTCTCCTGAAACTATGGTATGAAAATAGAAAGATGTAAGCAAATCCACAATAGCACTTTCAGACTGACAAAGAGCAGACCTAAATTTGATCAGGTTTATTTATTTTAAATTGCAACAATAATCAAAACCTTTAACTTTTAAAAACACATTACCCCTTGATGCATGTATAGTGCAAAAGACACTAGAAAACCAAGCAAAAGAAATAAGCAAAAAGTTTCACTGTGTTGAGGCACCCCTTCTTCTCTTTGTTCTTCTGAGAACCATGCCCCAGAGGAAAGCAATGGAGTGAATATCATTCAGGTTCATTCTAAATATAAGCAGCTTCACCAGGACTGGCATGCACTTGCCTTGCTTTGCCTACCAGTTCAGGGTGACAAAGTGATATCACCCACTTAAACATTTGCAGCGTGACTGTAAACAGCCAGGCATAAGATGCAGGCTCTCAGAAGCTCATTCCTGGGAAGTGTGGGGCAGTGGCTGATGCTACCAGGCTTGGGATGGGCACCCACAGGGTGATGCCAGGGTGTTGGACCATGCACACTGGTACTCTCCTTTTTGCCCAGGGAACAAATTTTCCTTCCCAGCCTGTCCTCTTGACTGCAGAGACATGTTTGAATCCTGCCAGTTGCTCTGAATAGTGGGTTTGAATTATTCTTCTGCTCTCTCTGTAGTGATGAAGCACAGGGTTGCTTGACAGATATTCTTGGACAGGACCGGTTGTGTAATTTGTGCACATTATTGCCACATTTTTTGTTCCTTCCTTTCTTTTTCCACTCCTGCACCTACCTTTCTTTGCCCCAGTATTTTCCTTCGTAAACAATCAATCCCTAACTACTTTCTCCCAGTTTGTGCCAGTTTTGGGATACTGATACTCATAATTGTAATTTCTGTTACCATTCCTTATGTAATCTTAATCCTATGTGTTCTTGTTGCTCTGGTCATGCAGACACTGTTGTTCTTGCAAGACCTGACAACCCACAGAGGTCCCCAGCGCTCCTCTCTATTTATCTGTGAAGTTCGGCATATGCCTGCTCCTGAACCACCTGTGAAATTCAGATCTATTCTACAGTGCTCTCTGTAGCTTTTGATAGCATTTCACACTGTCATTTATCACATCCAAGGACTTCTCAGGTTGGGTTCATCCAGTGGGTTTTCATGCCCTGTTCAACCTAGCCTCACTGGAATTCAGTCCAGTAGCCCTGGCACCTGCCTACAGCCCACTCAATCTCTGCTTTTCCTGCCTTTCTCTGATTTTACCTCACTTGGCATATTTTACTCTGAGTTTTGTTTCTTTTCCCACTTTTCAGCTTTCTTCCACTTTAAAAGCAAAATGTCTATAAATAACCATAACCAAAACTTCAAGAAAGCTGTGTATTGTGATCTTAATCAACATCTGGCTGTAATTGCTGAAAGAAACAATGAGTCAGAGTCTGGGGTGCTCTGCATGAATTCTGATGTCATGTGTGATTTCATATAGCAGTATTATAAAGGAAAACGTGTAACAGGCTAAATTTCTTTGGCTTAGTGAAGAAATCTATGACCTCCTGCTCTAATGCACTGTTATTCTGACTCACCCAGTAGAACAGTCCCAGCCTCAAAAGACAAGACACAGAACCAAATCCCTGATGCGTGTAAGGACAGAAAGATTGAGGGTTTGATCTATTTGAATGAATAAAATTGCTACTGTGAATATACCTTAGATCAACATGTTTAATATGTTACTGGTGTCCTTACCAGAGCTGACTTCTGTAGGACTCATTATAGATCAGTCCCAGACAGTCTAGTCCCAGATTCCCCCAACGGCCTGTAGCTCCTTATGTCTCCCTAAATCAAAATTTCTAGTACTCTTAAAACCTGAGCTCAGTGCCTCTGAAAAACTGGGTCTGCCCTCAGTCATAAGCTGCTGTTTCACATACATTAAAAGTAGCTCAGCTTTTGTCAAAAGAATCTCCAAGCCTTTTTATGTTCATAAGAAAATAATGGACAGAGATTTAAGTGCTTAAACATACCATTACTTTTCCCTTCCCTAGAGAAAAGCAATGTCATGGTTGGTGCGAGTTAATGCTTGCAAAATTGAATTTTTTTCATATAATTTCTATTCATTTTTTATAAATGTATTTTAAATGTTAAAGTTGGTTTTTTTTTTTGAAAATAACACAGACCCTTTGCTTTCTTCTATTAAAACCCAAAACCTAATAGATGTGTGTGTGTGTTTATATGTACATGCCCTCTTTTAATCAGCAACAAAAACCTGCCTTCAGGACAACACTGGCATTTATGAAGCAGACAAGGCATGGATTGTGCCCTTAGTACTAGATATCATTTGCCATTTGGGTGAGCTTTAACACACATTGTGACTTGAGGACAAATTTGGCACTTTTTTTGGCCTCAACTGCAAAAAGTGTTTCTGTAGTATAGCTGACTTCCAATTTGCACAGTACTGATGTGTTTTCCTTATGATAAAATCCCAGTGCACTAGAAATGACTGGTGTTTCATTTCTGCTTTCCATTCCCCAAGTTTTCTCCAATTCTTATCACTGCTGATTGACACTATTCAATATTTTTTGTACTTTCAATGTGATAAAGATCTCTGCCTTTGTTTCCTATTACCACATCTGGTCTTCTCACATACATTCCATTTCCATTAATAGTAACATTTCAAAAATCTGGTAACGCTTTTTCATTTCTTATTTTCTCTATCTTTGTGTCTTGTGAAGATAACACTCCTCTCTTACTTGCTGAACATTACTGCCAACTTTCTAATAAAGTAATTTACAGTTCTCTGCAGACAGTTAGATGCATCAACTGAAATGTGATTTACAGTTAATGAGGCCAGGCCACACCTTTTATTGTCTAAATCCACATTTTCTTTGCATTGGCATATCTTATGCAAAACACCTACTTGGAGCAGTCAGTTAAAACTTCAGGTTGTTCTGTCCTTCCTCTTTGTCAGGTCACTTGTAATTTACAAATGTACTCAATGAGATTTCATAAAAGATACTCCATGTGAGATTTTTTCATCTCTTTCTGCTTGGGTATCTCTTCCTGTTGTCTAATGACCTATTGGCAGAAGTAGTATATTCTTCAGATATACCACTTGGTTTTGGTCCAGTAAGTCCTTCTCTCAGAGTTTCCTGTCATTACTCATTGTATTCACTGACATCCTTCACTGATCTCATCTTTTCTTCTGTACATTTCATGCTAACATAAAGTCACTTCAGGTCAGAGTTCATACAGTGGTAACTTCCTCCTGCTACTCCTGTCAGATTCCCTTAAATCTACTTTTCATCAAGGCACTAATCCCAGGCATATGATCTAATTGGGTGGTATGTTACAGAGCCCTAAATATCCTTAAGCATTACTGAATTTTGCTTGAAAATATTCTTTGTTTTTTTTGTTTTCTTGCCATAATTCTCCTCTCAAGCTCCTGTATAAAGCTGCCTACATCTGCACTCTTGTACAGCCCAAGCCATTTCCTGTGGCATTTGTGCAATTCCTTTCGGTATCACAAGGCACTGTTAAATCTAAATACTGTCAAATCTCAGAAACATTTCACTGAGGAATTAATACCAAGAAAAACCTGCATATTTTCAATCCCTATAAAACATGTGGAATTTTTCTTTTTACTTTCCAGTAACTTTTCCAAAACATTTCAGCATAAAAAGAGGAAAGCAAATGAGAAAAGAGCAAAATAAGTCTTTCTTAGACTCTTGTCTTTCTATTGTATCAATTCATTCTTCTCTCCATGCAGCCTATTTCAATTTCTAATAGCAGATGCCCTTAAAATATTCAAACATATTACAGATATCTGTCAATGTGACTCTCTTCTGTTCTGCAGTGTAATTTACCCAACTGAACTTGAGACTGATTGGCAAAGCTTTCCTCCCCATGTTGTCATTGTCTGCTATCTGATGGCTCTTTATGACCTGAAACTTAGACATCATTCTTGTTCTTGAGGAATCCTACCAATACTTTAAACATGCTTGAAATTTCTATTTATTTATTTATTTTTGCTGTTAATGCAGTTCAGTTATACCCAAATCATGGGAAAAGAGAATATACATTTGCAAATTTAGCTAGAGAATTTTCCTTTGTAACAGTATTTTTCATCAAACATCATTCTTGATGCCATTCAGGTGAGTGAATATTTTTGCCAATTTTTGGATACATTTTCTAAGCACTTTTATGTTTGCAAAACTCATAACAGATGATTCCAGATGCTCTTCATTCCCATTTACTTTCCAGTTAGGCAACTTTCTCTTCATCCTCATCTGTGGTTTGCACTTTACTTTGATTAGCCACGCCATGTTATTCATACTTTGTTTTAATATCCACTTCTCAAAGAAATCTTTGTTTCCCTTCAGTCAAGAAACCAAGCATTCTTTTCTTCAGTAATTGTATTCTTCTTACCTTTTTTTCAGTCACCTGTCCAATTTCCTCTTTTCATTTGCAAATGCTTTTCTTTTAGTGTAAGCATCATCATTATAGATGAAGGTAATAGCAATATGGAAAGTTGTCCACATTTAGTAGCAATAAAAATAGTATTACTTTACATGTGTCCTTCTCCAAAATAAATTCCATGTTTTAAATTTAATTTTGACATGGGAATTCTGTGTCAAGAAAACCATATATTGATTTTTAATTGGAGATGATAGTGACCCCTCAAATTGGTTAAAATGTTCAGGTTTATATGGAACATGTCTTACATCATGTTTTTTGTGATTACAGCAAATCCACATCAAAGGTGATCTTTTCTATTGGTGCTGCTTAAAATTCAAGGATTTCTCTCTCTAAGTAAAGGTATTTGAGAATCTTTCAGGCTCTGGGTTTTGGAAAAATTTGTTACACTTCTGATCTCACAACTGCCAAAGTATGGGTTGGCATCCTACTATGCTAGTACACAAAAAGCCTACATGACCTGTGCACACGCCTGGCTGCCTTTGCTTGCTGCAGAAAGTCTGGCAAGGAGCCCTAGATAAAGTTACCATCTGCTGGGCCTTTGCATTTTCTCAACGAGGCTCCCACCCCCCATAGCCAAGTCTCTACAGAGAAATCAGTGTTGGACAGCACCACGCTTTGGCTTTCCTTGTCAGTGTCACAAAATGAGACCACCAATGACAAAGAAAGGAATTGGCATTTTGGCAACTGAGTGAGAGTTCACTCAGATGCTTGGCACCAAAGCATGTGATGAGGGTCACATAATACAACATAAAACCTCTTAGTAATGTAGCAACTGGCCCAGAATTTGCTGACTGCTTGTTAGTTATTGAACAATCTCAAAGTGTCTGACCAAAACCCTACCCTATGTGTCCTCAGCTGCTTGTCCCAAATAACTAATGGCAACTGCTTTTGAAAGGGGTCCAGGAATGTCTTTGTAGTGCCTTTACTTTTCCACAGCTCTAGCCAAGTGACTGTGTACCAAGAACCCGGAAACCCCAAGCCAAAACCTCTCTCTCCTCGTACATCTTCCATAAACATGTTCTCTGTTGGACTTCAAATACAGCTGACACTGAAATATGCCAGAAAAAGAAGCTTGAACAGAAGGATTCATTGATTAGAAATCCTCTTAACATCTTTAAAAAATATAGCTTCTGCATTGTTAACACTACTACAAGTAACATAAGGAGGAAGGGAAAGATGTGAACTCCTTACACAAACAGGAGGTAATAGTCTCTAATGTGAGCTATGAATAAAAAAGATTTTTAAAAAATGAAGCATTCCTGCTGTTCCTGTATTTATCTTAAGTTTCTAGAAGAATCTGAGGAACAGGGACTAGGCCTTATATCCTGACAAGGATTTTTATAAGTGGCACCTCTAAAATTTTATTTTTAAAATGCTTTTCCTTGGAAACTTGTATTTAGTCTGGACAAATAAGAAAAAGGTCAGTAATTTTACAAAATGAGCTACTAGTGAAAGGAAAGCCACAGCAAAGTTTAATCTGTGCAGATAAATATTTTATTGTTGTCATACATTGTGTTTGTTAGTATTGGGAGGTTTATAACAGGAGAGCAATATCATTCCTTGGTCAGCAATGCCCTGAACCACTACTATCTGAGGAACATGTCAAATAAGATCCTTGACTAATTTAATCAGAATTTAAGTCCCAAAATATTGTTTGAGCATAGGCTTTATTCATATTTTGAGTTTTAATGATAATCATTGCAGCATAATTCAGAGACCTCACTTTAAGAAAAAGTTTCCTTTCTTCCTTCTGTGTTATGGTCCCATCTACTACTTAAACAAAAGGAAAAATAAATACTTTAAATCCCTCCCTCAGCATAACATAAATCAATATATCTTTACCCTTTTCTGTTCCTGAAGCCCCAGGAAGGTGTCCATAGAAGTCACTAAAAAGATCTGCAATAGACTTTCTTGCTATTTCCTACACACTAAATATGTCTATCAAGCTGGTAAAGCCATTTCATTTGCTTTTCCTCTCTCTCTCTCTCTCTCTGGAAACATTTCCATTTCCTCTTTAACTCTATTGATTTACCCTTTGCTTAGGAATTTGACCTCTAAGCAACTTTGACTTTCAACAAACACTTTTATGACACTAAATATCCTTTCTCTCTCCAGATGCCAAGTTGAAATCTTGGCCATTTCAGGTGGGACATTGAAATAGGTGGAAAAAACCCAATTTTCTTCTATTTTATAGTTAGTGTTATGCCTTTCTCATAATTCCTCTCTTCGGTTTGGTTACCTGCCATTTAAACATGTATTACTGTTCTATTTGCTAAAATATGAACATTGCACTAATCTTTGTCTCCCCAGGTTTCATTTTCATGCTAAAACAAATAGCAAGGGTCAGCAGCAACCAAACAGTTATGCTCCTCTCCATGCCTCACTCTTATCTCTTCTCTTAAATCTTCTACTTGGCTACATCAGAGAGCACCTCTTCAACTCAGTTCCTGGGGAAGAATCCAGAACTGTGAGTTAGGTGGAAAGATGTCTCCTACAATTCAGGAGAAAGGGTAAAGATACCAGAATGGGACTGAAAATGACAAATTGAGTGATGCATCCAGCACAAGTCAATGGGAAATACTGAGAATGGTGAGTTTTCTGGTTTCTTCCTAATTATTTTCAGGTCTGTGACTTCAGATAGGGACTTAGCAGCATAACCTTATAATGACTTCTGATAACAAACCCAAATAATGGTTTTTACCATGAACTCTGCAGTGCTTCTTATTTATTTTTTTACAGGAAAAGGATGATGCATCACCTATTTTCTGCAGTAAAGTATAGTTACTATGGACATTCTGAAAAACAGAAGAAAATTCAGTGAAATCAGGCTACTACAAGTTCTTTGTATTGCATTTTGAATAGTTTTCTTAATCCTCTCATCTGGATCTATCCTTAAGAAAGGTCACTATTATAACACTATATGTGTTTTAAATTGTGCTTGTATTGGTGAGAAGGTTGGAATTAAACTAGGTATCTACAACATTTGACTGAAATTTTCTTGCCTATTTGAGTTGGAAAATGTAATCTGTACTTATTTGTTAAATAAGCTATGTTTAGCATTAATAATCAGTATATTTCTGCAATATGTGAACTGTAGCCTGCATCAGAAAGGCTGTGAAGAGGAAAGGAGGAAAGGTCTAACAGCTATACTGAAGTTTGTATATTAGAGTTCAGAGAGCAAGATAATATTAATGTGCAAGTATTCAGACAATATATCTGGGTTCTTAGAAGTGTGCTGCATTTTTATTAATGTTCCCGTTTCAAAGCTTGGATTTTCATTGACAGCATCTTATGTAACCATTAGGCAGGTGTTAAGAGGTCCACATACTGTGAGACAGCAGGGGAAATGCCCTAAAAATACCAACTGTGAGCTAAACATTCACTTTTCCCTGATCTTTGTGTGCCATCTCCCATTCAGTTTCTGGCACATAAAGTAAAATGTAACCTGGAAGGAAGAATGTGGTTTTAAAACAGGCATCTTTCAGAATGACTGAAACTTGCAATTGCTCTCTTTGAATAACAATGGGCACAGACAAGAAGCAACACTGGGATAAGTTTCCATGTCTGGCAGCAGGACCAAGGGGGAAGCAAGTCCAAATCATAAGATGATGAAGGTAAGAAAGACAATAAATAAAATCTAATTAATTTCTCTTAACACTGTTAACTTCCATAAATTTCAACCAGGTTGAACACACCAGAATTTTAGCTAATCAGCTGCTTTATTATCTCTCTTCATCTCTTGTCTCTTTTCAGTACAACCATTCCATCTGTGGCCTCAGATCCTCTTCCAGCTGTAACCTTCAAGGTTTACCTCCTTTGTCGTCCTGCCCTACAACATTTTCTCCACACAGACTTTCTGACTATGCTATGAAATAATATTCCTCACAATAGTGCCTCCAAAACACACTCCAGGAACACACAAATATTTCCTGAAACACCAGGAAATATGCTGTGTGGCTGCTTTGCTGTTTTGTCTATATCTTTCCTTTGCCCAAGTCTTTCTTTAGGCGAAGAACATGCCTCTGTTAATAAAGTGTATGTTCTCCAGTGTTTTAGAGTTTAAGCACACAAGACACATTAAAAAGACACATGACATCAGTGTCATCTAGTTATTATATAGGCAGAGATCTGATCTATTAGAGATTAAAATTAAAGATTTCCTGTGCATCTGTTTGTATTTTGCTTATCTTTCCAGTATTCAGTAGGCTGGAGAGAAATTCTAAACATCTGTAATTTCTTTCAAGACAATTGAGAAAAAATATAAATGAAGTAAATGTAAGTTACATTGACCTTTCTCCCCCTGGTTTTTTGTAATCATTCCATAAATCTGCTCACATAATTCTTTTGGTTCAGAAGTTTTAGCTGTTGACTTCTATGAAAATGAGTACTTCATAGGTAGGCAATGAATCACTTAAAATTTAAAATTGAGAGTGACTCCCCAGATTGGTACTGATGAGCAATCTGAACAACACAGGCTCTGAAATCATCACTCTCGCTCAGTTGTACCTCACTTTGCAGACAAGCCTTTGGAAGAGTGAGGCTGCTTATGGAGTAAGGGTCAATTTTGCAGCAATGAGTTTATCATCATTTACTTTCATCATGGGTTTTAGAGAGTGCTTTATGTCCTCCAAGTAATGATATTTTCAATCCCACAGAACAGATGAAGAAATATAGCCTCTGTCAGTATTTGCAAGAAACCCTCAGTACTTTATGATTTAAGAAGAAGATACATGTTATTTTATGTTGACATTTGGTTTTCACCAAAAAAGTAGAAGATGTTTTGAATTAACCTTTGATCATGAAGCCAAAAGGTAATTATTCCCATTCCTTCACTTTAATATTATTTTGTTCTTTGCTACATCCAATACTGTCTCAGAAGCACATCCTTAGCAAACTTTGGAAGCAGTGTGGCGGTTTCTGAATCCTCATTCATAATACCATGAGTTCACAAAACTCATTCTAAGAGACAGAATTATGTGTAACTTTCACGCAAAATAGCTGGTTGTGTCTTTTATGTCAACGGAAACATGACAGCAATAATAAAGAAGATGTAATGCAGATAAAATTAACTGAATTATTTAAGAAGTCACATATTGGCAATGCACTGCCTGATTGCATTTCCCAGAGAGCTGCACATGTGAAGATGAATTTTAGCTCCTATCTGTTGTTCAGTAGGTGCTAAGAACTCTGGTCCGAGCTCAGCAGTATATCCCTGATAAATGATACACAGACTGAAGGAATCCATGTGTATGTCATAGCCATCCAAATACATGTCATGCCAAAGTTCATAATTTATTCATAACTGTACAAATCTCTTGAAAATATCCTGCTTTTCTCAAGGAAATTGTCATTTATGCTTATTTCCCATGTGAAACCACAGCTTCTTCACACAGACTGGACAACCTGTTCACCACAAGCATAGTGGCAGAGTGTTCACCACAAGCAGAGAGAGTGTATTTACTCAATCCTTTTTCTTATTAAAATATATATTTACATATGTATATAAATATACACACATATACTCACATTCTATACTCACATTCTGATAAAGGTTATGTTTGAACAGAAACATATAGAAATTTCAAAAAACTAGAAGCTCATTCATTATAAGAAAAAAAATATGGTTATTAAAACTTTGATATTTTATCTGTGATTATCACAAATCACAAGAAGGAAAGTGAACAGCTTTGCCTGCTGTTTAATGAATCACATTTCCTCTCTCTAAAAGTGAAACCTTATACACCAATGTCTAATTGATCATGAATAAAAGAAACTGAAAATCTGAAATGTGATCTCAAATTGAAAATCTTATGTAGTGACTTCTATGTTTATTTCAGAACACAGAAAAACATATCTGAAAGAACACAGCTTTTTAAAATTTAAAATTATGCAAATTATCTGTTCATAATTTTCAAGTTATTTGTACATAAACCTCTGTGTCTAAATGAAAACTCCAACATGCTTGTGTCATTTTCTCAAAGATGACAAGCTGATGATAAGATGATAAGCTATATAATGGAATTATACATATGTCCTTAATGATAGAAATAATCTTCAATTTGGGCATGTAACTATGTGCTTAATTGATTCAGGACATGGAACTGCCCCCAGAGGTCCAGACTGGCTTAAACCCATTTATTTCACAACCATATTCTTCCTAATATCCTGTATTGCCTTGATTGAAGAACATGTCACATCTCTCCTCAGCAAACAGAAATGACCAAGTTTGAAAAGCCCTTCCTCTTCCACTGTGCAGAGAGCGCTGCCAGCAAGGAGAGACAGAGTAATGCCTCAGGGCAGAGCATTGCCTTAGCAACTGATTTTAAGCCATGACTAACTTAAAATCTAAAATTTAGCTTTGCAGTGAAATAAAGAAAACCAGATGGGAGTAGGTGGTGAAGAACAAGCCTCACAGGTTATTCTAATTGAGAATCTCAAGAGTTTCTACCTTTGCTCAAACTCAGATGTGATCCTGGTATAAACCAGCAAAATCACTTAGTTGGAAAGGGTAACACTGACTTCAACTGAAAATCTGATCTGTAATATATTCCCTGTCTTGTCTTTCTCAAAGTTTATTGAACTCATCAACACTCAGAGAACTAGAGAAAAATAACTAGAAACCATTTTTGCCTTCACCTTTAATTTAACAGAATAAAGCTAGAAGTTTTCTTTTTCATGGTGTTACGGCCTGAAAAGTGTCCTCCTGGGAATCTGCCCTGCAGCTTGATAGTACAAACTTTGGATTTTTAAAACCAGCTGGAATATCTGGCCTTGCTACTGACCTATCTGTTTGAAGTGTGTGCATATTAGTTGAGGCTAAACTTCTGTTCGCAGTGAATTAATACAGCTCAGTGAGAAATCTCATGCTGTCTTACTGACCCAGGACAGCATACTGATGGGAAAGCTACCTTTTTCTGAAAGCTAATATCTGTCTTTCAGCTTATTGCTATCATATTTCATATTGTTATTCTTGCAAATTAACTGATTTTTTTCTTTTCTTTTATAGGATCTTTTACAGACCTATGAGCCCGATTGTGTCTTATTTATATTAATAGCACATTTTATTGAAAAATATTTTGGTTTGTGACATTGGTTTGCATGATATATAATTTTAATTATAAATATATAATCATAATTAATTATAATATTATAATTTTAAGTGATTCTTGCATTCATGAATCTTTATCATGCATAAAACATCATATGATACTTTGATGTCAGCCTTAAGTGTAATGGACCCAAACACTGGGTCAGGAAATAGCAACAGTGCAAGGGACAAAAGATGCAAAATGTTCTTGTGCATCTCTCTAGGAATGTGGTCAAATGGACAATTAGAGTCAGAAGTGCCTCATGGACTGTGGATCTCCTAACAACTTTGGTTATGAAGCCTTGACTGGCATTTTTCTGTACTCTGTCCCTCTCTTGAAGAAAATGCTGCTTTGCTGATGGAAAGCAGCAGTTTATAGCTTACCTTGGTGAGGTGTATCCTCTGCTGACATGGAGAGAGCTGGTCTCTCCAGGGCTTGGCTAGGACTGGAAGGTCACTGCTTCTGTCCAGGAATGTCTGGGTAGTTTATTTGCCCAACAAGGAAACAGATCTGCTTCTGGTGTGTAACCTCGTAGTGCATCAGCTGCCATCGACTCAGTCATGAGCCATTCTGTCCTGCTCCATCAGGGAGAGGCTGTAAACCAAGCTGCCAGTGCACAGGCTCTGCCAAGGCTGACAGCAGTGGACAGCTCATGCCTGTTGTGATGTCTTTGCCTTGTGACACCTGTACATAGAAAGAAGCCAGCAAGCAGCACTCAATCGCTCTCATCCTCAGTTACAACACCCCAGTTATCTACACTTCTAAAGCAGACCATTTAAACTGGGAACAACCACATCTTCTGGAGAAGCAGTTATGGGAAAAAAGGATTTTGCAGTAGGTATTAAGAATTTTATTTGATAAATACAGTGTAGCGATGATAAATGTCGTTGTCTGTTAACAAATTGTTCAATTGAATTAATGGTTTAAGTTATTTTTATAGTATTAAGTTTGATAAATACTGAAATTACAAAAGTAGTCTGGCAAGTCAGTGAAAGGTTCCTTTTATTTACAGTGATCTAAACCAAAAACATCTGCTGCTACTGCTCTTGTTCTTTATATGTTCCCTTCTGTGTGCCACATTTTTTTTGCTTTTTACTGAAACACAGCCTGTGCTGAAGACCATAAAACAACAACTTAATTGCTGTGTTGATGCTTTCTTGGATCCCACTGACTTTCTTGGGCAGCCTATGAGCTTGATCAGAATGTAGAAATTTGGCACACCATAGTTGTGTGAAATGCTCAGGGACAGGAGAAGGACAGGAAGAAAATGTGGAGCTGATGAAACAGAGAAGAACCAATACACCAGCCTGAAGGCAAAATAAATATACTAACTGACAACAAGTGCTTTCCAAATAGTTTGAACTAATTCAAATGACAGCCAAATAAACATACCTAAGTGTTGATAAATACTGAGGAAGGAATATTTTTTTCCCCACTTTACAAAGTGGGGTTACTGTACTGAGAGGGGGAGACTTCCATTCCTCCACCCTTGCACTGGATTCTTAGCCGATTCTGTTCTACAACCAATAGAGAGTACCTCAGGTGAAAGAAGCAGAAAACAGGGGAAATTAATTTCTATTGTAATAACAAGAAATTCAAGACCAAGCTTCCAGAGAGATTACTGCTTTTCACAGGTGGTTGAAGCTGCTTGGCTTGCTGCCCTTATGCCTTATACAATCCAGGGAGCTGCAATTGCCTAAAACCTAAAAACACACTGCCAGTCCTATGGTTTCATCATAGCTTGGGTTTGCTAGCTTCTTCTCTCCTTTTTTTTTTTTCCCCCCAAAATTTATTTAGCATTTTTTGTATTTGGAATGATGGATAATGACAAGTAGGATATCAAGATGTGTTATCTTGATATCAATGGATATTAATGTTTGTTAAATTATCACACATTTTTTTTAAACTCTACACTATTTACCAATATTCTTTAGATGATATGTACATATACTGACATAGTATAGTTTGTTCTCTTTTTGAGTTTGTTTTTGTAAAAACTGAAAGAATTAAGAAATTTTTGGACTGATATTATTTGATTAATGTAGGGTTAGTACATTTTCAAATCCACTTTAATGTATTGTTAAATAATAAAAACAAAAGGTGTACTTCCAGTAAACTGCTAGTGTTGACCTTCCAACTATCGCTGGTTTTACTTGAGGGTATAAAAATTATCAGATGTGTAAACATCCTGATCAGAAAGGACCATAACTGACCTAAAATCCTGAAGAATTTAATTTAGAGAGAAGTGTTTAAATCTAGTGTCAACACTTGTTTTTCCAAATGGATGTTTTTCTTCTTAGAATAAAAAGAGAAAATGCATTTAGGATAATAAAACACTAGTCATATAAGCACAATTGAGGAAAGGAAAAAGACATGCTCATTTGGAATGATAAGCTTAAGGCTTTATTTTATGTGAAAGGTTTTGAAAATCTACAGGAATAAATTCTTAAATTATTAGGAATATATATGAAATTAGGCAGTTTTTGCAATTAACATATTTCTAATGCTACACAGTCAAGACAGAAAGGTCATTGTTATTCCATCCAAAGGAACAGATGTGTTTCTGTTTCCTTGGTGAATTGTTTCTCAGTACTGCATTAATTTGGGCATATGTGTTCCTGAAGGAAATCCACCAAAGGATATAACATATCTATATATTGCTGGCAGTGTTTGTCAACTTTCTCTCTCCATGAAATATGTCAGTTTTTGTTAAGAAAAGTAGGTCTCCTAAGAACAATAAAACTCTCCATGCTCCATAAATGTTATGGTGCAAATCTTATCATTTTTGCAGCTCAGCCTTTGAGTAGTAACTTGGTACTAGGCTTGGGAAATTTGCAGGTTGAGATTGAGAAATACAAAAACACTGTCCTCCTAGGAGGGAGTTATTTGTGTAAGCACCTCTCCAAAGGGTGTCTTCTGTCTCTTTAGTAGCATAGGCATTTCTCTGATTTCTGTATCTCAGGAGGGCACAGGAGTGTGTATTTGGAGAGATGGGATTCATGTGGACACTGAAACTGGCTTCAAAGCGCATGATGAATTTTTGACAACTCCAGCATTAAATAGCAGCTTAAGATAATGGAATCTTTTAATTCCTGAGGAGGCAGCTGGGTATTCACTCACACATGAGCTTTTTCTTCTGTTTTAAAATAATCTGATGTAGTACTTTAGGGTGTACAGGTCCCAACCTTCCTTCGCTAACAGGGAAAAGAAATTAATTTAAGGCACCTTCATGTTTTTGCAATATTGTAAAATAATAAAGTTCAGTCTTTAGTCATTTGAAAAATCAAGCAAAAGGATTAAACTTTTAGTATGACCTTTGATGCAATTACATTTGCAGCAGCAGAAGGAACAGTACTTTGTCTCACTGGAGCATCTGACCTTGAGGACCTCTTTCACTTGTGAGCTTGCTGCTGAGACCTGTGTGTTATGCTGTCTGTAAAAATCCTGGAAGGAACATTTCATTTTCTTTGCTGTCAAACCTTTAAGCTATCTAATTGTCCTCTTCAAATTTGTCACATACACAGAGAATTCAAATGTGTTGGAGAAAACATTTTAGTTGTGTTTATTGCTATTATAAAGCACCCAGTTTAGTGAGATTTATCTTCATAAGCTACTTCCTCTTTATCTATATGGTTGTGATTTCTACATTGCCAATAGAAGACAAATCACTAAGATAAAAAAAACATTGCTGGTTAGGATGACTGGATTTTTTTAATTCTAAAACTGAATATTGAATGATGTTGAATATTTGAATATTCTTATTTCCTAAGAACACACTGAGATCATAAACATGTTCATGATTTTTCAACCTGTTTATGAATATTTATTTTAATATATTATTTAATATATTTACCAGGAGTACATGTTTTGAAATCAGCAGAAGGCAGGAGTGTCTGAATCCTGAATGAAAAAAGAAAATTATAGTTAATCATTATTTAGGTTTGATTACTGTACCCAAGGCACAACCGAAAAATAACATCTTTTTGAACATTGAAGAATTTGGGCAGAGTTGACAACAGTGACCCTTAAAAGCAGTTTCTGGGCTCATTTCAGTAAAGTTTCATTCAAACAGCTGGAGCTTGACTTAAATTGGAACCAACACTTTCTCCACAACTTTAAAAAACTGAATCTATTTTACCCATGGGGTAGGTCTGGTTCTTATCCAAATTCTGCTTGAAAGGAATCATAATTGATATTACACACTAAAGAGCTGACGCACTGATATACAGGCATGTCCCAAGGTGAGCCAGCTGGCCAGTAAAGAGTGGAGCTGGGAAGCCTTTATTCAGGCTTACTTCAAAGAAGCCAGGGTTTACTGCAGCCCAGAGAACAAAGTGAGGGTCTATCATTTCTAATCCAAAAGGGAGACAATGCATTAAAAAAAAATTCCTATTACTTTGAAAAATAAAATCATGAATGCTCTTTATACACAAGCATTATAAAATGGAAAATAGATCTTTTGCTTTGGAGGTCACCTTTAAGACTTCCAGCCATTAAAGAGAATTTTGCCTTAAGAAGTAACAGATCTACTGCATTTGAATGGCTTGTTTTCAGACAAAAGAATTTTTCATTTTGATACCTGTTGGAATGCATTGGTAAATTTGCTACTGGTCAAGTTTGCTGGGGTAAGCATACCAAGGTTAAAGGTTGTGTACATCAGGAAGATGAGAGGGTTTAACTCTCTAAGTTTCTCCTTGCTCTGTGATGTCTGCCCAGAGCTGTGTTAGGAGTACTACCAAAATGGAGTCTTTCAGATTTCAGGCTTCTCAGCTTCCTGAATGGGAGGTTTAAGCCTTGCTTTCACAAATGTTATGGCTCTAGGTGATGAGCAAGGCTCTATGGACAAGTTGGGATGTTTTACAGGGGCTGTTTAACCCCCTTTGCTAAAGCAGGCTCCTAGACTTAAGGTGCTGCCACATTCACAACATGTTCATGAACAACATGAGTTCTTTGTCCTTGAACCCCCTTGGGGGTCAGGGCATGGTGATTTTCCCAGGATCACAGATGAGGAAACAGGTGGGTAATAAAGAACTGCAGGGAAAACTCCCAGATACGTAATGGCCACTAAATGTACTTTTTCTTGTCACCTGACTGTATTTATCAGCTATATGCGACTCTCCAGGGTAGAAACCACCATGTTCATCATGCTATCAGCAGTGACAAAAGGAAAAGATAACCTCTGATACAATCTTTATTCTTCTTAAAACAAAGACAACTCCCTCTTTGCCTTCTGTAAAAAGAAGCTGATAAATATGTCATTTTGTCCTCTTTCACTCTGCTTATTCAGAAACATGTAGGCACTGAACTGATATCTATCTACAGTGCTTTAATATAACTGTTGAGGGCAAGGAGTAAAAAAGAACAAGGACAAAAGCTTCTTCTTCAGTCGCTCATAACAGTGCCAATGGCAAGCTCTGCTTTAATAAGAAAAGAAACACTTCTGCTGCCTGTTGAAGCAGAAAGAATATATTGCTGAAGAAAATAAATCAATGTAAATTATTTTAAATGTCCTGCATTTATGTCCATACTCTAAGTCAGACAAAAAAGGTAAAAATGATGCTGTATGAGGTGGAGAAAGGATGTAGCTAAATAGAGAAAGGCATGAATTATTTAAAAACTAATGGATGACAGAAACAATTCAACACAGTTGCAGATGACTTATGATCTGAGAATTTGCCTTACAAGCTTATATAACATAAAGAGAAGTAGTTGGGTACTAATGCAGTAAGGTCATGTGAAATAATGAATTAGAAGGAAAAGAACAGCAAGCGAGAAACCAACATCTGTGTGCTATAGAGAACTTTACACTTCTAGCATGATGCCACTTTTGCCACAACCTTTTAAGCAGAAGGCACTGATGAGACCCAAACTCTGGTCCTCTGAGGCTGTACTAGACTCTGTGATACATCCTGTGTGACTCTGTGGTACAAGGATTGCTAGGTGATAGAGGGTTTTAGCTGCAGTGCAGTGCTGGGCTTTCTCTACCATGTGTGACCTGCAGTCCTTCCTCATCCGCTCTCTGGCCATTGGAGATGCCATAGACAAATGGAAAAAAGGAGAGGGGCCTTTGTAATTGGTGTGGCTTTGTTGTGTCTCAGAGGATGAGGACAAGAGCTGCTCTGCTCCACAGCACACAGAACTGCTGCTGCTGTTGAACAACTTAGACGCCTCAAGCTACCTGGGACTGCTTCTGCCAGGATGCTGCAGTCAGCACACACAGCACGTTGAGTGAAGTGAAAAAATTGCTGTGGTAATAAAGTGCCCATAAGGCTGCTGCAAAATCACTTACACAGCAGTTTATGGACTTAGGGAGCTCTATCCTGTCAGGAGGTATGGGAGCTTCCCTGTTTCCCCCAAAACACACTTTCAAAGCTACGAAAGCCAAAATTTTCTTATGTTTATCAAGTTTCAAGTAACTGCACTACAGCTGCTTAAACACCATGCAGCCTCACTAAAGATGCCAGCTTTGTCATATTTTAGTGTGTAAATAATGAATTGTTATAAATGGAAGTTTAAACAGTCATGTAAGTTGAGTGATGTTACAGCACAGCAATTTTGAAGAAATCAATTGACTAAAACAAATTTCATCAGGCAGATCAGAGAATAACTAGACAGGAATTCTCGTGTCACATGTCTGAATAATCATAGCAGCAGAAATTATAAATTATAAAAAGGACCATAAAATGGCTCAAGAATCTTACCCTGCAAGCCTATCCCCTGTGCAAAGACTAAGTAAGAATGAAACTCAACCAATAACATGCATTTGCATACATATATATTTTTGATTTTGATGGGCCTATTTATCAAGTGAAATAGCCTGAGGAAGTCAGCTGCTCTTAAGTGTAATTAAAACTGAAAAGATGTGGTTTATTTATGTCTAAATTGCTGGCCTTAATCAGACATCTCAGGTAATATGTAATCTATAGCTCAATAAGATTTGCCCCTGTGATTCAGCTGTAAGGAGTTGCCCTTGTTATGGAACATTTTGTTAGGGAGAATATGATGTGATGTTGCCTACATCTGTTTGTCTACTTTAGATTGTTGCTCAGGGGATACTAAAGATGAGGAATGGCTAGCTTGAACATCACACTGATTTGATTTGTGCTGTTTTCTTCTTCTGAGATGTGCATCCTTCTTAACTTCATGTTAAATCATCAAGCATTTGGCTGCCACAGACATTTTTTCCAAGCTGTACCTGTGCTATCAGCAACCCCATTAATTGGAGTGCAATAACAGCGTGTAATCGGGGCGGGCTATAAGCAGGGCTCCATGAGAGAAGTGCGTGCACATTTCAGATCGTTACCTGCACATTCTGCTTCTGCTTTCTGTACAATAAGGGACTGGCTGCACCTCCAGACTTCTCAGCCTACATCAAGATATATGAATGTGTGAAACACCTGAGGGAGAAGAAAGGAACAACACCATAGTGAGAAGAAAATTCCCTGACATTCTGGAAGAGTTATAAATATGTGTTTGAAGGACATTCAGAAGTAAAATAACCTTGGCTACCATTTTCACACTCATGTAGGTATTTCCAGAAGAAGAACAGTGATGAGCATGGGAACAATGATGAGGTGAAATGACAAAGTGTCGATAAGCCCCTCAAATTTGGCTTTTTAAAGGTCAGAAAGTTTTTAACATTAGAACATTGAAGGACTGGAAAATAGAATAGCACATGCTATAAATCTTCTAGCAGATGCCTGAAGAAAGCTATAAAAGTATTACAACATACATATGATTGAATTTCAATGAATCATCATTTTATAGTGGCCATGACATGAAATCTCCATCTACCTCTGAAACTGAAGGTTAAGAATGATACACTACTTTACATTTCCCTGATGTTTATATAGAATTCTGAAAACAGCATGAAGGAAAGCAGAAAAATAAAGCAGACATATTAAAAACCATATTAGGTAACAGGGAAACCAATTCTGTTATATAGAATATTGTTTTGTTACTGATATTTAGTGAACTGCAAAAAAACCCCACCTTTAATTCCTGCATTCTGTTGCTGTGACAATCAAAACTACTTTTTTTTGGGTGCTATAACTTTATATATAGCGTACCTAAACAATGTGTCCAAATATTTTTAAACTTTAGCCACCTGAGAATTGCAGTACAAAATCACCATGAAATGCTCAGCCTGAAATGTTCACTTATAATAAAAGTGAACAGATAAAAAAGGAGAAGTTATAGTTCCACACGTTTGGTAGACTTTATAGACTCAATTGGTCCATCTCATTAATCAGATCTTCAGGATATACCACTTACTTCTGCTTGTCTGAAAATCTTTTTAACAGTGTATAGTGTTTTTCCTGTCTCTTTCATTGTTTTAAGCGAGGTTAGGTCATAATAAGGTCCTGTATAAAAATGCCCCCTCTTATTCCGTGGGGTTGGTTCCATGTTTAGCTCATCTGTGTAATAATATATATGGTTAAGTAGGTTGGGTTTGTAATTATCGCTTTGCTCCGGGCAGCACAATTTGTCAAGGCAATAAAAGTGAATAAGCTGGAATGTAGCTCTGCTCACACCTCATCAGCAGATTGTTTCCTGCAGCCCAGCTCCTGGAGGAGTGCTAGATGTGAGCAAATGCATCGTGGGCAATCAAAATGCACAGGTATTACTCAAGGCTAAAAAGGAAAACAACTCTCCTGCCCACACCTGTGACATCAGCATTCAGCCTCATGTGACCTGCATTACTGGAGCTGCTGTGCAGGGAACAAAACTACCACACAGACCTGCAAGGTCCAGCAATGGTTTTTCTGGGGTAATACTTCATCAAAAATGTGATTAGGTTGATGTCCTGTAAACAAAATAATTTTCTTTTAATTACCATATGAAATATATGGGTACTAACACTCTTACCAGAAAATTTGTATTATAACTCTATACTTATAGTTCAGGATTGTAATTTTTAAGAGATTTTTATTTTTTTCATTTTTTTTATTGAGCTACTGGTTCAGAGCCTTGGCTGTGTGGATCATCTCATTTAAGTTGTCACATCACCAATTTAACATAACCAAATTAATCCATGGTGTGAGTCAGTTACCAATATGAATTTGGCCTGGTATGAACTGCACTTTTTGGGAAACAGAGTATATATATATACACACATAGATATTTTAATATATTTTAAATTAGTAGATTTAGAAGTTAGCTTCAACTGTTTTTTTCTAGAAGCTTTTACTGAGTTCAAGAGCTTACACTGAGTTCCTCCCAGATAAATTTCTTCCCCCGTGTTCCATTTCACTAAAGTGAGAGATTCCATTTAATGGTAAACTAACTAATTTAGAAATTTATTTAGCTATCTGTAAGTCCCAAAGTGAACCCAGCAGTTTCTTTGCCCTATTTCTTATTAATCTACAGGCCAGATGCATTATCTCACTCCCAGTTCCATTGAAATGAGAAAGAGGATTACTTTTTTTAATTCCCTTTTGCCATCAGTGCAGCAGTCCTGGAGCATTAAAAGTCCATCTCTCCATTTATTTTTAGTACTCTGATTATTGCCCACAGTTTGGAAACAACTTCTGCAATACCCAGTGCTGCAATATGGATCTTCATTCAAGTATTAACTAACCTATCTTGGGCTCATTTACCATTTTGACAAAATTAAACTGGCAATTTTGAGTTTGAGTTTTATTTCAGAGCAGTAGAAATAAAGTGACTTTTTGCTGCTCAAAACTAGGGAAATCTTGTAAGGAAAGACTAACTCTATCTTTTAAATTCATTTTTTTGTTGAGATAAAAGACTAGCACTTTGATTACAATGCTGGGAACCAGCATTGCTTCAGTTACTAACAATAGAATGTGTTGCCAATGGGTCTTGAAAGTCTGGCTGTGTCTGTAGCGAGTACTTCACGACTCCTCCCACGGTTGTCCTGTACAGCTACCTCATTACTTTCTGGCCCATCTGCAAGTATGAATATGAAGAATGCCTGGTTTTGCTGTTGCTCAAATCACACTTGGATTTTGAGCCTCTTAGAGAATCAGACACTTATTTTTCCTGGTGTTTCCTCTCATATTTCTCTTTTGATCATTAATCTGCCCATTCTCCTGCTTTGACCTGCTCACCGAATTAAGCTTGCTCACTCTCCTAAATCCTAGGAGCTCTTGTTAGCACTCCAGATATGTGTTTTGTAGTTTGTAGTGTTGTCCCCATAAAAACACAGAAGGAAAACTTGAACACTGGAAATCTCAGGCTTTGCAGTAGAAAACAGAGCTGTAAAGGACTTTGCTACAGCAGTTCCATGGTAACAGGTGAGCAGACAGGAGCTTCCTCTGCCCATGCTTCAAATCAGACAGATGTGATCTAGCTGGGTACATGATGCAGGGTATCTGTGACATTACCAGGGTGAGGTTGTGCTGACTTGATTTTAGGAGCTCACTTAAGAATATGGCTTTTAAAATTACTGTTGTTTCTTATATGTGTGCATTTTAAATTACTTTCCTGAGGTTTTAAAGCACTTCAGGTACAAGAACAACTTACACTTTTTTTTTCACTTTTGTTGCTGTCCATTCAGCCCTATTAAGAATCCTAAGGGTGTGTGCACTTCCATGTTGGAAATTTTATCAAAGATCATTTCTGTGCTAGTTAGCACTGAAAAAAAGAAAATAGAAACTGTAAATATGTGGGAAATGCACCTCAACCTATTTAAACTGCATTTTGTTGTGCTTGCTTTGTGTATGGTTGCTCTTCTTCCTGTGCTCTTTTTCCACTTGCCAATGTGGTTGGTATTGGAAATGCAGCAGGGATGCAGATCTTGCCAAGGTAAATCCTGACTGATATGAATGGGAGCTGGATTTTGCAGAGCCATTTATCACGGGGTTTCTGAGGCCAATGACAAAGTGAGGAGTCCCTCACTGGCAGCAGTCAAACCACCACCACTGCCACCACCACTAGAAACGGTGGTGTGTGAGAAGCATTTTATCCCTGCTGGGTTTCCATCTCTGTTGTGACAAGAGCAGAGGTGGCTAATGGCCTCTGGTCACCTCACCTTGAGGTGACCTGGTGGCATGTGCCCCCTCCTCCTGAAGCCCAGCCTCTTGCCTCTGCCCACAATGATGGCCAGCTGTCAGCTGCTCCCCTGTTAAAGTTCCTGTGAGCAATTCACCAACTGGCAGTCGTGAGGGCATGCTAATTTCCAGAGCAACATTCACCCCCTCTCTTTCTCCTTGGACAGCCATCAGATCAGAAAATTCCCTTTGTAAGCTGGAGCTCTGTTTTCCCTTTTAATGCAATAACATGGGCTTCAATGCAGGGAACTTCACTGGTTGCTGGCAACCTGAAAACCTTGTGTCTCTGTTTAAGTCATATATGAGCATGACACAAATTTTCATCCTGAATAAAGTTGTGTATTGCATTACATAACCCCTTAAAAGAAAAGTGCAACAGTTAAAGCAGCATTTATATTTATGAGCAGTTTTTCATGGTATTAGCTCCACTTAGGCTGTAATGCTTCTCTGATACAGATGCTTAATCTGGTCTTTATTTTCAAGAAAGCCATGCAAATGTCATCCAATAATTCTCATTACAAATCTGCCAGCACACTCTTCCCAGCCCTTTGGCTAATCACTGTGATAAATTTTGTTTTTCAGAAATCTTTCAGATGCTGCACAGAGTTAGCTGAGCCCTGAGTGGTTTTGTTGGGTTTTTTTTTTGTTTTGTTTTGTTCATTTTTGTGGTTTTTTTTTTTGTTTTTTGTTAGATTGGAGTTTTTGCTGGCAATGGTGGACTTCAACAAGAATGGCTGCTGTGCAGAGGGGAAGGCATCCTGCAGGTTACCATAGCTGATGTATCTGTTCTAAAGGAAGAGAGCAGCAAACAGGGCAGTGTCTGAGCTGATCTGGGTGTGCTCACGTTTCAATAAGTGACTGTGTGCACCATTAATCTCCCCTCTTTCTCTCCAGATGTGCACCCCTTTGTCTCCTGAGGAGGTGCTGTTCAACTGAAGCACCGTGTTTTTGAGTACTTCAGTAACTGATGGCTCTTTATGGCTTGCGTATCCCAATTTAATATCAGTAGAACTAAACCTTTGCCTCCATTCAGCCATTGTGGTCAGTGGGATGATCAATGAAAAAACCATGCTTGGTAGGGTACTTAAATATCATTACTCACTTTTCTTTTTGCTCCTCCCTTTGAACTCTTTCTTTAGTAATAACTGTAAAAAGATGCTTGTATATGGGATTTTTACCTATAAGATTTTTTTAGTATTTACATGCCATTGCTAAATGCTTGCTTAAAATATTTGAAACTTTATTAGTGGATTTTGTGCTAATGTCAAAGATTAAATTAATTAAATATGGAAAACTAATTTCAAAATATTTAAAATTATTTTACTAAAAATATACAGCACAAGAGAGTGTCATGCTACATGCAGTCAACAGGGGAAACACTAATGCTATCAATCCAGATCCGCATTCATATATTGAAACATAATAAAAAAGGTTGGCCTTTTATTCATATTTTGGGCTGCTGACTATGATTATAACTTCATGGAAAATGAAAGGCAACTTCTCCTTTATTCAGATGAAATGTACTGCATTGTATTTAATACTCAGAATCATTCCACAACAATTTTTGTGAAAATATTTGACCATTAGTAGATAAGATGAAGAGTATTTCTTTTCTGAGCATGGTTTTACTCATTCTTTTCCCATTACCACATGTAACAATTGACATTTATTTGCAGTACTTCAGCTGAGCTCTCTGCATGCTGTACAACTATTAATATCCACTGCAGGGAAAAAGAAGGAACAAAAAAACAGAGCTCAGAGTTTCTCTAAGCCAAAGCATCATTATTCAATGTAGAGAGAGGTGACAGAACTTTTACTAAAACAACTGTGTCTATAAACCTTGGGTTGTTTATACATTATCTTAGAAGTGGAAAGCTAACAGATTTCCAGTCTGCAATAGGCAGTGGTTGGAGAGAGGACGTGGACTAGGCAAATAAAAGCTGCATACATCATTTAGTTCCCAAAGTACAAGGTGACTGTTCTAAACCATTAGAATAGATGACAGCTCGACTAGCCTCCACACAGCACTTCATTGCTTCTGCAGTGAAGGGTTCATCTGATTTCATTACTGTCTTGCTCAAGATTTCCTGTTCTGCAGCAGGAAGAAAAGTTTGGCTTTTCTTTGTGCATGTGTCTGCACGTTCTTTACTGCTCGTGATGCTCATCACAGCTACCTCAGCACCCTGCAGGAATGCTTTACCTCTCCTCACTCCTAAGGCACCTATCAAGTTAGGGAGCAGCAGCTCCAGGAGCTAAATTCCCAAGAAAGTGTTCCCAGGGAAATGTAGATCTATATATTGGTGAACTGGATTCCTGAGGATGATGCTGATGAAAAATGACATAACATAAATGGGCAAGGGTGCTTTATGCCCAGTCTGTTGCTAGTAAAATAACAGCATATGTCTGAAAATCCACATCTTACTGATTGTGGGAATCTAGCATCCCTGATTTAATTGTAAATTTGAGACAAAAACATGACCTGAAACTGCTTGCTACTTCTGCAATTTCCAATGACACCTCTAGACCAGAAAATGTACATCCTTAGGAAAAGTTTTAGATATCTGATCTTATCTAAAAGATTGCAATCACTCTCCAAGTTTCTTGTCACATCTGGTTTCCTCTAGGCAGAAACCTGCAGGCCAAGGTAACCCCTGAGCATGTCACCTTTCACTGACATGCTCACCTGCACTTCAGGTGAGGAGGACAGCGTTCCGGGAGGAGACCTGTCAGGCCCTCACCTCAGGACACAAAGCATGCTGCAGAGATACAGAGAGAAACAACTTGTGCCATCTTTTATGGTAACAGAGTGCTCTAGCTCTGAGAAAGCAGCTGAAACTCAAAATACATGGTTGGCAGCAACTGGAAGGAGTGGGTGAGTGCGAGGGTGTGCAAGCTGGGTGTGCATGGCTGCAGGAGGCAAAGGCTGTGCTCACTCTGCAGCGACGACCTCATGGGGCTGCTGAGGAGATCCCTGGCTCCTGCTCAGCACTGGCAAGGCAGAGGCTGGCACAAGGTCACGTTGTTTTATGGGGAGTGCAAGCCTTAGCAAGGCGCCGCTGCCTCTTGGCTTTCCAAGCAGGAATGGCACCTGCAGGGCTTCAAGCATCCCCTGCCCTGACCTCATCCTGCCCATGGCCCGTGTAGGAGAGGGGCTGTGGAGGGGTCAGGCCCCAGCTGGAAGTAATTTCATCCACTGCTGGTACAGCTACACAGTTTGTTTTACAGAATTAGTTATTTTCAGCCACATTCTGTTTGCAACCGAGACTGCCAGACTCATCCCTCCAGGAAGAGGATTCCTCCTGGAAATAGTTCATTGCGAAAATGCTCACAAATCCATGAAAGGCACACCATTTTCTTTTGAAAAGCATGGTCTTGTCACTAAAACAGTGGTGGTATCCTGATGTACTTGTAGGCAAATCAGAGCTGGAAATTTATAAGGTGAAAAGCTTTAATAAAAGGCAACTTTGATGATACGTAGTCAAATCTGACACTCAGCTTATGGTATCTTTTGCTATTTCCCAAAACAAAATTTAACAACTCTAACTGAAATAAAAAGGTTTACTGATAAAAGCAGCAGTCCAAAAAAAGCTAGACAGGAACAAGTAATATTTCTTTCTAACAGCTTCTAGATATCTGAAGAAATATTGTGCCACCCAAGCAGACAATAAACCAAATTTCTTTCAAGCTAACACTAGCAATTAACAAAATAGCCTTTTTGTTTTTCAAGTAAGAGCTACACCAAAGGAAATAATGCAAACTGCATGGGAAGAACTTAATTAATTTCCCTAAACACTATATTCCCAGAGATCACAGAAACAATAGGCATCCATATTAATTAATTGGGTAAAATGATCTGCTTAATTAAATAGATGTAATTAAGAGTAATGTCTTGAGGTCTGTCTTTTGAAGTCCTTTCATTGCTCAAAAAAAAATTTCTGGGACAAGATTTTTATTGGAGAGACCTGTATTCTGTTTGACTAAAATGCCTAAGCAAAAAGTTTCCAAGAGATTCAGCATTTAGCTTGCTAATTCATGTGGAAAGAATCCAGTCAATAACAGGAAAATCTACCTTCAAATAGTTATATTAACCCAGAACCCCATACAGAGGAAAAATCAAATGGAGTTTTTTTCAGATAGAGGCTTATTTTGAGTGATACTAGAAGTGGTTATGATGACATGTAAATCAGAGCTTAAAGGAGTGCAAGAAAGTAAAGTAGTGAGAATATAGAGTTAAGTCAGAGGTGAAGCACCAAAGAATAAAATGTAAGGCAGGATATAGGTATTGAAAAATCTTACAAGAGAAAGAGAATTGTGTTAAAAAGTGTGAAATGTCCTGTGGAGTCATCATGAGACCTACTAAAATGAGTTGTTCACAGGGGAGCAGCAATTCTGATTGGGAAAGAACTGTGTCAGGAGATGAGAGTGCTCCTGTCAGAAAGATACTTTATTCTACTTGGCATGCTCAAGTGTTTCCTTCCCCATAAAAAATTAAAAAGTCAAGGAAATCACTTAAGATTTGACAATAAACTGATAGTTAAAGGACAGCTTTAGATTTATTATATTGTTTATATCAAGTCAAATCAGCTCACAGACTTGACTATTTTATCAGTGCTCCAGCTGTAGGGATATTGGCTGCTCTGATAAAATTAAATTGATTTGTTTCCCTCAGTTCTACACAAGCTACATCCTGCTTTGTCATATTTGGCTTCTGATAAAACACTACTGGCACACCGTTCCACCTCAAAATGCTGCCTGTGGCTTTTTTCCCCAAGGAGTGACATAAACCATCTGTGAGATGTAGATTTAGACATGAAGATTTAGACAGAAGCTAGTGGTTCTGATGATTTTTTTTTTAGTTTAAAATGATAGAGCTGGGCATGAAGGAAGACCTTGTGTTTTCACTCAGAGCCAGTGGCACACAGCACCAACGCTCTCAAGGCTGTACATAAGGTTTCTTGCTGTACCTTTAGAGCATCTGGGAATACTGATATTCCTTCCATTCTGCATTTTTCCTTTCTCCTTCTCCTACTCCACAAAAAATCAACAGTCAAACACAATGTACCATTACATCCATAAAGGAATTATTAGCAGGTATCCTTTCTTGAAATTTCTGTCTAAAACATGAGAATTAGGTTTAATACCACCCTGTTGGTCTGTAACATTTATTTCTGGAGTTTTTTAGGCTTCAAAAATTTCTCTGCAAGAAGGCAGAGGCACACGTGTGAGGACTCCAATGATCTTCCTCTGAACAACCGTGCTTGCTTCTGGTCTTCTCCTCACTGAAGGCAATAAATTCCACGAGATCAAAACTGTTGATCTGAGCCAAATTGGCGATCTATTCCAGTTCTGCTCCTAATGGCTAATACTGTGGTCACAGACACTATGACTCTGTGCAGCTGAGATATGTGAATGTCAAATGTGTCTTTATACAAAGCTTCATTGCTTAGCTCCAGAAATGAATAACACAGCCATTGCTTTCTCCAATCTGTGCACTCAAGGTAAAAATTCCCTTTGATGTTCTGTGATCTGGACAATGATCCAACAATGCCCTAGTCACCCACCTACTTTGTGAAAATCTGCCACCTCCTGACAGCTGAAAACTGTCAAAAAAACTCCTGGAAAACCTTGTTTAGAGATCCCATACAAATGAAATGTGTGTTACAATTTACAGTTTCTTTTGCTTACCCAGGAGGTTCTCTAATAGAATATAGAAATATTCTCTTGTTTTCCTTGGAATTCTTTTCACTTTACAGAAAAGAATGTCTCTTCCATGCTCACTGGCAAATTAGCTCACCCCTTTCTTTTCCATTGCTTCCACATTTGAATGGCAAACTAATGGCTCGACTACTCAGCTGTCTCAGGTACTTGTGTAGTGAGGTTTTATGGTTTGAACTAAGTTGAAGAAGAAAAATGGTGATTTTTGCAAAGCCAAATATTCTGTTTAGCTTGTGTAAATTTAATTTGGTGTCCACAGTTTCTCAAAATACAGTGCTGTACTATCTTTTCTTCCAGAATTCCAGCACACACATCAGTTGTAAAATGAGCTTGATCTGAAGGTAAACTATAATGTTCCATTGATGTAGGTTGTTACTTACAAGACACCTGTATCATTTGCAGCAGAAGCTGTAGAGAATGAGAAGGGCAATTATAAGAAAAAGAAGAACTGTTTCATATGGTGTTCTCTAGAAAATTGACTCCCTTCACAGAAATGCTCAGAGCAGAAATAAATTAAGGTGTATACATCCCTCAAGAACAATGCTGATGGGTACATAAGAAAAGTCCAGGAAAAAAGGTCTTCTGAAAAGGCTTTGGGTGGCATGCAACAAAGTGCAACAAAATTTGAGGAGAAAAATATGAAATGGCTGTTTCTTGTAAACAATGTGTGTTCTCTTACTCCAATAAATCATGAGATGCACTGAGAAACATAGAAAAAAATTAAAGTATGCACATGTAAATGAAATTACAATTCTGCTTCTTTAGCAGTTCCTCAATTTCTTAATATATGAATACAACTTTGGAAATGCTAGGGTCTTTTTTTCCAATAATTTCTGTGTATCGTGGTAAATCTACATATATCAATCATACATACACACACACACACATATATATATATATCTGATTTAGTGTTTCATCTTAGTGAGATTTGAAAGCTACTTAGTAATGTCTTTAGAATTCAAATTTTCCTTTTTCTCTGTGGAGGAGGATGTGCAGGAGCAGAGCACTGAGAGTGTTAGGCATTATGGAACGGTTGACACGAAAATCAAGGATAATAAGAAAAAAAAGTGACAAATCTTGCAATAACTAAATATAATTAGATAAACAAATTTATAGGGAAGTTTAAGAGTTAAAATAACTGTTGGGATAAATGACTCTGTAAACAAGCATTTTTCTGAGTAAGATTCAAATGAAGGACCACTGGGAATGCTAGTGAAACCAGTTTCAGACACTTGGATGAAAATTTATGGATTGTTGAAAAACATTTCAGCTGGATTTCTGAGAGAGTGCTACATGACATTTTTTGGTCTGGGTCAATTAAACCTGCTTCTTTAAAAAAATATAAGAATAGTATTCTCAATTAATCTCAATATTTTATCAGACCTCTATATCAATGTTTGTATAATTTTTAATGTGGCAATTTTAATTATTAAAAAATTAGAAAACCAGATGGAATTACAAAACAGCAACAGATTACTTAATTAACTTTTGCCTACTGGGATAAATAGAACATACCACAGAATATCTCAAAGCAGACACCAATGAGACACTATACATCCATTAGTATGCAGGAGGTTTGTTCTTCAGATAGCTGTTCTTATCAGACATAAGCATATGCCTATCAATCTTATTAAATAAACTCAGCAGCTCCTCACATTATAATCCACAGCGTATAACATCATGGCAAAAAATCTGAAGAAGAATTCTATGATGCTCCCTGCAGACCAGTGAAATCTCCCACCTAAGTACGTGAGGTGGACAAAAATCAAAAAATAATTGCTATTATTTTATGAAGGAATATAACATGTAAGTTAGTCTGCAAATACTAGCAAACATCCTTCAGCTGTGAAAGAGCCTTAAACCAAAAGTAATCAAAACATCAGATTTTAAAATTGTTGACATATTTGTCTGATCATATTACAAATATTCTGTCAGCTCAATTGCATGACATCTATTACATACCTGGGTAAAAATAGGAGTGAATGAGATGAAGAGTAGACCTATAAACTCATAATAATATAAATCTTCACTTATATGAAATATCCCTTGAATTTATTGCAGTAGTTTGTAGGTTTTTGTAGATTTCTTAGTATAATTTGCAAAGATGTTCTTTGAAATATAAGTTCTTTCAAAAAGGATTCCAGACAGAAGCTCTACAATTGCTTCTTTTGGAATGAACCCCAGCTGAGGACTTCCAAGATTCCCAGAAAAACTGATGATAATTATTGCACACCCAATACGTTCCTAAATGATGTGCACTGATACCTTTTTATTTAATAAAAATGAGTGTCACCATATATATGTGCATACATTTGGTTATTGCTATCAGAATTAACAGCCTGCAATTTAACCCCAGCCTATTAGAAAAAGGGCTCAGCAGACCCACACAAATGGAAATGACTACTTGCCACAGGTTTTCAACCAGGCTTCAAGACAATGTGTTTGTTAGTACCTTCAGATTAATACCAGTTAGTTTTTGAATAGTTTTAATCTCATGCTAGATGATTTAAACCAGATGAAAATAAAAATGTGTTATGAAAAATAAAAGAATACAGAAAATACAGTATTGTAGTATTTACTGAACAAAATAACAAAAACCATGTTCGCTTTTCTCTTTTTTTAACAGCATTAAGTAATCAAATTTAGGCCATACAAGCATCAACAAGAAATGTAAGTAACTGTACTATTAAGGTGGCATCTACAACTTTTTTAAACTGCTCAAAATCCAAAACCACAAATGTTGTATACCTCACTTAAAAATCATTCAAGTGCTTTGCACAGTATGTAAAAAAACTGATAGTAAATGACTGCTATGAAACGTACATGCAGCACCTGAATTTTATATTTCAATACCTCAGGCCCAGATCATCGAAGCATTTAGGTTTCCACTCCTCAGGGAAGCTCTGGGTCTCCATGTATATTAACCCCTTCCCTGAAAGGAGTAACTGGTTTTGACGGTGTGAATTTATAGCGTTGTCTTTCCCTATGCAGGGAGGGAAAGGGTCAATTTTACAGAAAGAATGGTTCCAATAGGCAGAAAGTTTATGGCACTGCAACTACACGAACCACCTTCCCTACACAACATAAAAATATTCTATTAAGGATTATTTTACAACTCAGTGGAAATATGCAGTAATGCAATTCATTTCCTTTGTCTGGATGACAAAAATGCAGTCTTAACAGTCACAAGAACCTGCCTTGTGTTAGCTATAAAAAAAAAATATATTTATATATATATTTATGCAACTACTATGTGCATTAAACAAAACCACTGTATGAATCAGCAGGGTTCAATAACACTTGTATCTGAATCTCTGGAAGGGGTGCATTGAAGTCTATGGTGCTTCTCAGTAAGGACTCACAATGAAATGGCAAAGAATAGAAACCCATTTATTTTAAATCTTATTTTTCTTACCCCATTGCCTAAGAAATGGTCCATAAGCTCTCTGGCAGCTAAAAGGATCTGTTGCCTTTACTTCAACCTACTGCTGAGAAATGAAAAATACACCTTTATACAAACCTGATAATTCATTTTTTAGTGAACACTGAAACTGAAAATCAGCCCAATGTCATTGTGAACTCCCATGAAATAATTCCACCATCGTGAAAATTCTCTCTTGTCTTCGCTTCTTACCAATCTGTATATCATGAGTTGTTTAGCAGGCTAGTAATCAGCAATGTACAAGAAACATTGTATTACTCCTGGAAAGCATTTACATTGTGACTCAGGTTGGCAGGTTAATTTAGAATTGAAAAGTGTATTTCACTTATATAAATGTTGGAAAAATCCTTTTTTTCTTCTTTACCTGTCTTAAGATACTTTTCTCAATCACTGTGAACACTGATCAGTGCCCTTTGCACTGAAATGGTACAGATTTTTTCCTCAGTCTTTGAGATAACAGAGAAGACTTGAACCAAAGGGCAATACCCTTGCGCACCAAAGCTTTATTATATTTCTGATTACTGTGCATCCCCACACCTAAACAAATGACATGGCACTTGTGCCAGTTCTGATACTGTAGGTGTCCACTGACAAGTGTTCTGCATGAACCATTGTGTCTCAGTCCACTAACAAAAACTACTGTGCAGTAGTAATCTGGTATCTTAGATAATTATTCTTCTTGGACAAAGTTTATCCAGAATCTTCTTTCTATCAGGCTACAGCAGCTTAGGGCTCCTTTTCTTTAAAGAGAGGCAAAATAAATGTCTTACACCTGTAGGCCAGTACTGGTGTTCTGTCCCAGAAATTTTAGCACTGCTCTGATACGATGAACCCTTCTTTTTCTCCCACTGGTTCCACCTCAGCATAGGCAGGATGTCCAGATCCTCTTCTGAATTTCATTGCTGGCCATCTGCTTGGACGTCGCTACAACAGCAACAAGAAAAGAAACTTTTATGAAGGGTACTACAATGAATTGTTGATAAAAAGATCTAACAATATCCTGCAATTTCGACCTTGCATACTAAACCACACTCCCTGTAGTTGTTATAGGAATAGAAAGGCACAGTTCAGCAGCAGCAAAAGTCAGAGGAACTAATCCCTCCTTTCATGACTGTTCTCAAACATGTAAGCAATTACCCCTACTCTTAGCAAAGAGGATGAAATAGCTCCTGTCTAAAATGGTTGATTATCAGATTTGTCACGTGAAGAACTGATGATCCACTAATATCTAGAGGATCTGTCCTAGTTCCTTCCTAGTTCTGCATATGGGAAATAGATGGCAGAGTTGACAGGAACTTTAATTAAAAAAAATTATTTAGGATAAAATTCTGGCAGGCTTATGCAGGACTATGAAAATAATGACTTTCTATTTCAAGTGCTATATTTTTTACTTGAGTAGTTTACTTTGATCATTCAAATAAAATAAACATTTTTATTTAAACTCTTAAGAGCTTTGGGTACAAGAGCCTTAAGAATCCCAACCAATTTCCACTAGGATCTTGGGTGCCTGCTTTAGAAACAGCTAATAAACAGAGAAAAAAAAAAGTTATTTTCTAGGGCAGCTAAAGCAATTCCTGTATTATTATGGTATCTCTAGGGCTGAAAACTGCTTTAAACAATCTGCATTTTCAAACAAATTAATGTCAGGTAAGGCTCAGATTTTGGGTGACCAATCTGAAATTATGTCAAAGGGAATAGCTTTCAGGAAAATAGGGAAACTCCTTAATTGAGTCAGTGAGAAGAAAAAGCTTTCCTAAAAAGATTTTTCCCTATTAAAATTTTTATCTGCCAAATATACTGATTTATTTCTCTTTGCTGAAAAGAGTTACAATGTGCTTGAAAGGAGGGCTAGAAGATACAGCTACTTATATAGAAACATTGCAGGAAGATGAGAGGAGAATCAATGAAAACAACTTACAGCCTATATTTTCATTGACAGTTCAAAAGCAAAATAGTTTTACTTTATGATTTTCTTCTGAATATAAACACTGCATTTGATTTTCTGTCCCTATAATACTGCATTTTTATTTCCTTTCAATCACAAAGGATACCTCATGCTGCTGAGGGGTGTTGTTGGTGATTTGCTATTGGTGAATATGGTATTTTGCTGGGACTCATGGTGCTGTTGGGCAGGAGTCGCTAGAGAAACCTTGAGGTGCCACTGAACCTTGCTCCCAAAAAACCACACAGCTGACTGCAGGTACAGCACAAAGTCTTCCTCACTGATCATTGTCAGGAATATACCACATAAAAACAACTGATTCCTTTTCCTCCCATTGCAGATCAGGTTACTTTTGAGGTGTTCAGAGTTAAATTCTGTTTGGCAGGTAATTTAAAATCCCAGGTCTTTCAGTGCAGCACCATCCTACAAAGTAGGAAGGCAGAACACTGTCTTCTTTAATGGGTGTCTCTTCCTTACAAGAAAACTTAGTCTGTTCAAACTTTAGAGAGTTTTTTTTAACCCAGGCTTGATTCTATGTGTTTTCAAAATTTAGAAGGACAGTTTGGTTACTGCTAAAGAAAAAAGATCATATTCTGTTTTCAGGCTCACTAAAGTAAATCAAGAATAATGCAATTAAATGTAAAGGGTTTATTTCAGATTTACACTGGAACGAATGAGAAAGGAATTTGAGGGAGAAGTCTCTAATGAAAATGGAAAAGGAAAAACCACTGGAAAAGGAGCAGGAAAGAATAACTAGAAACAGTACCAAAATGGCAACATGTAAGGATGAGCTTTTAATATACTAAGTTGCTCACTAATTTTATCATGTACCTATGATTAGTTACTACTTCATTGCTACATTGATGATAGATACTAAATTTACCATTTTATGCTACTCTTTTAAATTGACCTTTCCAGATGATTAGTTATGGAACAGATGTGTATCAGTTTTAATGATACAAAGCCATAAGACATAAATATGACCTGTTTTTCCAGAAATAAAGCAAAAGACTTGAAGGTCATCTTCTAATATTGCAGTTACAGTTTTTTGCAGTTTCTCGTCACGTCTGAGGTGAGATTTTCCCTTTATAGTGATTGTTTAATTTCAGCTTCATTATGTGCGTGTTGACAGTTTTAAAAGAGAGCACTGACAAACTATCAATTCATTACCTTATGTAACCCCTCAAAGGCTGTAAAAATATTTTAGCTTAACTGAAAAAAACAAAAGTAACTTGATAGATATTGTGAGATACAAAGTTTCTTCAGTTGCTGAAGCAGCTCAGGTAAAAAACCTAATGCATTCTTCCTTTTCTTTCTCTGTGAAGGCTAATTAAAAAACAGCACACCCCTCCCGCCCAAACCAACTAAAACACACCAAAAAACCCCACCAAACCCAAACCAAACTGGGAGAAAGCAAGCTGGGTACTTTGTTAACTAATTCTCTATTTTAGCAGGAAAAAATATGTTTCTTCCTCTGGAATCAGAACACTTAAAGGAAATCCTCTGAGCTGTGGCCGGAGAGTTGTAACTCCTTCTTCCTTTCAGTGTATTACAAAGCAGGAAAACAGGACTTTTTAGTATTTTTTTCATTTTTTGAAGCTTCCTTGAGTTCACTATTTTAAGCAATGAAATTGAGAGAAAAGCACTTGTGGCCCTACATGACCAGGATGCAGAAGAAATATGACATGCAGGAAAATAATTTATGATACACATTAAAAAAGTTAGTTCCTGTTGAAGATCAGTAAGATAAAAGGAAAATATCCAGCAGTCCAATAATCCATGGAAAGTGAGGTCAACCTTTCATGTTTCCTACATTATGTCTCTTTACACCATTGCTGGTGGCTGTGCAGGATGTTTGACTTCCTGCAGAAATACAAAGACTAAAATAAGGATATTTATATCCATCTTGTAGAAGAGGCAGAACTTATACCTTTTGTCTTCATTCTGAGGGAAAATAGAGGGGATTCCACCTATTAAAACTAAAGGGTGAAAACTGGAGTAACTTCTCAGTTTGCAAGGAAAGTGCATTCCAACTGTATTCTTGTTCCTGATCAGTTTCTTTTGACATCTTTCAATATCAGGGATTTTTTTGAGCCTTATAGAGCCTCATTTATCCATGAAAATCATAGGATCTTATTTAGACATATTAAAAAGAGTTTTGATATATATCTGAGTGCAGTTAATTGAATATAGTCTAAATAAAACTCAGTTGTTATGATCTGATCATAGTTTCTAGTGTTACAGTCGATTTTTTTCAGGTTGCTAGCCATAGACCACCTTATTTCCTGCTGAACAGTAACCAATACTACAAGACCAGTTACAGGAGGAAGGACAGTTGTGTAAAGCTGTGTTGCAATACTGGTATCTGAAGATTGAGTCCCTCATTCTGAGAGGTTTTGATGTTGACGTTATCACTATCTCTAAAATTTATGCCACATACCACTGTTCATCTGAGACGGTCATTTATCAAAAGCAGTTGTAATAATGTGCATTTTGTTAGCTGCAGAAACTATGAGGTTTTACATTTCCTTTCATGCATCTGCATGAAGACAAGTTTCTACCAGTAATGGACCAAAGGAACTTGGCAACAGGTATTACGTATTTGATATTCTTACATCCTAGCCTCTATTATCCCCATCTTATCCTTAAGTCTATATTTCCCTGAGTACACAAAAATGGAATGAGAACAATTCTGTACAGATCCACAATTTCAGAAGAGCAGTGATGGAAAAATAAAATATTTACCCCTCTGTCATCTCCTCAACCCTGCCACACACATTTTGTTCCGAAAGATTTCTAAAACACTATCAAAAGTTTCTTTGTATATTTCAACCAGCATAAAATCCCAGAGTGCTTGTGCATGCATCAGCTCTTCATTCGTATTCAGCAGTAAAACTGAACAATGGATTTCATGACATGTGCACACTCTTTTAAAAACTGAATTTACATGAATATAAATACTTGACATAGCATGAGAAGGTCAATCTTTCAAAGTCTTGACTCTCCAGAGCTCCCTAGTAAACTTGATTTACCACTAAACTACACAAAAGCTGAAGTCGTTGAGCACCTTTTAGAATGAATGCTCTGGCACAACTTTGTCTCCTCTGTCCATTGATTTTTTTTATATGTCAATCTTTCCAACTTCCAGAGGACTGGTTTACTGTGTCTACTGAAGGGCTGCACCTTACATTTCATTTCCACTGATGCCAATTTCTCTGTCTAATTCAGGAGCATAGGCACATTTATAACTATTTAAAAGCTGTACTCTTTAACCACACTTTGTCAAGAGAGCCTATTTAACTCTGATGATATGGAAATATGCAAATATGGAGCTATCCAAATTCTGGACTTATTGTCAAAACTTCAGAAAATCTCCTGTGACTTACTAAAATAGATTAAGAAAAAGGAAACAAAATAACAGTAAGGTCTTACTAAATGACTAAATGTTAATCTGATACTATTCAAGATCCATTAGTCTAAGTACTTGTCCAGTGTTAATTTGCCTGAATAGTCAGGTTTCATGTGAAAAGTAAAGATCTTTCTGTTACCAATTACCTTGACCATAACATGCATTTTTGTGCTCAAAGTTACCTGAAATTTGTGTGTTAGTCTTTAATTTCTTCTAGAAACACCCAAATTATTTGGCAAATCACAGTCAGAAGTGAATGAAGCTACCAATATCTGAAACTATACTCTGATATATTTTCCCAGGAATAAGAGAAGAATAATTGCCTGACATCATGTTAAACTCGTATTTTGAAGGAACTGTTTTCAAGTAAGGATTGCTTCAGACTTAAGATTCCGTAGAGTCATTTACTGGCTTCATTTATTTTTCTTTTTGATATAACTACTTGTTTAATGTATCTTTTTGTGATTTAAACCATCTTTCTATAACGGTTTCTGCAGTCATATGTTCATCTGAGGAGTTGGCAGCTGAAGGACGAGAAACAGAATGCCTCCTTCCTCTACACCTTTGACTTCTATTGTCAGTGTTGATTATTTATTTTAGTGCTTCTCCCTTGTGGTTGATTTAGGTTTCCCCTGCTGAACTACTGGTTCCTGCTGAGCTGGATAAGCTTTGGAAAAATAACTTTACTATCAGTACTAGGCAATGACAGAGAGATCAATGACAATACCCCAAATGCCAGGATACTGCAGGACTTTGAAAGAAGGGAAAAATGATACCTGTTCTCTTCTTTTTAATCATCATCTTAATGAAAAGCAATTCAGCCTGAACATCTGGACAAAAACTAATTGATGACCATGTTAAGCCTATTTCAAACATAATCCCCTGTAAAAACAATGGGCCATGTCCCAGAAGAAAACAGCAGAGCTGTGTGAGCTCCATCAGCTGGTTTAGACAGCTGAGGATCTAATTCTTTTTACAAAAAACCTTTTTTTTTTTTTAAATCTGTCTCCTATTTACTTATTTTTTGAAGACACACTGTATTTGTGATATTAATGCAGAAACCTAGAAATAGTGCATGGAAAACATGGCTGGATGTCAAATCTAGCTCTTATTTGTGTTGTGCTGTCATATGCAGAGAGGTAAAATGGTGAGCCAGAAATACCCATTAATTTCCTGAGCTCTGAATACCAAGAACTCCAGCATTTTAAACTATTTTCTCATATAATTTCCTTTCTCTAAGCAGATAGGTGATGAGCAGAAGGTCAAAATCTGAAGAAAATCTACTGCTAGATGTGTGTGCCAGTGAATGTTTTCAGATACCAAAATACAATCCCCTATACAGCCCACCATTAAAAAAACCCCAGTATTTATTGCTTTCTCAGAGCACCCCACCTAGGGCTCAGTATTTAGAAGTCATCCTCAGTTCATGCTAACAGTCTAAATGCTGTCAGCTTTAAGTGAGGCAGAGTTAAATGACAGGAATGCAGATCCTTTCATGCTGGTTGGTCTTTATGGTATGAAACAGTCCCAGCCTTATTTCATTTACTAGCGAAGACATAATTTAAGTTAAATCAAGGACATAATTTAAGTTAAATAATGGATTTAAGGTGCATGCAAATCATGGAGTCAAGGTGCATCCTCCATGCTCTGATCACACATTATTATTTATTTGTTGAAGATCTGCAGCTGTTTTTTATTTCCTCCCTCCCTGTCTTTTTCCTGAAGGTCACTCCCTGGCTTGATAGCACCAGTTCAACTCTCTGTGTAGGCATTAAAACAGACTCCTGAAATTACCCATCTTAAACATCTGAGATTAAGTAAAACAACCAACAAAAAAGGTATGTGCATGTGTGTACATGGTACATATATGTTTCTATGCATCTGAACCAGCAGAATAAAGCTCTGGAATACCTCCAAGGAGGCTGGGAACATGAAGGCAAAAGCTGTGACCTTCAAAATAGGATCTAAATTCAAAAGAATGTTAATTTTTAACCACAGACATCTACAGTGCTCTTCAATGTGTGACATATTAACTACAATTAATACATAGACAGCCACTAATACGTAAGCTCTGAATTCATTCATATTCTTACAGCTTTGGAGTCCACATATGTTAATAAGTTTTGTAATTATAAGCTGAATACAAGAGAAAGACTCTTTTGTCTGAGGTTAAGAAGTCCTAATTTGAAATGTCATTTTAGACTCCTTAAAATCCTTTGCCCCCAGAGAATCACCAAAGTAAAATTTTATTCAGCTGTTGTCAAGCCTCCTGTAATCATCCTTGTCAATGGTATCATTGTGTCCATCTGGGAAGAGACCCCAGTATTACCAGAAACCCCAGTGTTTCACTCCTTACCTTATCACAGAATCATAAAATATTCTGAGTTGAAAGGAACCCACAAGGGCCATTGAGTCCAACTCCCAGCCCAGCACAGCACTATCCCCAAAAGTCACAACATGTGCCTGTGAGTATTGCCAAATGCTTCTTTAACTCTATCAGGCTTGGTGCTGTGACCACATCCCTGGAGAGCTGTTTCAGTGCCCAACCACCATCTGGGTGAAGAACCTTTTCTAACCTAAACCTTTCCTGACACAACCTCAGGCCATTCCCTCAGGTCCTGTCACTGGTCACCAGAGAGAAGAGATCAGTGCCTGCCCATCCTCTTCCCCTCATGAGGAAGTTGTGGATTCCAATGAGGTCTCCCCTCAGTTTCCTTGAGGCTGAACAGACCAAGTGACTTCAGCCACCATAAGTGGCAACAAAGATTGCTTTCCTTTGGATTCCCTCTAATAAATATTTTCTTACATCGTAGCACCCAGAACCGCTCCCAGCACTCGAGGTGAGGCCGCCCCAGCTCACAGCAGAGGGGGACAATCCCCTCCCTTGCCTGGCTGGCCATGCTGTGCCTGATGACCCCCACGACAGGGCTGGCCCTCCTGGCTGCCAGGGCACTGCTGGCTCATGTGCAACTTGCCATGGAGCAGGACCTCCACATCCCTTTCCATGGCACTGCTCTCCAGCCTCTCGTTCCCCAGTCTGTCTGTACATCCACAGCTGTCCCATCCCACGTGCAGAATCTGACACTTTCCCTTGTTGAGCTTCATGTGGTTTGTTGAACTGGACATCTTGTGCAGGACACTGTGAGAACTATCACTGAAAGCTTTACTGAAATCCAAAAAATCTTATAATCAGCTGTCTCTTCTTGACAAACCAGCTGGGTTACCTTGTCATAAAAATCAGGTTTGATGAGGTGTCTCATGAGACCATGCTGGCTGTGACCAGTGACTGAGTTGTCTTTAAGGTGTGTTTCAACATCTCCCAGAATAATCTTCTCCGTAATTTTATCAGGAACTGAAGTGAGACTGACAGGCCTGTAGTTTACGGCGTCCTCCTTCTTGCCTTTTTTGAAAGTTCAGACGGCTTACACCAGCTTCCACTCAGCTGCAACTTCTCCATATTCCCAAGACTGCTCAAAAATCATTGAGAGGTTCTGCAATTACATCATCCAGCTCTTTGAGATTCCTGAATGAATCCCAACAGGCTCTATAGATTTGTAAGGATCCAGCTGGAGCAGAAGATCCTGCACAATTTCAAGTTTGATTGGGAGTTGATCATTCTCACAGTCATGGTCCTCCATCTCAGGGTACCCTTGGCCCATCCTCATGTTGAAGACAGAGGCAAAGAATGTGTTAAACACCTCTGCCTTGTCTCTGTCCCTGTTTGTGAGGAGACCATCTTCATCCTGTGATGGGACAATGCTGTTTTTACATTGCCAGTTGCCATTGGTATATTTGAAAAAACTCTTTATATTGTTCCGCACAGCTCTGGCTGGCTTCAACTCCAGCTGAGCTTTGGCCACACAAATTTTCTCCCTACAGTGGCCAGCAGTGGCTCTGTGTTTTTCCCATTTCACCTGACCTTGCTTCCACTGGGCATACACTTTCCTTTTTAGCCTTATTTCTAAGAGAAGATTCCTGTTCTGCCAAGGTGGCCTTCTGCCTCACCTGCTTGACTTCTGATATTTGGGAACTGCCTGCTCCTGTGCCCTTAGGAGGTGATGTTTAAAGAGTGACCAACACTGACAGATGCCAGCACCTGCAAAAACATGTTCCCAGAGGATCTTACTCACTATTCCTTGAGGAGTCTGAGGTCTGTTTTCCTCAGGTCCAGAGTTGAGGTTTTTGCATTTTTCCTTCTGTTAACAGAGATTTTAAACTCAATTGCTTCATGATCATTGTGGCCAATATGGCCACCAATCTCCACTTGCTCACAAGATCCACCCTGTTGACAATCAGGAGATCAAGGAAGGCATCTTTCCAAGATGGCTCCCTTAGGACCTGTTCCATAAAGTTGTCATCCAGGTTTTTAAGAGTCTTATGGCCCAGGTTCTACCAGGTGTGTGATGCTCCCAGTTAATTTCTGACAAGTTGAAGTCTCCCATAAGGACAAGGGCAGTTGACTTGGAAGAGTCCCTTAGTTCCTCAAACAATTATTTTTTCTTTCATTTTATCATTGTCCTGGCCAGGAGGTCTATAGGGGACTCCTATGATGGCATCTGCATTATTTGTTTGTCCTTTGATTCTTACCCAGAGGCTTTCAACTGTGCCATTGCCAGCTGTGAGCTCCATACATTCTACCCCTTCTGTTCCATAGAGTGCCACCCCTCCACCTCTCCTGCCCTGCCTGTCTCTCCTGAAGAGCCTGCAACCATCCCACAGGGCACTCCAGTCACAGGATCCATCCCACCAGGTTTCACTTCTCAGCTGTGGCCAGATCATATTGCCCTTGGTCTCCAATGGAAGAGCACTCTAATGAGCAGAGGTAAATTTCAAGCCTCAAAAAGACTTTGGATGACAATATAAGGAAGGAAAGGAAGAAAAACACAAAGTGTGCAAGTGAAAACTTCTTTCAACAGAATTCAACAGAATAACTAGGTTGGAAGACAACTTCAAGATCATAGAGTCCAGCCCATGTCCTAACACCACAACTAGACCATGGCACCGAGTGCCACATCCAGTCTTTTTTTAAACACATCCAGGGATGGTGACTCCACCACCCCCCCAGGCAGACCATTCAAGTACTTTATTATTCTTTCCATGAAAAGCTTTTTCCTAATATCCAACCCATATTTCCCCTGGCATAGCTTGAAACTGTCCTCTTGTTCTGTCAGTTGCAGCCTGGTGAAAGAGACCAGCCCACACCTGACTGCAAACACCTTTCAAAAAGTTGTAGAGAGTGATAAGGTCACCTCTGAGTCTCCTTTTCTCCAGGCTAAACAACCCCAGTCTCTTCTTGTGTCATGCAACCTTTCTGTCCACCAATAACTGGGTACAAACATGCAAAAGACAACTGAATAAAAAGTAGTCAGATTTATACCTCATTCCTCAATTTTCTAAATGTTCTCTTGGCATTAATTGCTCTCAAGGCCTGGGTTCAAACACATACATAAATAATTAGAGATTAAAAATATAGGAAAAAGGTAGAATATAAAGGAAAAGAAAGGAAGAATTATCATTTAAAACTAAAGCTGCAATTTTGCCCACAGCTCATTGAAATCTGAGAAAATCCATCTGACTCAGCTGGGAATTTCTCTACTCCTCTCTACATTGAGCTCTGGACCTCTAGATCACATGGGCTACGACCTGTTTCACAAGCTATAGCATTCAGGGCACCACGATTGGCTTCTTGGCCATCAAACCTCGATCTTGAGTGCAAGTATACTACATAAATTAGTAATTAAATCAATCACTTTTACTTGTGATTATAACACACTGTAACTAGTGTGTAGTGATATATGTTATACCTAGATTTACATAAACTTTGTTGAGAAAGTAATGAAGAGCATTATTTGACACCTACTTTACAAAAATCAGTCCAAATCATCTCAAAATATACTCAAGAGACACAGAATTCCTCAGGGTAAGAGTATGTAATGGGATTAAAGAGAGGAAACAATTGGCAACTAAATAAAATTCAATGGGGAGGAAATACTGCAAGGTTAATGATAAGTAAATAGAAAACCAAGGCATGCAACATCTCTTCTGTCACTCTGCAAGCTAATCATTAGTCAATATTTACTCTTAGCTCTTAGGAAGAGCCTGCATTCATTGGAACTTTGACTTTAAAATCTGATAATTATGTCTTTGGGCCACCACAGAAGTGTCCAACCTAAGCAATGAAACACATGTTGAACAGTGTAGAGGCTGGAAGAAACAGAAAGCTGTGCATTTTGTTTTGAATCTTCTACATGCTTAACAAAAAGTAAAATATTTTTGAAAATGTGTTGAACTGTTTGGATGATATTGTTTTAAAATTGTACAGTACCACAGGCAAATTGAATAGCACTGGCATTTAAGACTTCTCAAACTCTTTGTTCAAAATACCTATTTTTATTCCTGGTGGGGCTGCACATGTGTATTCTGCTCAACAGGCATGAACAAAAACCCCTAGGGTTTTTTCTTCAGGGTTCTTTTCTTCAGGGAAGGATGTTCTTGAGACTTAAAAGGTAAAAAAAAGTAATAGAATAATGTTCCTAAGTTCTAAGACAATGGCTTTTCTAACAAATGGTTTTTTTCCTGGCTTGTGTGCATTGTTTATTTAAACCAACTAGTGCACTCAGGATATCATTTAATGGTGTTCAGAGGTGCCACAAGAGATTGCCATTATCAGTGGAAGGGTAAACAGCACAGTCAAAGTGTGGGTGTATTTATTCTTATCTGGGAGAGCTCCCTTCATGACAAACATGAGTTGGATTTGAGATGAGCTATGTAAGAACCTGAGTGAGGAGGTAAGTGTATATTGGGTGATATCTGCACAGAGCACAAGGAATAAAGAGACTTAAAGTGTCAGATACAGGATTTGTTTATTATACTGTTCTTTATTCAGTAACCAGTCATGACTATAAAAGAAGTCAACTAAAAATTTCTTACACAGCCCTTAACCTAAAAAACCCCAACAAAATCTGATTGAAAATGACATTTTACCTACCAAATAATTACAGTATCTTAGTAAAAAGAAATTTCTCTATTAATTATATTAGAGTTTTGAATGAATGCTATGTTTAATGTCTATATGATGCCTCCATAAAGTAACTTGAAAAGTAAAGGCAAATGTGCCAGTTCCTGTTCCTTCTTTTGGCCAGCCTTAGAGTTATACTAATTACTAATGATGGACAAATTGATGCGGATCTTGATTTGGCTTGAAGACTTGATAGCAGACTACAGTGTACTTGTAATTTTTTAGACATCTGCAGAAGGGAGATGCCTGTCCATCTGTCACATCTTGTTTGAATTGAGCAATGTGCTTATTAATCAAGAGAGTCATAGGAAACAGTATTATTTTCTGAAATATTTATGTGCTTGTTCTCATTTCGTGACCAAGGTAATGGCAATACTCCTGAGCTCTTTTCCTAGAACAGCAATATCAGATCCATATTTCATTCATTTCCCATAAATAATACAGCTTTTCTCCTCTGCTGTGTGGGATATCATGTTATCTGTATCAGTTTACTCAAATATTTTTCAATTGCACAAATGCAATAAAGAATGATTTCTTGTAATGCTGGGTTATTTATACCAGCTTTGCCTGATTATCTATTCTACTTCATTTTCAAAAGGCAAGATTGGGAAGATATTTTCTTTGCATTTGAAACATGTAAATCCTATAAATCAGATGAATATAAGAATAATAAATACTACTTAATATTTTTGGAACTGATCAAACAACTTTTTTATTTGAAAATTAAATTATTAAATTATTAAAAGCAATTAGATTTCCAGAATGGATTACTTTGTTCTGTTCTAATCTTGTGATACCAAAAATGGTTTTAAAGTTTTCAAATTTGCCCAAGCATTCTGAAGTACAGCCATCCGCTATTCCATCCCTTGTGGGTTTTCCACTACATCAGTGTTTGCACCATTCACAGGGAAAGACCACCCCTTCGTGATTAACACTTTTTACAATTCTTGCTAATGCTGATTCTTTGCAAGTACCACAATTATCCTAGTAACCAATAGAGAATGTTGGTTATATCCTGTTTTGCATAAATTTTATTTTGACTGATTTCTCCTTTGCTTTACACAGAAACTTTGTTTTTCTATTTATTCTAAATGACTACATTGCTTGCTAAAAGGCATGTTAGCTTTGACTAATAATAGATTAATAGATGGATTAATGGCACCTTAGGATTAAATTCAGTGGAATGTGTTTAACAACACTGATTAAGGCACCTTTGTTTGCATGAGGAGTACGCTATCAATGAAAGAAAGAAATTAACATCCCCTTACTACATTTAAAACAAAAATAAATAAATAAATGTGTAGTATAATTTGGTATTCTCTTCTTAAAAAGTATTGTTGCTATTTACTTAGCCTTTTCTATCACACTATGACAGATAAGAAACTTGCTTTTAGTAGAGTGAAAGAATAGAAATCCAATCTGTGTAAATTTAACTGGTGTGTGAAGAAAAGAAAGGGACAAAACCTTCTATTTCATAGAAGGTCTTCAGTGGAATTTTGTTTGTCTACATCAATAGTGAACTGCCTTGAAATGCTGCATAAACATGAGAGAAACCTTTGTGTTAGTATATGGACTCTATTCCCCAATGGTTAGCACAATTACATTACTAGAACAGGAATACTGATAAACAATTCATTTTGAATTCTGTCACTACTATTCCATCTAAGAAGAATATTTATTATAATATGATGTTAAAGATGAATCATTCTGTTCATGTTCATGTCTCACTTCAATTCTCATTGCTGTCACTAAGAATAAACATCTACATCTTCCTGGTCCAGGCTTTTACTAAGCGACCCCTAAGGTATGTCCCCAGTGACACTTCCAGAGGTTTTGCATCTTCACTGTTGTGCAATAGTAAGTGTCCAGGCTCTTCACAGTAAGGGAATACCACAAGTGGGGCCTGAGAACAGTCATCCCTTTCTTTCATGTTCAGCAAATCTATACTTAGCACAAGGCAGAAGAATATTCCCGAGTTTAAAAAAAAAGAAACCACAAGAAGGTGTAGGTCTTCATGGTTTTGTAGACACAAATGCCTAGGGAAAATTTTCCTTTCTTCTATTTTTGTCTATATTGGAGCTGGACTGACTAAATGTCAGCATCTGTAACGTAGGCATCTGCACCTATCTATTTGCCTATTTGTGGGAGAAAAATGTCAATTTATCTAACCCAAAAGGAGATGTCTCAAATAGGTAAGATGAATCATGGTCTAAAAGAGTCTGTTCCTCTCTACACTAAATAGATAGAGCAGAAGAAATGCTAGATGTTAAAAATTAGGTGAAAATAATCTTTTCCACACTCTATACAAAGTGTAAAAAGATTCCTCCTTTAAATGATGTAAGGAACAGCTAATACAAATTTCCAGCTAAAAACTTACTAGAAGTCAGCTTTTCTGTGGAATTAAGAATGAATACTTTTTTCTTCCCCCCACAGAAAAATTACAGAAAAAATGATATGTCCTTAAATAAAATGGTAGCTCACAGGAAAGGTAGTGGGAAAATGCTGTTGTGAGGAAAATGAAGGTCAGGAAAGAGAAGTAGTGTGGTATCTGACTTACATCTCTTAGATATATGTCCTGTCTGCAAGCAAAAGAAGTAATAGCAATGGTAGCTAAAGGAGCAGAGTGACAAACATGCTGAGAACAAAACAACTGCTGGGAGAGCTCCTTTTCTTCAAAGATTGCACTAGGAACACAAAGATACTTTCTGATTCAGTTAAGAAAGATCTGTTTTGGAGACCCCAAATACCCTGGCCAAGAGAGAGGACTAGTGATGCAGTGTGTTACTCTTGTCTTACCTCTATGAAGAAGAGACTAGCTGCTGATGTTGGGTGATGATACATGTAGACAGTCACGAGGATGGCTGCGGCCACAACGAGGACCAGGACTAGAATGCCGACAATTAATCCAGCATGGAGCGTTCCACCTTTCTTCTCCGCCGCACTGTCATCTGTTGAAGCTGCACAAAGAACACACTTCTTAGCACGGCAACTTATGACTTACCCATTCCATTACACAGATGGAAACAGCATTTGCTTTTTCTGTGTTACATAGACCTCATTTACTACAGCCCAAGTTGTTACATAGACCTCATTTTCTACAGCCCAAGTTGGAAAAAATACTAGATGTCTTTCTACAACCGGGTACTCTTATAATCTTAATGAAGAGATTTTCAAATGTTTTACTGATTCTAATTCAATAAATGATATTAACATCCTTCCTTTTGATTGTAAAATGGACAGTCTGAAGTTCTTAATTATCTTCATACATTTTGCTTTGATTTTCTTATAAAATTATTGCAATTGTCCCACAGACAAAAAAGTAGTAATTGAATTAATTTTGAACATTTTATTTTTCTTTAAATATTCCAGTTGAGACATGCCACAAACTCTTGTGAGGTCTAGCTATTGAACACATTCAGAAAGCCTTATTCATTAGCTTGTAGAAGAGTTTGGAACCAATCTTTGTAACTAAATCAGAGAGCTGAAAGTGCAACAGATGGATGAAAATGATCCTGCAATATTTTGATCTTGGTCTGAATGGAACACTCATCATACCAAAGTATTGCAGAGGACCATTCATTTATTAAACTTGATACCAAGAGGTAACTCATGCTATGCTGCTGTCTGGATAAAACAGGGTTGTCTCTGTCACAAGCAACTTTTCAGAAGTGCTTCCAGATAAGTGACTGAAAGTCTTTCAACAACAGTGTAGCCTTTGGAGGAAAAGTTTCTCAATATACCAACCAACACCAGTAGACCTTCTCCCTCTTCATCATAGTCTTGTATACGAGAATTACTGTTCTGCCCACTTCTGCAGGCAGAAGAGCCATTCAGAAGTCCTAGGTTTAAGAAATACCAGTAGAACACTCGTAATTTAACTTCATAAACTTCCATCATTCTCCTAAATGTTCTTCACCCAGAGGGTTCCAGGGAAGTGGTCACAGCAGTGAGCCTGAGAGAGTGCAAGAAGCATTTGGACAATGCTCTCAGGCACACTATATGACACTTGGGGATGGTTCAGTGCAGGGCCAGGAGTTGGACTCTATGGTCTATGTGGGTCTCTTCCAACTCAGCATATTCTGTGAGTCTGTGTGATATTCCCATTGCTTTCTGCTTTTCCATACAACACCTGTCTCTGGTCTTGCTTATGAGAAATTTTCTTTCAGTTCCACTTTTAAATTTCCTCTCACCATGCTTGTTTGGCAAACTGACTATAATGAAAATCATTGATCTCTGCAACCCTCCTTTTTACTGAACTATTTGTTTGGTTGTCTTAGTGTGCTGTTCTTTGAGGTCAGGGACTCCCTTTTATTTGTTCTTTGAAGACAGATATGGGTTATGAATATCACTTCAAACAGATCACTGTTGTTATTAATAGGAAAAAGAACAATATTATAATAAATGTAACAATAAATGTACCTGGTCTTTTACCATTCATCTGATTGGAGTAGAACACTCTCTTAAAATAGAGAATTGGAAAATTATAGAAGAAAGACAGGTAGTAGTAAATGTCTTGTGTTGGGGACAATAAAAGAATAGAGGAACAGTTAATCTGAGTGTTACAGATCATACATCCATGTATGGCAGCACTTTTCTCACCAGACTGAGGAAGGCTGCATGGTTTGTCACCCAGCAGAGCACCACTGGAACAATAGGGAGAAAAGGAAAATGAAGCTGCATTGTCCTAGCCAAGATATATATCTGACTATTACTCCGTGTAATAGTTATGCATCTCTGGGGATACAGAAGGGGTTCATGCACATATCCCTTGTTTTTGTCCATATTTCCTCAGTCTTGATTCAGGACAGTCAAAATCCTACAGTGTTGCTTTGCTCTGCTCTGTCCCATAATGTCAGTGATGCTTTGTGGAGTAAGGAACTGAGTAACAACCAGAGGATAAAGGAAAAGACCCCAATAGATTGGGAAGCTAAACTAGAGTGTGGGAAACATTGATGATTTTAATAAAAAATTGCAAGCATGATACCCATGCTGTACCTGTACTCAGGTACAGCCTAATCCTGAAGGTATCATTCTTTTTAAAAGTTCATTAGTATCTGTTCACACAGGAACTTCAGTTTTAATTGTACTGATTTTGGACATGAATTTTGAGTTTATGCATGAACAGGATCCAAGAACCAGGTGTCTCCCTGCCTAAATCCTACCAAGGGATTTACTTTTCTTTCATAGAGCTTAGTTGTATGGGAGTTTTGAAATGGAAAAGTAGTGTCAGCCCTGTTTTGTTTTGTTTTATTTTGTTTTATTTTATTTAATTTTAAAATTTTTATTTATTTATTTATTTATTTGTTTGTTTGTTTGTTTTGTTTTGTTTTACACAGTACATAGAGTGAAAATTTCCAGGCCATTCTTTATACTGAAGTGGAGGAAGAGTTATTACCTAGAATCTGGATGTTATATTTTTCTCAATTCTCAAAATTGTCTCCTAAAAGGTCATTAAAATACTTCCTAGTAGTTAGGGCACTATATAAAAATGGATGCAAGATTCATGGAGAAGACAGTAAAGAAAGGCAACCCAAAAAAATATTCCTTTTATTTTCAGACAGCAGAATCTTTTGCGTGACAAAGCCATCAATATTCACTTCATCTGAGAACAGAAAAATGTGTAGAAACACCAGTCTTAGTTTCTGTTCATGCACTGTAACAACATTTAGTACTTGTACACATTTTTCAAATTGCCATGCAAATGGAAATGAAATAACCGAAAGGCCATCAGAAAAGGCCTGTCTGGTTGTACATCCTCCTGTTGGACTGTTAATTCCCACTGGTGAACAGCTAGTTCTGAGTCACCCTACTGAGAATCAACTGCTTCCACAAAGGAGAAGAAGATTCATAGCTTGTTTGCCTCATAATTATCTTTGTGACAGTTTCATGCTCTTTACTTCAATGTCACATTTGTGCATCAAAAACTACTTTGTCACTTTCATCCATTTTCAGGCTGATTTGCACTAAATGAGCAATTTGTATTGTTACTGTGTTATGGTTGAAGACATAACATCATATTCTGCATTTTAAAAAATGCTGGACTTCAGCAAAGTCCTAACCACTCTGTAAAGGTCATCAGTTTAATCTCTTTAGATCTGATATTTTCTCAGCTTTCAGCATCCAGCTTTGCAAACTAGAGCACCGTCTCTTTGAAACAACACAGGTGTCAACTGCCTGCCCAGATTTCTGCTAATCAAGGGTGGAGCACTGTGTGGACATCAGTTCAGTGATCAGAATGCCAAATGCAAAAAATAATAAAGCAAAAGAAATGTTTTCCTTAAATTAGAACAGGTTTAAGTAACTTGTAATCTCCATAATGGAAATTTAGTCCATTGACCCCAGGGCTCAAATAGTCATGAGAAATTGATTTCACTCTCATTGCACAGAGACAATAAACAGTGTTGTCAACATTGAAAATACTCTTTGCTGCAAAATCAACTATCAGTTCTTTTAAAAAGCCACCAAGGAAAATAAATGAAAAAAACAAGGACTTGGAAACTTTTTCAGGTGTAGAAATCTTACTAAGAGTATCACAGCATGTCTGTTATTCCAGGCAAGGCCAAACACATGGGAGACTATTTGTTTTATGACCAATCCTTTCTCAAAAAGAGCATTCTTAATGGAACCTTCCCCAGACTTTCCTTTTCTCATGCTCAAGAAGCAATTGTTAGATCTAATACACCTTATATTTATAATGTCTTCTCAAACTCTTAAATGCATAAAACTTTTAAGCAGAAGGAGCCTGTTACTATCTCCAAGGCTAGTCTGCTTCTCATTAGGTGCTGAATGACTGAATAGAAAGAGCAAGTAGCTTTCTTTCCCTAATATAAAGGCACAGAAGCCAAACAAGAAATAGCTGTTCTGCTGCTGGAATGTTTAAAAAACAAAAGTGAAAACAATAAAAAGGTTCTTACTGTTTCCATGAGAAACACATAAACACTATAAAATCTTTGATTTAAAATAACTAGTATGTCTCCAGTTGCTCTTGGGCTAGCTTGTTTTGGAGTAGGAAAACAAAAAAAAGCCCCAGGGAATGAAAATCTTGTCTTTCCATGGCACACATGGACTGCGATGCTGACTTTAACAGAACAAAAGTGCCTACAAACTGAGACTACTTTTTAGTGTTTACAAACTACTACTTGCTGTTTGTAAACACATTGAGGATACATTGTCAACATTATTTTTCTCATAACTGCATATTAAGCCTTGAGGTCTGCAAAATAATGAAATACATTGTTTTATATGATCTAATTTTAAGGTTTACAACAAGTTTCTACTGTGATAGTTTTATATATGAGAAAATTGTGATACATACATTTACACCTCGTATGATATGAGATGGAAAAGAGTTTAATTTCCAGAGATTACTATCTCTGTTTGTGAGAGCAGAGATACAAAATATTTTACATGAAAAATGGAGGAAAATATTTTACATGAGGAAAAATAGATGAACCTCTTGTACTTCCTGGCTAGATAATTTCCTTTATATAAAGTGATGTGGAACAAAAGGTGAATGACAGACTACAATGTAGAAATTCATTGCAGATTTGGAAAATAAAATTTTGCTTTTCCCTCCAAAATCCATGGCATTCCTTTTTACTCTTGCATTTTGGTAAATGGTAAAAGACCATTGGATTTGAAACCCCAATTCAAATGCACATGAATCATTAAGGGATAAAACTCAATACCTTATTCGACCCTCCTGACTGACACACAAAGCCAGGGATATAGATGATTTAAATAGCAGCAATCAGCCTGAGGGTGACAACTCAGTCCTAAACTTGGTTCTTTTCTCCCTCTTGCTATCAGAAGAATGCATTTTCTCCTTTTTGGTCAGCAAAAGAGCAGAAACCTTCCCTTGCTGCATGATCTGGGGCAACTACAGATGAAGTTCACTCACCAGCCACCCACTCTATTACACATATCATTTCTAGCCTGGAAACTGTATCACTCCTATTTGCATGACTGCAGGTTCGAGGTAATAGGCTTCTGCCAAGAGGGAGGACATAATGTTTAGGAGCTGAGCACACAGGCTCACAGGTACAGCGAGCTCAACAGAGCCACTGGATTTTTCCCTTCTTCTGGGCCTCCATTTACATCTGGAATGTGAATCTACCAGGAGACTCCTTGCTTTATGGAGCAGGTATATGGTTCTTCACTCACAAGCTTTTTCCCTGCACATAACACAGATTCCTGAAAAGACGATTAATGACCTGTGGGAATGTTCCACAGATTCTCCAGAGACTCAGGAGAATCCCCATAAAAATTTTCTCTCTTAGGAACAGCATGTTCTGGAATTCTCAACTTATTAACAGTGATGATGTGTGATTTCCTTGATTTGTGGGTTCAATCCCTTAGCATTTGTTAACATTTGGAGGTTAAGCTATTGCTTTACTTGGTTTCATGATGATTTATAAAGTTATGGCTCAGCTAATGCTTTAAAAATTGATTTCCAATTGCACGTAAGAAATGAAAGGTGGTCTCTGAGTGAGAATATTATGAACTATAATACACAAAATCAGAATTCAGAATCTGGCTTTGCTATCAATTTTCTGTAGGACCCAGGGCAACTCAGTAAGTCTCTCCAAGATTGATCAACTGCTTAGTGCAGTAAATTGATGAGAGTGCATTACAATCAAATCCCTCGGTTTATAGGATGACAGTACTCTAAATATGTTAGCTAAGGGCTTTCATTCTTCTGCTCTAAAATATCACCTAATGCTACAATAGCTGTCATCTGTATTAATTTTAGTTTCAGCTGGTTGAGACCATGTGAGCCATTACAATACATAGTGGCATCAAACAGTTGCCATGGTGCAGCTCAATACTGTGCCATGAAGGATCACACCACTTGCCTCTAATAGCAGCTGACTCAAATTCAGATGAACAGAAAGTTAGCTATTCATAAGAATTTCAATTGTCACCCCATTGACTCCTCTTAACCCTATTAGAAGCAAAGACGAGACAATAAGGTAAAGCAGGCTGTTCCTCCCTAATGTTGTGTCTAATGCTTGTGGAGTTACTCACCACAGTGCCCACCATGCCTTTGGGAAAGAGAACAACTCAGGTATTTCAACTTCAATGCAAAATATACAACTGTATGAGCCTTCCTTCGTCTGACCTTCATTTTTCCCATTCTTTACAGTCCCCCATGCACACTGATGTCAAAGATGACTGAGAAGATTGGAGAAGGCTACTGACTGCAAAACTGGCTTAACTCCATGTAGAATAGGAAGTTAAAAAGACAGAAGATCACAGGATCTTTGTGTACCCAAGCTGTCACACTGCCATAGTACCATGACAGCAACAGGAGCAGGTGATAAAACACTAAGGAAAGCAGCCTTTTGATAGAAGTTAATCCAGTTTTTTCCATGTAGCCCTCCTTAAGATCTGCACTTAGAGCTACATGGGGTTTTCCCATTAACCTTTTGATCTGGTATAAAGTCAACAAAATGGAAATATGTAACATAGTTAGCTGTGTGCCTTTACAGCAAAGTCATTAAAACTGCAAGAGTAGGAAACCATACATCATTTAATATCATCTGTCTTAGAAAACCAAAGACAAACAAAACTAGTATGACAGACCTCAATATGAGTTGAAGTATATCCACACATAGCCCTTCTGGTTTTTTAACATCATGCTTCTTCAATGTGATATGTAACTTTTGATATGATGAAAAATGTCCTATTTTGCTCAAGGAGAAAGTGGTATTTTCTTTTTAGGGGTTATTTACACGCCAGTGCCACTACTTTGGAAAACCTCTGCCATTATTTGATTGACTGTCTGCTGATCAGATTGGTTTTTTTTATATATTTCCTGATAATAGCTGTAATAAGATGATGACAACAAAACGCGGATGAAATGGAGATGCAAAAATTCTGGAAAAGGCACAAATGGCTTGTTATAAGAAACATTTAAGTACAATTCAAAGTACCATGAAGCAAGTGGAAAAAAACAGTTTATTTATGCCATCAATAACAATAAAGATTATTGATGCAATATTCTATTTTTTAACCAGAATGGGTGAATTCAGCACTTTTCATTTGTATTTGCTTTAAAAGATATGCATATAGCCCACTGACCACTCATATGGCATGTAAGATATATTTCTTCCTGTGTTTGATACATGAGGAAGTTGAGAATATTTACATAAGACGCTGTTGTTGCTTTTCCAAGCTTGTGTTCTTGGCTTTGGCTCAATCTCAGTAAGATATCTGCTATCAGACATGAATGTAATACCATACTGAACCCCAGCAAGGCTGTATAGGCTTTCCTTAAATCACAAGTTTTCCTGGGAAGATAGAACTTGAATTACACTTGGCACGTTTCATACAGTAACATACCATGGAAGATCCCACACTTTTTCCTAAAATCCCTGCTTTCCTATTCTGAGTGTTTGTTACAGCAGAATTTGCAGAAAGCAGGGACCAGCATTAAGGGAAATTGGTTGGGTCCAGAGTTCAGCTTTGATCATACCAAAGACAACAAGAGAGATTCCTAATTTGTCTCAACACCTGTCTCTAACTTGAGCTGAGAAGAGTCTGCTGAGACATGGGAGAAGAGAAACAGCTTGGAAAAGTTCAGAGAGAAATGGAGTTAAACGGGGAGATGTATCAGCATTTCTTAACCTATCATCTGAAGTGTGAAATCAAATATATGGGAACAATTGCTGACTTATTTGAGTTATATTTTATTTGTTCCCTTCAGAATTTCTCCCCAACCTAAATAAAAGAAAAAAGGTAAAAAATCAGATCTCCTCTCTTTACAGGGCTTTTTCTGGCTTATCTGATAACGAAGTTGGGTAATTGTTCTTGAATCTACCTATCTTCATATTTTTATCCTAAGAATACATTTCTATCCATCACCACCTATTCCACTTCTCTCTGTTCTTACACTTTTCTCTTTTTTCTTCTTCTATTTACAAGACTATTGATAGAAACCATTTCAGAACTGCTCTTTGGTTAGGTTTTGTTTATACAAATACAGCACATGGCACAGCACAGATAAAGTAAAGTTTATGACCAGCTTTCTTCAAGGAAATCCTTGTATGAACCCTGCAATTTTAGGGGAACAGCAGCATTTTTGAGTAAGGAAAACATACAGAAGTTAACATATAGTTAACTTCTTTGCATAATCCATTACCTAATCTCAACAGGATTTTTTCCATAATGATATAAACCTTAAATCCTCTCTTTTTCATGAGAAAAGACTGGAAGAAAAGGTCTGAATCTTGGCTTGCAGGTTTCTGAACAGGAATGGAAACAAAACATATGAGCTAGGACACCCTGAAGAGAATTAATTTAAAGAAACCTTGGTTACCTACAAGTAAGATGCCCACTCTTAGTATGTAATTTACATTTTTCTCTGTATCTGGTAGAGTTAGGCAGCCCACATAGTAACATATTCCAGTACTTCTTCTTGCCTACTGCTTGTCACTGGCTAGGAGAAAAGCCTAAGAGAACAGCTTGTGGATTCCTGGCTAACACCAGATGAGATGAAGCCTCTGGAAGGTAATTTCTTGTGACTAGGCAAAGTTCTGGCAGCAAAACAAAACCATGTCTTGTCAATCTTACCTTATACAAAGTCCACTTTAAAACAGTGTTAAGACACAAGAAGTTTGTATTTATATTTTTTAAAATTTATTGTGTTTTACATTAAAATTGCGGAAGACTCAGCTAATTCATATTGACTTGTTAAGGTGAGTCACTTGGTTTTGGACTGTGTGGTCATAATAACTTCTTCTACATCAAAAATATTTGTTTTGCCTAAAAGGTTGGTTTATTTCTTTGGTGAAATATTTCTAATTTTTTGAATCATTTAGCAACCTAACATATTAGAAAGAAATAAGTTATATGACTCTTATCAGGCATTAGCTGGTGTTTAATGTCTTGGAGCTGGAGTTCAGGGTACACAAGAAAAAAAAGGACTTAATTTTCTCCATAATTTGGAACAGCTCAAACTGCTATTTTTAAGAGAAATTAGGAAGATAGACAAATTGTGAAAGCTAGTTTCCAGACATAGGGCACTATTGGAAAAAATAGTCTTGGGTAAGTTTATCACTGTATATCAAGTATATAAAAGTACTCTTTTTCCAAAACTTTGTCTATGCTTTGGTAATTTCCTACTGAGTTTCCTAATCTCTCAAAATCAAATTAAGCTCTCTCTAGTACAATTGTTAATCCTGTTAGTACATTCCTGTGAGTCGTATCTAGACCATCTTTGAAAATGTCCAAATGAGAGAGAAAAAACATGATACCAACATTTCCTAGAACTACATATGCTGGGATAAACTTGTTAACAAATAAATAAAACAGCTTTCTTCCTCAGGCAGACTTTTTTTTTTCCACAGTTTTCCTTTTTATGAAACAGAAATTTCTGTACACCTTGGTGAATGAGAAGTGCAGCATTTTTCTGATACCTACTATCCAAAAGACAGACTTTTCTTTTGGGTTTTAAAGCAGAAGCACTGTGGGGGACTCATAGCAATCAAATCATCACAACAAAGTGTCTAAAAAGGTCAAATAAATTGTCTAGATGTGCTGGCCTATCATCTAAATCATCCACTAGAGAGTTCTCAACGAGAAAAAACTGCATTACAGGATAGCCATGGCCAATTGCACACGGTTTTTATGAAAAATTAGGCTTTTAAACACTTTAGTCAGTTGTGTTAAATTTTAAGAAAATGAAAAAAACAATGGAATCTGAAATTAAACAAAAAAATGCTACATTTTTAGTGCTGGACATCTCTTAGAACTTAAAAAATACTTGTTATTTTAAGGAGAACCAAGATATAACAAAAACTGTGATGTCATGCCAGAGGTAGTTTAAAACGGTTTAAGCACGTATGTAATAGTCATCTGTCATGTGTGTAAAGAAAGAGGATGAGCAGAAGAAACAAAACCAAGCAAATTTGAAATGTACATTAAGATATGCCACAAAATTGTGGATGGATTACAGTACAGTTGCAAAATATTTTGTCATATAATTAAAAGATCAAAGCAGTATGACCAGAACAAAAAAATTAAATTTATAGCAATTTATAAATTTATAGTATTTGGTTTCAAAAGTTCTAGATACAGGTGAGATGCAGAATTTCTGTGGAATCCTTTTGTTCTACCTAACCAGATATTGACTGCTACCACCCAAGGACACATCAAACCATAGGCAATCATTGATCCAATATAGCTTTGGTTTTCCATTATAAAGGGTTCCCTTTCATTAGAGTTTTAAAGGATTTAGTGTGAGGAAGTGGAGACCTTGTATTCATGACCTGAAATAATCTACTCTTTATAAAAGGCTGACAAACCACAGAGAATCAAAGAATGTGCCTGCGGCTACAGAGGTTTTATCTGAGTCTAATCTAGGGGACACTGGAAAATTCAATGCATAATTGAAGATTCATCAAAAAGGACTTCTCAGATTAAAAGCTACGTTTACTGTGTGAATGAGAAATCCTGGAGTGTTGCTTTGCTTTTGTGTTGTTTGAAGCAATTTTCTTCTTTTTTTTTTTTAAAAAAAAAAATTTCAAGAATAAAAGGAACAGCTCAAGGAAAATGAATAATTATGTCATGTGTTGGTTTGTCCTCCTAAAATGCAGCAGCTTTCTCTGTGGAAATGAATTTTCCATCCATAACCAATGCCTCAAACCCTACACCTTACCTACCAAGTAGGCCATAACCATCTATCATCTGCTCTAGGATTCAACACTTTTACAGAGTTTTTCTTTTCAGACCTTGGATACAGAATAGACAAGTGAAAAAATAATTCAGCTGCAATTCCCAAACTGATAGAAACACGGATGTATTTCCTAAATCCCACTTTTGGAATATTTTTTTTTATAACAGCATACAGTTTTGAGCTGTGTATGAGATGCTTGTGATGGAGAGCTGCCTGTTCCTGGGTCAGCCACCTGCCATGGAGCATTGGCTCACAGGGCAGAGTGTGGGCACTTTTCAGCCAGGAATACACCTCCAGTACAGGGCAGACGTGGAATAGGAGAATGAAGTGCTGACTGTCGACCTGTGAGAGCACTGAAGCATTTTTCACAATAAAATATGAAGTAATTTGATTTCAACAGAAAAAGAGAGTTTCAGGGACATCTCCATACACAAAATGCTTAAAGTACCGCATTGAGTTTACGGATCACTTTATTCTGAGGGATCACTTACATGTCAAAGCAATGTCAAAAAACACCACTGCCAACAAAAGGACGACTCACTGCTGCCCACTGCTCAGTACAGCATGTGACCAGCCATGCTGTGCATAGTGACAGCAAAATGAGAGAGGGGAGACCAGCAAGGAAGAGAATGGCAACTGCTCCCCATGGTGTGAACAGATCTCTAGTTTGAGGCAAGGAGAAAATAATGGCCAAGTATGACTGAAAATCAAGTGAAATCAGGAAACAGAACAACAAGCTAAGTGGTGTCTGCACTCTGTGTTTTTTTAAAACTTGAATAATTCTCTGTGAGGGTCCTGAGAAACTGCTGTATCTCAGCTGTTCTGGACTGCTGTATGTGGGACCTCTGCCCATGATGTTGGGGTCCCCATGCAAGCTGAGGTCCAAATCTAAGCTAGGTTATAGGTGAACCTATATTTAATCCCATCTCTGGTCTTGTATCCAACACTGAAGGTAGCTTGTCTCCAGTCTTGTCCATGGACTGTGCCTCCTTGGATGGACCTTGGAGCTGTTTATCCTTTTGCTGTTGCAGAATACCTGTGTGGACCTGGTTCATCATCTCACCTTCTCTAGGGCCCCTGATGGGAGATGCTTCCTCTGGTCCTTTCCTGAGCTGTCTTGGCAGCTGTGCCACTTTGCTGCATTGCTGCTCCCTTCCTCACCAACCTGGCTTCCTGCCTTCACCCTGGGTCTGCCTCATTGCTGCAGACTCAGTTTGACCAGGGTTGACCCCAATTGCTTCCCTGAGCTGCTGGACTTGCCCTGTGCCTTGCTGCCACACTTGGCTACCTGTTCCCTTGACCCATAAAATAAACTTCATGCTCCCTGCTTGGAAAGGCAATCAGAGCCAATAAAACTCCCCTTAACAGCAGTGGAAATGTGATTTAATTAAATTTGCTCAGCAAATCTTCCTCTGCATTGATAGACCAACCTGAAACCTTCAGAAATGAACCCAAATCTTCCCTTTCACCTCAGCAAACCCCACTTTGGCAATGAACACAGGCTCAGGTGACGTCTAACAAGTCAGTCCTATTCTAGTAGGGGAATTCTCTTGCACATCAAAGGGAGAAGGAAAAACCTCAGGTCTCAGTCCTTGAACTCACAAAGAAGGTGACAAAAGCAGTCCCCTGCAGAGCCTCATTTAACAGGGGCCTTTATCAGAATGACAAGGTGATCTTATTAACTTGCACAGGGAATGTGCATGGAGAAATGCAGGATCTCTGCCAGTAAAGACATAGATATAAAATGTGTATGCTTATTAACAAAAGGTCATATAATAATTCACTACTATGAATGACTTTATAGCACAATACTATTATTTAGAACTAACACCATACACTCTCTTAATACAGTTAAATAAAACTGTATTATTATAGTCAATAACTGTATTAATACAATTAAAATTTACTTAATATGTCCGTAACTGAACCTGCTCTTTTATTACAGAATGATAAAGAGAGTTGTAAATGTTTAGTTTCCTAAGCAGTTCCTAAGCTTATTTGCCCCACTTATTTTCCACACAGATGTGGGATGCTGGAGTCCCTTGACAGTCTGGTAAACACTATTTCTACAGTCGGATTTTGACGAATAAAGTTCAGTGGGGTATAATTTGACAAAATACTGACACTATTAACAGACAAAAACCAAGTATCTCTTACCTCCATTATCTTTTAGGTGCAGTGCTATCTTGGTGTCATCTATAAAGGAAATTCAAAGTTAGTTGAAGGAAAATGCATTTTTCTAGGTCATTAATAATTTTAGCAATCTGCTTCTAATAAAAACATTCTGCAACAAGAAAATTATTTGGTACTCAGCTCAACGAGAACTAGGTTGTGGTATTTCTTACACTGAGCACCACACTTCCTTACCACTAAAAACATTTATGAGAGTGTTAAAGCATTTAGGAGGATTCCAAATACTGGCAAATAAAGGTATGAGAGTTTGTCTCCTAATGTTTATAAATAATTCATATATATTACATGTTCACACATAGCTTGAGCATTCTATCATATTAAGGACTATATGAACCAACATATGTCAATAAAGAAATATGACTTAGTTCCTTTTTGAAGAATCTTGAAAAGGTCTACTAATACTAAACCCTATTTACTTCCATATTCCTCTTTTTTTGTGAATTTTGAGAACAGAATGCCAGACAATATTCCTTTTAATGCAGTCCAAATGCTGCACTGACAGTTTCTAAACTTTTATTGCTTTAAACAAAACCAGCCTTTCTTATCAGTAGATTCCCACTTTGAAACACCTTCCTTCAGCTCAGATTTTACCATCAGAGGCGACTTGAATAATCTGTATCTAGTACTTTTTCTTGTGTTAACATACAATTTCAACGAACACACACACACACACACGCACACACACACACATGTTTTATAGATGTTCCTTGATTAATCTGAATTAATCAGAATTAATATTTCTTGCCCAGATGAGTTTCCTCCAAAAGCAGGAAAGCAGGATATCCCAAGCTCAAAAAGGTGAGATTTAAGCACCCATTGGTATGAGGATGAGAACTGACCCACCATTACTTACCCAGTTAATTCAGTTCAGAAGCCTAGAGGAACTATTTCACAACAGTGAGTACTACATTAAAAGAACAATGTCAACTGACTGAAAAAAAGTAAACAGGAATATTTCAAAGAGGTTTTTATTCTGGATTATCCATAATTTTCACCTGGCTAAACAGAATCCATAAAAGAATTACAAATTCATTAAGTCTGTGATGGGAATTTCTTCTTGATTTAGCAGAGACCTTTACTAGTACTATTTCATCAGGTTTGGACTACAGCCTGAATGTAAAGGAACATGAAAAAGTCATTGTAACCTCAAGTTTTCTAGAAGTCTTCCTAACTTATCCTTGTTTCTCCAGCAGCATCTTCTCCTTGAGCCTTCATCCCCTTTGTACCTTAATGGCACAAGAGTGAGCAATTTAAAAGCAAGAGCCTTGACTCCAATTCCCAAGTCCTTCTGCTGCCCCTGAGCAAAAAAGTTGTCATCAACACATACTTAAAGGAAATAAATTTCTTTCTGAGTTGTATATTACTTTTACTCAAGTGTAAAAATGCAGTGTATACACCTCACCTTCTGTGGGTAGGCTGGTTGGAAGGTGGGAAGTGGTGGATCCTCTGGTGGTTGTTAAAACTCTGAACCTTGTGGTGGTTGGCAAAAGGGTGGTGGTGGAGTACAGAGGTGTTTCAGTTGTGTCTATATTCTTCTCACAAATTTTATCCTTAGACTGTTGGGAAACAACAGAAACAAGGAAGAGAAAATTCATTCTCAGTGGAAACTGTCAAGGATGAAGAATTTAATCATGGACAAGTTGCTGTGATAAAAAGAGTGAAAATGGACTCTAGATCAAGAAATTTAAAGAGCTTTTTCTTTTAATTTTCTTTTTTTTCCCTTTTCCCCTTTCAAGTCTCTATGCAGCATTCAGCAACATATATTCTTCCTTTTATCTGCAAAATTTACAACTCTTAATTGTTAATGACAAGGTCTCAAAGTCACCACAGATCGTCAAACTTGTTATTTCTCTCAATCAGAGTTTAACATCTAAGTTTATAATTCAGATTTTCACTCTTCTGTTATGAAAGCTCACTGCCATCAATCCAATTTATGTTTTACATAAAACATGTTAAAAAAGATATGTGGAAATTAAATAGTAGCTCTTCATAGTGAAAAATGTGTAGTTGACTGGAGCATTTAATTAGGCTTTATATTATTACAAAAGAACACACGTGTATTAAATGTGTGCATGTATTTAGCCTATAGAATATTTATTTACTACAATAAATAAATCTATTCACTATATGCCTATTAACTCTACATATTAAAATGTAATGTATTATTGTATATATAAAAACATATAAATATACATAACATAAAATATAATTATTGTAAAATATAAATAACAAAAAAGAATAAAATGATTACAATATATTAGCACACCATAAATAGTAGTCACCATCATGTAATAATTTAATATTTATTTCCATGGGCAAATATTATGATACAAATATAGAGTCTGCTTGCTCTTTTTTTTTTCTCCCAAGTTCTGGACATTTTTAAAATTCTGAAGATGCAATGAATAATTTCTTTTATGGCCCACACAGTTTTGCAGGAAAACACATCCAATTAACTTGCAGCAAATATGGGAACTGCGTCTAACTCCTGCTGTCCCCATTCATTTTAATGAGAAGTCAAGTCCTGCAAACGTTTATTTTATTTTATTGAGATCTGGCTGTCTAAACCCAGTGGGCACTGCCTTTAATATGCACAGATATTTCATTGTTCTTTGTTTTACCAGAAACAATTTATTACATTACAGGAATGAATCAGTACCTGCAGGATAATTATTCTTTAAATTCCTTGGTATTTTTCTTGAAAAATACTGTTAATTTCACTGATGTAATGTAGCATCAAAATTTAGCTCAAAATCTATATTAAAAATAAAGAAACCTTACTATGAGAATCCTCATTATTTTTCCCCCTGAATGAAGCACCTAAAACTAACCACTGAGTGCTAATTATCAATCCTTTCCTGGACTCTAGCTGTCAGCTCAGGCATAATTCTGGAAGATGCCAAGCAAGCTGTTGCTTCTACTCCAGAGAGCCTAAAAATCTGGACAGTGAACTGCTACCAAGTAGCCCAAAACTTTGCAAATTAAACTATTAATTTCTCAGATACACTTTGTATACTGATAATTTCCTTTCAGATCATGTAGTAAACCTTGGAGCACATGCTGGACTGAAATAAGAAAGGAGAAGTAGAAGGGAATATTAATGTCCTGCAGAGAGAAGTTTTTTTGATATCTTAATTTGCAAGCACAGTTGAGTCCTAGCTAATAATAATCTGGATTAAAGCAATAGAAAGGTTGAGCACTATAATAACACATGCTCCCAGTAACTTTTATCTTCTGTTCTTTAAAAGGTTGCCCTCCACACACAATAAATATCTCAGAAATCTTGCTTTCAAATCAGCTGGTGACAAACTGCAAAACTGAAGTTTCAAGGCCATGTAATAAGGCAGTATGTAAGTTGCAGTTATTTTGCAATTACAGTTACAAGAAAAACAAATTTATTCCATTAATATGGATTTATATCATTACTTCTCTTTGCTTCTACTGCAAATAAAACAGAATGTGCTTTTCTAGCTAGACACCTGGGGCTATGTTTTGCCTTGGGTTTCACCTGACATTTCAGAATGGCTGTGTTGCTAAAACTCATGAGGATATTTAGCCTGTTCAGCAAAAATGGAAAAACAACTGTTTTTTTTCTGGACACTAGAAGATGAAAAGTGCCGTAAATTAATTTGTTCCTATTACCACACTCCCAACACGGAAAAAAAATAAATAAAGGAAAATGAAAAAAACCCCAAACCTCAAACAGTATGGCAGTCATCATCATCATCATAAATAAATGTTTGTTGAAGATGAACTTCTCTGGTCTAGGAGTACGCAGATAACTTTCAGAGGAGGCTTATGGTCCCTGCTTGACAGCCCACCACTACCACAGTCAGATATCTTTCTCATCTCCTCACTGCATCTCCATGAAAAGAAATCAAAATTCCATGTAGGCTGGTTGTGTGAGGGCTTTTACATTTTTACTTAAATTATTATTATTCTTATCTCTTTGAATTCTTTTGTGCAATTTCTTCTTTATTAAATGATTTGGCCAGGTTTCATAATCAAAATGCAATGCCTGTTCTTCACTTGCCTGGCAAAGGGCTTTCTGAAATAAGGAAAGTTTCATAGTTTCCTCCCCTTTTCTGGCAAAAGTCAGAGATCTAAAAGAAAATCAGAACAGGGACACTGTTTTGCAGGAGGCTTTCTGTTTTTTGGGATTTTAATTAAAGTAGTTTCCCAAAGACAAAATTTTAATTTTTGTTTCTTTTATTCCTTCAAATGGGGAGTGAAACTGCTCAGTTTGCTGTTCTTTGTTATTCCTTATAGGATTTCCCCTGAATGATAAATATAACATGTCTTTGGCCTTGAAAACATGCTCTATAATCTGAATAATTTAAACAAAAACATCATAACTGTATGAATTGCCTCTGATGGCCTGAGGATGTAAACTACTCACATACCTCTTCAGGGCAGCCACTGTCTACCCAATCTTGCCGGTGACGATCAAATCCACTGGAGCATCTTTAAATGATGAAATAGATAGAAGTTGTCCAGATGGAAATAGGAGGAGAAAAAAAGAATAAAGGAAGGGAGAGGAAGAGAACAGAGTGACAGAAATAATAAGTAAATGATGTGATTTAAAATCCATGTTTTTAATGGTATCACTTTTAATCAAGATGCTTTTGCTTACAATGAGTCACTCCTTTAATCTACTTCAGTGAGAGGATTTTCAATGAATGAGACTTTATTTTTGTTTTTAAAATCTATTTATCATTTTTAAGTAGGAATATCTCCCTTCCACTGGATAATTATTCTCAAGACATCACTGACCCATTGAATTTTTAAGTTTCATGTCAACCATATCATAGTTTAATTATTATTGTCCAGACTTCTTAGCCAGGAAAATTTAATCCCACAAAGGATGCAGTGAACCAGTCACCGGGTTTATCAGACAAAGTGATCTGAGACAACAAGATACACATACAGCTATTTGATCAATGTTCACAGCTCCTCTGAATACTCCCTGACAAATAGAGGACACTGTACAGCTGCTTCTACCTCTTCTCTAGATGCAGAAAACTTAAATTGCATGCATATTTCTTATCAAATTAGGTGAGTTTAATAACCTTTTTGCAATATCCTTTGTCTTTTGCAATATGTAACAAAGAATTTTTTAAGAAACTTGTAACATTTTAATATAATGATTCCCCTGCAAATCCCTATCTCTCAAGAGTGTTATCAGTGATTGTAGGGTAAGTTTCCTAGACAACAAATAGCATCACAAACAGAAAGGATTATTAAAATGGTAAGCAAATAACTAAACAACAATGTTCAGCTTTGAAGGAGATTCTTCCCAGCTAGGGTGTTTTTTTTTTTATTTTGGAGGGTTTATTTTTGGTTTCTGCATTAATTTCCTGCAGTATTTTGTTATGAGACAGAGTGATGTCATTTGGCACCCATGGTCATAACTTACCTGAATGTATAAAAACTTTTTTCTGTCTTTTAATAAGACTAGGCAAGCAAATAAGGGCACTGGTATGGTTAGATGTTTTTAAGGCCTGTTTTTTGTTTACAAAGAATTAAAAGATAACAAGACATGTCAACTTCAACCAAGGTAACAGGTTCATTTGTAAGAATGGAAGACTGTAATTATTTTTATAGTAAGAGAGGATGTTACAAGAAGATGTAAACAATGTTAACAACACACGTGGGGTAAGAAAAATCTCCATATAATTATTCTGAGCAGAACCTACAATGTCTTTGAGAAAAGATTTTGAGAAAAATGTTCATTCTCTTGTTATACCTGCATTGATCCATGTGCCACCATTTGCAATATTACTAAAAGAAATATAAATACCCCAGTACTAACAGGTGTCAATTTTCACATACTCTAAAGTAACTGGCTTCTCCAAAAACCCATTGCTGCTAAGGGAAAAATGTTCAAACCAGAAATGCATTTCAGAGAAATACAGATATCTCCTTCCCAATGCATGAGGCCTCCAACATAGTACGGACATTGACCTGCTGGAGTGAGTCCAGAGAGCCACAAAGTTGATCACAAGGCTGGAGCCCCCCTCTTATGAACACAGGTTGAGAGAGTTGGGGTTGTTCAGCCTGGAGAAGAGAAGGCTCCAGGAAAACCCTATATAGACTTTCCACACTTAAATGGAGCTTATAAGAAAGACAGAGACCTTTTATCAAAGCCTGCAGTGCCTGTAGTGACATGGGGAAATGGTTTTAAATTGAAAGAAGATAGATTAATATTGGATATAAGGAAGAATTTTTTTACAGTGCTGCTGCTGTGTCACTAGAATAGACTGCCAAAAGAAATTGTGAATTTCCCATCATTGCAAGTGTTCAAGGCCTGGTTGGATGGGGCTTTGTGCAACCTTGCAGCAAGTGCAAGATGTTCCTGCCCATGTCAGTGGGGCTGCACAGAGTAATCTTTAAAGGTCTCTTCCAACCCAAATCACTCTATGAATAAAGACCATTGGAAAAGTGTTTTCTTGCTGAAGTGTGAATGAATCGATGCTTTGCTGGGAGCTCAGTGCTACTTCTACATTTCTGTGGTGTTCTGTCTCTGTGAATGTTTGAAGCAACAAGAAAAACTTTACTAATAAGAAAGAAAGGATAACATGGTATTCCAGGCATGAATAGAACATTTATTTTTTTTCAGTCTTCCCTACTTTTCTCTAAAATTTGAAGAGCTTCATTAGCAACTTCTGTGCCCATCTCTAAGCAGGACTGGTCTGATTTTCCAGATGTACTGAATACTCATAAATCCATTACATTTTATTCATATTGGTCTGGCTCAAATCTAATGGTTTTGGGGATATTCAATACATCAGAAAACCAAGCCAAATATTTAGACATGAAATCAAGCCACTTCATCATTTCCTCCACTTGAGACAGATATCTATGCTAATTCAGCCCAATGTACTTAGAAATAGTACGGATTAAAAAACCCAGATTTCATCTTATATCTAAATGGTGTCAAATTTAAGGCTCCAAGATTATATGAATAAAAATGTATCCCAGGTGCACTTATTTACAGTTCTTAAGTAATTTCTTACAAGCTAATAAATTACAGGGATGAGTAACATTACTGGGGTTAATTTTTTTTTCACCAGGAATTAGCCAACCACCAAAAATTGAATGCAACATGCAAGGACTTAGAATGTCTCTTTCAAACAAGCGAGGCAGTCATGAGAAGACTCTGCCATCAAAAAGGTACATTGAACCTGGACATTGCTTATTTAACATTTTCCACTGATATATAGTGAGTCCAAACAATATTATCAGAAAGCAGCTTTATGAGGAAGGAGACAGTCTCCTGGCAAACCTGTTTGTGAACTTCCTTTGAGGTGTATATCACTTGATGTCAGCCATAGAAGCTACTGTTGCTGCTGCCCCATTGAGTTAGAGTTCTGGAAACTCATTTCAGCACTGCACCCGCTTTACTGACTGCATTTTTAAGGCCTTAATTTAGTAGCATGGTGATAATTCCCTGTTGCCATTAAAACATTGGAGCAGATTTGATTTGCTGTGCTGTTTATGCCATCTGTCAACACGGCTATTTTATAACAATTTTTCAGTGATGACCAAACTCAGCTCCTAGGAAAGCAATAATAAAGATGTTCTAGGAAATGAAAATAGGGAAATTTATGAAATGCAAGGAATTTCAGGATTTGTGTGGAACTCTGGAGTACTGGTTCAGGGAGGAAATGGAGAATGAATGTCTCTACACATATAGCAATGATGACTTGGCACAACCAATGCAGCTGAGTCTGAGTAACAAGAACGCTGACAGAATCCTTTCAGGGAACTGTGTGCAGACAGAAAGGAGTTGGAGATACCATCCTATTTACCAAATGCCATTTACCTATATTTGGCAGAAAATGTTTGAATGACAAGAAGTGTCCACTCAGTGCAGGACATGAAATGCTTTGCTTCTTTTCTTAAAGAGAGTTCAATGAGAATTAATGATGATGATAATGATAAATGAGATAACATGAATACAGAAAATTCAAGGTTTAACCTGTAAAAGCTAGAAACATAATGGAAAATTATGGGGAAGAAAAGGGGCAAAGTCTGTATGGAAAAAGCTTTTCACCAGGTTTAGCTGGAGCACGACAATCAAGACCATTGAAATGCACAGCACATGTCATTTGAACCAATAATTTCCTAGTATTTTTGGTTCTGTAAGAGCATGTAAAGAACAGATATTTTGGAAATGAAAGACATTCCAGAAATCAGAAATGATTTTGTAAATACCATGTAATGATTTAACTCAGTTAAAAGGTTTATTAACTCAGCTAAATAAAAGGTTAATCTGGAAAATTAAATTGAAAATTGAACAGGCAGAACTATTTTCTGCCTTCAGCCATTAAGGAAGGACCATCATATTATGAAAAGAATAAGATAGCTGCTAGGATGTCTGAATGACTAAAAGAAGAATTAGAACATTTTAAAGTGGAATTTCTTTCCAAGGTGAGATAGGAAGTAAAAAGTAAATATAAATATATATAATATTAAAAAAAATAGTGGAACTTTATCTCTGTACAACTGAAAAATAACTCTAATCATAGAGTGATTTTTGGAGAAAAAAATGTTTATCTTTGTGCTTGGTCTGGTTTTGCCTCCCTTCATCACAGAGCAGGCTCCAATTTGGTTCTTTCACCCTTCAAATATCACTTTTTTGCCACACCACACTGTCTGGGAAAGACTGAATTTTCCTTCCTTTTTTATTTTCCACTTTCAAATGCAGAACTTAATCACAGCTCGAAATGCTTATGGAGGTCATGTGAAGTGTCACTGTGAGTGACAATGGGATGCATTTGTAAGGTATTTGAATAGCATTTGTTCTTATGACTTAGCTCAATACTCCTAATGGTATATCTGAATTCTAGCATAAATGTGTTCTCTGTATTTATCCTTTACTTAAATAGTGCTTAATTAAACTGCACTTCAGAATAGGATGACAATTTGATTATCAGAAGAGGATTTGCTTCCATCTTGCTCTTGTAAAGTAAAAACAGCTGACTAGCTGAATACAAAGATTTTAAACTAAAATCAACATATTTTATGAAAAATTTGAATGTTATGAAGGCATAGTTAATAGTTGATGCAACACTGAATTCCACCATTGTCTTAACATTGTGTACTACTCAAAATTTAAAACATTCAGGTAATAATAAGGATGATCAGAGTGGAACAAAGTTTAGCAGTCAATCTTCAGCCTGACAATGGTTCCACAATTTTATGGGATGGAAAGTTTGATAAACTATGGCTACATGTGTAAAATACTCAATATTAAGTAAAATATCAAGTTAACATAGAAGTAAAAGATGTTAAACCCCAAGCTGTTATTTTACAGAAAACGACTAAACATTCATAAGCCTCAATATTTGTAACTGTGTCACAACATTTGAATAGGCTGTAGGAAATAAAGACTCCCAGAGGGAATTCTTTCTGTTGAAAGAGGCTAAGAATAAAAGTGGGATAAAAGAAGTAAGTTTTATTTTCAATTCCACTAGAAAGAAAAAGATCAAATTGCGGTGAAAGCGAGACTTGGCAGAGTTCTGATTAAAGAAGAATAGGAGGATATTTTCTATAAACTTAATGTCAGTTACAACAATAAAGGAAACATGCTGAAGAGCAGATAAAGAATGAAAAATATGCTTTTGCTAAAGGCTCTGCTTTGAACAGTTAGAAGGAAAAAGATAGTGTAGAAGGAGGACCCTAGAGTCAAATTTATGAGATTATGGTATCAGAATTTCCAACAGAATCAGCAGAAATTTATATCAACTGTGCTCTTTGGGAAGGAGCCACACTGAGATTAGTCGCTCATAGTAGATTACAGTCTCCACTGCTTTGACTTTGTACCTGCACAAAGTGGGTATAAAGAGCGAATAGCAACAGAATTTAGCAGAGAATTCTGATCTGTTGGCATTGTTACATGTTTGGCACACAAGTAATTTCTCAGGGTTTGAGGCAACAAGCTCTGAAGTAGTACTGGATGTACTTTACATTCTGGTTAGTGATCCTAACAAGGACAATTTAGCCCTTCTTTCTAACATGATTGAATTATTTTCTTTCTTTGAATATTCTGCTGACACTGACAATATCTCAGAAGTACAGTTAGTGTTGCATACCCATTGATTTAGTCTCATTTTAAAAAAAAAAATATGAAAGTTGTCTTTCTAGAAATTATTTTATTTTCCACTTTAAAGATAAGGAAACAGAACATAGGAGACATGAAATGATCAGCTGAGATAGCACAGAATTTGTAACAGAACCTAGAATTAAGGCCAGATTTTCTGAAAAGTAGATGAGCATGCACTATTTCACAGCTTCTGTGTTTCCCACAGTACTTACAGACATATGAATGGTAGAACTGGGAATTAAATTGAAAAACATCATGTCTCATGTGGTGCATACCAAGGTACAGATCTCATTCACACATTGCCCATGGTCTATTTTTTATTCAGGTACTTTAAAGGGATTTTACTCCTTTAAAAAAGCTCACACTGATAACATTAATGACTAGTAGAGTCCTTGTGAGAGGAAAAAAGTGACCTGGTGCCTAGAGAGGGTATGAATAGGGCTGTGCACATGCCTGTTATCACACATGAACCCCCAGTAATCATACAGTGAACACCATGGCTGAGTCAGTACTAGTGGGCATCAGCATCTGAGCTGCTAGAAGGAGAATTGCAGCAATGGTTTGGTTAGTGCTGGGTTACTGCTCCTGCTAGAACTCATTCACAGTTCTAAAAGGAGTAAGAATTCAAAGGAGCTATGACAGGCAAAGGAGACATGGAGTGCTAAACTCACTCTGAATAATCCAGCATTTATATGTTTATAAAGGAATGAGAATTAGGGCTAAGAAAAACATTTTCTGTTAAAACTCAGTGAACTCTTCAGATAGAGAGCAAAACAAGGAAGGATATGAATCATCCTGTAACTGGTTATGTTCAAAGAAACTTTAAAGTTCAGAAAGTTATTTCCCAAACTAACATCTTAATCGTATCATTTTTTATTCTAAAAGTGAGTCCAATTCTGAAGTGAACATTGAGCAGGAAGAGTCACCAAAAGAGATTACAAAATAATTACAAACCAGTGGGGGCTCCTCAGTTTCTTAATTATTGGTACATTTTGATATTCTTTGTGATATCCAGTGATTTCATTAATGCACTATGATAATGCAAATATTGGAAGAGTTAATAGATCTGAATAGAGGGGGAACTAAAGATGACATTTAAGGAAGAATACTTATAAAATTTCATTTATTTCCCTGAAGTTGGGAATATTTTCTACAAGGACATGTTAGAGAGTCCCCCGGTTTACGTGATTGGAAAGACTGAGAAATACATATGCTATAAAAAATCAGAAGACTATGTTGGGAAATGGAGCAGTTTGCTTTAGTAGGTTCTAACCTCAGATAATCCAAAATTTGAAGAGACATATGAATTTCAGATTTGTTTAAATAAAAATTTTTGACAACATTACATAGGAATATGTGTTTAGTAATATGTAAAATTTAAAATATGATAAAAAAAGAGACTTTTCATTCATTGTACTTCATTATAGAATGATATCTAGGAGGCTATGAGGCAAATATGATCTCAGTGATGCTCAGTTTATATTGAGTAGTGCAACCATAAGAGGCTCTGGAAAGCAATTAAGACAATTGTGATCATTCTGTCTATACCAGTACAATAAGCATGCCCAGAAATGTTCTTTGGCACTGCAGACTGCAGGCACACAATGGCCTGTGCCTGAGCAAGCAAACTCTCTCAGCCTTGAAAAGGAGGAGGCTGCACATAAATAACCATCTGGGAATAACCCTTGGAACAGCCCAGTTCCTGCACCATGCCTGGGAACCGTTCTGGACAGTGCTCGTGGGCATGGACTGAAATCACACCAGGAAACATCACAACTGTTTTAGTGGCAAATACAGTTGTTTTTACAATGCCCAGGAAGCTTCCCAGGCTGTGTTTAATTTGCAATAGTATGTAAAAAGATTCATTGTATGAGAAGATGAACTAAGCTTGTACAAGTGACTGGGGCTAACATTCTGCATTATATTTCTATGAAACATGAAAAAAAGAAAATTTGATAAAGTGCAAAAACATTAAAAAATCTTGGTTGATTACTTTAAAAATCACTTTACTTATTTAATTTATTTTTTACCCTTTTTTATATTTCCCTTGTAATAATAACAAATTAAATTAAGAGTGATCATAAAAAACTTGGTGTAAGATAGACTTCTTCATAGTAATGCAGTAGACTGGATGCTTATATGAAAGGAAAAAAAATCTAATGCTTCCAAAAAAGGAGATTAACATTCATCCTAAAAATTGTCCTAGAGCCAGGTGTGATAATCTGGGCTGCCTGTTTCCACAGATTTGCCCTGAGTTTTGACATTCCTGAAATGCTTTGTTCTCAGTTTCTGTTATTTGATTTTTCTTTTTTTAAACACTTGAAATAAGGAAAGGAGACCAGTTGAGAAAATTATTATCTAGGCCAACAATTTAGGCTGCAATGGGTAGGTGGTATGTGGCTTTTGAAATATAGTCTTATGAACATTCAAATATTTAATAAAAGGTACTTAACAAGTAATTTCTTGGAACATACCATTCTCTGGAAATCAAGGAAAGAGTTTGGAACCACAAATTAAGTTCATCTCAGACGTGAAAGGAAAGAAATCTAGTTGTTCCCCACTAAATTATTCCCCTGAGAGGGTCTACAAGACAGAATTAACCTACTGCACAATCATTATTTTTACTAATCCATTTACAAACCCTTTCTGTAGCTGAACTTACGTGAAAAATCATCCTAAAGCCATAAACTTGGGTTGGCCGAATTTGTGCATTTTCTAATACATCATTTCTGACAGAAAAAAATGTCCAATTTGTTCATCTGTTGTAAGCAGTAAAGTTGATTTATTTCAGGCCATTGGAAGAGAAGATACAATGCAAAATAGCAGTAGCACTGCTCTATGTACAGCAATGCATAAAAGCACTGCAAAATTGAGCAATGATGGTTAATGAAACTATCCTGTTAGCCTATCATTTTTTCATTACAAATTCATTTAGGACTAGAAAAACTAATTGGTTTCATCAGGAGCAGCTTACTTATATATTTGGCTCAGAAACTGCTGTTGTGGGGCCTAAGAGCTCTTGAGAAACTAAGAACCTAAAAAAACCTACTAGTTTTTTTCTCCTTTAACTTTCATACTAGAATTTTGAAGTTCTAATATGTTCAAAGTCAAAACATATATCCTACCATATTTGGCTAGAGTAGTGATCATGAACTATTTTAGAATCCACTGTTTTCATTAGTGGAAGACAGTCAGCTCACTTATGACTCTTCCAGTAGCACTGGAATAGTAGTTAGCACAAAATAGTATAATGAACTGTACATGATAGTCAACAGAGAGAGAACTGGATAAAAATATCAGTAGTTTAGCAAATAAAGATAACACTTGGAAATTAATGTTAGTTAGGTTAAGGAAAATGTAGAAAATCTCAGAGTTGTGAAAAAGATATAATTTGGGACTTTACCCACTATAAGAAATAGAAGAAACAGCCTGAGTGTCAAGAAGATTACCTGAGTAGAGTAGAAATGATGCTGTAGACACGATGTTAAATTATCTCATTGTTTTTTGGTACAATACATTATAGTGAGACAACCAATGAGAAGTTTGTGGCCCTGACTGCGTTCCTTTGTCTGTGAATGTGGGTTCATACAGCAGTGGTGCCTATCTGAAGATGTCAAAACCTTCTTGAAGCTCTTTCTCTGAATGCAGGTAAAGCAGGTACAGTTTTTGCCTTATGTGGTAACCTCCCTGTCAGTATTTTTAAGCAGTCTTGTGTCTAAGTAACCCAGTTTTCATTTTTTCTCATTTGTGTTCTGTATTCATCTATCCATCATCTATCTGTATTTCACATTTCACAATTCATGTATTATGAAAATTATCATGCTAATTGCAATTTATTTAATGAAGTGTTGCTAAATATAAGTCTTTTGATTTGTCATCAGAAAAGTCTGTTTTATTTTAAATTTGAATTTTAATTTCCTTTGGATTCCTTGTATTGTACAATTAAAGCCCAAGAGTTATAGTAGATGAGCATTTGAGCATCAGAAAGTCTATAATGTCTGTTGTAGGAATCCACAAGAGAGTGAGAGACTATCACACACAGAATGATGAATAGAAGCCCGAGTCAAGGTTCTTAGAATGTCTAGGATATGTATAAATTCCATCATAAGGCATCTGTGGAACCCTTTCATGGGTAAGAGTCACCTTTCTGGAATCAAATAGGAATTTGTTTGAATTCAAACTTATCTATTAATGTAAGAAATGAACAGATGAAAATGAAACCAAACTGAAAAGAATTTTGGGCTGCAGTGTGACTGAATGTGGCATAGTTCTGTCAGAAAAACCCCAAAGTTTAATCCCAGAGGAAATGGCTCTCTAATGGCAGTGCCCACTGGAACGGCTATCATGCTCAGGATAAGCAAACAATGAGGAATTAAGTCTGTACTAAGCTCTCTTATGATTTGAAGGATTTATGACTGGCACAGAAATTGTAGATCTAGATGGTTCATCAAAGACTGTGGTGGGCTTTGTCTTATTGTTCTAATGCAATAAATTAAGAATAAAATGTTACTAGTATTTAAAAAATATTGCAACAGAAGGTTCTACAGAAAAGAATTGTACTAATACCTATTTTTCTAGTGTTTTGTCATTATGGTGTCTTAGGTGCACCTGTGACTTTAAACATGGAGATGAAATACAGATATTTTCATCTTCTTTCTTAATTAATTGGCAAAATTTAGTACTATCCAAGGTGTATATATAACAGGGGGATGTCTTCTATACCTCCTCTCAATGAGATTTAAGTGCTTTACTGTCCTCTGTATCTTTGATAACTATTTCCTGCATTTATAAAAAACCACCTTAGGAATGTCATATATTTGGCAATAGACAGTACCTGAGACAGACTTTTCATTAAGGTTTTAGAACGGTCCAGGCAGTGGTCCTTTGCATATTAACTGTGACATCAATGTCTTGTGCGAGCTGTGATACAAAACTGCATGTCAAGAAACCTGCACAGTGTTCATACAGCAGTGGTAAACCTGCACACAATCTCTAAGATCCAGAAAACACAGCGACAACTCTGGCAAAGGATGTTACTGTAAACATCTAGTTAGTGAAAACAATCTCAAATTTTGAAAGGCAAATGATATTGTAAGAAACAGGTATATAGAATATTAATAGTGTGAGTGAGGTGCCTTAAATTAATCACTGTGTTTACCTCTAGATTAAGAATTGCCAAAATGCTTCCCCATTTCAGGTCCAGGTTTTTATAGAAAATATTTTTACAGAAATACCAGGATTTCATACTAATGAGAATTTTAGCAACCTTCTGGTCCTTTTATACAAATAATTTAAAGTTCTATAACCCTTCTTGAACTTCTTAAAAATCTGCATCAGTTATGAGCATAACTGTTGTCCTCATGCTGTTCTGAGTTACTCAGAAAAACAAAGCAAGGTACGCATATGTGTGACTAATGCTACAGCTTCAAGAAAACTGGCTATTTCCTGTATGAAAGCAGGATTCAAATTCACTTGGTTAGATGGCAAATCTATTAATGTTAAGATCAGGATAATTTTATGGAGCTGCTGAGAACATCAGTGAGTACACTGCAGAAGAATGTGGGGAGAAAAGAAACTTGGGGAATGAATGGTCTGGTCTTGCACTGACTTGTACTAAGCCCCTTAGAGCTAGTGCATGTTCACTGAGTCTCTGCTCAGAGACTGAGCTTTTTAGTTTATTAGTATTAATCATAGGAATTATCCCAGACAATTTGTGCTTGAGGGATTTACAGAAATTCCACAATAATTCGGCTGACTCCAGCTACTATCAAATTCCACCAACTTACAAAAAATGTAGAAAGGCATAGTAATCTGCTATTTATTCATGTGAGATACTCAGTGAATTGCAAATTCCTCTGGCTGCAGGCTAACTTTCAATAAAAACATGTTGTGAGCTCAGGATCATCTACGTTCCTTAACAGTACTTTGCATTGTACTGTTATGTACTTCTTTACCATTATTTTTAAGTGTACCTACAGCGTCACTGAAGTTAACGCTCTCTTCTAAACAGAACTGCCATCCCACTTGAGAATATCTATTACTCTAATCTTGTGAGGCATTTTTCATCAAACAATACCACTACTGAGCTCATTCTGGTTTAGGAAAATGCTTTGTTCATTAAACAGTTTTGTGCCACTGCCTTTTCTTGCTTTAGTCCCATCAGGCTGCCATGCATGCAACATTCTTAATTATTGAATGCTAATTTCCTAACAGTTTATTGCAGTGCATGAGGGCAAATTAGCTTGTCAAATTAAGAGCAAGCACCTTGGAAAGTATTTGAAGAAGTTGGGTGTGAAGCAATTTGCTGCTCAATAAAGTATAGATCTACTTATTGTATAGTTCCTATCAGTAATGCATCAGGGCTGACCAAATTACACATTCATTCTTGATACATTTGTTGCACTTCATTAAAAAGATCAATTACTGTTTCAAAACAACTTTTAAAAGAAAAGAAAAATATGTTGCATTTTACAGCAAACTCTGACAAATGGCCTGATTCTCAGGTCTGCAATATGATTGCTTCCTAATTGGAAAAAAACCCTGTATACAGGTTAGAAAAACAGTACTGTCATTATTTTTCATTTATTGCAGGGTAAATGTGACCTAATTCAACAATCTGATTGTTAAGACACGTGTGTTGGGACTCAGCTATATTTTCTAAGAAAACTCCTCCAGCTGTAGTGGCATACAAGCATCCAGAATCCAGGCACATTTTTTTTGCTTTGGCTGAAGCAGGGGTATGATCAGGAAATTCATGAAGTCAGTGATAGAATGGAATATATTTAACAGAATACACTATCTTTTAAACCTCTAGCCTTTCAAAAACATCTAAAATGAGATTTTCCTTTATATATTATCCTTTATATAATTTATATGTGAAACTATTACATTGATTGGATTATATATGCTCCCTCTGGTGGTTCACTTAATCCATAGAAATGCTTTCTTATTTTTTCTTTTGTTGTTGTTTGTTTGTTTGGGTTTTTTGCTTGTTTTTATTTTAATGGCTGAGGTATTGTGACCAATTTTATAATAATAGGACACTACTGGCAGTTAAATAGTGTTTGGATAAAATCAGCCTGAGTACAGACCAGCTAGTCTTCCTCCCATCTTTTAATTTGCTACTGAACTATGAAATATTCCTAAAGCAATCCAAAAAACACACAAAACCCTTCAAGTAGTTAAAATGAGGAAGTATTTAAAAGTCAGCATTTTGAACCGACCTTGAGGCTTTATGATGGAGTGATAACATCAGGAGAAGGGAAGGTCAGTGGATGTCACCTATCTGGAATCCACAACAACCCTCTCTAAACTGGAGAGCTAGAGGTTTGGTGGTTGGATGGTGTAGTGGATGAGGAACTGGTGAGATGTTTGCATCATGGGAGCAAAGCAGTGGTCAAAGGATCCCTGTCCCGATGGAGATTGGTGCAAGAGATCCCTCAGGGGTCTGTCCTGGGACCAGTGCTGCTTAATATCCTCACCAATGACAGACAGTGGGACTGAGTGTTCCCTCAGCAGGTTAGCACAGGACACAAAGCTGAGAGATATGGTTTGCCTTTCCCTGCTCTCCAACCTACAACCCTTGTTGTGGTGTCAGCCATCCAATAAAAGCTGAGGAAAACATAGATATTAAATAAGCTACGTGTTTCTTATTTGGATTTAATTTCCTTTTGTAAATCCAGTGGCTTCTCCAGTCAGATAGAATAGTAATTGTTGTTATGGTCTTATAAATTCTGTAGGGAAGGTGCTTTGCTCAGCTGATAAATATTTTAGGTTACATAAGACTTACTTATAAATACTACAGTGTTTGAGTCAACACTTTTTAAAATGAAAACTGGTCTTGTCAATTGGTACATACAGACCAACAGAAACCATAATCCTTTTCTTCTATCTGATACTAAAAATTTCCAGACATAAACTCACATTTACATGTTACTCACATAAACATGTTTCCAATTCCCTTCTAGAGGACAAAGAACAAAAAAGACATTTCAAACATACCCAGAAGTCCAGAAGACAAGTAATAAAAATTATTTTTTATTTCAATTACCATAAGGGCAGTATTTAAACTGTCACTTCATATTTCAACTGTAACATGTTTTCTTAAAAAATGCAGGTGCCTAAAGATTCTCCCTTCACTGCTTTCCAGCTAATCAGCATGGAATGCAAACCAGTCTGCTTCTTTATTACCTGCTTAGATGGGAATATCATAATAAAAGATTAGAAGTATCAATCCTTAAATCACATTATTACTACTACTCCCAGACACATTTCTGATTTTTCACTTTGCTCAGAACACATTCCATAAACCCCAGCTATGACTTGTTCATTTACACAACTAGTGCTATTGTTGGCACACAGGATTAAGCACTGAAGTAAAATGCACCACAAATGGGATTATTTCCTTTTTTTTTAGCTCAGGATTGCTTTAAGAGTATAAGATGCTTTGGGAGCTGTGCATATGCACAAAGGCAGTATGACACCCTAAAATGCACGGAGTGTCCTGGCTCATCATGGCACTCAAAAAGTCCTGGAATTTGTACAGTCTTTTTTCAGGGCACTTTTCAAACAGGGGCTTTGCACTCTATGGGTCAGTACCATAAACTGGTATGATTTCAAACCACATTATTCAATGCACACCCTGGAAAACAGAGACTCTTAAGGATAAGAGTGCAAAATCTCACTTCTTTTCAGATCTAGGTAAGTTCCCAGCAGGACTGTCTGGAGAGCAGTGCCCAGAGCTAACCCTGAGTCTCCAGGCAGCCAGGACTGACTGAGGATAGTGGAGCTGGTCTGAGCTGCAGACTTGCAAGGAAGTTTCAGTGCTCAGGCTTACACACCTCCACATCTAATGGGCTATTCTTCAGGGGTGATTTGTTTTCAGATCAATGTTCACTTATCTCCTGTGTCTCTGGGGGTTCTCTGATCACTGACAGACTGTTGTGTAAAGGCACTGTCACATGAAGCTTCATGGGGCCACATGGGGGATTTCACTGCTGAGCCCTGCTTAGACTCTTCTGAAGATTTTTTTCTCATACAAAGTGTCGGACCCTTAGAGATTTTTTTGGTCCTAGATACTTAAGTACAGAATTTGGTAAAAAGCTGCTTTTAGTACTGCTCTCCTATTCTGTGTAACTTCCCTTGAAAACCTAATTGAGTCTGCCAGCAAAGCATCCTTGTGGATCCTGTTAGGCATTTGGGTGCCCCTGGCATAAGACAGACAGTTTTGAGGATTAAAAATTTGAATATATATATACCAACAGTGACAGCTGAGTAAAGCTATCATCTAAACTGTTTACAGCTCCTGCCTTTAGTACTACAGCACTCCAGTTCCCTACCTTCAGTGTTGGTGTGATGGTACCAAACCAAACCTGACTGATGTTGCAGGTACTGGGAGATGCTTTTATCCTGTATTGATGAAGTGAAGCATGAGACATTCATAGCCTGAGTCTCCAGAATGCACAGATTGCAGGAATGTGCTCTTTGTCTGCTTATTTCTGAAAACACCGGAATATCAGTTTCATTTCACTGCCCAAATCTGAGACTTTCCTGAAGTTTATGAAAATAAAAACATCAATAACTAGGGAATTGTTATTTATTGGACAATCAACTTCAAATATTTTCAAGGGAACTCACTATTTCAGTGTTTGCAAGTAAGTTTTACAAACTGAAGCCATAAAATAACAGCAAAGTGGCCTTAAAGTTTCCAAAAACTTTCCTAGAAATGACATCTCTAATGTGAAGTCTATACCACATGCCTAGAGTATAAAAACATTTTCAGATGCATAAGAAGATGATATAAACGAATCTGACATTAATGAATTCTCCCAATTTTTACATGTCAGGAAGTCAGAGATAATGAAGGGCAAATGAACCACATTTCAGCCACTGGACATCACCATGGGATAGACGCTAAAATGTTTCAGGCATTTTGTAGACATGGATACTTGTGTTGGAGAAAGTTAGAATACAATCTTAGCTTACATATTTATAGTTAATCTCCTTCCAAATAGTTTTACTTGTGAAACAGTTATGAAATATATGAAATTCCAAAAGAAATTAGCTCCTAGGGGGATCCTCTATCTGCTGAAGTCAAAGGAAAATGATGTACCTTTGCTTCAGTCATGAAAACACTGCGTGACACATATCATACTGGATTTCAGAGTGGATGGTTTGATGACCCCTTACGAAAGAACTAATGGCGATTTAAGCTTGTAGAAAGTGCAGGAATAAAGGATTCGCCCTCAGTCACATCCAAAATGAAGCTGCCTCTCCAACTATTGCAGAGCTCACACAGCAGCTGGGCTGAAATTACAGGTAGGAAACAACTCACTGTTGTAGGATAAAGCTGTTTTCATTCCAGCACAGATTGCCCACATGGGGGAGTAAAGTTTTTCTGCAATGGTCCCACTGGACAGTTTTCCTTCTGCAGTTAAGAGTTTTACATAAAGTTTTGGGGTTTTTTTCCCCCCCAAAAACTGTACTTTGCTGTGTGAATGATTCAATATGTGGATTAAATCTAATGCAAGGAAAAAAATGATATGCAAGATGATATAACTGGTAGTAATGTTTCTCTGGCTAAACAGGGTAATAAGTTCCTGAGAAAAAAGGGTGTGTTTTGCAATGGATATGTGTAGGATTGTTACCCACATGGAAGTGTGTCTGCTCAAGAATATCCCAATTTAGAGCACCAAAGTACTACTGTGGCACCACAGAAAGAACATCTCTGTGTATTCCAGCCATGTGTGACCTTCACCACCTGCCAGTGCCTTCAGAAGCAAACAAGAGTTCTCCCTCTGCAAAAATCTGAGTGCTAGGTGGTCCGGAGAATATTGATACATTGAAACCTGTCACTGCCAGCCCAAAGCCTTCTTCAGGCTTTTGCAACAAAGGCTGATTGGCTTCCCCACTCTGGGATTTGCCTACAGATAAGAAAGGCAGTTTTGGACCAGTGTGTCCAGTCAGATTTGTTCCTGAGCAGCATTACTCAGGTTTTGTGCCTAAGCATTCCTCCTACTCCAAAAAACCCTATGAGCACACATTTAAAAGTGGACTGTAAATATTAATTTCTTTGTCCTCTAGGCACTTCTGAAATGTCTAAGTTAATACTTCACGGGATGCTTTGCCCTTGTTTTTTCAGGCTGATTTTATCTTACTGCAGCAGAGCAATGTATATCATAACAGGAGATAAAAGTCTCCATTGATTTACAGGGCTGGTGAGTGAAGAGCAGAGACATACAGGAAAAGCTGAAAGACTGTGAGATAGGAATTAACAACTTTCCATCCTTTATGATTTTTAACCAGGCTATTAGATTTTCTTGTTGAGGAAATGCTTCTTTGTCTCATGCAAAAAGAACATTTTAACACAGCAAATTTGGTTTGAGTGGAACAAAACCACAATGTGGTACTGAAGCAAATGATTCTGAGCACTCTCCTTTGAACCAGACATTGCCACTGAGAATGGAGTAAGAATTTTTATTTTGTATCTCTTGAAAATGAATACACATGCTGAGAAAGAGCAAGGTAAAAGAAAAGAGGCACTAGACTAGAAGTCCAGAGAGTGTTAGAAAACTTTCAAATTTCTGGGACAGAATGATTCCTCATCACAATAATCCTGCAGTGTAACCAAATAAATATTAAATTTTCACATTTTGGAAAGCAAGTTGACTCTTTTCACAAAATATTTTACCATTTATTATTTCAGATCTCTTTCTCCATAGAGATGAAATAGTTTAAATTTATCATTTCAGAAACTGGAGAAGAGTGGCCAAGAAAGACAACGAGGCCTGAAACAGACATCCACCAAAGGCATGTTTCCAGAGCAAACAGCAAGCTAACAGATAGGTGTAAAATCCTGTGTAAGGTGCTCTGGGGACTGGACAACATCCTCTGTGGCCAAGCCCTAGATGAACAAAGTCATGATGAAACCGGTTTGATCTCACAGCTGCCCCTGCTTTGAATGAGAGGTTACTCTTGATGACCTTTTCCATTCTGAGCTATTTTATGACTATCTACACAATTCTCCATTTGCTAAAACCTGAATTAATATTGTTCATCTTGACAGATAAAAATTGTATGTATGACTTTCGTTAAACTACTGAAATTCCCAGGTAGAAGCATATTCTTAGTTTCCTTTTCAGTATCCATCCTTTTTCTAAGGAATCCTCTCCACTTCCTGATTTTGCTGGTAGTCAAACAATGTCCAAAGACAACGTGCATGAAGTGACAGTCTCACTACCGTCAGTAATGGCCTAATTAAAAGCAATAAAACTAAGTCTACCTGCTGCATCTTGTCAAAAGCACAATCATGCTGCAGAGTGGAGACAGCTGATTTCGGGAAACAGTGCAGGAGTACCTCACAGTAGGCTTATCTTTGATCTCCACATGCAAAACAAAAAGCAAGGTTTTCTTCCTTCAAACTTTAATTGAATAGAAATAGATCTGTTCAGACTGTGTATTTTTCAGCAGTAAATTACACCTTGCCAGTTGTGAGGGGACAGCCACAAATGCTCCTAAATGAGCAGAAGGAAACACAGTGTGGATACATGCCTGGTTCTACTCCTGGTAAAGAGTTTTGAGTTAAATAAAACTTAGTTCTACACAGTGAATTTGTGCCTCAGTAAGCAAAACAGATTTTTCAGCAGTTTCAGAACTCAGGAAACTCAGGTGTTTGGAAACTACAGAGAAACAAAAAGGATCTGAAGGTTTTCCTGTTCTTCACAAGAGGTATGGGTTTTACAATATAATTAAGTTTACCCAAACAAAAATGAGAACACAGGCCACAAAGCAACAGGCCTTGCTCAAACCAAAGCCAACAGAAACTCAGTGCTACAGCATCTGTTGATGGAAGGAGAATGAAGCAATGCTGAGAGCAAGGAATCAATAAGGCAGCAAAGAACTGTTCATGCTTGCTTGGAACAGTTTTCTAGAAGTATTAGTGCTCTTGAATAGATTTAGTATGTTTTCTATTACTTGATTCGTCTTAGCTCTAATTCCACTAAAAAGGTTTTTGCAAGAAAAATAGGGAACAGAGTTACTTTTTAAATGACTTACTACCTGTAGTTGCAGCATAAGAAAACATAAAAAACCCCAATTTCCTAATTCTGTGCTGTGTTCTTCAGCTATTTACCAGTTCTTCAACATGGTGTGAAAATATTACACTATTTTAGAATGTTAATTACCTTTTCTTGTTTCAATATACATCCATTTCATACTAAGTATTTCTAAACCTAATCACTAGAGCTGAAGAGTACAGCAACAATAAATATCCATTATGATACTGCATTTTGTTTCAGAGAACTGGCATTAAATTTGTCATGAAGGTCAGTGAGTGAAAAACTTTTTGAAAAGCTGCAGTTGCAGAGCTTCCATTTTGCTGGCTGTGCTTCAGCTGCTCCACATTCTAAATCACTCCTGCCACGAGGACTTGACTTTTTCCACGTGTCCCTGAGAGGCTGAGGAGACCCAACACACCCACTAAGTGTAATGACAGGTAAAAAGGTAAAAAGAAAACATCCAAACTCTGACTGTTTGGATGTGTTGGTCTCCCTGCTGTTAACAAGGAAGTTTTTACAGTTACATTAACACCTTGCAACTCCATGGTGTTAAATTAATTTTGATGGAGCCAATGACGCAGGGAGAAAATATGATTTTTATTATTATCTCTTCTTTTTCTACTTCAAAAGGATTTTAAAGTATGACTGAAGAAATAAGAGGAAAAGCTTAACTCCCAAGTCAACTGTTTTGACTATTCTTGCCTAATTGTTGAAATGAAATGTGACAATGATGTGTTACTAGTGATCACACTTGAGATTTATGTTCATGTGAATGCATATATAGAAACCCAAATATAACACCCTTTAACGCTGAATAACCTGTAGGCAATGGTTTTGGATAGCCTGTGAGCACAGCTCTATACCCACATAAAAAAAGAAATTATTTTCTCTACCTTTGGAGTTTGCTGCACCAGCTGCAGTTGAAACCAATCTGGGCAGTGACACAGGGACCACAGCTGGTAAACTGGAGACAAGCTGGGATGTAGATAAACAAGAATTATTACATTAGTCTCATATATATTTCACATAAAAAGCACAAAAGAAGAATACATCTTCTGATAATATACATTTAGGAAGTCAACAGCTTCACACACGTCTGAAATGAGACCCTGAACCTGGCCTGTTGCAATGCTTTGCACAATTGCATACAAAAAAGTACATTTCATCTGTGGTATCCCATTTGTATTCCATTTCTAAATGTATTCCTACCTCCACATCTGTTCACTCAGCCTCATTCCTAAATTTTTATCTTTTTGCTCAATATTAAGTATTTTCTTAAATCTCTTTCTACCCGAGCTCCACTGTTCTTTGGTGTTGCTAAAATTCAGATATAAGCAGATAATAAGACTGACAGAAAAATGTGCAAGAAGTATAACAGGATTAAAAAAAGATAAATATGTGTTTCTATTATTTTTACAGTAGTACAGCTGGCATGTTAAACCCCAAGATTTCTAAGCAATGTAGTTTTACCTTGGAAAAAAGAGCCAGATGAACTGCAAAATATTTGGAGCCATTTGTTTGGGGATATGCCTTTGTGATGTGATCTACAGTACACAGAAGAATGGATGTTTGCATTGCAAGCATGAAAACTGTTCTTTTTTTTTCTTGAGGTAACACATTTAAATGCAATATAATCATTCTTCTGAAAAAATGATTTGGCAAAAATTTAATTCAAAACCTACTGGGAGCTATATACCTATAAACTAACTTGAGACACATGAGGATGAAAAGGATAATGAATCATCCATATGGGAATCTAGGAGACGATAAATGAATCTGTTTATGATTCCAAGTCCACAGATAAAACAAAATATTTGAAATTGTGTATGTGTTGCTGGGAGGGAGAGGGAGATAAATGCTTTCTAGATCTGGCTCCTGTTTATGTAATGTTTTACTTACTTGGAAGAGGTATCATTTCGACAGCTGAGAGATTGGTAATCTTTGACATCTGTAACTCCACCCTGTGGTATTCATAAATTGTTCTTCTGCGGACATCTAACAGGACAGAGAAAAAGAAATCATATTTTCTTATTTTGCAGTCTTTAGATTGTGAAAAATAATGGATGTAATGAATGCACACTGTTGCTTAGGTGCACATATGACAACGATTTTTCTCAAGAATATATTTTAACTTTGAATATCACAAAATAACACATAAAGATAGAGAATTTTTCAGTGGAGAACCCCTCAGAACTGACAGAAAAGATACTTCTCCTGGCAAAGAATTATGAAAATGCTGAGTGTGCTCTCAAGCATCTTAGTCATTGATTTAGGCAGAAATTCTAGAGAGCATACTGTCAGACTTTTTAGGGTATATTTCAAATGCTTACTTTCCTAAGACATTTTTCTCAGTTTACAGACTTGAGAGAAATGCTATATATGTTGACTTTGTCAGTTATTGCCAAGATGTGCAAACAAAACTGATTTCATTGCTTAATCAAATTTTTTAGCTACAAGATGGCTCATATCTAAGTGTACTAGAATATATTTTCATATTAAAACATTGTTTTAAAGAAGACAATCTTCCTAAACAGCCATTATGCATAATTTTTACACAGGCTGACTGCACCTGAGTTTCTCAAAGCAGAAATTCAATATAACCAACGTGCTGTTCTTAAGGGCTTTGAACTCACAAGCAGTTGTAAGGCCCAAGCACAAGATAAATGTGAAAAAATCATGCACTACCTCCCAGACCAATATCCTATAATGAGTTCTGAAAATTCCAGATTTTATATATACAGTTGCAATATAGACTGGTGAGCTTGTATATTTGAAAATTAAAAGTACAGCCTATAACACAAAAATGACAGCTTTCTGGTGTGCTGGTTTTGTATTTATGGTCTTTTTGAAGGTCTGCTAAACTAACTGAAATAAGACCTGGATAAAATCACAGTCTGTTTGCAGTCATTCCAGAGAGGTATCAGGGTTACATACAAAGGACTAACAGGTTACCCACGCCAATGATCACTCTGAGTCTACATGTAATAGAAGAAAAGGGACTTGTAGACAGTCACAAACTCAGTCTTTGGAGGTCTGCTATGTTGTCAGTCCTGTATGGATTAGGGAACACCTTGTTGCTTGAGGAAGCAGCTTTTCTGCCCTCTCTTAGCTCATTAGCTCTCAGGGACAAGTAGGCAGTATCTCACTTTCAGACAATAATATTTCTATTTAGCTCCAAATCAGCACCGTTGCCAACCACTTCTTGAAATTTATTTGAAGCTTTGCTATGACTTCATCCCTCCTGATAACAGAATTCTCTTTCAGTATGAAATGAACCTATAATTGAACTAGTCTTATGAGTTACCTACAAAGTCATTCTGGCTAGTTAAAAGACAGCTATGTGTAGGTGCCAAAATTTACCCCAATAAATGCCTTAGCCGTGTCCTTCAGACCCACTGGACAGAAAGAGATTTCAAGACAAAGCTAATTGTGTGCTGGGTAGGGAGTATCTCTTACCATCTGCAAGGGGTTTATGCTCACAGGATGGTCAATCTCCTAAAAGCCCAATCAGAGGGATTGTAAAATGTCTTTGAAGTGAGCTCCTGCCAATGCTGAAGGCTGTAATTTGTTTCCACAGAAATCTTTAACATTCCGTAAAAAAAAAAAAAAAAGGGCAAGTGAATACTTGACTATTAAAATAAAATGCTGGGTGTCGACACTTTATTTGAAGTGCACCTCATCAGTACTGGTACAGACTAGTATGCTATAATCCTGTTAATGCTGAACCTTTCCTAACAGGCTCCTTACAGGGCTTACAAGAAATAAGGAGCTCCTGCCTTTCCAAAGACTCAGTAAGAATCAGATTCAGGGCATAGGCACTTACACCTCACCCAGTGCATGAAATTTTTGAAAAACATTACTTTTAAGAGAATTAAGTGTGTTATATATATAAAAAAAGTCTAATCATGTATATTTCAGCATAACATATAACACAGCATAACATTCCATTAAATCCCACTGCCTGACAGACTCAAATTTGATCTTTTTCTTCAGAAAGATGACTGTGTTAACCACAGGTGTTGAGTTTTCATATGAGGCCATCTATCTAATATAAGAAATTTAGAAGGTATTACATTCTAACATCTTTATATATACTTGCAGATAGGTGGTTGGAAATGTGGGCATTCAAATTTATCTGTCTGACCAGGCTAGAAAAACGTGCAGGTGTAGATTCTTTTGAAAGCATGACTTAAACATGCCACACTTAGGTCTTCAAAATGCACTTTTCTCTCCCTGTTTTGAATTGTGAGCTGGTTTCCCTTATCAAAATTGCTTAGAAAAACTAAACCAAACAGGATAAACAGGAAAATGAATGTTCTTCCCTCATGCTTTCCCCCTAACCTCTACACACATTCCTGTTTCAACCCAGGACAGGCATTGCATTTCACTCAGGTGGAATTTGTTCATCTTATGCAGTCTGTTTAGCTCCTTAACAAGAAAGTACTAGTGCAGAATTACAAAGAGCTTATGAGCCCATGTATACCTCAGTGCAGACCTTAACATGACAGGAACTAGTGAAATAATTTGATGCAGTAACAGATAATTATTTAAGAATTATGTGCAGGTGTTTTGCTATAAAGAAATGTTACATCAGGTCTAGAAGGGAAGGGAGGAAAGGGAAAGGACTTTTGTATTCTTTTGACGTAACATTCCTGGTTCTGAATTTCAGAAAATATGTGTATATTCTTCTCCTAGTCGTGAAAATATTTTATATTTCTACAAGTCTAGGTTTCTCAAACAAAACTTTTAAACTAAATGGTAAAACTTCTAATATATTTTTTAATAATGGTCTATAGTTTTTTTCCTTTTGGTTTAATTTACAGTATGGTTCAGATTGTTTTTTTGTTTGTTTTCATGGCATGTACTTGTGCTATCTTTGAACACAGGCCAAAGGTACAGTCCCAGCAGAAACACCTGAAGAAAACACCAACTACTTGAGGTAAGAACATGTTCCTCATTGCTGAGAGAGACAACATGGGGGTCAGAAGGCCATTTGAAAGACTCCTGTCAAGGGATTAAGCGATCAATTGGTAAATTATAGATGTGCAAGATTCTGCTGTGACAAAATAATTCTATGTAGTTTTATCACAGTGGTATTAAACTAAATAATGGAATATAAGTATTCCATGAAACAGAACTGCAAGAGTTGACTAAAGGTACTTCAGTAGGGAGAGTACTCTGGAGAGGGAGCAGTGCCCGAAGAGCACCAGTGATTTCTTAACATGTCTGAAGGGTCAGTAGTTCATAGCAAACCATTCTAAATATGTGTCTGGCAGATGCATAATCTCTCTGTATCTTTTCCATTACATAATCACTTTCTCTCATACACCATTCCTCAGCTATAACCTGCAATATAGTGAAATGTGAAAATACTGGAGAAGTCATTCTGAGTTTTTAAATTATGTGTTCACACAAATAAAAACCTTTGTCAGTGAAAGATTTCTAGGGAATTCAGATTGGCCATATATCCAGAAATAACTGCTAAACAAGGCCATATGTATTCATACAGCCGTACTTTCACTTCTAGGTCTTGCTGATAGAGAAAACACAAATGGTGAGAGGGTTTACTTGATTACGCAGAAGTCAATTTGAAGTAAACAATTTATGAAACATATCCAACAAGCTGCAAGCAATTTGTGGAAAATATAAGGCATAGAGAAGGGAGGGGCACAGCTGCTGTGTTGTACAGCCACTGACTTTGCTTGACAGGAACCTTGTTTAACATTGCTGGCTGAATAAAACCTGTCAGCCTGGTATATATGATTGCTGTCACCACAAAAGGTAAAGGAATCAGAATGTCAAAGCATCTGCTCTTTAACAGCTTGATGTTGCTAAATTTATCAGTATTAACTAATTAATTCTTGAGGTACTGACACTGGGACCAAACACCAGTGCCTGTAATCCAAACACCTCCACAATTGTTCCACTGAATATTACACACATCTAGATTTAGATAAAAATTCAGATTCCTTATTTTTATTAATTTTAGCATTCTCTTAAAAATTACTAAAAAAATCCTTTTAAACCTGTGAGCTGCACCTCAAAGATGTATAATCTGTGAACAAGCGAACTAGTGAAGTAGGCTCTGAATATATCTTTATGAATGTACTAAGAGCTGTTCTTCCACAATGTCCTGTGCCTACCACACATGATTTACTTTGAAACTCTCTGTGTCCTTCCTGATTTGCCCCAATACCTGTTGCCAGCTAAGGAGCTCCTGGTACAGGATCTAGGTGTGAAAAACTTGCTTTATTCCCTAATCCCACTGTGTACCAAACTGCCTCACTCTGAGACCTGTCTGCGGCCAGTTATGAGAATATTTAAACTTTGGTCAACTTGTACCAGTCCTGGGAGTACTGACATGCTACCAAAGATGAACAGCACACTCCTGAATCAGACATCTAGTGCAAGGAGCCCAGCTGCCTGGATAAACCCTTTTGGACCAGCAGACAAACACTCAAGGCTGGAGCAGCTGGCTCTGTGGGATTAGTTACACTAGTGTAAAGAAGAATAAATACTATGATTTTAGAGTGATAACTTTGGGGCCCATTTTGCACAGAGGTAAATGATAACACTGACAGTAAGGCATCAGGAAATCAGACTGTGATTTCCCAAGTGGCGCTGCACCTTTGTAAAATAGATACCAGAGCATAAATGACCAGTGGTTTTTATTCTTCAGGAAGGTAATCCTAAGGTATTTTCAGGGGCTTCACTGCTGTAAACAAAGTGGTGAGACATCTTGAGCAAACATTTACAACATGCGGAGTTGTCACTTAATTATATGCTTGAGTTACACTACATATTGAGTGACACTAATTGCACTGAAACTGGAATGTTACTAACACATAGCTCAGCTACAATTTCATTTCTGTACACAGTGTTGTTGAATAATTTCAGTGTGATTAAAGTTTAAGTTGTCAAGGCATGGATTTCCTAAAAGAGCTGCACCTAATACAGTAGAGGCCAAAATCACTGAGAAGCATGTGTCATTGTGGAGACAAACCTACTACCCATTATCTCTTACTGAAAGACTGGTAATTCACTGGTAGATCCCCTGAATCTGGCACTCTTTCATTTTGCCAGTGTATTTTATGGATTTGTGGAAAGCAAACACAATATGGGAAGGCTCTCTGGTGGGGTTTTTTATTGCTAAAATACAAAAGTGGGTTGCAGGAAGCGCTTTTGCATTTCTTCTTGCACAACAAAAAGGTAATTGAAAGACAATAGGGAAGAACACCAAAACAAAGGAGAGCAACACAGTAACCCTGAAGGAGAGGAAAAAATGGAAGGGAAGAAAGATGGTCATGAAGATAAAAAGGAATCTTGGGAGTCTGCAGAAGGGAGAGAAAAGGACACCACAGGCAAGTGAAAGAAGGACCAAGAACAGAATAACAAGGATGGCAGAGAAATAAACAAGAAATAAAAGGTAACTGGCTAGGGAAGGTGGGCAAGGAACAAAGGGCCTGAAGCAGTGAAGGTGTTTAAAAAAGTCTTGCTGGAAGAATATGTAAAGCTCTCAGCTTTGTCATCACCAATCATGTTTCTAGCTGGAAGACATCCATGAAACTTTCTCACTGTTTTTCAAAGGAAAAATAATTTGTGTGAAAGTGTTCTTTCTGTCTTCACCTGTCCGAAGGAGAAATCAGGATGGTCACTCTAACTTACACATCAGAAGCAGAGCTCCAGAGCCTGGAACTTCATTTGAATTACCTGGAAGGACCTGAAACTTTTCCTCTGAAATTAATTAAAGGACTTAGTTTGCCATTTTGCTGTCATGCAAATCTCAGAATTATCAGGTTAACCTTGGTGTCAATCAGGAATTTATTTCCCTTAACACATTACCATTCATTCCAAAACACCTCTAGGGTATATGCAGGCATATCTATATCTAGATATAAATTATAAAATACTGGCTAATCTGCAATAATATACTTATAAGTGGAAAATAAAGACAGGGTTTATAAGCAAGAAGTAGTAGCAGATCAAGGAAATATATATTCATAAAACTACCTGCCAAAAATCTCCCATCTCCATGCTCTAACTCCTAAAAGATAAGGTGAACAAGTGTATGTGTCTGTATGCTTTTAGGGGCAGATAAAAGGGGTATTACTGCAAAGTCTTTATATGAAGAAGTATATTAATAAAAATAGGTATGATATTCTCAAGTTCCTTCATTTAAAAAAGTTCAGAAAATCATTCCTTTTAGCTTTTGGCTCTTCAAGAGGGTACTTTTCAGCACTCATTAAAGTGCACTTTTGATATGAAATGGCTGATCAAAAAGCATGTTTTGCTCTCCTCAGAATGAAATAGGTTTGCCTGGCTTTTGAACTCACCTTTCAGAAGTATTAGAAAAGTTATTAATAATCTTTTGGACAATACATCTGAAAAAAATCTGATAAATAGTTAGCTCTAAATCTTCTGAAATTACTTGAATAAACTAGATCTGTTATATTGAAATTTTAGAATACTGAGCATACAAAAGGCACCAAAGATGTTCAGCATTTTTAAAAATTGAGGGGATATATTTGTTCAAACAGGCTTGTGTTGCACTTAATGTCTCTTTCCTTTTCAAATGCACAATATATTCAAAAACAACTGACAGAGCTCAAACATGAAGCAGAAGAGTTTGTTTTAGTTTTTTTGTATTATTTGAAGGGGACGTTTTCATCTTTTTTTTTTTTTTTTTAATAACTAGCCATGAACATAAAGGGAGACTGGATTCTTTTGATGGAGAAATCTTTGATAAAGTAGGTAAGTTAGAACTAGTAGTTATACTTCTTTTGGGACAAACAACAATTTATATTCTTCAGTTGTCTTAAGAAGTCAACAAATAAAGTAAAATAACAATTCTATCATACCACTTTTTCAGTAATTGACTAGATCCATAGTTGATTTAATATCTCTATAAAACAAGAATTCAAGAACATCCATATTTTAAGAACATCTGATACTGGTTTTCTATGGGCTGAAAATATTTACCACTTCTATCAAGGTGTTATTTTATTGCCTGTTCACGTCAGTATAAACATATTTCACTGAGCACACAATCAGCTTGAGAAAAGTCTACTGTAAAATGATGGTTCCCTTGATTAATATTAGCTCTAGTGTAAGCTGCAATCTAGCAAAAATAGTCATGAATTACCACCGTCCACAGAACTGGTAGTTAGGGGCAAAAGCAATGCATTGTAATCAGCAATACATGAATAATGCTCTCAAAACTGCTCTAGCAGTGGCACATTTTATACTCCTTACCCACATTATAGTCTCACTCCTTTTAGAAGAAAGTGTCATATTGAAAAAACCCAACAGATATGCTAAAAACAGAAGACTAGTCAGTAACTGCATTCGTCAAAACCAATATGATTTAATGGCAGTAAAACAGGGTGCTTGTCTGAAATATTTCTATAAAAAGAAACATTCAGACTTGAATAGAAACTCACATCTACTGTATATTTTCCATACAAAACATGTAAATCTAAGACAAGTCTTTTAGTGTTGTTTGATTATGGAGGCCTGATATCAAAATATATCATCCTATTGCATCTCTTGGATAGAATTTCCATGACTATTCTCATAAACCATTTGCATACGTCAATCAACCTAATTTCCACCTGAATCCATATTTGCAGCTCTTACAAGCTGAAGATTCAGAAATATTCAGATGATTTGCTTGCAAATATCACTCACATTATTGAAATTTGTTGCCAAGTCTCATTGGTTCTTAAACACTCAAAACCAACCCATGCAAACAAAGGCACATCACAACTACTTATCATACTTCAGCAACAAATTTCTTGTCTCTTAAGTGAAATCTTGGCATGCTAACATCCTTCATACTACTCTGAGCCCACAAGTAACAAATAATACTGAAATTTTCCATATTCCCCATGACAGGACATGTAAGACATAGGATTGCTGCTCCCTTGCGCTAAAGGTTGTTTTATATGTAATGAGGAGACAGGATGAGCTGAGAGGCCAATAGCTATTGCTTTTTCAGTGCCAGCCCCCTCTGCTGTCTGTCTTAAAGCTGGGCTGGATCATGTCAGTCCTTGTGAGCACCACAGGTCTGCCAGAGTTCACTTTAGGAGAATTCAGTCCTTGGAGGCTGGTTCAAGCACAGCTCCTTCTGTCTACGCCCTGCTGTTATGGCTTTATTGAAAACTGATCTTGGTAATTTTCTTCAAATATGTTAGTAAACTCAGTAGACTTGAAAAGCGAACGTATTCTCTAATGGCTAAAAAATCCTCAAAAGGTTCTGTACAGGGTACATTAAAGCATCAAGAAAGTCACACTTGATTTCCTACTATTTGTTTTCAGCAAAGCCACACAAAGTATAACTAAAGCCAGATAAAACTAAATGCCACCTGCAATACTGCTGCCATGACTGTGTGAGTTCAATATCTTATTTAATAACTACATCCCCTCTTCTTTCCTCTCACTAAAATGTGTACATGAATTTGAAGTACAGAATAAAGTATCAAGAGGTTCCAGCCTGGATATTTTTGGGCACAGATGGATTTTCTGAACAGATTGCTTCTTCTTTACTACAGATATGAAAGCATGTTCCAGATAAAATATCTTATGGAAAACCAAATTGAGCCAGTTGAGAGTTTAATTTGACATTATTTGACTGGCCATTTAGTTTTATTTACTTAATTTATCAGCTCAAAAGAAACAATGACAGGAAAAGACATACTGGGAATTATCAAGCAAATAAAATTACACTTGAATTAACAAGCTGAAATTAACTAAGTGATTTGTTGTGCAGCTAATCATCCTTGATGAAATCAGCTTATACTAATTTCTCAGCCTCCAAACCATTAGCACCACTACGATTCTACATACTGGGAATTTGCTGGATCCTGTGCACGACCACAAATGCATCTGAAAGTCCCACTTTCACTGGGTGATTGGTTGAACTTATCTGTGTCACAGCGACAGGAATCTAAAAGACAAAACAGGAAGATACTATTGAAATATTGAACTAGAAAAAAAGACTAAAAATAAAAAGCACTGCCAAAATGAACATTTAACCAGAGTAACTGTAAAGTCCTAAGTAAATATTTTGTACAACATAGCACAATAGGACCAAGAATTTTTTGAAGATAGAAATTACTGATTTTAATTTGTATTTTGTCTCAGTTTTCTTTGATTTGTTTTCACAGTAACCCTTAGAGGTAGAACAATTGTCAGTGACAAAGCAGAACAGGGTAGTAATTTCTGGTAATTTATTTCCCTCAACTGAAGAAAAAGTGGGATGATATGCTAGTACACTCAAGGATGAGGAGGCAACACCTGCTGCCTACTGTTGAACACAAAAACTATGAAAGTTCAGCTTGGGATGAGCATTTTAAAACTTATGGCTCAATTAATTTGCACTGAAAATTGTGTGAATTGTTATCTGTAAAGAGCTCTGACAGAATGAAAATAATATTTAATGTGTTTTTGAATAGCAAGAAAAGAGTGTTGTGGTAAACATGGAAAATTCCAGATGTTCAGTTGCCAATATCTAGAGGAAGAAATAAAAATATGTAGATATTCATAGACCATTCCAGCTTTAGATTACAGACTGGGTAACATGGCTGCATGAAAACAAATGTCAGGTTTGATTCCATTCTTGGGACAGGATTGCAGATTTGGCTGATACTTGAATAGATAGAATAGGACTGAATTTTTTTAAGACATTTGATTTAGTGACATGTAGCATTTCTGCAATATTAATACAGTTAACTAAATTGACTGATCACAAAAAGCAGCCATCACTAAAGGAGCAGCTCAGACTGACATTGTGGCTTTACAGTATTCAAAAGTTCTGCCTAAGACTGAGAAGGAAGCATAAATTTACTGCCTAGCAGCTCTCCAGATGGCACTAGCAGAATAAAAATGAAATGCCAGGATAATTAGCAAGGCTAGACATGGCAAAAAATGCAAACATATAATACAGACATAAAAGAGTGCAAGGTAGAGTTTGGGGACCATTGTCTAGAAAGCAGCAGTTCTGGAAGGAATCTGAGTATTGTAGTGGATGAAGAACTCCAGCAGTCTGAGGGGACATCTCAGCAAGAAAACTTATCATATGAAATTTGGTTACACTAACAGTGAAATATAGCCTAGATGTGGGGTGACCGTTTTACTTGCACCTGAAAATTAGATCATTGCTGATATACTACACAGATTTTGAGAAGATACATTTCTTTAAAAGATGCCAAAAAATTAAGAGAAGGAAGATTAAAAGTGTCATCAAAATATTTTGTAAACTTCTCCAGTTCTCAAATGCCATTAACAAAGTGTTAAAGTGTTCTACCCATTTCACTTCTGGATGAAATACTGAAGAGCTGGTTAGATTACCAAAAACAAGTACCACCACAGGTGGAAATTACTCAGGGGCTAAAGAGCCTTTTATTCTAGCACAGAAAGAGATAAGCAATGTTGGAAACTTCAGGCAGGTACCTTAGGAGTAGAATAAGCCACAGATTTCTATGAGTGATTATGACTTTCTGCCAGTTGCTGCTTTCAGATATCTTATATTTGGATATCTAATTTTTCAAAGCTGCCCTGTAGTTAACCAGAAATTTCTAGGCTGAAGGCAGATGGAACAGGATCAAGTATAAGAAACTGGGATACAAGGTATTAGTTTAGCTAACCCAATAGTTTGCCCTGGATTTACCTGTGTAAAGCTACAGAAATGATATAGTTGGCCAGTATTTTTCACACAGCAGAAAAATGCTGAAGTAAAAAGCTGGTTATTCATCCAGTGACTGAGGATTCAGTTCTATGTGACAATCAATAGCATGATTTCTGGCATTTGAGTTAAGCATCAGTAGTTCTTCTTCCTCCCAAAATACCTTTTAGTTTTGCTTTTTCCCAATTACACTGGTAAGTTCTGGTGAGTTAAAAATTGTCATAAATTTTCATTCCTTTTATTTAATTTAGTGGCTGTTTTTTTGGGGTGTTCTTGCATACATGATCTGGTGTGGTATAAAATCGGCTTGTGGCGTGTTGTCAAAATGACAGGAAAAAGAGAACTGGCTTGGAAATATTGCTAGAAATACATCAGCTTAAATTTGGCTTATATCAGCTGAGCTCTGATGCACTTATTGGATAATATGAAGAAAGCCAATAATAAGAAGAAAGCCAAAAGCCATATTTTCAAATTCTTCAAAATAAAAGAATCACTAAGTTCAGAAATAAGTCTATAAATTTTCTGCAGCATGAAAGTTTACACAAAATAAGGGAATTATTCATAGTCTCAGAATAGTGGAAAGAAAAGCTTATATTAAATATCAAAGAAACTGTCTGAAAGGATTTTGAGGAGGATACTCTGGACAACCTATTGAAAGTTAAGTTAGAAAAAGCACCGATAAAGAAGATGCAATGACTTTGTTTTCAGAGTTAGCGAGGAAAGACAGCAGATGAAGAAAGGACACAAAGTGTACTTGGAATTGGCATTAGCATGTGTGTGACAAAATATTCTGGCAAAATTGTCACATTAATGCATAAATTGTGCAAGAAATGCACATGAATTAAATGTATGAAAAGGATTACACTAATTTGTATCATATGAATGTAAATCAAGAGAAGTTGGACTCTGGTCTTCTCGAATAAGATTCCTTTCTTTTCTTTCTTCTTAGTCTAGTGCCTTTTCACATGTTTATTGTGAATTTTTGAATTACTGAACAATTTGCATCTTTCCCTCAAAAATTATGAAAACAGCAAATGATTTCATTATATAGTCAAGTTGAACAGCAAATATATAAAAAAAATGTCAGGAGAAATTAGAAAAAATTGAAGCAGAAGTAACAATGGATTTTGCCAAAATCCCTGCAGGTGTCAATACTCCAGGGCATTCTACTGAGAGCAAGGAACTTTCAGAATATTTTCTAAAATAAATAAGAAAGTAGTAGGGTCCAGTCTAACAGAAACAGCAGCCAAAAGTTTGGATACATGTTTTAGAAACAGAGAATAGAAGCAGGAGTTTCTTTAAGTTTAAAAAAAGTAATATTTAGTATAGTCAGCTCTTCAAACTGAAGGGCAGCCTGCATGAAACAATCATACAGTCAGAATGAAGTCAAAGTAGAAGGCAATCCACAGCCCAGGAACACTCTTATTCTCCTGAAAAATTACAGTGTCATTATGCCTGTATTTACAGAAACATTTATTAATTTTTAAGGTGTGGAAAAAGAAACTGGTAATGTGTGTACTGAGTGCCATATTGCAGGTGAAATCTTTTGAATGAAATGTCAAGATAAAATGAGCTTTTGCCACATGCTGTCTGTCTGATTAGGAAACATCCCCTTTTGACAGAAAGCTTGTAGTAAATATTATAGCAATTTATGGAAAATTACAGCAAAACATAGATAGCAAGCAGAGAGCTACTCTTCTGGATTTCTCACCTGAATGGCAAGATATGTCATAACAGGCTGACATGTTAAATAGTTGAGCACAGAGCTAGGAACATGCAAGTGATTGCTAATGGTTGGCAAGGATTTTACCACATTCCCTTCATAGAATGTCTTTTAGCTAGAATAATTCTAAACCATCTACCACAGGCAATGTGATCTTTTGCGCTGTACAAGTCACCAGTTTATGAATAAACTTCCCACACTACCACTGAGGCCATTAATTTTGGATTATATACTTCTATATTTTGGATTATATACTTCAACAGTAAGGAGAAGGGTGTTTAGGATTTATGTTGAATTCTATGTATCATTTGGATCTGTAATCTAGACAGTATTTTTCACCAGACTTCTCAAATTTTATTCTTTTCAACTGTGAGGTGATATTGGAATCTTATTCTTCAAAAGAGGATAAAATCACAGCCTCTATCCTTACTCTGAAGGAGGTGGTAAGCAGGATGCAATTACTGCCCCACTTCAAAACTGAGTCAAAGATAAGAGCCAGAGTATGTTGCAAAATCATAATTAGGAACACAATAATAGTGTTTATATAGGGTTTTCATTGCTAGTTTCCTAAGTAGTAATTAATTAGTCTACAGGCTAAACCACATGAAAATCAGAAGTTTTAATTTGTGTAAACGGACCATCTCAAAAATCAAATGTCCATATTTTTGTTAACAATAAAAGAGGCAAAGAAATGTCAAGCATGTATAACGCAGGCAGAACACCCATTCACATTATGGGATTTTTGTTGTTGTTGTTGTTGTTTTGTTTTTCTTTCTATGGTTCTGTGTTTTTGTGGTTTCTTGATCATTGTTTGTTTGGGATCTTTTGGTCAGTTTTTATTTTTTAATTTTTTTTTTTTTCATTTTCAGGAAACAATAGGAATATTTGAATTCTTGTTACTGAAAACAGTATTTTCCTTCATGCCTACAAGGGGCATTAATTTTATTTAAGTGCTAACACTTAATAATTTTCATTCAATTCTGTCTTCTTTTTTAGGATAGAACTTCATTCTACTATAAGCCTCTTTTAGAATTATTTTCCAAACTCACATATTGGGTAATTTTGAGCAAATATTTTAACTTTAATAATGGTTTCTGGATGACTAGGTAAATAGAGAGTCATTACTATTTAAATGAACAAAAAAAGCCTTCTCCAATGATATTAAGAAAAATATCCTAAACAAGACCTATGGAACCTTTGCCTAGTTTGTTCTGTATTAATCATGGACAAAAAAAGAAACCTAATAATACACTAAAGAACATTAGCTCCAAGCATTAGTGGGAAAATATGATATAGAATAATTATTTTGTATAATAAGAAGTGAAACTCTTGAGAACTGAACTTCAGTGAAATTTAGAACATAAGTATTCACTACTAATTCATAAAAAGAATGCCTTTGCCAAAATTCTTCTTTATTCCTACGCTCTGCTTTCCAGTTTGCATTGTAATGTATTTCGTATGTTGTAGAGGTACACCAGTAAAATTTTCATGCCAGTGGATATTTCCTGACATAACAACCATTTGCCAGAATACTAAGAGTTGGTGTAAATAAAGTGGTATTTAATTTGGAAGGTGCATGCACTGTAAACAAAGTAAATTCCCAAAGAAATAAATACCTTACTTGCTACAGAACCGTGTCATATTTCAAATTGTTTTCACATTTTGAAAACTTGATAGTACAGCTCCTTCTCCTAACAATTGAATCTTCTGAAAGATATTTGGATGTCTCCATATTTTTCTTTTCTGATGGCTCTGCTCCTTTTCTATTTTTTTTTTAATTTTGGATAAAAAATTATTAATTTCAGGTTGCTTTCTATTGGGGAAAACAACAGAATGCAGAAGATTGAGCAGAGAAACTCCTTTAGTATTCACCAAACCTCTGCCTGGATCCTATCTTGGTGGTCAACACCAGGTTTATGATGTAGCAAACCTAATTTGGGAGCAGGAAGAATGTGAAAAAACGACTCACAAACTGTTTGAATAAATAAGAAATAAAAAGTAAAATTTACCTAAAGTATATTAGACATAAAAGACCCTAGTAGTATCTATGTGATTTAAATGTATAATCACAGTTATTTTAAAGGTAGACTCGTCTAGATAAACACCTGGTGTCACTGCCCCTGTGGGATGCTTGATGAAGCTACTGGCAAACCGTTTGCTGTATTTCTTAATGGTGCTTCAGCTTGGAGACTTTTGATGACAATGCCATGAAGACTTCTGAGAGCTGCCATACATCACTGTCATTTTTGATGAGCCATGACACTAAAATAAAATGGCACCAAAAAGACAGTAGAAATTTTGTGCAACTTTTAGTCATGCTCATGAGCACTTACACAAGGAATTGTACTGGAGTTAATGGGACACCTGACAACATGACTCAGCAGCAAGAGAAATGGCTCCAGATGGAAGGACTTCCTCAGAAATCAATGGATTCAGCACTGGAAAGTAAATCAATTCCTAGCCAGGCTTATAAGCACTAGGACCAAGTTTAAAATGGTAAGTGACATGTTTGTTCTTTTCAAACAACCTGTGTCTGATCAGTGATTGGCAATTTTATTTAATTCTCCTCATTTAGGTGAAAAGCTGAGGTAGTGGTAATGGAGAAAAGGCTGCAAATAAGGAGTGGAGTTGTCTGGAAATCTCATCCTCAAAGCCCATTCCCCAAGTAATCCTGATAGAATACACTAGTTTCTAAAAGTTTCTTCACTTTCTAAAATATTTACAAAAATCTTTTGTCAAAAGATTTACAGATCATTAATACATTACTATTACGACTTTAAAAAAATCTCTTTCCTAAGTTATGTGCAATAGCTTTAAAGTAATGTTTGGTAATTCCATTCAGGACAGGAATAAATCATGAGAGGGGATGAGTTCAAAGATTCAGCAGTAGCAAAAAGCACATTACTCCATTTGCAAATTCCAGTTTTCTGTCTCAAGATTAATGAAAAGAACATTAATAACTCCTACCCACAAAAGCAATGTGGTTTTGGAGGAAGCTTCCAGTAGTGTAATGACAGCAAGCAGCCTGTGCATTGTAGCTCAGAAATTGTTTATCCATGGATTAGATGTCACACTTCCCTGCAATTCTAGGAACCACTTGTGGTAAAGGAGTGGCCCGTTTACTCCTGTTTTCCTAAATGAATAATGTTTTCTACTACCTGACACTCTGCATCATCATTTTCATTTGCAAAATGTACAGGAGATACTTTCAGTTTAGAGTAGCAACTTGTAGCACCCATAGTGGATCTGTTCTTCACAGGGCTGGATTGTAGCAGGGAGTGTGGTGCATCTCATAACCAGAAATAGAAGTCTCCTGAAAATGTCACCATTTTACTGTCAAAGTGCATATATAATTCCTGACAAATTTACCTTAAAACCAGTATCTGTCCCCAGCTTCTAGGTCTTGAAAGCAGGAAATTTTCTGCAGTCTTTAGAAGTTTTTGCTTTTCTTTAAAAAGTTTTCAACAACATGAGATAACTAAAGCTTTTCGTTCACACTCCTTTGACCAAGAGCAATGGAGCTCCATTGTCCTCAGCAGAGTAAAGCTTACATGGAGCTGGATTCAAACTGCAAATAAACTGCATTTTCATAGATGATGAAGACTGTAACCCGTACCTAACATTCTAAAAAAAATCCCAAGCAGACCTTGCATCAGAATGTCTTTTATAAGAAAAGGAAAGCCGTGTACATGGGCATACCAGAAATTTCTTGTTTCTACAATACTGATCCAGTAAGAACATCTTGCAGCAATCCGTTTCCAAGCTGCAAAGACATCTGCCTTAAGTGAAGGTATGACTGCTGCTAGTAGAAAAACCCAGATCCTGCCTGGCTTTCTGGTGAATGGCAGAAGAGTGTTATTATTTCTGCTTCATTTAAGGTGCATAGCTACAGCACAGGCACAAAAAATGAGCCTGAAGGCTCACAAGTGTTTTATAGCAGAGATAAAAGAGAAAAGAGATTTCTCCAAGTCTGGACAATTGGTTGTATCACTGATTAGTTTCTGATTAGCATAAGGAGGATAACTGAGAGTTGCACTTCGAAGAGAAAGTCACAGTTTGGCAAACAGATTAAAATAACACAACAAAACAGAACAAAAAACACAAACCAAGCAAAACCAAAAAGTAAACAAAAAAGAAGAAATTATTTTGTCCCTAGAGATTTAAGCTTGTCTGCTTTCTGATTCTAATTTGCATGAATTAAAGAATCATAGAATACCAGACTGTAAAGGGACCTCAAGGATCACCTGCTCCAACCTTTCTTGGCAAAAGCACTGAAATTCAACTAGGCTGTAGTTTCCAGCAACTCTAGGAAAAAAAACAAAACCACACTCAAAGCAACAACTGGAATTCTGAAACACTTGGAGAATGCACAAGAGCCCATTTAAGACAACATATTGGTGCTATGAAGGCAAACCAAATGGTCTCAATCTAAGCAATTTATCACCAAACAGATGGAAAACTTCAGAGCTAGCAATACAAACCAGTTGTTTCTTTTTTTTAATATATGAACTTTGAAATATGTGAGTTGCCAAAAAGCTACAGCTGCAGGAAAAAGGTGACTTTTTAACAATAACCATTGATTCTAGAGTATTTTGAAACGGGTAAAAACTGGGTAAGCTAATTGAAAAAATTAGATCCTATCTTTCAAAACCCAAAGGAAATTTACTAAAAACCCAGGAATTTACTAAACACTTAACACTCACAAACATCCAAATAAAACCCAGTTGAAGTCCAGGAATAGTACATTTGTGTCATGTTGATGTTTCTCAAGTCAATTACATGAACATCACTTTAACAATAATATATAATTTTCATCAAAGAGTGATCTTATAAGCAGTATAATGATCTTATGTAACTGATCTTTAAGGTATTTTCCCTCCCCTCCCCAAAAAAATGTAGGGAAATTCCTGACATATATGAAGGAATTTGTCCACTTGAATGATAATTCTCAGACCCAACTTACTTCTTTGTAGCCGAAAATGATACGCCCATCATTGAGAAGGGTGGCCTGAAAAGTGAAACTCCCCAGGTTGTAATTATCCTGCAGATGTACATGGTCCCACTGGACAACTAGTGCTGTGCCTGTGAACCCAGAGTGGGGGTAGAGAGGCAAAAGGGAGGAAAAAAAGTGAGAAGTATATTAACTGACTGTAGGAGAAGTACTTCACTGCAGTTACTCGAAACAAGAACAGTGATTTGTCTCTTTTTACCAGCTTTCAGCTCCATGCCTTGAAATGCAAAAGATATTACAAACACAAGGTCAAACTGAAATCCTCTTAAATGTAGACACCACAGTGCCACACAAGCACCTCAACTACTGCTAAAGCAAGAGTGGTCAAGTAACTTGTTTGAAATTGCACAAGAAATCAATAACCACTAAAGGTAGGATCCAGTAGTTCAGGTGTGCTGCCATTTCCACTTCTCTGCAGTGGCATTCCTTACACTCTATACATAAATCCCAATGACTTTGAAATGTGAAGTGCTAATAGCATTCCCTGCTTAATAAAACTTATTATTTCAAGAATTCAGAGTCTTCTGTTAACTATGCATTAATTAAATAACATTTTTTTTTTTCCTGCATGGTGCAAGCCCTTGCTGAGGTTCTGCAAATTGAAAAATGATAGGTGTTGGCAATAAATAAATGTAGTTTAAATCAAACTCAATAAGAATTCATAGATGAGGCAAATATTGAGTCTGGTATGCAGAGATTTAGCTGCAAGAGCCTTGTTAATATTCATGGGAGTTCACTAGCTGAAGACGCACTTACCACACTAAAAATATTTCTCAAGCAACTTGCATACCCAGTGAGCATGTTTTACAGATGTTGAGACACTTATTACCAAAACTCTGTTTTCTGAAAATAACATTTTCATCTTGCATGCCTTCCTCAAAAACTTCTCTTTTTGGCAGTAATGGGAGTTGTGTGCTTTGATTCAGATTTTAATTTCCTTTCTTCCTAGAATGTTCATGATGGGTCATTACATATTCAGCTCAATACATTTTTGATATATCCTTGAAAAATCTTTTGTTACAGATCTGTGCTGCAACTGTCATGAACACATCTTGACATGAGCTGTCATGAAACTATGAGCATGCAAATTTTGGGTCCACACTGCATCAAGTCTATCACATTGCTGTCCCCTGTCTTTCTATATAGTAGATACTCATTAATAGTGCACAGAGTGCACTTTTTCCTTTGTGACTACACTCATTAACTAGTTTCAGAATATTTATTTGATTGCATTAAATTTTATTTTAAATGCAAATTAGTTCCTAAAGTTATTAGAGAAAATAGCCAGAATTAGCAGAATTTCTTCTAGTCAGTCACTGAGTGCTTCAGATCTATCTGCACCTCAGAACCCCAAGCTAAAATGGAAATCAGCTGCCACCCAAACAGTCTCCTCATTCCAGAGGCTTTTATGTAATTTGTGTGTACCTAAGTTCCTTGCAGTTAGCTCCATCAGTGAGACTTTGATGGATCCCCACACTCTGTGCCTTCCCACTACAGATGCTGCTTCATGGCAGAGCACTTACTCATGGGGACAAGCACGGATGAGTGAGACATAAGGTGCTGAAGATACAATCTGCTCAGTTTCTTTTAACTGGTGTTAAGATAGAAAATTCTTTGTCCAAAAACCCATGGAGCTCAAAAGATGACGCATTACACATGAAGAGGAATCCAGAATCAAGGAACTGTTCAACCTTGTAATGAAAGCCATGTGATACAGCCTGGTACACCTGGTATGAAGACTGGAAGTCAGGACTATAATGAGAATTAGCAACATCTTCTCCAGAATCCTTGGATTCTTTAAGTAAAGATGAAAAATCTCTGGCCATAATATTAAATAATTTACAGTGTGAAAATTGTATCTTCTGTTTCAAAATTCTTCATGGAAGGAGTAGGATTTTCTCATGTAAGCATTTTACTGGATTTTTAACAAACATTGAAATGACTAGATTGTAAGAAAATGTAAAAGATATAGAATACATTTTGATAACTGATCTAACAAATAAAAAATACTATCGGAAATACAAAATGTTTTTGAACCTTCTGGCAATTTTTGCTTAAATTCACTATAAATAAACATAGATAAAATAGCACAGGTGTATCCAGGACAATTTAGAAGTCATGGATCTCATAATATTAAGTCATGATAATAAACTCTCTAAGTTTTAACTGCCACTGTAGTTGATCACTAAAGGCCTCAGGTAAACACCAGATGCTTTTTAACCATGTAGGCTATGTTGCTAAAATATTGATTACAACCGACTTCAAGAGAAAAATATCCACACATTCAAGGGCTTTGAAACTTCTCACAGAGTTTCAAGTACAACACTGCAGCTTGCCTTTTCCTCTTTCAATCTTTTTTACAAGGAGCTGTTGAGAACTCGTGGTGTAGATGAGTGTATTGGATTCCAATTCTGGGACTCCATGAACACTTAGTCATTGACAGGTTTATTAACCTTATCCCTGCCCTGCTTCTGTGTATTTTTGCTATTGCACTCCACAAATGCTATTTTCATTTTAGGCAGTGGGCAGATGGTATTCACTATATATACTTTGAAGTAACAGGAATTTACACTGTTATATAAGACAGATTTTCCCTTTTAAAACTGATAAAATGCTTTGCTACTTTGAGCTTATGTACTTCAACATCCAGATGATATCTGCTGGATTGAGAAAAGGCATTCATGAGTCTTTATTGTGTTCTAAAGTAATAATTGCTTATATATGGCAAGTCACATGCTCTATAAAGCCTCTAAATTAGAAACAAAAAACAAAACCAAAAAAACTTTAAAATCCACAATTTTTTCTTAAAAAATAGTTATTTAGGAAAAGAAGAAAAGCCGAGGGATGCAGACATATTTTTTTATCAAGGACTGCTACATACCATTATCAAAGTATCTGACTGTTGAATTTCTTGACACACTTGGGTCAAAATTTGCCATTAAAGGTGCAATATATTGAGTAGCTGTTAGCATTCGATGCACAACTTCTCCAGTATATATGAAACCTACAATAAAAAAAATAAAAAATTGAGACCATTTCAGTAAATTCTGAAAAGATTAAACAGAATGGCAGGTTGAATTAGGCATTGCCAGAGCATTAAAGGGTCATCTGAGAGAAATTAATCCCACCACAAATTTTATAGTGAATTAAATAAGAGCTAAAATTTCAGAAAAACATCTGCGATGGCTGCCAGAAAAACAAGATCCAAAATGAATAATGGAACAAATTGTTCAAGAAGGTTTTTTACAGAAACAAAAACATTGAGAACTCAAGGAAGAATAACTCCAGTTAAGGGCAAAATGCAAGTACGTGGCACTATGAAAATAAACCATTTACCACAAGGCATATTCCATAGTGCTTTCTTCCATGCTTTCCAAAAATTTGCAGTTTGTTTTGCTTATGCAATTTGTGACGTCTTTTAAAGTTAATCTAACCCTTTTTCATATTTCTAGAGATGCAGAGTAAGGGACTATTTCAAGAGGTATCAACTTAAAAAAAAAAAAAGTCAGATGAAAAGTGGAACAGATAGGATTTCTTCAGGTTTATAAGGCACATAACATTACTACATTCTCTGCTGTGTCAGGTCTCACTAGTCTGGTCTATTCATTCCTGAATTGATGGAACTCCACAGATCAATCGTGGGCTTCTTTCATCTGAAGTGCTCATCCAAAACCTCTTACTTGTTTGGAAATGGAGTCCTCCCTTTGAAAGAAGACCAGTCATCTATAGGGAAACCAGTAATCCTGCAGTTTTCTTCAAAGCAAAAATCAGTGTATTTTAATGGCAAGGAGCTTCTTCTCTTTTAAACATAAATAGTCTACAAATAAACCTGTGTTGTTTAGGTTTGCCAGCTCCACTTCAACTGGCTAATGGAACTAATTATTTTAAGTGCCCCAGATGAAAGCTTGACTTAAAAACTCCCATTGCTCTGGAATGAATCTTTTTGTTACTCCTTGCCTTTAAGTTGATTTGAGCTACAGGCAGATCTTCAAATCTGACGTTTGCATATTACCTCTCCTCCTACAGTGTTTACCAGATGGTGTCTTATGATGCTTTTGCATTTCTACTTCTATTGATTCAGTGAAGTATATTCCAACAGCAAGCATCTCAACAAAAAGAATAATGTTAGAGCTGAAAATTTTCTAACTTGAAAAATATTATTAGAAAGACACATTAAAGAAATACAATTCTTTACTGGAACGTTATAGTATTATTTTCAACACTTATTATGCTGGTTTATGTTTCCTTTTCCATCTTCAATCATATTGTGAGTCTCCCTCTTCTTCTACAAAACCTTTCACTGCCAAGCCCAAGAGTTCCTTTCTTCTTATATTTAGTATTATGGCAATATAACATGTGATGAAGAAGCCTATAAATCTAACTCTAAAACACGATTGCAAAATTCCAGAATCAAACATGAACTTGATCAAAACTGCTGTTAATGTATAGTATTAAAAACTATTAGTGTGCAGCCTCACTTTCTTAACAATATCTCCATCCTGACCAGTGTGAGATGAGAGGGTTCATTAACAGACTTTTCCATATGATACAGGAAATCTCTAAGTGCATGAAAAATTAAGTTTCTGGAGTGCTTCAGGCATCCTTCTGCTCCTGTATTCTCCTGAAATACACAGTTAAATGCTTGACAACTGCTCATGGAACTAGTTCTAGAAGTCATAAGATGCTATAAACAAACAGATAAACAAACAAGGTGGTTCTCCGGGGTAATTCTCCTGCATGGCTGCTTATAGACAGCCTCTTGTTCTGTGAAGTGAGCTCATGTGGCAGTGATAGGGGACCTCAGAAAAAGTCAGGTGTGGGGAAAATACAACAAAAGATTCAGTTGCAACCATTTGGCATCTGACAAAGGAGTGAGCTAGGAACTGAGATATTTTTTCATCATTTAAAACATATCTATGTATTCAAAAGATACAGTATTTTAATATCTGGGCACTCCCTAACTACTAAATGAATTCTTAGGATTAAACTAATTTTTTTTTTTCTTTTTTTCCTATAGCGGGCAGAAGGGGAGATTGGGGAGCAGATTCCTCCAATTGGATATCTAAATACCAATGTTCTTTTTTGGTAATTGATAGGGAGAGAGGAGCACCAGCTTAGAAAGGGAATCTGCCCACGCATATTTACATGTCATTCATAAATGTAAGCTTTCAGAATATAAAAGTCTGTCTGATTTTACTCTATTTCTTATTTTAGGATAGAAAACTACCATGTCAAAGTATAGTCCCTGAAAGGCATTTTCACTATTTCCTGCTTATTATTGTTTGCTTCTAAAATGTCATTTCCTTGAAAAATAATCCCTTATGCTTATTTAGACATTTTTAATAAGTATTATTACACAAAAGTATATTTCATATTATGTGCTGCTTATTACCCCTGTGGACATGTACACACATATATTAACACAGTTGTAGGTAGGTCTATAACCTTGAAACCATTCTTCAAAAATATTTTGAAGACAATACAAACAAAATCTTTGAGTCCATAGTCATACATTATAATTAGCCTTAACAGTTCAGTACTTATTCATCCCTTGCACAATCATCCTACACTTACACAGTTTCCCTTTCATGCTTTCATCCCATTTACAGTATAAATGTCACCCTTATAACTAATAATGAGGCAGATACAATAGGGAAAGAAAAGACTTAATTGTGCAGGAACACTTAACTAAGTAAATCAGCCCAAGTAATTAGTAACCACAAAACGTATTTCAAAGTGTTTGCCGGATGCAGCTCTACTCTAGACAGAAATGGAAAGCAGGAGGTGGATGATAGCTGGGAAGCAGGCAGACCTTGCATGAAGATCATTCTAATGAGAACTCCAGTCATGCACTGGAACAACTTGAAAAGGAACACAAAGTCATTTCAAATCAGAGATTCAAAAGATGAAGCCACCATTGACCATGAACATTTTATCATTGCAACTATGACTTAAAAAGAGCAACAAATGTAAAATTAACTTATTCTGGAATGGAATTCTGCAGAAAATTGGCTTATATTATCTGTGACCTAATTTTCTGTCAATGCTTAATGCTCATGGTTGATTCATTTAGTAAAGGAAGAATTTTTCAGACCTGCAATTTCCTGAACCACTTAATCTCTCCTTTGTGGGAGGCATTGGTAGAGCTTTTTCCAAAACTCTCTACAAGCACTATACCTAGAAGCATAATATGCTCCTAAATACTGGAATGAAGACAAACAGGGAAAAGTGCTCAGCATTTTGTAAGTTTAATATGTACATATAAATTTAGCTAAAACTAGGGCTGAATTAATACTAAAACCACTTGTAGATCAAGAAGATTATACTTCTAGTTCTCACAGTGTACAAATTTACACTCACACAAACAGGGAAAAATATATCTGTAACCACTTAAGCATGGAAGCACAGTCCCACTTGATGTAGGACCATGACTTGATTTAAAAATTCATTTTATGCCTGAATTTACCCATTCCAAAATATGCTTATCTGTTGCATGCCAATATACCAAGTTTACAAAGAAAATTTAATGTACAAGGTTACAACACTCTGCACATTAGATTTCTGTGATTTCCTTTTTTATATTCTTAGCTATGCACAAATTCAGTATCACTTAGAAAGTTTTTTGACAATGTTTGCCAACAGAATGACAAAATATAGTTTCAAGGCAGCACAGGCAATGAGTCCTTTGAAGTGTGCCTAGAGATGGTAGGATATGGAATACACAGACAGCAACAACAGAAAAAGAATGATGGTTGATAACCATCTTCTAAGTTGCCTGATAACTGACTTGTAAGATAAACCCTTGTCTTTCTCTGCAGTGGGTTGACTTTTGCCATCTCTCCCATGTCCACCCAGCTTCCCTCTCACAGCCCTTCCTCAACAGGGTAAGGGGACTAAATAAAATGAAAAAAATGTGTGTGTCAGGACATAAACAATGAGAACACTTGCCAATTGCTGTCATGGGCAAGAAAGAACTGACTTGGGGAAAGTTAATTCAATTCGCTGCCAGATAAAATAGGTTTGCAGAGTGAGAAAGACAGATTAAAACACCTTCCCTCCACCCCTCCTTTTTTCCCAGGCTTATTTAGTGTCACTCCTTTATTCCCAACTCCTTTACCTCCTCTTCCCCACTGAGCAGTGCAAGGGGATGGGGAATGTGACTCGTGGGCAGTTCATAACACTTCATCTGCATCAGTCCTTCTTCCTCTCATTTTTTCCCTAATGCACCATAGAACTTTCCCATGGTCTGCTGTCCTCTGGGATAAACCTGCTCCATTTTGAGAGCTCCACAGCCCATGGTTCCTTCAGGACAACTCCACCTTGTGGGGTCCCCCACAGGCTGCAGCATGGATATCTGCTTTGGTGTGGCTCTTCCACGGTCTGCAAAGAAATGCCTGCCCATGCCTGGTCTCCTTTACAGATGCTTTGGCACCTGGACAACCTCCTCCCTCTTCTTTTAGTTCCTTGGTGTTCACAGAGTTTTTGTCATGCTTTTTGCTTCACTCCTGACACTAAAGTGCAAATTTTTTACTCTTTCTTAAGTAAGCTCCCCTAGAGGTACCACCAGGGTGGTTCATGGGCTCAGCTGTAGCCTACAGAGGATTTGTCTCTGTCAAATCAGCCCCCCACCTCCTTCCACAGAGGTAGTCACCCTACTATGTAAACATTACCACAACCCCTAATACAACCTAAAACTTAGTATTTTGATTGTTTTATGTATGTAATATTTTATTTTGTATATCAACAATTTTACCTAATATGCAGAAAAAACATATCTACTTGAATTACTGGAATTTCTTGTTAAGAGCTTTTAAAATGTATTTATTTTTAGTTTAGTGATAGTAGTAGATAGGTGGAAAGTTGCAGCTGAAACAGCACTTAATGTACCAGTCCTCATGTACCTCAGTAATTGTTAGCTCTTGCCCAGGTCAGGTTACTCACACTATATAACTTTTTTCTTCTAAAAAGGAAAAAGTGTTCTGGCAAAAAGAAAATGAGTGAGAAAAAGAACAATTGTGTCTGCTGGTGCCAAATAGCAGCAGTGAAATAAGTTGATATGAAATTATACTTTCAAATAGCCATGTCATTGCTATTATTAAGAGCACAAAAATTTACAACTGATTGATCCAGAGCTGTAAGTTTTCTCTTTCTTTGAAAGTCCAGGGGGATGTAGGATTTTTTTGCAATTGTTTTGATTAACGCTGCTGAGAATTTTGACTTGCATTTTATTTGCAGGATATTTCTTATTTTACATCTCACTGTTTCTGACATAACACATTTGTATCTTACATTCCTTTCCTTCTCTTCAGCAGTAACAGTAAAAACCTGGTGAAACCTAGTAAACCTAGTAAAAACTATTCTTTCTGGAAATAAACTACACAAGAGACATTTACCTTCAATGGAAAGATGGCAAGATATGGGGAAATAAAACATCAGGAGTAGTGTTGCTCATGTATTTATTTGGTGAAGCTGAAAAGTATTGCATAGGCATATAAAGCATAGCCCAAAAAACTTCGCACTGTATCTTTTTCAACTATGCTGAAATGTGCTTTCCCTGTGCTTTTCCATATACTTCTCCACCAACTATTTCTTTATGAAGCAAATTCAAGAGTATGTTATGCTGTTAAGCCCCTAAAACACATTGGAATGCTGAATTCTAGCAACAGATAATGCAATTTACTTTCAGGCTTTGTCCTATATAGCCATATTAATTTTTCTTTGATATTTCAGTGAAGTAAGCTTTAAGTAATGTCATTTATCCCCAGATGGCTAATTTATTGTTATGTCTGTGGAAGAGTGTTATCATCACTGTAATTGCATGAAGATTACAGTGTAATTAAACAAAAGGATAACAGCAACTCCAGATCCCTCAGACAATCCATGAAAGTTAAATACCTTAATGAGCTTTCAAGATCAGTGTAAAATGAACCAATCTCTCATGCTATTTTATGATTTTTTTCTAGCCTTCTGGGAAAAATGAATTAGAGAGAGATTATACTTTTTTTTGTGCTTTGCTTTTGCTTGACGAGATTGAATGTCTAACCCATTTCTTCTGGCCTGAAAAGTGGGCTATCTGAAAGCTAAACCCCAGAAGGCATGAGCATAACTATTTTTTTTAATTGTATAACCTTACAAGGCTTTTCTTGTGAGTCTAAGGGTAAAAAGAAAAGCTACCCACAATTCTCCTACTCCTCTCTGTATTGTGTTATCTTATGTAGATATTTAAAGGCCAGAAAATTAGTTTTTCACCATTATTTTTCCTGCTGCTTTGTTAAAACTTAAAGCAAGCATTATCTGGAACATTTGGGAACGTGCAATGTGTGACATTGAGTAAATGTCACTTTTCCATCTTGCTGTAGTTTCCCTGGTGTCCACCTTCTTTGTGAAAAGTATGTGATCCAGTGGAATATAATCCATTCTGATTAATATCCTACTCAGCTCAATGAAGGAATTTAGGGGCTAATATATCATGAAACTCTTCCAGTAGATGTTTTTCTTCTGATATGCCACGAGACATGCCTTGTCAGGAGACTGTTAGACACCACTGGGTAGAACATGGGAGCAAGAGGACTTTTAAGTAAGGACAATGACGGAATGCAAAGAACTTATAAATCTAATTGTAACTGAAGTATCTGTTCACATACTTTTAATGCCTCTAAACTGCAATGCTCTCAACTTCAGGAGAAAGAAACCACAATGTTAGAGTCTAATGACTCGTATCTGTTCCTCTCTGATCATACTTAGAGAAAATTCTTGGAAAGAGGCATGAAATACTTTATCTACTCAGTGAGACACCACCATGTGATAGCTCCCAAGTGCCTCTCAGCTTCAGCCAAACAAAGACCAACACAGTTCCTAGACAGGCTGGAACCAGAGAAAAGAGGTTGACGGGAGGATTATCTCACTTGGGAAGAATATCTTAGCAGCTGTGTCATTGTAGTAACTTTGGCGCTGCTGAATCCTTGGAAGAGGCTTGAATAGAGCTGTTAGAGGAAAATCTAATTTTGCAGTCTATTTCTGAGACTTTGCAGTCTATTTCTGCTATTTACTGGTTGGGTAAAACACCATCATGCCTGAACCGCTCTTGTCACTAGTAAAAAAATCTGGATGCTACTGGATAATTTTTGGATGGTCTTTTAATGTTTGTAGACATTTAATATAAGGAGGTTCCTGTTTGAATCAAACTGTTGTAATATCAATACAGATTTTTTTTAACTTTTGCTGCTATGTCTCTCTTCCTATATTGCCACAGAGTCTAATAAAAATAACTGTCATAAGATTTTCTGCTTGCTCTGTTTATTCTCTTCTTTGTTCCAGCTAACTTTCAAAGTTATTTCTTACCTGATAAATCACAGGAAACTTGAATCACATGATACATGGGAATTTAAAAAAAAAAGAAAAGGCTTTCAGGTTATGATGAAATCATTATTCTCCAATGTTTCAAAAAATTCAGTAAGGAAAAGAATAACAGAATTTAGAAAAATGCGGAATGTCATCAAACTGGGTTGTCATTCACTCTATAGATGTTTGAAGCAACAAGGTTGCAGAAGACAAAAATAAAGCTTTTCAAATTTTAAAAAAACCTGCTTAAAATTTATGCATAACCAAAAGACAGTTTGGTGAATGTATGGGTTTTACTGCAAGAAATCAACATTATTTGAAATATAACTTCGGGGGTTTTATGTAGAGATTAATTCCACACTCATTGTATTATACTATTGCATTGCTTCTGCTAATCCTTCATAAACTACTTAAGCTAATCCAATGTATATAATATTCACATTCATGTAAAACAACAGCACACAGCATGTCAGGGAAGACTGCAGAGGCTAACATGCAACATTAGAGAAGTTTCAGACACCACTAAATTACATTTCACATATATACATAAAAATATAAGACTGAAATAGCATATAATGAATGTGGTTTTTATTCTATCAGGAATATTTCAGAGGGGAATTTAGCTCTGTGTTCCTCTCGTGCCAACATCCTGGCACAACTACATGCTGTCTGATGCCTTGTTCTCCCACCACATTTTTTTGCGTTGGACACAGAGTTCAGAGAGGTGAGGCAGCACGGGTTTGCCTCAAGCAGAACTATTCAGCAGGGAATGTACAGCTCAGAACAGTGAGATAGAAACTGGTAAATGTCCATGTGCCCAATGTCCCTTCAGGGGAGGCAAGCTTTTCTTTTTGTGTTCTGAAAGAGGTTCTTGTTCATATGTGTTGCTCAATTAAAGGTTATGTCAATATTAGCATATTATCCTGGTCTCTTGTTCAACTCTGCATCCCTCCCAAGGATGGCTCCCTACAGAGCCACTGTAAGGGAGAAGCAGCTAGCTCTGCCCCTTTCTGTCACTTCAGTCTGGTGCCCAGGACTGGATACACCACTCATCAAATTTCACCACTAATTTACTTCTTATCTTAGTGAAATTAATGGTGGACAATACTTTGAATGAGGAACCTCTACCCTGGGTCAAAAGTAAATAACCCCCAAACCAAACCTTTTTGATTAAGATCAGTTTGCTGGTCTATCTCTTGGTGTAGGAGACAAATGTGTAGGCAGTGAAGGTGGCAGGCTGGTGTGCTGAGGAACAGACAGCAGGCAATGACAACAATATTCAATCAGACTGGTAGCAGACACACTGTATCCTAAAGCTGAGACAATTTTGGTCTTGTCAATTCTTTGCCTCCTTTTTCCACTTGTTACCTCATAATAATTTTGTCCTACGCTCTACAGTTGTGGAGCTAACCTATGAAAACATGAGCAGAACTAAACAGAGAAAAGGCAAAAATGTAAGTGAGGGAAAAACTAGAATATATTAGCTTCACTGGTTAGAATTTGAGAATTAAATCACATTAGCTTTGGTATCATCAGTAATTCCCTAGTGTTTCCTCTCTTTTGCTACATTAGTTTACATTAAAGCAAATTACATTACATGAAAGAACTGTGTTGATCCGTAATTTATAGCACACAAAAAGCTTCTGCAAACAGGTAGGGAAAGGGACCAATTTCCCTTCCATAAAGAGAAATATTGCCTGTATAAAGTGTTCCTTTATGATCTTTCAGTTTTCATAAAATCAGTACTAAAGACCTTCATGATTTTTACCTTCATAGTTATACACAACTTTGTAATACATGATGGGAATGGGAAGACCAAAATGTCTTTCTCAGTGCAGTTAATACAGGAAGATATTCACCCAGATCCAAGGAGATGAAGCTTTCTCTCTAAGCAAGTAACTTAACAGAAGTCCCATAATGAAGTCAGGAAAATCTGCACTGTCAAACTGGGTAATTACACTTTCATTTCAAATTAATTATTTTAATGAAAGAAAAAGCTGTCTCTTATCATCCTATTAGAATAGGACCTGTGCTGTGTCACAGTTCCAAGTCCAAGGTTTTATTAACTGACCAAAAAGAATAAATGACAAAAAAAAATTATTCGGTACTAGTTTGAACTAAATACAAGTTTCTGTCATAGGAAGTTTACTAGCTTCAACTTTGAACAAAAAGACTGCGATAAAAGTAACATTTTTAAGGTTTTTACTTTAAAACAATGTTTTTTTTTGTCTGAATAAGCACTCTAAAGGAATGAATGAAATTATTTCTTATGGACATAAAAAAATAAGGAAAAATCTTTCAGATAATTTCAAGAAGTTTTTAAAATGTGGGTGCCCCTTTAAGAAAAAAGCAGTGGTGAGCCCGTTTGAGTTGTGCATGCAGAAGTTTAGGAGTACAAGGGATTTGATCCTTCCATCTGAAGATCTCAGACTTGTGTTAACCCATCTTTTCCACAGAGTCAGAGTGAGGAAATAGGCTGTGACTGGGCTGTGGGTGGCATGTAGCTGTGCTCTTCATAATTCAGCTTCTCATAGGCCTAAAAAGACATCAGGAGGAAGCTGATTTGTGTGTAATCTCTGCAAAGCCCTTGTTCTGCCTGGTCTCATGGCTGGTTCTAACAGGTTGAAGTGTATTCATCAGTGGAATGCTGTACATGCTGTGATGGATTGCCTGGGCACTTTATTGTACAACAACATCAGCCCTGCCAGGCAGGTGTCTTATAGCACTAGGCAGCATGCACTAACAGAAACATCAAACTGGGATTATGTTTCTGTGCCTCAGTAAAAATGCATATGAAAACACATTATTCGTGTCTTTTAGACATTTGCAAAAGACTGGAAGGGTCATCCTTCATAAATTCAGTATGCTTTTGTACATTATCTGAAAGAAATTCTAAATGATTGATATTGAAAATGTTTCGTGAAGTATTTTGGCCATCACACGATGAGCTAAAATATGACTATTGGAGGAAGAGGCATAAAGACTAAACAGAAAATATCTTTAAACTAGACCAAAAATTAATTTCTAAAAAGCAGAGGACTTAAGTTATGATGTTGTTCTACGTTATAGAAGATATATGATACAATGCACACTTCACTCTGATGATAAATGTTGGTCATTTAATCATATGGTAAGTTACAAGGAGCAATAGGATGTCTGTGGTAGATGCCATATAATCACAGGGTACATAAACAGTGTTCCCTGTCTCCCAAGCCAAAGTGCAGGTTACAACATAATTATGTTTAGACTTAGTAAAAGTAATCATCAGATGTGGCTGGATTATATTTGCCAAGAAAAAGCCATTTAGGGTCTGCCCAAAGAAAACATGTTCTTTCCTTTCACCATTAGGAGCTGGTAAAGCATAACTGTAGCCCCATGACTCATCACTCACTCAAAAGATAAAAGTTATATCAGGCAAGCTAGAAGTCTAGTCTTAATGTGGAAAGTCTTAGACAGACATTAGCCTTAATGAGGATAAGGCTGCTTCATCATGCTTTGGTGGAAAATGTCTGTCTGTGGCATAAGACACAATAGGCTGCTCTTCACATCAGATGACAGCTACTGGTGGTGACAGTTTTTTCCATGAGCATTTTAACCACTTCCTTTTGAATGAATAACAAAATAGAGAGTATTGATTAAACCACCAAGATGCAAGAAGAAAATCTTGCCTCCCATGAAATCCCAGGAAAAATAATATGGTCATGTTCACATTCTATTTTTTTTTTAAGAAGTAAAGTTCCTGAAATATTAAATTCAGGAAGCATGTACAGGCAGGTGCAGAAACAAAACCGCTTTCAGCTACCACCTGCACTGATAGTTGTTTTCATTGTTGTAGGTCATGAATGGCAGCAGAGGGAAAATGGAGAACCTATGAATTATTTTACTTCGTTCAGTTTGAACAAATAATGCAGGTTCTATTTATTTCCCTTGAGAGAGTGTAGACATATGGCTTGTCATCCTTCTGTCTGCTGTCATGGCTCCATTAGGGAACTGATTATTACTTTTACTCTTGCACAAACTTTATACCCCAGAAGCTGCTACTTTCACAAGTTGCCATCAGTATGGCAACTCACATTCCATTTTTGAGAAACATAATTACTTGTTCAGAGTACGTGATCTCATTAGGTAAGGTGCATATACATCTTAATAGAGGGGAAAAGTATTTTTTCACTACAGGATTTGATGACCTTTGTCTAGGAATTAAGAAAAAGGCAGCAAGAAAAGATTTCAAATGTCCACCCTGAATAAACTTTGGGGCACTAAGACAACAAAATTTTCAAATGTTAACATCAATACTATTTATGCCATGACAATCTCCTCAAAAAATGTGGATCTGTCCCCTCTGATTTGTGACTCGGTTGCAATGGCCAGTCCTCTGTGATGATTACAATATTTTAAAATTCACCATGGAGAGGAAAACACATAAACACAATCATAATTTGTTTTGATCAGAAACTTGTTTTGTAAAAGTAAGCAAGGAAGAACCAGCTTTTTACACTCTGTTACTAGCTGTGTTATGAGTATATGAAAGGCAGGTCATTGCTAGCAGTAACCAAGATTTTGAATTCAAGTAAAGGCCTCCTGAAGGCTTGATTCATCTGGAAATGTAAAGAAGAGATAGCTAGTACAAAGGGTAGTGCAATCCTTTTAGTCACACAAACATTTCATGACACATTTCAGAAACCAGGAACCTAGTAAGGGGTCAGACACAGCTTCATCTGTACACTGCAGATATGGGTCAATCACTACAATAATGAGTAGTAAAGTGGTAGTGATTCCTGACACTGTTTGAGTACAGCTTCCTGAGCTCAGTGACTGCTGGTGAGGAAGGCAAGACCACATATGACCAAGAGCAGCAGAGTGACTTTGTTGATATTAACAGACCTATTATCATGTGCATCCTGACTTCTTTGTAGGGTATCAGACAGAGTGGGGTTTTGAAAAATATAATCTCTTGCAACTTCCTACATCAAGAAAAGTGACAGAAGGAAAACTCTAAGAGTGATATACACTGGCATACAATGTGATAGATAGTATATTTTATTGACAGAGAAGATAATGGTTGGGACATGTCTGATCAATAGGACTGATACATTGAGAAAGCTGTCAAATTAAAGCCACTATGATCACCCCTACATCTACTACTCAGTGATAATACTGGACTAGAGAGCTGAGGGAGGTCCTTTCCTGAACTGTGCTAGTGCTTGATGCCTCTTTTGCACTAAGCTATCTGGAGCAGAGGTGGTCAGTTCCCAATTGGTCACGTCAGCTCTTTTCTTCTGTTGCTAAAGAATTGCATAAGATGCAAGTTCAACGTCGAATTTAAAGAATTCCTATTCCTTACAGGAATAGGGAATTTCTATCCCTAACTTCTCTATTCAGTACCCATCCTCTTCTATTTGGAGATGAACCTTAACTATAACTTCTTACTCTTTGCATAAACTGAGTCATACAGAATAGACAAGATCTCAAAGACAGCACTGCTGAGGATTTCTGCCAATGTGACTGATGTGACTTACACTGATTTTGTCTGTGTGCGCTCAACTACATAATGTAAGATGTCAGCTAAGACTAGCAAAGCTCCTAGCACAAGAAAACTTGGTACAGGTGTAGCACAGGATAAATGTAGCTATGCACAGATCCATTTTGTCACTGCTGCTTTTCACTCTGCTGCAGGTAAAAGTGGAAAGGAAAAAGTGGAAAGAGCTGCTCTGGTAATGCCCAAGCCCAAGAAGTAATCACCAGAGAACCATGCCTAGTTGTTTCCTCTGAAGCTCTTTGTTAAAATGATGGTTGGTATCAGAAGTGAAAACTTTCTCCTTCCTACCTTTTTTGGGAAACTGCCTTGAAATCTCCATCACAGAACAGGACTGCCTTCCCTTTGTATACAGTACAAAGGGCTGGCACCAAAATGAAAACTCAGTATGTGTTTAGAACCTTAAAAGTGGTTGTCACCAATCTGTCACTAATGATCTTCATGCCAGTGTTTTTGCATCCAAGACTTGATTCACACTTTCCCACTGAAATTCAACATTCAGTTCTTTATCTTGTTGAATAAACCCATCAAGGTGATGTAAACTCACATCCTCATACTCATAATGTCACATCCAACCAAAGTGGTCTCCAACCACTTTACCTGCTTTCACACACCTCCTACCAAGGAACAGAAAATTAAGCCAGCAATAATACAAAAAAAAAAAAGCTTCATCACCCCATTTCACTGAACTGCAGTACAAGCACTTCTGCTATCCCAGGATAGCTAGCAGACAAGGTCAGCAGTGAAGGAAACTGTTTCTTCTCTTGGCTGTGAAGGCTTATGTCAATTCAAAGTCTTCACTAATTCCCAGCCTTACACAACTTATGATCAATGTCACTTTGAAAATCTCTTGAGCTTTCAATTTCCACTTAAAACTCTCATTGAGCTAGCCTACTCTCTCTCAACCTTCTAAAATTTTTGGCTAATCTAAAATTTTTTTTCCATCACTGAAAGTGTAAAATAAGAGCAAATCTGATAGATTTCACTTCTTTTTCATCAGTTCTAGTAAGATGACCTAATAACTTCTTCCCGAACTGAAATCACATGCCTACATATCTAAGACAGCTGAAAAACCTTTTCAACAATGACTGATGCTTCTGAAAACAGGAGAGACATAGGTTTTCTTCTCATTTGTAAGTATACATATTCAAAGTTGAGGCATGAGAAGGAAATCAGAGGGTATGAAAATTCTGAGCTTGAAAGTCTAAAATTCAAGGTGAGTCAAGGTCAATGTGTTCAACATTCATGTTCAGCTTCAAAACAAGCCAGTAAAAAGAAATTAAAATATTATTACAGCAAGATACTTAAAACCACTCAACCAGAAATGCTTCTCTTTTGCAGAAAACATTGGTTCTTAAGATACCATAACCCCACACTTTCTTTCAGCTTTTGAAAACTCCTTAAGCCTTACCAGTTTGAACACAATGGCTTATAAATTAGATTGCAATGAATGTCAAGACATTTCTCAATAGAAAAAAGAGAAGACATATCTCTTTAATTCTTATCACTTAACATAACCTATAGAAAGAGTAGAAGGACCAAGTGCCATTAAAAATACTCTTGAAATAAGACTGATGAATTCACAAGATGGAATCACAAAGAGAGAACTCAACTATTCAATTTATGTTACATATAAAAACTAAATTTTAATGTAGATTTTAAAATACTCAGGAAAACAGTTTTTCATAAAATGCATGCACATTATTTACAGTGTAAACCATACAAAATCCATTCATTTTATGACAGTATGTAATGCTGTAAAGCTGGAAACACAAACAAATGAAAAGCCCTAAAGGGCTGAATAGTCTACCACTTGCAGAGAAGGGTTTTCTCATTTAGCAAATTATGAAAGTATCTAAGGGCCTGTGTCTGCAAAGGCTCAAAGTATCCCCAGTACCTATTGAGTTCACTCAATATTTAGGGTGTTCACAGTGGACAAAAAAGCATGTGGTTTTGACATGAAATCTTGTTTTCCACTTGCCTTTTTTTTGCAACAAAGGGAATGCCTGTCTCTATCTCCTACCAATATTATTGTAGCACTGAAGTAGAATCTCAGCTACCATTCAGCCATATATGGAATCTGAGTTCAAACTTCTACAAACTTAAGTTACTGCCTTACAGGATGGCATAGATATCTGTGAACACCAAGTCAGGATGGACCTTCAGCCCTAATGAGGCATTAACAGACAGTCCTCTTGGCAGTCAAATACGCCTTGCAGCTCCAGTGGCTGAATGCCATGGACAGTGTTTCTCATTTTGCTGAACAGACTCATAGAAAAACAGAATCTAGCCGTGTCTAGGGACCTTTCTGCCTAAGGCTGCTTCCAGACCTTCCATCCAGCCTCAAGAGAAAATTGTGTTTACACCTCTGGCAAATGGAAATTATACATTCACTTAAGCACAAGAGAGGAAATCTTTGCATGTTTGGCACTGGCTGCTCTCTCAGCATGTTCCCAGATTGCAGATTGAGGAGGGAACCCTGTTGTGGAGGCTAACAGGCTTTCATCCAAAAAGGCTGGGTTAGGTGCTCTGAATTACCTTTCTATTTCATTGACAACATAAGTAAATATATGCCTTAATTGAAAGTGAGTTCCATCTCTTGCCCTGTTTCCTGTTCCATCTTTCCTTCTATGTTTAGAAAGAAGAAAGATTTCATTGCACAAAGGCTATTGCTTCTTTTAAAATCACAATAACAAAAGTAATCTTTCGTCCAGTACATTTAATTAAGCATTTATAATGCTCAGATCATATAGCTACTTCTTAGGTAGAAAAGATATTTTGTAAAAACTTATTTTCCATCATGTATATATTATTGCTAGCTAGACAACAACTCCATAATGCCACTGATATGTTTCTTATTTCTTAGTATTTATTGAAATGAGCAAGCAGAGAATATATTTAAAAGAATCAATACAGGAAATCTGGTAAAGGTGGCAGGTTATTTTGGGCAGAGGGATGGTGCTACCTCTCTAGAACAAATAAGACTTTCTTTTTCCTTATTTCATCTCTCTTTCTCAAGTTGTCTATTTTCTTTTGTGTACAGATGGCATTAATCATTCTATATGTTGGTTTTACAGGTTTGAACATTTACTTCTACTACTATTGCTTTGTTTTCTTCTGGTTCTCCTGTGTTAATTGTTCTAAAACACGCGTGATTTTTGTGTAGATCAGGATGCTGGAAGTCTACACAGACAGTAAAAAGTGGCATACCATTTCTACTAAAACATCCCTTATTTGCACATTTTCTCATCAGTACGATGTATCTCACTTCCAAAGTAGAGATGTGCAGTCAAATGCATTTCTGTAGTGGCAATTTCATTTCAGCTACACTTAAGTTTTTATCTGGGAATGTGTCATTGGCATGGTTTTGCACATTTAATTTTCTTATAAGATGTGCACGCTGTACCCTTTTGCTTAACCTGCAAATCAGTAAACTGGGAAAACTCATACACTGTAGAATAAGTACCAGTATCAGCTAGTAGGAGCTCTTGAGTGATGTCCAAGTTAAATTGCTGTGTGTCACTTTTATTTTTTGTAAGTGCAGAGGACAAAATGTAACTACCACATAACATGAATAATCTAAACTCAGGAACAACTTAAGACCTGATGGATGTGATCTTTAGAAAAGCATCTGTCTTGACAGAGTACACTCAAATCCTACTCTGATATTTCTGAGCTTCCATTGACTTAGTAATGTGAAACACATTTCACAAGTTGTCCTTTCACATGTTAGGAAAAAAGTTCTAATGTAATCTATTTTAATCAGTGAAAAATTTGGGTATAACTTGAGCACAGATTTTCCAGGTCTCCTAACATAATTAAACCTGAAAAACAAGAAAATCCACCTTCTGTCACCATCTCCCCATCAAAAAAAACCAAAACAAACAACAGAAAAAACTCAACAAACACAATCCTTTTAAAAAGAAAAAATATCAATCAACCAAAACAAAACCAACAACAAAAAACCAAACACGAATAAAAAAATCCAACAGAAAAATAGAAGAAAGAAGCTCAAATTTCACTAGGTGTTACCAGAATATGACATATTTTGATCTAAACTAGTGCTTTATTTTCATATCACGCCATTATGCTTAACTTTTATATGGAAAGCTGAATTGTTCATGTGTTCATAGAGAGTCCTTGGCAAAATCTCTGCATTTGTTGTTAGTAAAATTTAGCAAAATTGACTACACAGAAAGAACATGGCACAAAATATTTGGCTTATCTAATTCACCCAGTACTTGGGCACAACTGTCTACTGGATCTATACGCTTTAATCTTATGCATAGTCAGTCAAATGTTTTTTGAATGAGATGCCAGAAGAGAAAGTACTCAGCTGATTTTTGATACCTTAATAAAAGTGAGTGGGATTTACCAAAGGGCTTCCTGCTTTTCCTTCCTCTTAATGCTGATGAAGAAAGGAATTTAAGATACCAGTGTCACAGATTAAGTCCTTTGCAGGGTAATGCTCACTACTCAGTTGCAAATATTGAATATTTCATCTTGACCTTTCACTTCTATTCATCTGCTTCTGCTCAGAGATAAAATTTCCCTTTGCTGTCAATTCTCAACACATCACAATTCAAAGTCTTTTTTTGCCGTCCTCTTTAATCTGAGCAGTTCTTTCCTGAGGCACTTCCACTGGTCTCTGCAATCAAGTCCTCTCTGCTTTCTCAAGGCTGCATGTTTCAAATATTTTGTGTCCTTCCCCATTAAACAGGCTTTCTGTTTGCCAGGTTGGAATTATCTTCTGCAACTGACTCTCTGCAGGGATTTTAAGATTTTCTGAATTTCATTGCTTAATTTTAACTATTTATTTCTAACTGAGGGATTTTTTTGTGAAAAGATTAGGGTAAAGGGTTCTATACCTAAAAGAGCAACTCTTGATTTTAACAATAATCTGTGTTATGCAGCCTGCATACTTCATATAATTTTTTTGCAATATCATAAAAATCCCACAAAAAGGATTCCCCAGCACCACAGAGATACGGAATTACTGGTGAGAGTTCAGTGAAGGATGCTGCAGTGAGGACATTCCAGCAAAAATTATTAGGGGGCAGTTTAGCTTAGAGAACACAAGGCTTGAGGTGGATTTCATCAAGGTACATAAGTACTTGAAGGGAGAGTGAAAAAACAAAAAGGGAGTCAGGCTATTAGCAGTGGTGGCCAGTGGCAGGACGAGAGGCAGTGGCACAAACTGAAACATGCAAGGTGTGGTCTTTCTGAATATCAGAAATCAATTGAGTGGTTTTGTTTGCTGTGAGGGTGACTGCAATGGTTGCCCAGAAATACTGTGGATTATTCATGCATGGAGGAATTCAAAGTTCTGTGGCCACTGCTTTTTGCAACTGGCTGCACATGGCCCTGCCTGGGAAAGAGGCTGAACTCAATGACCTCTAGAGGTCCCTTCCAACCTCAATGTCCCTGTATCCTGTGATACTTTTAGGTGTAAAAATAACCTTCCTTATGACTGACTGAAGGTAAATGCTTGCAAGGCTATTATATGTGTATTTTGTGACATATCCATTAATTTCTAGACTAATAAGAAAAAAGCTTTTTCTGCCTCAAAAGGCATAAATGAGCATTTCATTAATTCCCTTTCCAACCTCAGCAGTGTAATGAGATCAAATTGATATACTAGGAAACAGAATATTTAATGAGGATCAAATTCATTAAAACACTAGCAGACCTGCTGAACTGGTCCAGTCATGGTCTTTTGTGTTTATTGCCTGGCTACTTAAATTGTTATCACCTGCCCCATGGGGCAAAACAATTTAATTCTTAAATTGAACTTTGGAGAAACTATAGTTATAGAATAGGAAAGTCTTACAGGATAGAGTGATCCATTAAAAAAATTAAGCAACTGGCTGAATTAGACAAAATATCTGCTGTTTGCTGATAACTATACTGTTTTCATACTGCTTCAAACTTTACCTGGAGGTGAGGCAGTGTTTAGATCACACCACAACTCTTTTATTGATTTTCTGCTGTGTTACCATGGAAACTTTTCCCACAAAAAAATGCACATTGCATTACAAATTTATACAGACTGTTCAATTTGTTGGCATGTTAAAGGAGGAGCCAAATCTAAATGCTTCTTCATTTCAATCATCTAGCCAAGTGATAACAGTGTATTGAGTTCAAGTCAGTAATTTTTCTTATGACTATTTTATTTTCTCAACTTTCTTGCAAGGTTGAGAAGTTTTCCATGGATATCAATCAGCTCCTATAAATGAGATTCTTCTACTCAATGTCTCCTTAATGTTTCTTCTACTCACTCATTACAGAGGCAGCCTTTTATTTGTTTCCTCTTCAGATTTATTGCTGTGAAACCACTGGGATATTACCTGCTTAAGGGTCGTCATACAAAATTTTTTATAGGCTGGTGCATTTAAACAATTTGTTTTCTTGATGAGGTGAAAGGAAAAACGCTTCATGCATGTTTGCTTTCATGAAGTCAGTCGGGGAAGCAGTCAAACTTTAGATCTTAATATGGTAAGGACCAGTCAACATATGCTCAGAATAACTGTAACAAATGGCAGAACTTTGGCTTCTTTCTAGTAAGTCAAAACAAGTCACCTGAAAATTCCTATGTTTATGAAAAAAGCTTCATTCAGCTGTCCTCAGCTCTGATATTTTATCCAAGGATCAAATAACATCTGATTAAGATGAAAATAATGGATTAGGCCAATAACATGAAGATGACTTTAACAGTTAAAGAAGTTTCTGCCTATAGAAATTAGGTGGAGCAACGGGCAACAGGAATGTAATAGGTCTTTGTCTCCCATGACCACAATCTGACTTGCTTCACTGAATCTACAAGGGCTTCTACCCTCTGACTACAGCTGAACCGGAAGGTCAGATGAATATTAATGAAGCAGGAATGCCTACAGGCAGCCCACGGTTTGCTGAATTCACGTTGCAAAATTCTTTTTCACATACCATGGAAACTCACATACTAGTGAGTTTTCCTTGGTCCCTATTTTAAGTAAATTCTGTGTACTACCTCCCTAATATTACTGGAAATTCTTAAAGCTTAAGTACCTAATTGAAAATTTTATTGCAACTCATATTGGTTTCAGTATCTGCCCACCAAGATTAGATACTTTAAGTACACCAAAGGAGTAATTATTTTAGACAAGACTAATTTTTTAGTTCCCTGCTTGGATCATATGGTTGGATGCAGTGATCTCTGAAGGTGCTTCTCTCTCTGATATGCTCAAAATTTCTATGCTTATTTATATGGTTCTCCTATGCAGAGTTCACAATCAGCAGCCCAGCTCTTTTTTTTCCTGAAGCATGCCATAAACAGAATTGCTCCACCATCCAGAAGCTTTCAGTTTCAATTAATGACGAGACACAAAAAACGGATGAGGCTAGACTGCATCACACATTGATTCCCACTCTTGCGAAGTCAATAGTGACTCTCCTAAAGATTTTGAGGGCACAATGTTGAGTTTCAGCTAAAACCTCCGTTTTAAAGTTTGAGAATATGCTGAAATATAGGCAGAAAGTGGCCACTGAGTGGGAGCATTCTTACAAAGCAGCAATATACAGAAGAAGCCAAAGTAACAGCAAGAAGACAACAAAGTGAATAGAGGCAGGAAGAGAAGAGACAAATCAGGTTGAAGCTCTGATACTAGCAATGGGACAAGATGATAGAGACAAATGGAATAAGATCAAGAATGTATTAATTGATTCATCTTTATGAAATAAAAATTCAATATGAAAAAATAAAGGATAAAAAGCAAGTAGAAGACAGAGATACCATATTTAAATTCAAAAGAGAAAACAGTTTTTGAAAAGTTGGTGAATTGATCACTGTCTTTGCTCCTGCTTCCAGACAGCAAAACCAACTAGATTTGACAACATCCATGATCATGCAGAAGAAAATCTACAAGAAATGTCATCAAAGAACAAAAACAGATTTAAAGGTGCAACTAAAATTCAGAATTACCATTGGAAATGGCATAGGAAAAAATAAAGTTTCAATAGAAAACTCAGAAAAATTTCATCATACTTTTATGACTTGTAGCAATCTGGCAACATGACTTTTCTGTCAAGTCATACAACAACCATTATAAATCTCTTACAAATGCATTTATACCTCTGATTACCATGACTTTGTAGAAATTTAAACAAGTTATTTGCATTTTTTGGAGGGAGAGGGAGAGGGAGAGGGAGAGGGAGAGGGAGAGGGAGAGGGAGAGGGAGAGGGAGAGGGAGAGGGAGAGGGAGAGGGAGAGGGAGAGGGAGAGGGAGAGGGAGAGGGAGAGGGAGAGGGAGAGGGAGAGATCCCAAACACACCGAAGGAATGACATTGGATTATTTAAAGTCAAAATGTTAATAGCAGTGTATTCTGCCACAGCATATAGTGATGAGGTGACAAGATCTATTCAAAATGTGCTCTCCTTTTACCTGCTCCTTACATAGCAGCTTCTTCTAGTACACTGTTATCTTTTGAGCCCACCTGCTTCACACTGCTGTCCAATAAATACACTTTCAGCACCTGCTGGCTTAAAGAACAAGCTGCCTGCCTGCTGAACAGAATGTCTTTCTACACTGCCCAAATTTTACATTAATATACCCAAATTTTACATTAATATATTGAGATGACAAACTTACCTGCCATAATATCAGAATGCACATGTTAATGGTTGAGACACAACCACTGTTCTCCTCCAGAGAGGGCACTCTGATGCAGTGCAATTAAGGGGCACATTAATGAGAGAGCAAAGCATTGAAGTGCACCAATGAGCTGCCCACCAACGCTGTGCTGGTGCTTGCTCTGCAGTGGGCAAAGCTGCTGACAGCTGCCTGTGGCTGAGGGCAAGGATACAGCAGTGCTGGAGAACACAGAGAAGCCAGTGTGCACCCACCAAAAAGACACCTATGGAGTGTCTAAGAGCCTTCTGACCATCCAACTCTCTGTCACACAGATGGCATCATCAATAGGGGAGAACTAATTTTAGAAATGTCTCAAAGTTGGACTGTGCCTTGGTAATGCTAGGCCTTTGGTAGCAAAATACAGTAGCTCTCCACTTTAAAGCTGGAGTCCTCAGTCCTTCCTTGTGTATCTAAACCACTGTACTAGTTTTTCTAGAAAAAAATTTAAAAAAAGAAACCAAATCTATTTTTGGACTGTGTAAAAGAAGAACAGTTAATACAGCTGACAGTTGACAGCCAATACAATTATTGCAAGACCAAGAAGTGTCTCTATTAGATGACAAATTTCATGTGACCATGTCAACAAGACCACACCTCCCAAACCACTACGGAAGGGACAGAAGCTACACTTTGTCCTCAATTTCAGTGATACCCACCTAAAGGAGTAAGGCTGAAACAGCCTTTCTCATGGAACAGTTTCTGAAAGATCCAAACAGCAGAATCTGAGTGACCCAAGAGGAACTGCAAGCTCATAATGGTGCTTACATTTCATTTCACAAGAAAAGATCCAGAAACAAAACTAGGAAAAACCTTCATGACTGTGGCATCCTGTTAATTTGACTACAAGGTAAAAATACAAAACTGTAAATATATCAGAAAAAAACCAGACACCTAAATGGGAATCACTGAATAAAAAACATGCCTGATTAGTTTTCAAATATTTGATAAGTTTAAAGTGCTTTTGTGAGTGGAACTGACCTTTAATATCTATAATACTGACTGCCAAAATTACTACATTTAAAAAAACCTCAAAATGTCAACAGTGCTGTACTTCAAAACAACTATATTTCAACCTCAGAATATTCAGAATAACAATATTCTTGACTGCCTAGTCAGTACTTAATTTTTGCTTGGATGATAAGCATTTTCAATACCTGTGAAAAGAAAACATCACATGAGATTCTTAATAATTCATACTGTTCCTCTCTCCCTAGTCTTAACAAGTATATGCAATAGAAATAGGTTAAGTTTCTGAACATATACTGGAAAGTCTCCAAATTAGAGACTTCCCATTACATGGATTGTAAAATATTTGTATTTTTTTTTTAAGGATAAAGGACACTAACATTTGTCTACTTTTAAAAATTATTATTATTTCACAGCAAACCAAATCCATAATTTACCACAGAAACGCATATTTTACCTTTATTTTCTGGTCTGCATAAAATGTAATTAAAGCTAGTGGAATAATTGATAATTGCACTGTCAGTCTCACTTTTTTAAGATGTGTATTATGGATCAATATTGTGTCCCACTTGTGTTTTAAGCAAAATTATGTTTTCTCAATGAATGCCAGTGATGATAGAATAAACCAAACAGAGCTAGCAGTGAAAACAGCATTTAAATTACCCCAACTACGCCTTCCAAATGCCTAAAGCATGTTTGCTAAGGATTCCTTGAATTCCTCTTCATGTAGGGTAAAACCAGCTGAATGCCTCATAAAAATCTCTTCTGTTCCCTCCCCTCATAATGGAAATAGATGAAAAATCATGTTTATAAAAATTAGAATAAAAGTATTTTGCAATTGGCAATCTAGAGCTAGCTTTTAAAGTGCTATGACTTCTGAGAAGTACCAGAGGATGCTAGCTGCTCCACCAAAGTTTTTCACTAGTTTTTGAGTGAATGCATATGAAGTAATGTCAAATATTTTTCCTTGGACATTTTCACAGCTGAATGAACAACTTTCTCGTTTCTTTGTTATCAGAAGTCCATGTTCATACTAGGAGTTGGAATTAACAAATAAAATCGTTATAAATGCTACAGCTGAAGAAGCACCAAAAAAAAAAAAATTTGTAAAAATTCACAAACTCTTCTTAAAGAGAAATGTTCATGTACCTAATCAATCTGATGGCTGGATGTTTATGGGCAGAGTAAGCATGTGTCCTCCAAAGTAAAAATAATTGTTTACCTTTCACGTTGCTATTTAAAATAAACTGATAATTTAGCATGATGACTAAGAACAAAACTTGCTTCAAAAAAGCCCTGAAGATTTTTTTTTCCTGAAAATGTGGACATAGATTTTTATAATCAAGGTAGGCAATGCCATTGCTGTCCTAACCTTGCTCTGACACTTGAAAACAGGTACAGCTCAGAGCTGTTAAGGTGAGTGAAAGGCAGCAGTAGGCACAAGTAGGAGTGTACTATTCAGATAGGAAAGCAGGTATAAAATTCACACAGCAATTGCTCTGATCATGAGGGAGGCTCAAAAGGCTCTGGGTCTAATGGCTTACAGTGCCCCTCTTAGGGGATAAATTCAGGTTGTCAACTAAGAAACAGAATTTTTCCCTTAAAATATTGGTTCTGATGCAATTGTGAGAGGGGTATAAATCAGGGGAAAGGAATCAGAAAGTAAAATTCATTCATATCTGTATGACCACCCAATAACAATACATTGAAATCTACTTGAAAGAAGGAAAATATTTTAGTGTATAGGATCGAGAGAGATGGAGCTTAAAACTCTTAGTCAATGCTCCACAGATATTTTTGTTCCATTATATTTCATGTCTCCTCCACATTCAGCAGGAAATCAAAGCAGAACATAAACTGCAGTTAAAAAAGAATGGACTGATGACTTTTATTGCCCTATTAAGTCATTGCCAAATAGTGCCTTGTTTTATTTGGTGTCACTTGCATCTATCAAGTGAGATATATGAAATCACACATCTACTGTCATTCAACTCAGGATTTAACAATATTGCAGCTAGCGCCCTTCAATTAATAAGTCATTAAATTATTGAACACTTATTTCTTTGACAAATAGTAATTTTTAGGAAACAAGCCCTTTGATTCTTAAAACAGTAACCCTTCATGCTCTCCTCAGCAGCCTTTAGGCTCTCTCTGCTCTCAGATGTGCAGGCACGTACCAGACTGCCATGTGCAGCAGCTTGAAGTCAAAAAGTCACCATTTTTACTTGAGCAAATAGCTACAAAAAGATTTTTCTAGGTAAGCAGCCCCAGGCATCATGGGTCATGATGCAGGTTATAGAGTCTGGCTTTCCTTTTTTCAGGCTGGTTAAAAGCAGAGTTATAGGCTACACTTCAGCCTGCACAGATTTTGCAGAACAGTAATGGGAGAAGATAAAACACTTCTAACATGAATTGCAGGGCAGACCTGGACTGAAGAGTTATACCAATGCTGTCTCTGGCAAGACAAGCCAATGTTGAACCCACAAACACTTGAAGGGTAAGCAGCATTTGCAAGGATGGTCCTTTAGAGAGATGTCTGTTTATCCCCTACTTAAGACTTGAGCCCAGCACTGGTGAGTGAAGCAGAGTAAGAATCCCATGATAGTGATTCTGACTATGTTATCATTTCCTGGAAACACACGAGAAAGACATGTCAACAAGCTGCTTTTCCAGGCTGATGTAGCATCACTGACAAAATGACACACATATCATATGAAATTGCTACAATATTATGGCTTAGTGGTAGTAGTTCTAAAATAAAAGTCCTGTCTAGAATTGTCACTGCGAGGGATTGGAGCATGAAGAAGCTCCTAAAAGTAAATGGAACTAAAACATGTGAAAACAAAGCTTTCCATGAAAACAACAAAAACCTCTTTTACTTTTACAGTTTTTCCTGATGTCTTGTCATTAAATTTATGCTTTGTGACAGAATTACCACTTTAAGCCATGGCAAGGAAAACCTCCATAAAACTCTGTAACAAAAATTCTTTCCTATGATTTTAGAAGAAATTTAGCCCTAAATGCTTCTTTCCACTGCTCACACCTGGAACCATCTCCTCAGCAACAAGCATATGCATGAAAAAGCTTGAAGACTGGGGATGTCACAGCCCAGTGACAACATTGACAGAAGGAAGGGGAAAGGGGGTGAATGCAGCCAAAACCAAGACTGTAAAGGAAGAGTGAGAAGCAAGTGAAAAAATTAAAGTCTCAATTGAAAACTGAAAAAGATCCATGGGAATCTATTTATTTCACTGGCTTTGGTTTCAGGAAACAGACAGATATGAGTCTGAACAATTTGCAAGGATAATGAATTTAGCAAGGACTGGCTTGAGACATGGTGGTTGCCAAGGAAGGAATGATGATATAATGAAGAGGCTGGCAACGGGCAACTGATTTTTCATAATGTGGCTCAGACAACACTTGCATACATTCTATTTTCCAACTGTTGATCATGCAAAACACGTAGCAGCATTTGCTTTTCTTAAGACTCTCCAGGAGTCAGGGATGGATGGACAGTCATCATATGAACATTGCAGTACAGTAAAGATATTAAGAAAATCTGTACTCCCTGTACTGTCAGAGATGCAAAAGAAATATCATGTGCAGAATTTTACTTGACAGATCCAAGATAGTGAAATTAGAATACTTTATCTGAAGTAATGAATATAAAAAGCCTCACATAAATTTATTCATGTGCTTTTCATACTATTCAGCAGTTAGAAAAACAGACAGAAAATGGAAATTATGGGTGGTTTGTGGCTTTGTATACAGCAATGGAGAAACTGAATAGCAAGAAGAAAGAAATTATATTTACATTTTTAATAATGCTTCTGGTGACACATAAAACTAAGCAACTAAATAGCCTCTTAATGTGATCCTTTGCCATCCGTAGGATGGTTCCAGTAAGATGGTTTTCTGTTGCTGCCTTCTTTTAGCTCCCACAAAATATTTCTGTCTTTGCCATCAGTGAGGGCTTGCAATAGGTCTCTGTGGATTGATCTGGGGCCATTTTAGGATCCGAGTTTGTTAATTATATTTCTCCAGCAATAATTTCAGTCTTCACTTTAAAGTCCTTCGTTGATTTTAATTAATCCTGTGTAAGCTTCCAAACATTTCTTTTCGATAACAACAAGCTGCTTATAGCACAACAACCAGAAAATTCCACACTTACTAATGCAGCTGGAAATCAAATGTACTGTAACTTGTAGTAATTGCTTTGGATGTACTGTCAGTGGCCCAAAAAATGGGTAAGTCTGAAGCAAAATAGAGGAGCAAGACATCTTGTTACAAGTTGCAAATTAGGACATTGTTTCAAGACTTTAGATTTCTATTTTTCTTGCAACTTGTTTTTGTTATTAATTAATTTTTGGATGATGGCAATATACCACATATTGATACATCATGTTAAAGATACTAGAGCTAATTCAACACAGATTAAGTAACAAAGCTAATATAGAATAACTGTCTGTTGTACTAACATTGCAGTAGCTTAAACACCTTGATATACATCATCCTGTGAGCTGTTGGAATAGTGTTTAAGTTAATAAAATGTACAGCATAGAAATGGACTACGACCCCTTCATCGATAGAACAAAAAATTATTAACTGGATAGTTATATTTAGCTATAGCTTTAAAAACATCACTTAGTTGAACTGATGTTGCAGCTGATGAGTACTTCCAAATAAAATATTTCTAATATCTTTTCCTGACAGAATTAAAGGTACTTTATCTACACAGGAAAAAACCTTGCCTGAATTACTCACTTTTTGCACCTAATGCTATTCATGAAGAATGTCAAAAACCCAACTAAGCAGACTATGACGCTTTTCCCTTTGACTGCTGCTCTGCTACAACTTGTAAACATTCTCCACTGCTACAGAGAGGAGCAGTGGTGAGTGTTGCTGCTTCCTGCCATTGCAGAGCATGTTTTAACAGAGCACAGCATCGCAGAATGACTAGGTTGGAAGAGACCTTCAAGATCATCGAATCCAACCATGCCCCAACACCTAAAATAAACCATGACACCAAATGCCACATCCAGGGATGATGACTCTACCACCTCCCCAGGCAGACCATTCCAATACTCTATTACCCCTTCTGTAAAACTTTTCCTAATATCCAACCTATATTTCCCTTGGTGCAGCTTAAGACTGTGTCCTCTCATTCTGCCAGTGCTGCCTGGAGGAAGGAACCAACCCCCACCTTTCAGGAAGTTGTAGAGAGTGATGAGGTCACCTCAGAGTCTCCTTTTCTCCAGGCTAAACAACCCCAGTTGTTCCTCACAGGGTTTGTGTCCCCAGCCCCTCACCAGCCTCGTTGCCTCCTCTGGACTCACTCAAGCATCTCAATGTCCATCCAGGACGTTTACCTCATCAACTCATCTTTCGGCACACAGGGGCAGTCTGTCTGGTTTCTACTTGGCTACATACACTTTTAATAACTGCATTTTGATCATGTAAAAACCATTACTAACAAAAAAATCCTAAACCAACAAAACCACAACAAACTAAAAACCCCACTAGCAGGAAGAAACCAGCCTGCCTGCCAGAACTGCCATGCCATGCTCCTGTTTGCTCACTTCTGTTCGCTGCACTTCCTAGAGCCCTCTTTTAATCACCCCACAGCTCGCTGAGGAGAGCCCCACCCTGCACCTGCTTGGCAAATGAGCATGAGGAGCTCAACTGCTCAGTGCTCTTTTAATCACCCTGCTGCTGGCAGAAATGGAGAGCTGCACTGATATGAGGTACAGACAATTAGGAAACATCCCGTGGCAATCTAAGGAGCTTTACAGCTCATTTTGATAGCAATAGGATCGTGATATAATTTATTTTAACACTTGTCTTACCAGTCATTTCTTAAGGAAACCAAATGATCAGTTGGTGCAGGTACCTGGATTTCAGCAGAAATACAAGGAACAATCTGAACACAAACGTATGTCATTTACAGATACGGAGGATAACTTGCTAAGGAGAATGAAGCCCTCAGTTTCCCTGGCTGTTGTGAGTAATCATCAATGGTACCTGGTTCTGTGGGGTACTAGGTAGCAACAGCATCACACAATACACAGGATTTCACATCCGAAATTATAAAACTGCATTTACAGCTGCCTGATTTGAGATGCAAAATAGGTTTCCCTTAAAAGTTAAAGAGCCTTCATAAGACGCACATAGGACCAAGAGACTGAAAAGGTTTCACTACCCCTTGGCAATAATATTGATACTAGTAGGAATTCAACACATTAAAAAAAACTAAACCCAAGCACTAAGAAAGCCAGGAAAAAGAACTTTTGCCAAAGTTATAAATAAAATTTTTCAGAAAGGACAACTTTTAATAATATTTGGACAGAATTCAAACTAAGACCCACCTCTTATTAGAAATAATGTAATTTATAGCAGTCCTTATGTTTAATATTAACTCTGAGCTGAATTTTTAACACAATTCCCAGTCTGAATGGTCTCCTAATACTTCATGCTTGGAAAGACTTAATTTTTTTGAAAAAAATTTTAACCAAATATTATCATGATCTTAATTTTGGCTTTAAGAAACAGATATATCCATGTACTACTTTACAGATATTAGAAGATTTATGAACTGGCCACATTTCATTTGGTGTAGTAATTCCATACATACATAATTTTTATAGACTGCTGCCTTAGAGCATCAAAAAGTGTTTCCCACTCTTCATCAGGAATTTTCTCTTTTAATAAGAAGCTATAGGCAGAAAAGTATTGAAGCTTTCTTTTTTTTTTTAACTTATAAGCATGCATCAAACCAAAGAAACATTATATTTTGTAGTAGCTGGGGAAAATAAAGGTTTGTCAAGCATCAAAAATCTATACTACTATGATGTAATAGCATAATATTATTGAGATTTTGAATGCTACTGTAAAGGCTAAGCATAATATAAATGCTTAATAAAAAATTATACTATAAAAAGTTATGGATCCATTTTAGACACAGTCTATATCTAACTACCGGTGTTCAGTGGAGCAGTTTTTGGCTACCTTGAAGGCTCTTTGCCTTAACATTAAGCCATTTAATTTATTATTATTTTCTGCAAAAATATTTAATCATATTTAATGTTTATTTGGCATTACATGTGGACAAATGCTTTGGGTAGTTATCTGTTACTCTATGAAACAGAGTCTTACAAAGACACAAATATGGTCATTTTAAGCTGTTACCACTTCAGTACTATTACTGCCCATAATCATCATAAAGTTGTCAAATGCCTTAACATATGATGATCAGAGTAATGTCAAGGCATATGGAAGGCTTTTTTTTTGCCCTAAAGCTTAAAATTCTCTTTGCCCTAAGTGCTTCTGATCCAATTTGTAAAGATAAAGCATAAGTGTGGGAATGGAAAGGGTTGTAAGGGTTCACCAAGAAAAGGTAGGCAAAGAGAGTTTCCAGGGAGGGATTAGCCCCTTACAAAGACAGGAGGGGTATCCCCAGGACATTTGACGCAGGAATGACAGACAAAGGAAGCTTAACAGAGAGAAATTTTTTTGTTACAACTGTATGGCAATATAAGACATCAGGAAAAGATGAGGTAAATGAAGGCAATTGTGTGAGCTAGTCAACAGCCAGACCTCCACAGCCCCTTCAGAGTGAGCTGCCCACTGGTGATGACAAGTGTAATCCCCTATAACAGACACAAGCAATCTGAGGCCCAGATTTTGGCTGGAAACACTGTGTTTCACTCTGCTTTGTGTCACCTTTGCCATTTAACAGATGTTGCCCATAGGGCAATTTGTGTTGTCAAAGAGCTCTTCATTAAGTGATGAACACATCTCCTGCTGGTTCCTGTGCTGAAAGGTTCAGAGCAGCAGGAACAGCCAGAAAAACCTTGCTGAAATTTCTGGCAGACTCCAACAAAATGCTTCACTCAGGACACTGATAATTCAAAGAGACAGGTAAATTTCACACTACCTATCCAACAGTATGGAAGCCTAAGAAAATAAATGCATGAGATGATGGCAAAATACTTTGTTAGCATAGACTTTCTGCAGGCTGCAAATGCACAGCCATCCTCACCCTTAACAAGCTCAAGTCCTGATCCTGTGGCCCCTTCTGTTTCCATGGCACCACCAGCTAGGTGAACAAATTTCCCTCCTGCTCAGCAGTATTGCTGTGTGTGACAACACAGAAAGGGAGGGCTGAGACAGTGCTACATCAGGCTTTATTCCTTCCCCACAGCATACTGTCTCTCTATCATTGATCCCTTTTCCTTCAAAGTACTGAAAAATGTAATGGAAATTGGATTAGAATTCTCCACACTTTGGTACTTATTTTTTGTATCCCTCCCACTACATTGAAAACAGTAAAATTGAACAGAATTCCAAAATGATAAATACACATTCTGTGTCCAAAAGGAAATTTAAAGCGTTATCTCTGTATAAAACTTCAGCTTCTGAGCAGTTAACCAACTAGCTTGCTAACCAAAGATATTTTGCCTCTGCTACTTTCCCACAAGCCATTTGTACACCTAAAAAGAATTTGATACTGAAATAAGTGTGATTCCTCATGAGAATGAAAGATTACCTTGAATCAATTGTCCTGACTAGTCAGGGTTTAGGAACCATGTTCAGGTACCTCACAGCGGCTCCTCAATGCAAAATCAAATAACATCAGGTTTCAGCAGAAAAATTAGTTCAGTATTTTCAATGCTTGTGTTCTTGTCTTGTGTCAATAGAGTGTAGGACAGTTGTAGTTTTGATGAAAAGCTGTGTGAACTTTGGATGCACAAAGATCTCTTCCATAAATACAAGTATTTTTAAGCATGAGATCTTGCCTTAGGAAGTAATAATCAAACAAAGAGCTTTTGATTTCTGTTTTAGAAAATTATCAACTTTAATTCAATTATACTGGGATTTACTGCTAGGATGGCTTTCTATTTCTTTGTTTGGTACTCCTTCCATTGACAGTGGTAGAAATGCTCAGGCAGCATCCTCACTGTAAGAATTATTTCAAACGATTCCTCCATCTGGAATATTCCTCTAGTGAAAGATGATTCATCAAACATTATCTCAGCAGATTTTAATACAATATTTAAAAATTCAGCTGCTTGCTTCAACTTCAGCAATTTCCTATTACACAGGGTAGGTGCACATTTCTGGAGCCTTCTTCATGCTAGCTGGCACAATGTCTCAATATTCAGCATTGTAAATCTGGAAACTTAACCACCTAGTCACTTCAATTTCTACTGTTATTGTTATGTTTCATTAATGCTGGGCAGTGCTTGCACAGCAAGGCCTTTCCTGCTCTCAGCAATACCACAGAGAAATTTAACATCAATGAAAAATGCCATGAAAAAAAAAAAGCCCATAAAAAACTTACAGTATCTGACATAAAATTGCACAAAAAATTAGAGACTGATAAAAAATAAAAAATAAAAAAAACCAAAACACTGAGAATAAACAAGAGGGGCTTACTACCATGAACATGGAAAATTAATGCAGCCAGCAATGAAGTTTTCAGCATGTTGAGTAGGATGTGGGGCCACACAGTTTCAAGGATGCCTGTGAGAAGGGTTAATGTACTGCACAGAGAGATGTTTTACTGCACAAGAGAAGGTTTACCCAGCTTCACTAAGCTCCATGAGGGGTGTCAGTGACTGGCAACAAGCAGACTTCATATACTCAGCTCCTGGCACGCACAGCACGACTCGCTGTCCCACAAGTGCTTTTTAAAAAAATAGCCACATTTTTGGCCTGTAAGCCAGAAACTTTAGAAAACTTCATTAAAAAAAAAAAAAAATCAGCTTCTTGTTTGAGAACTATCTATAGGAATGTGGGCAAAGAAATGTCTAACCAAGAACCAATTAATGTTAATAATTATTTCAATTCTAATATATAATTCCTATAATAATATATAGCCTTTTCAAATACAAACTAAGACAACAGTGAATAAAACCCTCAAACTATTTCTTTTCACTCCCATTCTTCCTTTTCTTAGTTAAACACAATAAGCTCATCAAAACTATTCAGAAGAGGAAATAAATATTAGCTTAAGAGGAAAAATAGTTGAGTTTTAAGCCACAGTGATTCCAAAATCATCCTGAGCAATCTGGAAACCCTACTACCCCACAGTGCACACTCCATGAAGAATGGCAGAAACTATTGGGGTAACGTTTTTTATTGTGACAGGGATTTAATGTGCTATTGTCCTCGACTTCCCTTTTAAGAAGGTTATTTAATTTATGATTTGGATGTCAAACCAGTTTGTAGTGTTGTCATTAGCATCATTAATAATATCCCACTCTCCAGGAAGTGGACATCAGTCATGTGGGAGGTCTGTGCACATTAACTTTGTCATTCTTTTGATGTCAGAATAACCTCTGGAGGTATTCCAGATCTATAATAATAATAGTAATAATAACAATAATAATAATGTCATTGTAAAACCTTATTTACTAAGAAATAGCAGACCACAGAGTATATGAAGCATGTGGAACCTGTATTCATCTTTTGTTATCATAAATCATTGGTGGTGAATTGTGATGCTTAGCCTAGCAACAAAATTTGCAAATATATACAAATCAAAACACTTTTAGAGAGTTAGTACAGAAAAAAATTCTTTTCTTGATAGATGAGTTTAGAAGTCTTAAGAGTTGTGGTAAAGGTTGCATCTTATACTGGACTGACAGAATGACTTACTGAGCTTTATCAAGATAACATTTCAAAATCTATTATTAGCTAGATCTTTTTCATGCTTAATTTTGAGGTGGAAAAATCATGGAAATGTCAATGAAAGACAGAAATATCTCTATGCTAATGTCAATGGTGTACATTAGAAAGATTAATTTTAACGTCCTATATAGCTTGACAATAATTCATTGATCTATTTACAGCAATAATATTTTATTTAGTCAATGGAGCAAAAATAAAAGCATAATTATAAGCCAGTGTTCCATTAATAGCAAGAGAAAAGAATCCTGCAGAGCCACAGTCATTTTTATATTCTGACTTTTTTTTTAAAAAAAAAGAAAGCAAAAGAAAAAACTACTTAAATTCCCCAGTTACTCTGTATCAAAAGAGAAAAAAAATGTACCTCACAAATTGCTACTACACAGTTCACCTCGGGAGATTAACTTTCCTTTCAAGTTCTTTTGGCATGATGGAGAAACTGGTCAGAGCAGCATATTAGTAAAAGTGGTAAAAGCAGTAAAAATTCAGGGCTTCCATTAAATGGGAAGGCTCAGCAGAATGACCACACAAAAAGAATTATTTGGAGAGAGTGAACTTTGTGAAATTTCAAGGAACCAAGCACAGCAGTAAGAATAAGGGGACACTTAGATGAGGGCATTTAGATGATTCATTTAGATGAACAAAATGAAACAAACAGCAAAGCAGAATGGAAATCAGACAAATCTCAAAATCAGTGGTTTTTGGTGCATCTGATCCAAATCAGCATCAAAATGTCATTGTTGATCAAGAAAACTGATACTGAAGTCACTTCATATCTCTGCATCCTTTTTTATCATTCTACTTCAAATCAACCTTTAATATCAGCCTTTATTCACCTTTTTTTCCATCACTTGTATTCTGCTTTGGTAGCAAAATGGAGATCCTGATGGGGAGCATGACAGGAACCTCTGTTCCAGTTCCCACTCTCGTTGAGACAGTGGCTGTAATTCTACCCTAATCTTTTAGTCACAGCCTCTCCACTGAGGACTCCAGTGGGACATGAATATCCCCTGATCAAGTCCACCTGGACCCCTAGAGCAAGCGAAAGAGAAACTTTGATCAGGGACAGGGTAGAATTGCGGCTCCTATTTCTACCTGCTTATCCTGTCACATCTCTTTGTTGAGCATGACCAGCCAGGGTCCATGAACTTGCTGGACATGTTCGAGGACCAGATGATCCTCTGGGTGTGCTCTCCATGATGCTTCCTTTTGCCTCCCTGTTTTCATTTTTTTTTACTATAAACTCATTCTCCTTATTTTTCTCTTTTGTTGTCTTCCACATCATCTCCTTTTCCTCGTCTCATTAGAATCAAATTGTCTTTCAAGGAGGTGGAGTGGGAGGGGAACAGAAGGAGTTGATGCCTGCTCCATCAGTAGCCAGCAGTAGTGGGAGGGAGAACCCCAACCATGAGCCATTAGTGGTGCCCAGAGCTGCCAGACTCGAGCTGGCCCTACCTCCCTTCTCACCCCACTCGTCCCATGGAGAAAGGCCATGGTACATTTTCAGAGGCTGTACTACACCAAGACAATGCACTGTGATGGGTTTGCCTTACAGGTGACACGTGCCATACTTTGAGCAGCACTTCTCATTTTTGGGCAGGAAATCCTCTCCCCTCATGCAGGCAAACCCTGTCTCCCTCCTTGTTCTGCCTCCAGCACACTCTCCTCCAGTGCAACACATACACCTGAGCTCCGGGGCAAATATCTGAACAGAAAAGGATTAGTGCTGTAAATGAGATGGGTTTATAACAGTTCAGCTTACACTGATGGAGGTTTTTCATCATATTGATATTTTGTGATTTTCTTTTCGTTAACAGGAAAATTTTCTAAATAAAAGCTGCAGTTTATCTCTTGACATACTCAAGCAGGGGAAAAAAAAGTATTTTAAATAGCTGCGAGAAACTCTTCTCATCTTATTCAAAGTAAACGGTTAGAAAGCCACTTACCCCCAGTTGCCACAGTAATTTCACGTAGAAAATGTCCGTAAAATGGAAAATCAAAGGACAGATTCACCCTCTGAAAGGAATAACAGCAGAAAATAATATCAATATTGAGTAGAACAGTAAAGTAAAAAAAGATGAACAGTCATCCACTTCAAATATCTCTTTCATTGCTTTTTATTTTTCACTGGAGCCTTGTTATTCTTAATTTGGAATTGCCAGTAGCTAACTGGAAAGAATTCTGAGGAGCACTTAAACACTTGAAGCAGTGGATCTTTATAACAGAAAACTTCAGAAAAGAAAATACATGAATAGACATTGTATCTCAATCACAAGAATAAAATTAATAAAAGATTTGTAGCGTTTCTCCTTAAAAAACTGTCGGTTTAACCTCTTTCTTAAAAGGACCCATCAATATCTAAAGCCTTAGCAATACCTATGTTTTACAGGATGCCTGCTACTTTGGCTGCTGGCTTTCTGTTGCTCTGCCATGAGATCTCACATAAGCCTTCAGATTCAGGTGCTGTCCCTGACATCCTGCTGCTGCTGCCTGGGTGCTTGTGTGATGAAGGCTGCTCACTGGAAGGTAATTCCTCCATTGAATCCATATGACACAATTTCCTAAAACTCTCTATACTGTCAGCAAGGAGATGGAATGAGGTGAAAAGAAATATTCTACAGAAACTCTACTTAACCTACTTATTACAAAATAAAATAAATAAATAACATTTTAAAAAGAATATTTTTTTTCCCCCTCCATCTGCCTGCAAGTGATTCAGCTCTATAAGCTGAATTCATAGCAGAGAATTGTAATTTGGCGAAGGAACTCTCCTCCTCAACTAAGCTCACCATAAAGCAACATTCAAATTCAAACTCATTTTACCTCTCTACCTATGGCTTTACCTTTTTCCATCTATTCCATTCCTTTCCCAAAGCTCAGTGAATGTGGCCACTCATAATTATCACCTTGTGTGTTACTTGGTTAAACTCTGAAAAATTAGTGGCAATGGCAGAAATCTCCACAGTTGAAATATAAATAATAATAAAAGTTAAATATAAAAATGATAAAAGTGCTGAAATCTCCACTGTTTAAATATAATATTCCATTAAAAACACATCTCTTCCACAGTGGCCAAAATACTAAGTATGAAATGAGCATACAGTCCATTATTCCTTCTTCTGGAGGATTTACTACAGTAGAAACTGGTGTGAAGATGGGTTGTTGGTGACTCACCCTCAACCGTAACTTTTGATGACTTCACTTAAGAAAGGGCAACAGCCCACACATTTTAAAAAAGGAGGGGGGAAGGGAGAAAAGTACTCTTTTGTCTTTGTTTTCCCTACTATTACTTCTGTCCTGTGTTTATTATTTTCAGATTGTATCTGAATACTACTTCTCTCAGGAAGAATTATATTTACATCAACCAGAAATGTTTAAAGAATTATTTAGCATGAAATTAGCAGTTGAAGACTTACAGTAACTTTAAATTAGATTTGCTTTCCATTTAAGTGGAAGACAGAATTGACAGGATTTATCAGCACATTTTTTGTTTGTTTTTAATTAGAATGCAACATCCATTTGCAATGTGTTAATTGGACTGGGTAGGTTCTAATGACCTTTTCTGTATATACATAAATATGGATGTACAACTGAACATTTCTAATCAAAAATAGCATATGCAAAAGACAGCACATGAATTAATCACACAAATGTTCTTTTACCATGTTCTACAGCTTTCACTGCTGAAGTATATGCTACATCTATGAATGCACTCCATTTAAATTATGTCCTTGCTCTACCAAACATAATTTCAAGAACTCCATTAAAACTACCAATTTTCTGACCAAATTTTCCCTCTTTCGTTTATATGCCATCCTCCATTTTACCTATTCTTTAGGTAATTATTTAACTTTCTATATCATAGTAACCATTAAACTACTTCAAGTAAAAACCATGCCACTCTTATCTGTCTTCTAAATTTCCATGATTTAAACATTAGTATAAAGATGTTTGCAACAAAAGCTGGATCCCATTCCCATGCAGGCCAGATATAGACCTCCTATTGACTTAAGTCAAAACGTGATACTTTAAGTTCTGACAATGTACAAATGTTTGACATAGCCAATTTTTTAGCATAATACTGTAAGAACAGTATATGATTCCAGTATTATTTTGAAAAACAATATTCTAACAGTCACTAAAATTTTGCTTTTATTTTGATGCTAGAAACCATATCTCATTTTTAAGAAAGAATATCCAAATTTTTCATTCATTGAAATAAAAATATTTTCCCCATGCATAAACGATAGAATGGATTGGAAGAAAAGGTTGAGTTCCTGTAAAGAGTTGAGTTCCCAAGTATGATGTATCCTGTATTCTAGTTCAGTGTTCGAGTAATCAACTCTTAGATATCTAATCTAAACACACTGAATATCAAAGCTACCTCTAAAATTTTATTATATGGTTAAGAAGATGTTGGAAATATATTGAAAAAACACCCTTACTACTAGTGTTATAAATCCTGTATTGTTAGACATTTTATTTGTTCCATTAATATATGTTTGCTGCTTTCCACAAACAATTACTATGCTGTTTATAAAGTCAAACCATCTCATGGATCCTCTCCAGGATTCTCTCCAGTCTTTATGACTTTTCTTGTAGAAGCAAAACCAACTGACAGCTTCTGGGAACTCACAGGATTATTTACTTCCAAATGAAGGAAAACACACAAATTGAGTGTAAAATTGTTAGCATTCAAAGAAACCCTGACATCATAAATAGATTCCTTAATATTTAGCATGTAATAATTTAACTCCTGGTTCTATTGTCAAATTGGAGAATGATGTTTAGAAAATATCATGTAAATCATTGAGTCACAGCAAGATATGCAAAATGGCCTTTTAAAAAGAGTAATGGCAAAGTTTATGGGAGAGAAGGTAAGAGATTGCTGCTGAGGTATGTATGATCTCAAAATATATGACTTTGTACTTGTACAGTTATAAAGATCACCTCTCTCTGTTAAACACCTTTGTTGTGTAGTACATATGGATGTTGTTTACTTGGACACACACATACAAAAAATTAATTATAGATGCATAAATAAGGAATAAAACCTTACAGGATGGTACTGTACTCTGGTACTTTTCCAACCTTTGGAGGGGGACATAAAACAGATCTGAAAAAGGGGTCTTTAAGACTCTATGCAGTGGACATGGCTGCAGCCACTCAAGTTCAAAGTCCAAGATACTTGGGTAAGCATGAAAAGAAATGGATATCAGTGCGCTAAACAGGGACCAGAGCCTTCTCTGCTGGCAGAAAGGGAGAGGGGGCACTTGACATTCAGAAGAAAGGTGAAAACCACTTGCTTTGGGGAGAAACAGTTGAAGCCCTCAAGGTTCCATTTGTCATGCTGAATGGTCCTCTACACTGATCCAAAATCCTCTATATCAGACCAAAAATACTGCCTTGTTCTAGCCTCTACTTTAATAACTTCAACAAAATGTCCCCCTTGGGATGGACATTTTAGCTGCATAATCTCAGGGATCTAATTGGAAACAAAAGTGCTTACAACAAAGACATGGAAGGGTATTACCTTTACTAATCATTAAACATGGTTTAAAATTTTTAATTTATTTATTACCTTTTCTTTTGGCATATTTCCATTTTTTCCGTCACCATAGACACAAGGATCCCACATGAAGTAGACAAGACAAAACAGAGGTCCTCACTTGTATGTACCCTTGAGGTTCTTTTTTTCTCATTAGAATCAAATTGTCTTAAGAAAATAGCTGATATACTTTTATTAAGTCTACCCCAAAGATATATAACTGTCTGAACCCTCGGCATTTATATTATCCCTGACTGCCTAAAGTCTTTTAACTATGAAGGATATATTTTTTGAATTGGACTCTCTATCAGTTACATGTGCTGGATTTATCATCTCTCTCTGCTTTTTATATTCTGACTTAAATACCACAGTATTTCTTTCTGCTGACTCTTGCATTCCTCTGAGCAGTCACCTGGCTAGGGCCAGGGAGAAAACAGATTAACAAAGGAAAAGATGAATTAAACTTGGGCATTATCTCAGCTTTAAAACTGTTAAACACACCTGCATCTTTAAAAACTGTACAACTTTTAAGTAAAGCATTCATTCACTAGATTTTGTTTTAAGCTGGTAAAACCTAAGGACTTTTTTTTGGAGATAAGTTGCTGAATGGATGAAGCAAGTCTCTTCAACTATAGTTCTGAGCTGTAATTTTTTGTATTTAACCTATGGTAATATTGGCTCTTCTGTGTATGCAACTTCTAGTCACAAGTGAGAACCAAGAATACAATCTCTAAATCATACATTATTTGATTCCATTTCTAAGGGTGTAAGCCCATTATTTTAATACCCACTTTACCAGCAGCATGACTACAATAGGTTAAATATGATTGTCATTCACACTTCAATTTATTTATTTGCTGATAACCTAAAATTGTGATCACATTATTTCTGTTACAATATGACATTCTCATGAGCTTTATCAGTTTCCCCAAAAGGAAATATAAGCGTGACACCACATATAAAACAGGAATGCAAAAATACCACATGAGAGACTTAAAACTTCATCAACTTCATCCTGAACCCAGCTCTTTTACTGTTAAACTCAATGGTAAAATTCCCCTCTGATTTCAGCAACATGAGTAGTTTACAGTTTGATAGTTTGTGATTCTTAGGAACAGAGGAAAAAATTTAATATATTTGAAGAGGCATCTCTGCAGGACTGTTACAGAAGGTTCAAAAAGTTCAAGGAATCATTTGATAACTATAGTGTAAAGACTTACGCAGCTTAACTAGAATTCAAAGATATAGCTCTGTGAACAACAGTCATGGTACTTAGTATTGCTGCTGTGTGGGTCACTGGGGAAAATATCCAAGTTAGTGAAAGAAGAAAATGATAAAATAACTCACTGCTGCTTGACGATGGGTATTGGAAAGGATCCCATGAATCTTTACTTTGTCCTTCTCCATTTGGTCTATATTCACCCACAGATCCCGGCTGGTAGAATCATATGGGCCATATGTCCTTGATGTATAATAATTATGATCTGTATCCTCCTGAAAAAGGGAAAAAACCACAGAAAAAAACAGATTTTAATGAAGATATACCTTAGTTTTATATAAAACTCACCCTTGAAATACTGTGTCCTGTTGCTTTTCAAAGAAACTCAGAAACAACAAAAAACAGAAACAGAAAAAAAAAGAAAAAGAGTAAAAATTGTAATTATGTTGCAGACAGCTCTGCTCCTAACCACTAGCAGTTGACAAGGCAGTTATCTCATACAATCATCTTATATTATGATTATAATGTTCGCTATCCCAAACACCAATCATGCAGGTTGTGTAATAACCACATCAGTGAAATCTATGGCAAAACGCTTGATGTCTTTTGAGGCAGGATGAACAGTTCCCGTAACAATGGCCACACTCTAATATGTGTAATGAAGCCATGAGAACGGATAACACCTTAAAAAATTGTCATTTTTTAACATTTCTGAACGTAATTCACTAGACTATCCCATTTAAGAACAATCAAAACATTCCTAATAGCTGTAGGTTTACAATACTATTTTATTTTAAATCTCCAAAAGTTTGGTTTACTGTAGATTTGTCCCTCCAAGACAGACAAATATACACATATTTGTGGAAGAAATCTTCCTAATTCTCGTAGTTTTAAAAAAATCAGTAGTTGCTGTCCTGCTCTGATCACAGCAGATTTTACTGCGATTACTGGTAAATTACCGTGAAGGTCTCTACCCTCCTATCTAGGAGAAAAAAAAAAGAAAAAAAGTGTGTGGTCTGAGGCAAGAAATTAAACTCCTCTCAGATTCCCAGTCTTCCTTTACTCAAACCACGCTGTTGCAACCACAAAATATTTAAATCAACAGCATTGCCAGCTTTCTGCTGAATAGCTACAAGTAATACTATAAAAGTAGTACATGCTAGAATTTCTTAGTTCTATCCTTGCTTCCTCCTCCCTTCTACGACAAAGTAAAAAACCTCCCAAAGCCTTGATGATAGAGTTTGAAAATTAAACTCAGAAAATAAACAGTACCACAGAAAATTGAAGACTTAGAATTTGGATTTACCCTGGTAATGGAGACGTTCCTCTCCTGCTGTACCTCCTGTATCCAGTCAGCCACACAAGAGTACCCTCAAATCCAGCCATGCTGCCACAGAGACCTGACATCCCATCCCCACAACCCCAGATCTCACACAACCCACTCCTCCTGACATGATCCTGAGCTGGAGACTTTCGTGGCAAGGACTTGTATTCTCATGACATCATTCATGTCCTAGATTGAACATATTGACCATAAATGATGTTCCAGCTGGATTTGACCCTACATTGACATCATTACTGATGCATCTTTAGCTGCTGCAGATATAACCAGGTTATTTTCTCCTTGACAATTCTGGTGTCTTCTGCTGTACTTTGCATGCCAGGATGTAATTTATATGTCCAGTAAATCTCAGTAACAATTCTGAACTAACTTCTAACAGCTTCACCAGCTCTAGGTTAGTCACGCAAGTAAACATAATTAAAACTATACTGTCAGGAAGATGACAAAAGCCAGCCACCTTACCAAATTCTTTCCTCCTTTAATGGTCAACAGAAACAGTTATTGCTGTCATGTACACAATAGAGGTACTGCAAATTAAAAGGTTTTGAAAACAAATAAATATATTCCCAGTCCAATTTATCGGTCTGGAAAAATTTCCTCAGTAAATAATGGTCACATTTAAGGCATACAAAATCTCAAGGAAGAAGCTCCAGAGACAAATAAAAAATAATTGCCAAAACAGTTTGTTTCAGATAAGCATGCAATATTTAAACTGTAGTAGAAACTGTACAAAGTTTTTTTTTTTGCATTTCAATTTTTTTATAGCTAATAAAACTACCCAACTTAATTTCTAGTACCTAAGCCCCCACCTCCACAACTAGAAGTCTCTAGCACTGAGCCTAGTTGGTAGCTCTTTAAGAATGTTTTAAATGGTATCTTGATCTATGCTTAAAGCAGATTCATCATACAGATTGTAAATCAAACTAATTATAGACTTCAGTTCCAGATTTTGGCATTTTGTGAGGAATTACTTATGTCTACCAAATTTTGTGTACAAAAAGTCTTGTTTTGTATTTTAATTCAAATTAAATAGTTTTAGATTATTTATCCATTCTGGAAGGAAACAAATTCACTCCTACTTGAATGATAGAAGGAAGGCAGAATTCCTCTTTATAGTCTCCATTTTATGAATATACCATTAATTAGTTCTCTCTCACATCCTAGTTTTTCTTAATCCCACCTGTAAATTTACAATCTGAAACAAAAAGCTAACAGGTAACTACTGAAGTTGACGTGAGCAGCTTGGGAGCTCTCAGTAAGGCTAGGATCCAGCTTCTGTTCCAAGTCACTGCTTTCATTGTTCCTAATTTGCATTACCATGGAAATGAAATTCTTGGATTCTTCAGTAAGTATGATTTTATTGGTATTATTAGATACCTACAAGTTTTCACTCTGTCAGATCTGTTTATATTCTTTGGCTGATTGTACCTGCTTCACAATATATTCCATTCCCTGCAGGTAGGTACTACATAAGAAGATGGAAAAATGTTTAAGAAATTTTACTGAATTTGCATGTAAACTATTCAAAGAAGAAAATAATTTTAATAGTTATATGAGACTGATTTAGAGTCTAATTATCCTGTGATAATTAGAATTATGTAAAAATAAAATTACAAAGAGAAAGAAACTGAAACATACTTTTCAGTATCTATTAGTGAGACAGAAGCATGTTACTGGAAGGAAGGACATGCAGAGGAAGCAGAGAACATAACCCTTACTGCTTCAAGACAGCCTTTCTTTTTTCTTCCTTTTTCAGGTATTTGGGGGATATGAGCATTATCTCCCACTGGATCTCTAGGTGTGCAATTCTGTCCAAATTCTGTTTGTATATGAGTACATAGCACCTTTCTTCTACAGAACAGTACAACATTAAAGCAAAGGATTTTTCCAGATATTCTTTGCACCAGCTATGAGGATTACTGTTGGCAACCTTTGTGAGTATAAAGGGAATATTTATTATAACATCTCTCATAACACGTTTCTTTTGGGGAAATAAGTTATTTTTAACCTCAGGCAATACTTGATGCTGAGTTGCCATCTTACTGTTGATTGTAGAGATTAATTTCTTAGCTTTCACAAGGGATATTATCTGATGACACTTTGAATATATTCCCATACTTCTCCAAATACAACTGAATTTTTAAGGAAATCTGAGTACATGTACTACTCATAAAAGCTCAGTACAGCTGAAGATAAAGCCTTCTTTAAATACTTGGTGTTCAGTATTTGTCAGATTTAAAGACTTAACATCCATTCCGTACATTATATATACAGATAATCCCAAATACTGTCCAAACATCATATACTCATTTCATCAGTACCTAATGTCCTTTAACAGATTAAAGCTCCCAATGTGTGATGTGATCTTTCACAATCAAGACACCATAAAGTAACTATATCATGTTTAAAAGTAGCAACTACACTATGCCTTTGGCATTAGTTCAAATTATTAACTGGAATTCTGTTTAAAGATACACATGCAAATAGTACCAAAACAATCATGAAACAATGCAGTTCCCTCTCAATGAAGACACCACGATGATACAATCACATAGGTAAACATGAGACTTTTTAGATTTAATTCTTTTCACACTTTTTCTTTAAAAGAAATTGAAAAGTAATATAAATCTCTAGGAGACAGAGGATATTATCAAACAAGATTTAGGAGTAAGAGTTGCTGTTGAATCCAACTGCATGAATGTTTTGTTTTTAAATACTGGATTCAATTCGATCCAAACCACAGACATTACTGAACAAGAAGTCCTGCCATCTCTCAAGCTCTCCCTATGTAAGACTGCAATTGAAGAAAACTAATAACTTCAACCAGAGAAAAAGCAGCTGGCACAGCCAGGAATGAGTTCTGTTGTTGCACAATAATATGTTGTAGAAAAAGTCTTGTTCTCTGTGAAGGAGGGAAAGAAGGGAGGGAAAGAAGGGAGGGAAAGAAGGGAGGGAAAGAAGGGACATCCACAAGACAAATTATTATGGATCAGTCAACCAGATGGCCATTACATTTCAGCAGACTGTTTTGGCTCTGAGTACTGGAACATTGTTTGTGACATTATCAATGAAAAATCAATAAATACATTGATCAATCAATCATCCCATCAAAGGATCCTCATCTTCAGATCATCCTTATCAAGTGTCATGAGTTACTGTCAGATGCAATAAAAGACAGCAAGAATGCATTTAATTTGATAACTGTTGTCCTTTTAAATATGCTACTTACTGAAATTGCATTTCCAGGTTCAACTGAGATGACAACATAATGTAAAAACTCTGAAGCCCTCAAGGATACGGTGGTACACTTCAGAGATGCTTGATTTTATCACTGTGAATGGGAGGTCTGGTATCTGATTTTTAACAAAAATACATTAACAAATTGCTCAAATATTGCCAAACTCACAGACTAAGTCTATTTATAACTGAAATTTCTGCTAGAAAATTTATCACCTATTACTGATTTCAGAAAGTCTTTACTCCTGAATACAAACTAGAAATATTAATTTCCAATTAATTAATACAAATTATCTATTCTAAAAATCTAATTAATCTGAATACAAATTTAGAAATATTAATTTCTAAATTAATAACCTGTGAAATTAATCAGAGAATTGTGTTTTCGAAAAGGTGCATTTGTAGACTAAAATGAAAACACTGAAAGAAGAAAACATGCAATTATATATTTTAAAACAGACTACTTTTCAGCAAAAAAGCAAAGACAGAAATACTTCTTTGGGTACTTAGAGAAAGGAAGTAAGCTAGTAATTAAAATTATTTCCCTAAGGAATAAAGCAGTTCTGGCAATCCATTTTGCAGAACCAAAACTTCCTTTCTATTTAAATAAGACAACAAAAACAATGTGCCCCTGCAGACATACAGCCAAAGCTTCCTCAAAACTATTTGTGTTTTTACCTATTTTTACCCAACCACATGTAATGCTGGATACTCTCCTAGGGTACCTCTGCCTATCATGTCAGTAAAATACAGCCAAAAGTGACTTCTGAATTGTTTCAGACTTTTGCTAGAAAATTGCTTTTAGATTTCTGAGCATTATTAATCCCCACCAGCTAAAAACAGCCCAAGGGGGAGAACAGAGGTGACAGGTTGGATAGGATTTGAGCTAGCTCTGCACTGCAGGTGATGGAAAGCCTCTTCTCAACAGCACGTTTTTGAGCCCTGAGAAGGGGCAAGAGACATGCACGGTCACACTTCACATTACCTGGGCAGGAGAAGCAAGTGTGTATGGTGCTGTAACTGATTTTCCTCATTTCTTCACATTTTCTTTAGGCAGACACTGACTGAAACAGGGACAGGTGTCAAGGACACATGGAATATATCCCTAGTATACCAGCCATTAGCACAGGAGGTGAGACAGTACACAGAATGATCACCTATCCTGAGATGGGGTACTAGTGGGAAGACTAAGGCCAGGGAAAATGGGGAGATACTTTGCATGCTGCTGCCATATAACTCATTTCAACAGAATACTGTAATTACAGTCAGAGCAATGCTATGTTTTACAGGTTTATAGGATCTGATAATCAAAGAACCCTGAGGAGTACTTAACTTGAACTGGCCTCTCAAAACATGAAAGCTCTAATTTTGGTAGATAAGGTACATGTGGATAACAACATCAAAGTCTTACAGAGGAGATATATATATATATATAGATATAGATATATACACACACACATATATATGTATGTATATGTGTATATATATCTATATGTGTATACATATACACATATATATGTATGTATATGTGTATACATCTATATGTGTATATATATATGTGTATACACATGTATATGTATGTGTGTGTATATATATATGTATATATATGTATGTATATGGAGAGAGAGAGAGCGAGAGAGAGAGGCTGCTGCTTAGGAAGTTCAATTGCTCTGAGGTTCTCAGAATTACCAACTTCATAAGCACTTTGCATCAAGGATAAACTCTCTGCTGTTCAACTTCTTAACAGAAGTCTTTGTTCTGTATGAATCTACTGAGGGAACCTGCAGTTTAGAGAAATGCTTTTACAGCGACTTCTTGCTGCTTTCATAGTGACAAAGCTGCAAGCTGTTTTTGGGATTTTTTATTTTCTTTCTTTTTTTTTTTTCTTTTTTTTTGTTGTTTTTTGTTGTTTTTTTTTTAATGTCTGATATGGTAAAAACTAAGGGAATATACATATATATAGCAATATGGGCATAGCATACATATTTGATATCAACCACCAGCAGAACCTGAGGATAGTTTGTGAATATCACTGTTGATGACACAACCCCTAGTAAAACCCATTTTGAGCAGCTAATATAATGAATAATGAATGAGAGGAACCTGATCTAACTGAAGAGGAGATTCTGTGTCTGAGTGCTTTGGTATTAAAATGTGATCTCACACTGTATTCTCCACGAGGAGGTCTTGATGAGTACTCTGCAGAGTCCTGAAAGCCTATTGTGTGCGTGCAGTAGTCCCCACACTCAGGTTTTCACTAGGGCCAATATGGAATTCACTTTGCCCAGAATCTCACAGACTTACATCCAGAGGTTGTTATGGTAAACACTAAATGCTGTCATCAGCTGGGATGAAACAAACAATTTATCTCAAATCTCTCTCCCCCATTCAGACACAAGGCTTTACACAGCTCTGTAACTACTTAAGCTCCCAGGTTTTAAACTGCACTTTTCTGAGCTCCTGACAGCACCTATAATGGAGAGTCATACATACTGACAGACATTCTGCAAGAGAAGGATGCCATAAAACTGTTATTAATCCAAAAAGCCATTAAGTCTTTCCAGCTTTGTGAAAAGTCACTGTGGAGTCACTGCCTTTTCCATGATATTCAGCTGCTTTTGAAAGGAAGCTTCCCTCTAGGGGACTGCTATAAAACTGTCAGCCTATTTAGGGGTCATTACAGCAGGCTTATAAAGCCCTTTGGACTGTCCTGTCATATGAGACAAGCTTCAAAAAGAGCAAAAATCTCTGTAATGCCTTACTTAAGAAAGGAAAAAATCCAAATCACCAGTCACTCAAAACCTAATTACAGTAGGGAAATATTTATTATGCAGTTTTGTTCCTGATTTGCTGGAGCAGAAGTCTGAGAAGTGACATTCTGAAAATGCATCTTTATTAACTGCTCCGTAGCATCCTCTCCACTAAAAGAAAATAAAAAGAACCATTTTAATACAATGCCCAAAAAAATGTCTAGCAGAAATTTTATTTTGGTGTAATTATGATACAGGTTTTAGAGTTTATATTCCCATTTTTAGATATGTATAAATGACTGAAGGGTTCATGAAACTTAAACTGCAAACATAAAAACCTAGGTCTAAACTACAGAGTATTAGTGGTTATGACACAACATCTGTTACCAGTTCCATTCTTGGGGGCTTATGACTCCAGACAATACCACAAATAATGACATTTTTGTCAAGTTAGCTTTTAGAGATTTAGTATTTTAGTCTTTTAAAGATCCATTTCCTGTGTGGAATACAGGAAACAGCATGTTTCTGAGCATATATACTTTGACCTACTTATAGCCACACTTGGGCAATTATTTCCTCCCCCTGAATATATAAGTTCAGTTTAATATTGTACACCCTCTTCTTTTTTTTCTATCCAGGTATCGGAACAACTTTAAGCTCTCTGTAGCTAATGTATTCCTCCAATATATATTCAAATGCCAGGAGATGTAAGTCATCCTTATTTTCTCTTCTTTGGTAGTTCTCTGCTGGAAGAGATGCAAGGAAAACAGCAACCAAGACCCAGCCAACAGCCCTGGGGCCTCACATGAGGAGCAGAAATGGCAAATATAAATTGGTATGGGAAGTGTTACAGATCTGAAGCATTAAGTTGATATTAGCAGCTATAGTTTGTAGTTTGTTTGTATAGCTACCATAGAACAGTGCAGGAAGCTGCCTCCATGCTCATTGGTGGGAGATGCAGTTCCTGAGCTGTTGATATCGTGTGTCAAGGATCCATCAGGGTTTTGAGTCAAAACTGTAGGGCAATCAGTTGTAGGAACACGTATGATCAATACAAAGTTGATACAGGTAGGATCATGAGTTAATTAATGCAATAGCATTTTACCTGTAGGGATAAAGCTCATTCTGGAGCTCTTAAAGGTGTCTCACCTACACTTCATTCAGCAGCAGTCTTTGCCAAAGGCATGCTGTTCAGTCCAGCTGGGTGCTGGTGAGCATATAGGCAGGACATGCCCATCAGAGAACCTGGGCATCACAGGACAAACCGCTCCACCGTGGCTTCCCTGGGGAGCACTGGCTTTAAACAGATTGCAAACAAACTGGCAACTTACTTAGCCACAGCACTTTCTAGTTTAGCTCTCACATATAACACACATGAAGTTTTAGTTACTAAAACATGGGACTGACTGAAATCTGCAATCAACATGCAAAATTTCCAAATCACCATTCATGGCTTGCAGAGAAAGGCAGTGATTATGAAAGAGGCTAGCAATTTTTACTGCTCTTTTGTCTGGAAAGAGTATGTATTTTTCTTTATTCTCATGTATTTTTCTGTATACATCTGTAACAGCATTTTAGTCTGGATTGTGTACAAAAGAATATTAAAAAAATAATACTATGTACTGTTTTACCAAACTGCTACCACCAGTCACAGTTCTTAAGGACTTGTCACAGAAATGCTTCTTTATCAGATCTTGCAGTCATGCTCAATAAAATAAATAAATCCCTTGAGAAATCTCATGCCACAACTCTAAGACATCATATTTAACTGAGATGCTTGATGAGTTACATGTTGCCTAGACAGGCATGTCCAAGTTGCTGCCTTTGCCTGACATCGGACTCCAAACAAGCTTTCTGCAGAATCTGCACTGTTTTTTTCAAGAGGAATACACTGTGCAATTCACAATTACCCAGACAAGATCAGGATGCTAAATAATATCCTCCCTCTGCTGTCTCTGAAAAGTACTCCAAGTTAATCTAGAGCCCAGTTGACCCAATATACTAAAATATTTCAAAATTATACTAACACATTGTTTTGGTTTTGATGTTATTTTCTCTTGTGTATAACTTCAAAATCTGTATCGATCTTCCAGAGTAGACTGATCCAAAGTGGAATGTTGCATAAACTTGTATTTCGTTTTTTGTCTAAATGCAGGACACTAAGAAGATAAATCAATCACAAGGCACTATTGAATTGCTTTTAACTTGAAGGGTGTCTTTTGACAATTTCAAGCAACAGGAGGGATGCAAAACATCTAAGCACTGAAATCCAGTGAGAGATGAAGACATGAGATTTTACTTGTGTTTCAAATTAATCTTTTTTACTGGTGTGGGGTTGGTGGAGTGGCAAGTAAGATAGGAAGAGGGAAAAGAGAGGAGGAATCTCAGCATTTTAACCTTGATGCAATTTTTCTTGATACAATTTATTGGTGTATCTGTTAAAAATAAATAAATAATAATTAATAATAATAATAATGATAATAATACCACTCTATTTTTTCCCTTCAGACTCAGATAAAAAAAATAGGTAGATGAGCAGCATGTTATTTGGTGTGCAGGTTGGATACTTCAGTCTACCTAAGAGCTGGGCTTGTAAGCATTTTTTTCCAGAGCCTCAGATCTATTAAGTGCTGTCAGTGAAGATTTGCCAGCTCCTTCAGCTGCACTTTGGAACAATCCAAATACACACTTTGACTGCAGTGCCTGTACTGGCCATGCATCTAGAGCTAACTGACTAAGCACTGGAGGAACCCAGGGCCATCTGAAAATTGCAGATATGATTCAGGACCTACAGCTGACCCTTATCCTACACGAGTGGCACTGGACCATTCAGTATCACCACAGCCTAAAATTATATCAGACACCTGTAGCAGGCACCTTTCACCTTAAATTTCTAAAAACTTTGATCACAGAATAGTGTGTGTTGGAAGAGACTTTACAGATCATCTTGTTCCAATTCCCCAGCCATGGGCAGGGACACCTTCCACTAGACAAGGTTGCTCAGAGCCCATCCAACCTGGCCTTGAAGTCTTCCGGGGTGAGTTATCCAAATTGCTCCGGACAGCCTGTTCCAGTGCCTTACCATCCTCGTGGCACAGTGCTTTGCTAACACCTCATCTAAACCTCCCTTCTTGAAGCCATTTCCCCTTCTCCTACCACTACATGCCCTGGTAAAAATTTGCACATTCCTTGTCTATGCCACAAGCATCTATACTTAGGTTTCCAAACTGAAGAGCTGAATTTCACCTCCAATTTCAATATTAAATAAAATAGAAAAGCACTTGTACAGACTCCAGTGTCTTTTAGCAATCACAATCACCTAATATTTTGTAGAAATTCATGTTCATTATTGCAGAGTATACAGATGTGTACTATCTTTTATTGAAACTTTATATAAGGAACTCTGCAGTGTATTTAAGAAATAGCCTTAATTTCCAACGTGACGGAATAATATGCCTGATACAAGAAAAAACAACATTGTATACAGTACTAGTGACTAAATGAGCAAATCAAAATTCTATTTTGAGGTTTATTGGAAAAAAAATTTCTCAGGAATGAATTTTTGTTTCTTTCAACTACATAGTAATTTTGACTCAAGAAAGAGATGGCAGTTTTGTTTTCTAGAAAAAGAGGGACATTGGGGGCACTAGCTTATGACTATGGAATGAAGATGTTAGAAACATCCTCACCAAACTTGCTACACTCCACTGTACCAGCCAATATTACACCCCCAAAGTTATACATACCCTCAAAATGAACACCCACCATGTTGTTGACCTATGTAAACCAGATCTAAGCAGGAGCACTTTGGAGCCAGATTATGTCTGTTCTAGCACTAAAAGACACTTTTCATACACCAGGAGAGAGGCATCCATACTTTGCCTGCAGCAGGAAGAACCTGAGAAACAGCTTGCTTTGTTATCTGTACTGGAGCAGAAACCTCTGAGAGATCTTGGCATTTTATCCCTCAAGACATTTACTGCTCCTCCGAGATGAGAGCAGACAGATAGGATTTCCATCTGCAATTTCTCCCTCTTCCTACTTCTGTTGCTAAGGTTACAGAAAGAATGCTAAGAAAACGATGCTTTGCTTTACTTAAAAATTTTAGTAGGAAATTGTGAAGAATTATGCAGCTTACTACAAGTGCATGAAACAAACCTCCAGTAACCCTGTCACATCACTGTAACTTTTGTTAAATGTTGTGCCACTGAAAGGTCTGGGGACTGTTTGCCATTCTTTTTTTGTTATTCACACTGCAATTTGCTGCACACTCTCCAAGATCCCCTATTGCCAATTTTGTTTTCCAGAAATAAGTACACTGTTTTTTTTGCTGATGGTCTGTGAACACTTACACATGCTGCACATGAATGCATGCCAGTGTTATAGAAGAAAGAAAAAACAAAAAAATCTCTGGTATTTCCATTAGTTATTTCTGTTTGTATTAAATACTACAGCTCTTAAAAGTGTTTCAGCAGCATTTTCTTCAGCAGTTGAAAATATTTAACTGGAATTTTCAGAAGAACAAATGCACATTTTACAAATGGAACTTTCTTGACTCTGATCCCCCCTCTTGATATGAATTTTGAGCATTGGCCCCATTTATTATTCTCTTTGAAAAGCCTGTATAGCTCATACAATCACAATGAGGACAGATCATTGACTTTGGCTAAATACTAAATTTATAGAGTCAATGGAAGTGTCTGACCAAATCTGAAACAATGGACCCATCTGTTTACATGCCATGTTGTTACTGTTTTGGGATAATAGATAATTGCCTTTCCCATATTAAAGAAACATGAAAGATTTGGAGAGACACCGAGTAATCCATCAATGTCAGCAGAATTCCTACAGCCCTGAAAATCTATCCCTAAGGACTGGTACTATACAAACTGGAATTGCGTGGCTTAGTGTGACAAGTTTTTAGTTACTTACCCAAATTCCTCTGCACAAACAACTTGGTAATGTATTCACCCTCACTCCCTGCTCCAACCAGCTATGCACAATTTGCTGAGTGCTGTTAAATTAGCTGAGGCTGTTTGCTTTGCATGGGTGGAAATGAAAGTAATCTTCTTTTTGCATGACCAAATTGATACAAGTCTCCTCTCTTGAGAACACTCCAGGTGAACACGGTGAAAAGGGTCAGAAAGGAAGTGTCTGGGAAAGGAAAGACCTTCCCAGCCTTCACAGCCACACTAATATTCAGCTTCACAAGTTGAATCTATTTTCAGCAAACCCTGCAAGCAAGTGCTGAGGTATGTGTGGCTGAAATAATTAATTCAGAAAGTACAAGGTCTGTTGATTCTGCTCATAGCTCTTTTCAGCCATGAGTTTCACCATTCTGGAATATGCTTTAGGAAGTTGGTGATGAAGGATATGGAAAAGCAAAATATTATCATTAAGAAAATTCAAAGGCAGATGCCATTAAATTCTGAATTCCCTGTCTCCTTCCTTTCTATAAAGTTTCATTCTCATCAATGTGTTAAATTAAATGCCTTCTGTGCCAACATAGCTAAGCATGTGGAAATGAACTCAGGATTACAATGGAGTTCTCTTATTTAGGAGTGGGGAAGCTAGTTTTTTGTTCCCTTTCCCATTCTCTCCTCCAAGCTTAAAGGAAATAGAGAATTAATCTCTCCTCCAGCCTTTTCCCTTTCCAGCTATACCCAAGTTATTAGCAGACCCATCACTTCTTGAGTTAAAATTGAGAATGTTGCAAATGTTGACAGGCTTATTGCTACAACACTTTTTACACAGTTGGCAATGCATTCAGTCCAGCTGAACATTGCAGCAAGACCCAATAAAAGTGTTAAGATGACCTTGAGATAAGTAAGCAATCAGTATATTCAAAAGAAAAAGATATGAGGTGTTTGCCTAGTTTACTATTTTGAAGCAGGCTGAAAAACAAGACAGTGATATTTCAGTGTGCTGGATGGCTAAAAAGTGTGACATCACTGGTGAAAAACCCAGCTGGACAAGCAGAAATTAATGAGTAAATTAATGATTATCCCTGATTATGTTCCTAATTGCAGGTGACATACTTTTTGGAGTAATTTAGCAGGAGCAGAGAATTAGAATATTTCATGTATGATTTGTGCTGCTTTCCAGACTAGTTCACTTCCTGGCTCTTATTTGTAATGATTAAAAATTTTCAGTGAAATACTAAATTTAGTAGTAATTTTCAGACATTTTAATTTGTTTTAGGATGACACATGAAGAGAAAGTTCAAATATTTTCCTAAGATCACATGAAAAGGAAATATTTTTTTTCCCTTGACTTTGTTTGAAAAATATACATTTGATTTTTCTGAAAATAAATTACATTCTCCATCTCCAAAGTAACAAGCTAATTTTCTAAAATAAACTCTTGAAAATTGTGAATAAAATTATTTTAAAATAACAATAACAACTTTTACAAAAACAAAAGGTAAATTAAAATGCAGAAAGAAAATTCTATACAACCTAGCCTTCAAATAATATATCAGCTATATAATTTAACACAAAAGTTTTGCTCTCTTACAACAAAAATGTGACATCTAAACTTTATGCTAAATAGAAAAAAAAGATATATACACAATGGTTTCAGTGCAGCAGCACAGTTTCAGCATATCCTGATCCTTCATATCCAAGATCCTTCCTCTAATACATCCTTAATCACCACTGTAACCTCCAAGCTCCCAAATATGAAAGTAATAACATGATATTTACCTTAATCTAGTAAATGGATACCAAAAAAAGCACAAGAACAGCTGGACTTCCTTAAGTCAAACATCTTCATATGGTCCTCAGAACTGACTGGGAAGGAGAATTGGACTTGATGATCCTTGTGGGTCCCCTCCAGCTCAGGACATTCTATGATTCTGTCTGTGTGAAGCCCAGCAAGCATAGGAGATCCAGAGCAGGCAATGGCAATTCCCCATTTCCACAGGGTCCAGTAATCTGCCCTTCAGAAACTCCCTTTGTGTTTAATAACCCGCAACAAAGTTGTATTCCAAGAATTTGCCTCATCCTGTAAATTCTGACATCCATAAAATTCAGTGTCAATGAGCTCTGGAGCTTTTGCAGTTTCATGATGTGCAGTAGAAAGGAATCATATGGGACATTTGTTTAATCCTCTGGAACATTTTGGAAACACCAGAGATGTAAACAGCCCATATTCCAACAGAGATTTCTGGACTTAAGTTACACTGCCTTAAAGATAGCAGGACCACTGTGTTAGAAGCACAACTGACATGGCCTAAAGCAACGTAAGGTAGGGCCTGAAACAGCTGAAAATCTGATGCAATGCCACCTTTGACTGTAAAACCATGTTTTTTAGTCACACTTTTAGCTCTGGAAGTTCCAGGTCTATACTAGGTAACTGAAGTTTGATCAAAAATTGTGAAATATATTTGCAGGTCTATAGGAAGAGCCCAGATTTTTCCTCCTTCTCTTGAATGAGTCATGCACCAGAAATCACACATACAACAAAAATCACGTGATGTAATAATTATTAACTGTGAACAAGAAATAATTATACATCCCTAAAATTGAAAATAAGAGCGAATATAACTTTTGTTATGATAACGATTTTGCAAGTAGACCTGGAAAGCTTCAGCCATGCAATTAAATCAATTAAAGTGTATTTCTTGACTTAGAACTTTAGATGAACCTTAACCAAAATCTAATGTTTCCCTTATTTCTATCAACGGCTAAATATTATTTGAGCTTGATAATATAGTCTAGAACCTTCTCCTAAAATGAAGCCACATCAGAAAGCAGGCATCAAAAATAAAACTGATTGTTGCATCAGGTTTTCAGTTTTAATTTTTTCCCTCAGAATTTTGTAAATACAAATTTCATAATAGAAGTATTGTTCTTTTGCTCTCTAAAGAATCAGCCAATTCCTGTGACAAATTTCTGTTCTGCAAAGCTTCATTCCTCTCACTTATATGTTAAATGCTTCAACTGAAACCTAAAATCTGGTTAAACCTTTGTACTGAATATGCATTACTTTGATATTTCATAATCTGCATTAAAATGTGACTATGCACTAAGGAAATAATTCTGTCCTAGTGGTGGAGGGATCAATAGCATACCTGATTATTAAACTAAATGGCTATACAAAAAATGTTGCCCACAGAATTAACTTGCACTGTTGAGGATTGCTGACAGGAGAAGGAATATACAAATACTATGTAAGATAAATATTTTAACTATAAATTTAAACTGTAAGTAAGAAGAGAACTTTACACAGGCAATTAAAGGCTCTATAAGTCAGAAAACAGGTTTTAGAAGTAAACGGGACACTCTCTTAGCTTGGGAAGAAGAAAAAGAGCAGAAGTACTCATTAGACTGTGATAATAAGGATTTTTATTTTAAATACAGAATATGGTTGTCAGTAACTTGGAGGGCCCATGTTATTAAGACTGCTCTAAGTCCTTTGAGTGCAACTGGTGTTAAAACATTGGGATAGGAAGAAAAAAAAAAAAAAGAAAAGCAGGAACAAAGAGGACAGAGCCAGGCTTGGCCAAACTGACAGCTCACTATGAGACTATAATACTCTTTCGTTTTAAGGCTTCCTTTTTGCATGGACAAGTTTTTCTACTTTTAATACAGTGCATTAAAGAAGTAATTGCAGAATTGCCTTATCATTTGTCCAGCTGAGGGAAATTTAATCTCAACCATTTATTTTCTTCCTTGCTCAGACTTACAGTGGGGACACAGCAATGGGCATGCTGACACTGCTGTCAGTAGCTGAGAGTAATTGTTCTCAAATCCCAGAGGCTGTAAAACTCAATCCCTTCTGTTGTTTTTGCCAGTCAGAATCAGACATCTTCACTTCCATGAGTGACTGGGACTGATAAGGGAGAAGTGCTCTTATGGGCAGAAACTCTGGATCAGAATGCAAAATCCAGCAAAAGACTGTTTTTTATCAGTAGGAAATCCACAGGTGTTGTTTCAACAGGGGCAAGATGCCTTTCAGGTATAAACTACAGGTGCTGCTAAAATTTACATTTCAAACAGCATCTAGAGAAAGTAAAGAAAGGAGAGAAAAGAAGAACTTGACTGTGACTTCAGTTGGCAACAACTCTATTTTAATTAAAAGCAATACACAGCAGGAGATATCACTGACATCCACAGGAATAAATTAATTACTTCAATGCAGAAAAAAAAAATGCACTGAAATAGCCACAATTTTCTATGTTTGCAGTAGTACATTAGGTGGGGTGGAGAAAATAAGATACAGTTGAGTTTGGTTTGATTTAGCATGCCCAGCATGCTGGTTTTTGCTCAGAACTGAATCTTCTTCTGTCATACAGCAGCAATCATTCTTTCTGTTCTAAGACTTTATATGAAAAATTATGTTTTTCCTCACATTTTTGCTGGTGCAAAGCAATAAAACTTTACTGCACTCAGCTCAAGCTTGACTATGATTTAATCTATTATTTTATTGCTGGATTTATTTTTGATGTTTGAAGTTTGTGAAAGGCTATTGTTTTGATGTAGTATCTCTATACAGTGGCAACAAATCTGAAGGTAGTTCACATGATCTAGAGTTATTTTGCAAAGTTTTTCACCTTCTGCTCATGCCAATGCAAGCTATATACCAGAGACTTGTCCAATTTCTCTGTATTTTTTCTTGTCAGTGTTTTACCCTGCACTGGTGTGACTGCAGTCACAAGGAGGATCTGTGATAAAGAGACCAAATCTGTACATGAAGAATAAGAATCTGTTCTTTATGGAGTCAGCCAAAAAACATAGGACATGCCTTGAAAAATGACACACATTTTAAATTGTGGAAAAATTATCATGCAACATTTGTGCAGTGCACAATTGCATGTAAATGCATTAGTTGTATATTACTGCATTTTTAAGCCCTTTCTAGTGCTAAGTAGGAGGAGCTAAAATATCTAGAGCTGCATAAGCAAGTACTATGGCAAAACAGGAATGCATTTGTGGATCCCTTGGTGAATACTGGGGAACCAGCATCCATATGAGATTCGTTTCAGAGAACAGTTTCTTTCTCAGTAATGCAAAAAGTGCTCAGGCAACAAGAACCTCTGATACCCACCTTAATTATCTGGACGGCCACAAAGCTTTGGGAATTACTAGAACAACTGGTCACATCATCACCATGACGTTGAGTTTATTTTAACAATATTGATATGAATCAACTTAACAAAAGTGATTATGGAGCATACTTTTCTTTTACAAGAGTGTATGAAGGAAGGTGGAATATTTGCTTATTTTTCTCCTTGCTTGAAAGAAGACATGCCAGACTAGACATATTCATGAAGATGTATTTTCACACTCACTGCTTTTACAAGGACTTACAGTGTTTGCAGCAACAAATTCCACCTGACACGTTGCAATTCCTAAGCTCTATTTATCATAAGTAAAAGGCACTTCTAAATGTCCTGAGCACAATAAACAAAAACAGTAGATTACATAAGAAGCAAAAACCCAAAAGAGCCCTGACCCTCACAACAGGAGACAAGAATCTTAAGAAAGATGGAAGGAAAAAGAAAGGAAGGCTAGGGTTGACATCTGATATCATGAAATCCCAGGAATTTGAGAAAAACTCTCTAGAAAGAAGAATTCTGACCATCCCAAAGTTATTCCAGGCAGAAAGCTTTAATGTTTGCCTTTGTGACCTTTGGGAAGAAATAAGGCTTAGCCATGGATACTCCTATCTTCAATGGAGACACTGAAATTCTCATTTCCCACGAAGCCAAGACAACTTGTTGTAATGCATCACCAGAATCCTGTATTTTGGGGCTGTCCCATACAGTTGGCTTAGATAGCTGACAGCATATTTCTTTACCTGTCCAAGGCTATCTCCTTTGGGGATTTCTCTCAGATTGTAACAGTTGCACCCATCTGTATAAGATGAGATCTCACTCTTTTTTTGCCACTATTTAGTCTCTCTTCAGAGTTTTCTCTCTATCTTTAGCTACTTGATATAATGGGAATGAAAACATAATAAGTATCTTATACAATGTGACTCTCCCTTTGAGCTCTAGAGTACCAATTGCAAATAAAGCAAATGGATCTTCATCCTTGGCAGGATTTTTGGATTTGCAACATTATAGACTTTAATTTGCACACCATAATAATCCTACTAAAGTAGAAGAGGAGTACTTTAAAGATAGTTGTACTTTTTAAACAGTGTTATATATTAATTTTACACTATAATTTGCAGTTAGCTATCAGAGCTCCTATCTGGCTTGCAGCAGAAACTTGTTTATGTCCTTTGTGTTTCTTTTGGCAACATCCATCTTTGTGGTTTCGTGCCACCACAACACTGCACCTGTTGACCACAACATTCCTATTCTCCAGCAATACAGTGGGACTTGGAGGTCTTTTCTTCCCCTTCCCAAGGCCCTCCTCTTTTCTGAAGGCTCAGCACATCAAAGGGTATAACCACTGCTTCTGCTAGTGTGCAATTTAGTTCAAGACCAGTTCGAGGGAGCACCTCTACTTAAAAAAAAACCACATGAATGTGTGTATCATTTTGTATGAGTACTTTCCTGAATCACAAACAAATGCAGGAAACAAAACAGAGATGTGAAGAGAAACACCCAGGCTCCCTGGTGGCTCCATCTTTGGACCAGAGAGGCTCCACCCTAAAGAGAATCTCACCATTATCATCTTTACTATGCATAGGAGTCATTTGCCACCCTGACTACTGGAAAGGTGTGACAAACCAATCTACAATGCACTTGCATGAAGAGCTTTAGAAGGTCTGTGCTTCATGCTTCCACTCAAGCTGATGATCAGGGCTGATGGCTGATCCAGCATGGTCAATCTGTGAAGTTACAATTCCAGTAACTCCAATGGGAAAAAATTAATCAAAAGCATCATTACCTTAAAATAAAAGCAAAGCCAGTGGAACTAAGCTGTGCTCCACACAGGTTTGATTTTATAATTTTTCACCTTTTGACTATATGGATTGATAACTCAAGAAATATTTAATTTTAAACAGTGTCCAGAAATTTCTGCCTACAGCCTTCCCTTTTTTTCTTTGGCTGGTTTTTTTTCATTATTATTTTATACTATTTATTTTTTACTTTTATTTTGGTTTTATTGTTGTGTTTTGCTTTTTCTTTTCTTTTTTTTTTTTTTTTTGCAGGGAGGGATAGATGTGAGAGAGGGAGTAAGGGTTTGGGTTTATAAAGCTGGAGAGAAAGTAAACTCATCATTATAAAGAAGGACAGCAAACACTATCAAGTGCAAACATGTTCATCAATGTCAGTCTTCATATTAAAGAAGTCTGCATTTGCATGGTAAGCCTACACATCACTTTAGAGAAACCATTATCTGTAAAGGATATCTGTATAGGAGGTAATATCTGTAAAGGAGGGATGTCGTCATCCTGTAGCACCACTAAACATACATGGCAGGTAATACTCATTCTCTGGATTTTCTTTAGCAAGCCCTGCAATGAACACAGAGCAAGGATTTAAAATAATCAATAAGCTCTCCAGTAGTGCTGATAAACTGCCAAGCTGCAGAAGACTGAAACATATGGATTCTTCCTCTGTGGATTTCTGTTGTATACTCTACCTCCTCTATAAGGCCAGACATCAAGGGTTTTTTTGTGAGATGCCTGTGTGTTGTAGTGGGGATTTTCAATGGAATCCGATAATGTGTAAAACCACAACTCCGTTATCTTATTGTGCTGAAAAGACCTTAGAAAAGAGGTTTGCAACAGAATACAAAACCTGAATTCAATAAACTTTTCAGGTTAAGACACTGTAAAGCCATTAATCTGTCAGGAAAGATGTTCCTGGAAAAATACCATTCTACGTATATCCATTTGCAAGCATTCATTTCCCCCCCCCAAGTCTTGCTACACATAAGTGTTAGAGGGGGACATCTGACCATTTTGCTTCATAAGAGCTTGGAACCCGACTGAATGGAAACACTGCATAGGGATCTATGGGTAAGACATGGAAAGATCAGCTACTAAAACTTCCCTGTACCTGAGACAGCTTGCATTTTACCTGCTAAAATAACTAGAAGCAAGATTGATCTCTGTTGTAGAAAAGAATTCCTACAAGTATGGGCAGATGGGGATTACATGAGGCAAAAAAGGAAGTTAAAAAAACCAACATGAAATTCAAAACTACAATTTACCAACCAGTGACTTCCATGTTAGCACAAGAGGAAATGTAATTAGAACTGTGCAAACTGCGAAACTTGAAAACAACAAACATAAAACACACCTCTTCAGAAGCACTATTTTTTTGCTCATGCAGTAGGGAGTCCATTGTCTCTACACATGGGTTTGATATTGCACTGTTATTTTTTTTATTGTGGAAGTAACAACCCAAATTCTGAAAGCTGCTTTTTTTTTTTTTTTATCTGAGAGTGAGCTCCTTGGAACTGAAAAAAACCCCAACTCTGTTGTTTTGGAAGCAGATTATAATGACTGAAGACATTAAGTGGAATTTATTCCAAGCTGTATTTTACTGAAAAACAGGATGTAGATTTTATTAATAACAAAACCCCAAACTCAAAAAAACCACTGCCACAACAAGAAAAGAACCAAAGAAAACAGGACAGAGAGCTATCTGGCAGCTAAACAAGAAATTAGAGGTTGAATGACACTATAAAACAGAGGGAGAATGTCCCAAGACTTCACACAGGTGGACTCAATTTGTCTTATTCTTCGGAAAACTAAAAATCAAATAGTATGCAATTTTTTTCAATGACCAACATGAATTTTCTTCCAATTTCTCATTTCCCTAGGGCATTTTTCCTTTCCTTTCTGCCTGGATATCACTCTCCAGAAAGATCAGGCAAAGCTTCGCAAATTGAGGTGTTTACAGCAACTTCAAAAAATAATTCAATTTTATTCTATTTTAATAATACCTTTTCCAGCAAGAATGGCTAAAATGTGGGAGTTCCCTTAACTATTTTCCAGCAAAAACCCAAATGTCCTCAAGAAAGTATCTTCAAAAGTCATAAAGGACAGGCTCCAGCCTCAGGTCAAAACTCCAGCTTCCATGCGCTGATAGGTTCACAAATGCAAAGACCAAAGGTACCCTTCCCAATAAGTGTTTGAATATACTGAAGGAAATGTCCTAGCTTTTTACTTACCCACAATCAAAGACAATAAATTGAATTAAAAAGTAGATGAAATTAATATGTACCTCAATCTGTGTAGTGTTATCATGCCCCTCCTCAAGCAGCAGGTCTGTGAAACCCCCTGGCTCCAAGGAATCCTGCCCCATGCTGGCTCTGTTGGTGTCGACAGATTTGAGGGACTCTGAGTGCCTTCTCCACCTGTGGCTGCTTACATATGAATCCACCTCCACATTTTCCTCCATTCGAGGGAAGCTCTGAACCACTTCATAAAACACACCTGTTTGACAAGAAAAGAAAGGCAAAACAAGGCAATGGAGTAAGTGAATAGAACACTGGTTTGCTAATCATAATTGAAAATAAGAATTTTTATAAAGGTTTTGTACCATTAGCCACTTGTACCCTTGCTGAAGTTTTTATGGCAACGTAAGTGTTTAAAAGAACTATACTTTTACAAAATTCAGGAATTTGGACTAAGTTTTGTAGACTCCTCTAAACTTCCTAACTATTTTATTTTTCTGCTTGTTTTCTGTCTGTGAAAAGCTTTTCCTGTAACTTTAAATCATGGTTACCCATTGTAACCAAATTATTACCCATTGTTACCAAATTGTAACTTTAATTCATGTTTACCCATAGCCAACACTATTCAAAATAGAGTAAGTCTAACAAAAATATTTTAATCACCTAAGAAAACAAATGTAGAAAGGACAGAGAAACTCTTGTACACAAGTACATTTTCCTACTAATTTTATGTAGAAAGAGCTTGGAAGCCATGGTGAAAGACAAATAAACATTATGAAAGATGTGAAACTCTCATAAACAGCTGTTCCAGTGCATAAATAAAGCTGTCCTGCTGAATAAATTATAAACATGAATGATGTGTGAAGTCTGCAGACACCCACTATATCTTCTGCAAGTGGTAAGCAGTTGGGTGGTGGGTTTAACATATTACTTTTGGACATTTTCTTGCTCATTTGTAACTTTTTCATACTAGTAAAACTATTAGAAAAACAAATCTATAAAACTAACAGACAAAACCACTAATTCTTAATGAAGTTTTACTCATTAATTCATTAAGTTCTTATTTTACCCAATCCAAAACCCTATCAAAGTATTTTTCTGCTAATTTATTTTTGTTAGCACCATCAAGAGAAAATGAAGTAAGTTTGCATGTTTTGCATTAAAAATCAGATATGCTTTTCATACTGTCTTTGTGTCTAAAAGGAGAAGTAGAGGGATGCTCTGTGCTTTTGATGTGCCAGGAAGAAGGTGATTTGGTTCAAGAAAGCAGACATCTCAAAAGGAGTGGCAAAGTAAAGGAAAATGCTGAAAGGATAGACTGGTAAAAAATAATGTGCATAAATACTTCCATTGCTTTTTTTTTAAACAGAGTGTTCTGAAAAAAGATGGTACTACTTCCAAGGTCCTTAACAAGCATCACACATGTTGTACGGAAGAGATAGGAAAAATAGAACATTTTCAAAGGTTTAAATAAGTGAGATTTTCCTGCATCACAGCAGGAACAGGTATAGGAGCCATGGGTATAGAATCTGTCAGACATTGTTCTTGGCAGATCAGAAGGTGTTACAATACAGAAACAATATCTAATACACTTTAGGCTCTAAGTGGTTACATTTTTCTATTAAATTCTCCCAAATCTATTAAACTTATTTCCTAAGTTATTTGATCAGTCTCAACCAAGCTGAAATTATGTGAAACGAAAGTTCTTTGTCAGCTAGAAAAACCAGAATTTAATTGACATGCAAAACAAGCAATCTCAGGCATATCTTTCCTCAGACCCTAAGAAATCAGACTTCTTTTCTTTTAATAGGTGGCTTTTTGAAGCCTGTTTCCCTGCATTTCTTAAAAACCTTAGAACTTTGTCTTCAACAAATTGCTACTGTGCTCTGTGTTTTATCAGACAGCCAGCAGCGCCATGCAGAGGGACAGCACAGCAGGTGAATTAATTTATGAGTTCATTCCTTATCAAAATCTATTCAAATGAGCACCCCCCTACTTCAGCTTGCGGGCACTTTGCTGTGCTGTTTTGGGGACCAGGAGGTGTCAGATGAGGCAAACTGCTCAGGTCCCTGGGCAGAACCTGGGGCTGCCCCAGGGTTTGCCCTCCTGCTGCCGCCGAGGTGGAGGCGCTGGGACACCTTGGCATCCTCTTGGGGAGCATCACACACCTACAGCCACAGCTCTTCAGGTACGTGTCTGCACGATCCCTTTCCCTTCCCTTGAAACACCTTTCCTGCCTGGTCTTGGGTCTCAAAGCCCACACTCAGAGAGAGGCAAAAAAAGCATTTCACCCCCATTTTGCAGTCCCACTCCAGCCTACTCTCTTCATGGCTGTCGCACATGCTTGATGGGTTGAGACAATCACCCAAATTAGCAAATAGAACATGTGAAAGTTAGGGTAGGGTTTTAAGTCCCTTTCACCTCAAGTTGAGACCCATTCGTAAAGAAAGGCAATTACACCTTGTTCTTCCACATCCTTAATAGAAATTGATGTAGTTTCTATCTTTTAAGTTGTTCCTAACAAAAATTGATTTCTAAAATTATAATAATATAATGATGGTGTGAAGGAAAAGAAGTGTGTTGGGGTATTTCCACTGGCTTGGAAATTCTACACAATTTTCTCCAAATTTTCTTTACAGAATAATTGCATCATGGCTTCTGCAAAAGTTGGCTCGGACCATTCTCCATTACAGAGATTTTTTATGTTATTAGTGCACAATTTTTACCCCTTTCAAATTTTTAATTATGTGGTCTTTATCTTTGAGACATAGAAAGTGTTCTAAAAAAGACTTTTCCTGCCATTACACTGATAAACATTTTTTTACAGGTACAAGATATACTGACATAAGGAAGCTTTAGAATCATCTAACTATATTCAGCATGCATGATATCCTTCTAAATTGAATAGTAGCAGGAATTAAATGCAGGAAGTGATAACTATTCAGTTTAAAACTAATATTTGGAGGATTTTCACTGTGAAATCTGTAAAACACTGTATCAATAGTTAAGTGTCCTGGACTGGCAGAGTGAGGATATTGAGCTACAATATGAGATAAAATCTGGATGTGATTTCTAGGAATAAAGAAAGAAGCATACTGCGTGATTTCTCCTGCATTAAACCTTTTCCTTAAACTACAGGGGGATAGAGGGAGACGGGTGATGATCTTGGCTGGGCCAGCTCTGCTCCAGAATGTTCTTTTTGTTTACCCCAGCAGATCTCTAATGTTGAGACTATAATAAACGTTCTTGAAATGAGCTGAAGAGGATGTTTTATTTTAATGTGAATAAAACTTATATAAATTTTCAGATAATGGATAGATAAATTATTTTTAAGTTCTAAAAGGAGGCATCCCATAAGAAAAAGCATTCAGAGACCTAAAATTCCAACACTTTACAAGTTAGAACTGTTTGATGTTTCTGGTTTAAATCTCTGTGTAGTTTAAAAAAATCACATAAAAGACATTTCAGAGGAAATGTACTGAAGTATTATAGTCTTATCTTTTAGATCTTGGAGCTCTTGCTTTAATTAACACTGAAGGAGAACATGTCATTCAAATCAGTTGAAAAGAAGCCAAATGCTGTAATGTCTGATTTATAATAAAAACACAATATTGGCAAGGACAGATGAGTAGCAACTTGTTCGACTTGTATGAACAGAGATATGAAACTACAGTAAGCCTTTAAATCTGTTAGAGAGGGAGCTACTGTTTTCAACTGATATTTTCATGTGCAAACCATCAGAGTTTTATATATAGTACTATCACTGGCATGCCACTATCTCTGTGGGAAGGTCTGTATGGCTAATCCTGTGCTGCAGTATTTTGAAGCAGTAAAAATAGAGTAAGGTTTTTCTAATGAATATGTAATGAAGATGGTGTTTCAGCCTGACCCTTCAGCTCTTACTCTTGAAGATCTCCTAAAATTAGTGATAAAAATCATTATGTCTGCAGCTCCTTTCCTCCCTGGGTTATACTAAAATTTAAGATTTCAGCTCTGTGTTGAATAAAGTTAGAGAGGCAGTGAGGTGAGGATAAGGGAAACAAATCTATAGAAAGCTTTCACTGATCAGAGATTATTTGATGACTGTTGGGAAGATCAAAAACTCCTGCCACAGTTGGCTGGTTCAGCCCTTCATAGCTGATGTGACTGATCAGAATTTCCATCAAAGGCTTTAAAAGAATAGGAGCATGATTCACACAAACTGGAAACACTTGCACAGAATATTTAGAGAAGACACTGAGGAATGGGAATGGATGAAAATTACAGGCAGAATCACTTTCACTCATATCTAAAACAGGTGTTTCAAATTTCCCCCTATACAGGTTGACACGCTCAAAAAAAGAAAGCTTTTGGCATCTATTGCTTAAATCACCATGTACCCAGGTAACATCTTTTTTACCACTTGAGCTTTCATTTTAACAAGTACTAAAGAAGTTTTAAAATGTGTTAAACTAGGAAGACACACATCTGAAACCTCTGTCTTGTACATCAGGTGGTTTCTGATTTTTGAGGTGGCTCTGCTAGTTTTGGGCAGGAAGATGTGTGTCCCGTACTCCAAAATACAGAGAACTGCTTAACACTTCTTCCATTAACATAAATCAATGCTGTTTGTCCACTTCAATATTGCGAATTACACAAGTGGCTCCATCAGATCAGAAATGCTGGGCTATGCAAGAGAGATTTGCTGAACGGGAAGAAGACACCTAAATGTGGTGGGGACATGGGTTCTCTGCTTTGCAATGTCTGCCCTCAAAGAAAAAGGGAGAAATTCTAAGCAAATAGGCCCAAAATCAAACAGCTGAACTTGACAAGTAAGACAGCTCTGATTTTGCAAGGATGTCTGGTCTACATAAATCTTTATTTATAAGGAAGAAACAATGAAAAAGAAACTTTATATTTTTATGGGTGGCAATGTAACCAAAGGAGAAAGAAACCTTCTTTGAGCAAAAAAAATGGTAAGTACATAAATATTCTTCCATACATTCAACGAGTTTTGGGTTTTCCCCCTTTTTCCATGAGGTCAGACAAAGATTTGTGTAGTGTTTCAGCACATCAGAATTTCAGAATTGCATTTCTGAAACATGTTATTTACATTTCATGATTGCACACATTTAAGCCAACTCTGCAATTTGACTAATTTCATAAATGCATCATAATCAGCAAGATTTTTTTTGAAAGACTAGAAATACTCACACATTGAAAGTTTTATTCAGCAGATTGCTTGTGAGATACATGATCAACTTTCTAAATATGCCATAGCCTAAATGCCAGCAAAATCAAGTATCAAATACACAAATTTATTCATCAAGGGACACAAAATGCCATCATACTACTTTAGTTTAAGTAACTTTCTATAGCCTGCTATGAGTCTTTATTTCTATTATGACCCTTGCAGTAAGGATAGGAAACCAACAAATGTTGATGAAAGATATGAATACTAGTCCCATGAAGTTGCAGACTCTTTCCAAACATAAACATGTCCTTAAAGGATTCTCCAGGTACAGGGCTTATATATAAATGATGAATATCACAGCAGAAATCAGCCATATGTCTCAAGAAAAGGAAAATTTTTTGTTTAAATTAACTCTGCCTATGAACAGCTCAACAAAATAGACTTTTTTCTTCATCTGTACCTGCTTCATGGGCCTAGGACCAATTCTATCTTTCTGACCTTAATTTAGGAAAGATAGATAAGCTTGACTTTCAATATGTCCTTGATAATGATACAATAAATTTCTTAACAAATTTAAAATAACATGATTTGTAAAAACTATCCCACAGTGATAATTAGCACATGATACTAATAATACTATACATAATACTAATAGCTGGGTCGTGTGTCATGATGTCATGATTTGGGTCAACCAACAAAAGACCAGATCCTCATGGCTTCTTTTTAACTCTTGTCTGAAATTGCTAACAGAATTGTAATAATGTGTGGGAAAAATGCTTAGCATGATCCTATTTTTCCCAACTAGGGATGAGAATTTATGAGGCCTGCAAAGGGAATCAGAGGTCAATGATGATAAAACTCTGAATGATAGAAGATGATGATCACTGTACTGCTGTTGACTTGTTTGCTGAGAACAAAAAAATAATGTCTGAAATAATAACAATATCTCGAGGTATGTTTTCCTTGCAATTATATAATAAGTACCAACTAATACTCATGTCCAATACACAATCAGTATCAATAATAATAGTTATTATGGCAGGGAAATAGCATAACTGGTAATTTCCTTCCACAACCATTTTATCAACAAAATGAACTCAGACTTTCCCCTTGACAACTGCTTTCTATTCAATAACTATTTTTCACAACTACAAGTGGTCCCAAAGAGCATATTACCACACTTCTAGAACATATCTCTGTCGCTACAACTGCTGCAGGCTGGGTTTTTGTAGTGTTTTGGGGTGTTTTGTTTTTGGTTTTATTTTTTTAATTTTTTGTTTGTTTGTTTGTTTGTTCTAATTGCCTGATTTACTTTTGCTTTGTAATTATTTATATAATCATACAAGTAAATTAAAATGGTATAAGTAAAGTCAAGATCTGAGTCCACTGGTAACAATACTTTAAGAAATGTTACTTTGATTGGCCTACATCAACAGTGAGGAAATATTGTTAAATTCCAGCTTCACTTGTATTCTCCAGCTACATAAACACAATAATTTGCACATTGAATTTACAAGCAATCTGATTATGGCTTTATAATTTCTTAAAGATTTGTTCTTCTATTCTTTCTGTCAGTTCCACTTGGGGACCAAGGTCTAAATTTATTGCTAACTGATACATACAGAACCAAAAAAATACAACTTATATCTCAAAGAAGATTCGCAGTCTTGAAGATGCTGGATAATAAGAGGAGGGAGAGAATTTTTGGTCAGTACACAGTGGTGTCAGTCATCACCAAAAACCTAGCCAGCATCAAGATTTGGAAGCTATTTTAATAAAAAGAATATTTAAAAGGAAGAAAAAGAAAAGTGTTCTAATTTTATGTGGTTAATTTTTTTACACACATATTCTAGAAGGATTTAAGCTGCTTTCACAACTGGTCTAGGGAAGGCTGATTGTAACAGAAGTGGAAGGCATAAAACATTTCACACCTATTAGGTGCTTACAAGTCTTATGCACATCTGCATCCCACGTTTGCAAACCTTTTTTGTATTATTTTCGGAACGATAAAAACACAATTATGATTAAGCTGACAATGTGGAGTGTAGTCCTTTATCTCAGCCCTCCACTTTCTGAGACAGGAAGACAAAATCACCTTGAAAAGAAAGATAATGAAGTTGGAATTGATTCTGGTTTAGCCTTTCCTTACAAAATTAAAGAAAAAAAAAAAAAAAAGAAAAGAAGCTCTAATAGACTTAGATGCCCAGCCACGGCAAATTCAATTTGAGTACTATTCCCCTAATCTTTGTACACCATACTAACATGTTCAATATCCACGTCTCCAGTAGCACTTGCAATAATTTTTAGTAATGCAGACACCCAGCTGTACATATATGAATATTTATCACAAACTATGTTTCCAAAAGGAGGTATATCTGTCATGGTCTTATGTACTCACTGCACAACTCACACGATTAATAATTTCATTTTCTCATGGATTATCAACTACAGTGTAGAAAAGGAAGTAGTTAACACATTTTAAATAATTTGATATTTTCTGATTAACTTGTAGCAATAATGTCAAACTGTTAATTAATGGGTAGTTTATGTATTTTATGTCAAAACCTCCCTATAACACAAACCCTTGTATAACTACAGAATTATTTATTTAAAAAGGAGTAAAAAGTAAAGAACTCAACAAAAAAAATGCCCTGCCAAGAGAAATGGAGATCTCTCTATAATATTCTATTTATATGCAAATTCTTGCTTTTCCAAACTTGGTTCAAAGGTTTTCTAGAGAACACTAATACCAGCTGTACCTTATTTAAACACATTGTAAAGAAGTTTATGGGGTTTTTTTTCCTGATCAGTAACTGGATTACAGTACGATTGCTGGTATTGGACAGAAGCATTAGAGCTGTCTCCCATGTGTCCACCTCACTGTTCCAACTTGAAAGCATCTTTCTTTTTCCTGAAGGGTCTAGCAAACTTAGGCACTAGAACAACCTGTGGACACAAGAGAAGAGCATACAAAAAGTGAACTAGGCATTCATAATTTGAGCTGCAGCATATGTCTGAAACTCATTTTGCATGACTTGTCAAGGAACAAGACAGTAAATAACTGGGATGTATGAACCTGTGCTGGCTTGGCTAATTATGCACTTCCCAGCAGATAGTGCCAAATGCAACTCTGGTAGAAGGGTTATCTTCAGTTTTAGCCTGAGGAAAAGCCAAAGGTTAAGGAAGCCCATTGCTCAAAAAGTGCATTAGCACAGACAGCACACCAGTGCCTCTGCACAGCAGCGTGCAGAGAAGAAGAGCAGTGACTGCAGGGACACTGCTCTGGCCAAGACACTGCCAGTCAGTTCTGTCAGGCCTGTCACCCACTGGTGCTGGAGCAGCACCAGAGGGTATTTGGCTTCCTGGGTAGCCCTGTCAGGCTGACTTTGAATCAGGCACAAAGATCAATGTCTGCATTCACCCCAAAGGCGGCCACGCAGCGCTGGGCTGCTCAAGCGAGGAGATACGGATGGAAAACAGGGCTGACACATCAACACAAAGGAGCTGTACACACAAGTTTGGGCAACATCACCTCAGGGGCACAGGGTAAAGTCTGAGCAACCTGGCACAGTGGAAATTAAAGAAGAAAGTTGGCACAATGGCATAATGTCTCATCAGATACAACAAACACTGATGGCACACAGATGAAGAATTTCCTCTCCTCCTTTGTCAGTGGTGCCCAACAGACTGAAACCACACTTAGTAAGTTTGTCTGCAAACAAGGGCAAACTCCTAAGCCTCTTACTATCTCCCAACAGATTTTTTAATGAGTTTGTGGCAGTGTGCCACAATATAGCCTACATATAGTGACATTTCTAGAACTCAACACATCCTGGACACTCCAAAGAAAGGCAGATCATGCAATGTAACCCCTACATGACTTAAATATGGCATGTTTCTCTCTCCATCCTCAATCCCTCTTCCCCCATCACAGAAGTGGAAAGGAAGTGGTTTGCAGTATTAGATGCTTCACAGAGCTCAGGATTCCGAAAATTGGAAGTGAAATTGTTGTTGCCCTGATATTGTGTAGCAGAGAATGTAAAAGTGATCGGATATTATAAAAGCAGAATAAAAAAGCTGCATGATTTTTCTTCCAATAGAGTGGCAAAAGAGAATTTTTTTTGAAGATGGGAAAATTTAAATTTACAGCTGTTTACAGAGACATAACTTGGACTTTTCAGCTCAAGATCACAAATTGATTTCCACCAGAGCCATAAATTTAACCCCCTTCACTTTTATTACGGGTCAAACAAGGAAACTATATATCTTCTTTCATTTTCTGCACACAAAGGTTTCCTCGACCAACAATGATTCAGGATTAAGAAAGATTAATCCAGCTACAAGTAAACAGATTGATCATTTGTGGAATTAATGAATTCATTTAATAAACAGTAAAGGCTTAGTACCAGAACTCACTACACTGTGGTGTCAAGATGTTTTTCATGAAATTTCCTGCAGAAAATAAAAGAAGTAAGTTGTCATGTTCAAACACAGAGTTGCTTCAAGGGTCATGAGGAGTAAAGGTGGCCTCACTGGGCCTACATGGTAGCATTATATGTTTAGGTTAACAGTGATTGAAAAATACATTAAATGCTAGTACTTTACAATTTTTAAGATATTTTAATCTGATCTTCATGCCCTTATAGAAACACTGAATTATGCTTAAACAGTGTTTTTTTTATCTGTGATGCCTTTTTTTTTTCTTGGTAGAGATGGGATGGTCAAGAAATGAAAGTTATATTTCACTGAAAAGAAGACATTGAAGTTTACTTCAAGGTCTCTTCACCCTCAACTTGCAATTGCTGTTCAATTTAAATTTCTTTATATATTTATCCAGTTCCCTGATTTCTGGTCAAAATAATAGAACAAATCCTTAAAAAATAAGATTTATTGCCTTCAATTTTCACTCACATGCATGAAGTAAATGTTTTAAGGACTTCTGAAAACATGGTAGTGATTCTAAATAATAAGGGCTCCAATCTTTCCCAGTGCAGTACCACAGATAGGCTGTCTGTAGGAGCAGTCACTAGAGAAGTCAGAACTCAATTTCTGAGGAAGCGTAAGAGAAATGTAAGTATTTATAGTAAATATATATAGTGTAGAGATGGATTCTCTAAAAGAAACTAAATATATGCTGCAAAAGTGCAGGTTGCTTGGTTTTTTTTAGTATTTTTGCATAATAGCTCAATGAATGCCTCGCTTTTGCAATCTGTAAGATGCAGATAATGGCACTCACTTTATTAAACATGGTCAGTGTTACTGATGACAAGCACTAGATAACAGCTAGCTACTATTTTATTACTGAAAGGCCGTTGCTTATTTCTTCCAGTCTCTCTGTTGGGAAAGTATTTTCTATCTTGTCTAATGAGGATTAAATTTGTCACTGAAATCACAAATGGGTTTAAATGCATTTTAGGCAAGGATTCTTTTGTTTGTTTGGTTTTTGTCTGTTGTTTTTGGTTTTTTTTTCAGTAGAAATTCTCATTTTAGCTTCAACTAAAATAATCTAAAATCCTAGATCAGGAGATCTGCTCGAGAAAAATATCATGTTTCTAACACACTAACGGGAGGAAATTAGAGAAGAGTTTGTTTTTAAGCTCTGGAACAAAATCTGCCTTGCTAGACTTGATGTGAGACCAAAAAAAACCCAAACCATAGATTAAGGAGGAATTGTTGGAGAAATCTGTTTAGAGTCAAAGAACAGCTGTATTAAACCCATCAGAAATCAGAGGCATAAAAACACAAATTAAGCCAATATGAGATATGAATGATAGAAAGACATTCTTTGTTTGGCAGAAAAGAAATAAACCCTTTGAAAACTGGCAGAGATACTGGAGAAACAGAAGATAAAATATTGCATCAATCTTGAAACTTGTCAAAGCAATGAAATTATCCAGAAAATGTTTAATTGGACTGCCTGATACATGGAGTATTGAATATTGCCTTTGTCTTCTCCCAAAAGGCAGATGAGCTAGCAGTGCGGATTGTGCAGCTCCAGGGAGCAAAGTGCAGGAAGGGTATGTTTGCACAGTTTTTAACTGATGAACAGGACTGGAAGGACTCAACTCCTATAAAGCCATTTTAAAATTTAAAGATAAAACCTGCTTTTCTATATATGTTACATTTGATACTGTTTACATGCACTCCCACCATACCAAAAGAAAACTAGGGAACGGCATTGCCAGAATCCACTTTCAACATAAACAAGTTACATGGAGCTTAGCCATCTGGATAGACATATTCTGGGAGAAGATTGGATAAATGTGCTCTTTTTCTTCTGCATTAAGCACCTTCCAATTCAACCAAAACATTTCTGGTAAAAAAAACATTATTAGCTTTACAGAATGCCTGCTGGGGTGGGTTTGTTAGCATGCTGTGGACATACATTTCGTCTGTACTTTTTTTTCAGTTTTAAAAGGAGGCAGAAATGGATACTGCCGTGTTGCAAAGCACATGGTGTTTTGGAAGCTGTGCAGGGATGAGCCAGCTTAAATGACATCAGTCTACACTTTATGAAGGGACAGATTTGCAACTCTCTTCTGTGCCAGTGCTTTTCTAGGTGGAAGATAGGACATTATGTAATGTGGGAAGATCATTACACATTAATCATCACATAAAGAATATGTTATTTTTCTTTTCAGAGTGTAAAAAAAAAAATAGACAAGACACATGGAAAAAGAGAGTTCAGTATATTCCTTAAAAAAACCACAAATGTGCTTAAAGGCTTAGGAGAAGCTTATTTTCAAAATGAAGCTGAGCTTTTAGGAACTCAGACTTGGTAGACTCAGTGATTAGATGCATGCAAACACTGCCTAGTGCCTAGAGAGCTGAAGGAATGATTCTATGAGGAAAAGCCCTTCTTCACAAGATGGTTGGTTTTCTGCTTGCATAATCACTCCAGCACAGAGAATTTATACTTCTATTCAGCCACTCACTCAAGCTTTTGCTCAGGTTCTTCATTATTACTAGCTAGAAGGCAGATTCAAAGGAGAAAGGGGAAAAATATCTTTAAGAGAGAAAATAGTGTTTTAGAAGTTCTTTAGATAAAATTATATTTCAGCGTTTAATTACTAAACAAAGACAAGAATATCCATGTACAGCATGAGTTAGGAAAGTAAGTCAAAATTTAGCCTATTTTGTTAGACAGAGATTGAAATTCCTGTAAAATATACTTGAAAAATCACTTTTGTTTCTTCTCATTCTACTCACCACTGATTTTATTCCTAAGAAGCACATAATAATGCTGTCTCAACATGTTAATTCTTTTCTCTTTCCAAAGGAAGAACAGTGTCAACAGTCAGCCATGCCCTGCCCTTGAAACTCAATGACATAAAAGTACTAGCCAGATGCACAAAAAGGCATCTTTTAGAGCAGTCTTATATTTCTTTGTCATAGCATCCTGTTGCCAAGGTTTTAACCCACATACTGGCTGACAGCCCATCGAGAGCTGGAGAAGCCACAGTAAGGTTTGCAAACCAGCTCCTCACATCTTGCAGCAGGGAAGATTCATACTCAACTAAACTCAGTGTTGTAAAAGATTTTCTTTATTCCTGGAATTTAATATAACCCTAGAAATCATACTTCAGTTTCTCAAGAACAATTTGGTTTTGTTTCCAATTAGCTCAATGTTAATTTAGGGCATCCCTCTGTACCATATGTATTCACACTGTCAAAACACTTGCAACTCATCCAAGTCCCAAGCTGGTGAACTTTAATGGGACTTTAACAGCCCCTAGAACTGCCCATCTCCTACAGGCCTGTCAGTTCCACTCCAATGAGGAGTTAATCTTAAATTAATCTGTCTTCTTCCTGAATGCTGACTGCCCTCCTCAACATATACATCTCATTTACTCAAGCAGAGAAACAGCTCAGTCACTAAAGATATATCATTCCATGTCTGAATTGTAGAGGGATAAATTACCAGTTCCTGTATATCCAGGTGTTTTGGCCAACCAACTGCTGAGCTTGCACAGCTGGCTGTCCTTTTGCAGTGTTCCACAGACCCATCACTTCCAAACCCACTTCCATTAACAGGCCTGGTTTACAGTATTTTCACTTCAGGTATCTGTAAGGGCGATGCTATCTAGTGCTAAAGGATGTGGTCAGGCTCAGTCAGTAAGGACTGGCATCCCCACCTTACCAAAAAGCTGGTTTGACCATCTTCCTTACCTGTCCGAGCTGATCACTTGATCCTGCTTTCCAGTTTTGGAAAGTGCCCACTGTGACAGAACTGTCTCTTGAAATTCACAGTAAACTTTTCTTAAATCAGGGTTAGCTACAGTCCTCAGATTTTATAAACTGTCTGTCCCGCCCTCAAATTTGTTTGAATTACTTTTGAATCTACTTTCCAGAAAAACTTCAAAATGAGGACATCTTGCAAGAAGATGGAAGACCTCCCCCAGAGTAAAGGTAACCTTGAACTCTCTGCCTCACATCCCTAGAGAGTGCATAACCACCAGGATATTATGAAAACACAAGACACCAGTACTTGTACTCAGAAAACAAGTTGAGAGTTTCTCTCATTGACAAAGACCAGCTGCCCGCTCAGAAGTGCACTGCACATGCTGGAACCCAAGGCAAGCGGGTCTCTTTTTGCAAACCTTAAGAGCAGTTCAATTCAGTTAGTCCCTAGAAAGAAGCAGGATTTCAGACACACAATGGGCATTGTTTGTTTTTGTTTTTAATTTTCAGGCCACTCCCAGACGCACAACTGAGTGTTTGGGATTGCAAACTAAGTGATAACAGTAAGCAACTCACACAAGACTTTAATTCCACTTATGAATTACAAAACTACAAATTTGCCATGAAAACACTGAGTTTGTAACTGCTGAAGTCCTTCATCACTTTCATAACCTTAAACAAATTTGGGAGGAAAAATTTGTTAAACACTAACCAGTGTTGACAGCAAATATCCACTTGCTTCAAAGACTAAAACCAGATTTTCAGCCCATGTGTCACATGCTTGCCAATCATGTGGAAATTTCTCATAGTTTGGTGCATTTGGGCACATTGTTTGGCTCTAAATGAGCCCACAAACCCACTGACACTTCCATGAACCAGGGCCTTTCAAAGATTTGTTATTTCACTGAACTTTATTGCATAACTCACAGTGGGCATTTTTCCTCTTTTCTGTTAATGGTGAACCATAACCTCACAACTTCTTGTGCCCCAAATGAATCTCCATTTCTGCCTGGCTATACCAAAGCAGCAGATTTTCCACACCGCATAATGTAGGCATCCCTTCACATGATTTAGCAAAGCTGTTTCTAAGCATCTGCCCAGTATAATCTGTTTGTAAAAAAGTGTGAAGCATATATCACTTTTTACCTACTCCTGGAGGAGAAAAGTAATAAAAGACAGCACATTCAGCCTCCTCCTCTCATATAAATGCAGTAAGAAGGAAAAAGCAACAGCTTACTTTATTACTACCATCAGTTTTGCTGAAGTAAGGAGACTGAAAGCTGTGGGAGAAAACTTTCTGCATCATTATACAGCCTCTCCACAGGAAGCACAGGCTCGTCAATATATTGTTTTTCACCTTCAGCTTTAAATATGAGTGATTTCACATATACCAACTCATAGAATTTCTTTTAGATCTGTAAGGTACTCAGGGGGAACTTGCTTCTTTTTTTTTTTAACTTTTTTATGATTTGTTTGTTTTTATTTTTTCCCCTACATGTCCATATGAGCCCACTCTTCACGGTGTGTCTTCCTCCCTCCTCACTGCAGGGTACAAAACCCCAGACTGACATTCCCTCTGATGTCCTCAGACTCCAAATCAAGTCTCTCCCCATGCAACCAAAGTTATCTTTCCCATACCTTGAATGACAGGTTTTAATAGAGCATTTACCATCCAGAGCCCAGGCATGTCTATCCCACCAGGAACAGGTCTAGACTGGGAATTCCTCCTTTTAAAGATTTACTCGGGTTTTATGCTGTCCCCAGCCCAGTTATTCAGCACCTTCCAGCCTTACTCTGGTCATCTCCTTTTCCACAGCTGCCTGGTCTCTCGAGATCAGCCTATGCTCTCCCAGGATGAGGACAGACCCCATGTTGCACCACTTCTGCTTAGCCCAGTTTCAGGGAGGAGAAGCAGAGCAAGGAGGAAAAGGTGATGAGACGATGAGACTGTCTCATAGCCTCAGCCAAAGAATTTGGCCCCACTTGCCTGCTACCTCTTCCCGATCTTATTGTCTGAAATCGGATGTTATCCTCTCCAGTGACCTGTCAGAGGAAGATAAAACAGCAGAGGGGAGAGTAATACTGCATGGAGCTCTGCAGTCAGAAAATCACTTCTCTGAAAAGCAATGTGACAAGCCTGAACTCTATTTTGCTATCATATATTTTCTCAGTATCACAGAAGGAATGTTATTTCTTGTTTAAAAATTTTAAAATGAAGACCCTTCTTATCTGAACTTAATATCAGGGATTTGTTACACTATAAATTCATAGAAACAATGCTGGGCTTACTTCCCACTGTTCAAGGCTGTGGACAAAGAACTTGCATGTTTTAATTTACAGAACAGTCTATATGCATACTATGATCTGTTACTTACTGTTCCATGAATATATGTGACATAAATCATTACGAAAATCACTTAGTCAAGGCATTGACAAAATAGCAGAATGGTTTCCATGCACACAAGGAAGGAATGAAATGACTGTGCATGTTGAGTCCAGCAGGATGCCTAGATTCCAGGAAAAAAGCAAAAGGTAATTTACTGATGAAATCTAATATACAGCAGTACCATAAAACTGCTAGTCAAGCAGGCTCCTCTTGCTTCTCCTGGAAAATGCAAACATTAGAAAATTCATAAAAAGAATTCTAATATTCTACTGCAAGATACATCATATAGCAAATAAACTGGCACCCTTAAATCTCACAAAGTGATCTAGAAGCCATACATTTGGCATTATATTTAACAGGAGTACTTGCTGGTGCTCTGCAAAGAGCTGATTAGTCACAGCACGCAGTTTCCTTTAGTTTTCAGCTATTGAACAACACTTAAAAAGTTAAACTCATATTAAATATTTATCTGATATTTATTGTTCCATGTAAGCAATTGCTGCAAATGCCACAGGAATACTACTCTGTTGCCAGAAAGAAGATGCAGTGGCAAACAGGCTGGGAAGAAAGCCCATGAGGAAACATCTGAGTTGAAACATGAATTTGTGAACCCTTTGGCCAGGATTGCTCAACATGACTGAGAATTTCACATTTTGCAGATGGCTGACTGCAGCATCTTAAAGAGGCATAAATTTTGCAGGGTGATCTATTGACTCTTTCTGAACATCATTCCATCCAGAACATATCCCCACAGACATCCTCCAACACTTCATCTCCTGGTTCTTCTCATTAGTAAGCTCAGTGCATTCCTGACATTATACTATCCTCAGATAGTTCAAGATTTAGAGTTATAATCACTTTGTGTGATGCAAATGCAAGTGTATAAATGCATTGTATATGTAGAATGTCAATGCAAGTGTGCAACTTCCTGAAGATCTTATGATTTCAGTGCAGCTGTGCATGCTTAGGGCGCCTTTGATGTCAGGCTGCTTCTAGTATAGGGTGGTGTCTGACTGGAGGTGGTAACCTTTCTGAAACATCCAGCTGTGGAAAACTGAATTGAAATCAACTGCAACAGACTCTTGAACTTCTGGAAACAGGTAGTGCTACATTCCCATAAATGTATGTGCCTCACACAACATCAGGTGGAGGAGATAATCTCCCCAGCTTTTTACTGCAACTCTGAAGGTTTCTCTGGCTTTAATGTTACAGGATTAATTTCCCTCCAGGGCAAAAATCTCTTCTGCCCTGACCAACCTGAAATCTTTTAAACCTGAAATATTCTGCGTGATCAATACCATTATCTATTTGAGCTATTCAGGTAGTCTGGCTGCCTTAAAATAACTTCTGTTTAGATGTTTTGAAAATATCCTAAACTTTAATTTGGCATACAAGTAACCTCATTTTTTCTCTAGCACCCGCTAACACATCGCCTGCACTGAAATTCCCCGTTGTTGCTAGGAAAGGCAGCACTGAGTCAGTGTCAGACATCTACATTTTGAGATCAGTAACTACTATTTGTGGGGAGAAGCAAGCCTTGCCAGAAAGGACAAAGTTCAAGAACACAACATCCCCCATTAGCATAGTTCTGTTCTAGTCAAAATAACTTCTTAATGTCTTTATTTGAAATTAATCCCTCCCCCCAATCAAATCCAGATGTCCTGTGTTTGTTTATTTATTTACATTTTTTAGAAGCAGAAAGTGGTGTAGGAATGGTGAGAAACAGTTTGAAGCTCTGAGAAGAAGCTTTGATGCCAGAAGCACTGTTAAAACTGCTATAAAACATTTTGTCTTCTCAACCTAAATACTATGAAGTGTATATACCCAAGCTAACTACAAAAAAAAAAAACAACAAAAAACCAAAAATTAAGTCCTTCTAAACACTTTCTAGGTATTTAATTTATTGTGATTCTAACCAACTGCATCTGCTTTCTCCCTTACTTATTGAAAATGCAATCAGCAATAAAGTTAATTTGTGTCTAACCAAAGCTCTTGCACTAACCAATTACTTACAGATGTCAAATCTCCAAGTGAAATTTTTGCCACCTGTTTTCAATTTCAGGATTGGCAGTTTCATATTTCCACAGCTTACTGACCTGGTGTGGGTCTACACCATCTGTTGTTGTATTCTCCAACAATGAATATGCTCAGTTTCCACAAGACAACAACAACACCCAAATAGTTTTATCAGGAAGTTTTCTCCTTTATATAAGGAGTCATTCAAAATATTGTAATGTGGTAGTATCAAAACTATCTTCCACATTAAAAAGAAGCTGTAGATGAAACAATGAGCATTTTTCATTAAGTGGTTTCATTCAAGGTGTGAATATGGTTTATTTGCATGTCAAATTAAGTACATCAAGATGCTTCCAGGAACTGTCCAGACCAACCTTCACTGCATTTTTATTTGGAAATCTATCAATTATCAAGCATAAATATTTGGTATGGCCTGAAAATCTTTGAGAGAGCCCATTAGCTCTTTTTTTTTTTTTCTCACTGGTCTGCAAAGGTTACATTGCTAAGTAGCTCTGCAAAACATTTTTTTCTATTTTAGAATGAGATTTATTCTACAAGATGTATTACCAACATTGTTTTAGCCATGACTCATCTATAAGCTAATTCCAAAATGTATTCTCATTATTATGATTGCTAGTTGGTACTTTTAAGAGAAACCAGTTATGGAAAAGGAGCAGTTATCATATCTGTAAGTTGCAGCATGAACCTCTAGGGGATGCTGTGTATATTAAATTTACACTACATTTTTACTTTTGAATTCCTTCCACTGTAGAAATCCCAGCTGATACTAGCCCAGATGGCTGGTGGTTGGTTGATGATATTATTTTTCACTTATATGACCAGAGTGGGTAAGTTCCTGTGCTGTTGACAAGGTCCAGGGTGGTAGAAGATGACAGTAGATGGCAGATGATGCAGGATGACTGTCCCATCTTTTCCACTGCTGTATAAAGAGTTAAGCATGTGATAACTTAGGCTGTGCTCCGAGGTAAAGTGAGCACCTTCTCTCTCCTCAGGTAGCCCATGACCAGAGGAGGCTGCAGGGCCTTGGAAGAGGAGGAGATGTGAGATGGGTATGTTTTCCACACCACTGGAGCTGGCTATCAGAGGTGGAAAGGCAGAACCTCAAACATGAATGGCAGAGTGGGCATGAGTCACAGACTCTAGACATGCTAGGGTGGGAGAGAAGAATGACTTTTTGCTAAGACACTAAAATTCTTAAAATTATTTTCCCTCCTTTAACACCAACCACAAAGATTCAATGCAGTCTTCTCCCCAGTGCAGGAAATGATGGGTTCCCCAGATCTCTCCCTCGTTCATGGGGCAATTGAAACCATTGTCTCCAAAAGAAGCTTCTGAGCATTCCCCTTGGGTGCAGTATTGGTAGAGACAAGAGACAGCACAAGATCAAAAAGCACTTTCCAGACAGCCACAGCTCTTCCAAGCCTGTCAGACTGCAGTTACAGCTCTTGTGCTAATGGTGATAAACACTGAACCCTTTACTCCTCATAACTATTTGATTAACCTTCTGCCATACCGTTTGCTATGGCTCAGTCTCTAGAAGAGGGAGGGAGACTTTGGCATCAATTTGGAGGCACTAGAGTTTTTATGTATTTTGCTTAAAGAACTCCTCCAGGCAGAAATTAGGCAGGCTTGTGGCCCACTTGCTGCAATGTCCTCTGACCTCAGTTAACACTGACATAAAACTAGAAGAATGCTGTTGACTGGAGCACAGCTATTGCCATTGTACAGGAGTGCATCTGAGGTCAGAATCTGACTCAAACTGCTTGCCAAAGACTGCAAAATATTATGAAAGAATGGCTAACAGAAGCTACCCACACCCACTGAGATGTGGATGTTCAGCTGAGAAGCAGATGTTTGAAGGGTCAGTACTTCTGTAATAAGTAAACACATTTATTGTAATGTAGAGCACTGAGCTAATAATATAAATACCAAGTAGGACACTTGAAATACTGTGAAAACAACAAAATATGTCTGAAAAATAATTACAACAAATGCTTGTTTTTCTCTAGAAAGATCACAGGATCAGCAGCTGTTTACTGCTTCAGCACAGCAATTACAACGTAAGCTTAGCCAATGTTTCCAATAAAGCCTGCTCCCATCCATTCAATTTCTAATAATCTGTGACATTTTTTCCTGGGTCTAATATTCAGAGAGTTTTCTGTCCAAAACACTAGCTGAATTACTCTCAGAGCAAGGCCAAAGGACCACGTGCTCTCCTTTTTAGATGCAGTTAGCTAAAACTAATTCACTTCGTTCTTTGCAAAGACCCCCTGCTTCCTACTCAGCAGTATAATTGTAGAATGCAAATAAGGGAGTTTCTGAAGACTAAAGATGTTAATTAGAAACAAAAAAAACCTCCCCCACATACACCAAAAAAAAAAAGCAAAAAAAAAAAAGCCTTGCCAGAACGAAAGAAATCTTTTAATTCACTTTTGTTTCTGGAATTTGGCTAAATAAGTACATTGATATGATAGCCAAGCTTTCAGCTAAGAAGACACCCACACAGATTCAAGAACAGATCCAATATTTGCACTTCTGCTGACTTTGGTGGGCTCTGGGCCAGGCTCAATAAGGCAAATAAAGCATCACTTTCACCAGGGTTCCTGCTTATCTGCATCCCTGTGCAAGTTCTCCATAAGCTCTGACACTTTCGGAATGAAAACACTTTTATTGTTTCTTCAAGCCTCTCCTGCACCATCAGCAGAAGCCTGAGCAGTGGCTCTGGAGTGCCCAGCTGGGGTGAGGAGAGGCTGCTGCTCACAGGGGCTGTCTGTACACGTCTGCCCCTGTCCCTGGGGTGCCTTGCTCCACCTGCCCCCACCCATCCATTTCAGGACTCTCCATCTGGAGAGGTTAGAAATGGGTACAGAGCATCCTAATCAAGAAGAGAGACTCTTGTATTCACTGCACTATCTTCTCAGACCTCTTCAAAACTGCAAAAATACATAAACATGCTCAAATGTGGGAGCAGTAGTCTCACCAGACCAGTCTAACTACTCCACCTTGTATTATTCTACACACCAACTATTTTAGTTTGATTTTTCATTTTATTCAACATGTAAAAACAAAAGCATCATCCACTCTCTTTTTTTTTTCAGGAGAGAAGAAGGCTAAAAACCACAGTGGAAATACAAACACACATGCACGTTTTTGCTAGCATATCTGAAGTTTTGCAGACATGTCTCCCTCCTCCTTCTTTTTCCTTGGCTAAAGAAAGAAAAAGTGACATGTCCATTATTGCTGAGAATTTTAAAAATAAAGCTATGTTTACACTTCCTCAGAACTCCCTTTCCCAAGTAAGGACTTCCACTCTAAGGAGTGAAGCTACTACAGAAGCAAACAAACTAAGCATCCCACTTAAAACCAGCAAAGAACTCCTCCTAATCCATTCCAATGTGCCTAATTCTCTCTTTAGACCTGCAGTTTTGCATGTGCCAGCCTGGGTTCACCTGGGGTGAACAAAACTCATTTGCTGACTCCATTAAACAGGGAAAATTTTGGACCAGCTCAGGAAGAAATTGCATGTAATGCTACATGCTCTTCTGTTTCGGTGAAAATAATTTCCTTCAGCTTCTGTAGTCTATAAAGGTGCACATGTGTTTCTGATAAATTGGGGGATCCTCCTCTGTCCCTGAAGTAAGAAATGTGAATACAGATGTTAATACAGTTAAATAGAGTCAAGATTAGAAAACTCAGGAGCTGGACTGAGCAACCAAATTTAAAAAGTGATTTGGGCAATGTCAGACAGCAGGATGAAAGATTAAATTTTTGTCTGAGCATCAGCTAGCACCCTCTGGTAAATAGCATGCAGGGGGGAAAGTTCTCAGGTAAATGTCTCATCACCAGCTCTATATCTGAATTTTAAATCAGTTCTAAGTTATACAACTGCTTGCAGAGTTCCGCGTTACTGACTTCTACAAAGATTTACTCCTGATGTTGTCTAGGTGTTTAATGTGGTTTTACCTAGAGTTCTTTTTTCTACTGCTTGGGTAAGTTTCCCCAAATAGAGTTCAGAAAGCCCTACTTTTAATCAGATGTCAGAAATGTTGGGGATTTTGGGGCTCAGGCTGTTAGGGTTTATACAGTTGTGCACTTCCACCTTGCAGGTCTGGTTTAGAAAAACACAGATAAATGAAAAGGGATGTAACAGATACATGCATGATTTGCTTATTTTCATTGGCTGAGTAGTGTCACATGGAGAAAATAAAAATGGTTTTAAAAAACAATTAAGACACAGCTGGACAGTTACAGACATCATTTAAAAGCATGAATTACATGTGAGCTCTAACTCTTGCTCTCAGAATGTGAAGAGGTGACCACATGGAAAGGAGTATAGTCCAGTCTACCATGAAAGATTGAATTATGAAAACAGTCACTAGCTTCAGTTGTACTTCCCTAATTCAGAGTGAGATTTATTTATTTATTGCACTGTAGAGGCCTGCAGGACAAGGCCAATGACCCTGAGAGAGGCTTTCACAACACAGTTGTGTACATGTCCTGCTTCAAAACAAAGGAAAGGTACAAACAGAGCTGGGAGGCTAATTCCTTTCATATACCAACCTTTCATACAAAAATTATTTAATGTAGTAGCCTCATGATATTCCTTTAAACAGTAGATTTCAACAGATAAATCACTTGAAAAAATACACATAAACCAAGTGTCCAACTTCAGCTTCTTAAGGAGACCTGGATATAAGGATGCAGTGATGTACAAATAAGTTCTAAATGGAAAGCTTGTGACTGGAAAGAAAAACAAATAAAAAACTTAAGTATAAGGTTTTATTCAATATAAAGAAGTTGCAAACATGTTGGAGTTTAGGGCAACATAAACACAGATTTTGGGAAAATACCTTAATAATATTTAACTGATTTTCATGTATATTTTCCTCCTTTTCAAAGGCAGGGGTTTGCTTCCTTTTAAACAATATTGAGAGTAAGAACTCTCATCATTATTAATGTCTGTTAGATGAAATTTTATCAAGTAACATTTTACCTATTTTAAAATATTTTCTCCCTATTTTGGTAAAGCAATTAATCTAGATTAGTGTAAATTGACTACCTGTGAAATTAGCTCAAGAATGCATGGGAAAATCCTTCATGTTAATATCTAGTTGCTCAGCTGTGTTCTGGAAAATGCTGCAAACAATATTCTCCAGGATACAAAACCTCTTCAGCAAGCTAAGCAAGTTTTACCAGTAATTATGTTATTAATCTTCGGTGTGACTTCAGTGATTTTGTGATTTCTACAAGTATCAAAAAGTGTAATTATACATTATACATTAGCCTCTTTAATGTTGTAAAATACTGATGTAGAAACAAAGATCTTGTTCAGCAGAAAGGAAATTCAGTCCATACACAGAGTCAAAATATTATTTACTCTCTGGATTTCCAGAGGTAGAAGAGAGTATTTAACATGACAACTACTATCACAGTAATAAAGCTCAAGTGTATTCAACATCCAGTCAGTCCATTAGGAGTAATAGACCAAAAAAACTGACAAATTAATATGGAGATTTTTGTATTTTAAAAGCAAAGTCAGCAAAACTCAGTGAAATCCAGCAAGCACTTTGTTGCCATTACCCATTCTCATGGAAATTGTTGTTCTAATATACAGCTGTATATAATCCTACAATTACACTCAACCCATTTTCTATCTGTTCTCAGTCATTTACTCTGCAGAGACAGAGAAATTAAAATCTATTTCCCTTGTCTAATATTTGTGTGGAAAACAGTCTCCTGTTATGGACTATTGCTTCTTGGCTGGGTGTACGTGTTGGAAGGCATTTATGGACCTGAAGAATAAGGGTGTCAATACAAAGAATGAAGGACAGGAAAAGTATCTCCACTCAATATATTTCCATTTTGTTTCAAAAAAACATGAATTTGAGCCAGCAGCAGCCTATGTATGAATGCACTGTAATAAAGGTGAGGATTCTTGGACATACACTGAGATTAATGGAATCTGCACTGAACATTAAGTAATTCTCACATTAGTTAGAAAAAAAAGCACAAAATTAGGTAATTTCGGCAAAATTTAGGTAATATAAATGAAAGATTTTATCTACCCCGTGTCATCTTCTAGCTTTCGTAATAACCTTGTACTTCAGCATTACAAAATGCAGATAGTCAAAGCACCAAGTGTGCAACTTTTACCTTTCCAAGACACATCCACAAGTCTGAATATTAAAAACACATAGCAAATCTCTGGAAATTCATCAGCTCTGCATATGCTCATGTGCTGCATTCCACACAGCTACAACAAAACACAAAAGGTGACAATAAACTGGGCCAAACTTGCTCAAGGGTAGAATCTCAACTGATTGGATAATTCTCCCCCAAAACAATCAACACTTCTGTAAAAGTAATTACAACCTGAATACAAAGTTCTCACAAATACATGGCAGTTTCCTTAGCACTTCAGTGGTCACGTATTTTCCAGGGTTTATAACCTGGATTTTGGGTTGTTTAGTTTTCAAAGTGTAAGTGCTGAATTTTTCTTCCCAATTTTACCTGGACACAGTGTTTCATGGGATGTTATTAAACCAAGTCACTCTGTGAAGTTCAGCTCTCCAGGTAAGCTGGCAGTGCTGTCAAGGGCTATTCACAGAGCTCTGCAAAGCACTGCAAACCTTAATTTCTAAATGCAACTCACCAAAGGCTGAATATACACTGTGAGATTCAACACAGTGAGTTCTTGTTAATAAACTACTTATTAGTGATGGTTTAATAGCACCAGTATTTTCTAATGCCTCTCAGTTCCTCTGATTGCTGAAATGGTGTCTTTATGCACTAGATTCTGAATCAAAATAAATCCCTGGTGTGATTTGGATGTGAGGCAACATATTACAGATATTTCCCTATACATTCAAAATATCTCTAGAAGGACAAACTTGGTAAATTTATCACTCTGAGACTGTGCTTTGTCCTCAAAACAAGAATCCAACCTTGCAAGCAGATTGCTGCCTCTTTCATTCATGCCCAAAGGATATGCTAAGAACATGGGAAAGCCTCAGCTGAGCTGCACTGGCAGCATAAATTGCCTTTTCATGAAGAAATATCAAAGAAGAAGCTAGAGACCAATGGAGTGAGTGATTCAAAGAAACTTTTTCGTCAGGAAAAGTTCTCAAAAAATGTCAGTGGTGTTATACCAGCTGGAGTAGAAGGGGAACCTTTCACACTGCCTTACACATCACCTCACTCAATGCATTGCATTCCCTGTGGACACACTGACCAGTGATAGAAAACATCTCTAGTTGGAAATATCTGGAGATGTTCACATTAATAATGCCCTTCAAGAAGTTTTCTCAGGATAGCAATCATTCTAAAATTTAAAATGGAAATTATACAAATGTCTCTTGGTATTTATAAGATCAGGAAAGTATCCTGTTACCCTGTTTGCTACATGATTAATTTTAATGCATTTCTAAAGAGAAGCAAGATTTTTCTTGATTCACCTAAAATATATTATCAAAATAACAAAATCTTACAACCCCATTGTTAATATTTTTTCACATGGTTGCCTTGCTTGCATTTCTGTACCTTATAAAGCAATTTTTCCTACTGTCTACCTACAAAAGTCTAACTTGACCACAACCATTTTCTCCTGTTAAAAGGAGATTGTATTATTACTCAACCTGAGGGCATCTTTTAACAAATAAACTTTGAAGCAATCTATTTTAGCTTTCTATTTTAAAAGGAAGTGCATGAAATAAAGCAAGTCATTCAAGAAATAAAAAAAAAAAAAATTATACTAATTCAGAAGTAATGGAGCTCTTTGGAAACAAATATAGTCTATTACCAACTGCAAGAGCCACTAATATTGGCTCATTAAATAGAAACTTGTCTTAGAGCAATTTCTGGATCAGGCAGAAATAATAATCTAGTGTAGACACAGAAATTTTGCACATTCACTAAAACCATCTCTAATAATGATTTCAACAATGTAATTCAGAAATTCTGCAAGCTGAGAGATCAATTTTTAATGTGCCACTTCACTGGAGATTAGAAGACCTTTTGCTGCCTTTGTCCCTGCCTGTCTCCTGCTCCTGATCCTGCACCCAGCTCTGGTCCAAACAGGCAGAGGTACAAGCGCAAGCAGAGCTTTATTTCAGCATTCCCTTCAGCATGCAGGCAGAGGAGGGGTTAGAACTGTGCATGACTATTCTGACACATACCAGAGGCAGCAGGTTTTCCCTTCCCTCTGGTATCGATTGCTGGTCATAACCAGAAGCATTGCAGACATCAGGCACTAAGACCACTGAGGCAGTTTGATGCTCAGAACACTCTTGGCCTCCTGTGTCCAGCTGCTGATAGAGATGAGGGGTGTGGGTTGCACAGACATCTGTAATGCTGGTATGCGGCAGCATTTTGTTTTAACATCCTGTTTATCCTGGCCTTAATTTTAGCTCATTGCTGGGTAATGATGCAAGAGATTATCTGATGAAGCAGGAACTTGGAACACGAAACCAAATTTCCAGGCAAATCAGACTTTTCATTTTCTCCTTGCAGCTCAAGAGCCCCTTCTGCTCAATCCTGGTAATTGTGCATACCAGATGAAGAACATGGCATTGACAGATGACTTACTACTGCAGTCTTTACTCCAGGATCTTCCAACAAGTTCCTATTTTGTTGCCAACAGAACCACAAATTATAGAGGACTTTGACTTCTTCAGGCTATATATCAAAGTAGCTGATATCACATCTTTAATGTGTATCTTTTTCTTTAGTGTAAATCATATTTTTACTGACTAAAAAGCTGAGCAGAGCTGGAGAAAGTGATGAAATTCATGAGCAAAGGGGTAAAACTCAGTTTCCTTTTGAGCAAGTCAGAGAGGAGACATTTCTCTCTTGCTTCCTTTCCTCTCCTCTCATACAGAAAAATAACATATAAGCACAAGGCAAATATTTTTTCTCTTTATATAAAAATAAAGATGGTTTGAGGAGTTGAAGGACTTTGGAAATGAAAACCACCAGAGGCTGAAACACAAACCATAATTAGAACAGAAAGGAAAGGTATTAACAGACTCCCTGAGTTGGAGTGGGTGAGAGGAGCCCCACTGCCACTGGCATTTTAAAGTCTGCAGGGAGCTGCCAGCACGCACGAGCCAGGAGTAGAACACACCACTCCTGATGCTTCTCCTGGTCAAGACCCAGGATGGCTGCCTTTGCTACTAACAATCCTTGCAGCCCCAGGATAATTGTGGTTCAGGGACAGACAGCTGGGACAATCCCCCCAGCCCTGTTCTGATGTGGTCTGCACTCAGTGCAAAGCCACGTCCCTTACAGGGGTGTCACATTACAGGCTGTATATTCTCTGAGCTGTCTATTACTACGGCTATTAATATAGGACTTCACTGTTCAGTGTCTCAGTTTGAGAGAGAATAAAAAAATTTCTATGTGAAGGGTCTAATAAAGTATCAAAAAAAGAACATGTAAAACTGCTTTTCTCAAATGCAAAGTCATACAGCACACCAGGGCTGTGCTCCATATCCATGGTCACAACCACATGCTCAGTAAAGGATTTTTTCACACTAAAGATATGGGTATGCAGCTCATTTTCAAATCTTCTGGACCATGCCCCAATAAACAAAGTTGCTCCTTCTGGTTATTTAAGTGTTTTAGTTCCTTTTATCATCTCAGCAGTCTGTGATCCCAGAAGTGACAGTAACAGGCTTTTTGGCTTCTGCACACCAAGCTTGTGATTCTGCCATCAAACTGTAAGTTGTACACATATGATTACAACTTTTCAGAGAGCAACTCACAGTACTTGTAGGAAGCAGAAGATAATAGGCAGTGTTACCCAAAATAGCAGTCAATATAGATATTCATTTTACTGGTGGGAAGACAGGCTGCAAGACAGAAATCTAGAGCACTGCACACTGAAGGAAATGGCTTGCCTGCACTGATGTGTTAAACTCACATCTGCTAGGGTATAGAAAGAATCTCACTTTATATTAGAAAGTAATTAAATCAAAGATGTGCAGCCAAACACAGCTCTGAGAACCATGTGACATATTCCCTTAGACACCTCACTGGTTCACAGGAGAGAATACAATGCCCATTTGAACAAAACACCACTTATACAGCTTTTCATACAGGAATTTCATACCTAGACTGGTCTAACCCAGGCACTAATTTGCCAGATTAACTCTGCTGTGAACAGCTGCTACTCCTTAAAAATATTCTAAGTGCATCTGACTGAAACCAAAGGGACACAATATGATTTTGTCTTTCATCTCAATAGAAGTAGACCATTCTTCAGGAGAAATTCTCCTAAATCAGGCTCTGATGAAAGACCAATGCCAAAAGCGGGCTTTAGCACTGGTCATATAAATTCCTCTCCAAATACCATTATTTCTGCCAAGTTTAATGAAACAGATGGCAAATGCTGCAGCATGTACTTCCCAGCACATACTGGAAAGAATTTGGAAGCACATATGTAACTGCACCATGCAGTGACATCTGTCTTAGCACTTATCTGTTGTCAATTATGTAACATAATAAAACAGAGATAAAATAACATCTGGGACTGCTGCAACAAGCAGCAGCTTTTAGGAAGTATTAAGGACTTTGTTTTACTTTCTATGAGGTCAGCAATTTTTTTTTATTGATGTTAGTAGACACACAGCTGAGGACAAAAGCTTATTTTAAGCCTCAAAACAGCTCATGACTGAAGTGGAAGATAAATTATTTGAAGAAGTATTTATTGTAATGGTGGGGCATTTTCTTGGGATGCTTAACTAGTGTATAACAGGCATAAAGGGAATAAGACAACAGCACTTACCAAATTATTACATACACAGAAGATTTAGTTTAGTGTGAAGTATTTTAGCTACATGACATTGCTTTTCAAGATCAGAGCATGTGAGGGTCTACTGCATCTTCAGATTAACCAGATTATTTTATCAGTATAATGGACCCAGTTACCATGACCTTACAGAGTTTGAACGCTATAGTGAATATACCTATCCCCTTGGATTTTACAGGGATTCTTTAAATTTAGAAATAGATTCAAATCTGTGCTCAATCTACAGGGACAAATTTGAATCTACAGATGCTGCTCCACTGACAATTTACTCTGAAGTGCCAGGGATTTTGTTGAAGTTAATGAGAATTTTCAATTAATTTAATGAGAGCTGAATTTGTCTTCCATGTGTTGTTCTAACCTAATGAAGAAAATACATTAACTACCTGACAGTCCCAAGGTATTATCTAATAAACTTCTGTGGAAGATGACAATGGACAGACATATTGGGAACTAATTTGTGAATACTTTGTATCACTTTGGGAAAACCATGTAATTGCTCTTGTTTCAAAGATGTTATACTGAGTTGAATAGCATAAATTGGGGTTTTTGTTTTGATTGGTTGATTTTGTTAGGTTTTTTCCTTTATTTTTTAAGAAAAAAAGAATACTTTCACTTATTTCATGTTTTGATTCAGGCTAATGATGTTTAAACACTATCTGTGGAACAACAGATTTAGACGTGGGAGATAATTCAACTTACATCCATTTGATTTTTAGCAACTTATCAGAGCGAGCTAAAAAGGGGTGACAATTAGTATCAGTTGCACTGTGGCTTTTGCCAAGCCCAGTCAAAACAATTGCAGTTATAAAGATCACACATTAAATATAAAACAAATTAATATACAATTAATGAAATACCATATCTGCAATTTATGCTGTCACTGGCCAGATTTAGACAGAATCATCCACGTTTTAGAAAGAGAGTTAGCATTTTTTGACACACGGCCCCTCAGCTGCTTTCATTCAATGAGTATTATATCTCCCTTGTGCTATCCAAATTTCTGCTTTAAGTACCAGCACTTCCTCTCTCTCTAAGCCTAACCTTGCAGGCTCCCAGCAGATATGCAGATGCCACTGCAGTTAGACAAGCAGATGTCTTTGAGCTCAGGGTGAAGTCGCTGCCAGCTGTAGTAGTTACTTGGAACATTACGGAAGAGTTAGCATCCTCCGTGAAGCCTTCTAGATTATTAAATCTTTGTCATAATGGCTTTATTGTAGTTTATTAGTACCTTGATTTTTCCTATGACTACATCAGTTTGTTTCAACCTGACTTTTAGAAAATCAATTCTAAGGATGTTATCCTAAACTACACATGACTGTGGAATACATGCCAAAACCTTGCAGAAACCAGGATTGACAGTTCCAGTTGTGGTAGTCTGAAACAGCAGTTTCACAATCAATTTTTTCTTCTGGCATTTAAGTGCTGTTACTATCCATTAAAAACGTTTAAGTTGGAGTAGAACTGAGGCAAGCACTTGAGTCTTAATGTACCATGTTTTTCTGTGCCACCTACTAGAAGCCCCACATCCTACCACTAATGCTGTCTAGGACACTGTTCTCCATCTTGATAGACAATCTTTTGGACTTAGCAACACAGGCTTTTATTATTCCAGCTGTATACCTGGAATATATATATATATTTATACTGAAACCCACATGAAACATGAAACTACACACTCTTGAGAGATTAGAGTCATTGTCAACATAAACATTGCATTTTCTCCACCATATGGGTTGCTGCAAACACCTTCCTTTACACCACAGTTACATCAGCAGGCAATATCGAGCTAAACTATATGTAAACATATGATTTAAAAAACTCCCAATCATTCAGAAGTTTATAAGCATTAATCCTTTCATGATGATGATTCTTTTTAAAATACCATTTCAAACTAATTTTATTCTTTGTCTTTATCTCAGTACAAATTTGCCTAGTTAGGTACACATTGAATGAGACATATCACTGACTCAATTTTCAGTGCTCAATTCCAACTGATCAAAATGAAAGGCTTACAAAAATGCTTCTGAAAGCCCCAGTATGCCTGCTTGCATCCTCTAACACTTCCTTTGAAAACATGATCCTTAATGATTTCTGGAGTATCTGAAATGTTTGTTCAGATGCTGGTTTAAGGAATGTGGTCAGGACAGTCTACATCCCTTTCTCCTCTAACTTGACACAACATGGATCTCTATTAAAAATACCGGATGAAAATCTGTTTAATTCCAGCACCTCACCCACACAAGCTACGATAAAGTCAATTTTTTTCGGCATGCCTTCCCAAATACTTTCATGTGCCTCTCTGTATGTGTATGGTGACACACTTTCTCCTGAAGATAATGAGAAAGAGAGAATGAAAAATTTTGGTGATGCATTATAGTTATATTAATCAACAGGTTTCTGAAAAGAACTTGGAAGAGGCATGGAATAGGAACAGAAGGGTGGCTTCAAAGTGTAAAACACACTCATAGCAAGAATGTAAGGCTTTAGTCCTCAAGTAAAGTAAATCTGTGGTAATTTTGGTAATTTTGATAGATCATCAAACTCTTATGGAAAACGTCTCAAGCCTCATATATCCAGTTGAATGCATAACAAAAATTTAGATCACCCAAAGGTATAATTCTGTCTCCTTATCTTGTTCACTCATGTAGAAAATTAAATATCTCTATAATTCACAAGCTCCTTCATAAATTGATATATGGGTAGTCAAACAGTAGTTTGGTCTTACTAACCTAGCAGAAAGCTATCAAAGAATGTTTTATATATTTCTTCTAAACTCTGACTTAGATGTATTCATAAGTTATGTATTTGTTCTTGAGCCAGTATAATTCTATACCTTAAACAGATCTTAACCGCTATGTTATTTACCCTCCTAATCATGCATGAAAATCAACCAACTCAGCCTCCATTTTAGAAGGCTAAACAAGCCAAGGTCTCTTAGTGTTTTTTTGACATCTCTGTATTTAATTTTTCTCCTCCTTCACTGCCTATTCCAGTTTTAATTAATCCCTCCAGAAGATGGAAGACCAAATCTCCATGCAGCCCTGCAGGAAAAAAATAAAGCCTTACCTGTTCTTTGCACAATATAATGAGTTTTCATCCACCAGAAGTGCCTCAGATAATGCACTTTATGGTCCCAGCACCATTGGAGCATATTTATTTCTGTGACCCTGCTGAAATTTTCTTCATGAACTGTGACAGATTAAGTGAAGCCAAAACATAATATATTCTACCGGGTTTCTGTTCTGAGCTTTCTGAATTATTCAGAAACCAAACTGGACTTTGTATCCTAGTGAGATGACATTGTCAGGTTTTAAAGTCAAGTAAAATTAAAAAAAAAAAAAATTCAAACAAATTAAGTAAAATACATAATAGACTTTTCCAAGTAATGCATATATCAGGCTTGAAAAGCTCTCCTGCTTGTTGAATTTTTGCTCATAAGGGATAAGAAATACCACATCTTTGTTTAAATGCCATAACACACTGTAAGACAGTGAAGAACTGTCTGAAAAAGGCTCTGGATGCAAGCTACCACTATTTCTCACTGTCCATTTAATTTTCTTAAAACTTTCCTTATTTCTCAGATATTCAAATAATCAATCAAATATAACCTCAATTTCAGATCACAAGAAATTAAAAGCTTGAGCATTAACTCACAGACCCGGTCCTTTGAGCAATCCATCTGGCTAATTAGAATTAAATTTGCTTTTAATTTACCTGTACTGAAATAAGACAGGACACATCAGAATGTACTACAACCCTCAGTACTATCAGCCAGCATTGTTAAATCCCAAAAGAACTGAAGACTTTAAGATGGGAGGATTATTCAAAGAGATTATGCACTAAATTCCTACATGTTAAATAATTCATCAGAATTAATTCTACATATATTATCAGCTTCTCTCCTTCTCGCCAGCCCCAAAGATCAACTTATAAGAATATGAAGTGGTTCAGTCCCTATGATATTTTTAAGATTTTTAAAAAAAAAAAAAAAAATCACCACCTTCAGAATGGCTGTAAAAAGGCATTGACAATGTATGTCAAAATAAACAAAAAAAACCCCAGTGGTAAGAGCTAATAGTCTACTTGGGCAAGTGAAAGGGCCTCATGTTGGACAATTTCTTGGATGTCTGAAGTCCATCTTTTTAAAAAAAAGTCACAAATCATTTTTATTGCCGTCTTCTCCTCCAACAAAACAAGCTATCAGCATAATTCACTGTACAAGAATAGTTCAATACACTTAAAAGAGCACAGCACTACATTTCTCAGATGACTGGAACTATGCCAAAGCAAAGCAAACACAAATTGTGCTTCTAGTGTTCAAAAGCACAATTAGACAAGCAGGGTTGACCAGGCTGACAGGTTTGTCTTACCTAATATTTCCTGAACAAAGTGCAGGGCTTTTATTCTGTGATGATTGCTGAACACCATGCTTTAAGCTATTAAACTAAAACCGTTTGGGACACAGAAGATTTTTAATATTCATGAACAGGCTGGTTACATGTTGAACAACTGAAATCAAGAGTACTCAGGTGATGAGTTCTAGTAGGTGCTACCTTTCTTGTCATCTCTGTCTCAGGACATGACCTCTCTCCATAAATACTGTCCATGTCTTTCAAGAGATGGTCAGCAGGGTCCTTCTGCAGTTTACTCCTGTAAATCAAAATACACCTTGTACAATATGTGATTTTTAATTTAGATCCCTTCACGCTCTCCCTACCACCTGATAGGCTTGGACTCCTCCACTTCAGTCTGATGCAAGATCCGTTATGATCTAGTTCTTGGATCAGGAAAAATTCCTGTACAGTACTCCTGAAAATAAAATCCCTCAGCTACTCTACTTGAAAAAATGCTTCTCTCCAGAACACAAATATTTTTAATGATACTGAAAGTGTTTCAACAAAATAAGGTATTAGTTAATGAGGCTTAAAATAGTAATTGGCCTATACAGCTTGGTCCAGAACTTCAAAAATATTTAGAATATTCAGTACTTAGCATCCCTAACTCCCACTGAAACAAAGAATGCATTTAATAATTCAGGCTGTAAATTCTTATTTAAATATTGTCCTTTCATTGCAAGTGAAGCTGGTGTAAAGCCATAGTCAAAGAATTATAACCCTCTCACAACAGCTCTCTAGCAATTAGTCAGAAAACATTTCCAGAAGTTTTGGCTGATGTTCTTTTCTCCTGAGCTAAGAGGCACTTTTAAGCTTTCTCTTTGTTTTAGTCCTAAACCTTAAGATCTTGTTAGCCCACCTGGATCAAGGTTGACATTTCCCCAGTATTAGCGCTCTCCCTACTCTCACAGGGCCTCACATTTCTCTTGGAGATGTTTCATCTTTGAAACTGTTCTGTGTCTTTCCTGTTTTCTTCCTAACAGCTTTGTCTGCAGCTCCAACTGGTCCTGCTGAATAATATTGAGCAGATAAAGTAATACTTACTAACACCGATACTACAATAGAAAAAAAAATGATATTTTTATTTAACTCACACAGCTTAAAGTAAAGGTGAACACTGTCTTCCGTGAGAGTACAGCTGAGAAAGATGGCAGTGTAATAAATATAAAAACAGAAGAATGTATTAAAAGTGGAGTCCCCATTTTTATATAAAATTAAGATAGAAACAATTACTTTGTATTCTTGGCAGGAGAAGTTCTCACTGTCCTTCTGTTACTTAATTTACTGAGAGTCTACATGTCTATGCTAATTATTCCATTGCTGGCTTGCTACATACAAGTATAATCAATTTCTGAATTTTTCTTTTGGATAAATTTAATTCAATTTAATAAAAATCATCATTAAAAATAACCATTCTGTGTTATTGCATCAAACTGTAGATCCAGGACATACGTACATCCATCTGACTGAATCATGGAAATACAGATGCTCACAAAAGACAAAGGTAGTCAGCCTTTCCTCTCTCTGAGAAGGTTGGTTTCACTGTGATTCATCCTCAAATGTAAACACCTCAGCTAGTCTCATGCTCCAGTGAAGCCTCTGACTATGGCAGATGGATAGACAGATGCCAATCTTCACCCTGCTTACAACTCCTGCCATGTTTTCCTTTTATCCACCTTCCTCCGTCCTTTGCAGCCTAATCTTTATTTTCTGTTTCCTCTCCCTTACTCCTTGTCACCTATTTCCCCTTCTCATATTTCTTCTTTTCAGTGTTTGTATGGTTTTGCTTCATTTTACTTACTAAGGAACAAAAATGCTTCCTGGATTATTGAAAACTTTTTTGGAACTTAAACCCGAGCACTCCTTGTGGAAAAAAAGCCAAGAAGCTCAAACAAAGAAGTACTGGCCTTGCTTCTTCTCTAATGTTTCCAAAAAATCAGAAACGCTTTTTGTGTCCAGCTGGAATAAAAAGTCACTGCTAAGGGAGAGCACAGGTGTAAGTTTTGACAATTATAATGCAACAGAGACAAAATGAGGCAATGTGAAAAAGGACTGCATAAAACTAAGCAACTTTATCTCCAGGCTCTTATCCACTCTGAAGGAGTTTATATCTTAATAGAGACAAGAGATTTCTTAAAAGAAAAGGCCTGTCCTAATTTCAACACTTGTTCTCATTTTAGGAGGGGTCCATATGATTCTCAGACATTGGGAACGTAGCAGACACACTCCCATGCACACCCACTGCAGAGTACCTCAGGCTATGCAGAGGTGATGAACACTCCCACTCTCAACACCACCACGTGAGAATGTACTCTGCACACGCCTAAGGTGAAGCTTTTATTAACAAGCCTTTATTGGCTATAAAGTGAGTAAAGTCAAATAATGAACATGAAGAGAAATATTGAAAAGAATAAATATGCTTAATTATTACAACAGATTCTGGAAATACTCCTTGACCTAATTCCCTCCCATGCTGCACCCCCAAGAGTGAAAAAATGCGTGTAGGGAAAAAGAAGCTGTTTACTGTCAGGAAAGACCACTCCACAACCACAAATTAAAGCTGTGCTCATCATCATGTCCTTAAAAAAACAATAATTTTTTTCTCCTGATAAGATTTAAAAATGTGTAAGTGCATGAATGTGGAATATACTCAGAAATTCTAGCAGATTTGCTTTGTGCTAAAAATGCAGACCAGTGATGTTAAAACCTTTGCAGTATATGGTCAATAAATATTTATACGCTGCATACTTGGAACAGAAATATTAAGTGTCACAATCTTGTTTTACAAGAAGTATAAACCATGGCACAGACCTGATTAAATGCTACACAGATAGAAAATAAAGATAAGCAACACTTTCTGATTTTGCAGTATCTGTTGTTAATCCACATCATGCAATATTTCTAAAAACATTTGCCTTGAGAAGCAAGCAACAAGGTATCTGATTATTGAACTGAGAAAGAAAGGTTAACTTCATCAAAATATGTTGCTGACAGATGCTCACCACTGCTAAATTAGGTACTTAGGAGCCCACCACGTGAAAGGTCCTGCTCCACTGACCTAAATGGTAACTGCCACCAAGAATTCAGGTTTCTCCTCAAGTGTAAGCATGGCCCCAGGATCTACTGAACTTAGAAAATGACTTTGTCCATGGATAGCAGCCTTGGTGTAAACCTTTGGAGAATGACAATTTTAGAGATAATATTGAACATAACTTGTGACAGAGAATCATAAAAAAAATAAAAATGATGTGTCAACCACAGCTTCAGCAGTAGAGTGCAATACATAAATATAATGAAATTCAATTGCCTCCCTCAGATCACTTAAGTACAGGTGGGTAACACGGCTTGTTTTTAACCAGAAAATGATGATTTCTCTGCTATCATTAACTAAAAAAAAATGCTTATGCATTTTTCTGAAGGGCTCAAAAAAAAGGTGGGGTTTTTTTAGAAATTTCAGATGTAAGAAATATTTTCTATGACAGAATTTTTTAAGGTATCAGTCATATATAAGCGGAGAAGAAGAGATAGGGAGAAGGGCAGAGGAAAAGGGAGAAGTAGAGAGGCAGGGAGAGAATGTTTGCATCTACATCAGGTCTGAAAGTTCACTTCAAAAATAAGTATGAAAAATGTTTTCATATTATTTTTTAAATAGGAGGAGTTTGAGAGGGAATCCTTGAAATTTCCTTGAAATTTCCAGGATAAACTAATTAGTTAGATGAAGAAAATGAGGAAACATAAGTATACATCCCACTGGCACAAAGGTTTCTTTTGACTACATTAGAGAATGTTAAAATAGGATCTCTGTGATCCTATCATGTTTAACAAGACTCACAGATCATCTGTGATTAAATTCAGGTCACATAAAATAACATCTGTAATGCTGCCAACATCAGCAAGGCTCAAGCATGATAGTGATTAAATACTGGTCACATAAAGTAACCCCATGACTCTGAAAACCATGGAATAGATTTGCAATCCAAAGGCATGTACACATATACATACATACACTCACATTTTAACTGCCTAAGATTAACTAACAGGAAATTCTTCTGCTCTTTAACAAGGCTTAGAAGGTTGCAAAATAGGCATACAGATGAACAGAACTGTCTCATGAAATCACAACCATTGCTAACACATAGGAGCAGGGATGTTGCTCCTCATGTGCAGGAGTGCTTTTGCAGGATGCATGGTATTTCACTCCACAGCATTTGTAATTAAAGTCACGCCCACACCTCAACAGCACATGTTCTCTAAACATCACACTGTTTTGACTGAGCATGAGGGGTATTTATACGAAATAAGTAAGAGGACCATTTTCCTCCCCTCTTTCTATCAATCATTTGAAGTGCTGTCATTAAGTAAAGATAAGAAGGGAAGAACACTGCTGCATGACCAGAACTCCACAAAGAATGGCAAGGCAGGGGAATAACTGCTTCCTGCAGCAAACACAAACCAGAGCTGGATGTCAAAAATATAGCTCCTTGCATCAACTGCTGCTGCTGCTGCCTTTGGAACCAAGAGCTGAGTAAGACCTATTCATTCACATGCGTGGGCTGAAAATGAAACATTATCTACTCCTCTTAGAGCTGTTTTCCGAATAGCTGCTCACAATACATCAAAAATAATGGCAGTTTCATAAATTAGATCAAATAAAATCTCTGCCACATTAAAAAATATTTCTCTTCAAAGTCCTTACAGCTCAAGCTACTTTTTCAAAGTTTTAAAATGCCAGGTGCCACACCAAGATATCAGCAAGTTTTTAAAGTCCCGTTTGTCTTTAGTATAAAACATCCCTTTTGTATCAGTTTGAGATAAAGGTGCTTTTGCTTTTTCAAGATAAAGTCATGCTGATGCACTGAATGCACACATCCTGCAGTTTTTCTGAGCTTAATCATGGAAGCTTGTCTAGCCAACACTTAGCTGAAGCTTTTAATTTACTTTTTTTCATGTACAGTAAACCACTGATAGCTTTTCTTCTGAATTCTTATTTCTCCTTTCCTGACCTACTTTTTGAACATTAGGTTTTGGAAATACTATTACACATTTGCCTACCGGATGTCTGGATCTCTGCTAAAGTCATTTCTCCTCTCTGTTACTCCTGCATAGCTTCTATTTTCAGAGGAATATTAAATTAGTGTGTTAGACTATTCACTGCCAGCACAAAAAGGCTCAATTTAAATATTTCAGGACAATACCACAAGTGAATGCATTTGTTGAAGGCATCTTAAAAAAACTGACATTATCAGTAGATTAATTTTAACTTTCAAGTTTAGCAGGTTTGTTAGGAGTACTAGCAAGCACATTGAAAATACAAGTAATTTTGTCAGCTGCCATCTATTTAGTCCTTCGACCTTTTCTGCTGGAAAATCTTGCAAAATGCACTACATTACTGAATTTATTTGAATCAGAAATACATAACAAATAACCTGTCAATTAATCTGGCTTCCAGTCCTAGCATAAACTTAAATTACCACAGCCAATTTGTACTGGCACTTTCTGTGCTGAAATAATAAAATTAACAAAAATTAATTAAAAATCTCTCCCTGTTAACAGGCTTAGAAGTTTGTAAAGTGGCTTTATAAAAGCACAGATACTCTACTTCTTTACTCTTATCTTTCCTTAAGTTCTGCCTGTTTCACAGACCATCTGTTGAAGAAACAGTGCAAAATATTCCTGTGACTCACTTCAGACACTTAGAGAAAAAGTTTTCAACAAACCCACTACTGACATAAAACTTTTAGATGAAGTGGTTCATGTATGTGCTATATTTTTAAAGAAAATATCAAACTATAAATTAATAGCATAAACAAGACTACCTACCAATTAAAATGGAAACCTTATGCTCCAAGGTTTACTTTCTGCAAATACATAAGCAGGTGCTTTGTTTGGCACATAAAATAGACTCATTAAAATTAATGGGACAATTCACTGTATGTAAGACTGCACAGACTTAAATCAAAATGATTGGAATTACCAGATTTAATCAGGAGTTAAATGAGTCAGCAGAGTTTGACTTAGATCTTCAAGTTTAATCTTGTTTTACATTCATAGGTTTTTTTTCTTTAATGAAAAGTTGAGTCTTTATGGCTTTATTTATCTTCTCTTCCTACGATCAGGGGACATTATGCCAAATATATCCACAAATAGTGACTAACATAACCTTGTCACTTGGTAATATTTACTCAAATCCTTAATTTTCACTTTGGAATAAATATGAAAATAGTGAATGGAGTATTTTTTACTAATAAGATACTGGTTATTCTTTATCTGAGTCTATGCACAGAGATGGTAAATTGTACCTCAGTTTAAGCTAAACAGAAAAGAAAGTATGAAACCAATTTAGTCAAGGAGCAATCTCACTTGATTTCACCCATCTAGATAAATTAACCTCATCTCAGCAGGTAATCCAGGTTACCTGGTTTGCAGACAGTAGTGGTAAGAGGCAGCTTCAGCATGATTCCTTATTCTAATGGTGAAATGATTTGCCATCTTCTTGCCATCATCAACTCTAATAACAGTTATCTTCTTCCTCTGACTAAAAAGGGAAAACAAACTTCTTGCTTAGAATTCAACAACTACTGTTAGGTGAAATGATTCTTACTCTTAGTATTTAATCTAAACACCTAGGAGCATTAGAGATATGAAAAAAAATTTACCTAAGTGTTAAAAAAGAACATTATTGCAAATGCAAAGGATATACTGGCTCTATTTTGAAATTATTGATTTTGGTTAGCCCAGTCTTTAAAATTTTAAAACTAACAAGCAGTACTTCACTTGTATTTTAACCATAGACTGAAAATGAAAAATATGGCCAACTTTCAGGCTTTAATAATTTCAGACCATTTCTTTAGGGATTTCTTTAAGGAACAAGTCACTGACTAGCACTTACTGAACAAACTGAAATAAAATACTTCCCATAAAGACTGGGATATTTCTGTCAGAAGCTCATTTTGCACTTCAGCAAGTCTATGTTTCAGGTGGTCGGTGTTTCAACTGGCCAACAATTTCCAGCGGTTCGCCCAGATACCTTGATAAAAAAAATCTACCTCAAACATAGTATGCTTAAATATGGCTTTTGTTGCTGTTTATTTTTATTTTCTTTCGTGCTGGGACTTGGCTCTCAGCAAAACAAATGTTCAGAAAGTGCTTGTGCACAGGACCGTATCAGCTCATTTTAATTTTATGGTTTGTCATTATGAGAATCAGTCAGAGTTAAAATAAACATTTTGCAACCTTCTCTATAATAAGTATTTATTAAAATTTCTACATTTCTTGTGGACAAAAGTAGTACAGAAAAATAAAAATAACAAAAATTTTGTAGATTTCTTATAGATTCCTCTAAGAAAGTATAAATGTAAAGCATATCTTTCACTTCTATTTCAGAACATTAATATAAACAATTTTAGTAGTGTTTGTTAGTAATTGCTTATTACATTTCTTATGTCTGAAGAAAACTATTTTATAATAAAAATTATAGGAGTAGAAAAAAACAAATAAACAAACAAGCACAAAAAAAAACCCAAACCAAAAGAGATGGAGAATTTGGCCTGCTGGTTCTTCTATTAAGTAGAAAATCACATCTTCCCTGCCCCTGAGGCATTCTGCTAACAATGTGCTCTTTGGATGCTTATTCTTTTCACAGCAATTTACAGCCAAAAGTAAAACCAGACTTATTAAAAGCACACACCACCACTACTCAGCTGAGACCACTCTGTCTCTGAGTTGTGCAAAGACATTTAAAAGCTCACAATCTCAAAGGAAACCCTTTTTGTAAGCCCAGTTAATAAAATGAAGCTTTATTGGTGAAATATGCAATATTCTTAGAGGTCTTCTACTCATAGATAAACATTTTAAAAAGAGGAATGTATCTTTAGGAAGAAGATGAAAATAAGCATCCTGGGTGTTCAGGATAGGGCTGTGATAACATGTTTAGGATGAAGAAGTTGATGCACAGCACCTGAAATTGCAAATACTTCAGTTGAGAAGCTACTGCAGAAGACATTTATTGGCTCTGTCTAGGAAACACATGATAAGGGATTCCTATCATAAAATTAATGTGTCACAACACCAGTTAGAAAATATTCTCCTTCCTAGCTCTGAGGTAGTCCATTTTGATCTATTATCCTACTGTGGACACAATGATAATATTAGACAATTAGAATAAATTAAAAGCCTAAAATCCTTGTATTATCCTTGCTGCCTGTCTCTGTATTCAGTTCTACTACAGTGTTTTTGGGAGAAGGAAACCAGGGCAGCACACAGTACTCAATGTTAAAATGGCCTTGTGGAATGTTGCAATCATAGACTGATGCTGCCTTGTTTAGTTTTCTGTTATTTTACTAATAAGCCCTAAATTCCTAATTCTACAGGACCACTTCTGTAGATTTAACCAAATCTTTCACAGGACTATTCACTGTAACCTTTCAGCGGTAATGGTCAGCACGTCAAGGGCCTTTTGTGAAGTTAGTTTTTGTTTTTTCTCCATAAGCACCACTTCATGATTATTTATACTGAATTTCTAACTACCTAAGATCATCTAAGATAATGAACTTTGCCAGACATTTTAGGGTTTTTTTAGATTTATAGTTGCCCTAATCCAGCATATGAACCCCTAAAGGTTTGATCTTCATGGCGTATGCAGCACCCAAGTATTAAACATCTAGGGTATCTATTTCCTACCTTGGAGTCACACACTTTTCTTTCCAGTTTGAAACATGAACACAAGAAAAAAAAACTCTGTGTTTGACACTAATAAATCAACAAACAAAGTAAAACAATTCATAGTGTAATGCAAGAGAAAGTTTCTGAACTGTTAATATACTCTTGAAGCATTCCTGGGCACTGTCAAAGTTAACATGCAAATGGATTATCTGACACACACATCTCAGCATGGAGTTTTATAATGCAAAGGTAATGTTTCTATAGATGTGCCACCCTTGTTCCTTTCTCTTGCAAGCTATATTTTTTCACTTTGTGTACTACAAAAAAATCTGTTTTCAGGAATATTACTTTGAGACACATCAGGTAATAGCACAGTCCAGGGTGTTGTAAAAAAAAAATTATTGAAAAGATTTTAAAAACAGTCATATTTTTAAGGTCAAAATCAATAAACTTGAATTTAAAATCTAGAATCACCATTTTGCAGCCAGTGGTAACCTCTGGTTTCGCTTACACATCAGTTCAAAAGTATTTTGTTCAGGATTCTGGGTAATACCCTTCATTTTTAGGTCTATTCTCAAAAAGACTGTGTTTCTGGCACTGATTTGAATACTTTCACACTATTATATAAATGCCATTAAGGACGAAAACCTATTTGATGTTCAAAAAGGCCTGTGAGCCAAGTAAAACCACCATAAAGTTTGTTGGAGTTTTTTTTGTAAAAACAACCAACTATAATAATAGTAAAGCTAGGAAAATATTAATGTCTAAAGGAATTTTCCTTTGTATAGGTTCATGTGGACTGACATAAGCAAAATGTCTACCCAGAAAACAAATTCTCAGCATGAAAGTTTTTGTCCACAGTTGTGGAATGTGATAGGTTTAATCTAAGCCAGACAGGTTGCCAAAGACAAGCTCCAGAGGTGTGCTTGGGATTAATGCATTCTTGGATCCCAAAGCATTTGCTGCACTTGCACTTCTGCTGGCATGGGAGCTAATGAGGTTAAATTGAAATTGTACATGCCCATGCAAAGGCTGTCACCATCTTCTTTTCTGGGAACATATTCAAAGCCTAATTCAGGGGGTTTCAGTGGCACATAATGTTAGGTGATTCGTTTTAGCCACATGTAAACATAGCGGAAGTATTCAAATACAAAAATAATTAGAAAATACTTAAAGTATGTTAGAAGAATATTGTGGAACTTACTATTTGCGAAGCAATGCAAAATACTCAGAGGAAACATTTATAGATGTTTCAAGGCTATTAATCATTGCATAGTTCACTTCCTCAGGGAACTGAGTACATATTAACAAAATTCTTCTATTATTAAATCAGAAGGCAGATTCTGAACAGCACATGCACATTGTGAGGGACTGTGTTGACAAAGTGCTGAGGACAATGCCCAGCGGGTCAGGCGCTTTGCGTCTTCTGCCATGATGCAAAGCATCATCTATCAAAATATCTAACAAGGTTGCAGTTTTATCAAGAATAGATTTTTGCTTACAATGCAGAGTAAATGGTAACAAAAACTGTGGCATATTGCAAACAACAAACACTACATAGAAGACTAAAAAATACAGCTACTTTGTGTTCTCTAACACTTCACATAAAGCCACAAATTATATATAAAAATAAATAAATTAAAAAGGAAGAGAACCAATCAAAAAACTATTTTTTCTAGTAGCGCAATAAAAAGCTTGTATCTATTACTACTTCATCATCTGAAGCATTAGGCTTTCATCAAGAAAGTAAACAATGCTCCTATTATATTTCCACCTCAGGAAGGATGCAGCTATCCAAGGCTGGCAATGAAATAAGACATTATTTTTCCCCCAAGGTTGGGAAGCATCAGGAAACTTGTTCTTAGCAGATTGTTCAATTCCTTAACTTGGGCATTGTCCCTTTTGCAACAGGCTCCTCATCAGGCTGAGCAATGGCAGCTTGATTCAGGAGTTCTCATTCCTTCCAGCAAGCATCTGCTCACAATATAGTGTTGTTTTAATCTTATGCGATGAAAAGGACTAAAATAAGAGCAGCAGCATCTATCACTAGATATCCCTCTGCCTCCAGCATTGCACTTGGGAAAAGAGAAAGCAAAAGATTTGGGTTCACAATCAACCATTCTAAAAAAACCAAAGCCTAAGAGCTCCACCTAAGTAAAAATGCTTTAGATCAGGTAAAAATTTGGAAATTTTGAATTTCATTCTGTATTATGAAGGAAACACAGAGACACATCTCTATAAAATTGACATTCACATGCAAGAACCCTATAAACATTTAAGCAGTCCTTTAAAAGTGCAGAAAAATTACACATTTTTGTACTTACACTAATTTTCTCTTTCAGTCTTCTCCTATACTTTCCTTTTTTTTCCCCTGTAGATTAATTTTGCCAAGTGCCTTTGCTGTCTGCACAAGTATTTTAAATGCTGCCTTGATCTTTCCCATTATTCACCCATTACGACACAGAGCAGATCTGATACTGAAATAGAGCTATACCTTACTAAATTTATTTTTAGTGGTTTGCATGATTCCTTCCAAGCAAGGATCAAGAAAAGATTAAGTATAGTAGAGTAATTTCTAAATCATGTATCTTGTCTTGAAAGTAAGGAGAGTCCAGAGCGAAAGAAATGTAAATCAATAAATCAGTAAATCAGTTCAGTGCCATTTCAGCGTTCAAAAATGCTTCTCTTGGTAGTAATTTGCCAGTAGGAATATCTGCTCTTTAACACTTCAGTCTTGTTTCACTGAAATTAACAAAACTCTTTGGTAATTCTGTAGTGCCAAACTAACCTGCTTCATAGGATGTGCAAATATGGAAGCATTTTACTTCCCTGATTCAGAAAATATTGTTTATACTCCTAGGAGTAATATTTTTCTCTAAAATTAAAAGGCAAAATCAGTGTGAGGTTTTCTTCCACACTGACTTTAGTAAAGCTTCTTGGGAATTATCACAACCAAATTTTGTGACATCACAACTAATCAGTGTACCAATTCACCCTGTCCTTTCATCCTAAAAGGAGGAATCACACCATCAGGTGGGAAATCAGGAAAGCATGAACACTTAAGAGTTGGACTTGACCATCCCTGTACGTCCTTTCTCACTCAGAATATTCTGTGAAATGCATGAGCCATCTCATCATCCCCAAGAGCCTCATATAGGTAACTTCTCCTTGTGTGGAAAAAATAATTTTTTCACTGTAAACCAGCTAAAAATGTAAACAAAACAAAATAAAATAAAAACTGGTTTGATGAGTGTCATGTGAAGTCACACCTTAGTACCACAGGCCAGTGAAATAGAGGCAATCTGTATTTAGCTTCAAGGCTGTAGATTCTTTGCTTTTGATCAAGACTGAATAGAAGATGAGAATGAATGCACCAACCAAGGATGTGAAAGACCAATGCTGATCTCCCATCAGACATTATCTGGTATTAAACCTCTTGTTTCTGATCTTTCCAACTCAAAAAAACCACAAAGGTATAACACCAGGGCTACTGACAATTAAAAAAAAAATTAAACCCACACATGGAAATATTAATTTTCATTCCATTTTAAAGTAAAACAAAAATAAATACACCAGAACAAACAGATTTTTGAAATATTACTTTCTCTGATGGATTGTCTAGCTTGCATGCTCTTCAGCATAAGTACATCTCACATGCTTGCACACTTACTGCAGAAGCAAGATTGTCAGTTCCTTTGAAGCCCCTGTATGCATTAATTTATATGTTAAAATAACAGAAATGTAAAAGATTTCTTGTGATTGTAAGACTTAGAAGAATAAGAATGTAATTTTAATATTTTATAACTGTTCTCTTTCAAATATTTATCTGCTCTTCTATAACATATCCCATTCTTTATTCTCATTTTTTTTCTTTTTCCATTTCTTATTTCACTCTGATATAATTTCTTATCTGTTCTTGCAGTTGCTTTTAGAAATGGAACCTAGGAAAAACTCCTGCTGAAAGATAACAGCCCTGTTTGCAGATTAAATAGTCCATGAGGAGATTTAGCACCTGCAGGGGAGCTGATTCTGTTTGGTGCGAAGCATCATCAGTCACGCTCTGAGCATCAACAATCACAGCCAGCATCACTGGGCTTAAAAGTGGCAATGTTTTACTGGAGCCAACCCTTTCAAAGAAGATAGAAGTAAAAGCAAAAAGAAAAATAAAGCCATGGCTTAAATACAAGTTTACAAGGGCATGTAGTGATAGGATGAGGGTAATGAACCCTCACTGAACTTTTGAACTTTTTGAACTGAAAGCAGGTAGGCTTGGATTGGATATTAGGAAGAAATTCTTTACTGTGGGGGTGGTGAGGCCAAGAACAGATTGTCCAGGCAAGTTGTGGATACCCTTGGAAGTGTTCAAGGCCAGGTTGGGTGGGGCTCTGAGCAACCTGGTCTAGTGAGAGGCGTCCCTGCCCATGGCAGTGGGGTAGAATTAGATGAGTTTTAAAGTCCCTTCCAAACCAAGACATTTTAGGATTCTAAGAGCAATGGAAAATATCGCAATTTAGATCTAATATAATGTGAAGTAACTGTGATGGGAATATTTTATACATCCTAAAGCCAAAGTTACCAATGTAATTTTAAATGAAGCATCTAATAACAAAGAGAGTATGTACTAAAAACCTCACTCTTGTACAGTTGATCTACTCTGCCAGTCTCTTGCACCAAACAAAAATCTGAAGACAGCTTAAGAAAGCTCCTGAAACTTAAGATAAATGTGTCATAACAGTGAAAGACAAACATGAAGGAAAAATTCTGTATGCTGTAATATTTCCCTCAAAATAAATTAAATTAATTAGACAGTATGTCTAAAAAAAATCTAAATTTTGAATAAAAATATAATTACTGGATTTTCTTTGATTCAGCCTCCCAAAACATTCCCTAGTTTCAGAGAATGACATACTGCCTGAGGCATTTATCTAGCATTTCCCTGTAGGATATTCTACTTATAATTACCCAACAAGAAATCCCCAAACTAAACACACAAAACCTCCAAAACCACAAAACCAAAATGACAAAACAAAAAACCCACACCAAAATAAAAATTCTTTTTACAATATGTTTTTGAAAATCAGGCATACTGACCTGTATGCATTACATTTGGTTAAAATGACATACAGGTGTTCAGACTTAACAGAGGTGTGAATGACAAAACCAGTCTCAGTCACTGATACAAGCACTGAACAGTTCCTAGTGATTTTATTTTCACAGTATCCATCTACTGTCCTGGCTATAGAGACAAATGAAACCGGATGGATTTACTTCACTTAACTTCTGTAACTCAAATTTAGTATTTATACTCAGTCTGAATTAGATGCTTCAGTTCCTACAGCATTGAAAGACAACACACCAGCAGATCCAGAATTTCATTTACTCCAGCATTTCACACACCTTTTATAGACTGGGCTTACTCAAACCTGGTGGTACCTCTCTCCACTGGTTACAAGGACATCCCTAGGTCCTTGGTCAAGGAAGGCATCTTTCCAAGATGGCTCCCTTAGGACCTGTTCCATAAAGTTGTCATTCAGGTTTTTAGGAATATTCTGGCCTGGGTTCTACCAGGTGTGTGATGCTCCCAGTTAATTTCTGACAAGTCTCCCATAAGGACAAGGGCAGCTGACTTGGAAGAGTCCCTTAGCTCCTCAAAGAATTATTTTTTCTTTCATTTTATCATTGTCCTGGCCAGGAGGTCTATAGGGGACTCCTATGATGGCATCTGCATTATTTGTTTGTCCCTTGATTCTTACCCAGAGGCTTTCAACTGTGCCATTGCCAGCTGTGAGCTCCATACATTCTACCCCTTCTGTTCCATAGAGTGCCACCCCTCCACCTCTCCTGCCCTGCCTGTCTCTCCTGAAGAGCCTGTAACCATCCCACAGGGCACTCCAGTCACAGGATCCATCCCACCAGGTTTCACTTATGCCAGCAATGTCAAATCTCTGGGACTGGGCCAAAGCCTGGATTCCCATTGTTTGTCCCTCATGAGGTTGCATTAGTGTAGAAACATTTCAGGTGTGGTACACTGTAGCCAGCACCTCCTGAGGCAGATTGAGGGATCCCATTAGTGCTCCTTTCCTCAGGTTTTGACAACCCATCCCATCACTCGTCACTGGCCAGCCTGGCTTTGTCCCTTTCCCCCTTCCAGGCTGGTTTAAAGCTCTGTCAGCGAGCCCTGCCAGTTCCTGTGCTAGAGCTTTTTTTCCCCTCTGATATTGGTGCATCCCGTCAGGTGTCAGTAGACCAGGTATAGAGTAGATCATCCCATGATGAAACCCTAAATTTTCTTCTCTTACACTAACCTCAGAGCCATGCACTGTCCCGAAAGATCTGGCTATTCCTATCAATACTATTCTTTGTTACTGGAAGGATTGAGAAATCACTACTGTGCTCCTGATCCATTATACCAATCTCTTTTGATTTTTGACTTTGGTTAAACCTGTACAAAAACTACCTTGCCAGAGATCCCCCACAGCACCAAGACAGTCAGCTTTGCATCCTGAGATGGAGTACAGATGATGTTAATAGCAAACCTTCTTCCTGCCCACCTCTCTTATCTGCCTCTTCTCATTCAGTAAAACAGTTCAGACAAATCACATTTTCATTAACTCTACAGGCTTAAAATTGGTTGTAAAAACACTGATTTAAAAAATCCATCCCCCTTGGATTCAACAATAGAAAAGATGCAGGACAGATCACTATGAACACCTGAAAGTGTTGACTTTCAGGAGGCAGGCATGTGTACATGTCTAAACCACTCATGCAGTTAAGGCTATATCATCAAGTTATTACATTTTTAAATGAACACATGTTTCTGAATGCTGCAGTAAAGCTGGTGATTTCAGATACATTAATTGAGGGAGCTTCATGCTGAATACACCTGCTTAAAAATGCCATTACAAATGTCATATGTGCAAATGAATGCAGCCTATCCATCAGCAGTGCTTTTTACTGTGTTTTGGAGTAAAGCACAGGCAATTAAACATACCAAGGGGAGAAGTGAAAGTGAAGTCTTTCAGTTTGCACTGCATTCCAAGAGGGACTGAGAGCCTCACCATTCTTACTGAGCATATGCTGCAAGGAGTCAGAATTCCTTTCATTGAATTTACAGGAAAATAAGAAAAGGTGGTGGGAGTAGAAGGAAGGAAAAAAGACAGAGATAACTCTAAAGAAGTAATTTCATTGCGCACAGTGTGTCTGACTTGCTGAGTAAAACAAAGACAATTTGATTCATTAAATGGAGATTGCCATTTTTGTAAACATAGACTGCAGGCTATTGATTTAACTGAGTAAATTCTATCTATACTGGGACATTTTAGGGATGCACTAAGCCTTTTATATCACTCCAAGCAATTTGGTGTATTTCTCTGTGTTTTACTTTTAGCTCTCATTACCAAGTGTTTATTTAAGTTAATTTAATAGCATCTGTAGTGAGAGTACTGAATGTGTGCAAATTCTTGTAATCTCTATTAACAGGTTTCCAGCACAGGGATACAAGACTCAGTTCTGATAAGCAGAAAAAGATAGTCAGGTACCCTTAGCAAGGAGCAGGCCTGACCATGCTGGCTGTCTTGCTTTGTGGTGGTGAGATTATAATTGGGAACAATTTGTCAAACCTAGGCCAGATCCAAATCTATCAAATAATTCAATGGATATGAGAACTGCAACATATTGGTTATCAGAGCCTAAAATTAAAATGTCATGGTATCCCAGCTTGGAATTAGAAGAAACTCAAAGACCGAAACTGCATTTTAGATAAAAATTTCATCACAGAAGAGAAAAAGTCTGTAAGAACGCTACCACATCTTTCTATCTAAATTAAGTTTGAAATTTGAAAGAACTGCTCTCTTTTCAGTCTTACAAAGAGAGTAAAAGAGAAAAACTGAGTTTAAAGAGAGATTTATTTTAGCCCAGTTGTCATCACTTTGTAGACCAATGCACTCAAATGGTCCTTGTGGGTCCCTTCCAACTAAGGATATTCTGGGATTCTATGAAGTCATGCTTCACTGAGTGCCTCACTTTCTCTACTTGGAAAAATGTGTATTTCCATGGAGTTGTCTGCCTGCTTTTCATCTTATTCCCAGGGATCGCTCAGCACTTTGCTCTGCCTTAGGAAAGTACACCTTACTTCCATTTCTGCAGAAGTTCTCATTCATCATCTCTTATTAGATCTCAAGGTAAAAATTTCCATCTGTTTACTTCAATTGTTGAAACAAAGCAATCCATCACAGTCTATTCATTCTGCATGAACTACTGGCATCAAGTGTAACAGACTTACTGTGGTCCCTGCCCTACAGATTAAAAGACAATCTTTCAAACAAATGTAAAAATTACTGAAAAAATTCTAATGTAGAAATAGGTTAATGTAAATTCTCTTCTGCTTGTTAATGTAAACTGACTTTTTTCCTTTCATTTGCTTCATAGGGTCTTGAATGCATTCATAATGAACAATCATGGGGAAAAAATGCTGTAATGATTAAAATCAGCACTTCTTGTAGCACAGGAAAAAAAATCACATATAGTTTACCAAGAGCATGAGAAAAATGACAGAAATGTTGATACTATAGAATTATAATTTTGCAGCTTTCCTCAAGATGTTTTTTATGTCCAATGAAGAATGGAACATAAAACTACAAATCTTACATGTATCAAACAAATATTCTCAATATTGGGTAAATAGAAGTGATACACAAATAATGACCTCCTAAACACATATGGAACTTTGAAGTAATGAACAATGTATGAATCATGTTTAGGTATTTGCCGTGATTAGGGATAGATAAAAAAGTCACCTGTATTGATATCTTCTTTTCTTCCCAAATGATGATCTGGCTTTGTTTCTTGCCAGCTGGCCTATGATGGAGCAATTGAAGCAATCAGCTGGCAACAGCTCTAAGCCAAGAGCGATAGTGATCTTTGCTTCTACAGTGACAAACTTTAAAATGCCATCTCAGCTTCCCTGTGTTATTTCTTTCAGCCAAGAAATCTAATGATCTCCTTCTATAACAAAGCTGCTATAGCTAGAGACAGAAGAAGAGTTTATCACAACTGAGTAAAGCTCAGCTGTGCAGAAGAAAATTTTCAGACTAGAACAATCTTCTGTGGGAGCTAAAAACCTCACTGTCTTGTTTTTTTCTAAGTGTTGTAGACCCACGTTGATTTTGTTAATTTTATAAGTATTTTTATAAAGTATTTATAATATTTTTATAAAGAATTTTATAGCATATATGGGGTGCACACATCATTTACAAAACCATCTTATAAGTACAACACTGTTGGATAAACCATCTCCCACCTGGAGAAGGGAGAAGAAGAATGAACTGCATATGACAAACATTTGTCAAGCTACTTAGCACATTTCTGCAAGGCAGTGAGAAACTCTCTGATAATGTGAGTGGGAAGAATATAAACAGAGCAGATGTACAGCGAGCAGACAACTGGACAGGATAAATTATTTACAAGAAAATGTGGCAAACACTTCTATTTTTATAAAGGATTAATAGTACTCATTATATAGATACCTGTAAATAGTTTGCATGGAAAGTGATAAATATATATATTGCAGGCTTATAAATAGAGCTCACAGTCATTTCTGAAAGGAAATAAGGTAATGCCAGCTTATTAAAATTAAAAATGAAAGATTTGTAAAATCCCAAGACATCAGCTTTTGGTGTCATGTAAATGAAAGTAGACCCAGCAGACACAGGTACCTACCATTTAAACGAGATGAAAACTGTGCTGTTGTAGTCAGTTGATTTGAACTTATTAGGAGAGCACTTGCCAGCTCATCAAAGTGTGGTCTTATTGCTGTTAAGCTCCTTCTCATCCAGCATCTTCCTCTGGATTATTAACATCTTTATTCAGGTACAAACGCAGTGCTGCTAAACCTACTACAGGTCACCTGCTATAAATCTGCTTGGAAGTTTTATTTTGTGGTCAGGGGACTCTGACAGTGTTTTATACAGGGAACATACACATCACACCTACATATTAATTTCTTTTGCCTCTTCAGCCTCCCCATGCATTTACCCTTCTATGTCTCTCCGGACTACGGCTCTCTGAAACCAGAACTGGCTTGGTATTTCTGTCTGGCACGGTGTCAGGGTTTAACAAACAAGAATTAGTAACAATATTCCAGAGGGTGTTGTGCAGCGCCGGAGGAAAGCTGTTGTGAGGTCACATGTCAGCTGTGTCTGCTTGCTGCCAGCAGGCTTTAAGGGGTTTCAAGGAGAACCCCTGCAGAATACAGAGCAGGAGAACCCCTGTGGAGTCATTCATACAAACCCTGCATCCCGCTACCAGAAATAACATCCCGGGGAATAGGGTTGGGGAAAGAAAAACGGGCAAGAAAAAAATAAAATAAGCAATAAAGTAGACACACACGTACATCTAAACTGCTTGGAAGTGAAAACTCAGCAGGGAGGTAAATGTTGCTACATAACTCTGAGACCACATACAACACAGAACCTCCAATTTTCATGCAGTTTAATTGTGAGCTCTTTCCTCCTTTGGGAGTTAAATCAGTGAGAACCATATAACTTAAAGTGGCTTGTTGTGGGCTCTATCTCCGGCAATCAGTGCCTAGTTTCATTTTTTCATGAATGCTCCCTCTGTTGTTGCAGGCATTGTTTCTCTGCTCCTGTGTAACTGGACAGTAAAAAAAGGTGTGTGGGAGTTTTTAGATTGAAAAGTCTATTGAATTCGAATGAGACAGTTCTACTCTCTCATTTCAAACCATGCCAAAGGGTAGATGCAGAGGGTGTAAGTGACATGCGACTAAGGGCTCAACAAGGAATCCATTAAAAAGATTGAGATGCAAACTGAGTGGTCCAAATAAAAAAGACTGTCTTGCCTTTTATTTTTAAATTAAAACTCCACTGCATGATAGCCTTGCAATAAATTAAAAGAGGTAATTTAATGATCTTGACAATATTTGCAGAACAAACTGGAACATTATATTTTTCTGTGACTGAATGGGATGTGGTGAAAATCAATCAGAACCAAGATACAAACTTTCTTCTTGTTATAGTTTTATTAATTCAGTTACTGATTTCTTTAAGACTCTCCTCCCTATTACTTCCACCCTGACTTTGGAATAAAATTTTCACCTTGACACTACCTTTTAACCCAAAAACATTTCTGCATTCATAGCTGGTGTGGAATTTGCAGTCTCAGAGAATGGCATTCCTTCCCAGTTCACTGCATGGGAAGAGGACGGACAGCATAAAAAAGCTTTATAGAGATCCTCCCAGACCACGTACGAAGATGATAATTTTAAGGTCAATTTGGCTGCATCTTGCTGTGACAGCCAGAGAATTTGTGGATTTACATATTCAAGTAAAAGGTACTGTACTTTGGTTTATGATTGCAACCATGCAGGACCATTGCAGTAGGCAGCTGCCATGTACTTGGGTAAAATGTAAGATCAAACTGGTTTGGGTTACTGTCATATTTCATTCATTCTCAGAACTTGGCATTTTCAGTACTTGGTAATATTTAGGAGCAGTTATCCCACCACTCCTTTTATTGACACAGGAAACAACTAAATAACTCAAAATTACATACCATTACTTCAAAGAGTTATAGACCAGAGTAATTTTTGACATCACTTCTTGTGATTCCAGGAGGGGGAATGTTTCCTGCAGTTAGTGCTAGAAAGGTACAAGGAAAACTCTACTGAAGAAAAAACCACCAACTTAGCTCATAATTAAGGCAGAAATTCACCTTAAGAGTTGCATTTACAATGTACTTTCAGGACAAAAGCACACATTTCCAAGCTTTTCTCCCTCCACAGCCAGGCAGCCATCCCTCCCTCTATGTTTCATGCAAGTTTCTACAGCAACGCTTACAATCGAGTGCCCTGCACACAGACGACAGCAAACTACCCCTTTATGAGTGAATGAAGAACAAAACAACATTTGATGCTGCCTTGAGCAAAATGCAATTAAAATGAAACAGCGCCGTCTTTCATTCAGTCATCCACTGATATTCTCTAACAATTACTATACATATTCCTTTAGAGTATTTGGAGATACTAAAGAGAATAAAATGTATCACAAATCACCTTCTCAGACAAAAGTGCAGCTTTGCTGTGGATGGGTAAAAGAACAAAAAAGCAAAGGAGGGGGTTGCACAAGTAAATACCTGCTCAGGCGCTGTGTGAGCTGGGTCCTCCTGCCCCATTCAGCTACCTGGGAGAGTCAGACAGGTGGCAGGATGGCAGGGCAGCCTCAGCTGCTCCTCACCTGCAATGGCATCTCCTGCTCAGCCCTGGGACAGGACACTGCACAACCCTGCAGGTGCACTGCCTGGAACGGGATGGTGCACCTGTGGTTTCCACATGGAACCAGTGCCCTCAGTGCTCCCCACAGGCAGCCTGGGCCTGGGGACACTTGTTCTGGAAGGCTGTAACAAGAGGGAAGGGTCCATACATCTCCCCTCAGGGATCACTCACTATGCAGGTGCTCTCTCTCCATTTTTGTTGGCTGAATATTACCTGCTTGGATTCACACTTAAGTAGACCCTGAACCGGTCACTCAAGTTAAAAAGCTGTTCAGGATCACTTTTCAGTGGGTAGTTTGTGTTTGTCACCAAATTTCAGCATGGTTTACCTTCATGCTGTGCTTAAAACAAAGAGAACTTTGACTCCTTGACTTGCCCTGACCCTAAATTATCCATAAGATTTCAAACTACAAAAGGTGTGCAGGTCCAGGAATGGATGTTCTGGATGCTGGGAGAAACTGGCAGAGGATCAGGGCTAGCTCAGTGTGCTGATCAAGCCTATAGGCTCCTGTTAGCTGAATGCCTATAGAATTCAGAGAGATAGGCAAACCACTCTAGATATTTTGCATGAAGGAGAATCTGCCAAATATCTGTGCAAGATATCCTCTTTTTCCCTTCTATTCTAATGATTTTAAAATTAAGTCTCATTTCAAGTCTAAATATATTAGATTGAAGCCTTCAGTCACTAAGATCCTTTATGTCTTTCTGCTAAATTAGGTGGCTCTCTTCTAGAATAAGTATTTTCACCAGGATTTCTCTGAAACACAAAATGCCATCCTTTTGCTTTTTCATTAATAAGGTAAGCAGATCAAGTTTCCCACTGCAAGAAGAATCACCTTGTCAATCTTTTCAAGCTTATCAGTATTATTTCCAAAGGGAGAATGTGATGGCTTCTAATGATGCAAATTATTTCTAGTCCCTTTCAGCTAGTTAATGAATCTGCAGATGGTGTTTAGTCTCCAAGTCCCCTTACCATACTAGAAATTATATTCCACTGGCCACCACCAAAGTTCTTAAACGAGCCTAGTGTGACTGCTTTTAGAAACACCTCCTTTTCTAAACAGGTTCTGTTTTATCTTGTGTTTAGTGATATTGAGAGATGCTGATTTTTTTTTTTAAGCTTATGTATTTCAGTTAGAAACCTATCATAATGCCATATTTTTCTTATATGTACTTAGTGAAGAAGTTGAGGGGAAAAAAAAGTCTGTGTATGGAAAAAAAAAAAAAGAGAAATGCAGCTATATGGGCAGAAATACTTTCTGCATTTCCAGAAAGTGCCATTATAGTTTCCATGTACCAGTATGTATTAGAACATTATCCCTCATTTAAAATAATATAATGTAGTCTGTTACTCTGGCCATGTAACCTTTTTTTTAAAAAAAATGCTTCTAAAAATATTCCCTTTTTGTTTTCAGTGTAAGTATGAAGTGGAATTTCTGACTATTGCTGGAAAAAAAATTCAGAAGAATGAAGATTAAACTGAAGCTCACTTTCATTATATATCACCAGTCCTGGCAGGACATTGATCCTTTGAACAAGCATTTCCTACTTCAGAAGAAAAAAACCCATAAAAACCAAACCAAAACTAAAGAAAACAAAAGAATCCATTTAAAAATAAATGGCTGGCTATGGATGTTACGATGCACAAATCTGATGCAAAGGAAGAGTGCAGCTTAAAAGGTAATAACTTGTAGATTTATATTAATTTCTGCAGTACTGCAACCAATTTACAAATAACAGGGATACCATCTGTTCTCTAAAGAACCATGTGAAAAAATGCCTGCTAGCAATTAGGAGGTTGTACACAAGACGCAATTTCGGCAATTTTTACCTTTTTTACCTGTTTTACCTGTTTTGTTTTGGTTGCTTGACACAGAAACCATGTCATCACAAATAACAGTAGATGGTCTTTCCACTATTTTTTTTCTGTTTTAGCCTACTTAGCTTAGATATGTACTTTTTTAATCAGTATATTTGGTATTCATGAGTAATGTGAATTTGTAGATGAGATCTGAGAGAATTATGTGGATTTAGGTTTAGAGCTTTTCCCATCCTGGCTGATATTAGCTGAACATTTATTCTGCTCTGACTAATACATTTTCTCTCTCTGGCCTCTCAATTATTGTTAGTTTTCCCTTTCTCTTTTTAATAGTTATGGTACATTAGTGTAAGCACTGCTTCATTTGGATTATGCTGTTCCCGAGACTTTGCTAACATGTGGACGGAAATGCTGTCACAACTATTTCACTGTTAGAGATTTTCACAGTCCTAGAGGGCTTAAAGTTAAAAGAAACTACAGATTTGTTAATGCATTTTGTAATTTGATTGTGCTAATGTATTCAGTAATGTGCTCAGATCTTCGGAAAAAGTCTGTGGGCTTTGAATTGCATTTGAGAGTGACTCCTATGTACACAATACCATTCTGGCACATGACATAATTGCTATCCAGATAAGTCAATAAAGACATAGTGAAATACGAAGCAAAGTCATAGAGGAGAATGAAATGACACAGTCTGCTATTTTACTTGCTGTCATGCATGCTCTCTTTGGCCAAAACAAGCTTTCCCTAAGAAAGTGGTTCCAGTACATTACTACCATACTGCCTTGGAAAGTTAGCTGGGCTTTGGCAGCAGAGCCATGATGATTATTTTGGTTTCCACTGCAGAAGGTCTATTCAAGATCAAGTACTTTTAAATGTGTACCCGCCCTTGTGTGCCCGCCCTTGAAAGAGCACGTAATCCTCCTGTAGATAGAACAGCATGAGGATAAGGATGAGTAGGAATTCATCCCTAATTTTAAGCTATGGGAACACCTGGACTCCTGCAAAAATCTATACTTTTTTAAAAACTACTTCCACAGACACTGTGCTAAATCAATCCTCCCTGCCAAACCCCTTGAAAGCCAATATCAGTGTGACTAGCAAGATGTGATTGCATTTGTCAGTCACACCAAAAACAGGATTTTCGCTTCCCATAGAGAAGAAGTTAAAGACCAGTCCTTTAGGGCAGTAGATAAGCCAGACCAGCATCTTCAAAACAACTACACAGAACAATCCTGACACCAGATACAGACAAAGCCAAGGGGCTCTTCAGCCACACTGGCGTTAAGAAATAGAAATATCATTATTTCCTCTTAACTGCTAAGAGATGTCTTTCTGTCTGACTGAAAAACACTGAGCATGTGTAAATTCAAAACTACACAGAGAACCATATAAAGAAACTTCACATTCATTTACTGAATGATTTTAACAGTAGAAAATTTCATACTGGGATTTAAAACCAGAGCATTTTACAGCTGCCAGTAAAACTGCTTCAATATATCTCAGCACAGCATTGGATTTCCTGGAAATGAACCTTCATTTTGAAGGAATCATGCTCTTGCTGATGTCTGGTAACAGCCAGCATTGCACTGTGGTGGTCACAACTAGAGTTTGATCAATGAGAAAAATTCAATTGTAAGCAGCAATTAAGTGAATCTGTGATGAATGCAATAGATCTATTTTCAGTGTGGAGAAAGCCAGCCACACCAATTGCAGTAATAGGACTAAGACTTTTAAATTTTATTTGTACTGCATGCTGGAAATCCTACTCTCTTTCACCGATCTACAAGGTGAATGGCCACTATACCTAAAAATGGAAATTGCGAATTATTATCCTGTTTCATTTTTGCTTGTGCTCGTGTCTAAAGTTTAAATAGAAATGAAAAGTCCTGACTTACTATGTTATTTATATAAGAGTTATTTCTGTTTGTAAGAAACAGAGAGGACTGGGTAGGCACACCCTGGGCTGAAGCTAGGAGCACATCACAAGCAAAAGCAAGCCCAAACCTGGGCTCCTCTGGCACAGCCAGTGACAGAGGGGATACAAGGAGATGCCAGGTATCAGGGGAACTCGTTTTCTTCTCCAGTTACAAAAGGTTTCACTTTTCAAAGCGAAAAATTTTTCATTTTAGCACTTGAAAGTTGGGCTGGGAGAAAAATAGGGACAGCACTGAAAAATTATTCTTGTGGTGATGAAGCTGCAAAAATAAAGATTTGTCTAGGTAAGACAGAAAATATCTTTTTACAAATTGATCTTTCTAACATCAGCTGATTTCTCCCAACAATTTAAGGCTGGCAACTGGCAAAGACTGTCATTTGCACCTGTGGTACCAACTTAAGCCTCTATTTTCTGTATCTCCTTTTCATAACCTATGTCCTGCTCCTAAGGAAATAAAACAAACAGGCAAGAAGCAGGCTCAGTGTTACAAGACTGCAGGTGACACAGAGGCACAGCAAAGATAAAGCACCTCTACCATAAGAGTAGATGTGGTCTTCAGGTGAGAAAGTTTCTTAGAGCCTGGTCCAAAGCAGCGTGAGTGACCATGACAATGACTACCACCTCCTGCCTAACTGCTCCATGCACAGGCCATTTTTCTGTTGCTTTCCCCCTTTTCCTCACAAGAAATATATGTATAATCTGTGTAGTGAGGCAAGACCCTATCATCACGAAACCTCCAAGGCTAACACTCCTGTGAAAACAAGGCAGTGCACTGCAGTCACGTGGGTACTTTCCCTCACCACCCCTCGGAAGAAGATGAGGGGATAAACAGCGTGTTATGTTTCACATGGCCTGATAGCAATGGGATAAGAGTCTGTGGAGTACAGAAAAGCTGTAGCAAATACTAATGTGAACAAAAACTGGTCCTACCATTACCCTCTACCAGAAGTCTTGTGGTGGCACATTGCTCCTATGACTAGGTCCAGGTTCAGGTGCCAGCCTTGCCCCACTTACTCTGCTCTTCAGGCTCCCACCCTCTACTTTGGGACTTGAGCAGAGTCCCAGTCCTCCAGCTACTGGTTTGGAAGAATAAGCAGCCAATGCAGACAGCACGATCTAATGTTGCATACAAGTCTTAGACAATTCCTAGGGATGAGCAAGGAACATGATCCCCTTTGGAACTGGCTTCACTGCAACAAACCTTCCATCACCTCTGAAGAAAGCTCAGGAAAGGAATTTTGCATTTTTTACAGGTACCAGATGGGTCCCATACAAGTCAAGTATAGTTTTAGTACTGATTTGTTTAAAACACTCTACCTCCATGACTGATTTCGATGAGGTTGATGTCTTCTATGCTCCCCTCATCCCTTGATTAGGGTACACCTGATGGACTAATGAAGAAAGAATCAGCTGCTGTTTCTCTTTGAAGTGTATCATCAAAAACAACTGCTGACACTTTTGATGAATGTCAATAAAGTATTTATCACTCTGGTTACAGCCAAGCTTTAACCTGAACTCTGTCTACAATGACCTCAGACAAAGCACTTAAAAAAATCACTAGAACTCAGAAAAAGAGAAATCTGATTGTACCTCTCATTTGTAATATGCCATGCAGCCATCATGATTTATCACAGTATACCAAAAACTGGTGAGTTCATTGGCAAAAGTACTTCCCTACCACTCATGGAGCTATGTGAAATATTGAAATTATATTGAAATCATGGGTTCTACTACTACAAACAAAAGCATGAACATTTCAGAACAGGTGTAGAGTTTTTGTGTTCTGTTTCATGAAAGAGGGGAAAAAGGAAAGGAAGTAAAGAAGAAAAATTAAAAGGAAAAAGAAAAAAAGGAAAAGGAAATAAAGTAAAAGATGGTAGGAACTGACTTACTGATTTACAGTTTAATTAATGGTGAAATCATTTGTTGAACATCAACAAGGTTTTAACGCTGCCCTGAAGGGTTATCTGAAAGTTCAATAGTGAGTTAAGACTATAACATGCTTCAGTGACCAAGATAAATCAACAAATCAGGGATCTGTATTTGAAAAATGGAAATCTGCTGTTTTCTGCTAAATGCTGAATTAATCTGTATTGTGAATCAATATTAATCTTGTTTCCAATACCACAAAAAAAAAAAGTAACTCATTATTCACTTGTTATCCCTTCCCTTGCAAAGCTGTTAAGCCCCACAAAGATGCTAGTGAGTTGAGAAAACCAGGAAGGAATAAGAGGAAATGGCACAAAAGATCATTTCATTTGCTTGACTAGGCACATTAATGAATTCCACTTAGACTGGAAAAATGCAGGGAGCACCACAGCATCATACATTGCTTTGGCTTGAGTGATTCAGAGTCTATGTCATTAAAATGTACAGTAAACTGTAATTAAGCAATTAGACATAAAAGAGCATAGGCTGGGCTGAAATAATGTTAGACCCCCAAATGCCTTGTTTGTTTTATGCCTATAGCAGTTCCAGATTTAACTCTGTTTCAAAATGACATATGCCCTGTCAGAGCTGTCTAAATGTGGTTATAAAAAGCTACCCCTTTTTTCTTTCCTACCAAAAGGCAATTCAAAGTATTTTGTTCTTACACCCTTGTATAAATCCTTTCAATTCCTGTTAACATGTTTGCTGCTCATAGAAGCTGCCTTCCAAAAAGTGTGATGATGGCTAAGAGGCAGGAAATAAAGGGCAAAGACAGGAAAGTTTTCTTTAGCATTAAAATAAATAATAATTTAGCCTCCAGGATAGTTTTAGTATAGCCTAAAAAGGATGCCAACATGAAAAATTATTTTAATTAGGACTACAGGTAATTGTAAAACCTTATTGGAAAACACAGATTCTCTGCACCTCTCAGATAAGAATGCAAAATATATAAATATGGAACTTTGGTGAAAGACATAAACGAAGTCATTCTAACATAAACTAAACTATAAGTGACAGTTATGACTATATCTCATTGTCACAGCTTTTCCAGTAGTTTCCTGATGTAAAAAAATCCAGGTTTCACAAAGACTCAGTAGTGAAGTCTAACCTATATGCAGCAGCAAAGTGAATAGCAGAATACATTTTAGTAAAAGAAAGGAGAGATAAATGCAGGAATCTTACAACAAAGAACTTCACAGATGAGAGTTTAAAAACAAACCCCCCAAAAATCCTGCAGAGTTTAGAACAACCTGTCACAGTGGGATCTTGAAACACTAGCTTTCACATTTTTATTTGTATATTAACTTATTTTTAGGATCTTATGTTGTATCCTAAAGCTTATTTCTTTTGATAGAAACAGGCAGGTATATATTGTAGAAATTACTATTGGAGAACAGCAACTAATCAGCAAGGTATGCTTCCACTTTTATTTTCCAAGAGAACAAAACATATGCATAACAGATACAAAACAAAACATTTTGTTTTATTTTCAATTTTTTTCATTCTCCATTTTTTTAAGCAGAGAGTGGGTTTTATAGGAATTAAAACAATATATACAACAGGCACTAAAGATTTGTAATGAATGAGATGGGATTTAAGGGAAAAAATCCAAATGAAACAACCTCATCAAATTTTAAAATTAGAAAAAAACAGGTGTGTAAGGTGCACCATAACGGTTTTCACATCTGAAATAGCTGGTACAATCAAAAGAGTAAAAAAATCTAGAAATACTGAACACTGACCTGATTCAATGCCAAAAATTTTTCTGTATGAGGCTGTCTCCCAGTTTTTAGCATTTACTTTTGACCAGAGACAGTATAAGACCTTCCTCCACACTCAGACAACACAGGGAGCTCGTGATCAGCAAAAGCAAACAGGGTTTGTGAGGTATCAAAATCCTCTCTCCTCTGTGCATAGCAGGAAAAATGTCTGTGCAGGCTCCAAGACAGAACTTAGCTCCCAACAAAGCAACTGTCAGGAAAAGCACATGAACTGGAACCTTTTTACCCTTTTTGTAGCCCACACACACACAGACTTCTTCACATAGGTTATTCATTATTCTATGGGGAGTCTTCCAGAGCAGCCCCAACCTCTGTGCAGAGTTAACTTCAGAGTGAAGAAATTAGTGACATTTGTGAGATCATGACATACTTCGGAGACAGTGAACTCCCATTTTTTTTCTACTCCACTGACTGTCTAGTCATGTTCCTGCCAAAAATTTGTTTTTCTCTTTCCATGTTTTCTGTTCCTCCTTTTTAAATTAAGATCACATTTCAGACAAAGATTTAACACAGCTGAGTTTTCAGGTTGGTATTGAGAATAGTCATTTACTCATCTGAGCTCTCAAATTAAATTTTGTTTATTTCCTCCAAAATTTTTGTCATATTTCTTCCAAATAATTTAGGGGGAAAAAAAAGAAAGTACTGAATATTTTATATTTAGATTTTTGCACAAATAAGTCTGTCAGCAAAAACACAAAGTTCAGTTTAAAGATATCTTTCCAAAATAAAGAGATGAAAATAAATGTAAAGGTTACGAAAGCACTTGGCTCAGCAGACTTGCAGACTCATGTCCTCTGTTTTTCAGAACAGGAGGAATGTGGATAGTGGCCAGGACATTTGTCAGACAAGCTTCATCAACAACCATAACTCAGTGAGCCACATGTGTGCAATCTAATAATCCTGGCAGATGAATATTATGTAACATTGAAGTTGGTGGACTTGCTGTACTGAACAATTTATCTGTGCCTAATCATGATTTATTTCTAGTGTGAGAAGACACAATTATGGGATTGGTAAAGCAGGATAAAATAAATTTTATTTTTTTCCTTTATGTTAAAGACAATACTAATCACTAAAAGCAGCAGAAAGGATAAGAGACTAAAGAGAATTATGTCTTTGTAAGCAAAAAAATAGGAGCCAGTGTCATTTTTCATAGAGACATAACAGGTTATCAGTACATGACACATAACATATCAAAAAACCCTGGAATTGTTTTTCAGAGATTAATTACCTCTGAGGGTCTTGTGGTCTAATCTGTCATTCAGACCATGACCAATCTCGTGATTCCTCTTTTCCCTAAAGTCTAACTAGATTTCTTTTGTTGCTATTTGTGTCCCTTTCTACTTGTCCTAACACCTTTCATTTTGAGCTGCAGACAGAAGTGAGGTCCTCCCTCAATTTTTTTTTAGAATTCAACAATCCCACTCCCCCCATCCTCCTCTCACCTTTTCCTTCTTCTTCCGAAATAAGCTCTTTACCAATAAACATTCATAAAGAATGGCTCTTGAAAGGTAGGAAAAGCCAATGCAAACGTACCTAATTCCTGAGTATGCTTTATGTCTGAATACACAGTTAAACTACTTATGAGAGACAACTCATCTTGATGAGTGCACAGAGCTCATACATTTTGGAATGCAGGACCTCTCTTACGCTGTTTCCAGAGCTAGGTGACAGGCTGAGGAAGAAGATATTTCCATGGCCCAGAGCCTCACCTGACAAGACCACTGAACAGAATTTTTACAGGTCACTGTAAAAGTGAACAGGTCACTGTGACCAGAGCCACCCTCCTCTTTCTCCTCCTCCTGGTTGCATAGTCCTGCCCCATATCCCTTTTGTTGACTCTAACTTTAGCCTGTAGTACAGAACCTATCGCTACAAGATTTTAGAATCAGGTAAAAATCTCAACATCGGAATTTCTCAAAAACACAGTCTGACACACTGGACATACAAAATGTCATTACTACTCTCTGCACATTCAAAAAATTCCAACAAAACACCAAAAAAAAACAACAAAAAAGAAACCCCCCCACCCTGTTTTGACTGGAGAGATTGTCTTGCATATAAAAATAACAAACTATATATAAGCCTGTCTACCATGGATCTCTAGTAAGAGTGTGCATAATAAGTTCCTGTTTGATAGAATTCTGTACAGCCTACGCTACAGGTACAGAATGAAGGACAAGAACATGTGAGAGCCACAGAACTGCACTACCGCAACCTTGGCTAAAGAAGGAGAAACCTCTCCCTTTCACCCAGGTCATACATGTCTCTCTGCACATATGACTAAGCACATCTCCAGAGGTGTTCTGACTCCTACGTATGTTCAAAGCCACCCATTCTTCTTTACCTTAAAGCTCAGTACGTAATTCATAGAAACAAAGGAAAGGTAAATGCCATAAAGTCATTATTTTAGGAGGTGTTCAAGTGACCTTAGCTATACACCAGTTGCAGATTTGGTGCCATGCTGTCATGATACTGGTTCCCACAGTAGGTTCAGGGACCTATCAGGACTTCCTCTCAATAAAGGCAAAACTCACTTTTCCGTATCAGTAATAAAAAGCCTATTGCTGGAGTCGAAGGGCTCAGCTTGGATGACTGGGAGAAAGGGCAACAACCACCAGGAGCTGGGCTTTGTCCTCCCACTGCCTATTGTGTGGTGCAGCAGGTCTCCAGGTCCTCCTTGCCTGTAGGATGGGCCAAGGAGAGAGGACAGTGTGATAGACTGGCATTCAAGAAAACAAAGAGAAACACCTAAAGAAGTTAAAACTGCTGGAGGCTGGTGGGAGTTTTTCTCCCAGCCAACAACTGGCCATTTCTAGGAATTGACAGCAGTTTTGACCATTGAAAACTGAGATCAACCTGTGAACACCACCTTAAGACCTAAGCCTGGGAATTTCTTGGTCTCTTTGTTCCCTGGCTGTGAAAGGTAACAGAGCTTTAGTTGGCTCCTGTCCCTTGCCCAGGCCATGCGGCCGGGCAGGGGCTGGGCTGGGCCTGCCGTGGCTCCCGGCCGGGACATGGGGCCTGCAGGGTTTGTCCCGGGCTCTGGCCGGGCCAGGCCGGTCCATGGCTCGGCTGCAGTTTTTTTGCTGTGGCTGAATTCACCAGAGACTGTCGAGTAAGGAAAGAAAAAAGCTCTTGACCTGCAGCGGGCTGAGACAGTGACCACACTCTCCAGAGCAGCCATGAAGAATCTTCCATCGCAGACAGCTCCAGCTCCTGCTCTGGCAGAGATCACAGAACCATCCACAAAGCCTGGGCAAGATTTTAACCTTTTCATTACTCAGATGAGACTTGCAGATTAATCCTTTTTTTTTTTTTTTTTTTTCCCAGAGAAATAAAGAGAGAGTAATCAACATGTAAAGAGACTTTATAAACTATCAGAGACAGTAAAGAAAATAATTAAGCTTCAGAAGAGGTAGAGAATAAGGAGATGCTTTAATAAGCAGAAATATTTTTCTGTTAAAGCTATGGAGATGGACAATAGTGTTCTGAAAAAACTCCTTTAACTCATGACAGAGTATATAGAGAGGAATGGAGTGTTCAAAGTGTGGATTTTGGGCAAAAAGTGAAGTGGTTGTGATACAGTGAGGTGCTGGAACAGAGTGGGAGAAGTAATAATTGAAGATTTGTGGCTTTGTAGAAGCAAAGAGAAAATTTCTGTTTTCCAGAGAAGCTCACAGAAACAGATGAAGAGAACTTTTGCCTTTGAATAACTCATCCTTAAAAATGACATCCCTAGACTCATTTGACCCATAACACACCTCAGAGTGATGTGAAATGGGAGGAGACAACTGATGGCAGATTTTCGAGCAGCTGGCATCAGAGAAATAGAAAGCTATGAAGAAAATTAGTTTTCTTGTTAGAAACTCCACAAATTAGCAGAAGAAGACTTCTGTTTCTCTACAAAGACTGATGAGAAGACTATAGCAAGAATTGAGACTGTTTTAAACACCAAAGTTTTTTGTCTCTATGTTGTCATGTGAACAAGGGAATGGTTGGGTAGTAGGGGAGAAAAGGGTTTTCTGGAAGTTTTATTCTGGTTTCTTATTCTTATAGTTTTTGTTAATAAATGTTCTTTATTCCTTTTAAGTTTTAGGCCTTTTTTGCTCTTGTTCTAATCTATATCTCACAGCAAGAAATAAGTAAGTTTTTTAGAAATTTTTTAGTTACTGCTTTAAAACCATGACACACAGCTATGCTGTTTGGGTGCCACTGCTGCTGTCTGTGACTAGAGAAAGTCCTGTTGTAACAAACTGCTTAGATTTTCTTTCTTTAGTATGAAAGATGCAATGATCTTCACCATTTTATCCCTTGAAACTACTTCTTTCTCAGTACTAAATAATATTTTGTATGCATTTCACCACCCATTATACATTTTGGTTAAAGTGATAAGATCCATTTGTGCTGCCCAATGCCAGTTCTTGAACCGTAGTCTCACTCTGAGAAGCCTATGTACAGCATAAAACAGAGAAACTTTAAATGCTCCAAACTTTAAACTGGTCCTAACTTGAAATACTTTGACATAAACTAATTGCTCATCTTAGGCAGAAGGCAAAAAAAGCATGTGCTCTTCAGTAAACGAGTAGTGACACCTGCTATGAATCAAGCTGCACTGATAGGAAGGACATTGAGATGTTTGAGTGTGTCCAGAGAAGACAGTGTGGCTGGTGAGGGGCTTGGAACACAAGCCCTGTGAAGAACGGCTGAGGGAGCTGGGCTTGTTTAGCCTGGAGAAAAGGACACTCAGGGGTGCCCTTATCACTCTCTACAACTCCCTGAAAGGTGGGGGTTGGTTCCTTCCTCCAGGCAGCACTGACAGAACAAGAGGACACAGTCTTACGCTGCACCAAGGGAAATATAGGTTGGATATTAGGAAAAGTTTTACAGAAGGGGTGACAGAGTATTGGAATGGTCTGCCAGGGGAGGTGGAGGAGCCACCATCCCTGGATGTGTCTATAAAAAGACTGGATGTGGCACTCAGTGCCATGGTTTAGTTGAGGTGTTACGGCAGGGTTGCACTCGATGATCTTGGAGGTCTCTTCCAACCTAGTGATTCTGTGTGTGATTCTGTGTGTGACACACACAAACAGCATTAGGAATTCTACCATCAAGGCTATTATAGAAGTGCTCATCCTTACCTACATTTATTTCTTTAACATTTTTTTTAGCAATTGCTTTATAATAGGCATTATTAAATTCCCCTTTTTATTTAAAAGATAGAACTGGACAGACATTAAAGTGAGATTTTATCTTTAAGTCATGTATAATGCTTGCTATGTGCAGCTTGTCACACGAGCATAGAAGCACACATGTAGCTGTATCCAGCAGCAGGTAACTAAACAATCCCAGATGAAAAGCACAGCTGAACTCCTCCTGCCACACGGTGTCTTGACAGCAAAAGGAGTTTACTCCTTACTGTAAGACAATGGCAGCTCAAACTGAAAAGATAAACTTCGCAATTTCAAAATCCCAAGAGATTACCTGCATGTTATGAGAAATACGGCATCTTTGTGCCAGATTTTGACTTCTCCACAAACCAAATGTTCTTTAGGCCCAAACCACTGCAATAAAATATTAGAGATGTGTGTCATCTTACCTCATAACAAAGGACAATACTCTGAGAACATGAGAATGCTGATTAGTCTACTAAGATAACTACACAAGTATAGGCAGACTGGATACGAAAACACACTCTTAGATGTTCTTAAATTATTCCAGAGAAAATATTATAAAATTTACTATTGTGGTATAAATTTTGCACTATGCTTTTTCCTATCTTTCCTAAAAAAGTATCGAGAACCCAGCTCCATGTAGATACTTGATGGTAGTTCTGGCTAAATTAACTGAATTTAGTTTTTAATTTGTGGTTTGTGGGCCTGAAGTTCTATGAACTCCTTTCAAGTGGCTCTCAGTGGGTAATTAAGAAAAGAAAACCAGTAAAATAAGATTAGTTGCACCATCAGTCAGCAGTCACTAGAAAAAACATAGTAGCCCATAAATTTATGGTATTAAAAATCTTCATTTTACTGGATCTTCATTGTCTACTGCATCAGGTAGTTAAAAAAAAACAACAACAAAACAAAACAAAGGAGAGAAAAGCAATTCACCTCTTTACAGCATTGCTTTTGAAGACACGCTGATATCCCCCTCACTGCCTCACTGCAATATGACCAGGTTTTGGTATTTCCTACAAGCCACCTTGTGCAAGGACTTGAGGACATCCACAAAGCAGCATTTCTGTTCACCTTTCCTCTCACCACCTTCAGAGAATTTGACTTCTCTTCAAAGAAAAAATGTAATAATTAGCACTACCACAAATACAGAGGGGTAAAATCAAAGCAAGATTATTAAATTCTAGCAATTTCTTTTTGGGGTAAGCCAGAGCCATGTCAGATTGCTGGCAATGTAAGAACGCAGAGAGCCCTGGAGTTAGAATGGAGGAAACAACCACTCCTGTCTTCTAGAGTAGACAGAAACATAATCTTCTTTTATTAATAGGTCAGATTTCCTTGCACTTACCACAATTGGAGCAATAAAATTTCATACTGTGAACAATCACACATTGGATGTTTTTAATTATAATCTGAAAGTTCAGAGTTACTGGATTCTTTAATTAAATATTCTCATAATGCCTTTAACTTATCACTGACTGGTAGTATTCTCATAGCTCAAATACATTAGTTTGAGAGGTCTGAACTCCTGTACTCCTAAATGAGTTGTCATGTAATTATAAAAGCAACAAGTAAGATCATTGATCGTCCCATATATTTACTGATGAACTGTGAGCAACACAATTCCACAGAGAGCAATATTGAAAGAAGAAGCTGAGCAGACACCAGGCTAGACATGAGTGCAAACCAGAAATTTCCAATTTACATCTGGACTTGTTATTTTCTACAGATTACACTCATTCAAAGTTTTCATCCAGCCAAGGAAATCAGAGAATTGATAGAAAACAAAAAGGATGCAGTGACATGACTCCTACATGATGCCGGAGAAATCCAAAGGCCAGTTTTGCTTTTTTCACTGATTAATATCTCAAAGCAATCCTTTCAATATAGGAAGGGCTTCAATAAATGCTTGTTTTGATTGCACACCACTTTAGAAATCTCTGAAATATAAAATGGGGAAATGAAGTCATGGAAGTCAGGACTTTGTCTCTCCCACTTATGGTGGAAGAGTTTCACAGTGAGGCTGAGGGCAAATGTCAGTGTGCCTGCATGCAAAATACACATTATTAACACTTTGCAATTGCCACACTGATTAAGAGCTCACTACCACAAATGCTTATTCACAGAAATAATTGCAATTCAGATAAGGAAGCCTAATGAAAACAATGGGTCTACTAAGATGCTCACAACAACTAATGACAGAGCAAGATTCTGCTTCAATTGAGAAGCTAAAAACAATCTAAAACAGTCTGGCCTATTCTCTGCCTTCAAGAACAGTGACACATAGGCCTGAAGCAGGAAAACTAAACCTCAGTTTTAGGTCAGGTGTTTCCTCGATCATCTTTTGTGCTGTGATGTGCAAGAAAAATGTATGATTTAGCTAAGTTGTAGGTGGACAACACTCCCTGACAAATTTAGCAATTTCTACCAAACACTGTGGCAAATTGTGCAAGAATAAATCCAAATTTTATCTCCTTTTCACATTGAAAAGATCTGATTGCAAAATATGACAATATCTTTAAAAATAAACTTTTTTCTATTTTATACTACACAATAACAAGAAATGAGATACAAAAACAAGATATGCCATGGGATTATAATAACTATGTCCTTTTGCATTTTGCAATACTGGAAATAGGAGTTCATATTGCAATGTCTCATTCCTATTACTCACTGCTATTTCAACAAGTGCTTTAACAGAGAACACAGCAAAGATAGTTACTTGTGACTTTCAAACCAAAGAGTTCTCCTGTGCTGATTACAAAGCAGGTAACTTCTGGTGTACGGTTGGCAATATAAACAATCAGTCACAAAAACAACTGAGAATGTGAAGAGGGAGCTGCTGGGGCCAGGTTTGCAGGGTTACACAAGGCACAGCAGCTCGCCCAAGCCAGTCAATTCCTCAGCACACCATGGTGCAGCATCAGCCACAAAACTGCTTCTTGCCTTTGAGATAAACACAGGCTTTATCCGCCTCTTGCCTTTCTGAATCAAACACTGTGCAGCTTGTGGCCACATAAAAGTTTCCTTGGGTATTGTAGGGCCAGAAGCAATCTGAAGTGTATCTGACACTGGGACTGAGAAATGACGCTTCTGTAAAGCTCTTTTACCATTAAAATTTCATTCATGGACACATATGTCTTGGTCTACAGCTCAAGATGGGTGATGAGTGCTGAGTCTAAAACAAGGCATTTACAACGAGATGATCAGTTGCATAATTTAGCCAGTAAAGTTCTGGCACAGTATTTGCCAGATCCACAGGAATAATTTCTATTGATGTCAATGAGAATGAAGTACACACAGAAAGGTAAATGGAAAAAAGCAATCTTTTCACAAAATCATAGAATATTTATCATATTCTTCTGAATATGTTAATGTAGATTCCATACAGCAGTCATGGATTTTCATTTTCAGTCTATGCCATGTTAATAACCATATTTTTCTGCCTCTAGGTGTAGCATTTGGCAGTAAGCCATTAAACTGTGAAGTACAAAGGAAAAAGCAAAACAAAAGCATGTTCAGAGACTCTAAATCAGCGCTGAATACTATGCCAGATGGAGCAAATGATATGGTCAATGAAGGTGCAGAAGGTGAAAAAATTAATCTAAGGGAATTAACAGGATGCCTGACACCAGAGCGCTCCCCAGAATCTCTTGTGTCAGCTTCAGCTGTCCATGCAGAGTCAAGTTCACATGGTGGATATGCACTAATTATGTGTGCTTCTCTCTGCAGTTACTGAATTTATTGATTGTTTTTACTCTGCTCATTTCATTTCTTTTCCACAGTCTAGTTTGGCCAAGTAGTCTCCACTTCAAACACTGAATTGCAAATCACACCTGCCAAAAAACCATACATACACCGTTTCTTGTGTGTTTTCCACATTGTTTTCAAACAGCATCCAAAAAAATGTACTTTCTTGAGATCTCTCCCCACCTTAATCCCACCTGCAGCATTGCTTGCACAGTGCATCTACAATTATTTCTTGGGTTTCCAAGCTTACAGCCTTCTACTATTCCCCACACAATACTGTGGCTGCACTTTTTCATCTTCTTTCAAGATCCACTGAGGGTGCAAGACAAGAAGTATATAGTCCAGGATGACAACAGATTCTTTCAAGATAGACTTCTGTGACTCTAAGTATGTTCTGCCTTCAATATTTAGCTATCAACTTTAGAAAGCCTGGATTGTTCCAGTCTACTTCCTACAGCAAGGGCCAATTTTGAGATGTCTTCTACTACAGTCCCAGATTTTTCCTCACAAAGTATACAACAAAGGAAGTAAGTATCTTTGTGTAAAAAACTTACAGGTAATAACTTTGAAGTGATGGAGTTAGCCACATTCCCACAAGGCATATATATGTTTGTGAGCAGGTTTATGCAGAGAAAAATAAATGCTTGCGACCATTTTGTTATTTTGAAGGTTCACACTTGCTCCCTGCAGTTTCCTATTCCTGTTTTTAACTCTACTCCATGTTCTTCCTCTTAAAACTTCTGGAAGTCTCTCAGAGAGCCTGTGACCCCTGTGCAGCAGAGCAAAGGTCAGAGACCTAGAAGCTCCCTGGTTGGGCACATGTGCACCTGCAAGCAGTGTTATTACTCGTGGTGCTTTCATAATCACCTAAGAAGGGCAATCTCTGAACTAGTCGTTCCAACCACTGTTCTCAGTGGAACACACTGGAGGCAGAGGTTAGCAAGATTTATTAACTGGTTTAATGATGCCCTGCCATTATTTCGGAAGATCTTTTTCTTACCACTGCACTGTGCAACCAAGAACGCCTGAGGGAACCAGCATGGCTTTCCATGAAACAGGGCAGTCTGTTCAGACAGCATATCCTTCTGGACTCTTCCACATCTACAACTTGCTCAACCTGTTGCTCTGAGAAAAAAAAAAAATTCCAGGAATTTATCCTTCTTCTCCATCTCTCCAATCTTGTCAGGATTTCACCTAAACTGAATAAACTAAGAATCAGATACTAGTCAAAATTAATCTTCAAAAGAAAAGCACAACATGGCACCTCTCCTTTCTCAAACCCTCTGCAAGACAAGATCATGAATTCTTTTTCCCATAAATGTGGCAGGATAAAGAGTTTGAAATCTTATTGGCAGAATTAATTTTTTTCAGTGTCTGGGTTTTTTGTTTGTTTGTTTTTGGTTTTTTTTTTTTGTAACTATTGATAACGTGAGTTCAGTGAAAATGAAATTTTTAAAAATGAAGATATTTGGAATCTATCTGATTCAATAGTTGACATTTCTATTCTTTTCCACAGCATCTAGATATTCGTACTTTTAATATCGTTCTAAGAACTCTACCTCACTGCTTGCCAAGATATATCCTTCAAATTTTACTCTTTCTTAGTTGTCATATTCTGGCAGCAGTTGATCAAGAAAGCAATGACAGCAACAAATTCTGCCTTTTGTAACACTTCCCATACCACATACAGAAGTGGAAAATGCAGATATAAAACTCTAAAGAATTTGTCCTTTGTTTCATCTTCTCTTTTGTAGATTTCTTGGCCGACTGAATAACTAAACTTGGCAGAAATACTGACTAATTCACCTTGTGTTTACAATTCCTGAATTTTTAACTAGCTGTAAGTCCAAATGTAGCAATAACAATTATTTGTTGCCTTGGAAACACACAAACTATGCATTTAGGCCTTTCTCAGTGTATATGCTTTTTTCTATAATGCTGTACCACAGGTCTACCAAAGCTTGTAATTTACCAGCTGGAATGGACATGACCTTCTGCAATTCAGTTATTTATCAACTGTGGATGGCCAAACTTTTCTTTAACCAAGGTGCAGATGACTTTTGCCAAGTCTATCTCTGACCAGTGTCACTAACATGTTCACCAAATAATGTGGTTTTAGTTTTTCCAGGAAATATAGAAATAGATAAAATTTCTCCTTACTATAAAATAAAATATTTGCTAGCAGTTATTATTTATCCTCTTCATATCCAGAAATTCTTTGGCTTGGCAAACTGAGTTAACAGCATGTTGGAGAACATTCCTAAGCAATTTCTTTATACCTATTTTCATATACTTGAAAAGACTTTGCCATCCCTACACTGTACTTGTGACTCTATTGTCAGAAAACAGAATGTCCTTTACACTACTTCCACATAAATCATACCACAGTAGCTATAGAAATATCAATCAAAATCATTGGTGCCAGAACAGACTAACCTCATGAGTCTCTCACATTACCAGACAGTCTAACTACACTCTTACCCACCTGTTTAGCACAGGAATGTATTTGCCTGATTAGCCAAATAATAATAAACTGCCTGCTTTCTCAGTTAAAGGCAAATCATTAAATGTACTGACCAAATCTCACTTCCACTACACTAACCAAAAATGCTCTCTATAGCAAAGGCTTCTAAGCAGAATACATTCTGTTTTGCCTTTTGCTTCCTCACAAAAATGTCTAAGAACATTAAAGTAGACAACACCATTTTCTAAATGACTTACATCCCATTTGCTAAAGGCACACACATGAACTGCAGAGCATTGCTCTGCTCCAAGAGCTCAGGGAGAGATATCATGAGAGCAGGGAAGCCTCGGGGAACCCGCTGATGCCGGTGCCTGTGCAAAGAGAATCCCACAAAAGGGGGGAGAAAGTTCCCTGCAAAGAACTTGTGGAAACTGGGCCAAGATTTAAATAATACCTGGACCTCCCAGAAGGCATCACATTACTTAAAAATATGAAGAACCAATAGTACCCAGTTGGATTTGTAGCAGTGTCCAGGCTCCCCAGGTACAAGTGAAGAAATTTATAGCTTAGGCTGAAAAGCTACTGAATGCTGTTTTACTGCTGCTCTGTAGCTGGCTCCTCAGAACACAGTATTTTACTAATAGCAGTAATTACATTTTATTCTAAAGTTTCAGAAAATCTTTTCTTTGTAATTTGAATAGGTTTTATTAATAGTATTTATTACTTTAAGTGACACATATGATAAAATAAATATCCTGAGGAGCAAAAAGTCTTTGACTGAGATATACAAACAGACCTAAGAGTCAGGTCTCAAGTTCACATGCTATGGAAACGACCTAATATATTTATGATTTTATTAAGACAGAAAAAGCCTTGATATATGCACAATGTAAAATCCTCACTTTTCTTCCCTGCCTATTATTCATCTAGATTTCCAAAGGTACTTTATGAGAAATTATTCTAAATAGCAGGTGATTCTGTACCTTATACTGATGAAGAAGAAGGAAAGCAATTTCCCATCAGTTCCCAGCCATCAATCCTTTTAAAAAATAATCTTGACCGTAAGCTTAAGGCACAATGCCTGAACTAGAAAATACCCAAAGGGCACTCCAAGCTATGCCAGAACAACTGCCATTTCTTATGTGAAATGTGACTTCAAAAAACTTTCTAGTTGAAAAAGGATTTTAGTAAGGTACTAATTACCTAATGCATACACAAAAAAGGAAAAATGTATTTTATCATTAGTTTCCTTATTTTCAGGAAAAATTCTCACTCCTCTAAATGAGATCAATCAATTTTTTTGTCTGCACTAGAATTGTTTTGATGATCAGGTCTGACTATAACAGTTATGTTGATTTGTGAAGAACTTGAAAACATGGAAAAATATAAAACACTGACCTTTCAGAAAGTACTATTGTACTGTGTTATATACTCTCCAATGCATATTGGTCACCTCCTTACCTACTTAAATAGGAAACCATAATTAAATTTGAGTGGAGTACTTGCTATTTTTCACAGCTTGGGATTCTCTGCAATGGCCCCAGCTGCCATCAACATCGTTCATATAAAAAGATACTCAACAACAAAAGTCAAAGACAGAACGTGACTCTCCAGTTTGATTCTGCCTTTTTTCCCGGTCAAACCTGCTGCTAGCTTCAGAGAATTCAAGATGTTAATGCCAAACAGATTGGCATTTTGAATGACTATCATTTTAGGCAGATAAATCTCTCCGTGAGCTGGACCTACAGAGGTATCATATAAGGTATCAGATATACCATAAGGGTTATGAATTTTGCACAGATGTGCAACTGATTATTAAGGGCACCCCAGATAACTCAGAACCCTCTGCTCTTGTCCCAGTCATATCACAGGTCAGGAAAGGAGAACACCGAACACTTACCACTAAGAAACAAGACAATAAAAATTCTGTCTCTGTGGTGGAGTACTCAAACTAAGTAAAACGGGTAGATGGTTCGTAAAATATTAAGGATCTTAACTAAGGTTTCTTAAATTAAGGCAAAGTGTCCAAATCTTTAAGAGCAAAAATAATACCCACACCTTCTATTTTGGAGTTTTGCTGAACCATAAGAGTTGCTGAATTTATATTCTCCAGATTTCACCAAGGCAATATTCACTAAAGAAGGTACTCTAGTCAGTAAGCCTCAAAAAATCCTCACCTGCAGGTAATTATCTGGCCTGCCTAGTCCTATCATTTCAACTACCCTCATTGCTAATTATCTTCTTCTAATGAAAATCAAGGGATTCTTCAAGAATAATTTCCTTTACTTGTTAGCTCCTTTTCCCTTTCCTTTTCATTAGCCCTTTCTAATGCCTGCTGTTCCACTCCTCCTATCACAACTATCTCAGAGCTCCTAGATAAAATTTCTGAAAAATCAAGTCTTTACCACTCTTAAAATATTTTTCTGATCCATTTAAAACTTTTTTATATAAGTTACTATATTTTATTTTTTTATCTCTCTATATTTATTCTTATCCTTTTTTTATGTAGTGTTAAAATGTAGATCATCTTCTAAGGAAAATGGCAGCATAATTTAATGTTCTCCAGTTGTTAAATACTTTCTCATTATTGAAACAAAGAGAATTGCTTGCTGACAACTAATCACTACCAGAATATTGCTTGGTTTAGATGATGGCATAAAGATTTCATTTTTTTTTTTGTGTGAAACTAGATATTAGGAAGCATTTCTTTACATGGTTTACATGGTTCACATGGTTGAACGCTTTACAGTGTTCAACATGGTGGTTGAACACTGGAACAGAATTTTTAGAGAGGTGGTCAATGCCCCAAACCTGTCGACATTTAAGAGGTGTTAGAATATTGCCCTTAATAATATGCTTTAACTTTCCCAGCCCTGAACTGGTCAGGCAGTTAGACTAGGTAATCACTGACAGTCCCTTCCAACTGGCACCATTCTAGTCAAAATAATATGCTAAATAAAAAAATAAATAAGAGACTGAAAAAGTCCTGAACTGCCTCTCCTTGGGAAGTGAATGGTGCCCAGCAATGCACATCAGCGCTGTTACCTTCATTGTGAGAGGTGGGAGGTGGGAATCAAAGCCTTGGCTCATGTCTCTTACTGGCCCAAGGGATTTCAAGCACAGCAAGACTGTTGAGCTTGCATTTGGAGAAAGCCTGCTTCATTAAGACTAATTAATGTTGCATTATTTTTTCTCTAGATAATGACTCCCTTGCCTCTGAACACTGCTGTCATTTTACTGACAAGGTTCCTTCCAAGCTCTGCATCTTGCCACCCATGTGGAAGTACAGCTGTTGGAGGACTGACACCTAGAAGACAGAGGAGACAGCTGTGAGAAAGGTCTGGAGTGACTAAAATGTAATCTCAAATGGAACCTGGATGATTTTGTCAGCAAGTGCTTTACTGTGTCAAAAGATGGCAATGCTCAGCATTTTGCTGGTCATGACTGCTTTAAATTAACCAAGAAGCCAGCACCTAATTCAGTGAGCTAAGACCACTGTGAAGGCTTTGATGTAGAGATATATACAACATTTCATTATCAAACATTATCAGATGAAGCCCTATTTTAGCTAGTGTGTGTTTTTGAAAGATAGCTTTCTAGTTTTCAAGCATATTGCCTGTAAAACAGATATATCCTATATCCTATAGCTATCTCTCACATTGTCTTTACATTGTCAAATTCAGACACGTAACATGATTTGCAAAAGCCAAAAAAAGCAAACCAAAAGCATGGCATGAATTTAGATGCTTCACTACACATTTAAGAACCAGACCTTTTACCCTACCTTGAATGAATGGACAAGTATAAATAATCTTGACAGAATGACACATGCTTTATCATTGTTTCATCAAAAGTACATCCGAAGATTTAATTTATGTTTTTCAACAATGTAATTCATGACAAAGACATACATAACCCACATATGCATCACTACCCAGCAGCTGTGTACCTCCTCCCACCATCCTGAGTGTTGAAAACTGAAAAAAAAACTATATTGGCTTGTTATCCTTTAAAAGGCATCTATGGACACTCTTGCTTTCTTTGTTTCTACTGTTTCATCTGTCAAGCATTAATCACTGCCTTAGCTGCAAATGAAACTTTTATTGGGCAACTCATCTTGGTCCATACTAAATTCTTTCCCTTTGCTCCATGTATTAGGCAAAGATGGCATTGCCTGCAGAATACAGCAATAATACATTATAAAATATGAAACCTAATAAAAGCAGTGTTGTGTTTCTTGTACCATCATATTCCTGGATTTAACCAGTGTAGAGAAAAGAAATGCCTAATGTCTATCCCTGACAACTCCCACCATGGCATCAGTGAAAACAGAATGTTCTCCTGGCCCTACATAGGGCTTCTTATCTTTTTCAACTGAGAAGGGGGAAAAAATGTCTTTCTTTACCCCACAAAAAACCTATAGCCTCTGGTATCCCTTCACATACTTTTTGAAATTGAGAGTAAGGAGACATGAAGGAATAATGAAAATTAAATGCTGTTCCTTAAAAAAAAATACAAAACAACTTTAATTTTACCCTTTTAAATGAAGATGAAACAAAATATTAGGGATTAGTATGCTTCTGACTATGCTTAGTAATAGACTTTGATAAGACAGAACCTAACACTGGAAAATTACTATATTAACTTTATTTCCCCCCCATTGTTTGCCTATATGCAAAGGGATGTTAGGGAGCTTCTATGCATGTAAGATTAGTACAGCTTCCTGACTTTTTTGGATGAAGAACGATCACAGTGAGTGAGCAAAATCATGCTAAATAATTAATGAGGAGTCAGTAACACACAGGCTGACTAGAATATCTGGCCCAATCTTTCATTCTCTACTACATGAAGTGCAATTTCTGGCCAAATGTGCTGTCTATACACAACAGGCAGAAAGGAAAAAATGCTAGGTGTGTGCCAGCCTCTCCAGCCCTGAAATGACAGGATGTCACCTGGCATCTGTTTCTCTAACAACTCCTTCAATTAAGTATTCTTTTGAACTGGGATTTATGCAAATGTTTATGTCAATACAACTTTAGCACAAACATCTAATGGGGGATGAAGCAAGAGCCTTCAAAATAAATAATTTATGTTTGCCCCTGGGACAATGAATGGAAAGACAAGGAAACAAAAGCCCACAAACCAAAACAGTGAAACTTCTGCACTTTTTTTTTTATCCCATTTTTTCATGAAAAACTATTCAAAATCAAACTTTAATATTGATATGGATGGAGCTACTCATCAGCTTAAGCAATTTTAGCTAGAGCTTTTCCTGCCAGCCTTTATGGGCAGCCAGGAAGAATCTTCCATACCCCAAAATGTTCCCTACACCTGAAACAGTCAGCAGATTGTTAGCTTTTATAGGTTCAAATAAACAAAACCAAATAGCAATACAGGTTAAATAGGAAGCATTAGCAGCTGGTACCAGGCATCAGTTATTCAGCATGGTTCAAAACTTCGCTAGTATCCTAAGTCCAAATGTGAAAAAAAAACACTGATTAAATGAAATCCAAATAAAATGGCAGAAAGATTTTCAGTGAAAATGTAAGATGATTTGATTGTGGTCTTTTATTTTATTGTCTACAATCTCACTGCTATGAGCTGTATTTTTTTTCTCACTATGAAGATTGCATTCAAACATTGAAATTGAAATTGTATCAAGTTTGGCACATAATGAGGTTGGCATTAATACCAGCAAAATCCTTCAGATGTCTAATGTTGAGATGCATAATTTTCTTAATAGCATCTTCATAATGGAAAAGCTAAATTGTTTCTCTCTTTTTTTGATCTTTTGTTTTCTCTTATGATGGTTTTGCTGCTTGCATATTCTAGCATTATAATAATGACCTAGATTAGAGGGTGGGTTGTGCAATTCTCCTATCTCCTTTTTAAACCTGTTATTTGAGTTTCAATACTCTGACCATTGGATCTTGCCTAGAAGCAGAATTCCACGGCAGAAGACACACCAAAACTTAGGCACTAATAGCAGCTTTGAACCAAACAAAAGAAACACAACAGGCTGCCAATATGTGAAAGTTTAACCTTATGGGATCCTCACTCTTGTTTTCACTCAGACAAATAAAAAAACTCCAAGGAATTCTATGCCAGAGCAAGTGTAAGACAGATTACCATTTTTCTATAAAAAAAGTCTTTGCTAAGTACTAAATCAATACTAAGAGAAAGCAAAATTACAGGTAAGAAAATTATTTTTTCTTTTTTCTGTGTTATATCCACTCTTGTGGGCAGAAGTAATAATTCATGGGAAGTAGCAAAGAATGACCATCATTTATCAACTGCACAGAAATGGTGATGAAAGAGTAAAATAAAATAACTCCTCCTCCCTCTCCAAACCCCAAAAAGGCCTGTTTTGAAGATCTTTCAGTAAATGAAAAGTTGTGGAAGACTCGTTCTTTTCTGCATGCAAAAAAGTATGGGTTTTTTTTCCAATTTATACCATATAATTTCTGAGTATATTAAATATTCTAGGAAGAGCAAGATACAGAGGAAAATTTTAGACCTCAGTTTTCATACAGACTTCCCTTTTAATGCACAAAGCAAATAAAGTGTGTATGCATGCAAAGCTTGGTTTCTATTAGTAGCAGGCATCTTCCTTTCAAAGGTGTTTCTGAGAGGACTGAATGATTTGATATCTAAATACTATATTTAAATACATACTATATTTAAATACAGTTCTGGTGGAAAACTGATTTTTCCCCACCCAGAAGCATCATACCTCCTCATAATCATATACCTGGCAAAACTGAAATCGGAAAGGATGCTCCCAGATTGCCACCTTTCCTGTCTGAAAACAATGGAGCAATTTGGCCTGGCAAATTACAGCACTGTTTTATATAGATTTTTCATGAAACCGCCATTCACCATAGGGGATGTAAACAGGCTTCTTTGTGGTCCAATTGGTTCAGATAGACATTATTATCAAGTCTACTCCCAAAACAACAAAATAGCTTTCAAAAATTTTGATAAAAATTCATACCACCATTAAAAAAAAAAAAAAAAGTAAAATAATTGTATGCTTTTGCTTGAAATCACCTATGTGCTGGAAAGCTCTAAGAAGCTACAGGCAGGTTTTTTAATATATCAAACCAATAATACTGGTTAGTAAATAAAAAAACAAACAAACCACCTCTATTGTTGCAATACACCTCAGTACATGATGCTCCCTTCTGGTCCATAATAAGACCAGAATAAATAAGACCTAAATAAGAAATTATTTTAATGAACAGCGTAATGGGAAGGAGAAGATATTGAAAAGTGAACATGAAGGACAGCTAGACATGGTGGGGGGAGGTTTACCAGCTCAGGCTTTCAGAAGCCATGACTCATTCAAGCTCCTTCAAAAAAAGAATTTATTCCAAGTTCTCTCCCAAAGGCAATTAATTCTTAATCTTAATATCTTTTTTAATATTAATATCTTAATATCTTCATTGTTGTCCCACTAACTACTAGACAAGACACTCCTTGCATGCTTTACACTACATTGCCAGATATAACCATAGTGCATACTCTATGCATTACTCCTGATGGCTTGAATAGTATAGAGAAAAAAGTCTGCTTACAGTTTTTCTTGACAAGATTTCAAATTCTGATTCATTTTCAAAAGATGAGAACACTGACATAATTAATCACCAGTATCTGAGGATGGAAAAACGGGTTTGTTTTGGTTTTTTGTTTGATTTGCTTTCGTTTGTCTTGAGAAGGCCTCAATAAATCATAGAGAGTAAAAAGAGTTCAAGGGAGGATTAAAATAATATACTTAGAAAGGACTTGGAAAAGATTCAACTGAAGGTTGTTTAGTGCCATCAGAGTGCAAACAAAAGAAACCTATTCTTCTATTTGTAGAAGAAAAAATAATTAAGAAAATAAATTAAATGCATCTGCAAAGAAAAATGCTTGCTCCATCTCTCTCAGGTTTGCGATAGACCTAATAAATGCTAAATCAGCCAGACCCTCAAAAATAACAAAATTTAAATCTACTAATTCATGGGTGACTAGGATTTTCTTAAATATTTATGTAATTAAACACAACTGATCTAGAACCTACATTATGTAATAATCTGCAGGTACTCTGTCCAACCTCCACTGGCTTTCTGAGGGAAGATGTTTGCCAGATAAAAGTTGGGAGACAGGGCAGTTGATTGAATTCAGAGCCAGATTGTACTGAATAATACAGAACAGAATGCGAGTCCAACCAAAACTCTTTTGGGTTATACAGGGTACTACACTTGCTAAATAAAATATGAATTCAATTATTTTATTTGTTATTTAAAGAATTAGTACTTCAGGATTGGCTGAGCAACAAAAGCAACAAAATTTTTGTTCAACAATACAGCAGTTATCCTAGAGGAGTAATTGCAATATGCGCTCTAATTCTCAAATTTGAAACTCAGGGTGATTACACAACCTGAAATTTACAACATCTGAAGGACACTTGCAAACATATCTGTTATTTACTATTCTGAGGAAAAGGCATGAACATGCCTGGCACCTTTGAACACGAGTTTCAGATTTAAATTGTATCACAAATAAGCACAAGACATTTGCCACTAGCCTAGCCAACTCTCAGGAGCCCGTTTGTATTACATTGCTCCGCTTCTGATTGATATGTTTTTATTTTAAAGAAAAATTCTCATGAGTCTTAGATTTTATAAAGTCCCTGGATTTCCATTTATAGTACAGAAGGCAAGAACTCAAATGAAGAAAGGTCCCGCTATTATATGAGGACATAAAGACTGGAGACAAAGCCTTGACCTCCTGCAAGACATTGTCAAGGTTTCTTGACTCGGGGGAACCCTAACTTTACCCTAAGGCCCTTCTGAGAGCACACAGACTCAGACTGTCATGGCTAACATTTTAAAATAGGAAGACAAACAGATAAAAACTGTTGTCCAGCTGTTGTGATATCAACTCAAATGCAACTGTTCCAAATAATCTTTGCTTTGGGTCTGTTGAGATGATGTCATGAATTCCTCTGCCTCTGTCACAGCTTCCACTTAAGCAACAACAGTAAAGATTAAGCCAACAGTAGTTATTCAGCACTAAAGTCAACCAAAATGCCTCAAACTAAAATGATTTGAGAAACATAAATGACTCTCTGGAGAAAGACAAAGTGAGTATCTTTTCATGTGTTTCACAGAATGTTTAGAAAATTGAGGAAGAAGAGATATATGACATCCTTCTGCATGAAAGAAGATTCAATTAAACCTCAGATATTCTTGCCAGATATTTGTTTAATACATTCTCAAGTATCTTTACCAGTGGAGACTTTCCATGTCATTAAGTAATTTACTGTAGAGCTTAAAGTGCTCATTCAGCCTCAAGGGTTTCCCTAACCCCCTCATCTGATTTATCTTACTGCCATCTAAGTTCTGCACTGCTTATCCTATCCACAATGGACAGGGAGAGAAAACTATTGCCTTTATCATGCAACTGAAAAATATTCTGTGGTCAGCTTCAATCTGCTACCATTTTAGCAAACAAACCCCTTTCACATTGCTCTCCCCTTTCCAGACATGTAAGATCCCATTTGCTACACCTTCTTGGCTTTCTCCTTTGTTCTAGTTAGATGGCTTATGTCCTTCCTTAAGGATACAGTGTGCAAGCCTGGATTCATAATTTCTGTTGAGAATGTATGAACTCAGAAGAGAATAGACAGCTTTATTTTCTTTTTTGTCTTCTTAACATCCATTTTAGCCTTTAGGACTTCAAATATGAATCCTCTTCCTCACCCATCTTTCTCACTCCTGTAATGTTTCAGTCACTATTCTGAGAAAGACACTCTCAGAATGTATGAAATTTCACATAGAATTGGCTTCCATTTCTTTCAGAATACTGCTCTCATTTGTCATGATCATCCCAAATACAACACTCCAGTGTACTTTTAATCCTCTAACCTTTGCTTCATCTGCAAATTCAATAAGTATTTCTCAGCTGGTATCATGGAATTGCTCTTTTCTATAAGTTTCTTTTCAGTGTTATAGAATCCATAGCTCTGGAACAAAATATATCCATTTCCCTTCCATTTCATCCTGAACACTTCCCCTCCTCATCATTACTGTCAGCCAAGTAGTGTTCCTGGTTTTTATAATTGTGTTATACAAAAAGTACTAAACCTCTCATTGCTGAAGGAATGTTGTGACAGTTTTCCTCTACAACCTTTGCTATTGTGCCAGTTAAGGTAATATTTGCCTCTAAAAGCCTAAAATGTTTCTAATATTGAATAAGCATGGCATTGTAGCTGTTCCTTGTTGCGGATAATCTGCTTGGTATCAACGCAGCTGTTCATATGAGTTACACAACAGGTTCCAAAAAAACCTATTATTTGTTTGTTCATAAAGTTAACACATGCACAGTACAAAACTAGTCCTGACATATTTTTGAGGTATATTTTTACTTGCTTCTTGGTCAAAGTCCCTAGTCTGTTAGGCTGCACTGCCTAGTATCACTGTGTTTGTGGGACCCAACCTTCATGTGAAGAAACTGATTGCTTCAAATGATCTTTCTTGTAGCAAAGGCCTGAAGGATGGATCGCTAATCTCATTAACATATCCTATTCTGGTATGAATACTCTTAATTGAAGTGTGGAGAGGGCCTAAAGACATTTCAGATGGGAGGTTCTGTGAAATAAGGCATGTAATTAGGGAATGTCTCAGAATTATCGAAAGGGTGTTTTTCATTAACACCATCTCTGCTCTTTGAGGCCATTCACTGAACTTTGCAGAAAGGACTTTCTGAAAAAGAGGAATGTGGAACACAGCTATTATTACTGTCAAGTATGACACATAGGTGAGAAACAAAACCTATCCCAACATTAGAAAATCACAGCTCTGGCTAATAAAACTCTACATTTCATCAGTGGCCTTTACTACAGAATTCTTTAAAACTATTAGCAGCATCTTCTGTTTTTCAGAATGAAAGCTGATAAATTAACAAGAGAGGGAAGAGCTCCTAAGCTAGACAGTTCACTTGGAATTGTTATATAAATGGCCTTTCTGAAATGTGTCCAAGACTTAAATTACTCTGATTAGTTGATGTCTGTGGAACTGGCAACAAGCCTTTTCACTGTTGCTCTCATGGTAATGATTATTCTTGTTTCACTGCATATTTTGATAGCATTTCTCAAGTGTCTAGTTATAAATCTCTTAAAAGCCTGAGGATGGTTGAATCAGTAGAGGTAAAATAAGAACAGATCCCAGCTGATACGGTCCTTGCCTTCTCTGTACAACTATTTTTGAAGTTGAAAATAAGTGTCTTCCTACATCCAACCCAGAACTGATCAGAATGTGCTTCAAAAAAGGAACAGGGATGCTTTTAAGCCTATTCATTACATTTATATATCACAAAAGGATGTATAATTCAGAACAACAAAGTTATGAGCACAGAGTTTGCTTCTTTTTGTTAGACTACTTTTTTAAAAATTAACTGTAAAAATAGCATTTCTAATAGCCATCATCACCACACATTTTTCCTTGTAGATAACAGCTCTCTTGAGATTCAAGAAAGCTCTAATAGATCTCATTTATCTAATCTTTCAGAGCCAATTAATTTTACCAGAAAAATATTCATCTCATATCCTCAAATATCAAACCTTTTGTGTTCCCATAACTCATCTCCCCAAACTGCTATCAGCTCTGCAACTGGAGTTTGTGCCTCTTTGTTCCCACAGTTCTTTCAAACTCCAAGTCCCATCACTTCTCATTAACTAATAACTTCTCCAAATTTCTTTGATAGAAGAGTTAAATCCCCCAAGTCAAAACTTTGAAAATTAACATTTATTAATCCATGTTTCACCCTGCTCTGCATTATCTGCAATTGAATCAGGAACAGAAACTGCTGTCTCAGTTCCTAACATGTTAAATGACTTCAGAAAGCTCCTGTTTTCTTTGTAAAAATCATTCCTTTGCATCTTGTGCTGCCTAAGAGTGACACAATGCACAAGATATTCCTCTAACAGTATGGTATGACATGTCATGGAAAATCAGCTGTGAAATATTTTCAATATATGCTGCAAGAAATTTTCCATGTTGTACGATGAAAGCAGATATAAGCAACCTTTTAACAACTTGCACCACATCTTGCTTTTTTTCTTGACTGCACACATCCAAATGGGTAAAGGACTTAATTCAGGTGGTTTTGAAAGATAAAGGTGAAATAATCTTAAGTTAAATATACCTTTATACCAAAGTAAAAAATATCTATATATAAAAATGCATCATTATAGAACCAGAGTTTCCACTTCAGTGGAAATACATGGTTGCCAATTGACAAAGATGCCAATCATAAATTTTGGTAAAAAGACCTCCAAAAGAATTTTCTTACTCCACTAACACCATTTTCCTGTTCAGTAGTACAGAACTAAATGGCCAGACAATAACTGTATGTAAGAATGTCACAATATAACATCAATATAAGATAATTAAGATAATAAGATAATATAAGAATAACATCAAGGAGGTGAGAAAAAAATTCTTTATTACCAAGAAATTAGATTACTAACTGAAAAATTCTCTACATGAAATACAATACAATAGCAAAGGAAAAAATGGTGAGTGGGCTGAGGCAGCCAGGAAGCAATTCCAAGAGCTACCAGTACTAACAGACTTTCCCTAGATAGAAGATGATAAATGTACAGAGGAACTGTTTGTAAACTGGAAAATCATCCAGCAGATTGGGCAGAAACAATTTTTCCTTAGGATCTTGGTAGGGTTTTGGTTTGTTTCCTCATCTGACAGTACTTTCAATTATTGAGACAGAATGACAAAGGAGCATATGTGCTCAATGATCAGAGGACCTGCACCATCAAACCGGGCATCTGCTACTCATTTCCCAAGGATGCTGCAAGTGAGATACAAGTGAAAACCAGAATACTGAACAGTCCTGAGCCAGGCCAACTGGAGCAGGACCAAGAAATTGGGCTGTTTTCAGAGGAACACAAGTGGTCTATAGAAAGTAATTTGTACCTGGGAATGCACCCTGTAATTGTTTCATTGTATTTGATCAGCAGTGTTGCAGAGATGATTTAGGCATACATATGGCCAAAAACAGACCAAAGAGTGACTGCAAAGGTGATTATATTTACCATTGATCTTGCTCCCAAATAGAGTTAAAGTGCACTATCATGGCCCAGCCATTAATCTGTGAACAGATAACTAGATCTGGAGGAATCGTATCCTTGAATGGGATGCATCACAGAAATAATCACCTAATTTATGAAGCTGAAGGGTCTCCTCTGACTTGATTTCATTCTAATCTGACTTGCACCTGCCCCATTCTGTCCTGAATTGCTCATCTCATTTTGGAAAATGTTATGGCTACATGGCTACCTACTGCATTCACCAGCTGTAACTGCAGCTGTTATTTCTGTTGTCCTTTTTTCCACCAAAAAAAAAAAAAGGGTCTTTTTTATCCCATCTTCCCATGTTAACTGACAGCCCAGCAAAACACATTTTGCAAACAAAATTCTGAAGCACTGAATCAATTTGATTCATGATATATTAGTTGTTTAGTGACAGAATCACTAGGGTTGCAATGTTACTTACAACTCTTTTTCATTGACTGCACAGCATTTACAGAAAAGATGGTCTCACTTCAGTTTTATTTTTCATTAAGTCTTACAAATATTTTTTCTTCATGTTTCATTGTTTTATATAAATTCCTGAGTTACTTTCTTAATAATTCGGTAAGAAGGACAAAAATTCTCAGATTTTATGGAGACAGTAACTCTTCATAAATGTGTGCTAATACAGCTCCTACTAGAAACGTTTGTAATCTCACCACATAGGGGGAAAGAACTCCTTTTCAGGGAAAGCATGGTTAGCAGTGAGTTTCTTCAAAATGGTGAATGGAATCACAGCAACTGAAGTTATGGGGGACTTTCAGGACCATTTAGTCCAAACCCTGTCTCAAAACAGGTATGTTTGGAACAAGCTGCTCAAACCTATGTCCAAGTGAATGCTCAGTCCCTCCAAGGACAGAGGTACCACAACCTCTCTATAAATCTTATTCCAGTCTTTGACCATTCCCACGGTAAAGACAAAAATCTTAGTAACTAATCAGAATATTCTACATTATATATTTTCTTACCCCAACTCTTAAAATCTATGACTGATTTAAAGTCACATTAATTACAAAAAAAATCAACTTTTTATTCAATGTTTTCTGCCCATTAAACCCTCAAATGCAAAGTGTGATTTGAAGTTCTTTTCTCTCGTACATCTGAGTGGCAAATGAAATTATATAAATAAAATGCATACAGGAATTCTGTACAGATGTAGAGGGAAAAAAGGATTCAGAATAGAGCATGAACATGGCAGTACATCATCCCACAGGCAGAACAATCCTGATAACTGTCCAATTAAACATTATTGCAAAAAAGTTCATTACCCTGCCCCCCACTACTCCAATATATGGCACACAATAAAATCCCATGTTATCTTCTACTTACCATCAGGATGACTGGGAGTAACACAGAAGAAAGAAATCAGATAGTCAATCTGCTTGCACCTCAAAGTAGGGGTGTTTTTGTTGGTTTTTTTTTGTTTTTTTGGTATAACTACTGCGGCTAGGGCTCTAGGAGGCCTGATAAACATTTCCAGTCTTGGGTAATGCTAATTTAGTAGTGTCAAATGAATTATTGTCTATGAAATATCACCCATAGACATAAACAAAGAAAAGTTTATTGAGCATTTTCCTTAAAAACACTCTCATACAAATGCGACTAAATGCAGATATGATGATAAGAGCAGAAGGCTGAACAGAGATGAGTTTGTAAAATGTTATCTGGTTTATCTGGATCCATTTCTGCAAGCATCTGCCCTTTGAAAGATTGAAGAGTTGGCTGGTTGATTTGTGGGGTACAAATCATCCCTTGACAAAACCTTTTAGGAGATCCTTAACATCCCTCTTGAAGGCAGCACAACTGCAGTCTCCAGTGCTGGTTTCATTGCCTTACTTTAGCTCTAATTTAAAGCTAATTGTAGAGCAGGTCACATTTAAACCACTGGAAAAAAGGCCCATTGACTTTTATGGTGCATGGCCAAGATCTTAAAGTAAATAATAAAACCATTAATTGAATCAATTTACAAGGAAAAAACCAGCAAGAAGCAAACACAACCCAGCTATGATTATTTGGAATTATGTGAAATTTTTCTAACTGGTTCTCAGGTAAACATAGTGGCCATTGCTTTCTTTAGCTTTATAAAACCCAAACCACAAAGTACCTCCTGTTGTTTCACACTGCCACACTTGGCTTGGCCTTTGTAATCACAGAATTTGGGTTGCAATTTGCAGACATCTACTGGAATTTTCTCTTATCCGCCCCTTCTTTTCCCCAACAACATGGAAGATGTCTACAAAACCAGACCTGAAAACTGAAGCTATGCTTCCTCGGCGTGCCATGCAAAAAGCCCATTATCATCAGAAGGCAAAAAAATGTTTTTTTTTCCCTAAATGGGGGAATTCAAAATATGAAATAATTAATGCATTCCTGGGAGTATGAGTGCACTCAACCCAAAAACACTTCCTACAGAATATAGCATCTTCATTTTATATTCATGATAATGTAGAGAGTCAAAGCATTCCCACCTTTATTTATTTATGTGCAACAATAAACATCCTTTTCCAGGCAGCACCAAGCATACCAGAAAATAGAGTCCTGTCTCTACTTCTATTCTGTGCCTCAAGATTGAGAAGAGAAAAATCCCAGCAGTGTGGCACAAGATAATTAAAACACAATAAAATATAATTCAGCTTTACAACTAAAGTAATCTGTTCAAGAGTGACAAGATGCCAAAGCTCTGACAACTACAATGCCCAAACAAGCAACATGTCCAGACTGGGCAGAGCACAATGTCTGCTGTTCACAAAGCTATGTGAAATACTTACTGAGACCTTGGATAAAAAAGGTTTACCTAGTGCATTCCTTCTGCTCATCCACCAACAGGTTCAGTAAAATGAACCGGCTGTGAAATCAATGGCTTCCCAATTGTTCATTTGTAGGAGAGGCACAAAACTGTTTTATATAAAAGAGACTGAACTGCCAACATTTCAATGAACCTGAAAGAACTTACCCAAAGCCATTGATCCAAGAAGATAATCAGCATGCAGTGGTGAACACTCAGTGCTCCCCCACTAGAAAAATTATTTAGTAATGGTGACATAACCCCTGGATTCTGGGTCATCAGATATAAAATATCATTACTGTTCAGTAACCATTCAGTGACTCAGAGGACACAAGAAGAGCTGGCAATCACAGTCCATTTTTTTTGTGCTTCTGATGAGCAATTTCTGGCTAGACAAGTGGCTCTCTACAGTGGCAGGCTAGAGGATGCCAAGTCTATTCTGTTCTAGCCAAGGACTCACACAGGTATCTCAATGGGATTACCCAGGAGCTTGACAATTGATTACAAGTTTGAAGGTTATGTTGGACTGGGACCAAAGTGCTCAGCACTAAATCTCTCTTGATGAACTTCTCTGTATAAACATGTACTGAGAAAAAAAAACAAAACAAAACAAAAAAAAACAAAAAAAGAGAAATACCTGAATTCTGAATGGTATTTACATACCAAAATCATTCAGATACCAAAATCCTATGGATGCTGTAATATCCTTAAATATCTTTAAAGAAATGAGGCAAACCCACCCTCTATGTTCCCAGATACTCTGTTTGTTGTGAGCCTTAGCGAAAAGGCCAGTGACAGTACAAATGTGCAGAAGGCAAATCCCACATGGCAACCTGGCAGACTAGAGAGAAACACCTTAGTTTAGTGTACCATAGCTCAGACTCTTTTGTAACCATCTGAATTTATGCTTCTCTGATTCAACTGTCAACCATAAGCATTAAAGGCTCTTTGTAACATAAAAGAAAATGCTTCCTATACTACAACTGCCCCGCAAAAGTAGTCATAGTTTAATCATAGTTGCAAAACAATCAATACATTACATTGAATCATATTCATCCCTTTGCCTAATCTGTAGCAGGGAAATATCTACTTTATTTATAGAGACTTGTTTGAGTTTAGCTAAAACTCTGTTAGAGCTGCACGCTGAGGAAAGAAGCCATACTGGCTCCTTAAATGGATAGTCACGTAGCATTTCCATCTGTGGAACACGTTTTCTCTGTAATTTCCCTTAGAGCATGGAGTCTTTGACATGCAGAAGAATGGACAGCACTTGTCAAACTATGATTACTTCAGAAAATGAAATACATAAAATAATAACCAAGACAATCAAATGCACACACAACTATCATTTACTTGGAACACAGACAAGCAGATAGCAAATGATTCAATTTATAATTAATTTAGAGGAAGAAGGAGGAGTTGGAAAAAACCCTATATAAATACATTCTTCAGAACTTGGCAGAAAATAATGAATGAACAAGGATCTCAAAAGGAAAATTAATGAATGACAACAGGAGCAGCACACGTGTAATGTGAAGATAGACTACAAGAAAATAAAACATGTTGCTTATGGGAAATTAACCACCTTCTCCTTATTTCGCTCAGAAAAAAACACACGGTTCCTAATGGAATTCAAGGCTATTATTCAATCAGAAGACTCTCATGAAGGCAGAAACTGTGAAAGTATGCTTCCTAAAGCAAAGCCCCAGGAGATAATTGAAGCCCTAGAATCATAGCGGTGATTTTCTCTAACACTCATCCCCAGGTTACCTTAAAAAAATCCATCAGACAAGAACATACAATGCAGCAACATAAAGGTTACAGTCAGTGAGATGTAAATAAAGAAAGTGGAAGAAAATAAAATGCCTAAAAATTCTTTGGGGGAAATTATGGGTGAGTACTTGCATGTGTAGACATGCAGATTGAACTTTACTATATAAACTATATATCTGGTAAAAGTAGTATTTTAAGAAATCCTTATTCCCTTTTGAATGTACTGTCCAGAAATTTCACATACCTTAGCAGTGTTTTAAGAGCCACAATAACTGCAGTTTTCAGAACTCAAGCACAGTTTTCAAGATCACACTTGAGCAGATTTGCTAAAAGGAACACTGAAAAAGATGGACTTGATATGCAGGAAGGCCACAGGTGTCACATCAATGCTGTGTGAAGAGCCCCAACCTCTGGTCTAAACTGATGGAGATTTAAATGGAAGCCAGGCTGAACAAGCAGATCCCAGCCTGACAATTCACACATTGCAATGATCTCTCTAAAAGAAAAAATATTGTTATGGAAGTTATAGAGGGGAAAAAACAGATCTTATTGATTTAAAAATTCAGTTTATAAATCCTGTGGTAACACAGAATTGGAAAGAGATGAAAACAGAACAACTGTTTTCTTCCTAGGTCAGTATTGAAATTAAATCTGTAGTCTTCTCAGCCATGCACCCGTTTCTCAAGGTCATCTAGTGATAAATCAAATGATTAGAAGAGCCTCTTACTCCATATATGAGGACCAGATCCCACTCTGTGCTCCTGTCCTAGATGGCATCAAATAATGGTGTGCTAACCTTATTTGCCTTCCAAATTCCCTCACCACCAATGAACTCAGTCACCACTGCTCTGAAGTTACGGTCAGAGAACAGCAGGGACAGAGCTGTGCTCCTAGAACTTTCCAGTTAGTTAGTTAGTTAGCCACATATAACCACTGCACTTATCAAAGCTAAATGACAACCTGGTGAAAATCCCATTGTTCTAAGTCCTGCAGAGAGAGGAGCTGATGCAATTTTTTCCCTAAATGAAAGAATTCAACCATTCTTCAACCAATTCTTCATCCAAGCTATACAGGATGCACACCATACATCATACAGGGATGCAAAACCAGCTCCCTCATCAGCAAGGGAGGGTTAGAGAAAGGATTATCAGCCTAGGGTATAGCACATAAGCTGGCACAGTCTAATTTATGAGCTAACAAGTCTGTGGGGAGACCTTAAAGTAGGGAAGCAATACAAACCATTCAAAGTACCTAAGACCCAGAGAGCAAAGGAGGCCAAACAATGGCAAGAAATTAAATAGGTTTAATATACTACTGGGCACTCACAGATAAGTGCCATTAGTTCCCACATACTTCATTTTTTAAAAGACCAATTACAGAAGTCCTGCCACTGAATAAAGATTGTGGCTTTTACTGTGGCTTCTCAGGGAGAAAAGAAAATTAGTCTGGACAACCTAGAAATTATACAAGCAAATAAAAAATGGCAGTATTATTATTTCTTAACAAATCCCATGATTTCTTGAGCCTCATGGCATTTAATTTTGGAGTCAGTTGCATGGTAAAGCTTGGTTCATGAAGGCAGGGATACAAGGCTGTTATCATCAGCATTGAAAAAGCCTGAACACTGTACCAGAGTGAATTTATTGCTTGTTCAATCTTTACACTGGAGTAGGAGATATATATTCCAACATCACCCAAGAAAATCTAAAAGTTTATATTTTTATTTTGTCCAATTTCTGATAAAAATCACTTTGAGACGTACATTAAACTAACGCCAGGCAAAACACTGCAGCACTTGCTCCTCACAAAGAGGAGGTTTCCAGCCATAGCAAAATTTGGCTGCTAAATGCATGTCCTTATTACTACAATGTGTTTTTGTGACCTCTGCTGCCCTATAATTCAGTGTTTGAATGCTAATAATTACATGGGATATGATACTGTACATCTAATCAGTGCTTTGGTGAACCAAAGAAAAAGACCACGTCAGAAGCAAAAGAAAGAATTCAATAGCAATCTTACATAGAACAGAAATTTGGGTTCTTCCTCAGGTGTTCCCATTACCTGACATTTTTTGATATGTAGTAAAGAAATTTTATTTATACTAATGAGGCACTACCCAAAAATCAATTCCTAAACCACAACTGCATTTGAAACAACTGCTGCAAGACTTGGCTTTTCTGGGAGTCCTGAGAGCAGAGGAGCTCTTGCAGTTTCTCTTTGCCTGATGCAGAAATGTGTGCAATTGGCATTGATGAGTCAGGTAAAAAGCTCCCTTAGCCATCCTTCTCTTTCCTGCTAAACTCTTTGGACGTATGTCTTTATTTGTGTGTGAAGAAACACAGGCAACATAAATAACAGTTTCCCTGAATCCTGGAGCTCAAATAACACAGTTGTAATTTCACTCCCTCTGTGATTCAAACCAGGCTAGAAGCTTCCTTGCTATAGAAATCATGCAAATGTATTAAAAATTGTCACCGCCCTCTAAGACAAGAGCCATAAAGAAACAAACACTGATCTAAAATCTGTTGGAGGCCAAACACACAAATTGATTTTTTGTTAGGTTCTTTTACAGAGATAATACTAGAAAGAACTGGGATTGAAAGTGAATCTCCTGAAAATTGGTTTGGCCACTATCCTAAAACTACAAAATGAAATTGTATGTTGTAGTCTTCATTACTTGTAGTCTTTAAGTCAGATTTTTTGTAGGATACATGTATACTCAGGTTTTAACAGCAGAACACCGAAGTTACAAACTCTAGGAATGGACACTTTTACTTACCTGCCCACCACAGCGCGTTTCAGTTAGCCTGATGATATTATACATATATCATATGTTGCTAAATCAGTCTTCCAGTTTTGGAATTAGCCTGTACAGCCATGTTATCCCTTGGATACTCTAAAGAAAGACATTGAGACACTGGACTATGGAAGAGGTGTTTAGTGCTCTTTGTTCCCTGTAAACAGCTTTCATAAAACTGAAATATGCTCCAGGAAGACAAAAGCAAGAAAGCACACTCCCACACCTCCAGTTACAGTTACTTTGTCAGACTGACCAGCTAACTTTCTTGGTCTCTCTGAAGCAGCAATTTGGGCCACCAATTTCACCACTTTTTCAAGATTCTTGTTGCTACTGAACCTCGTTTTGAGTCTTTCTGCTTTCTTTTGATTAAATTACATTTCAGAAAAGAGATGAATGGCACAGAGTGAGAAGCTGGAAACCTGTCACTGTGTTTGCCAGGTTCAAGGGGCAGAGCACTGCTCATTTGTCCTTTCAAAGGCGGTTCTTGTTCTCCTGTCAGTGGGTGCTGGGACACACAGATGTGATGTTCCCCCCTCCCCCCTTTTTATTTTCTTTTTAATATCCTTAGAACTTTCTTAATTATATCAAATTTCTGGATTAGCTTTAAGGCGCTTTTGCTGAAAGACTAATAAATAATGATAAAATTTTACTATTTGTTATCACACCAACTTTATGCATTAGTCCCATAACTGAAATTACATCATATTCAGGAGCCTGCACAATCTAAATACGGTACTTAAGCACAAATTAATTACAGGATTAGGGAACAGGTTTTCTGATGTGTGTGACATACCTATATCCCTTCAGGGGAATGCTTGAAGGACTCAAACACAGTGCTTTGATGCTTCATTTTCAATCCTCCACTACACAGGGGCCACAGTGGTTTTAAAACCCAATGACCAGTCACCCTCTTGACATTCATGCTGCAAGGTTTGGACAGACTGCAAAGTAGTACAGCAGGGTTATGTAAGCACCTATCATAATATCATTATGGGAAAACCTTGAGTGAATCTGTAGATGAACAATCATGCCACAAAGGCTGTGCAGAAGCCAGCAGGTTAGACACACAACTGTGATGCTAAGAAACTGCTCTCTCTGGGAGATCTGGAGCAGAAACAGCAAAGTTATGATATAACCCATGACCACAGACAGCACTGTTGGTGAAACTGCAAGCCAAGTCTCCTGGACAAAGGCCCACTGGGACGCTCTCCAGGCAGCACAATCTCTGGCACTTGTTTTAGAGTCTAGCACACATGATTTAAGTGTCTTTTCAGATTACAGCAAAAAGGAAATTGTGAGGCCAGAATATGCAAAAAAAGTGTATTGCTGTGAACATATCTACTTCTCTTAAATCTCGAATCACAGACTTTGGGCAACACCCTTCCCTCATACTGCTCCTGAAGGAAGGTGTTCATCTGTGGAAGACTGACTGAGCAGTGTTGAGGGACTCATGTATTACCTCCTAAGATGGACAAAACACTTTCCTCTGCAGTACTGCACTACAGGACTCTGAAGGAGCAGGTGAAGTTATGCAGCAGTAACTCCAGATTTACGACACCAGTACCCTGCAGATGTGTATCCCCTATATAAAATTCCATAAAGTTTTGGTATGCACTCATTAGAAATCTCTCTGACTTTGAAAGGGAACCATGTTCAGAACCCCCTTCTCTACTGGTTACTGATCTTTGTATTTTCATAAATTTATTCATGGTCATTATATATCTATTTGTTCTTTACCTCAAATATCTCCTCTTCCCTGTTATTTCTCCTGAAATATATTTACAGAAAGATATTACAACTTCTTTCAGACTTTGTTTTGTGAGACTAAAGAAATTTATCCTACCTCACTGAGAATGGTTTGTCCTTTTCATCCCAAATAGGCTTCTTTTGCACCTTTTGCAATTTGAATGAGTTTTTATAGCAAATGAATAATCAGAACTTTATGAAATATTTTATGCTCAGTTATGTCAATGTACTTCTTTCTCACTGCTGAAAAAGCTGGTTCTCGTATCTTTTAGTAGCACAGCTGCTTTTTCCACACCTACCACACATTTTTATGGTCCAGTCTTTTCTCCAGTATGGAGACAGATGATAAGGGTTTTCATTTTTTCAGTTTAGAAGTAAACATTTTGTCAATCAATCACCAAATGTGAGAATTTTGAATATGTTATATTTCATGCCTTTTTAATACTTTGCCATCTCCTAAATACTTTTTTACAGGAATCACTATTCTTCCTATAACACAAATTAAAAGGAATCATTAGCACATGAGCAGAATTTACTAGCATACTCCCATTTTTTTGACAATTTCATTATGGAAATACTAAAGAAGACCAGTTCCCAAAACGAAATTATGAGAATCTCTGTTTGCTTAGAGAGAAGCTGCTTCTACTTTCTCCTTCACAGTCTTGCCATGTCCACTACAGTTCTTCTGTTAGTAACTCCTGTTGAAAATAACAATTTCTATGGAATACATAAAAAATGCCTTTGGGAAGAAAAGTAAAAGAACATCTACCACAATCCCTTTTCACTAAACAGTAAAGAAATAATCTTCCCTTTCTTAAGTCACCTACATATTAAAAAAAACACACACAAAAAAAAAAAGAGGCAAAAACATTATGTCAGTATATAACTGAAATGTTAAAACAATTGTTTCAAAATGTCTCAAGCTTAACTGCCTGCATCACTGTTTTTCTCATTTTGACAAATGAAATACATAACAAAATGTCATGTACTACCAAATTAAAAAAAACAGATGATTTTTTTTTCATGGAAAGAAACATTGAAAATCAAAGGTAAAAGCTTCCTTCTCTTCCCTACAAGGAATATATTTTCATGATTCAGACATCTTTAAAAACAAAACAAAAAATAACAAAAACATATTTCTTACAAAACCATCTGCAAAACAAGCAACATGCCTATTAAAGTACAGATTGAGCCTGGACTGATAATCAGTTAAGAATGTTTTTGATTTGTATTATCATTATGGGGTGAAAACGGTAGGGAATTTCTTTGCTCTATTGGATAAAATATAAGAGATCTTGAAGTATGTATGTTTTAAAAGGCTGCTCTTTCAACAACACTTTGCATCATTTACTTCAACATCTGTTAGCCTGCTGAGTTCCCTCTTTATTCACGTTTCACTAGACCTATAATTAAACCCTCTTAAAAAATGTATCACTTCAGGTGTCCTAATGAAAAATCCTGAGGAAACTGGTAATAGTTTGCTAAGGGAGAGCAACAAAGCTCCTTCCCTTCTTACATCTATTTCTTGCAAGATTCATTCTCTTCAGCAGATGGAGGGCTGCAGTAAAAGACAGCAACTCAGGACCTAAGGTCATAAAACTCTCAAGAGCAGGAAATTACATAGGCATATCTGCCAATGAGGTCTATATATGAAAAGTCATTAGGCATTCCCAATCTCTTCAGTTCCTGCTTCCCCAAATAAGAGAGCAGTATTTTAAGAGTAGCAAACCCCAATCATCGTGTTTCAATTTAAGCTTATTCCTCCATTTTCTTTTATATGCTAAGCATACAACTCATGCCAAACACAAAAAGTATCCACCTGCTACAGAGAAACCAATTAGATGCATAAGCAAGTAGGGAATTTTCCTCCTTGAAACTCGATCTTGCAGCCCATGGAAGGTTTTGTAGCAGTAAATACCTGCTACAGTATTGATACCACATGATTTGGCTTTTGTTTCTAACATGAGGTTTAGCCTCCAGGTTTAGCAACCTTGGAAGGCCCCAGTTCATTATGCCACAGCCATCAGACTCAGGGAGAAGTTGCCCACCTGCCAAGAGCTCTGTCACTCACTGAGTGACCAGACTCGTCATTCTCCTGGGCTGGAGAGTTCTGTGAGCTTCACATGCCTTCTTCCTCTTGGGACTGCAGGCTTCTCCATCAGGGACAGGTATAAACCTTAACAGGCAAATTACTACTGAAGCCACTAGGATTTTTGCCAGAGTAAGGAAAGCAAATTTACACTAAGATCTGTAGATACAGCTGTGCACAATGATCACCAACATGTGAAGGTGCTTGTATAAAGACTAGAAAAAAACAGTCAGAAGGATTCTGATGTCCCTAGGTAGTCACTTTATTTGAATGCACTACCAGGTACCGTTAGGTACTGAATGAGCTACTAATAGAAGTCAAAAGTGAAAAAGTAAAAGTAAATATTGATGAAAGATAATTACTAGATGCTCTTTGCAGCCTACTAAATTATGACTTTGATTAGTACCAAGTATTAAAAAGATGAAAAAATACTGAAAGCAGTAATTAAGCTAGGATAAAGAAGTTTGTATTTCCTTAATACATGACATTCCGTCAATAAATAAAATCAAAACTTGGAGTGGAATATGTTCTGAGAGTAGTAAAAGTAGTAAAAGAGTATAAAATATGTTCTGAGAGTAGTAAAAGGAAGTAAACATACCAAATATTCAAAGTTATATCCTTATTATAAAGACATTTATTTATTGTGAAAATCAATGTAAGACTATGCAAATAAAGAATGAAAACAAAGAAAATTTACTGTATGACTGATATGCAGCCTTATCTTTAGATATGACAATGTTTTCACGTATGCACATAGCTCAGTTGGTCAGAGCCTGGTGCTAATAATGTCAAGGCTGTGGATTCAACCCCTGTATGGGCCATTCACTTAAGAGCTGGACTTGGTGATCCTTGTGGGCCCCTTGCAACTCAGAATATTCTGTGACTCTGTGATACAAGTACCTACAAACACCATTCTATCTTTTGATTTTTAGAAGAGGTTACATACTGAATGTCAAAATGGGTTCATAAGTATTTTCAATATGTAAATTCACAATGTTCCACAGTTCCTTCTAAATATTTCTAATTTATTTTGCCTTCTTCCTACACAGCTGGGACAGTTTACATTTCTTTAAAAAATATTTAGCAGCAGAAGGGGATCATAAAACCTGGCAACCTCTTGTACACAGAGCTCTGTGCTTCACAGACCAGCAGCTTCCCCCCAGCCAGTAAGAGCAGCAGAGCTGAGCTCTTCAGAAACCAACAGGAAATGTTCTTCAAGAAACACATATTCAAATGTCCTATTGAGTACAGCAGACTGCTGATCAGAAGCTATTGGTCCCAAGACTGACTATTATCTTTTCTATTTTGATTTCAAAGACTAAATGGCTGAAATTCAATTTGTTCCCAAGTGAATGGCTTACTAAGCTGAAAAACTTCCATATGGCGTTCTTTTGAAACTGAATAGAAAATAAATGCATGCAAAAATAAACTTAATGCAAATTATGACCTTGTATACCACACATCTAGAAGTGCTTAAGGAGATTTTGGGCACTTAGTTCCCCCTGACGTCAGTGGTAAATGCCCAAGATTAAGCACTTAGGGAACTGTACAGAAACAGTTGCAGAACTGCATGGTAGAACTGTAAGTTATATTCATCTTATTCATTAAAGTGTCGTATTTTCAGTTTTGTGGAAAGCATTCCAAATGTATTGTGGTTGTTGTAAAACCAGACATTTCAAGCTAAATGGAGAACATGTTTCATGGAAGTTAAGCAAAAGATGAAAAAAAGTTTAGCATATTTTTTTTTTCCTAGAAATCTTCTCTAAATATTAGTGCAATTGTGTATCTTTCAGAAATGAGACAATAATTAAGCTCAATGGCCTTATTAAATTTCCAAACCAGGTAACGGTTCTTCAGTAAAAAACCCCAAAACATCCAACTGGTGCATCTAATTTACAGCAGACCTTAAAAAATAAATCATACAGGTCATTAATTTTATATCACAAAAGGCCATTAGATAAGATTAAATGCTCAGATGCATTTATTGCAGAAGAAAATTAACAGGTTACACTTGGCTGCCTTTTCTTGGTCATCATTTATTTGGGAACAACTACTTGGTGACTTGGCATATCTTTTTCAAGGTAAACTCAGCTGATGGAGGGCTCTATGATTCCATTTCTAAACTACATCCTCTACAATCTTTCCATCAAGGAAAGGATCTCAAAAGTTGTTCTGGATTCCACATCCTAAAGAGTATGGGCCTCTTCTAATATCAGAGCTTAAATTTTGGAGTACCTCTGCAGCTGGTAGGTCCCAAAACCAAGCTCATTTAAATGTTAAGTCATTTTTGCTGCCTGTGACTATTTTGTGTAATTTAGGGAAAGAACAGGTATGTTTTATGTGTAGGCCAGAAGAAGAAATATTAGGGAGTCACATAATTTTTCTTTTCCCCTTGTATATTGAGGTGAAGGATCTCATGCTCTTACTGAACAGCAGCTGAAGGCAGCATTTGAAAAAAGCTCTTAGTAATGTAACTATCTCTGGACTATGGCATTTCTCCAGATCTCTTCTAAGATTTTTAGGACCTTCATTTTATCTTTTACAAAGACGCAAGAGATGATGAATGTAAACCTAGACCCTTCCAGGCCTCCACTTCCATGCCAAATCCTTGCTCCAGGACAATGGGAGTCTCTGCCTGCTCCTTTGGCCTCACATAACATCCATTTCTACTTCTTGCTCACAGCATTGATGGAAAAATTAAAAAGTAAAAAGAGGAGAAAAAGGAGAACAGAATTGCAGAGAAGTATTTAAAAGTCAAAAATGGCAAGTAAATACAATCCATAACTAAATTAATAACTCCAGCCAGAGTGGAAGGCATATTGGAGGGCGGGAATTATTTTTGTGGATTTTTGTTTGGTGCTGTTTTTGTTGTCATAATTGATTTGTTTGGGTTTTTTTTTTTTTCCTTTAAAGCATATGTTAGTATTCTCATGGAAGCAAAACAGATTCCCTGATTTAAGAGACTGCAGCTCTACTGAGCAGTAAGCTTGAATACCATCTTGCAGCAACAGGGAGAGTAAAAAGCCAGTCGTGGACTGCCAAATATTTAAACGGAAGTTCAAGAACTGTTGTCAGGGTGGTGGCGTTATGACAAAGTTGTAAAGATGCTATTGGCTTGTGTTTTAGTGAGTACTTCTTGTATATTCAATTTTAATTTTGTAGTTCCAGCACTACAAAGTGTTCAGTGTGTGCTTTGAAGGTTAAACATGAAAACACCAATTAAAAATTTGGGATTTTTGTCTTGTTTCTACACTAAATTTGCTGTGTGTGATCTTGGCAAGTCATTAATACTCAGGTGCTCCTTTGGTAAAATGAAAATAAATAATAACAGTTATCAGATGTAGCAGTTTTGTTGCTAAATCAATCAGTCTTTAAAAACAACTTTAGTAAATGGTTAATGTGAAACCTATGGAAAACATTATAAACAGTTATTTCAAGATTCAAATCCATCCATTCTAAATCCACAAATGGTAATTAAATATATTACAGCATAAATACCAAGAGAGACGGGAGGAAGAAAAAGCACATGACATGATTTAAATCAAGAAAGATACGTGGAAGATTTCACTGAGTATGTAGAATGATAGCTCTCAGATGCCAGTTGGCTGGATGAATATAAACAGCAGGAATAGGTATAGTTCAATGAACTTCCTACTAATACCTTGGCAGGTGGGTATCAAAATCCCAAAGTGAGTAAGAACAGAGATGGTAAAAAGAGCAACTTGAGGGAGATGGGCACCTCTGGTGAGAAATATGTTTTAGGATTCCTGGGAATGCTGAAGACTGGAGCAATTCGCCTTGGCAAACAGCGGTAAGTGATCTACCATGTCAGTTAACAAGGTAAAGAAATACAGCCCACAACTGCAGAGGGATGTGGAAGGAGAGCAGAACATGTTTTAAATTCAGCATCCCACGTTTAATGAATATTGGGTTATAACAGTGTTTTCTGCTGGGATTTACTGCCTCAAGGATGGTCAGAGGCTACTCTGTCAAGCTGCAAGCTAAACCGCTATTGCCACAGTACAGCTGGAAATGTACAGGAAATCACCGCAGGGCCAAGCAAACGTAGCCTGTAGTTTCTTTATCACTATTATTCAAATTTTTTCCTCATTTCCCCTCAGAAAACATGTTTGCAGAACATGGAAACAACTGGACCTTTGAAGAAATGCCACAGACCAGAAGGGTCCCACGTTGCCTTCCTGGCCTGTGCTCCCCCCATCCTGTGATGCCTGGCTGAAACAGGTGTTCAGTGATGAAAAAGGAAGCTCCTGAATGCCTAGAAGCATAGCCCAGCAGATCCAGACAAAAGGTCTTTTCATTCCTCATATACTTTTTTTACAAGGCAGCCATTGATAATAGCAGTCACCTGGCAGGGAGATAAAAGTTGGGAAGCTTTCCTTCCCAGTTTACCTGTCCTATATAATTTAGAAGTTTCTAACATTCCTTAAACTGTGCAACAGACACTTCCTTCCTCCTTTCTGTGATTTTCAGGAGAACAGAATCAGAGAAGGTACCTTTTTTCCCTTATTTTATTTTTTTAATAATTACTTTTTAATATTGAAAAAGAAACCAAGTTAGAATAGCAAATGCAGAGTTTTCCCCTGAAAGGACACAGCTTCTCTATAGAGCTCTATAGAGCTTCTGAACATATCTTTTCCTATCTTCACTCTCTGGCTCCCTACAGATTTAAATTAAAGAAGCAGAATATTTGTCCTCAAAGTAACCTATTTTTTTAATTCACATGGATGTTTTGATCTCTCTCCCTAGACTTCCAGGCTGAATAGCCCCACAGAATTAATACGGCTGCTAAAATGTATAGAGAGAACTGAATCAGGTCTTTCATTCCTGTCCAGCAAATATTCCCATAGCTCTCACAGTCAACTCAAGGACTCCTCTGCTTGCTCCTCTTTTTCCCATTTCAGGAGTCTCAAGCACTCTGAAACAAAATGCACTTCCTTTACCCTAAGATTTAAGCAAATTAAATGATAATATATTATAAATAAATAATACAAATAAAAACATCAGCAAAGAAGCAGGCAGCCAGAACCTTTCAGCCTCCAAATCCTGAATGCCTTCAAAGAGTATAATGAACAACTTTGAGGTATGGAGTAGGATTTCAGCACCAAGGTAAAAATCCCCCCATTCATTCATTCATTCTCTTCCTGGGAGCATACAAGCCATGCTTGCTGCCCGTGGGAAAGTGGTATCAAGCTGTACTGTGACCAAAGATCCCACACTGCAATGCATCACATGCACTCAGCATTGCTGAGCACACTACAGAATTAGAGGCAAGGCTTTGTGGGCTGAAGACTCACTTCAAATTGGCTCAAACTCCTCTTTTAGGAGTAAACTGGGGCTGGGTTGAAGCATGTGAGGGTAGAATGTAACCTCTTTCTTTCTCCCCAAATTAAATTCTACATGTAAAAGGCCCTAGAAACATTTTATCAAGACCTACCAGCAGATTTTAGCACAAGTCATTTTGGTGAAGGATTTACATATGCGCTTCTCTTCAAGCACACACTTCAGTCACGTTTTCAAGTGCTGAGCCAAACTGAGGCTTGCAAGGGTAGCAACTATTTTTCTTTTTATATTTACTTTAGGTATCTTAAATATTGTCTCTCTTTGCCTTCTCCTACTTTGTGGCAAACCTCAAAATGGATGTGAATTCTACTTAAGTCAAAAATTTCCTTAGGTCTCCAAACAATAGATTATTGGAAAGAGAGGGACAACTAGCTGGCTCTACAACTGTTCTGGCATCAGTCTCAGACTCTCAGGATAGAGAGATGAAGTTAAAAACTACAGTGGATTTATGATGATCAGTAAAACATAATTGTGACAGCAGAAAATACAACCGAACACTAGACAATCTCTCTGGCCACAGAGTTTTAAAGTTTCACTAGGAATGCTGGCTTGGTTTGCACTCCCACTAGGCTATGCCATAAAACAGCAGAATAGGGATTAAAATATTGAAATTCAAATTATAGGCATGGGAGGGTCAAAGCTAAAAGAACTAATTTTATTTTACAACCTGCTCTAAACTAGAACAAACTTCTGAAGATAAAGCTGGATATAACTTCCTATTCTGAAGACGTCACCTTCAGTTTACTATCTATACATGCCTAGGGATAAAAATGTGATTCATTATGATCTCTGGGTCATCCCTTGAAGCTAACAGCAATGTTTTTGTGCAAAAAGCAGAACAATAAAACATAAATTTGCATTCAAGAAGCAGCATGTAATAAGAGTTTACACTTAAATTTGATGTGAGCCATGTGTGCTTATTGCCTCTCAAGCTCAGGCCACATTTCAGTCCCTTGGAGACAGATTATAAAATCTAAGTGAATATTTAGCTCCTGCATCTCCTAAATGTGTCTTCTACATCACATTAGGAAAAAAAAATCCCAGTGCCCAACTCTTAAAGAAGAATGCAACACGCATTAGAAGAGAGATTACTCACTTCTGTTATCCACTACAACTACACAGAGAGGTCAGTCTTTTCTGCCTGCCAAAAGATCCTTTTCTCCTCAAACCATTTCAGGATCTGCAACAAGGCTGTAGAAATTATTGCCTCTGCTGAAAATGTCCTGGGACTTCTGGGTCAGCTACATTCCAAAGTCCAAGATCAGATGAAAATCTTAAACATCTACATCTTTTTCAGTCCACACATCTGTAGGACACCATTTGTATAGAATGATACTGTTAAGTAAGAATTTAAGCACAGATATAAATAAGGGAAGTTTTTCATAACTGAAGCCTAGATATGCAACTCCAACTGCTCCAAAGTGTCCAGTCCATTTGAGGTTTGGTTTGTTATTTTTCTGGTAGGTTGCTGCTCCTCCCCCTTTCTCCCCTCATTCCTCCTGTCCTCCCTCCACACCTCCCCCCCTTTTTGTTTTTATTGTTCTTGTTGCTTTCTTCTCTTGTTTTGTTGGGGTTTTCCCCCCTCACTGATGGCTCTATTAGATCTATTACCTAAACAATTATGTAAATTTCTTTTCAAATTAAGTGGGAGGAGGGAAACTCATATACCTTGCAAGAATAACAGCTTTTTTAAAATACAACTTTTTTAACTTATCGCTATTTCTGCAGAACAAACAAAACCCACTATCAGTGATAAAACAGCACATGCTGAAAAGCACCATTCTGCTGATCTATCAGTTCTATTTTCAGCAAGATACTTACCCTACAGGAAACTTCAGCATGATTTATAGCATCAGAGGCACATATTATACATGGACAATGTACACATGCATCTGTTATACACCATTTGTCAATAATCTTTTTCCTTAAAAGGTCATGAAGATACAGTCCCAGTAAAGGCTACTATCATATTTATCAAGCAAAATAATAATTACTTCTTGAAATGATTGTTTTCTTAGGATGATAAACTTTTTGAGTAATCAAAGCAGTTTAAAACCCTGCTGGCCAGAATAAGTGCTTTGGAATTCTTTCTTCTGACTAGCAATTTCTGAATCTGGATTGTTATTTTCAAAGTTCAATTACAGGAAAAAAAAATTTACAGTTTGTGGAATACCATCATTCTCTTCTCTCCAAGAACTCAATGTCAAAACCAGAAAGATTTAGACACAGTCTTTTCAAGTTGTCAAAGTGCCAACAGGCAGAAATCTGACCCAGTATTTCTGTATTTGTCTATACTTCAGACATGCTTGTGTTTAGGAAAAAAACTTATCACACTTGACTATAAAATGCTGCAGTTTGGGATATATTATATAAACAGCTTAGAGAAAAACCCCTCTCCTGATGCAAGCCTGTGTGAAGAAAAGGATATCAGAAATAGCAAAATCTACAGCAGTCTAGGACTAAGCCTTGTTGTCTCTGTGCTAATAAAAACCTTCAGTAAACTCTAATCTGGATTTTTTTCCAGACAGACAGGTTACTTGATCAGAGGTCTGACTGGGATTTAAAATCTGAGATTAGAGAACTGAAGGATAAGAATGTGGAGAGGTATTACACCCCTGAATTTGAAGAAACAAGGGAAACTCAAAATATCTGCTATTGCAGAAAAGCTCAACTCATACTTTGATACACAAATGAGGAAATTTGAATTTTGGCAAAGTTCTAAAAAACTTTTTAAAACTGCCTTCTTATTTGTAAAACTAGGATATTACCTGACTTCTACAAGGTCTTCCAAGAATAAGAAAACTGAATATAAAGCACATATCTATGATTCTGGGAACAATCAAGCAAGCTGTAAGACAAGCATGGTCTGAAAACAGTAGTGGAGAGGCAGAGCATACAATTGCTTACTGACAATTGATGGGAATCAAAAGTCTGGGCTCAATATCAGAGCACCTAAACAAAATTAAGAACACAAGCTGAATCCAAGCTTGCAGTACAACACAATATGGAATAGCAGAACTGCCAACCCTCCTCCTTTTAAACACTACAGTGCTCTCCAGGTGTATGGGGTGAGCTCAAGAGGCTGACAAAGGACAGTGGTAGTTTCATTCCTCCATTCAAATGGACGAGTTTTCTCTAAGAAAAAGAAGAGTAATTTTGCAGATCATTAATGCTATTCTAGAAAATGGCTCTGAATTGGACCGAATCCTGTGTTACCAACTCTGCAATCATTGTCCATGTAATTGTGCATGAAACAAAACAGGGGCTGAAAAAGCCAAGTATATTAAGTCAAAAAATTAATGGAAAAACAGGCTGAGCAAAACCAGATAAAGACCAACAAACCTGCCAACAAACCATGCTAGAATTAATTTTTTTTTGTTATTGTAGAAACTCAAGCTCAATGCCCTCACTACATTCTGTGGCACATTATACTTAGGTCTGCTGCAATTTTACCACGAGCCCAAAGGTTGTTAAAGTGAAGCAGATTACTGATGGCCTGTGGTGCATGGGGAACAGACTTTCACAACACAACTGCTTCTCATCTCAAGGAAATACTTGCTGACCTAAGTAATCCCTTCTTAATTATGCTGTCCTAGATAAGAAATTGTTAGGACAACTTACTACTGTTATTGTATCATTTGTGCATTGGAAAGATATAAATGTCTCCAAGTGTTCATAGGAATTTATATTCCTATATAAATAGGAATATAAATTCCTATTTTTATATAGGATAAGTTCATTAACATTAGCAGAACTGAAAGCAGTTACGTTATTGCTTGGTGTGATGCTTAATAGGGAAAGGAACCCTTTGGGTTTCTGTGGCTGAGTGTAAACATGAAAAGCTGTATACTTCTAGAGTGTACGACTGCACATTTCAATTATTAAGTCTTGCAGAATTTGCATCATAAACTAAAAAGCATTGCATTACACATTTTTAATTCATAAAAACTTTTTTAAAAAGAAGATGAATAACAGACATAATAAAAAGGAAATGCAAACCAGAACTAGTGACAATCTATAATGGTGATTCACGCTAATCATTTTATTTGAGACTACAATTTAGATCAGTGTATATATAAGTTTAAATAGGAATCAGTAATAAATTGTGTTGATATTGAGGTCAGGTTTCTGCAACACACCAAATTTTAAACTTCTAATCCATAAATACCTTCACTGCAAGTAAAACAAATCTATTGTCTTTACAGCAGCTGCAATCTGAAAAATGTGCTCTTTTTTAATTTTGTTGCTTCATGTGTATGTCTTATTAGCCAAGAAGCAACCTGAATGAGAAACATACTATAAAGTTAAAAAACCAAAACCCCAAAATCCTAGCTGTATGATCAAGACAACTGCACTTTTCAGCCATTTTCACCTTTCCTGTCATCAAAGTTTTTTTACAAGATAAAATGGCTTACTCTTGCAGGGTATACATAGCCAAATTCTTAACAGCAATAAGTCTCAATTACTAGATTTTAAAATTACTAGAAAGTCAATTTCCCACCCTCATCAAAATTTTGATCTTATTCAGATGAAAAGAGAATAGACAACGCTTGCTATAGGAAAGTAAATGAAAAATACGTAAATATACAAACACATAAACTTCAAATCAAAGTGGTTTTTTGTTGTGTTTATATATAATACAAAAATTCTAAGCTAAAGATTCAAATGCAAAATTTAAAATGAGAAATTTTATCATCATCAAAACAAGAACCTCACAACTACTTACTTTGTCACTTGCCAGTAAAATACTTGCCAAGAGCATGTCAACTTTGACATAATTTTCCAGTTTCAACTAGCTTTTTCTTTGAAAATTTTTTGACTAAACCTACATAGTACCTGGTAGTATTGAACAGAATTCAGCTACTCTACTTTTCTAGAGTTTTTATATTGTTCTAAGAGGGTTTATAATGCTCAGAAGTTTCAAAATACTACATTCATCCTCATAATTTTATTTTCATCTCCACTACCTTTTCTGAAATGTAGTCTTTTCTATTTGTCTCTCTTTTTTAAATCCCCCTTGACTTACAAGAGCAGGTCTGATCCATCTGACCTAGAGTGTGGCCACATCACCTACTAAAACAGCTGCAAGTGAGGAGGAAGCAATCTCTGAAACAAGAAGGAAGGGCAAGGAGGAGATGCAGGATTGGGCAGAAGAGGATGAACCCAGGAACTCTGAAACCTGTTCTGCCACAAAGGAGCTCCTTACAGAGGGCCTTGGGTTTCTATCCCAGGGGGGTGAGATTGAATTGCAAATGCACACTGTTTTGCACTGCTTGCAAATTCAGAGTCCTTTTAACCCACACAGGAAAGCAGAATCATGCAGCTGGAGAATATCATGGAGCAGCTAGCGCAAAAAGACTCATGCTGGCTCCCAATTCTCTATGGAGGCAAAGATCACGTTTTCCAATGGATTTTTAGTTAAGCTGCTGACTCATAAAAGAAGAATCTGCATAGTGATGAACAAACTTTAACACTTCACCCTTCAGAAAACACTGAATTTACAATGGATTATGCTTGCCTTTTATAGCCAGCCTAGTAGCAACTCTTGTGAGAAGAGATGTAGTTATTCAGCAGAGATGCAGTTTGGCTATTATGACTAAAGGGGAAAAAAGGGGTAATGCATGAATAGAAAAAAAAATTAAATACAACTCTAAGTGCTTATTACTGGGTAACCACTGCATCCTATTCTGCTACTAAATGCAGCTGAAACTTCCAAGAGAATGTGCCCTATGACAACAGTTAAGGAAAGCTGCAGTAAATACTATAAATGGCACTGAATCCCTGAAACACAAGCAGCCCTTTGACACAGTTCAATTACATCTGTAAAGCAAAGGAATGGAGATCCTGGCATCAACTCTGACATAACATATATTTGAGACACTGCCAGAGAAAGGTTAAATGGAAAGGTTTATATATTCCCTTTGTGGAACTCTTCCTATTCATGTCAAGGATTGTTCACTGAACAAAACGGCATGAGATGAGTGATTCTGCCTAAAGACCAAAAAAGTCACTATGAGAATATCTTAAAAAAAAAATTATCTGCTTATAATGGAACCTAGACAGTGTTCATATTAAAAGGTAAAAGTTCTAAACAAGTAAGAACAAAACACGATTTTAAAAGCTTAATTTCATGATGTAACAACACTAACTGTAGCAGCATTTTAAATATCCTTAACTCTACATGCGGTCTACAGCCACAGAAAGTTTATGTTGAAATCACATTAGAGCCACATATATCATTGGAAATGAGACACAGAGCCCTCAAGCTAAGCGAGCACTGGAATTCATGCTTGTATTTTATCTAGCTGCAGAGTTCAAGGTGATCCCCTGTGTACTTAAAGCTATCCACACAGAATGATTCCAGATAGATGGGTGAGACCTAGAAAGGTCACATTCTCCAGCCATTTGCTCCAAGGCAGGAACAGCTGCCTTTTTTGACAGAATGACATTTTGGACATATGTTTATCTAACCTGTTTCAGTGATGAAGACTACTCACAGATAATCTGTTCCTCTAGCCTTATCACATAGGAGTCTGCCTTACTGCAATTTCAGTCACTAGTTGCTGCTGAAGACAAGTTATTTCCTCTTCTGTGGAAGCCTTTTACACACTAAGATTGTTACCATGTCATGTCTTAGTTTTATTTTCTGTAGCGGTGTTCTTTCCTTTTTTCTTCACATGACAGTCCTCAATTAGTCCATATATTTCTTAGAGTGCAGTGCTTGAATCTGAAGATAATATGCCTCTTGGGATCTTACCATGGTTGAGTAGAGCACACGCATCATTCTTGTGATGTCTTTGTACCTATCTTCCTTGATTTATCACCCCATCAAGATGCTACTTTTGAAACTGCGTTTTCAACTCAAGCACCATGTCTGACCCTGGATCTGGCTCAGAACCTGCTCCATTTGCCTGTTTCAGAAGGTTGGGTCAAATCCAACTCAGAAACATAATCTAATACCTCCCTTTGGTTGAGGGAGATGAGCAGGTTACACAAGCTCTTTCAAACCCAGGCACTTTGCACAACTGATTGCTCAATGTTGACTGCAAGGAGTGCTAACTGAAGTTAGGTTTATTGGCTGGATGAAAAAAAAGGAAAGAGGAGAAAGCGGAGGAAGTGTTCTGTGATGAGACAGCATCCAGCACTCACAGACGTTACTTCAGGGCAATGTTTTGTGCTCATTTGTGAGAAGCCACAACCAAAAACAATCCTCATGTGCACTTAGTGTGGCCTCTGTAAACTTCTCCATAGAAAGCAAACTCATAGGTTCTTGTTCCTGCTGTGATTACGCAATTCTCCAGTTTAGTAAATACAGCATCTGCCAATTGCACTGCATTAACACTCCCAGCTCGGCCCTCATCAAACCTAAAAGTTGGATATAATTCCACACTGCTGGCAAGCTTGCAGCATTTCCTTGTACTGGATCGTAAATGCTCCCATCAAATTACCTTTGTTCCCTCTGTAGAGAGTCCTCAGGAGAGATTACCTTAACCAGGGCCGCCTTAAATTCCATTGGTATTCATTTTTCTTGGGAAGCATGAACCACACTGGGAATGCAAAATACCAGTGACCCTAGCTGTGTTCTCAGACTAACAGACTGCAGCCTTGGTAAGTTTTGAAACTGGGGATGCTACAGAGATTTCTTTTTTTCCAGGGCTTTTGAGGTTACAAGCAGCAGAGCTGTGCAGTCCACACAGTCCAATGAAACCACAGTGACTTTTATAAAAAGCAGGGCCAAATGATGCTTTTATTTTTATTTATTTTAATACGAAATTTCTATCTCCTTTCTGGAGAAAAACCAGTAGGCTTCAACAGAGCGTGTGATAACTGTTTTTGGCATACTTCAAAGCAAAGCAACTTTCTGGGCATCACTGCATAGCAGTCCTGCAGGAAACACAAGTTTCAGGTCCAAAGGTCTGTGCAGGTGTAGGGACCTGCAGAACTGCTCCACCAAAATTTGCAAAAAAGTCCTTAATGAAAAATACTAAGGTCTGTGACTATTCTCCTCAGGGAGTCTCTCATCACCTAACATTATGCATTTCTTCACCTACGTTCTTCATGGTCTCAGGAGTCTCTTCCTTGAAGGGAAACAGCCCTCCTGAACTGCATTTTTTTAGAGGAATCTGGTATTCAGTAAGGCAGTAGATGCCACGAGATTTTGCTCTAAATAACCTGTAGGTGTTGCTAATAAATTTTTGACCAGATAAAAAACTTTTTCAAACTGTAAAGACCTTTTCTTCATTGACTACATTTGTTTACAGTGTAGAGATAGAGTTCCCCTGTTACTTATCATTAACTCCAAGTTACATGTCAGACAAAACCTAACATCTAAGTCAAGTATTTGCTGGAGTTTAAGTGCCTGCATGAGGATATAAACTCTGAACAGGAATAATCAGAGCCAAACAAAAAAACACTTTTTCCCAACAGATTTTTAAACTCTCAATGAACCACGAGTATTGATCTTACTCTAAATCTGTGGAAAGGAGTTTCTGTAAAACTGAATTTAAGACCTAAGTCAACCTCATTATAGTCTTAATTTACTCACCATTTACTAGCAGTATTTCAAACCACACTTTCAGAGGAAATGACAAAGACAAAAAGCACAAAAGAAAAATAAGAAGAAGCAGTATGAAAGTTGAAAAAAAGAGATGACTACTTTAGAGAAAAATCTTAGTAAAATATATATGATATGTAAATAGGATTTGCTCTCAAATGTCACTAGAATTCTGTAACTCAATAATCCCTGTGTACATATCAAGTACAGGGAAAAAATATACTTAAATGCAAACAGAGAAAATATACCTGATATACATGTTGTCTAATCTTGTATTTCATTTGTTACTTCTAAGATAAAAGCCAAAGATTCTAAGGTACAATGATGAAAGTTTGGTCTCAGTTATGGATTTTACTATTTTTTTAAAAAACAGAGTAAAACTCAGGCGATATACAAAATGTTACTATTTCAGCAGTAGATAAATGCTAGATAAACAGTCCTAAATAGCAGTTTATCCTATAAAAATATTTTTACCCTCCCTCTGAATGCTGATGTCTGGAGACAGTGAATATAAATTATACCAGGATTCTGAATTATATCAAGATTCTGGAACATACTTTGACAGAATAAAAATTACAATAACAGCCTCCTAATTCTGACTGATGACATTTGCAAAATAATGTAACACTTACAAGACTTTGTGGCAGCACTTCAACAGTGAGTCCTCACACAACTGGAAGCCTTAATTATTTTGTGAGCTTTCAAGAGACCGTCTGTTTCACTTCACTTATTTCATGTCATATTCAGTCTGGCTACTGTAAAACACACTTACAGACAAACCTCGTGTTTAAGCAACTCCATCCTGGATTTTTACTATTTTTGTCATCAAAAGGGAAGTTCTGTATCGGCCCAGGGGGATATGGAGGGATGGAGGGATGGAGGGATGGAGGGATGGAGGGATGGAGGGATGGAGGGATGGAGGGATGGAGGGATGGAGGGATGGAGGGATGGAGGGATGGAGGGATGGAGGGATGGAGGGATGGAGGGATGGAGGGATGGAGGGATGGAGGGATGGAGGGATGGAGGGATGGAGGGATGGAGCCGGGCCGTGCGCGGCCGCCGCTGCGCCCTCTGGCGGGGACAGCCCAGCTCCGGGCAGTGCAACCCGGCACAAAAGTCTGGGTTTAGAAACCCCCAGGGGCAGCCAGGTAAATTCCGGCATGCCTAGAAAATTATTTCACTTGAATTGGTCCGACTTGATTTTCTGTGGTAAGATAATTCTAACGAGCTGTCAAAAAATTCCTCTGCATTTTTCCCCGTCTCTGTTGAAATCAGAGCATATCCCTCTGGTAGCATCCTTAGAAATCCCCCCTGGCTCCAGCTCTGCCAGGGCTTACTATATGTTTCCATCCCTTGATACTGTTGTTCTATTCATGTTCAAAAAGGTATTTTTTTTACTGAGTGTTTGACAAAAAAAGGTAAAAGCAGCATCCCCTTCAGAATTTGCAGCTACCTCAAATATTTATTCTTTAATTCTTTAAAGGTTTTATCTGAGCTGATCCAAAGGGGTACAGAAGGTGCTAAATAAAGTAAAACTTTGAAACATCACTTTTTAAATTTTGACTCACAAAACCTGAAAGTTGAATTTCTGGCTTTACATATTTCTCCTCCCTGATTAGACTATCATTGCCTTTTTTTTTTTTTTCCCTCCAAATAGCTGCAGTATTACAAACAAGCAAATAAACAAACAAAAAGGAACTAAAACTCTGATTTTTACAATTATATTTAAATATTACTGTCATAATAAAGATTTTTTAATCAAGAACTACAGAAAAGATGCCAAAGTTATAAATATCTAGATATCAAAACTGACTTCAGATTGCCCATCTTGCTACTTAAGAAAACAAGTACTTGATATATTTTCTTCAGAATGCATTAAATAATATTTGCCTGATTATAAATTCCTTCCTACTTCATATCATATTCAGAAAGACACAAGACATTATTCAAGAATTTATGAAAAAAACAGTCCACTGGTAAACCTTCTACTTAGCACCTCCTGGTACAGACATTGATGACTACTACAATCTAATAGCCTAAATCAGTGATGTGTGGTGTTTATTTGCCCACTAATAAATTATACTTCATTTAGCCAGCATTAATATCTTATTGTCTGAATACATTGGCTGGAAGATAATAAACTTTGTGAGTTCAGTCCACTACCACACAAGTTTGCAAGTCTCTTTTTCTAATACCACCGCTACACTTTTTCCCCCCCTTATAACTAACATTAACAAATACCAACATTTGTTGTCTACAGCTCTGAGTGTAGCAACATGGGGTTTGCAGCAGTACGTGAAAACTCTCTTCCTGGATTTTCCCTTTGGCCCCAAGTGACATGTGAGCCCCGGCAACCTGCTGAGCTACCCCGTCGTTCAGCAATTCCAAAACTCAGTGGTGGGCCCCTACCCGGGAAACTCCCGCTCTGTCTAGCGCATAATCTCACTGGACATTTCAAAAAACTACCCAGTCTCTCTTGTTCGGGTCAGTTACACAGTGACCACAAAACTTCTCACACTTGTATCAAAGCTTTAAGAGAAGGAAGAAGGGACAGTTCTGTTGCAGCAGGGAAGCCAGCGGGTGGGTTCCATCTGATAATAATCTAGCTGGTGAATACACGGGCACAGCTTTTGAAAATACCTGTAAGCCAGAATCCGCTGCAGAAAGGTCCCCTGACACACAAACCCCACGACTTGTCTCACTACCCGCAAATGTGCCAAGCTTTCCTTTAGCAGCTTTCCCCTCCACAGCACAGGAATGCAGGATACAGAAGGCTTTAGTGATCAAAAGGGAATCCCATGCTGTGGGAAACAGTGGCGCAAGAGAAAGCACTACAGGTGCTGTGTATCACGCATTAACAGGTGTCTCCGAGAAGGACTGACAAGAGGACCCTGATACTTCACAAGCAAACTTAGTCAACGGAGCCTCTCGCTCCTAACGAGCAGATCCCACAGCCCCTGGGGCTGCTTTATCTTTCTCCTTCTCCCAACGCCCAGTTTCTAGGGAAGGCTGCAAGCCACTGACTTCCGCGGGGGAGGAGAGTGCCCGCTAGCTCTCCCAGGCAGGATCTGCAGGGAAACTTTGCCATCCCTCCACGGCTCGCTGCCGGCAGAGCAGGGGGCCCCGGCGCGGGAGGAGAGGCTGTCGGGGCGCCTCTCCCGGGGGCTCCGTCCCTCCCTTCCCGGCTCTCGAGGGGAGCCCCTCGCGTCTCGTACATGGCTGTGAAGGAGCTCCGGGGACCCCGCGAAAGCTGAAGAGGGGAACACCGGCTCCCAGCGATCGCAGGGCAGATTCATTACAGGAGGAAAGTCCCGAATTCTCATTAAAATAAGAAATGAAGTCACAGAGAGCTGTTTCCGGAGAAGCTAGGGTAGGGAAGGATGAGAAGCCGGGACCCCGGGCCTCTCTCGGGAGGAGGGGGAGCCAGCCCCGAACGGCGTTTGCCCTCTCCGGGTACGCGGCCCGTGGAGCAGCCGGCAGAGCCCACACCGCGGGGAGCTGCTGAGGCGGCCCAGCCCCCGGCCCCGGCCCGACCCCGCCCCGGCCGCGCTGCCCCGGGCTCCGCGGAGCGCCCGGGCCGGCCCCGCCCGGCAGGTACCGGCCTCGCTTACCGCGGCTCTGCCTCGGCGTCTCCCCGCCGGCGAGCTGGCAGCGCTCGCTCAGGCACTGGAAAAGTAATAGAAATCCAGCGGCTAATTTGCTTCTCCGCAGCCTCGCCATAGCACGGAGCCTGCCGAGACAACTCTCCGGGTGCGGGGTGCGCGCCGCTCCTCGTCGGTGGTGGGGAAGTCCGGGGGGCGGCGAAGAGCAGCCCTAGCAGGCGCCGAGCCGCCCTGTCCTCGGAGCAGCGCTCATACAGTGGGGCGGCGGGGACGAGCCGCTGGGGCTGCAGGCGCCGGACCGGGTCTGGGGGGCGCTGGAAGGAGGTGGGGGGAGCTCCGTCCCCCTAACTCGCGCTGCCGCGCCGCTCTCAGTCCAGCGGCATCACCGCTAGGGAAAACAAGCCCAGCCTCGCTGCGAAGTGCCAAACTCTTCCCTCCTCGCAGCCTGCTGATAGATTTTAGGAGAGCCACTGAGATCCTCCCTTCCTGGCTTGCCCCCACCCAGCTCCCTTCCCCCGCAGGGTGAGGCAGGGTGCCTAAGGGACGGAGCCTCTCCTCGGTGTGCCTCTACCGACTAAAGCCCTCCGAGGGAAACGAGCGGGGAAACGTTCCAGCCGGAGCCAGCGGACCGGCCCCGAGTACGGGGGGAGCAGGACCCGGAGGGCGGGCGGATGCGCCGCGGGAGAGGATGCGCGGGCGGCGGGGGAGGCAGGCGGGGACGGACGAACAAGTTCTCTCTCTCTCTCTTTCGGGGCGGTTTCCGCGGCCGGCGGCGCTGGTGCGGGGCCGAGGGCAGCGGCGTGGGGCGGGCGCCCCCCCGGCCCGCAGGGCCCCCGCGCTGCCGCCGCCGCCCGCCGCGCAAGAGCGGGCAGGGGGCTCGCCTGAGGCCGGCCCCGGCCCCCGCCGCGCTCTGCCCCCCGCCCCCTCCGCAGAGCGCGGTGGGGCGCAGGCGCCGCGGCGGCCCCGTCTCTCCCGCCGCTGCCGGCGGGGCCGCACTCCGCACGGCGGTCCCGGGAGGCGCTGTCGGCCGGGCACCTGGCTTGGGCACCTGGCTTGGGCACCTCGTCCCCGCACGGCTCCCGAGCCGGGAACCTCCGCTGCACCGTGAGGGCCGGGGGAGGACGGCGGGCGGCGCGGAGACGCCCGGGCTCCGCGGGACGGGGAGAGCCCGTCTGCTTGTTCAAATGCCTGCTTGTTCAGAAGTTGCTGTGTAAACGGGCGGCAGCTGCGCGGATGACAGCTGCAATAACGCCCAAACCCCCTAAATCCCCTTCCCCGCTCCTCCTCTCCCCCAGAATTTCCATGTGCTTTCGGGTAAAGCAGCCTCCCTTCACACACACACCCACCCCTCCACTCCCTCCCTTTTATTTTCTATTTCTCCACAAACCGAAGAGTTGTTTATGGACACTCATCACTTCGAAAGTGCAATGCAGGGAGGATACTCCCTGCAAAAAAAATTATCTACATGCTTGATTAAACGCACCGTCAATAATCCCATCCCCTACATTAATCTGTGAACAGCGGCACGGAGACAGAAGCGAGCAGAGGGCACATCAATCAAAGCAGACAAGCCAAGGGGGCACCGGGGACCGGGCGTCTGCTTTTTACCAGTTCAGCAAACTGTGGAGCTGGTAATCAGCTGAGCAACATGTAGAGAACCATGAATGCACCAGCCTCTCAGCTCTTGCTACCAAATAATTAAATTAATTAGGACGGCAATTAAATTAATCAAATAAATAGGTCCACGGAATGTCAAACACAGCAGATAACTATTAGTTAGTCACAAAAGAGCATCCAGTAACAAGACTGTTTTTCTTTAATTTACCACTGCTCCTGAGATTACAAATTCATCAGTTCCATTTTAAGTGTCTTGCTCTTTAATAATTGATGTGTTTATGTGTAAATCAAAGCAAAACACCCATGGGTTTAAGAAGTATATTTGAAGTATAAGCGGAAATTTTCTTAATCTTTTCAATGTATATTGAAATATGATCATGGAGGATATCATCAATAAGGTTTGTATTTGAGTTTATAGTGGGCCTTTCTAGTTTAAAGCTTCTTGCACATACTCTTAAACAAAGCAAAGCAAAAAGCAGTCCAAGTATTGTCACAAATAACTGCAGAAAATATATTCTATATTCTCTATATAAGAGAAAATAATGCTGGCGACCTTATGCATCAGGAATGAAATCCTGGCCTTGTTGAAATCTGTGCTGATTCAGGGAGTGTTACTACTTTGTATGCCAGGTGATCTGGATAATGCCACAGATTTTTGTGCATAATTGGTCGAGCTATTGCTGTTTCTTAAAAAAAATGTAAGACAGAGGTTTCTTCGTGCTACTGGAATACATTTTTCCTTGACAGTTGGTCAGGTTGCTCAGTTTACCCAAAGTTTTGCTGAAGTTGCTGTGAGGGTTGTTGAGCTTTTGGTCTTTACTGGAAGGTGTAGAGAGGTAGTCTTAAAGAAAGGCTGATCACTCTTTCAGTTGTTTTTCAGCAAAACTATTAGCTGACACAATAAGGTCTGTAAGACCTTCATAATCTGTTTTCATCTTCTTTTGTCCTTTTTTAAAAATAATAACAAAGATGAGATTATTGTAAAATTATAGTGAATCTTAAAACTCAAAAGATTTGAATGATTTGAGAAAAAAGTTTACTAAATAAGTAATAAATAATAACTAGAAAATAAATAATAATAAATATTTAAATATTTAGTACTAAATAAGTACTTAATAAATTTTGCTAAAATAAGTAACAATTCATCAAGCCTATTATGTGTAGTATAGAAAAGCCTAAATGAGGACAAATAATTTTTTTTCATTTGTTCTTTCCTTCTCGGTCCTATAGTTTCAGACTTAGATTCTTCAAATATATACAACAAAAACTGCATGCTGAAGAAAGGGAAGGATTAGCAATAGACAGCAGAAGCATGCAGTTGCAGATAAAAGTTTCAGCAACATACTAGGTCCCACAGTCCAAATTTTCTGTGTTCTGTGTTGTTGTGGGCCAGTTTTGCAGTGTGCCTGCTGCAAGGTTAGCACAGAGTCATTCAATATGTCTTGTTCTCCACAGAAAATAAACAAACTTCATCCTCCAAAGAAGGCTGCATACATTGTGCTTCTTGTACTATAAAACATCATTAGAACATAGCTTATATTTGTATAATTGTGTGCAAAAGTACAGACAAGAATTTTTATTGCACTTAAAAAAAATGAAGAAAAAGCCAGAGATGAAAGTTAATAATAAATCTTATAGTGATTAATGACAACATGTCATTGCTGTAAAGGCAAAAGTTTACACATTCGTTGTTACTTATAAAGCATCAGTAAAACTGCAAGAACAACTTCATGAAGGCTATGTGATGAGTTGTTTTTACTTGGAACACAGTGCCTGTGATAAATTTACATTACTCTTATGTGCTTTTACCATCACCATACTTGCACATTATCTCACCTCTCTTAGGTATCTATCTCGAAGTGGCATAAAGAGCAGTGTCTCCATAGAACCAAGTGTTCCAATGAGAACACTTCCACTTTCACCAGTCAAGATCATGTCATTATAATTTCTCTTCCTGTGAAACCCATCCCTGTTTGTAACATCAATCACTCAGGAAAAAAGGGTGGGAACATTCTCTCTGTTCATTGTGTTCTACTGTCATACTGCTTACAAGTGCCTGCTCTCACTTACATACTCATTTAAAAATTAAGGGTTTGTTGTTGTAGTTTGTTTGTTTTTTTAATTTATTTTCATTTTTGCATCAACATAGTCTTTTCAACCTACACTATTTCTGGCCTTATTGCATTACTGATTCTGAAAAACAGTTTTAAACATTTCTTTTCTCTGTCTTTTTTAATGTGTTGCTAGCTATTCTGCTTTGATAGATATAAGAGAGGCGCCTCTCAACTGCACTCTAGTGCTAGCCTGGAACAATATTTTTTGCATTTGAGGAGTTGGGGAAGGATATCTCTGCTTAATTTGGGAAAAAGAAACTGCTAGGGATAATTGCAGCACTCCTGAGAAAGGGAGAATATAGCTATATTCTCTTCCAAGAAAAAAAAAACAGTTTTCCTCTTTGGTGAACTTGCACTTCCTATTATTCTGTAAAGGATTGTGTCTGCATATTAATAGACATCCTACAACCATCAGTATTTTCTGCTGTAACTGAGTGGTATCTATCAAATAACCTATTTTCCCAATGCAGGGAGAAAAAGATTTAGATAATTTATTTTGGAGCTATAAATAATACTTGATCTGCCAGGAGTAGTCCCCACAGGGACAAAATGGATTATGGGACCCTTATGGAGCAGATAGTCCACAGCTTGATGTTTTGAGTATCACATATTGAAGCTGCACATGGCCTTTAATCCCTGGGGGTGAGTTTGCCACCGCGATTCACCTCCCTCCCTTTGGAGCTCTGGGCTGGTTAGGGCTCAAGAAGGTGATTTGTGTAGCTATTGGGAATTTGGCTGAGGCATTAGGCTTAGTGTTGTCAAAAGGAGGTGTTAGAGCTGTGAACTTAGAGGGCTGCCCAGCTGGCAGCCGCTTTTGATTTTGCCACTTCAAAGGAGGAGCACAGCATTTTAGTTGAGTCACTAAAGGCCACTGCAAAACTCAGATGTTAAGCATGAGGCAGAGAGGCAGCTTCCTTGTTAAACAGGGAAATACAGCAACTTTCCAGAGAAGCTGCAGTGCACTTTTAAACAAGCCTTTGCTTCTTTCCCTTTTCCCCTGGCTGGGAGAGCCTTGAGTCTCACCACTCAGCTTTATTTTCTGGGAAAAGCACTGAGGTTCCCTTTCTGGTTAAGTCACATCCAGTAGACTTCAGCTAGATTCCCTCTAACTCTCTGTGAGGTGCTATGCACAAATACATGAGTTTGCATAATTGTGCCTAATTAGAATCCGTCTGTAGTGTGGCTCTAAGAGCTGTGTAGTTAATGCCAGTGCAGCTTTGTTCAGAGGAGCTTTCTGCTTATCTCTAGGACAGCAGGACTGCAAACCTCCCACATGCACTGCCTTTTGCCTGTGCCGTGATGCATGGTTGGGGAGAGTTTCTTTTGGGGTAAAGAGAGTTCAGATTCATGGAGTGGTAGACACTTTGTGATGTGGAAAGTAGAACTCAGTCTCATTATCTCACACACTGATAAAGTGGTTCACTGGAAGTTCGAGGAGGGGAAAAATTAAAAGAGGAACATTTCAGCAAGCAAGGCAGCATAAAAAAATAATAGGGTTTGAGGTTAAACAAAAGTTTAATCCAAAACAATTTTGATATTTATTTGAACTCTGATTTTAAACTAATGGAATCAGTTTTGAAATGGAACATACTTCCAGAATGAGAAACCAAAAAGTTCCAGCTAAAGATCAATTATTTGAACTCAAGATGCTTCAAACTTATTCTTTCAATGAATCTGCCTTTGCAGCAACACTGACACAGGCAAAAGCAATGCTGCACCAAGAAATGCCTTTGCCTGCTGGTGATCAGCAGCTATGTTACTCAGCTTTGAAAGCCACAAGGCAGCAAATCCCAGAACAGGGCCTAGGAGTTCCAAGTCACACACCTCAGCCCTGCAGCTCCAGAAAAGGATGTGGTTGTGACCCTAACTTGACTTATGTCCAGTACAGTGATAGCTATGAACCCAGGACTGGAGGAACTAGAAGGTTTCCTGAACACTTGTGACAGGGCCAGGTTTAACAGAGAAGTTAATATTTCAGTATAGCACTGGTCAGCAGGCTACATTAAACCCATAGGAGAACTGAAAGAAGGTTAAGAGTGACACAAAAGAGAAAGCAAACATGGAAATGAGAGAAGAAAAAAACAATTTTGTCAGTGACACTGCTGTGATGGAAACCTTATTTATATATGGATTCAGACTTTTGTGTGATGGACCATACATGCACAAGACCCAAGCCTTTTTTCATGGATGGCTACAGGGAAAGTAGGAATGGTGGCAGAGCAAGTCATTAGTTCTCATTTAGCCAAGGTAGTGGGCCTTAGCACAGGATAATATCCAGAATGGACACATTTCTTAGTGGGCATGGTGCTATCAGTAGTCACTGAAGTAGTCAAGGAAACTAAGAACAAAAATTTGCAGCTACAATTAAAACCAAATCAACCTCAAACATAGCTTTTAAGTGGCCACATTTTCCAAGAAAGCAATCTCTACTAGAATCTGCAGAAGCATGCCAAGCTATTCTTCACGAAGTCCTTTCTTACTTATGATCTTACCTGGTAGGAGGGCCTGAGCAATTACTATGGCCCATACAGTTGTGAGTGGAGTTAACATTCTTAATCATTTGAGACCAAAGAAAGAAATCTGCTGCTGAGCACAGCAGGGGAAGGCAGACTGGGGTTGGGACTGGTGTTAGAAAAAGTAATTGGCTTGGGATTAGGTTTTAGGTCAGGAAGCCTGGGAAAACTTTAATGCTAGAATGATCTTAAGTGCTTAGCTGAGACAACTGACACAGGAGTAGCTGTGACACTGGCCTGTAGAAGGTCAATGCTTGGTGTTAATGATGGTTGGGGGGGTGGGGGAAAGGGACAGCTGCAACAAGTAGCCAAAGTTTGGGAGTTAAGTATTGAAAACAACTGCCACATTTCTGTGCAGTGGCCCCAGCAGCGTAACAATCCGCTGCTGCACATCCAGAAGCCCGTTTGTCTTTCCAAACTTGCTTGCACATGAAACCACACCACAGATTTCTCTAGCAGCCAAGAAGATCTCTTTAACTTGGAATGCCCCAGCTTGGTCTATTATGGGCATCAAGACTGCAATATGTCTAAAGTACAGCTCAGATAGGACACTTTTTCTTCAATTCAACACTTGAAAGAAGTAATGCTATTGAACAAGTGGCTCCCTTAAATGTGAGGACTAAGCAGCACAGAACTTTGGCTTCCTCCCTGCTATATGGGCTGGTGTCTCTAGGCACAGCTGTCATATCTGATGAGCCATAAACCCTGAAAGCTGCTTCAGAAGAGTGCCAGCATCCCCAGCAGAGATTCCAGGACCACACTGAGGTGGGCAAACAGAGAACTGGCCAGTTAAACTGACCACAGAGGCCACAGCCTGTGCTGGCAGGGAATGGAGTGTGTCAGTAACATTGTTTTTCACAGTGGTTCCATTGAACTGAGCTGAATCACATTCAGTACAGAGCTGATATGGCTGTGAAGAAATAAGAAGTACAATTACTTAGAATCTGTGTTGTCTTAGTTTCACCTTAGCATATTTCCTGTGTGTTGTCATGGATCTTAAAATGCTCTGTCAGCATTCGGTGTGTAGGAATGCACAGCTGATGTGCAAAATGCCACTGTATCTTGTGCTGATAGCAAGCTTAAGGAAGGGATATATCTTCAAAGAAAAGCCTAACCTAGCAAGTTTACTTCAATTCAGCCACTGTGGCAATACTTCCTTTGCCAGGGAAATCTTTATAAGAAGGGAAGAACTCTTAGGAGCAGATGGATGCTAAAGAAAATGAATGTCTCCTTTTATCTTGTTTTGAAGTGGTCCTTTCTTGGTTATCACAGGTTGAAGAAGGTTTCTCTAGTGATTCCTGTCTCCAAGAAGAACAAAAATTATTTAGTCAGAGGTAGGTATACCCATCTGCCAGGCAGCAGGCTTCCTCCAGGCAGGAAGTTCTGTAAGTAAGGCTTCCCTGTAATTTGCCCCTGCACTTTGGTCCAAACTACCCTTGAACACCTTAACTGCTGTATAAACATTAAAATGTGATTTTTTTCCTGGGTTCCACATACACCATGGAGCCTGGCTGTGTGCCTAATGAGAAATGGTAAGCAACTGTCCAGTGAAGGGTAGCTCTTATTTGATGATTTTTCATGTCAGAAATCCACCCCAGATAAGTGTTTATTGTGAGACTTTGATCTCAAAGATTTAGCTCTCCCTGCAGAACAAAAGCAGATGCTTGGTAAGCTGTAGCTGTAGTCCTGACAACCCTTTCAAATGTCTAGACAGTGGAAAGAGATGATTACATCCTCTTTTAAACTCAACTGCAACAACTCAACACACCATGTTTACTTCAGGATGAACCTATTTACACTGCCTTGTTTCATGAAACTATCTAAGTATATAATACTATTGAAAGATGCAGGATGATAAGGTGGTTGGGATAAAAACCTGCTTTCATTAACAGTAATAAAACTGACAGATGTACTAAGTCACATATGGTCCTTATGTAGACTTTAACATAGACCTAGAGATTAAGGAATTTGATCACATGCATTTGCAGCTAATACTTATCATTTAAGAGTCTCGAAAATGTTAACACATAGAGAAAGCCTATTTAATTAGTGCTCATTGAAGAACACATTAAATCCCAGAGACAAGACTGGGAAATGTCCAACATTGCTGATTTACTTTATGCCATGTATTGAACAGGGGAAGAGAAAACCGAGTTATCATAGTCATAATGGATGAAGAACTGTCTTAGTCTTACAAGACAATAGACTTAGGAGAAGATATCTGAAAAGAGAAGGGAAGGAGATTTCACCTTAGTCAGCATCCTCAAAATAGATATCGACTCAGCAATTTCTCCAAGCAAAGCCAGCCATAGAAACTGGAAATGTTAATGTGCCAGGTCTGCCTTTCATCAACCACATCACTGAAGCAAGTATGGAAAAAAATTCTGGTAATATGATTCAGGATTGTATTAAGTGCTTTGCAGTTCTGTAATTAAGAACCTAAAACTTTTCCTTTTGATAGAGTAAAACTTCTGCTTTTCTTGTTAATCTATTGTGGAACTTAAAACTATCTCATATTCTTCTGATAAATCAGAAGTACTTTTCTCTCTGGGAAGCCTAAAAAGATGCTGTTACCAGCACAGAATCACAGAACTCTTTGAATACTAGAGAACTCAGAAAAGTTTGTGAATCTCAGAAAATTCATCCAGTTCAACACAAATTTTTTAACCAAGGTCTAAGTAAATATAAACTATAAATATACTAAACCTCTTTCAGTGGCAAGCTGTTTATATCTTAAGAAAAACCCATACCACAGTATGCTTCTTTATTCTTGTAGTCAATTGTCCAGGTCAGAATACCTGCTGATGTGGAAAGCTGAGGTTATTATTGTGGAACTGTGAACTTAAGCTTGATTCAGAAAAGTTTTATGGACTACTTTGTCAATTTCTTGGCCTCCTAACATTCATTTTGAACAGTCTTATTTCATGTGATCTGAAAAATCAGTTTCCCAGTCAATTTTGTAAGATACCACTATCTTACAAATAGGGAAATGTCATCAAATCAACAGGAGTTCTTACTTTTGAGGGTGATTTTCTGGTTGTATTTTAATGCTTGGTTGCAATTTCTGTTTGTTGCATCTATTTTATTCAAATAGTAATGAAGAAATTATCTGCAAAGATATTCCCAGTATGGTCATGTCACCAGTTCAGACTGGGTTTCAAAAATAAGTAGGTAGTAAAAACATACAAATTAGTTCTAGCTATTCAGTAAATACAAGATTTTTCTGAGGTCTCAGTTTTATGCTTCACCATGAGGTCTGATCTGAGTTTCCCAGCTGCAGCTGTCAAAGTTGCTCTGCTAACAGCAATAATATTTTTTTTTATTTCTAGTGCAAAATGAATCCTACATACAGAAGACATACTGTGTATATGATTATAAACCAAAGTTTTTTTTAAAATGAAAATAGCACCTAAAGCTGGCAATATTTGAATCCTAGCAAACAAAAGGAAAAAAAAGAGGATAAATTTTAAATTTGGAAGCACTTAGTGAACTTTTAAGGACAAATAACACATGTTAATGTTAACTGAAATCTGTTTAACTCATGAAGTCATAACTCAGTTTCTCCTCAAACCATGCTGCTGCACTGGCAACAAGTAGCTCTTTAGCAATATCAAATAAGCAGATGATGCAAAAGGTATTTTGTTCCTTATGTTCCTTTCAGTAATAAAATAAGAAGTCTATAAACCTTAGCATACTGTCTCAGGATTTTATCCTAATCTTATTAGGTATTTTTGCAGCTATAAATTTCCACATGTAATGGAATGTATATAGAAGATGCAGGTCAATCAATGTTACAAGTCAAAATATGTTCTGAAAAATAAACTTTTTTTAATAATCCATAATCCATTTCTTTCTAACTTTTTTTTTCATTGCATTTCCCTTGTTTCTTTTTCTTTTTGCTCATGATTAATGGTGCTTTGAAGCCAGAAAGTTAGAAACTGTGGGCTGTGGGAATAAGTTTATGTCAAATATGCTTCAGAGATTTACACTGTCTTTATCATTCAAGTGAGTTGTTTTTTTGAGGTTTGACAGTAGTAGTTTTGTCTGAATGTTTTTCAAAGTTGAAATTGACAATTAAGTACCACACAGCCACTCATTGACTGCCCCTAATGCATTCCCAAAGGGGAGAAGAATCAGAAAGAAAAGGTAAACCTCGTGGGTTGATATAAGTACACTTTAATAATCAAAACAATATTGATAATGATGAAGATCATAATAACAACAGTGGCAATAATAATAACCACAACAACAATAATGATAATAGAAATGATAAGGAGAGGGAGAGAGAATAATAGAATTCAGGAGAAACAAGTGAAGCACAATACAAGTGCTCACCTATACCCAGCCCATCCCTGAGCAGAGACCAGCTCCTCCCAGACAACTCCCCCAGTTTATAGACTGGGCATGATATTTATATTTATAGTGTGGAATATTCCCTTGGTGAGTCCAGGGCAGCTGTGCTCCCTCACAGCTTTTTGTGCTCCTCCTCACTAGCATACCTGAGACACTGAAAAGTCCTTGATTAAGGGTAAGCACAACTTAACAACAGCTAAAACATTGGTGAGTTATCTACATTATCGCCATACAAAATTCAAAAAAACACAGGACTGTACCAGCTACTAAGAAGAAACTTAACTCTGTCCCAGCCAAAACCAGGATAAAAAGAAGACTAACTGCCTTTTCTTGTTTGTTTCTTTGTTTGTTTGGTTTTTAATTACAGTGTGAGATTTTGGAAACAGCCACACTTTTTTTTTTGTACATTTGTTTTTTTGCTTTGGAAATATAACAACAGAACGGCACATTTTTCTAAATTCAGAATTTTGTTCAACACTGTGACCCATTCCAATACATGTAGCTTAATACTGTTTCTTTTAGTCACTGAAACACAAATAGAAAGTCTTACCTTCCCCTTTTCTCTACATTCCTTGTGAGTTCAGTTACATTGGTCTGAATGGGAGTTAAATATGCAGGACCACAGGAAAAGGTCCTTAGCTAGAGTCAGTCACATCACACTCTGGATTCAATACTGCTAAGTAATTTAGCCAAGAAATTAGAAAACTAAGCCAGTGTGTATAACATAAGAGCAAGTTGCAGTCTAGGGAGAAAAAAATCCCAAACATGTGCAACAAACTTGGGCCTCCTGATTTTTTAATTGTACTAGTTCACTACAACAATTGTAGATTATTTTCACTTTCTTGTATGGTTGAAGAAAAAATTCCTCCTGGAAATCAATTTTAGAGGTCCATCCTGATACCAGGCAAAGCAGTTTTATCTAGTTAAGATATCTGAGCACAGTCTTTAGATTTTGTGAACTGAAATACTTGGATGTCCAGGAGAGTTATGTCTGTTCAAAACATTTGAGGATCTGGAATATAGTGGCAACACATAGCTGTATTTCAAACCCTTCTCCAGAACACCCCTCTGAGACCTGCAGACTTGCCTGGAGCCTTTCAGCAGGTGAAATGGTTATGCAGGGATCAATTAGAAAATAGCTCTTTCCTTAATAATATCCACCCTTTAAAAACCTGTCATTCATATTTTCACAAAAACAAAGAAAGTCTAACATGTTGCACCACCCTTACTTTGTTGAAAACAATCAAATGAAAAATAATTATATCAGAAGGCATTATTTGGAGGGCTTTACAAAACTGATTTGTGAGGGTTGGGGCTTACAAGGTGTGTGTATGTGTGTGTCATGTATGTACTCTGCTTGCTGGAAAATGCAAGACCAGGCTTCTCTGGTAGCAAGAGAGTTGTGAGCTAAGTTTTCTCATTTGAACTTGGCCCAAGTTTTAATTAGCACCCTCTTGGGTTGTGTATGCTGTCTATCTGGACACACCTATCTTAATCCAACTTTTATTTTGGCAATCACATAATAAAAGGCAAGAAAATTAAAGGCAGACCATATAAATGACACACAGATGCGTGGATGTGATGTTTCTAAGTCCCTTTCCTACTTTTTGACAGCTGTGGTTTGTGGACAGGCACTGATTTTCAAAGAGGAAGATGTTCTAACATGCTGCCTTTTCTCATCTGCTGAACTGCATTTTCAAGACATGAGAAGTGGAAGAATGTCATGAAGACATGAAAATCTGATGCAATTGTAATTGAAAGTAATCAAAATGTAATCAAAAATGGAAAGGTAAGGGTAAATATGTTGCCTAGGATTAAAAAGAAAAAGATATAGTTATAGGTGGTCTCATTAGCCTGATTTATCAAGGTTCTCAAGCAGATGACACTTCATTGTAGGGGAGGAAACAGAGCCAGAAGGTATAGCATGAGCTTGTCATTCAGAAGAACTGAGGTCAGTTCCTTCCTTGTCACTGGCTTTTCCCAAGTCCCTAGGAAAGCAAATTGCTCCCTCCTAATTCAAGAAAATACCCTGTCCTTACCTTACCAAGCTGTTGTGAGTGCCAGGCAGTGGCAGCTGTGAGGTCTGATACAAGGTAAGGACAGCCCTGCAATAGATGGTGCTGTTCCCACACTTCAGAATCAGGGTGTCCTGTGGTCTCTCATCTACAAGTCATGTGCTGAGAAAATCTAGTTGCTTTTTTTTTTTGTTCTATGATAGTCTCACAAAAAACAAGATTATTAAAACATTTCCCCCCACCTTCCTCAAGTAGTATTCAGCTTCCTTGCTTTAGGGTTTTTATTTGTTGCCTACTATTATCTCTCCCTACAGCAGTTTTCCTCTACTAAATCAGGTCATTATTCATCTGTTTCCACACATTGCCCTCTCTCCCTAAAGCAAGTAGAAGCTCATTCATTCCATTCAAGTATGGAAAATACATTTTCAAAATGCTAGTCCTAGCTGCTACGTGTCGGAATCAGCTTAACAATTTGTATCAAATCCTTTGTTCAGAAGACAAAAGAACCAGCAAAGAGGATAATGGATTACCCACTGTCGTGTCTCATCTGGAAGTTATCTAAAGGCTGCTTTGATAAGTAGAGTGAGAGTCATTGGTGTAAATAATATTGTGCCATTATATTGCTATAACCTGTAAAACACAGAGATACCAGGATCATAAGAAAGGCTGCTACAGAGCATCCAAACTGGTTAACAACAGTGAAGGAAACACTGGCATCTTATCCATTACATATATTGCACTGAAGTAAAAAAAAATATTTTTCTAGCTGGATTGGGGTATTAGAAGTCTTTATACAAATCAGCTTCTTGTTGATGCGGAATTAGATGGTTTTAGCATGAAGAGATTAATTAGATGAATATAGACATACTCAAACAGAAACCTTACTACTTGATTGTCTTGCAGATTCTATAATAATATGTGCCTCTGTCAAAGAATGTAGATACCAGCATTTAACAACAAAGGTATTCAGGGTAATGTGCTGCCTGGTAATCAGTTCTGCTGATGCCTGGCTGTAAAGGTGTAACTCCACTGGTCAACCATTTCCTGGACAGTTACAATACCAATTGACTCACGGTATTTTAAGTAGCTCATAAAAATCTTCCCATTAAAACAAATAAACAAAAAATGAATCTAGTAATTTTTCAAAGACTTTACCAAAAGCTTAAAAAGGGTTTTGGTACCGCCTTTGTCTTCCTTTTCCTGGTGAAAGGTGTGATATACAAGAGCAAGTGCTTAACTCAATTGATCCAAAGGACAGAATAACATTTGTTTGTATGTCCTATTAGCTCTATGCACCGGGTTTCTTTCTTTCCCTGTTGTACATTGCAATGTCTGAAACATCCACATCTGTCACAACCCTCTCAAAATCTCTGTAGTACAAAGTGGAGAACTCAGATATTCATAACAATTGTTTCATGGGTTTTGTGTTCTTTCATTTAGAGCATTGCTTTGCATTTCCCTAAAATTAATCATTGTTCTTAAAGACTTGGAAGAAAAGAACAAGAAAAATAAGTTTATACATAAATAATCCAGGAAATAGATTATAGCTATAAACTCCAGGAAATATTCATGGGTGAGAGGGTCAGCAGAAGTTAAGCAGTGACCCTGAAGTAATAGCACATTTTTGTTTTCAGCTCCAATATGCCGAGTGCAGAGGAACAAATTGATTTTTTTAAAGCTTTGAATATTAAACCAACCACAGTAAAAGTGTTTTACTACACATCAGCCAAAAAAATGTAAACCCTGCCATAAAAGCTAGTCAAGTAAAACCAAACATTACCACAGAAACAGAAGGCAAGATTCTCTTCTTATTTCAGGTAATTCCTCCCTAGGGCTGTGATTCCCTAATTGCTTTATTGCTACCACTGATGGTAGGATTTGGCATAGCTCTGGGGGCCAGTGCAGTGTGACACTACAGAACTAGCTTTCTCTTGGAAAAGGGAGAGTTGAGGGGTTCTGAGATGAAATAGAAGAAGACATGAATTGAACAATTTGTTCTTAAAATTAATAAAATTTAAAGCCACATTTCAATCTAATCACACATATTGTTAAAATCTCAGGATGGAGTACCAAAAGCTGAAATCTATGCCTAAAGCATGTCCCATAATGTCTGCACAGAAACTTCTCACTTCTACACACAGCATGTATCACCCACCTCTAAGTAACTTAAAACCAGGCATAGATTAGTCCTGCTTCATCAATCCCTTCATCTCAGAGCCACTATTTCCCCTTTTGCAGGGAAATCCAGACACCAGTCCAGCCTCTCTTGAAGGCTTCAAGCTGCACTAGCCTGCTGATGCCTCCTGCCCTGGGTTGGGCGCCTCTCCACACCTCATTGCTCCAGCAACTCTAGAGGCAGTTGAGATATCACCATCCATCACCTTCCCACAAGCTGATTTTTGGTCCTTTATAGCATCTGCCCCTCATTAACTGCTTGCTATAGGAACAGGGGTGTTGTTAACCTGTTCACTGCCATGCCATGAAGTGTACACGCTTCATCAGTCCTTGGTAGTTCCACCTGGTGTGACTGGGGGAAGAAGTTTCTAATCAGATAAAAGCTGGCTGAAAAGTTTTATCAGCTCCATTATATTCTGCATAAAGATCAGCCTGTGCCCAAAATTGTTAAGTTAGCAGGAACAGAGAACATTCTGTTTAAAATGGCATGATGTGGTTCACCTGCATTGGTACTGGTCTCAGCAATCAAATCTTCCTACATTTGCAGCTCACAAAGAAGTGTGTTTGAGGTTTGGAGAGAATGGTGTGGTAATGATATCTGTTAAGAAAACCTTAATATAATAATATTATATTATAAATATAATAATATAACCTTAATATAATTTAAAATATTTTTTAAATTATTTTACCATTGCTCAGAAATATCAGTGCTAACAGATCTCATTCTACTTTCTGATTGATTGCTGTGGTTAGGAAAAAACAAACAACTTCCTCAGATCTTGGCTCTGCATTGATCATGTATTAAAAAAGCTGTCAGGAAAGTAATTGTGTTTTAAAATGTATAAAGTATGTGCAAATTTGTGTTTATCTGTATTTGTTCTTATGCGTCTGTTATTCCAAGTTTAGAAAGAGAACAAGAAGAAAATACATTTCAATTAACAAACTGTCTTTATTCTGGGTATATGTAGGACCCAAAATATAACATTTGGGGGGAACTATGTAGTAGAAAACCTATGCTGAACATTTTTCCTTAAACAATAACATGTAACTATATTCCAATTCTTTCCCCTTTATTAAATAATGTGCATCAGAAGAATAAAAGAAAAAACAAAGTCTGAATACTCAGGACTGAAGGTAAATAAAGTCAACTTTTAGATAATAAAATCATCTATTAGAAATACTGCTGAAACAGTATCTTAAATTGAATTTTTAATATATATATCTAGATGCCAAATATAGTTTTGTCTGCTGTGAGGACAGACAGATTTTGAATCTCTGAAGACACAAATAAACACTCCAGAATTTGGTGGATGTTCTATAATAGGTTCAATTAACCCTGCATTGTAAGGCACTCTGCACATCCAGTATCTCATAACAGGGAAGGCATAGACAAATACGCATTGCGTTTTCTGGTTCTTATTTCCAGATGGCAGCATCCTTTCACAGGCTGCTTGTTATTTATTCGAGAAATGCTTGCATCTTTTAGTCTCAAAGCTTTGGGAGGAAAAGTAATTTATTTGTAATTTAAAAATATAAAAAATGTTAATTAAAAATTTTAAATGTAAGAATTTGTAATTTATTGCTACTAAGCTAAATCCTTGTTCAGCTGTACCTACTGATGATGTTGGCTGAGGACATCAGTTTGATTAACCATGAGAACCCAGGGGAAGTGGTTACTGGTTTGTGGTCCCCAGCAGGCACTGGACTCAAAGGAGCCAGAGCAAAGCACTGTGTTCACTGTTTCACCCTCTGGCATGTTTTGTCCCCAGCACATGGTCAGCTCCATCAGGACCTGCAACCACTTGAAAGTGGGAGGCAAAGCTTGACAATCACAAGCCTGGGAGCAGTGTGCTTGAGTAAGTCCCTGCAGTGCAGACTCACAAGCAGTGTCCCAGTGGAGCAGGGTATGCAAAGAGTGAGGCACCGCTCTGGGGGAGGTGTGTGGGAAGTCACCAACCAAATCTCCCTATAAAATAAACAAAGTAATCCACTTCCAGAGGAAGATGCTTTCCACCAGGCAGCACACTCAGGAGAAGCAAGCAAACCTTGTGGTGAGAAGTCCTGAGGGGAAAGGAGCATCTGCCTTCCCAGAACTTTCTAGCCCATAAGCACACACCTGCAAACCCCAATCGTTATATTTGAATTCATAGCACAAAAGTCCCTTCCTAGAGCTGATTTTGGATAATAAAATAACTTCCTTCAAATCTCTGATGGGGACTGGGTCTTGATGCCTGATCCTTGCTTCTGAAAGACATTTCTTAAGGTGATGAGGAAGGCACTTTCTTTCAAGGGATTAGTCATGAAATTACATGATGAATAAGACCCAGAAATCAACATCCCTATGCAGCAATCTCTTGTTTCAAACTGTCTGGCAGAGAATCTCACATTTACTCTAAAAATGTGTGTTTTCAAGAGAATTTGTGGAGAGTGTCTATAGCTTGCCCTTGCCTATGTACTTTTCTGGGAAATCTGTAGATTTGGGGTTGACTGTTTTGTTTTGCCTCTCACTTCTTCCCACCAGAAGAGTAATGTAGTCTAGGAATTCTAAGACAAATGCATGAAGCAGCAGGTGATTTTCCTGCCCATATTTGTGAACATACACGTTGGCAATGTTTCATCCTTCTGTGAGAGGAAGTTCAGCATGAGCTGGTCACCAGATTGGTGCAGGGAAACTGAAGTTTTCACAGGTCTCAGGCAGGATATTTGGTTTAGTGTGCTTGGATAAAGAGGTCTGAATTGTTGTGTTGCACTGCATAAACCTAAATCCTTACAGCAGGAGAAAGGAGGGAGATCCAGACTTGTATTCTCCCTCAGTTGCCACATTTAAACTGGACCTCAACTACTGATTGCCCACCTGATAGTATCATTATGATCAACCATCTAATGATATCCTAATATTAGGGGCCATATAAGTTCTTTAAATCATTATGAAAAATTTAAAAATTAAGGTAGAATATCTAATTTTTTTTCACCAAACTTCCTGACTGAGTGCAGCGATCCCATATGTTACCCAGAGAGAATTATCTGTCAGTTCCAGGAATTATTAATTCTTATTTCCACCTATAAAACTAAAAAAAGGATTAGCACAAATGTAGTATTGTTTTCAAACCTGAAGAAAATTTAGCTTCTTTTGTAGCTGGGCATTTCTCTTTTTTGCTAGTTGAATAGCGTCACATTTTCTTTTAGTGAGGGGGAAAGGAGAAAATCATGGATCATGGTGGGGCCGTAGCTGTTCTCATTTCCCTTGCTCTGTTCCCCTCTCTATGCTGGTCTTGCTGTGAGCAGTAGCCCCATGTAAGCACCCTGCTTATTCCTCTGCTGGGAGCAGAGACTTGGGGGTTTGATGGATGCAGCTCTGGGGCTATGTTAGGGAAGAGATCTGTGTGCACATGGGCTAGAGGTGGTTGTGGGGAAGGAAAAGAGGGAAAGGAAGGAATGGGGCTTTTGAGACCAGTGACGGGGAAAGAGGAGTCCTTTAGAGAAGCTGGAGAGCAGCGTTTGTGTTGTTAGGCTTCACAAGGCGTGCAAGGACACAACAACTCAGGGTGTCCATTCTAACTCCCCCATGCAAGGTGCATGAGGTGCACACCAAGTGATGGGGGCTGCTGGATGAAATGGAGAGGTTTAGGGGTGAGCTGGATGAAGGTGAGGGTAACTGTTGTGACAAAGGAAAAAATCTATTCAGTCATTAAACAGTTAAGAACAGCTGCTTTACCTGCTCAGACCTTTAGTGCTTAAGGCAGTTAAGAATTAAATCACAGCAATGAAATTTAAGGATGTATTCCAGTAAAGCTCAAGCAAATATCTTCAGCAGATGCTTAAGAGTTATATATATGCTTAAAAACATCACTGAATTTTCCTCTTGAACAGAACTAGTCTGAAATATGTCATTTACTGTAGTTCCATTTCTAGCTTCATACGTAAAACTGAACTAGTGCTTCTCACCACTTCATGGCAATTAAAGAGAAGCTGATAGGCACTCCAGCTTTTAGGGGATTTAGTAGGACCTGCTAATATTTATTACTGCTTAGGAAAAGCTAGTTTCATATAGGAACAGAATTTTGTGTTTCTGAGAATGAATATTAATATTTTAGTAGTCTTATTATGTGCCATCTTTTGATGCAAAATGAATCCCACCTAAGAGTATCCGTGATAGTTCACACTCTTTAATCACCAATTACATGACATATTTTCTGATAATTTATTATGTCACTAATGACACAAAAAATAACCAAACAATTGTGGCCTTGGCTTGTCTTCCATGGTTTGTAGAATGTTGATTTTGATGGCACTGCACTGGAATGACTGACTAAAATGAAGCAAAAGCTATATATTTTGCTGTAATGTGATCAGAGGAAGGCCTAAGGCATTTCATGAGAGTCCTTGTGTTAGTTTTAGAACCAGTATACTTGCTTTTTTTGATCAATCACAATCATGGTTTACAAAAGCACACTAGAAACTGGGCTACTGAATGTGTAATTATATGTTGCAAATAACTTCAAAGTCTATTTTTAACGTTTTTTGAGGCTTGCTATTAATGTTTAACAGCAACAGTGCACAGCTTTATTTTCCACTGAAAAATAATGTAAAAAATTCTATGTCATAGCAAAAAGGTTAACAGAAAACTACTTTAAAGAACTATTAGTCAAAGTGATTTTTTTTTATTAGGCTACTCTTAGAATTCACTTTCACACAAACCCCAAAATGCAATATAAAATACACATTTTATATGACATTTATATATAATGCATAAAATATATAAACAAGAATAGAAGATAGTAATATATTGTGCATGTGTAAAAATTAAAATTTATTTACAACTTAGATTGTGAGGCTATTGTTAAAGGAATTAGTTTCACAGGGAGTTGTTAAATATGTACAGATGGACTATATCCGAAAAAATACCAGTACCTAAATTTTTCTTCTAGACAATATATCTTTAGCAGTAGTGATGGCTTTCAAATTCTTTTTAAACTTATTCATGATTGTTAAGGTCAGGAGTTCCCAGTGAGCAACACACTGTCCTTCAACATGGCTCAGATCAAATATTTTGGGCATTTCCTTTGGGCAGTTTGCCATTGTTCTATTGGATTGGAAGTTACAGCAATTTGACTGGTATGTCTTTTAATCTTTTTTTTCCCCCCTTAGCTATTGAAAGCAAGTATTGTTGTATCTGTACTGCAGCTGAAGCAATTTTGCAATTGAAAACTTGCATGTTTGCTTTCTGCTTACACAATAATCTATTTTGATCCGGGGTTCTGTTGACTGCTGCATAAAGTAGCAAGTGCTGTCACCCAAAAAAAGTACAGCTTGAAGAGAATAGTAATACTTCTCTGTTATCTTGAAAAGGCTGTCTGTGTGATTTATATTGCTGGCAGTGTATTAAATGTGTCATGTGGGTGTCAGAGAAGTACAAAATATCTTCTGTTATACAGGCTCCTCCTGTAAGTCTGTTGTTGGGTCCTCCTTAACATATTTACTTTTTTGGCATAATATAAATGGAAACATGGTGTGAAACACTTTTGCAGTGCATTTTAAATCTGTAGTTAATAATTTCCTAATATAAAGTAGTCATAGCAATATGCACTCACATTTCATATAATATTAAGAACAGTATGTGTCATGAAACTTGAAGCTATATAAAGGAAAATGGTTAAATGAAAAAGGATTTCTCCTTAGTGGGCTATTCCTTCTCTTTCCTCGAATGTTTCTTGAGGAATTTTAATTCACTACTTAAAGCACTCATTAAGAAAATTTTTACATTGTATGGTATTGTCAGTCTCTGGAACACTGTCGGTCCTTTGGGCATAGTTTTAAACAGATTAGGCCGTTTTAAGAGAGTGAAGCCAAAACCAGAACCATCTGTCCTCATTCCTGTGTCTGCAAACCATGTCTCCCCCAAAAGTAAGCAAGCAACCAATTAATCTTTTATTTCACTGCCTTCATTTGTCCACCAAGTCACCTGATCCTTTCTAGTGACAACCTCATTTGAGGTGTACCCCCAAAAAAGAGTGAGTTGGGGAATTTCTGATGAGTACATTGCAAAATACAGAGAAATAGAAGTAATTTTCTTTCATGTGAACTACGACCTTTTTTTTTTCAGGGAAGAAGAATCTGCTAACAAAAATACTGTTTCAGTCAGGGTACAATTTTTCTTTTTAAATTAAAACTTACAGGGGGTTTGAGTGTACCCAGTTAAAAAACCAAACAAACAACCAAACAAAAGTCCACATATTCTGTCATTCTGAAGAAGATACCACTTTCATAAGTCTTATTGATAGACTAATAACATCTTTTTGAAAATTATTCAGAATTGTAAATATTTCATTCTGTTAGGTTCTTTCCACTGGGGAAACAGAAGTCAATAACTCTGGTATCTGCACACAAAGTATGCATCCATCTTCCAAAACATTTTTTCCCTCATTCTCCAGATTCCCACACTGACTCACAGACCACAGAGGATATTTGGAGTTGAAGAGGATCCACACAGTTCATTGAGTCCATCTCCTAAGTGAACAGCCTACACTGCTGATGTTACCAAAGGTCTTTCAATGGGACTCAAAGTCTTTAAACTTCATGGAGGTGACTGTGTTGGTTTCACATGGCCTGGTTTTTTGGGGAGAGGGGGTGGGTGGGACAGACGACAAAGATGGTTCCTGTGAGAAGCTGCTGGAAGCTTCTACCATGTCCAGCAGACCCAATTCCTGATGGCTCTGAAGATGGACATGCTGTCACCAAAACTGGGACAATGAGAGAGGCTGATAATGCCTCTATGATGACATAGTTAAGAAGAAAATCAAAACAAAGGGGGTACAGTTTTTGCGTAGCCAGAGAAGAGGAGGTGAGAACATGTGAGAGAAAACAATATGGAGACACCAAGGTCAGTGGAGAAGGAGAAGGAGGAAATCCCCCTGCAGCCCATGGATCCATGGGGGATGCAGAGATCCATCCGCAGCCCGTGAGGGAGGTGCCCACACCAGAGCAGGTGAAGCCTGGAGGAGGCGGTGATCCAGTGAGAGGCCTGGTGAAGAGAAGGGACCCTGCTTCCAAGAACAGCCTGTCCTTGGAGGACTGCACCCCATGGGAAGAGTGACCCACATGACAGCAGTTTTGGAAGGACTGTGTGCCTGTGGGAGGGACTCACACTGCAGCAGTTATGGGAGGACTGCTCTCATGAGATTGGAGCCACGTTGGAGAAGTTCCCGGAGAGCTGGCTCCCCTGGGAAGGACCCATGGTGTAGCGAGGGAATGACTCCTCTCCCTGAGTAGCAGAGGAAAACCTTGGGTGTCAAACTGACCCAACACTCATGCCCTGTCACCCTGCACTCTTGGTGGGAAGGATGGAGGGGCTGGGGGAAGAAAGGTGTTTCAAGGGCTTATTTTACTTCTCATTATCGTCCTCCAATTTTGTTAGTAATAAATTCACTTTCTACCTTTAATTGAGTCTATTTTGCCCTTGGAGTGTTTTCTCCAGTCCTTAACTCACAGTCTTCATTAAATTTTTCTCTCTTCTGCCCAGCTGTGGCAGGGAAGGGTGAGCGAGCAGCTTCTGTGGGTGTCTGGCATTTCGTGAGTGTCAAACCACAACAGTGACATTGAAGCCTAAGATTTTCTCTGACTAGAAGAATTGAAACTTATTTCTACTCCTGTTATCTAAGCATGGCTATTTTACAGGCAACTGGGGCAGTCTCTGCGCTGGTGCAAAATTCTAGGATAACTACTTGATAATCAAAGTGATAGATGAGCTCCAGAGCCATGCCACCTAAATCAGACAAATAAGTATATCGCTCTTACTGCAAATTCATATTGAAACAACAAAAATTCAGCACCAAACTTGTCTATCTTATTGTTACATGGTTACTTTGTTTTGTGTCAAATGGAGCAAATTAATTGTCTGCAATGAGCTGTCCCTCTCTACCATGTGCTTTGTGTTCCTTCCCAGGGGAGTATTTACTCAAACAACAGGCAGGGCACTTACCACAGCAGATAGATAGTGTAGGGTGATGGAGAAAAACAGCAATGCTTCAAATGTCTGTGATGGTGTGATTTAGGTACAGAGTTTGGTACTATCTGAAAATTTTTTGATCTAATGATGCAAAGCCTGTTCCATGAGAAATGACAATGAAACAAAGATAAATCAAATTACTTAAAACAGTGAAATTAAGATCCCCCAAAGTTAAGAATTTCAATGCATATTTTATTATTAAATAAGGGTTTCTTAGTGTGCCTGGAATTTCTTGAGGTCCCAGGACTGAAGTTCCCATTGACCTCAATAAGATTTATAAGAAATTGAAGCTCTTGAAAATTTGGTGACATTATTCATGATAATCAATGAAGTGGTACCTGAGGACCAAGAAAGCCTTGAGGAATTTGCAATGCAATAAGTAAGCTAGACAGAGCATAGAGGGTAAGTGTAATTTAACCATCATGATTGAAACAAATTTCCTATTTGATCAAAACTGCATTTCTCTTTCATGTAGAAAAGAGAATAAGTGAAGGGTTGAGTGACCAGTGAGATAATATAAGAAAGAGGATAAAAAAGCATATATAAAATGGAGAGATTGAAAGCTGAAATAAAGAGCCCATTGGCACAAGAAAAGAAAAGTTCAGCCAAAAGCACAGACCATTCTCTGAAGATGCAGAGATATGTTTTGCTTGCCTTTTCTCAAGGCATCTACTGTGTGTGTTTGTATATAGATGTATGATTAATTTATGTCAGGTTAAAGTGTATAATGCAAGTTTAACTTAGTGTTAAATAACAAATATGAGCAACTTGATTAATCAGTTCCATGCTAAAAGAAATCAAAGCTATCTGTGCAACTTCTTCAGTGAGACATTTTATATTTTCTCTTGCAAGACTAAATAATCATATTTGCAGAGTGCTCAGCACAGGAAAGACTTGCTGGAGAGGGTCCAGAGGAGTGCCACAAAAATGATTAGAGTGATGTGATACCTCTCCTATGAGAAAAGCTGAAAGAGTTGGGGTTATTCAACCTGGAGAAGAAGAGGCTCTGTGGAGACCTTTTTGATCTGTTCAGTATGTAAAGGGGCTCATAAGAAGACAGGCACAAACCTTTTAGTGACACCTGTAGCAACAGGACAAGGGATAATGGTTTTATACTAAAGGAGGATAAAGTTAGATTGGACATAAGGAAGAAATTTTTTTTGACATTAAGGTGGTAAAACACTGGCACAGGTTGTCCAGATGGATGGGAAACACCCCAACCCTGGAAATATTCAAGGCCATGTTGGATGGACTTCTGAGCGAAGTGATTTAGTTGTCCCTGCTCCTTACAGGAGGGTTGGAATAGATGGCCTTTAAAGGTCCCTATCAAACCAAACCATTCTATGATTCCATGATTTTATCTCTTTTCATTTGAGATAAAAAACTGAACAACAACCTGAGATCTATTTATGGTATGCACTGGGTATACACTTACATTTCACTTTCATTTCCAGAGAGCTTTCCAGGAGTGTATGAGGTAGTGAGTTTAATTGCTATCTATAGGAGGATGACAAGCTAAATATAAAGAGTGAGCCCATATGTCTACTTATAGGCAACATTTTGTGAAATTTCTTCTTGGTGATTTTTTCTAGAATTCCCAAGGTATTGCAAAACAAAACTTTTGGTTAATATTTTGTTTTTCAGGTATATGCCTGAAGAATTTTCTTAGGATTAATTGTAAGTGAACTTAGAGGAGGAGTATGTTAGCTTACTCTTTGATTTGTAACTGTTAGTAGGAAATGGGTCATTAAAAGAACAGAAATATGAAAATATTTCTATTCCTGGATACCTAATATGTTGAATATTTACTGATGTTAATTCTACTTTTCTTCTCATCATTCTACCCCATGCATAATTGAAGACAGTTTTTCTGAACTGGATAGGATTTTTCTTGTATCTACTTCTTAGTAGAAAAGTTAAACACAGATGTACAAACAGGAAAATAAACTGAGACTGAATCAAAGTGTTCTTTTCAATGGTTCCTTTCAAATCTTTTGACTATGAGGAACCAGTCTTCAAGAGAAAGTTCACACAAATAGTAAATTAGGCAAATTTTAGAGTAATTAAAAGTAGAATTTAATGGGTTGCTAAACAGCAGAAACAACACTTCTTAGAATTGCCTTGATTGGTTATCATATGCAAAGGAAGTTACATGTGTTATCAGAAATTTCATCCTGAGCATCCTTTGGCCACTGCATTTTCTCAAGGGTGTCCAGAGAAACCTCCTGCTAAGGAGCTAAACAGGAACTGCAAAGTAATTAGTTTATTTCTTGCTTTTATCTTCTGGATATTCTAAATTGGTATAGGAGTATATATCTGGGAGTATACTCCTAGGAGTATATCCTTGTATCCTTTTGATTGGCTTTGTGTCAGTAGGAATTTTCTGTATAAGCTCAAGGCAGCGCATAACCCTGAGAGTCCTACTTACCTTTTCAATTTGTTACATGAATAATCACATTGTTACAATGAATACAGACCCTTTTTTCAAAAAGATGTAAATCATAATTAATTCCATGACAGCACTTCACATGAATCACATTGATGACTTTAACTACTAAAGTAGCTGTAATACACAGTTGCATTGGAGCCCAATTGTAATATAGTGCTTATTAATGTCCTCTTCTGGCCAACATGCCATGTGAACACCAAATAAATTACTAATGCTAATGCTCTAGACATAGCATGTTTCTGATGGAGCTGTATGTTGGTGCTCAATTGTATTCTAAGCCTTGGATATCAAAACCATAATAATGTCAACTAAAGCTTTACAAATTCACATACCATATGTATTGTATAATACTTGTCACAAAGCAATACTGTTTTATGACCTGAGTAAAGTGGTTGAAAAAAAGAAAAATTAGTCACTTGAAGAGGTAGGACTCAAAATTAAAGACTAAGATAAAGAACAAAATGAAGACAGCTTTCTCTTAAGAAAAAAAGAGTTACTTATTATTACCTCTAAATTATTTAAGCTTAGCATCCCAAACTTTCAAAATATGCAGCAAAAATTAAAGCGCTAGATTATCAGGGGTTTTTTGTTCTCCACAGCTCTATGCTAATCATTGTGCTGAGTGTGAACTGACTTTTTCCTCCTGTTATGAGCAACCAAAGTCTTTGTTCTGAGAATGATCACATAATTACACAGAAGATTAAAGAATTCCCATGAATAATTTGTGCTCATTTCTCCCTGTTAAACCCATTTAACCCAGTTGAGCATGCCTTGCTGACTTGCTTCAGAGACTCACATTTTCATTAGAAAAGTAGAATATTCGCCCTCCCCTGAAGCTGATAACTTTTTCTGGCTTATCTTATTGCCTAAACATTTCCCTGAACTTGACCAGCTCTTCTCCAAAGCATAATCATTTGGCATTGTTCATAAATAAATTATAAAATTAAAAATTAACTCCTTTTATGATGACATGGTAAATGAAAAGGTAAATCTTTAAAAATTTATTGAGCTATCAGAATGGAAAATTTCTTCTAGTAGTTGGAACCAATGCTGGGAGATGTATTTTAGTTTGTGGTCAATGGATGGCCAGGACTGAAAGGAATCCATTGTCATACCACAAGCTACTCTAGTTTACCTCCTACACCCAATTTTCACCACCAGAATATCAAGTCAAGTTTTATGTTCCGGTACCTAAGCTGAATGCTATATTGCTTTTTGGCTATATTAAGATGAGGGGAAAAAAATGTGGTTTTATAGTAAAACAGTAAATACACTGTAAATTCCTGGTGTGTTTAAGGTTATGTTCTGATCTATTCCCCTGACCCCCTTTGAGATGCACCTTGTGTATTGTAATAAAAATAAAATGCAAACCTACCAAGACTAATATGCTTTACAGTTTTTCATATCTCAGCTGTCACATACAAATATCCTGTAGAAAAGTGCACCTTTTCTTTTTAAACATTTTTTTTTCTGAGCATGAAATATATCCCTAAGAATGATTATAGCTGCAGATGGTAAATTAAAATCCAGATATGATTATTAACTTGCCTGACATTTGTGAAGGTCTGTGGATGACTGCTGCAGGAACATGCACATTATGGTCACCCTTCTGGTCACCTGCACCCCTGCTTTCAAATAAAAGGGGCTGCAATATAAGAGCTACAGCTGATTTATGTTAATATACATGTTATTAGTATTGTGTTTCCTTCCTTTGCTGCACTTTGTACTTCATCCTCACACAAGTGGAGAACAATTTCCTGTTCACAAGCCTTAGTAACTGACTGGTACCTTGGAGAATAAATTACTGTCTTTAAGTTCCCAGTAGAGGAGGAATACTGTTCCATGTCAGGTGCCAGAGTTCTCACATGCTGTAATCTACATGGAGCAATACAGCCCACAGTAGATTTTTCTGCTTAGGAACATCCATTTTTGTTCTCATATGAGTTCTTCCCACCCCTTCTCCCTTTTTTCCCCACACAAACTGAAAATTAAAAACAGAAGATATCAGTTCTTGACAGATGCATTACTGCAAGTTATATGTATTTATTAAGCTCTTTCTGTCTAATTTATACAGAGAGGTCTGGAAAAGGATTGTGTGTTAGATAGGATTTCTGTGCACACTCATAAGGAATATTATCCAGTGAAAATCTTCCTATTACATACATACATGAATGAAATTTGGAGTTAATTAAAACAGCATGAATGCAATTCATATTATTAAATCCTGACATCTCCATTGCAAACATAATGCCTAAACTGTCTTTACAGGCAACAGAAAGAATTAGGAGCTGCTAGAATTCAATGTACTGCATTCTAGGGTAGGCATATACCTGTGGACAAGACTAATTTAAGCCCTGCCAATTGAAGGCTAGAAAAAGTGGACATTTTTTGTAGTTTCAGTGTTTATGTATGGCAGCATGTCCGATTAAGGTGCAGCAGATCAGATCAAAGCTCTAAGTATTCCAAGAGCCTATCTCCAGCTGTGTGAGATGCAGAAACAGGTAATGAAAAAGTTGAAAGCTGTGCCTGGGGCCTCAGCCACAGCTGAGCAAATAATGAAGGAACCGTAAGGGGGAGCTGAGGACACTTTGGCTTCGGAATGATCTCAGCAGACATGTGCATGGCACAAGCTGGAGATGGCTTAATGAGAGTCATGATGTCAAGGAGGAACTGGGTGCCTCCCAACAACAGCCATGGAAACACTGTAATACTACAAGCTCATTTAAGTTGAAAAGGACTTCTGGATGCCGTCTGATCTAACCCGTCCTCTAGATAAAAACCATAATACCTTCAAAATTAGATCATGTGGTTGATCAGTTTTATCATTGCATAGTCATCAGGCTGCTGCAGGTGAAACAGAGCAAGGAGGAGTAAAAGTCAGCATCAACAAACACCTGGACTACATCCACGGGCATATCCACTGTTATGACCAGCAGATGCAGGAAAACATGGAAGCATGGGGCAACAGTGTGAAACACTGCAAAAAAAAACCAACATCTGCACCAGCGCAACCACCCAGCCCAAAGGCAAGCTTGGAACAAGGCTTGAGCCCCTCAGTATTGGCAAGGAGAAAGGTACACAGCCACATGTTCTACTTCAGGTTTTACAAACAGGAGATAAGATTCTGCTCACCTTCAACAGCTCTTCCAAAACTGCAAAGTAGTAGCCAGTGGCAGATGTCGAGGCAAGTATGGAAGGAGCTGCAAATACAGTGATCCTTTCTAAGATCTGGACATTTCATGTGTATGAAACGTGATTGTTGATAAGTACCATAAATAAACCTTGGATTTAAATGAAGATTAGACAAATCCAAGAGACATGGATGCTTGTATTCTTTATGATTGTGAGACCTCATAACCAAAACAATTCTGAGAAGACCACATAGACCACACTGAAAATGGTACTGGATTTTGTAAAAGTTTATTTCTTGTAGATTAGGTCTTGTAGTTTATTTCTGCCTTTACCTTGGATCACTGATATATTTAAATGTTTAAATTAGACTCAGTATAGTATTCACTGTCTGTATAGACTATTCATCTCTTAATTTATTCCCAGAAAACAGGCCACTTGAAAACAAATAATTTTTATTACATAAAGTTTATGACAATAGTAGCATAAGCTTAAGGAAGGTATTTAATCAAGGCATATTATAAGAAGAAACCTATGTAGCAAATTTTAACAATATTTTTTCCTGTATATTTATAATCTGTATATTTATTTTGAAACTGAAACTGAATGACTGAGAATTTGAATTCTATGGATTTGGTTTTAAGTATCGAAAAATTTCAGAAAATTAAATAAAAAGTAAAGTTTTTGTCTTAAGCATTTCAGTCTGGGGCTGCTAGTCGCCTGAAACAATAACCATATATTGAATATAATTAAATATGTTATTATTAATGTAATAAGAAGAAAAAAAATTGAATTTCAGGAAGATTAAAAGACTGAGTTTCAGCACTTTCTTTGTAAACATTCTGTCAATTATAAAAATTGAAAATTATTTTGGTGAAAGGCTTAGCTTATTTCAGAGATTATCCAGAATAGTCACAGTTTTCTCAGGAGATAATTACTGATGTTCCCTGAGTTCTTTTACAATAATTCTTTATAATCATCTACTTTTATTTGGGACATTAAAATATGAATACCATAAATATTAAAATAAATATATTTTGTTTCATAAAGGAGAATGTGATAAAATTCTACCATTGTATTTTCATTAATGTAATTTTTTACAGATACGCAGAGCATGACACAATAAATGGAGATTTAAGAACTATAGCATAACCAGCACATTAATGAAATTCTGCAAGCAGAGCTAGTCTATTGCAGAATAAATAAGAATTTGAGTACACGGGCTTGACCATGTAGGGATGTTCAAGCCTGTTTATAATGCAGAGATCAATCATCTCACACACAGATTTATCAGAGTTCAGGAGCTGGAGGCACTTGGCACTTTTCTGGATCAAATGTATTCTCAGTGTCTCATCCTAACAGGTACAAGTATAATAAGAAAATTCTATGTTTTAGCAATACTAATCTTGTTTCAGAAAGAAAACAGCATATATGATCATATTTCCTTATTTAAAACATTTGGTAACTTTCAACTAGATGGCAGCAAGGCTGGTGTGTGTATGAATGCAGCAGAAAGGCACTTATGAGCATATTGCTGGGAAAGTATGGGGAGAATGATGGACAAACATCACACCTTGTTATTCCTACTACCCCTGAAACAACATGACAATCAAACAAACAAACAAAAAAAATCTTAGTCAAAAAATAGTTCTGTGGCCCCAGTAGAAAGATACATAGACATATAGATATATATATAGAAAGATATAGGTTGTGGTTATTCTATGAAGAAAAAGTGAAAGGAAAAAAAACCCACCAAACCCAAACCAAGAAGCCCTGTGCATGATGGAATGAAGGCAGGCATCAATATGCTTTTCTGTCTGGAGTCTCAAAAGTCTAATAAATGTCAAGGAATAGAGCTTCCCCTGAATAAAGGTACTAGCAGAGATGCCATCTACAGTGAAGATGCCTGTTTTTATGCAATTTGTAGGAGTTTAGTAACTTTAAGACTTGCCAGTGGGTTTAAAATTAAACAGGCTGTAGAAATACAATAAGGGAGAAAACACAAGCACAGCAGGAACACTTAAACCTTCAAGCTAAAAATGACGATCGTGTAATGCAAGTGGGTATTATGGAAGATGACATTTTGTCAGGTTATTTAAAGTGTAAACAGTGTTAGTAGCTATGCCTGGTACCACAGAGGATGACAGTCAAAATCACAAGGCACTCCAAAATTTCTCCCTGATATCTTTCTCATGGAGGCATGGGCTGACATAAGTTTCATCTGTGTGGGAAGCCGACCGATTCAGCAGAAATATGGTTTCCTAAACATGCCAGTTTTCACCCTCTGCCAACCACTAAGCTAAATTTATCAGGAGCACTGTGGTCAGAACTACAGAGCTGACCAGAGGAAAATTTGGTCAGATATAACTATCAAGGTTAATAATAATAAAATGTTTTCAAAATAAGTGTATACACTGGTGGGTCACATCGATGAATCACATGCTGAGCCGATATTCATATCTATGATTCATGACCACTCTTGATTTAGTTCGATACATTTCTAATTTTATACAGACTTTTCTTTTGCTTCTGCCTCTTGGAACACTAAAAGAATCAGTTAAAATCTCTTTATAGTGCAAAATTACAGAAATATTTAAGTCATCATTTCTCAAATAATGGACATAAAAATTATGATTCCCAAACCTAAGGAATCTGGATTTGATTAAACATTTTATTAACATACTGGAATTTGAAATGTACAAATGTAAAATGAATTCATAGTTATAATTATCAATCTCTTTCTGCACCAACAGAAATTACAGAAGACTATATATAATTATGGTTTACTTATACAGATTCCATTTTTAACATAAATTTACTTTCTGAATGTAATTGTTCTAATAAGAGGTATTCTGTGATGAGTTATTAATTGACATTGCAAATACTACACTATCATGACACACTTCCAGATTTTATAATAAATCTTTAGGCAAAGAGTTACAATCACTGTTGATCCTGCTTTGTGTTTATGTTTTCAAGGAGCTGCATAATTTCTCCATGTCTTCTGCTGCTACCCCATAGAGAGGATTTGGAAAAGTAGCATTCACACCTTCATTGAATGGATACTAAAAGAAAAAAGAATGAAATTTAAAATCCAAGTGATTCAATTAATTTTTTAAAATGCACATACAAATGGCTGTAGATTCATTATAGACGTAACATATTAAAGAAAATTATAAAATCTCTAAACATTTTTAGACTGGACTTTTGGCTGAATAAAACTAGCATAAGTCCACCAAAACAATTACCTACCACATGCACCTGATCAAGTAATTTAACCTAATTCTGCATGTTTCCACCTTTTTTTTCTCTTGTCTCCAGAGCCCTTGCTCTAACATACATTTTGTATTATTTTAGGCAATCTGTGTACAATAGTGTAATTGCAGTGGGTCACTAATTTTGGTGCATGACATTGTAATTTCCTTCAAGAAAATGGTTATAATTTCCTTGAATGAAAAATGTGTGAGAAAATAGGTAATATGAACCCTTCAGGTAAGGATTTCAGTAATTCTAAACATTTTCTTCAGCATCTGCCCATACTGAAAGTTAGTGAATTTGTGTATGGTGTAACAAGTAGCTGTAACGAGCAACACTACTAGAATTGTTTTTTATGTGGTCCTTGCCAACCAATTCAGCCCTGGTCATCTTTCTCAGATGTCCAGAGGTGCTAACAGTGTAAGTAACAATACACCATTAAGTGACATTTTTCCCTTTCCTCTTCAAATGAATTTCCTTTACTAGCCCAACACATATCCTAGAAATGTATTATTACATACCTCATACCATGGAGAAACACTGATTTGAACAGCAGATGAGGTGGCATACCCAGGAGACTATAAAAAGAAAAAAACTGCTTCAGAATATTTTTAGTGAGCTGAAAATAATATTTTCTGCCATGTGGCGCCTGGGTAACACACTCTATGGATCCAAAATTATGAGGCAGTATTATGAGCAAGAGTGTAGCTGTGCTAAGCCCACATGGATTTGGTGTTCAGAAAGGTTCAGGAGAACTGTTCTTTATGAAGCTCAGAGACTCCCACAAGGGCATAACTCGTGAGTATTCAGCTGGAGACAAGAGATTTTGCTCACATTTTGTCATCTCTTTTGATTGATGATGTACCATTCAGATTTAAGTCTCATCAGACTTGGAGAAAACTCATAATACCTGTTTTCTTTTAGAAAGAAGAATTAGTGTAAACATGTATTTTCCCAGTCTTAGAGAAATCAGAGGAAATTCTGGTGCATGGCTGGACTTCAATCACAATGCCTGGGGCTGTCTTCCATGAAAATGTCTCTCCTGACTCTGTGCTTCTGTTTTTCAACTTACTATTTAATGAAGCCTGTCAGGAATCTATTTTAACTAAAATAAAAATGTCCTGATGAATTGGACATGATTGTGATGGGAATGTTTCCAACTTGGAGCTCTCACAAACTCCAACCTATAAGTGAATTCATTTGATCTAATGTCTCTAAAATCAGGTGTAAGGACCTTTTTACAGAAAGTAAATGGCATGTCATAGTTAATTCTATTCAAAGCTGCAGTGGAATCTTATATTATTGACAGTGCAAAGGACAAGTTTTATTTTCTATTTCAAACCAAGCCTAGCTCTTTCAATGCTAATAAGGGTAGAATCAAAATGAGGGCAGGAAGGATATTTAAAATATTTTTTTTTTGCTTTTTTTCTTTATACTCCAAGGTTCTTTGTATTACTTTTAATTATAAACAAAATATCAGAGATACCTTAATTTTAATTCAATCATTTATTTCTTGTTATATGTAAGACATGAATTTTAGTTATCATTGTAATTTGATAATTAAGTCTTGCCTTTAATTAGTTTGCTGCAATATGTTCACTTATATATATTTATATTATTCAAAAAATTCTTTGTTACTTTATCAGCCTCCAATTCTGATCAGCAAATAGTACGAGGGAAACGTGTGGCCAATTACTTGTGTAGTGTCAAGGTGAATTAAGGATTATAAACTGTTTCATTAAAGTTAAATGAGTGTGCAAAAGCAACTTGGTTGCTGAATCATGCATTTTGTGTTTTTATTGCTGTTGATGTGTTTCTGTTGTTGTGTGTTTGCTTTGTTGGATGTTTTTTTTCTTGGTTTTTTGTTTGTTTGTTTAGTTTCCAGATACAAAAGGAGACAAGTCCCAGCAAGCTTATTCTTATCTATGTGTGGGTAAATATTTGATACAAAACAGTTTCCTCCAAATTGTCAGCCCATAGTCATAATTATAAACACTGAGATGTTGTCAAAACTGAGCTAATGTCAAATATTAATATGTTTTGAAAATGTACTGGAACTGATCTGAGTACTGAATCAATTTTTAATTCTCACTTCTTTTATTAAATAGCATTCATTGAGGAATTATATTCTTTTAATGGAAAACTATTTGAGGACTACAACATTACATTTTTCTGAACATATACAGGCAGCTTACCTTTACTTTCCCAGATGAACTGAGGTCTTTGTATAAAGGATTGGCAAATGAAGAAATAGCAGCTTCCTGCACTTTCCTTGAGAAGTCAAACAAAAAAAAAAAAAAAGAAAAAAAGCCATTCCATTATATCACAGAGGTCATCAAAGATCCAAACAGATTAAAGCTGAAAAGACTTGAGTCCAAAAGAAGAGATGGCTAAATATATTTACAACTATGCTCTACTGAAATAAATGAAATTAAACTAATATTCTGGATAAATAATGTCTAGGTTAAAAAAATAATTTTTCATCTGTTGCTTCTAAATATATATCTATGCTTCTGGATGTGCACAGAACTATTTAGTATTTATAAAATGCAGGTATAGTGCTATACATTAAATGAAACATGAGATTGTCTTAAAAGTTGCATTCCTATAATCTGTTTGCATGGGATGAGATTGTCACACTGTAATCATACTGAAAATTCAGTGATTAACATGGTCTTAGGCTCCAAGTTCAAGAGCAGCTTAGTTACTTAATTGTTAAAGTGCTCCATTTTTACAATTAATTGGGAAAGAACTTACATTTTGGGTCAAAATCATCAGCATCAGTTTTAAAGCTAGACAAGCTACCCATACCTTTTGCTACAAAGCCATGAATAAATAATCACTTGAGGTATTGAAATGCAAATTTTTCAGTAATTAACATAATGCCTTAAACAATTTATAATAAATAGGACAAATTTTACTATTTATGGATCTCATGTCCATTACCTCATCTGGAGGTTTAAAGATATGCTTTCTTGATAGAGGTCTTCACATATCCCTTTTCTTTTTGGAAGCACCTATGACATATGCAGTTAATCACATTTATTCTGCACAAGCAGAATGGGTGTGGAACTTGCTGCCTAGATCTAATTTTTTTTCCTGTATAGATGACTAGCTGGTAATATTCCACATTGATTGGAATCATGGAATCATTTATGTTTGAAGAGAAGTCTAAGATCACTGAATCCAACGTTTGACTGATCACCGCCCTGTCAGCTGGACTAAGTGCCACATCCAGACCTTGCACCTCCAGGTTTGGTGACTCCACCTCCACTGGCAGTCTGTTCCAATGCTTAACAACCCTTTATCCCCTAAAATCTTCCTGATGTCCGGCCTGAAGTCCCCTGGCACAGCTTGAGGCCGTGTCATCTCATCCTGTCACTTGTTGCTGGGAGAAGGGACTGACTCCCACCTTGCCACAACCTCCTACCTCAGTTAATTGTAGAGAGCAGTAAGATCCCCCCAGCCTTCCTTTTCTCCAGGTGAAACACTTCTAGCTCCCTCAGTTGCTCCTCATAGGACTTAATCTCTAGACCCCTCACCAACTTTGTTGCTCTGGACTCTCTCCAGCACCTCAACATCTTTGTTGTAGTGAGAGGCCCAGAATCATCAAAGCTCTTCCAAAACTATATAAAAAGCAACAGATGTTTTAGTTAAAATTACTGAAGAATGAAGCAGAAGCTAATCTTTGCTTTGGAAGAGATGCATTTAGGCTTTTTGGGTTTTATCCACAGTTTTCATGAATAAAAGCATATACCTTGTATACACAGAAATCTGTATGTACAGCATTCCAAGACAAAAGTTTTACCTAAAGCTTCCCATCAGCCTTGATGATGGAGAAATAAATTTTGCTTTGTTAAAGAGTGTTTCTGTTGCAAAGCTGCTCCTACAGGTGGCTGAAGCTGTGTGTCCCTAGAATGTGATAGACAGGTTCTGTGTTACTGTGGTAGGCAGGACTGAGGGGATGAGAGCAGTCACAGGAGCTCAGCCCACAGACATGCTGGGAGGGGAATCTGTTCCTCACTGGGAACCACAGAGGAGACACACTGAATGATTTCTGTTGCAGATAGCTAAAACCAGAATGGCTGTTTGGGAGGAAGACACAAGTAAAGCACAGAAATATTCTACCTTATGAATTAAATCAGTGCAAGAAACTTGGTTTGGGTTTTGGACTAAACCAGACATGCCTCCCTAAAGTTTTTCACAACAAGACTGTCAGAAAGTAATTGCTTCTAATGCCAGTCTCATAATTTATTTTGATTACCTGACACAACAATGGGGTGAGCTGAATATTTGAACCTGTTAATTTTTTAATTTCATCTAACCTTAACTGTAATAAATCATGATATTCTGATTCATTTAGTTTGCTTAGTGAAGGAATGATAGATTATTTATATGCCTACTAAGTGCATATTTTCATCCCAGTCGTCCTGAATAAAGACCAGAAAATGTGTACAAAATTTATTTTTTACTTTAAAATGAAAGGATGGCTCACAATATCTGAGGCCAGAAGCAAATTGAGATGAGAAGCTTTTAAGGAGTTTGGTACTGCTTCTAAACTAGTTCCCAAAGGGCCAGACTTGCATGCCTTAATTTTGGTGCTTCATTTCAACATCACAAACCAACTGTATGGCCTAAAAGCATGATATGGAATCAAGCAAATCAGTTCTGCTTAGAGTCAGTCGAGACACTTCCAGAGGGCAGCACAAGCCACACAATTCTCAGTGTGAGCCACCCTTACTGTGCCAACAGCAAATGGTAAAGATAGGGATAGGTCTGACTCTTTCGTTGCTCCATTAAACTTGAGCAGTTTGTGCAAGACATATACACAACTTATCTGGGCAGGAACATGCTGAGTACTTAGGTCTGTCCTGAGGGCAGGTGAGTGCTGAACACAGATCTCCAGCTTCCTCTGCAAGGAGGAGAACTAACCAGAAGGATATGTGCCAAATTGTGGGCACCAAAGAGAGTGCTGGCCAAGTTCTTCAACAACATGTGTGTGGTTCCTGTGCTTAGTGCTGAAATCAGTCCTGTCTGTGTCTCAAGCAATAAAATTGAGCCCAGCAGATTTCAGGTGTCCTCCCACTCTAGATATGAATCATGAAAAGCATATGTATTGGTCCCTGAATCTTAGGGATAATGGGAATTTTATGGCCCAAAATATGGGCACAGCTTGAATTTATGTACCACAAACTTAGGTGGAAAATGAACTTTCTTAAGTTTTTTCCTGTTCTTAGGAACAATTCTGCCAAAGCAGGGTTTTGGAAGGCACCTTGAATATGCTAACTTATGTAATTTATGTTACACACAAAAACAACAGATATAAACACATAGATGCATACATATGATTTTTTTATACAAACATATATATATGATTATGCCCTGTTTGTGAATGCAGCAAGCAATTCTTTATAAGGGACACCAATGGAGAGAATTAAAATTTCTGAAATATTTTCAAAACACTTAGAAGTTGTTAAAGAAAATGCAAGTGAAAATTTAATCACATGTTTACACAAGTGCCATAATCTACCAATTGGATGAGGTAGAAACTGCTGTGAAAAAAAGTAAAAAAAAAAAAAAAAGTAAAAAAAAAAGTAAAAAATACTTAAATATATGTATAAGGTAGTTTAGAGGGAACTGGGTTTTCTAACATAAACAGAAATACCACAATAAGAAAGGAGAGAATTAATCATCTTAGGTTGAGGTAACATTGGGCTAAGCTCATGTGCATTCTTTAGTAGCAAAACCTACTGCTTTGTCAGAGGTTTCTCCACTACAGTTTCACAAAGACAGGAAGAAGTTGTATGCTCCACAAAATACCCACCAGTGTATAAACAGACTGCTGAGTAACAGCATTCTTTTTAATGGAAAAATAAATTATCCAGATTTCATTTTTTTTGGATGCTAGAGCTCATAATTTTGTACTTTTCAGTATACCTTTTGAAGAAAAAACAATTTTTTCATGCAGAACACAGATTTTTAGGAAATACAGTACTGGAGGAATGCTTAGCATCTGATCCATAACAAAAATGACAAAATTCCAGTGGACCAAAGATTTAATTAAAATTAAAGTACTAATTAAAATAATCCCTTAAAATAATTTTTATAGGTGTGCTAAAGCTTAACAGAAACTAAAACTCAAGATCTTAATTTCCAAAGCATATTTACTATATTTTCAACTAAATTTAGATTTGCTGAAGTAGGCTGTGTTTTGTACATCCCATGAAAGAAATAGGAGGCATGATGCAAGGAGAGAAGACTTTCCAAAGGCTGCATTTAAAATCATGTACAAGTCACTTGGATGTTTGATTTGACTGTTAATATGCTGTATGGGGTTCCCAAGTTTGTACTTTGTACCTTGGGAGTCACTTCAGGGAATTTAAATTTTTTTTTTTTTTAGTCACCCCTTTGCAACTTTCATCTTCATGATCTTGAAGGCTACAGACCACAGGGATTGGCTGTTTCAGCGTGTTTCCTCTTGTTTCTATGCAATCGTTCCTTTGTGTGGTGATCATCAGATGTACATTTCAGAGAAACTGAAAACTTATGACTGTAGTACTCATCCTTCAGAACAAAAATACTCTACAGAAGAATGAATGGATTTGGATAGCAGCATTAGACTAGTACAACAATTCCCAAACAAGAGTTATGGCTGATGCTTCCAAATTTTGGTTTACTTTTTCCCATAAAACTGCACATTTTTCTCCCATTATACACGAATTGTATCTGTCTCTGTTCCAGTTCACAAGCTGAAAACAATTCAATAAGTGTCATTTTACTGTCATTTTGGTTATCTCTTTGGGATATAGGAACAGAGGCACAGCTAGCAATGACCTCTGGCAGCCCTTCAGATCTGTTTGGAGAGCTTCCCTTGGAATACACCGCCCGTTCCTCCACACCAGACCTCCAGAAGGGTATGGTCTAATTGCAGAAAGTCTGGCAACAGAAACTGGGAATCATCATAATTATAAGTAAACTTTAACTATGGAGAAAGGCAAAAGTACTGAGCTTGTTCAGGCTGAAGAAAGCAGCTTGTAAGGAGACATGACAACTCCCTTCAAGAACAGAAAAAGCTTTCTGTAAGGAGAAAGGGAATGATCTGTTGTTGTCCATGGTGAATAGGAATGAACTTAAATGATAAACAGACATATCACCAGTTGGAAAATAACTTTCTAACAGCAAACTTCTTTCTATCCAAGGTACCAACATAGCCTGAGGAGGCCATCAAATTCAAGTTGCTAGAGGTTTTTAAATGTGAACTCAGGAGTGATACAATTGAATCTGTGATGTGACAGGATGAAAAATGGCCTCTGTGGGCTCTTTCTTCCCATGATTTTCTATCATTTTAAAATGCTTTCTCAGAACACCTCAGTTTTTCACTCTTTTGCTTGTGTGGCAAGATACATTGTTATATGCTTTGGAAAATTTAATGTTCTGTGTTCATTGAGATTGACAGGACTGATAACAGCTGTGGTACATTGGCCTTGCAGCGGATGGCACAGTTCAAGAACAGGAAACAAAAATGATCCAGGGACATTGACTGCTTTGGAGGTAATAGCAAAACGACACTGCTTGGCTGGACAGAAAGTCACTTTTCATACTCTCACATTTCAAGTTACAATGAAGCATTAGAAGGCAACTGCAACAAAATGGAAGCTAAAATGAAGCTTTGCTTCTTTTTGGTCAACAAGGCCAGATGTCACTGATGGAGTGGAACAACTGGCAGCCTTCCCTTCTGGATCAGGGAACATCATCTCTGTAGTGCAAACAGGAATGAAAGAAACTCACAAACTTCCCTGATTTGGGGTTTCTATACAAAAGTTTCACATATCCCCAGCTGGGGACTGGGAAGTGTCTGGCATGTCTGAATGCTGTCATGGTAATGAAGCATGTTGCTGCCAAGCCATGTAAGGCTGCTTTTGTCCATGAGGAAGTAAACTTACACGATGACTTCCAGTAACTCCCTCTCAGTAACAGGAGCATTTAAAGCCTGCAGATCAGAACTTAAATCCTGCAAAGGAGAAGGAGATAGCAAAGGGGAACTGAGGCATCCATTCTGGGCTGAAAGGAAGGGTTAAGGCACAATGAATGTTTCCACAGAAGAAGAAGAGGGACAAATATGACTTAGGTTCTCACTGCTGTTAGTGACAAATTTCTAGCTGGCGATCACCGGAGGAGTCCACAGCTCATCCTTACTGCTCCTACCTGGTTTTCTGATGAAAAAAGAAAGAGTTCTACTGGACTCCTATGCTCTTGTGCACATTCTTGTACTATTTCCACTGCGACTTAGATGGACCTGCACACCATTTTAAGATGTCATTGGAACTAACACCTACAACTCCTAATGTGCCTCTGGAGAACTGTCTGCCAGTACCTGCATGGGTGGGTTTATACAGAAAAGCAAAGGGACACTAACAGAAATTACATAAAAATAGCTAGTAAAAGAATTTATCAAAAGGTAGTAAATAGGGCCTCAAGCATGTGAAAGCTTCTCTAGAGTGACTCTAGTGCCTAATGACTTTAAGAAAACAGCATGGCTCAGGAGGACTTAAAGCAAACACAAGTGAAAATTAACTGTAGGAAAGTATCATTTATGTGCCAGTAAATGATTCTTTCATTCATCAAATCCCTTAAAAAAAAAATCAGGATTAAAATCTCATGCCTCTGTGTGGTGCTGTCACATTGTACATTTTACAGACTTATGCAAATGCAAGCCACTTCTTATTATAAAGCCTTATCCTAAAGATCCAAACATCAGTACACTAACATTGGCTGCATTTTGACTAGTCACTTCTGATTACTAATTAAGCACTTCAGGAATAACTTGCCTTAATTTACTACAATGTTTCCAGCTGTGATTTTTGTATATGAAATCATGGTAAGCACTAGGTAGTTGAAGAGGAAGAGCCTTGATGAACTTATCTTCTCAAATTCAAAATTTCAGATTTCATTGTTTTCACAATTTCAAACAAATTGCCATATATTAGCTAGAACATTTCTTAGCAAGATGCCTATAAAAAGCATTTTAACTTATATGTTAAGTTGACAGTGATTAAAAACAAGGAAAATAAAAATTTTTATTTGTAGTGTGGGAAAAATGATTTGACAACCTCCGTTTCTAATAGACAAAATATATAGTCACAAAAATTTCCATCATCATCAAAATTTCCATCACCTTTCTGGAAGCTTTAATAAAAACAATCAAGACCAGAATAAGCTTTTTTTCATAAGCTTGTCTAATCCTCTCACAGCTCTGATTCTCTGCATGTTAGGGCTGTAGTATATTCTTAGAGCCATGCTAAGAAGATCCTCATTCATCCCTGTTTTATACCTAATAGGACCATATTGCTTAGCATCATATTGCAACAGGGTACAAAAAAGACTGCTTTTTTTTTATTTTTCTAGCATATGTCATTAGAAGAAAAGAAAAAATATTCCTTAAATACAGATATGTGGGTAAAAGAGATGTGAATGGCAGTGCAATAACATTTAATTAGACATATATGAAAGAAAAAGGGGGGAGGGAGTGTTGAGTGAGAAGAAGCACAGAAGAAGTAGTATAAGAAACAACAATATTTTTTAAATTAAAACATTATCAAACATGTTTTGAGCAATTAAACTCTTTTTTTAAGAAAAAGATAACTATTGAAATCACAAAAAGAAAAATCCAGCAGTTCTTACAATACAAGTAATCTTGCACTTCTGAAATGCTTTTCCATATGTGTGCCTTAGCAGGTTGTATTTATGCGAATGAATTAAATCTTAGAGCCCCATGAAATCAGATAAGGAAATGTTATTCCTGCTTTAAAGAAGAGGAAGGAGATGTAAGGAAAGCAGGTGAAGCTATGCACTCAATTAACAGAAGCACAACCAATATAGGTCTCTGCTTCAACATTTTGCTCCTGTGTCCATAGAGCGCTGTACCTGTCAGGGGAGCGTGCAGAGATAGGAGATGTGTCAGCAGCAATAATGTCAGGACAGAAGCCTGCACAGTTTAGTAGATAGTTTGGGAGATAACAACATCCCCAAAGAGTGGAAAGTCTATAGCAGAGAACAAGTTAAAGGAAAAGAGACAGCTTTGAAGATTAATTCTGGAGGAGAAAATGGTGAGGAAAATCTAACAACACAAAAATGGACAAGGAAATGTGCAACAGGAATTGCTGAAAGGGAGGAAGGGACAGTGCTAGGTACTTGCTGAGAGAGAAGGATCTAGAAGAATAAGTTGAGAGACAGGCAGAGGAGCAATACAGGAGTTAGAGTTAAATAAACAGAAAAAAAATCTTGAATTAGGGAGGAGAGAAAAAGCAGAGATTATCAGAGAGATGACAGGAGGGGCTTGTAAATATATCTGTGAAACAGTGAGTTGTCAGTTGAAGGCATATCCTAAAAAATGAATTTTATAATTTAAGAATACTCATACAATGCAGCAATCAAAACATTCTAGGCAATCAAGCCGTTGCTCATTGTTTCCAGACTGGGGTCCACTAAGGTCAGCTTTTGTTGCAAAGTTACATTTTCTGCTTAGTGTTGCATATGAGGACAGACTGTGGGGAGATTTAAAAGCTGAAACCAATGAGCCTGGGCAGTTGGCCATTGCTCTATGCCACATTTGTGTCTGCTGTATGTAAAATAAAAGTTTGACTTACGTTTCTGGCACTTTCTTCTTCAAAAGAAAATACAAGGCAGCAGCTGTAATTTTAATCAGTAAGAAACCGATACCCAATCCAATCCAAATCTCTGCAAAATCAGAGCAATCAAACACAGAAACAAGTAAAATGAATGACTCGAAGAATGAATTGAAAGATACTACTTTCTTTTTACAGACCTACCATTTTGTAGAAGACTTGGAGGCTGAGGAGGCTTAGCTCTTATGTGGCAACGGTTTCCTTTCCATCCTTTTCCACATCTGTGAATAAAACAAGAACTTTTGAAGAAAGGAGGAGAAAGGATCATAAACAGTGATAAGCGCAGAGGAAATGCCAAAGTTTTGAGCACCTTTGCCAGTGACTAAAGCTTATCCAGGAATCACAAAGAGCAGCATCAAAGTTAACATAATGGAGTCTAAGTGAGAAATACACAAAGCAAACTAAGAAGAGAGAAGAAATAAAACTAAGTTCAAAGATTAGAATTGGCTTCCTTGTCCATAATGCCATCATATTGTTCTCTCACAGCAAAAGAAATTCGACTAATTTCCATGTATCCTCCATGTGAGGGTTAAATACATTTCTGAGTTGAGGAACTGGGACCCTAATATAGATAAAGACACACAATTAGAATATGAGAAAGATGTTTTTCTCTTGTCACCTAATTTGTCTCTCTTGTTTTTCCATTTTTTTGCAAAAATGATACTTCTCCAATGAGTACTTTGTCAAAACCAAAGCTACACTTGACTGCAGCCATGCAAAATTATTCCAAAGTTTCCATTTGCTAAAATCCTGTCTTGATTTGATGTGACCAAAATGTAAAATATCTGGCATAAGCTTTGCCGTTTTGATTTACACCTGTTGCTTAATGGTTAATCACATTCACCAGAAAGGTCTATATCATCTGTCACTTTAATTTGCCTCAATTAACCTTTTGTCTACTTTCTTTTATTGTGGCCTTCTCTCTCCATCAGAATGAAGGGACCCTGGACACCTGGGTGAGGGTCAGCTGCATTTGCTGAGACACAGTTTGGGGAATCTCAAAGTGGCTGCAGCATAAAAGGTCATTAGGGGGATGGCCACATACTGACATCTTAATTTCAGGCACCCTACATGATGATTGAACCCCATCCTGAGTGTATTGATGGAATGACTTCTACCAGCTTCCCAATTATAAGCATGGCTGGTGATTTATGAGCTTCATAAATTTTAAAGTTTTTTTAGAAGGGAATATGAGAGAGAAGTGATGGTAGTAGTCCAGTTTCACTCCTAGTAATGTCAAATGCATGGAAAATTCTTTTCACTTATGATTTCTTTCTTTACAGTTTCACAAACTAATAATGTGGTCTGGAATGTATATTGAGATTCTTTCTAACACCACCGTGTTTTTCCATAGTCACCACTTTTTAAGATGTAAATTTGAAATCGTTGTTTTCTCTCCTTAAATATACAGTATGAAGCCTCAAATATATACGTATGTACATATATATACAATTAAAATCTTTATATTAAGGTTCTTTAATTTGAACATGAGGACGTCATGCTATTTGCCATAGTTTAGCACAAGGTATTGCCACATGCCTTACCCTAGCAGCTGCACACAGAGTTAACCAGGCATTGCAGAGGGGCAGAAGTACCTCATATTCCCAGAAAATGACTTAGGGGAGGTGGATGTAAAGAGAGGAAGGGTGGAGTGATAGGAGCAGCAAGAACCTGTACCTGCAATGACAATTAGAATCCTTAAAGGATCAGGGCATGTCAGACACCAGATCAATATCCCAGTTTCAGACATGACAGGAAGGTGACTTCACTGAAGACCAAAAGAGTCTGATGCACAATTTGTTGCAATTCAGTGTCTGATTGAAAAATTCTGAGCTGAGACTATGCCAGAAGGGAAGTACCAGCCCTACTCAAAGACAGTGGGTTGAGAAAGATTTCATTTAACCCATTTACACTGCAGATGGGTTTTCTGTGGTTAAAGGGTTACCTTGTTCAAGGTCAGTAATTGATATACTTATGAATCCTAGCTTTAAAAACTGGAGCCAATGACATATTCTGACATTCTAACTTTAAGGAAAAAATGGAATAATTTCAGCTGACAACTCTGGCTGAGCTGGAGACCCATTGTATTCATTGACTGAAAATACCTGGTCTCTTCAATCCTTCTTCTCCTTCAGCATACTACAAAAAAAATCATGTTATTCATAAGCTGCTCATTTATGCAGACTGATGATCTTATAAAAATGTCAAATTTCAGCTGGACTCATACCAAGCTTTGTGGATCCGTGTAGAAATATTGCAATCTGATGGTAATCACCCATCAAAAGTATTTTCTGATTGCTCTCAATTGTATGATTTTCTTTCTCCCTGTTTGCCAGATATTCTGTTGAACTAGATATGCTTTTAACCAAAATTGGCCGATTTCTTGTCACTGCAGAACTTACTTGACTGTTAAAGAAGGAATAAGAAAACAGATTTGCAGCTGTGCACAAGCACTACTCAGAGTGGCAATGAGAGGTGCCATTTGCTGGTTTGGAGGCACCAGGACATAACTCACCTCAGAGCTGCAAAGAGGCAGTTCTCATAAAGCAGCTGTGTGTACTGGTAGGACTGTAGGAAAGTTCTACTACACAGAGATATCTAAATAGATCTTCATATGTTGTGTTTCCATTTATTGATGGAGTATTTCCACAGATTCATGCTATGTTTGAATTGTGGATAAAAAAGTTAAGTATCTTTTAGTTTATCTTCCTATAGACACAGGTTTTGTGATCAACTACTAGCTCCCTTGGCTTGGCCATTCATTCCTCTTCAAATCTCTGAATGCTACATGACACATAACACTTAGGAATCTGATGTCAGACTATCAAGGTGTAATTCTGGCCAGTGAAAAGATTTTCTACTGTGTCCATCTAGGTTGTTACCATAAGTATCACTGACATTGGCTGAGGGAAAAAAAAAGGGTAAAAATGGATTAAAGTAGAGCAAAGATAACATCTCTGAAACTTGGTAATTTATATAGACAAATTAAAAAACAAATAGATGGGAAAAATGTTTTAAAGCATTAAGCATGGGGACTATTTTATAGGGAGAAGGAGGAGTCAAGGCAAAATAGATGAAGATAGTAAAGACACCATAGCTAATCCTTAAAGAACAGGATGGAAAAGGAATGCTAAAAAAAAAAAATTAACAATGAGTGTATGAGCTTGTTAAGTACTCCCACATGTATCTTCACACATTAATTTATTTGTTATTTTTTAAGTGTGACAGGAGATCTTAGCTATAATCTCTGCCACTGAGGTAAAATATAAGAGTGTCAGAAAAATCTGGGTTATAACTTAGAGATTCATTCAACCCTTTATAAGTTTTGTTTTTTCATTACTAACAAAACTCCATCTTCTCAAGTAAAAAGAAAAAAAGACAAGAGAAAGTAAGAGTTACAGCTAGTTTAGAAGCCTGCAACTTTCAGTGAGGTTCCAAGAAAAACACGGGAAAGTTGCTCATTAATATCCTTGGCTCTCAGCTGATACAAACATCGCCTCTGGCTTTTAATGAAGCCAGGCATTTCTGTTCCCAGAATAGAGGGAAACTTTTCTTAAATATTCAAAACAATCTTCTTTCATAAATGTCTCACAAGATTTTTTTTCTTTTATAACTATCATCTCTAGAAACTCTAGTTGACTACAGTGATAGCTGTGGTGGAGAAGTCACTCTGTAACTTGAGAGGAGAGGATAGAATAAGATTTCTGGCACCAATATCTGCCAATAATTTAGATTAGAGAAGAAGAGAAGATAACAGTTGTAGACCATGAAGATAAATAAAATAGAAATAATTTTATTTATAAATAATTATTATGAATTATTTTTATGAAATACAATTATTTATAAATAATTTTATTATAAGTACTCCAGTTATTTCACTCAACTAGAAAGCTGAGGGGTACTTTCGAAACAATGAAATATTTTAGGCATGGTCTTCTATAGGATAGTTGGAGGTTTTGATAAGAAATGCAGAATCTTTTACAGTCTTTGAAAATGCTGTACCACTATACATTATTTTATATTTAACAAAATCCAGAAACTATTGCAGGCAATAACCAATCCAACTATTTGGTCAGAAGCTATGTAAAACTTATATGACAAAACACAGAGCCTATCATCCTTAAGAAATGGGATACATGTACCCCCTTCTCTGAGTCTGACTCTCCATGGCCTTCTGCCTGTGCAGTCCTTTGCAGCTGTGTAAGCTGGGTGTTGAAATGGTGTTCTCATCCAGTGATATTTCCTGTAGACTTCACACTCTGTCAAATACATGCAGTGCTAGGCAGTTGATAAAAAACTGGAAGAGTCCCTCTTTTCCTTGAGGAATAAAATAAAAATATTGGAGAAAAACGGTGGCAAGGGCAATCATGGTATTAGTTTACAGTGATTTTGAGGAGATGGATGAGGTTTCCCTAGGTGTTTGTACTGAAGGTGCAAAATATACAATCCTATGCTTTTGCAATCACAAAAAACTACTCTCAACCCTCAGACTTGGTCCTTTGACCAAGTTACTGCAAACTTGTATCAGCAAATAATAGTAATATTACCGGACATCTTTATAGGAAATGAAGTCAAACTTGGCCTTTGTACTGTGCAGTCCTTGAGACAATCAATCCTGAAGTGAACTTTAATTACTCTAACAGCACCAGGTCAGAGCAGCCTTTGCATGCACCCAAGAGATGACTCCCTTGAAGTCCAGATAATGAAGGACAGCACTCTCAACTACCCATCCACTGCTGAACACAGGCTGCACTTCTGGGAAGCTGATAAGTTGCTTCTTCCCAGTCATGATTACTTTTCTCTCTGATGAGAGCAGCCAGGGATATGCCAATGCTGTTGTGGTGTAAGGACCTTAAGGAGTACAGATAACCATGTCTTCTGGGCTGTGTGTTAAATCTTCACTAGCAGGGTAATGGGAAGTTTGAAGAGCTTCCTTAATAATCCTCTTCTGCTATTTTACTTTTAAGACGGACAGTTCTGAAAAGACTCTGAATTTATCTCTTGAGCCATGAAGCTGAAATTCCGCATTATTTATGTACAATTAATTTCCCTGGACTAATGACATCCTGGCTAATTAGCAGCACCTCATTTTACACAAGTCTTAAGCTTATCTGAAATACAGGTATTGCCATCACAATCCATTTAGACAGGAAACTCCTCCTAGTTGAAACAGGAGGAGCAACAGAGAAAGACAGAAGAAATAGCACTTGAGTACTTCCATCCCAGTGCACATCCTAATCTATCCTGCCTGACAAAACGTCTTCTGCTATTAGCAAGTTCTTATAGAAAAGTCACTGTTGAAGGGAGAGTGTTGACCCTTCAGATTTGCTTCCAGGATTTCCAATTCATTATTCCCCATATACATATTGGTAGTGCACAGGAAAGAACTTAGCATTGCCTCTTTTGCTGCATCCTGCGCCTGCAGTTGTGGCTCATTTTCACTTGGAATGAAAAATAAAAACCAGACAGGGTGTCCATTGTTTTTATTGATGTTCAGTCAGGGCAGGTTTAATTTATAAGAAGATGTCTGGCTAATACACTTCATTTCATTTCAGAATATCAAAGCACACCTCCTTTTCCTATTTTTATCTGAAAAAATTGTTATACAGAAAATCAAATCTGTTCTGCCTCGTGCACGTTCAGAAGGAGCAAAAGTTATTCAGCCAGCTATTCAGTGTACATGGTATTAATAGTATGCAGATTAATATGTGGATGATTTTAGCTGTATATTCCTCTGAACATGACTGTATACTGTGAAATATCCTTTAGAGAATGTTCTTATGAATCTGCTACAGTGCAGTGAGCCAGTACCTTCCGTGTGAGCTCAGCTTTGCCATTGCCATGTTTCTGATGCATTTGCTGTTTATGATATATTACATGGGGAACATTACACATGTGTGCTGACATTGTCTGGGAGCTGTGCCATGCCCACACGCTGGACAGCTGCTGTACTGCAGTGCAGGCTGCTCCAGGAGTGGCATCAGACGATACAGGGGAAAAAAGCCCACCAAAACCATAACTCTAGTTCCTTGCAGAAAACAGAATTCCCATCTCTTTGCTATATCAGTGTAGAAGTTTCTCTGCTCGCTAGTCTTTGCAACCAATATTATGCAAATGAAGCTTCACTAGACTCTTGCTGAAAACAGTAACTCTTCATTCCATTATGAAGGAAGAAGCAAACTCCATTTCAGCAAAGTAGTTATCCTTTTGCACACATACTCCAAAGATCCTCAGGTGCTGTAAACTCCCAGTAGCAAAGAAAGGAACAAGGAATAAGAGAGGAACAATAACTCCCCAAAAATGGTCATAAAAGAAAGCTGACTAAACTTCTGAATGGAATTATATGATGTGACTGTGTATGATAACAAAGGCCTGGATTCTGAGGACCTAGATACAACTTCTTTCTGAAAACTGTTAAAGATCATAAGTGGCAAATATAAATGAATCAACATGAAGGAGAGCAATATGAGGTATAAACAGATTCTAAAAGAACTATAAATACCCTGAGAAAAGATCTATGCATTCTCATAGATTATTCAAGGGAAGTAATGGCTTATTTTGTATCATAAAATCATGCAGTGTGCATAATGAGTAAAATAGGAGACTTTAGAGATTACAGTGATTAAAGTCATATGGCAGAGACTGAAAAGATCAGATTCATTTACACAGAAGATGACTGAGAGCAGATATGCTGAAGGTAAACAAGGTGATATATGGTAAATGGAAGAAAAATTGTGCGTTGCTGTCTATCTTCTAGAACATTCAATCAAACTGAAAGGAAATACATCTTAAACTAATAATAAGGGACCTATTTGTCACACAGTTCTTAACTGACCTGAGGGAGTCCTTGCCCCACAGCAGGTTTTAAAAGCCAAGAACTTAATGATAGGTAGTAGAGAGAGCTCCTTAAATCAGAGAATGAAATTCTCTAGAGATTGCAGAGCTCAATGTGATAACTGATGGCAATTTGGAAGGAAATTCATATATTGGCATCATTACCATTTCCATGTATCTTTTCTCCAGCGTGTGCTGGGAGCTACTCCCAGGTCCCTAGCAGGACACACTGGTTACTCATTGCTCACAGCCACAATGAGAGGATCTAATTACAGCTGACTTGAATAGGAAAACTGTTGTAAGGAAGGATGAGGTTAGTGTATCTAATTGCTTTTTACAAAGATACACAATGAAACTGGGGTAACCAGTTTAAGGGTTTAGAGGGGGACTTAATTCTTGTGGCATTAAGCACCTGAAAAGGGAGGTACCTAGAGATATTTTGGACAAACTTAGACTATGTGAAATAAAGTGACCAATCCTCACTGGGTCCTTTACCATTGCCTGTAACAGTGTCACAATGAACAATTCTGACTAAATAGGAATGTTTAGCTTTTTCACAGCTAGGCAAGAGGAAAAATACCTTAATGTTTGCTGTGAAATGTTGAAACAGAAAATAAGCAACTTCTGGTTTTAGAATAAGAGCATGAAGGTGGGATTTACACCATGGACAGCTGAGGACTTCTGTTAGGTGCAGGTAAACATATTATGTGGAGAAGGGTAAATTCTTTCCCTAATGCCTATCATTTTGAACAGCAAGGTTAGAAAATTTCAGAGGAAATATTTCTTCACTAAAATTAGCTGATACATGAAAAGGTTTATATTTCACAGAGAATTTGAATTTAAATTTTAAAGAAATTCTGTCAGTACTTGAAACTTGCCTGATCTGCCTGATTTCTTTCTGGCTCCTAACCTAAACACCCCAGAACAAAGTAAATTTTTGAAGTTATTCTTATGAGAATTACACTGATCTGAAAAAAAAAAATAATAATTTATTGTTTCCATAAATTCTTTCTGCTTCAGGCCAATGTCTGATAAACTTGACATGACAGAGTTTTTTTCAGGGTGTTTAATCCTATCATAAAGAAATTCAGACTTATATGGAAATTGTTTGCTGTGTCATTTGCTTCTGTGCCTTTACTTTTTGATGAAATAGGTCCCAGCAGAATTCATTGAAGGTTGGTATATGACATGCACTGCTTTATGGCACAGATTTATTCAGCTACAGCAATGAAGCAGAAGTATGTGTTCACAACAGATGGTCAGACCTGAAATCCACCATTTAAACAATTACTCTTTCATATGCTACCTTTTCCCACCTTCTTAAATAATAGTTTTCTGATAACAGATTTTTCACTATTATATCACTGAGTTAAAAGCTCCAATGGGACAAATTGTGGAGCTATTCTTGGCACTGAAGAAAGAATTTGGTGCTAAATTCAGTAGGAAAATGACTATTCACTTAGCTAGATAATAAACAAATTCAAAAACTTAAGATTTCTTAAGGAAGAAAAATAATGTGCTTTTTAAAATGAAATTTTCTCTAGGACAAAACCAATATTTCAATCCTACTTTATTTAAAGGTCCGACCACCAGCAAACACGTTGTTTAATTCTAACTGATGCTGACGTGGACATCCACACAACAGAGAAAGAAACAACTTGAAACAAGGTAAGAGGTACACTGATCACTGGTGACTGGAGGTGAGAGCCCGAATTACAGCTGAGTCCTGAGTTTCAGCCCACTGCTTCTGGAGCTGTGCTTTTCGAAAAGTGACCCTCGGAATAAATGACTTTGTCCATAAAATAGCCTTGTGGTTTTAAGCCTGGATACCAGTGAAAATTAGTCATTTTGTGAACTAGGATCAAAGCATGGCATGCTGTGAGCACCGGGCTGGCACCTTGCCTGCTGGGGGAAGTTTGGTGCAAGTGCTCCAAGTGATGTGCTCAGCATGTAGAGCATTTCACTAGTGAGAAAAGCAACTAATCTGCACCTTCCTGCATGATAAGGACCCTTGGACATTGAAGCATTAAACATTACCATTTGCCATATGAAGAGAACCTATCCAAGGATCAGTGTCAGTACAGCAGCACCAAAACTGTTGAAGCAAAATAAAAAAAGTTCACTGAAGAGATACTCCTTAGCTTAAATCAGCTGAAGAAAAGAAGCAGTCCTTCATGCCAGCATGCCTATGCATCTTGTTTCCCAGATCTTTCTTCCTCCTTTTTTTCTTTTTGACAAATCTCACATGCCTTCCTTTCTTTGACCCTCTTATGTTTCTATTTTTCCCTCCTTCCCTTTTGCTCTTTGTGGGAGGTGCATTTGGAGCTGATCTTTGATTTGGTCTTGGAGAACATTTCAAATAAGGAAAGAATGTAGAGAGAAAGAGGGCAAGAAGAGAAGGAGATAGAGAAACAAAACCTCTAGAAAACATGTTTTACGTGTCTTTGTCTTAAATATAGACCTTAGCTGCAACTTTTAGAGGGCTGAATAGAGATTAAAGAACGACCTGACAGAAAGTCTGGCTGTGCAGCTGTATTGACAGCTGGTAGCAAAATTATTTTGCTTTCAAAACCAGCACTGACTTCACATTTAAGCAAGATTAGGAAATAATGCAATAAATCATACAAGAGACCAGTTCATTTCACAGAAAAAAAGCTTTTTGCTGAAATTACAATTCTGTGATAGAACAGATAGGTTACTCTATAAGTAGAAAACCCGATAAAAAATCCAAATATATTTATAGTGGCTGTATCTTACCACAGAGCCCATCATTTTATTGCTTTGTTTTTGCTAGATTGTGCATTGGGATTTTTTTTTTTTTTTACTTTTTGTTAGTTAGTTTATTTATATTAGTTTTGGTTTTGTTTGTTAATTTTTTGTTTGTTTCTTTTGAGGTTTTTTTTGGGGTGTTGGTTTTTTGGTAGGGAGTTGTCTTTTGGTTTTTAATGTTTGGTCTTATTGTTTTTAATCAATAATACTAACTAACAGTACTACATACTCACTACATTATTATCTGCACTATAGTTAAGTTATTTCAGTCAGTTCATGTATCTGCTTTTCACTGCAGTTTACCCTCTGAATAGCTTTCATGTGATTGAATCTACAATTTCCAGGTGAAATTAAATAGTTATTTTAAAAGCTTATGCCATGGAAGAGTTTTGACTATATTAAACTACACATTTGGCACAAATGATATAAAAAAGTTTAAAAATTATTTTCTTTTTTTTTTCTGCTTCCCCTTTTCAGCATTGGTTCAGTCCTTTTATCAGCTGAAATGGTTGGCTTTAACCAGAGCCTGCCAACATCAGGCATTGCTCCTGGCAGGTGGATTGTTGTATATATTGGAGATTATAAATCATTTTGTCATTCTGAGACAGTTGTAAATTTATCTGCTTGCACAGGGGAAAACACTGTACAGCAACATCTAATTCTGCTTCTCACTGTTGTACAAGGGAGGTGCACTAGCATAGGCTAAGATTACATCAACACAAATATATATTCTTTAAAATGTTTTGCTTGTATTTTAAATGTGTGCTTATATAAAAACAAACAAACAAACAAACTCAAACCAAACAAAAAAGACACAAAATTTCTCTTTTGGCTACCATCTATGTATCAGAGAAACTGTGGTTTACTCTCTGAATTGCACACAACCCAGAAAGACTTAAGTTCTTCAGTGTTCTACACATGACAGTGTGGCTCATAGAAAATAATGCAGGGATGTTGTCTCTGCATAATTTGCAGGTATTAGAGATGAATTTCACAGATGCTTGGGGAATTCTCTCTCTAGTTTCTTGTTACCAAGTTAAATTTATGAAATCTTCAGAGGAATGACCTTTAAAAAATTTATGAGAACCTAAGACACTTTAGATGCAATAAAAATAATTTCATCACAACCATTCTTCCAGCTTCACATTCTCTTAGCGTTGTTATGGTTACAGAGTCAAGACTTGAGAATTTAGGAGAAGCTGGAACTGAGGATTCCCATACAATTTCAATTCAAACCCTCAGGTATGCCTGTTCAAGCACATATTTAATTGGAAGATAACAAACTTGCCATGAACCTCCCTCCCAAATCTGAAGCTTTAATTCTAGTATTCAGTGTTTAGCATTGTAACACGATTCTAATCATGGCATACTGCAGAGGTAATTCACAATATATAATAAAAAAAGAAAAAAAAAGCAAGCAGATAAAAACCCAATTGTTATTACGAACAACTAAATCATCTCCTCTGCTCTTAGTATTTAAACCTTCAAACTTCTGCACTTACTGATGCACTATTTGTTGATATGAAATTTGAACTCCAAGTGCATTCTTGAAACTTTTATTGAGGAAAATAGATCTAAATGTGGCTTATTTGAATTAATTTAATAGAAGAGTTAATTTCAACTGTTATACCTGGCATTTTGATGAAGCAAAATGATTCCTGTGATTCATGTGTCACATATTTGTAATAACATATGGTGAGCTATAGCTAATGATAGAAGAATTTCTAACAGTGTTCCAGCATCCATTCAGCAAAGTCTCTTCTTGTTTACAGCCATGGAATATGCAGTACAGATGAAGAAATGAGAACTATTCCCCTGATGTTAGCACTACTGTGCAACGAATCTCTGAACATAAAACAATTCTGAGCAGCCTTTATGCTCCTTTAGCATGTACTGCCAGGCAGAACAAAAGCCTAGTTAGCCTGCATTGCTGGTCAGCAGCCCTAACAGACAGAGGCAGTACCCAAAAACCTGTAAAATCCAAGAATCCTTGCTATGTTCTGTTTTTCTACTGATGATTTTATGTCAGCAGCTGGGACAAGGTGGCAGGAAGCCATGACAAACATTCTGTATCAATAAGGGGCAGATTTACATTTTGTAAAGCCACAGGACTGAGGTGTTTATATAAGCTGAAGTCAGCTTTTATGTAGCTGAAAAAGTGATTTCATTAACCCACTTCTCCTCATCTAAGGACATTGCAGTTTTCCATCTATTTAGAATAAAAAGTGTATATTTTTTCCTTCAGAATCCGTAGCAGATGATTTTTTTTTTTTTTACTGCTGTTGAACAGTCTTTTACAAAGCTGGTACAATGCCCCGCCTTTATTCTTCAACATCAAATATATGAAAACCATGACCAGATAACTTACTTTCAAATATACTTTTAAAGAATGAGAATAAGGAATACATCATATTGGTGCACTTCAGTTCCCTTTTTTCTTTTAGTGTAAATAAATTAATAATGTATTATATTGTTACATATATGTTCTCAAATATAACCTGAGGTAATCAACTCTCTAATGTGGAAAAGGAGACTGAATTTATTTGCATATGATAGTTTGCTACCTTTTGAGTGAAGTTCGATATTTATCTTTTCAATTTCTTTTGCTAGGCTTTTTTTTTTTTACTAGAAAGATTTCTTGCAGCAGTTTTATTGGCACTGTTAATGTAAAGACAAGAATAAAACAAAGTTTATCCTTCTTTTTGTAAGGTACTTGATGACCAGCTACTTTACAGTTTCCAGTTTTGTCATCTAATTTTCCTGTCCACTTTTTTCTGTCCTTTTTCTTGTCTTGGGAAATAGTATCAATGTTAGAGTTCAGTAGTCTATGGTACTCTTTTCCTCTATCCAAAACACTTTTTTGGTTACATTGTGATATTAAGCACAACTCACCATCAGAACTACATCTGGACCCAGCCTACTAAAGCCCAGAAGATATATTGTGGGCACCAGGTACTCGTAGAGAGCTGTGAAATAGTGATAGGATAATGCAAGGCTAATTTGTTGTCCATTTTTGCCATTTTATCCAAGACAATCAATGCTTGATTTTCATATTGAAATTCTGCACATCTCAGCTTATTTGTTTCCAAATGCAATTATGCATATTAAGTTTCAGCTTTATGTTAAATTCATTTAATTATTGTGATAGCTTTGGTTGAACCTCCTGATGGAGGAAAGGGTTGTTTTTTTTTTTCTGGGAAACTACTGACCATCCAGAGGAGAGATGGGGGGAAGAGCAGAGGCTGCAGATGAAATCACACTGGGCAGGACAGGGAGGCACTGGAAAGTTGCTGGCCTGTGGTTCACCTAAAAAGGCTGAGAAACAACAGTAAGGGCAGGAGAGAGGCAAGAGGATGAGCCAGGGAGAGAGCCATGGGGATGTTTCTTTGGGACAGAAAGAGGAGCAGAGCTTGCAGTTACTCAGAAAATGTCTGATTTTACTGCAACAAATAGGGAAGTGAGAACAGATCTGTGAGGAAAGGTAGGCGAGGGGACAGCTCTGAGTAAATGTTATTTCTACTTTATTGTCCCTAGGCACACTGAACCTTCTCAATTTGTGTTCCAATTCAGATTCCAGTAAAAGCTGGCTTTTAGTTTAAAAGCCTTTTTGTGTTTGGTCTGGGCATGTCCACTTTTAAGATAGAGCATTTTGCAAGTACATCTTATGGGATCAAAAAATAACACAACGATATTATTAGGGAAAAAAAAGCCAATATTTTTTTTTTCCCCTTGGCCTGAATTCAGCCTCAGGGTAGGTCACAATATATTCCAACCTTGCCAGCAACAGAACTAAAGTTTCCTTTAGGAAGTTCCATCTTTTTGGGTGTGACAATATGGTAAAACTTCCAGTAAAAATGATTGGCTAAGGTAGCAGCTGTGTCTGCAGGTGTTTTCCCATGCACAAGTACAAGAGGAGACATGCTGTTGTCTCAGTTGCTGTGAAGCAGCAGGAGTCTGAGCCTGCTTCTGCTTCTGCTTGTCTAAAAAGGTAGAAAGCGGAAGAAAACATGCTGCACGATGGACTTGCTTTGTGAGCCAATGTTTGGGACTTACTTTCTAAAATATTTTTTTGAATATACAACACAAGTGATAAAAACCTGCATTTTCATTGTTTTCTAAATTATATCTTTATCTAAGACTTTAATATCTTTAAATATTAGATTGTATATTGTGATTATTAGCAAATGGAATAAAAATATATTTTGCTTTTTTGTGGATTTAATAATGCCTAGTTTTTAATGTGCTTCCACCCATTCATAGTCTCAAAAAATTACTTTTCTCATGTCTTTATGATTTCTTCCACTGTTAGCCTATTTCTTCAAGATCTCTATGGTACTCTCAACATTCTCACATGAGAACATTGACAAGGCTTAGCATTATGTCATGGGGTGTGTGTTTGAAAATACCTGCAGGGCAAAGTGGATAGATAACTATTGAGGTTCATGCTGCCATTTTGCTTTAAAGACAGCAGAGAACTAAAAAAAAAAAAAACAGGTTCTCAGGTAATTCTTTAGTAACTATTTTTTCAAAAAAGTTCTAGAGATCATCTTGGACATCTCTCTCATATCAAGATTGGTCAAATTTGACAAACCAGCTAAATATGGACTTAGGTGAAAAGAACCATATTCTGACAAATAGAATAGCAGTAGTTGCACTAACTTTGTTTCCTTAGCATATCAGGATAAAAATCAGTTTAAAAATTATGATTTTTTTTGTGACCAGTGTGTACTAAGGCTTGTGTGTTCCATACAGACATACCTTTTCTCATAAGCCATTACATCTGAAAACACTAAGGGAAGGCTCAGCAGTTACTTCCTATAAATTCCAGAGAGCAGCCCTGTGCCAGAACTGTATATTGATGAATGGCACAAGAGGAAATCTTGATGAACAATCATGCTTTTAGTGTAGCCAGCTGACATGATACACTGTGGCTTCCTTCCTTCCTCCTGTCCTCCATCCCCTCTTGCCCTCCCTCCCTTCCCTGAAAATTAGTTGTCAAAAATCTTATAGTCAGGCTCACCCCAGGGGAAACTGAAAGGAAAAACAATATCTATTTCCTTCTCTCAGCTCTTACACATAAGGAACCATACTGGGACAAAATAAGTTTTTAGAAGTATTTGCACCTCTGTCATGTTATTGTCGTTAATGTGCTACCTTCAACTTAATTTTTAGCTCTTTAGGCAATCTGTCTCCACATCTATGTTTGGCATTGTCCTATTTCCATTATTAATTAAACACATCCCTTGGTTATTTCAAAGGTGTGCGGCAGCAAGGAGAGACCGTGGGGTCTGTAGTCAGATCTTTGCCCCATTCTCCCCTTGCATCTCTAATGGACAATGTGATTTTCTCTAAGATAAGGACACCAGGTGTGTGTTGCAGGAGGAACTCTCTGGATGCTTGAACAATGAATGGTTCCAGAGTGGGAAAGCTATGATGGCTGTGGTTGGCTTTGGTGTATAAAGTGCTGCTGGAGACTGGGCCAGCTGGTCTCATGAGGTCATAGGCATCTTCCAGGTGGATCCCCGTGGTGGCAGGGACTCACTTTTGAGTAAAAGTGCTAAGATCCAGTCAAATACAGAGACAAAATTCTAAAGAAACTACATAGGTGCTTTGTTGCCTTTTAACTGTGCATGCTTCACAGCCAGAGACTGAAACCTGTCTGTTTGTAGGTGAACCTGCTCCCAGTACAACCCTTTAGACTTGATTGTGATATATACTGCATTGGCAACATTTAGAGACTGTATTAGCAATAAACCTAATCATAATCATTCACATAATCAGCATCACTCTTCTTGTGCCTGATTGAATCATTTCTCTATAACTCTGGCACAATGTCTTAGAAATGTTTTAAAACCGCTCAGAGTTCCACCAGTTTAGAAACACATCTACATATCACTACCAGAGAGGTTTCTCTGCTACACCGCCTGATCCTTGTGTGTCCTTCTCCTGAGCTTAACTAAGCCAAATGAGTACAGAAAGCTCAGCTCTTTGCTCAGGCTGACCTCATGAAAAGTTAAATTAATTGACTTGAAGGACAGTGAATAATTTCCATTTGAGAGTAAAAGCTATTTGAAATGGTTCAGAGAAAAAAATGTTGGCTCGTGTCTCAAGCATACACATGCCCCTGCCACCCACCTCCCCTGGCTTTTTTAATAAACTCTAAAATGATTTGGCAGAATAGAAAGCCAAAAACTGAACTCTAATCTTAATTGCATTAAAATAAACAAACAAAAAACCCAAATAAATAAAATATAATTATTTGTTTTTCACCCACTTATCATAAGATTTTTAAGTGACAGTACTTAAAGTACCTTTTGGGATGCTGTACAGCAATTCTCAAAGTTTGATTTACATATATATAGATCTTTATATATAGTAATATATATTATATATAATATACATAAATAAAACATAAATTGCTTATAACATTTTATGGATATATAAGTTTTTTGCTTTAAGCAGTTAGTTATGGCAGACTTCCATTATAAGGAACTTAATTCATGTGCTTTTTCTGAAATATCCAGGAGCAAAAGAAAAGTTTATAATCCTATATTATGTTCCCAGATTTACTTTGAAGGCAAACTGTTAAACGGGTATATAATCCCTAACATTGTAGCAGTTAGGATTTCTGAAGATGGAAGAGTAAAAGTGCCTTCCATCAATAAGAGTTTACAGATTATAATATTTTCTGAGACTCTTCACTTGATTTCAAGTGGAATTCCAACAAAAAAGTATTTTCCCCAATATTTTATATTTAGGACAGAAGTTAAATACCACATGACTACTTTGTAGGATATTTCCACAGAAGGTCTTATGAAGAAAAAATGTGAGGAAGAAAGGCCAATTTACCAACCAAAAGCCAAAATAATGAGTTGTTCTAAATGCACACAATAAAGAACACCCATATCACCAGTTTCACATAATAGAGACTTGGCTTGTATTACTTAAAAAAAAAAAAAAGTACCACACTGGATCTGAAGTAACCTAAATATCAACACATAAAACTACGGCAAAACAAGATTATGGCAAAGAATGAAACTGATTCAGCTATGTTAAGGGGTGCAAGAAAAATACAAGAATTTTAAATAAGTGAAATCCTTTAATAAAGATTATAGAAATGATTCTTTGAATATTCAAAAATTTCAAACACAGACTGTGTGCTTGAAAGACTGGGCTTTGTCACAGATTTCACGTTAGAGCTCAAAAAAAGTCAGGGTGCATAAGCGACCGTGTTGTAGTTTATAAAGGTCAATAAATGTCTGACTCTGTGAAGGACTGTTTAGAAACAAATTCAAATGTAAAAGGAGAAATTAGATCCAGGGTATTATTAAAAACTCTTCAAACCTAACACAAACCAATTGAAAAAAGTTCTATTTCAAAGTATTTACTTTTGGTAAGACATGATCAAAAAGCTACCTAATTTATGAAGTCAACATTGGTGTAAGGCTGACTGACTTTTCACTTTACATTTACAGATGGAGAGAAGAATATTTACGTCAGCTGAAGAATTGGTTCTTTTATTGTTGCTGTGTTACTCAATGCTACAAACTTTTTTAAGTATTTAAGAATGAATGGAAAATAAAAAGCCTGTGGAACCAACATATTGACAAGAGTGGAAACAGGATTTGTTGCAGGCATATACCTATTGTAGAACCTGTATTAACAGCAGTGCAAATTAAAGGATCCTCTCAGTTTTATAAACTGAGAACTGAATATTGTTTGGTTTCTTTTTATTTTACCACTGGAATTTTGCCAATACCTCAGACTATCAGTCTTTTCTTGAAGGTTTAAGGGTTAACTTGAGATCCACACTTGGTGTTCATGCACTTGGCAGTCTTGTGAATAAACCTTTATGTGATTTTATTTATCTTTGAGGTTAATTATTTTTTCCTGAGCTTGTCCCAGTGCAGTTCCGTTCCAACTCTTTTATTTCTTCCTCAAGAAAGAGACTTTGAGAACTTACTTTCCATGAGGATTCAATAAAAGCAGCCTTCCTGTTGCTCTGGTCACCCACACAGCAAAAAGGAAGTTAAACTGTTTGCTGACATATCTCTTATGGTTTGGGTCTGAGCCTTTGCTCTTGAGCCTGCTGCCAAAGTCTGACTTGCACAGACAATACTTTGTGGGTGGTGACTTCACTGGGAATCCAGAGCCAAGAATTGGAGAAATGTCCTGTGTGCCATATCTGTGGTGGTTAGGAATGCATTACCGGATCCACACTTTTAAAGTTACAGCAGATGTACTTATTTTGTGGTAACTTGCAGTGGAAGAAAGTCATTCTCTGGCCCCTAAACTCCTGCTTAGTTAATCATAAGGAAGGTCAGTAAATGCAGTGTTTTTCTCATGACATTTTATAAACATAGGGTTTCAAAGTGAATGTGGATGGAAAGGCAAATAATCCTTCTATTCCTTGTGATCTGCATATAATTGTGGTTTGCCTGTACTGGCTGAAAGCTTAGTGTAATTATTTGGAAAGATTGGAACTGTTTAGAGAGCTATTCTATCTGCATCAATTCCTAACTTACCCTTGCTTTCTTTGGAAAATACAGATGAATTTTGATACATTCATTGATAACAGATATATAAAGTCTATCCTAGATCAAGATGTGGTATTTCTACTAATATCATTGATATATTTCTACAAGGAATTTAATTCATAATTATCTCTAAGGAAGCAGAAATGAACACATAAACCAGCATTTACATAAAAGAAGTAAGTAGATATTAGACAGAAAGATATTGATTGCTGTTTGGTATATCTAATTTATTCCTGCATATATGTGACATTATGAGCAAAAAAGTAAAAGCCTCATTTAAAGTTGAGCACTGATTCCAGACAGAATAAATCATTCCAGTTTTGCTTTAGTATGTGACTGAAAATAATATTTACTGAATATTCTTAACTAGAGTCTACTTACAAAACAGAGTACTTCACAAATAGTCCTGCAGAATCTATTAATCAAATTATTATGTACATTTATCATTGCCTTATTCTGGCACTGGTCTTCCAGAAGCATCAGTAACATTGAAAAATAAATAGCAACACTAGTACTGATAATTAATTTGGGTTTTCAATTTTTTTTATCAAGTACACAAGAAAATCCAAGTCTTCTGCAAAGAACGTATTATGCTTTCACAATTATTAAAAATATTTATTTTCCAGACACTGTTTGAGAATTAGAAATCTCTAAGTATGTAGAAACTTAACATATGGTTAGGTACTTAAAATTTACCACTGCAGTTCCTGTGTTTGTTATTATGTCTGTGTCTGATTTCATCAATGCAAATAAAAATCCAGAGTCCCTCTCATGAAGAGCTTGAAACAAGCACACTAAAAGTTCTGGAGGAGATATAGCACTATTATAAGATTGTTACTGATGAAGTCATAGCTGAAAAAAGTGAACTTTTTTAGTATTAAAATGATATTTCATCAAAAAGCCTCTTGAAAGTAAGTGGGATATGGGTTTTAGAATTGCTTGCATGCTTTAGAAGACTTTGTGTTAGGGAAGCTGCACATCCTAAGCTCAGAAATCCTCAATTCCAGACTTGCACAGTTATTCTCAGGACTGCCAGGCTTCATAAATCTGTGTCTGAAATTGCTGCTTGAACTGCCCTAAGAATAGCAACAGCAAAAAAAATATTTCCATGTGGTTTCTTTGTTGCAGAAGAGTGAAACTGGTCATAAGGAATGCACACATTTGGCACTGCTCTGAATACTTAGCTTCAATAATTTTTAAACGCCTAAAAAAAAAAGGTGGTTTACAGTTTCTCTGAGTTTCCTGTTTCACTAATGCTACATGTTTTGGTTTTGTGTGGCAATGTTTTGGAAGTGGGGGGGGACTACAGGGATGGCTACTGTGAGAAGCTGCCAGAATCTTCCCTTGTCCGACAGAGAAAATGCCAGCTGGCTCCGAGACCGACCTGCTGCTGGCAAAGGCTGAGCCCATTAGGGATTTTCCCAAAGTCAAGGTCTGTTTTGCCTGTGATGGTAACTGGTGAGTGATGTGTCCCTGTCCTCATCTCAACCCAGGAGCCTTTCACTGCATTTTCTCTCCCCTGTCCAGCTGAGAAGGAGAGTGATAGAGTGGCTTTGGTGGGCATCTGGTGTTCCACCAGCATCAACTCGCTGCTCTACACCACAATATGGGCCACGTATAGAAGTCTTCTGGCACCTTTTGTGTTTTGGAAACATTAGAGAGGAGACTCTTTTGGGATATTGGACAGAAATACTTTGTATCAAGGACTACATTAAGAAGACAAAAAATTGTTTATTCATATTTTGAAAAATTACTCCATCTCCTCAGAACTTCTCTCCTTCATCATGTAACATATACATGTCCCTGATGTGTTTGTGCAGTGATATGCCAGGCTTGTATGGAGAGAAACAGGCTAAGAATAAATACAAGTATTCTTCTTTTCTACATATTCCAGAGATTTTGGCTTGGCCAGATGGGTTATTCTCTGTCAAAAATACTTATGTAGACAATTTTCTGACTAGATAGCACTTTTCAGAATATTTTATAAAATTTCTGCTTTTCACCAGAAAACTTTAAAATGCTTTTATTCTACTTAAAAAATGATTCCTTACCTTCACAATTTAAGCAAGAATAATGCTAAAAGCAAGAATAACGCTATAATAACATTAATAAAGACATTAAAGTTTTGGAGCAAGTCCAGAGAAGGGCAGTGAAGCTGTTGAAAGATCTGCAGCCTGTCTGATGAGGAGAGGCTGAGGGAGCTGGGCATGTTCAGCCTGGAGAAAAGAAGGTTCAGGAGAGACTTTATTGCTCTCTAAAACTACCTGAAAGGAGATTGTAACCATGTGAGGGTTGGCTTCTTCTCCTGAGGAAAATGTGACAGGACAAGAGGAAAAGGCCTCAATTGCACCAGGAGAGTTTTAGAGTGGATATTAGGAAAACATTTTTCACTGAAAAGGTGATCAGGCATTGGAACAGGCTGCCCAGGGAAGTGGTGAAGTCACTATTTCTAGAAGTGTTCAAAAAAATTATGTGGATGTGCCATTTAGGACATGGTTGTGCAGAAACATGGTGGCACTGGGTTAATGGTTGGATTCAGTGACCTTGGAGATCTTTTCCAGGCTTAACCTTTCTATGACTCTGTGATTCTACTCTCATTTTCAGTAACATGTCCTTGAAGGGGAAAGATGAAAGGAGAAAAAGTGATCAACCTTCTAACCAAACTTTAATTCCATCATGTGGTATTTAGCAAAGTCTAAAGAAATTGGAATTTATAGAACTAGGGCAAAATCTGCCTGTCCTTTAGAGAAATATCCTTAATATCATCTAAATTTAATGCAAATTGTTCTTCTGCCAGTTCCAAGGAAAAAGAAGAAGGTATAAATGAATGAGTTTAGCCCATAATATTAACTAAAGATTGGTTGGGTTTGGGGGGGTTGTTTGTTTCATGGTGGTTTTGTTTGCTTTCTTTATTTTCTCAAAGACCTTGTGAACTGTAAAGTACTTTCTTAGACCAAACTAAAAAGGGGAAAGCTCAATTTTGATTAATATTGCAGCACATGTGCACTTCTGAAATATCAACACAGCTTTGAATCTTGCAGTCTAGCCTGCCTTAACAAATTAATTGTACAGTTCACTGCTGTGCATTTTTTGTGACTACTTGTACAATGTGAGATGTGAGAAGATATATTCAAATAAAGATAATCTTGAACATTTACCAAACCATTTGTTCCATCTTTTGCATGCCAATATCAGCTGTGAGGACTTAATACTACTGGAAAAAAGTAAGTAATTAAAAAACAAGGGCAGAGAGAAGAAAGAAGTTGTAAAAGGAGCTCAAATGTCAGACTAGATTTTCATCCCATGCTTTGTTTCTTTGGATTTATGAGGAAATCATATACCTAATTCCTTCCTGTGCTCAGTCCTGGTTTCATGAACATTTGGAAAGAATTTATTTTGCAAGAGAAAACTACTTTCTGTTCAATTAGTAAAACCAGTTTTGTCTAATTGTACCCTACACTTTGACAAGAGTGCAGACCTGTTAGAACACAGACAATCTATTGCTATTGTACTGCAGGCAGGGGATAGGTTATACTCTCTGTTCAAGCAACCAGTATTTGAAACTTATTCAAATTATACTTGCTAAATAAGAAATTGTAGATGGATTTGGAATCAATTATGAGGGCTAGGGAAGCAGGGTCAATATTTAACATTTGATGCAGTCAGGAAAAGGGAGAAGAGGAAAAAAAAGAAGAATCCTCTCTGCAGCTGCTTTTGAAGACTATTGGCCTAAAAACTCTGTAATCATTCAAGCCAGGAGGGTCAATTCTGCATTAGTTGAGATGCATGATGAAAATTTGGGCAAAAAAATTAAGTGAGATATGATGGGTAAGAATGCATCTTAAAAGGAAAAGTCAGGAAAGAGCATTCAAGGTACAAATACAACTTGTACCATTAGAAGTGCAGAGTGTAGAAAAGCAGAGCAGTTCAGGGTGATTAAAGAAAAGGGTTTCTGAGGGACTTTTTCACAAGACTAAAATTCAAGGGACATTGACCTTCTACTAGGTATAAAACTGCACAGAGAAAGTTGATTATTGTTTCACCATCTTTTTCAAATGCACACTGATTCTACCATATACAACCTTGAACAGACAAAAATAAAATATGGTAAGGTATGTTGTTTTGGTCCCATTCTGACACTTATTAAAATCTTACTCTCTGAGATGTTTCAATGAAAATACAAACAAATATAGATCTTTAAAAAGATAAGAAAGAGTAATTTGATAATATACCAATGTCTATATTATATTTAAATGCACAATTGTGTTGTATGGTTCTATCTTGAAATGAGGTGTGCACAGTTCTGTGGCACTATGATTTTTGTAGATCAGAGCAAAGTAAACAGTATATCACAAACTCTTAAGGTTACAAAAACTTTTATCCTGTTCTCTGTAGTAACAGCCCACTGAATTTTAAGGGTAGAAAATTTTAGACAGCTGTAGAAGCATTATGCACATATACACACACATATATATATATAGATATATATACATAAGTTAATGGTATTGGCTGCACAGCTGTATGTTCATTTTTAGCTTTCCCCTACTATCTTATGATCTGTCAGATAAAAAGTTCTCAGCTACATCCATTAAATACAACACTCTCGATATGTGGGTTTTAGTGCTGATCAAAGTGACTTTACTGATAGCATGAGGAAGTTTATAAGTGAAGAAAAATTTGATGACAGCTATTAAAACGCTAGAACCTTAATAACAAGTAGCTTAGCTGCTGTGTAGCCTCTTAAATTGTGTTCTGCCAAATCATCTCACATTAAATTCTAAAAACCAGAGAGGCAGGAAGATAATTCTTGTGAATTTATATGATTATGTAAACATTATATTTTCCACATACTAAAATATTAACAAGTTTTTGGAAATGTTTCTTCCATTTTCCTAGGTATCTAAAAAGTTTACATTAATGAAATATTGCTTTGTAAAAGATAAAGAATAAAGAAAAGCACAGCAAATAAAACTTTTCTTCCCATGTGTTGAAATATGTTGATAACTCCTGACAGTTAAATTTTGACATTTATTTGATAGACTACAATATAAATCAAACCATGCACTTTAATTTATCTGAAAATGAGTAAAAATCAGTTGATTGCAAAATAATACTTAAAATATAGAAATGAAGCCCCCAGAAGAGTAATAACTATTTTTAAATTGGAATTCTGCTCTGTGAAATGGAAGCACTGGGATATTCGACTCTATGTAGCACTGCTTTAAAAATGTTTTGTTCAGCTCCTCGTTGTGCAAAGCTGCACTGTCAGTTGCTTGCATAGGAAACTCAAGCATGCAAGCACTGCATAACACAGGCTCCATTTTACTGTAGGTAGTCAACTTGTTAGCTCCATTTTACAATCTTAAGGAATTTTCTTTAATTTGCACAACTTTTGCCACCAAACTCAGTGGAGCAGACATTTCATCAGTGGAAAGTTCAATAGTTAATAAGGATGAATGGAAAAAAGATTAAAGTAAGAAATGGGAAAGTTCTAAGTGGAAACAAGAAACTCATGAAGCAATAAAAATAATTTTCTAATATAGTAGGTTAATGACCCAGAGCTCAAACACATTTAATCTTGGAATTTAGACAATCCTTACTGTATAATCTCACCTAGCACTTATATTAAAGAAGCCATTGTCACACATTGTTGGCTCCAATATTGTTTTCTTTTCCAACAAAGGCACTTGCTGAGGTTAGCCTAGGTGCAATGCATGTGTTTATACACAACTGATATATTCCTCTACCCAAGGAGTTTATACTGCTGCCAAGGTACCCTAAGTATGTACAGAACTAGAGTTAAAAATGACACCTTGGGCTTGGTGACAATTCTTTCTCTCTGACCACAGAGAGAATTATCATGGTTTTGACTTTCATGTGGCTGCCCAGAGGGTGACATAAGGCACAGTTTAGTTCAGCATTTCTACGAAGCCATATGATAATTTTTTATCTATGTCTGATAATACAAAAACATGCGTACTGCAAATAAAATATCAAGAATTCTGGTGAGTTAGTTTTCTCATCCTCAGGGAAACAATTTGTGATGGGCTGACTCTGGCTGGATTCCAGGTGCACACCAAAGCCACTCTGTAAGTCCCTTCCACAACTGGACAGGGGAGAGAAGACATAACAAAAAGGTTCACAAGCTGAGATAAGGGCAGGGAGAGATCACTCACCTGTTACCGTCAAGGGCAAAACAGACTTGTCTTGGGGAACTTAGTTGAATTTATTACCAATCAAAATCAGAGCAGGACAATGGGACATAAAAGAAATCTTAAAAACAACTTTCCCAAACTCCACCCCCCTCACTGGGCTCTTTCTCCTTCTCCTCTAGTGGTGCAGGGAGGTGGGGAATGACCTCAGTTCATCACAGGTTGTTTCTGACATTGCTCAGGGAGAGAAGCTCTTCCTCTGCTCCACTGAGGGATCCCTCCCACTGGAGACAATTCTGCACAACCTTCTCCAGCCTGGGCTCCCATGGGCTACAGCTCCTCAGGAACTGCTCCAGCACGAGTCCCTTTCTTTGGGGTACAGTCCCTCAAGAACAGACTGCTACAGAATAGTTCCTTCTCTTTATGCAATTACATCTTTGCAATAACTTTTTTATTCCTCTTAAATATGTTATCACATCTTCTCTGGTTGCCTCAGCCTTGGCCAGTGGTGGATCCATCCTGGAGCTGGCATTGGCTCTGTCAGAGATGGGGGAATCTTCCAGCAGCTTTTCACAGAAGCCCCACCTGTTGCCCCCCTCCTAGCTACCAAAATCTGGTTGCACAAACTCAATACACAGTTAATTTAGACCCAAACTACTCTCACCTCCATAATTTAAACTATAACAAGCAAAATCTCAGCCTTACTGAATTCTGAAACCTAGCTTGAAGACTGATGTTTCATTTGGCTTGCATGGCAAGGTTTTGGTATCTGCTGGATGGGGCTACAGGTGAGGTTTCTGTGAGAAACTTCCAGAAGCTTCCCCCATGTTCAGAGGAGGCAATGCCATCTGGCTCTGCAGGATGGACCTGAACTGGCCAAAGCCCAGCACATAAGCCATTGTGGCTGCCCCTGTGATGAACTTACTGCAACCCTCATTCCTCATCCCCCTGCTCTGCCAGAGGTAAGGAGGCAGAGAAAATGAGGAATCGCAAAATCCATTCGGTTGCAAAAGACCTCTGAGATCATCAAGTCCAACCTGTAACTTAGACCTCCATTTCAACTGGACCGTGACACTAAATGCCACATCCAGTCTTTCTTTAAACATCTGGAGGGGTACTGACTCCACCACTTCCCTGGGCAGGCCATCCCAATATCTAATCACACTTTCTGCGAAGAATTTATTCCTAATGTCCATCCTAAAGCTCCCCTAGAACAGCGTAAAGCTATGTTCTCTTGTCATATTGCAGAGTTAACCTAGTTATCTTGGAGTCGAGTCTGGGAATAAGGGAGGGGTGGGGCGTAGCCATTTTAAAATCTAGTTTTTATTTCTGATTGCCCTATTCAGATTTGATTGGAAATAAATTAAAATAATTTATGTAAGTGAAGTCTAGTTTGCCTGTGATGGCAATTTCTCCGTGACCTCTCCCAGTCCTCACCTCAATGCACAAATTTCTCATTATATTTTTCCTCCCCTGTCCCACTGAGGAGGGGAGAGATAGAGAGGCTTTGGTGGCCATCTGGCACCCAGCCAGGGTCAACCCACCACAGACATTTATTCCTGCAGTAACTCTGGTGTTGAGATCCATAGTGTAATTCTTGCATGAACCACATCACCTTGATATACTCCAGAGGACATTTCAAAGTTCATTTATGTCTTACAATCTGATACATGTTTTTAATGAAAAATATTTTCGTGCATTGAAAATATGACTTTCACACCAGACGCAGACAAAATTATTTTGGCTTAAAGGTACATGTACTTTCTCCCCAAAGGACATACAAGTCTCTGTATGGGAACAGCACATAGTTACTGCTTCCCACTTAGAGATTTAGCCTAGTATCTGATTAGAGCAATAGCAAACATGAAAATCTCCTTCCAAGCACTGAGAAAAATCCTCAGTGTTTGTATGTGTTTAAAGTTAAAGTGCATGGAGCTTTCCAGATCAGTCAACACAGCAAAAGCTGTCTAGAAAAGTTCAAAAGTTCTTAATTTAGTAGATTTTGCTGCTTTTAGGAAATCCTTTAACCACCTAGCAACCGCACAAAAGGTATAATTCTCTGAGACTTAAATTCTCACTGACTGAACAAGAGGGAAAATTGCAAACTTGCAAGAGAGCTTGATGACATTATGACACCAGTGTGTCTAGTGGGTCAGACTGAGTAGGCCAAATGTCAGGACGTGGTTGGTACAGAATACAAGATGTATGTCCTTTCTACGTGATTTACACAATAGCACAGGTCCTCAAATACAGACCTCCACCATCCCATCTTTCCTGATATCCTCAGCCCAGACACTATCTGTATCAGAGTGCTCACTTTAGTCACACTTCACAATTCTTGTCATCGTGCTGCATGATAGACCTGTTTTCCAGAAGTCTCCCTTACAGCTTTTGTGACACATTCTGCACTGCATTCGGTGTATCCAGCCGGCATCCTCCAGGTGCCTCCTACAGAGAGGACTCTAACTCTGAGCTGATTGTCATTCCAGACAACAAAGTCTGATATGCAGACATGCAGGTGTAGTCTTAGGGAGTGAAAATGCTGGTTTTCATTCCAAATACTGCTTCTTACTTTCACTTAAATCCAGGAAGACTGAGGCTGAAAAAAGATTGTCACTCAGTCTAAATAATTCTATCTGAACACAGACTTCTAAATTATTGTTTGACTTAATATAATCCAAAAATTTAGAACGATTTATGTGCCTATGAATTTACATGCTGAAGATATACCCAGATGTTTTTAAATTTCTGTGGACAAAAGACAGCCACATGAATGTGAAGGAGGAGTGGCTGCAGCACAAGAATCTTTGCAATCCTTGTTTATACTTCCTCAATTGTTCCCTTTTTTCTCTCTTTTGAAAAGTATTTATTATTTTACTGCTATTCTTTCCTCTTTTGAACAAAATAGAAAAAAAAATGTTTTGATTTAAAGCTTCCTATCCATGTTTCCTGCTCTTGAGCATCTGGTATTAGTAGGAGTAACCCTTCAGGGGACTCTCCATACTTTGGCAAACATCCAATATCCAACATTAATTAACATTCTCCCATATAAAAATCTCTCATTACTCAAAATGCATCCTCTCCTACACATATGCTTCACACATCCTAAGCTTTTCCTTACTGAAGACAAACCTATCCCCTGAATTTTAAATGTAATAAAATCTAGAGTTATGTGTACAAGGTGTTCTGAGGTAAAGGTTCGTTGCACTTAGTAACAAAAAAAATCCAGCTGTGGTTTCCTACACCTTGTAGTTTCCTCATTTTGCTTTGAATCTCTTAAAAGAATGAATTGAAAATCTTTTAAAAGAGTAATATTGGATATTTATCAGAGAGGTTGAATGCTTCCAGCAACTTAAGCATTGCTGATCCAGCTGAGGAGAATTTTTTTCGCTTCATCTTTATTATATGTCCAAGTAATTTTCACTGTAGTTACTAAATTATACCCTTCTCAATAAGATTATATTATCTTCAAATTAAAACATCAATTATTGTGTTCAGGCACTAAATATAATTCTCTCTTTGATCTTGAGAGTTGCAATGACATTGATAATGTAGGAAAATCACCTTTTATAATAAAACATGCAGTTGCTTTTATTCCCAAAGCTATGTTAGCACCTTTCAACTGCAAAATTTTGCAAGAAAAGTTTGTATAAAGTGTTCATCAAGTTCAAATTGTCCCAGATATTCCTGTATTTTCTTTACAAGTAAAAATCTCCCCACTCAGCAAACATATGAAGAGGCAATTTGAAAATGTATAGTCCACAATTTGTTTTCCAGAATGACCAGTGGGCTATATTTACAATAAGTGCTTCTACTATGAGTGCTCTTCCAGTTCTATTGATGGGCCATTCAAACAAAACTTTTTCCATTTGTCCCAGTAATATTTCACCCCAGGAAAACAAAGAAAGGCTATAGTCTACTTAGTTTGTTTCCAGTTTTAAAGATACCTTGAAATTTGTTTTTCTGTAAAAAAAAAAGACCAAAACCAAAGAGTTAAATGAGAAAGTCTGATTTGCATTTGAATGAGGTGCTAGAGATTTCTAAAAAACATGATCAGAAACGTGTTGTGAGACCATGCTTTGTGTCTATGCAGTTGTATTTATATAATTGGCTCTAACATCTGGCTTTCAATAAGGTGCAGCCAAACTTTAGCAGTTACATAGAGCCAACCTCATTTTTATAATAAAAAACCAGAAAAAACATTCCTCCTGAAATCATTGGATTCAGCAGTCAACTGATTCAGACCACTCACAGGAGAGCTCCATAGCATGTCCCTGCCTCCCTGCAGAAGGGGGCAAACTGCCCTGTGTATTCAATTAGCTTTGACTAAGATAAATATCAGTTGGGGGTTTTTTTTCACCATTTCTAGAAGTTACAAACTGCGTGAAGCAGCTGGCTTCATGATAAAGACTTGACCTCAGGATCATACTATTATCTCCAGAGGAAGAAGAGCAAAACTTGAAGTAAACAGTTTCTAAATTCTAAAAGATACCCAGTGTATGCCACTGATAATTGCTTGATGGCAAGTTTCTCACTAGGTAAAATTGATTTGGTCAAATGTGTTTACTTTGAAGTCACTCAGTACAAGTGGGGAAAATCTAAATGAAAAAAAACCCAACTTACTAAACAAATTTGACATTTGACATACCTCTTTCTATATGAAGGAACATTATTTCCTGAACTCTGATATATTATGGAGGATTCAAAATACTTCTTTTTTTTTTTTTTTTTTTTCCTCTGTTGTGAAATGATCACTGAACATCCCATGAGCAGGCAATCAGCATGAGGAGCAAAAGCTGTTTCATCCCAACTACTGCAAAATAGACCAAATGCTATGATTTTGAAGTCTGAGTTTCTGTTGCATTGCACTATAATCCCTATGGGATTTTCCTTTGGGAAAGGCTATGAAGTTAGAAACATGACAGACAAAAAGATAAGAGTATTGCATGAAGCATCTTGCTCTCATGAAACATTTCCAAATAAGAAAGGCTCAAGATTTAACAAAAAATAATATAATAAAAACTTTAGGGAAGAGTTTTCTGTAAGCAAATCTTTAAAATTCCATCAATATATTGTATATTTTCTTTCATGAAAAATTGTGTTTAATTTTTTTCTGGAGAATAAATTTATTAACTTGTCTTCCTAGTCTTAATTTTACCCAATTCAGGTAAGCTGAACTTGTTATTTAATTTGCACCAGCATCACTTTTCAAATGAGACTTGGGTAAAAGAAAGATATGAATTCTCCATACCACCTCTATGTATGTTTGTCTTTGCTTCCCAAAATCCAATTCTTAGCTTGACATTTGTTTTCAATGTTTTATGTCCTTGACTACTCATCATGGCTTTTGTTTTTATTCATAGTTACATCCTCATTTCATTGCCCCTCTGTGTACAATTGATTTTCATGACTACAACTTTCCTGAGTAGGTGTATATGCTCAATATAACATTATCAATTTACCCATGTCTCACTTGTTCAGTAAACCTAAAAGAAAATTCTTAGGGAAGAAGTGAAATCAGTACCAATTTGCTTTGTTTGAGCAGTTAATAATCTGCAGTGAATCAGCAGCTGCTATGTCAGCAATCCTTACTCTGAGGTGGGGATTTCTGAGAGGAGCAGGAAAAAATGTAGCTGAAATGGAAGCTTCTTCTCTTTTTTTAAACCCTCTTTACTCATGAATTGGTGTTTCTATATCATCAATGTTTAGACTTCATATTTCCATCAAATCCACACTCCAGATGCTTCCAAACATTTTATTTTCTTAGCCTGGAATACTATTATCACTCAATTTTCTTGACATCCTCTGTGATATAAAAACAATCCTCCCACTTTTAGTTTTTAAAGATAATTACCACCATCAGTCCTCAAAAATCCAGTACCACAGAACAAGTAAGAGTAGATCCAAAGACAAACATGTTTATGAAAAAAAAACCAAGAACACTATGTTTCTCACTGAAATATATTGTCCAGTGAGGATGTAAGATTTACCTCCTTTGCCATACATGATACTTAACTGGAAAAGGTATCAAACAGTCTTCCAAGACATTATGTGACCCTGCATGCCACTTGCAGGGCCCCTCAAAAATTTATCATGCTTACTAGAAGCTAGTATTTTAAAACAAAATCAGATACTGAGAAAATGTCTCAGCTACCAAAAAAAACCCCTTGTTTCTTTAAGTTTTGTGAAATACTGGTTGCTATTTTATTACTTGTGTTAAAGTACTTTTCAATTTAAAACAGATCATTTGTGTTACAATAATAAGCTCACTGTAAAAACGAGAAGTAAAAAATAGAGGACCAATTAACCTGCAGTTTTCTAAAAAGAATAGGCAAGGATTCCACTTCTCTGAATGAATGATTACCCTGTAAAACCAATTCTTTTTCTAAAAAAACAAAAGAGGAAGTAATGTTTATTTTTATCACAAAAAATAAACAAACAGGATAATTCAGTTTCTGTATTTTTGGCCAAATCAGCATTTAGATACACAACTACAAAGATAACAATATTTAATCATCTATATGTAAAGACTCCTTTTGATTTCGATCTCCACAGCTCAGTTAGCTAGATGTTACATATTAAGTGAATTAAAAAACTTCTTAATGAAGATTTATTTCTAATCTGTAATATGATTTTTTGATTAAGTGAACTTTTTTTTTGCTGAAAGATAGAACCTTCTTACAGTTCAGACAATAATAAAAATTATGTCATTATGCTCTTTAGTACTAGTCAGTGTAACTACTCTGAAATTTGATATATTATGTTGAAAATATTTGTATAAAATAAAGGGAAAGTCAAGAACTGTATTATGTCCAACCTAAACAATTCTATTTTTAGTAGGGCCTGCAGAAACAGGGCCAGCAATACTGGTTTTAAAGTGAAGAAGGGGAGATTAAAACTAGATTTAAGAAAGCAATTTTTTACAACTAACTTTGTGAATCGCTGAAATATGTTGCCCAGAGGTGTGGTAGATTCACAGTCAGGTTGGATGGGGTTCTGAGCAACCTGATCAAATTGAAGATGAAACTACTCATTATGAGGCGTTGGGCTAGATGAACTTTACAGGTTCCTTCAAACCCAAACCATTTGATGATTTGATGATGATTTCGTATTTATTATATGTGAAGTTTAGTACATGTTGAATGTGCATGTTTAGTATTACTCTTGTCCAGATGGATGAGAATGAAAAGTATGTATGAAGAGTCTGGTTTGGTGATTTGGGTTTTTTTCTGTTCTCAGTAGTTTTTTTTTCTTTCAACATTAGTACAATCTTTGAAGCCTCACCTTTCCACTTTAGTGTGTTAGAAACACACTTTTCCCAGCTTACTTGCTCTCCTCTATATTCCTCTCCTGTGTTTCTAGGAGTCTGTGAACTTACTTTAAAGCAAAAATAAAACAAACACAAAGAAACACTGGACAAACACTTGAGGAAAGCATACATATAATCAAAGGAATGATTTTGAAATTGGAGGATTGAAGTTGCAAAAATTGTAGTCAAATTATCATGATTTGCTGGTGCAACCACAGTAGCTGATTGCCAGCAGCATCCACTTGGCTGCGCATTGACCTCAGTCCGGACAAATAGGAGTCACATTTTGTCAAATGAGAGTGGCCATAGAATTTCAGATTAAACCTCCATCTAGTTTGTCAGAAAAAGAAAATACCCACGAAATAGAAGGTATAAGATAAATCCATTTGATATGCGCCTCGATTACTCTCTTGACTAAATAGCAGAAACAAATGCATCTTTCAAAGCTAACTCAAAAATTCAAATACCAAGCAGGACCAGGACAGCCATCAAGCTGTGTATTGTTCAAGTAGGAAGATAACCATCACTCACCAAGCACCATTGCCCTGCATTCACTCACACACTCTTGCTGAGACCAACCAGCAGTCACATTCTCAAACACTGGGCATCTCACTGATGTTATTGCAGTCATTTGAACCAGCCTAGAGAAATTGTTTTCAGTAGCACCAACAAAAATTACAGCATCCTAATACATCAACTGTCTTACCCACTCCAACACAAATTTTATCTAGACTTGAGTGCACTGCTTTCTTTTCCACCAGGTCTACAGATATCTGTTCACAGAGGGACGTCAAAGCTCAGCTTCCACTGCTACTGCTCCCTCTTAGCAAGATACTGTTGAAAGACACGGCGATGCCCTAAGTTACTGACTTTATATATATCTAAGCTAGTTCAAACATGTAAAAACATACACTATCAAAGGAACTTGAGAAGTACTGAAAATATAAAATCTACTGTCTGCTTTCAGTCTCTTCAGATAGTTCAAATGCTAGTGCTTTCTTTTGCCTAAGCAGCTACTGCAAATTCACTATTCTCATGCTTGCATGTTAAACTGCTGGATGAAGCCTATACAGTTAACTACTTCAACCCCACTGCATTAAAACCGCAGAAAAATTCAGCTGTTATCACCAGCAAAAATGTTTCCCAGAAATTATTTGCTATCAGTGTGCTTCAAACTAACCTAAAATGAACAGCAATTTCAGTTCTTATGGGACCATGATGGAACAAATGAAGCTTTGAGACCTGTCAAGTCTATTTTTTTGCTAAACCAACATTCTCAGGGAGGCCAAAATGACTTTTAAACTCCAGATTCAAGTCTTGTTTTATAGAAACTAGAGCACAATCATCTCACATGGGGGAAGATCAGAATCCATTTTTCCAGACAAAATAGTAAGAAAAGGATATGTTCACAAGTTTTCTCCTTTTCTGCCGTGTCACTGAATAGTATTAGTCAAACCCAGTGGCTTTTAAGAACACTTTGATCCCCACACAATTACCTCTGGGCATCTAGGGAGACTCTGTCACTTCTGTGGCAGGGCAGTATCTGTACTCTGTTCTTTTCAGGAGTCTCCCTGCTCTGCAACAGGCCTCCTGTACTCTTACACTCTCTGCTTTTTCTCCTACCTATCCTGTAGTTTAGAAGAATGGCTGCTCTCAAGGGAGGAAGACATTTCTAGCTAAATTTATCATTTATTTTTCAGGAAATTTAGAGTAAGGACTGGGAATTAAAAGGTAAAAAAGAGCATTTTTTTCATTATAATTTATATTTTTTTTCTGTTTTGGTTTTTTGGGGGGGTTTGTTTTTGGTATTTTGTTATTGTTTGGGGGCTGTTGGTTTGTTTTTTGTTTTGCTTTTATTTTTTTGGTTTTTCCCCTCATGTAATGAAAACTGATAAACTTCTACATTTTACATTATTTTATGTATATTTTTGGGTTTGTTTTTTTTTTGTCTTTTTATGGTCTTGACGTGGAATTTCAAAAAAGTCATGCAGAACTTTATCTTAGTAATGGTTAACTCTTCTGTTATTATATGTACAAGTGTTTCTTTAAAAATATCATAAATCCTTGAATGGTATTGATATCAGACTGTTGATCTGGCTATCCCTTTTCTTCTCCATTTGTTGCTCTCCAGCCACCTCCCCTACAGGCAGTTTTCAGAAAGCCTACTGCAACATGCACTGGTGTTTTGCCACTCCTGAGTAGAGATTACCAACTTCCCCAACACTAGCACGTACAGCTCCACAGTTATGTTAACCTCACGGTTAAAGAATTTTTGTTTCTGTGCCTTTGCTCTGATTGCCTTTGCATTACATCAGACTTAAATATGATTCTTTCTGAATGCCGAGGGAAATTATTTACTATTTATTAGATTACTAGTTATTTTCTAGTTTACTTACTATTATTATTTCAACTGTCTTTTATTTCTGTGGATAAAAAAGATTTGCTGGTTTGGGCAACTTTCTCTTTCAAATATGAACAGAATTTCAATTCTCATAATTCTCTTGTATACTTAAAATCTCAATTACTCCTTTTTTTTTTTTTATCAGTGATTTAATCTACAAATTACAAACTTCCTACTTCAAACCCCTTTATTTTCTGCTGACTTTTCATTCTGCAATTTTTCCCTATAGTTTTTGTCACCTTTCTCTCTTCATGTGTTCAAAGATATTTTGAAACAGACACCTTGATGAAATTCCAAGATTCTTGCCATTCTCTGGCGGGCAACCATTCTCTGTTCTATTATAGTGGACATTTTTTGGGAAATCTGCAGGTAATTAACAGTGCTTTCTGAGACCCAAATTGAATGTCCCTCTGTTTTCTGAGTATGTTGTATATTACGTTTCTTCAGCCAATAAAGGATAAACCTGTGTTGCAAGACAGAACAGGCTTATTAATGTGCACCTCTTAGTGACTAGGAGACAAATCTTAGCATCTAATCTTGACTAAGATAGCTACTGTGATAAAAATGTTACTTCTTTAGTAATTTGGCAAACTCTAGCCAGCTCCACTGAAGCGTGTGAAGAACAAAAGCATGATAACACATACAATCACTTTCTTTGCACTTAGAAAGTCTTCTCTAATTTCCCAATGGGAAACAGAGTGATATCTTGTGTGAACAAGTCACTTCAGATAGCCTGAGACTCTTTCTAATGGCTTATACATTCTATATCAGAATTGCATATGTTCTTTTTCATCAGAGAGAATTTCCAGAAAAAAAATGCAGGCATATTTTTATCGTCTGTTTTTTTGGAGGGAATAAGTAGAAAAATCCTTTCTTTTTCCAAAAACCTGGCAGGAAGATAAAGATGAATATGTGGTCTGCTGTAAAATCTCATCTGAGGTATACAGCACCCAGCTGCAAATAAGGCACAGAAACACGTGTTTTTAAATGTTGATACGAAACATGAGACAGAAAACTTAGGGTGTCAGCCAACAGGTTGTCACATGTAATGACAGATGAAAGTTACAGAAAATTCTATCTGATAAATAACATTCTTCTCAAAATATGGTATAACTCACTAAGGGTAGATAAAAATAGTGTAGACATACAGAGACTTTTTAAAATACACTTCTATTAAATATAATTTCAATCCCTGGGGAGCAAACCACCTGTTTCAACAGCAGCTTTTTCCAACCTCAAGCACAAGCCAATTGCCAATGAAACTTACTGGCATAATGGAATGTCATTTTCGACGATGCATTTTCCTCCATTTTTGCAGTATTCCTCAGGACAAACTGCAAACATAAAGGTAAAAAATTGTTATTTCCCCCTCTTTTTTATTACATTCGTCATGATCTGATTTTCAAAATGATGAAATATTCACATCCTTCCTTCCTTTTGACTTCCAAAACTTCTTTTTTTCTTTTTTAGACATGGACTTGGTGATACAAGTCATAAGAATATTGCAAGCAATGGAGTGCTCTTGAGTTTATTGAAATCCTGATGCTGCACTTGAGCAGTCTTTGAATTTTTCTCAAATGAGATTTTTATCTGACTCCAGAAATGGAATTTTTGCCACTTACTTGATTTTCAAACAATGGGAATATATAAAATAAGACCCAAAAGAATTGAACTAATATTTAATTAGCACCTAAGTCTATGTTATTAATAATAGCTTTTATATAGGACTAGTGAATAGACACTCCTTTGTGACCAACCCTTTTATTAAAGATATTCAGAATTTTAATACTTAGAATCATATTCTCATAAGAACAAGGGAAATCAGGCTTTAAAAGACAAAAGGTGTTTAAGTACTTATTGATATTCTCTTAAAAACTCTTGATGTCCCTTAACTTGGACTTCCACATCATCACATTTAGTTTTACTAACGCGTAGTTTTACATTGCTTTAGCAAGAAAAAACTTAAAATCAATAAAGAATCCCCTCAGTCTTCTCTACTGTGAGAATAACTGGTAATATACAAATTAGACCTAAAGAGTTTTGGATATATGCAAAATGAAATTGTTTATTGCAGCATGCAGCATATAACAATTCAGTGTGGACATCTCCAGTTTCAGGATTAAACCCAAACCACTTTATGATGCTATGAGAGATAGCAAACACAATATTTGTGGTCAAACTTCACTCCCAAAAAAACCTTGTGGATGCTTCCTACCAATAGGTGTTTGTAAAACTTTTGGTTTGTGAATAGACATTTAATATATTGTAATGAATTATATAATTGCAATTCATATATGTTGTTAATTTTATCACATAATTCATAAAAATTATAAAAAGGGAGAGTTAAATTCTCAGCTAACAACTTCAGTGAAGCTGGCAAAGTATTGTCAGCACAGAACTGGTCAAGAGTTTATATCTGTCTTGGGGAAGAGCTGCAGTACCTTTCTGTCATTGAATGGGACATTTTTGAATCTAGATTTAATTATTTATATCACCATCATCTATGTATTTGTTAGTTATTGTTAATAAAAATCTAATTCACATTGAACGTGTATTATTGCCCTGCACTTATCTTTCTGCACCATTTAACTAGTGCAAATCAAACCTGAATATTGTGTCAAATGAACTGTCCTAAAACAAATGTTATTTAGTTTACTTTCCAACCTGGATTTGTAATACACTTGGGAGAAAAAAAAGAAAAGCAAACCAACAAAACCCCACAAATAAACAATCCTTTTACTCAACAATATGGGTTAACTCAACTGACTAAAATCAAGGGAAGTCCTAAAAATATACTACAAAGGGTTGGGTTATTTTTGAACTATGTGTTCATATGGTAAGAAATAGCTCTTATGAAGATATTAAGATGTTAAGCATATTATTCTTCATCTTTTTCTCACTTTTATCTGTGTCATACTTTCATCAGGAAAATTCATACCTGATATAATTTGACAAAGTTTTAGCAGAGGAACCTCAGTCAAGTTTGAGGACTGCCAGGAGATTCAGAAGGAAAAAAACTGTACTTTCTTTGTTTCAAATGATAATTTTATGCAAAACTAAGTACCTGAACAGCTGGACTCATCAAGGCTGGAATCAACGCAGTCTGCAATTCCATCACAACGCTGGGAGAGTGGTATACATTGATTAGTTGAAGCACATAGCAAAGAACCATTGGAGCAATCTTTAATGGCTGAAATGAAAAGTAACATGGTCATCATCGGCTGTGGGATTTTTTCTCACTGTTAAAAACTAGCAGAATACTTAATTCGTACTGTAGGATATAAACTTGCATCTGTGTGACCTCTACAAGCTTTCATCTTCAAAGACATACAACTTTACTACTGAGATGCTAAATAAGTAAACAAATACAGAGCACAGATGGTACAGAAACCAAATTTTCCCATGTAATATTTGTGAAGAAGAGGAGTGCATATTAACTGGCAATGTTGAGAGAGTATGCTGCAAAATCCCAAAGAAAACCCATAAAAAAGATAACACAAAACATAATCAACTCTCATTCAACAACTAGTTTCAAAATGATGGAATCAATTTTTTGATACATTATTTTTACACATTACAGAGGCAAGAGTCATAGCAATGGATCTAACAGCTGAAAATTTTGCAGTTAAGGACAATGACACCAAGTTATTGGTGCTGAGGTAAATTGGCACTAAAAACAGTGAAGATATGAAAATGAAAATATCCAATTTCATCTATATTTAATTTTCCAGGTGCAAATGAAACCATTAGAAGGGATAATGATATCACAGCCTGTTAGAAAGTATAAAATTTTTAATATTTCAGAGGTATTTAAAACTTACCAGGACTACAAGAAATACATTTTGGTGCACTTCAGAAAACTGAAAAATTACTTTTTATTCATTATTATTAGCACTTCAATCAGATGATGCAGGTGGAAAAGTATGTTGATCTGTGGAAAACTAATGTATACATCCCACTGGTGTTAATATGTTTGTTTTGCACCTTTACTATTGTAATCAGGCAAATAAAAGACTAAATAGATGAGGCAATATACCCTTCACTAAAACTGACAGCAAGAAGAGAGCCAGCCAAGTAGAACATCTATAAGTGGAAAACAGTCCCAGAATTTTTTTTTGTTAAATGCAACAAATAATAAAATCCAATACATTAGGAGGTATAAAACAGTATTAGCATAATATTGTACAACCTTACTGCTATGTGAACTCTGCAGGAAATTCTCTGCATAAATCTCTAAGCCATGAAGAAAAGCATTTCTGTGGTAGAAATTGTGTTTTCAGTAGGGACTTGACCAATGTTTTTTTTGTTTGGCTGGGCTTGGGTTTTTTTGTGCTGGCCTCCTTTTGGGTTTTATCCTTAATTTCTGCAAGATGCTTTTTGACAACTAATCTTTATCCCAAAAGAAAACTTTTCCTGAGGAATTCCTGAATTCAGAATTCATAACATTTTTACACTTAAATAGTGTTGTGTTTTCTTTTAAACTTAAATGAATAAAATTGTTATGGGACACAAATGGAAAGTGTCAGTAATTCCTAAACTGAAATTTTCTAAAATGGACAGGTAGATTTGATCTGCACCAAGGAAAAGAATATAATTCTAAAATAAAAAAAAAATATACCCCAACTTTCAATCTGTGCTGTTATTAGAGTACACATAGGTTGGAGTTACTAGCACAACAATCAATTTTATAGATCATGCATAAATTTCTATAAAATAATACAATTTCTGAGATATTTACTTTTTCTCTCTGACATTTCCCGGCTGACAAACTTTTACGGCTTTTCACCTGTTAAAAGTAGGAAGCTAAAGATTAAACTCTGTGCTCTCATGGCATACACAGCTGGATCTCAGCACCAGCTGTGACAGTAATCAGCTTTCCACTGACTTCATTCCAAACAAGCACAAATCACTTTCTTTTTGCTTTGCCTTCTTCCCTGCTTTGCCTTTACTTCTCTGAAGTATCTTCTTCAGAGAAGAAACAAGAATTACTGCTTCTGTATTTCTATCTCATACTGTTAATACTTACATGTTTATATACTATAAACCGAATTTTTGAGTAACAATGAAGTACTGACTAAACTAAGTTTCCTTCAGACTGAGAATCTCAAAGTTGTGAAATATCTATGGCAAATATTTGTTCTTTGAATAGACCAGGATTTAATTCCTTCTTAATCCCCAGGTTTCATTTAGAAGTCAAAGCAGTAAAATAAACAAAACAGAGCAATATCTCAGTGGTTTGGGTAATACAGAAAATCATGGAAATTTTTTGGCTTTCAGATTTTGAGGTTCCACATCAATTTCTGTGGTGTGGAGTTGAGATGTGAATGTAATAGAACACAGCATGGACGTCTCTACCAGAGGACAGATTGAGGAAGAAATAAGATCAAATGAAGATTAACCATGAGAGGTTTATTTGAAGAAAGGAACATGCAAACTTTCTACATGTCTTCAGGGTATGTAGAATTTAACATCAAAGTTATCCCCAAAATTGTCTTCTGCCAACAAAACCACAGAGCTCACTTCTAAACAAAAGACTTAAACAGATAGTCTGCCAAATCCATGCTGGTTTGGTGGACTAATTTGCTAAAATAAATGGCATGTGCAGTAGCCTGTATTTATATCTAGCAGTTTTGATAGAAAATATTAAAAAACATGTATTTTTAATCTACTGGAAACTGATATTCTTACCAATTTTTTCTCATTCTGACAAGGATGAGAAAAATATTTTAAAAAATATTTTAATATTTTAAATATTAAATTTAATATTAAAATATTTAGTAATATTAATATTTTTTAAAAAAAGTTTTACCACATGACAGGTTTAGGAAGAAAAGTGTTTATTAGGAAGAAAAGTGTTTATATGTGAAAAGCTTATTCTTTTTCTTTTTTTTTATTTTCTATGTAGCTAATTATTTGGAATTCCTGGAATGAAACATTTGGCCTCAGTTCATCTTCTAATGATGAAATATTTTTAAATAGGCAGACATACTTTTGTGTCTATCTGTTTCAGATGTTTCTCCATGGCCTCTCATTGCAGTTATGTTTCAAAGCCAACTGACCTTGTGTTTTGTTTGTGAGCCCTTTTCCTTGCTTGGGGCAGAGATTGCTGCTACATCATGAACAGACTTGATTTCAAAATCCTTGAAAGGTCAGGACTGCCTTAAATGTTACTGAATTACAGAACTGCAGAAGCGTATCCTTCTGTTATATCATAATCAGGGGTTACAGAGACAATGCAAATGCAGATGACTGATTTAAGGAAAAAATGTGGAAATTCTTGTAAATATTAACAGAAACAAAATTTCAATTTTTTTAACCATTTACCAAATGACAGACAATAAATTAAAATGCATAAGAAAAATTATTTAAAATGTAAAGCATCTCAGCAATTAATGCATTATATGTGTCACAAACGGGTTTTTTGACAAGGTGATAGTAAAAGATTTTAAAATCATAGAAAATTCGGGGAGTTAAAAAGAAAGTTAGGCTTGGCAAGCCCTGGGAAAAGAGTTAAAAGTAGGCCCTGGGAAATGTAAGGCCTTGTGTTTGCTAAGATCATGTGAAACTGCACCTGTGTAGTCAGTATGTGATAAATGATATAATTGTTAGATGTGATTAGATATAATTATTGTTCAAAGAATCATGAGAAACTATGTTAGGAGTTTGGGGGGAATCACAAGAAGTTCATGCTTGGTTAAAGTCAATGCATACAATAGAACAATGTAAGTTTAATAATTAATATGTAAGTTGTACAACGATAGAGTATAAAAACGTGTTCAACTCAAAACCAGGATGGGTCAGATTTGGGTATGTGTACCCCTGACACCCAGAGCTCTTCAATAAAGCATCTTCATATAATCATTCTGTGATTATGTGTGTTCCTGAACACTAACAAAGGGAATGATGAGTTTTACACCAAACTTCACTGTGTTGCTCATTTTCTTTCCAAAAACGTCGCTGTTTAGGCAGGTGAGTTAACACTGCCATAACTACCACCGTGACAGTAACTTACGGCAGCCAACTTCATCTTCCCGGCGGGGGCAGTCAGGCACACCATCGCACTGCAGGAGGGATGGGATACAGCCTCGGGAAGGACACAGGAGCTCTGCTTCCTTGCAGGAGCCCGGAGATGTGGTGCTGGGCATCTCCCCAGGACAGTTCAGCTCATCACTTCCATCCCCGCACTCCTCAGCCCCGTTGCAGCGCGCAGCAAGGGACAAGCACTGCTGCACGTACGCGCACGGTAACTGCTCACCGCTGCAAGTGGGGGGCCGCGGGTCCACTGGGCCTGCAGGAGGAAAAGGAATGTCTTGTGGTTTTGTCCTTTCACTCATCATTCATACTGACTTTGAGAAAGACTTAGGAACTGCTGGGAATGCAACTGGTTTTGGTTACTAAAAATATTCAGAAAAAAGAACCCAACTTTTATAAAAACATGGCTCCTAAGTGCAAAACACAGCATTAAAAACATTTTATCTCGTATTAACTCCATTGTTGTTGCAGCATTTTGCTTCTAAATCTCAAGTTCAGCATTAAATTTGCCTATTACTTCTTTTGCCATCTACACATAGAAGGGTTAATATTAAATATTAATAAAACTTGTCCTTTACCCAGTATCTGGAAAGCCTTAAAATAGCCCTCAAGTTACACTTTTAAGGTAAATTAAGAAATTTTTTTTTATAAAGTAACAATAAAATATTTTTACTGATCTAGTTTATTATCACTCTGACTCTTTAGCTTATCTTGATGTGATAGAGAATTAAATTTAATAAATACTTGATAGATTTCCAGGATACAAGTAAAGAAAATATGTTTTTAGAATTTAAAACTTTAACTAATTCTGACAGCTGACAAAAAATAAATTAATAAAATAAATAGATAAACAGATAAATAAATAAATAAATAAATAAATAAATAAATAAATAAATGAAATTAAATGTTCCATGCTTACTTGCATTGCTGGAAGAAAATACTGGGGAAAGCCTTTTGCGATCATGTAGAAAAATAAATTATCCCGGATACCTAAGTCTTTCTTTTTTCCTGTGAAAACCATTGCAACTGAATTTTGTTCAAGTATAAGATCTATTTGTGGAAACTAATTTCTAAGGAGCTGGCTGTGCTAATGTTGTGTTCTTTATAACATCATCACCTCAAATGGAAGCAATGTGGTGGATTCCTGTACTTTTTATGTGCAGGGAAAAGAGAAAAATCTCAGGAATTTAGCTCCATACATTTAATCGTTCTAGGTCATTTTGCAGCAGCTGAGTAAAAAATAGAATATGATTATTAGGGACAACTGTAAGACAAATGAATGTCACCTCTTCTGTAAAAGACAGGACGAGTTTTGCTGTTGACTTGGGCTGAGGCAAAGGTGACAAGCACAAAAGTCATGGGTGGGTTTCATCTCATCTTTTGAAGTGGTGCAAGGATTGCTGCCTCAGATGTCCAAGTTACTGCTGCATTAAGGCATGACACTCTGTAAGGCAGCACATGGATTTTGGCAGGATTCTGTGACTTTTAATCCAGTGGTCATACCAGTACGTTTGTGTATTCTACAACAGCAGGCTGGGGTTTTAGAGTGAGGACTTTGTTACAACACGCTCAAAGATACCTCCATCATAAATGACAAAAGCTTTTTGTACAAATATATGAACATTAATGAATTCAGGTAAACAGAATACTAGCATCATTTTACTATCTGGCTGATTGCGAAGCAGCTATAAGGAGCAAGAGCTCAAAGTTCTGTGTAATACAGACCTTTTATAGATTAGACATTTTTGATTTTCATGTTGACTTTATTAAAAAAAAACATACATTTAAAAGCTCCATAGAATAGAACATGCCTGATATTATTTCATGCCCCTAAAGTTATTAAATGAAATCATTCTACTAGAAAAATGTATTTAATTCACTGGGTATAATGTAAACATAAAACAACAAAAATGTTTATTGACTCAATGAACATAATAACCTAGTGATCTTTTGTCCTGTTTGTATTCAGAATTGTGCCTTGAATACCTCAAAGATGTGCACTTTTACATGGGATTGAAAAGATTGTGGTTTCATATGTATTTTATAAATGTGTTAGTCTAAAAAAAAATTATTTATGCTGCTTTAAAGTCTTATAGAAGCTGGTTTTAGATAGTTGCTAGTAGACATTTAAATCACATAGTGGATTGATTTTGTACAAGTTAAAAGTATTCTAGATTTTTCATTTTTTTCTACTTTGGTCCTATAATTTACCAGATAATAGTAGTAGCCCATAAAGATGTTTGAATTTGGTTTGTCATATGGAAACTGTATATAAGGCCATGATTCAGAAAAGATACTGATGAAATGTCATTGGGAGAACATATTTCTCTCTCCATTGACACAGAACTAGTGCTGTCAAATCTTGCACACTGGAGTAAAAAAAAATTATTTTTGTTTGCACTTGCTCATAATAAAAAATATGATTATATTTGATAGTACTTTTTTTCTTTCTGTTATTTCTGACCCTTTCCTCACAGTGCCTAGGGGGCATTTGGGCAGAGAAAATTACTTAAACTGCAGTCAGTTCTGCTTATGCACATTCTTTTGTCCTTGCATAGTCCTGTGTTAGCTCTGATACAGTGGAAATTAACCCCACACAGATACAATATACTTGACTTTACTGAGGTTTCCTGTTTGTGTTGCAGGAAAGATTGTATTTATAATACATTTGTGAGCATTTCTGACCCAGTTTAATTTCCTGTTCATGATATGTTTACTCACATGCTTCCACCCAAATTTGTTCTCTAAACTGAAATCCCCTCTTAAACTCAATATTTCTTGAATGTGTTGCTTGTTATGAATCTGACCTTGAATGTTAAATTGTTTTCAGGCTTTTGTAACCCTGATCAATAAATTCAGTATTTAGGGAATTTCCTGAATGGCTTTTTGATTGGGGGATGATTATTTTTCTATTCTTCATATTATTATTTTTTATTATTATTTTATATCATTGTTACCTCTGGTTGTTAGAAAATTATTTGTAGGATGAAGTTCTCCCTGAATTGCAAAGCAATTATATTAGAGTGTGCAATATTCGCAAAGAGCAGCAAAGATGTGTCCAGGTTGAGTCAGGGGTAATGGATCTTACTGAGGTCTGTTTTATATTTGCACTACATTAAAAAAAAAATCCAAAGCCATACTCTGAAATAAGTAAAATCCTTTTAGATCAGAACAGTGCATGAGATGAGAATGTACTTCAAAAATTGTAAGAATATCCCTTGCTTATTAACTCGTTATATGTGAACAGTTTGGTTTCAGATACAATAGAAAAAATGTGCTCTGGATGACATTCTATAAGATGTCATTATTTCCACAGTCTGACAAAACTCTTCCCCCAAGTTCAATCTGTTTTCTTTCCATAAAGTAGTTTATAAATGCTTTTCTTAACTATAAATAAAATGTGCCTGGTAAAAATTTTGCAAATTTATGAAAACATTTATTTGTACAAAGATAACAACTAAAAAAAAGCTAATTGTGAATATGCAAATGTAGGAAATAATTAACTAATTCCAACTGAAAATCAACACTAATGCAAAACTAATTAATTGTATTTAAAGCTACTGTCTATGTAATTACTTATTTTAAGCTCATAGTAGCAGATCATTGCAGTATCTGCTACTGACACATTTCCTTCTAAAAAGTGGGAATATTCATTTTGTTTTCTTGCAGCTGTGAAGAATTAAACAAGGTGTTAACACCACTGTGTGTTTTGCAGTGAAAAGTGAGCTGGCACTAATGAGAGGCTCCTCAGAAACACCCTCCAGGTGCTGACTCACACAGTAGTGTGAGTAAATCACATGATTTAGCAATAAAAACTAGCTTTAAACTCATGCATATCTATGAGCCTGATATTTTCCTCTTGAACGTATCTATGAAAGTTATTTAAACAGCAGAACATAAAGTGAAGCCCTTTCAAAGCAAGTTGTAGCTTTTGTGGCCCACACATCCTTTCTGTCACTTAATATTGTTTGATTCTACAATTGCCTAACGCTGGCTTGCCAAGAAAATATTTCCCTCACCGTTTCTCAAATGCAGAAAAGATGTTCCCAAGGCAGCACTCATCTCCTGAGTGCCATGTGACTCTCATTTTCAGACCACATTCAGGAGTGCAGGAGACATTGTACAGGTTACCTTTTTCAAAAGAGGATCTGTTTGAAACTGTTTAAGGATTTGGAGATAAATCTACTGAAAATGATGAGTTCTAAGGAGGACAGTATAAAAGATTTAGCTTCTTGTATCTGGGCTGCATGCTCACTGAAAAGCAGGACTAAAAATCCTCAGGAATTCAGTATTTGCACACGGATGAAAAACAAACACAATTCACCATTTCAGCAAAAATAACCTCTGCACTCTGCAAAGCACTGAGTCTGAATTTAGATCCGCAGGAAAAACGGCAGTAAATTGTTGATGTTCCATTATAGCTAAAGAAATTATGACTTTTTAAGTAGAAAGCTGAGTACCGGTCCTTATTTATTTTACTTTGCACTCAGTGTTTTATTTTGCACTTATTTTAACCTTGTGTATGGCAAATAACCAAAATTAAAGAAAGGCTTAAAACTGTGCATATAACATCTACTTGTATCTCATAAAGAAGACATTTTAATTAGGTCCTAAAATCTGACATTTTAATTTGGTCCTATGTCTTTTGAAACTTACTCATACATCTGTGCTGGCTAATTTATAATCTTTGGACCAGAAATGCTACCTCACAAGCACCTTCACACTTATAAGAGAAGTTATATAGCTGAGATAGATATAAAAAAACATAAAAATCAGTGTTTAAAGCAAATAAAATATGGTATGTATTGCTCCATGAACTGCAATAACTACAGCTGGATATATTCGTATTTCATTGTCAGATCAAATAGGTGCTTTTAAGTACATTTTTATTGCAATGTGCTAACCATCAAACCATGTTTACAGTAAATAGAGCTCATGAGCTGATGATTTTTGGAGAAAAGAGCCTTTACAATATGAAAAGTATTAAGTCAGTATGTGCTCATTGTCAAGGACACAACTGTATATTCGTGATATAGGGATTTGTTAAAGTCTTACTGTTTTTTGATGAACATTTTCTGTACACTTATGCTTTGCTGTATTGTCTTTGCCATCCATGGAGTATATGATCCTGTTTCCTGACTGTAAAGCAAGCTTCACAGGTTGGCACTGCAAATATTTTGCACATGAATCACAGGGATTCAGTCACAAAAAAACATAGAACTGCTATTACCCAAATGCTAATAAAAAATAAATGTTTGTATTACAGAGTCATTATCACAGCCAGTAACACACAAACATGCTTAATTTGAATGAAGCAACACCTCCAGGCTATCCTCCTCTTTTCTGCCTTTACTCTTCAAACACCAAGGTCTCTGGTGCAGAGTAATTTATATTTATATATCAACTCTAACAGTGAATTTTAGTTAAGAATAGTGGACATTGGCTTTAGAATCATCACTGGGGAGCATGAAATAAAATTACCACATGTGCTGTTAGGCAGTGCTACCTCAGTTGTGTCAGAGCTCGCTCTGAAGCCCATTTAAGTAAATGGGATAACTTATATTGATTTTAATGGGCCTTGCATCAGACCCTTGAAAACTAACAACCTGTCTGATATATTTGCATAAGTAATTTGCCTAGTAAATGTAATAAAAATGGTGGACCTATTAACTGTAGCTAAGAGGTCAGAAATAACTCCCTCCAATAGATTTCATTAGATGAGAGTATAAATTAATTACGGGCCCGATCCAGTGCATTAATTAATTTGAAATAGATGTCAGTCCTCGATTTCAGTTCAGTAAACATCAGATCAGGGCATGAAATCAACCCATTCAAGGTGGCTGCAAGGGAACAAACTTGTTACAAAAATTCATTTGACTGAAACTATTCAAATTCTTTAACAATCTTTCCATGAGTTTTTATCCATTACAATAAAGCTCCTGATGTTTATTTCCAAGCCTGTAAAAAGACAGAAAAAGAAGAGGGGGGCAGAAATTGAGTCTGGCCAATTGAATCTTCAGGTCTCTTCCCTTTATAAGACAGAGGTATGGGGCAGAGTGCTGGAAAGGATCCCAGAGACCCCATGACAAAGCCAGAATTAAAAAAAAAGCAGAACATGGCCCAATGACTTCAGATTTTTATGTGTCTGCACAGAATTTGTTTTAAATTATCACAGTTTGCTAACATACAAACATAATGGAAAACAGAAAGGTTTACTGCAAGTAAAGTCAAGCTATGATTTATTCTTTACTCAGAGAACTACTGCTTTTGGCTGGAACACATGGACTACCTGTGACAGGAATATGGCAATATTTGCCATATTTCTGCTAAGAACAGTTTGGGAATTGCTAGCTATGCCTGCTAATGTGATGGATTTGTTGGTTTGTTTATTTATTAGGAGTAATGACAAACTGGAGAAGCTGTGAAGATTTAGTCTTTGACAAAATGAAGTTGATAGAATTTCTGAGATAAATGTGACCTGAAGACTTTTATTGAGGAGATGGGTAGGTCTTTCATAAGGAAAAGCCTGAGAATTTTCTACTCCTTTAGTATCATGAAACCATTTCAGTCCAAATATTATTTCTCTCCATCCCTCCAAGGAAATATGTTGATTTTTATGAATGAACTTAGCAAGGAAAAATATCATCTGTGTGATTTGAAGTTTTTTTTTTGGTATAAACAGATGGGGTTTGGAGGTTCAATATTAATGAAACTATTTTAATACACTATTAATAAATCCAAAGAATTTTAATTTCCCAAAAGGCATGTAGCTTGCTTCAGAAGATATCAGTATTCTGGACAAGTTATAAGAAGGCAGAGAGAAACTGAAGGTTTGGACAAAGATAGCATAATTATTTAATATCTTAAATTATATATCTAATTATTAATATCTTTTGGACAAAGAGCATAATTATTAATTTAAACACAGACAATGTAATTGCATTCAGGAATTGCCAACAATTATCCTGGTTTATATACTGTAATTGTCTTATCCTAAAATTATTCCCAGTTTCTTTTCTGTGAAATCCACAAAAAGTTTTAGCTTTTGACGCCGGCTAGGTCTGTGTACTGGAAGGTGCAAGAGCAGGCTGAAGAAGCTCTCTAAGGTACTATGCCTTGGATCACAAATTTTAATCTTTAAAAATGCATAAATGTCCTTTCTCTACCAAGCACCACGGATCTAAAGCATATAGTGATTGTCTACAGAGAAAGGCTAATTGACTAAAGAATCTATTCACAAATTTCCCTGGTATCTCCAGTCCTGTATTACTACTCATCCTGCTTTCCTCTTCTCCTCCTTTCTTTCTGTCAGCAGCTTCCCCCTACAACTTCTCCCATGATTTATCTCCTGCCCTTGAGGAAAGAAACTCCCTGAGTTTCTTCTTTCTCTCTCCCTGAGAAAGAAACTCAGCGTGAGAGAGATTTCTGCTTCACTGCAAGCATGAGCAGACAAGCTAACAGTGATTCCCCTGGCTCTGCAACTTAAAGAAATCAGAAGTTAAGTCTCCTCTACAGTGTTTTTCCCCGTGATCTAACACTGTAGTATCAGCAGCTCAGGCAGTTAACCTTTCCAGTGTTTCCAGCATTTGGGTTCTGTGAGCTTCAGATTATTGACCCTGTGTGAGGTTTTGTCAGATGAGTCCTGTGCTGCTGCAGAATTTTCTGTGTTGTTTCATGCATGGGCACACATGGACGCACTTGCACACACACAGACACACAGATTCACACACATGGATACACACAAGGACACATAGACACACACACACATGCTTGCCCCTCAGCAAGATTCTCTCTGCACCACTCAGCTATTTTTTTTGCACAAAACTCACACCAACACCCATTCTACTTTTCGGGTTGTTGTCTCTTTATTAGATAAAAATGTCATTTATGCTTTTCCTGCTGTGAAATGGGATCTACTAAAAGTGCTGGAAAGCATATAAAATTATCTGCAAACGGCTCACTTCTGAGCTGTTTAATTTTTTGCTGAGCTGGCCTGTAATGCTTCTGTCATGGGTAACCCAGAATGTCATTGTGTTTCATATCTATATTCATATCTCTTCCTCTCTTTAAACCCCAGCACATCCAGAACCAGAATTATGGGGCAGCTGGGACATGCTGGTCCCTTCAGAAGGCCAGGGCACCAAAGCTGCCTCCCTTCTTTGCCTGGTAGAGTTTGATGGAGAATCATCCTGGGGAGAGAGCTGGTGCCATTTACTCTCTGTCTTTCAAGGTACCCAGGCACCACCTTGGGAGGGGCATTCCTGGCATTTTGGGTCTCTCTTTGCTCCTGGAGGGCTCCTGAGATTTAGCAATTTTGTATCTAGTGGTTATTTACTGGGGATTTGTTTTGCCTTTTGCTGTTCCACTTGTTATTAAATGGCATTTTTTCACTTATATCTACTAGCATTTATTCCTTATTGTTGGAAAGGGATCGGTTAAGACTAAGGGGATGTAACTAATTTTAAAGTCTTCTCTTTAAATTGTACTAATTCAAGACAGCTTATTGCTAGTCTGCCAGTTTAGGGTCTGCACAGGAGAAACATTTTGGCCAATTTTATTTTGCTTTTTAGTCCAAACCATTCTTTATTTTTATGAGTCTGAAAACAAAAAATGGTTTGGACATTTCCAAAGTAGTACTCAAACTTACAGAGGTTTTTTTTTTAATCCCATCCTCTTTTTATTTGTCACGTAGCTAACATTATGCAATAAGAAGTAGTTATGAAGGTGGTTATCAAACACTTTTCAAATATTTGGACACTGTAGCTATATGCTGTTTAGGAAAACTCTTCATAAAGATAAGAAATTCTTCAGTCAAAGATATCTGAATAATGTCCACAGAGAAAAAAAGTTCAATTATCTCTCATCTCTGTATTGGAAAAAGAAAAGAGAGCTCTGAGAAAAAATAGTATTTGATCATATGGTTAAAGACTATGTTTTTCCTTATGAACACACAGACCTTGTTTTGAAGCAAATAGAAGTCTGCGGCAGGAAAAGCAGAGGAGGTTTTCAAACAGTCAGGATTCAAAGAGTGTGCTTCATGAAGCAGAGATAAAATAGGGAGGAAAAGTCTCAATGTGTGGTTGAGCACTGGAACAGCTCCCCAGGGCAGTGGTGACAGCACCAGGCTGACAGAGTTCAAGGAGCGTTCGGACAATGCTGTCAGGCACATGGTGTGGCTCTTGGGGATGGATCTGTGCAGAACAAAGTATTGAACTCAATAATCCTGTGGGTCCCTTCCTACTCAGGATATTCTGTGATTCTATGAATATATGTTGTGAGAAACAAATAAATAATAACTAGGCAGGATGTTATGACAGTATTTCCACACATATATACTTTGGCTCTGTGGTTTCTTATCTAGAATCACAAGGGGATTTACTTTTAAAGAAATGCTATTCCCATTTTTTTTCACAAAATTAGATACCTTCAAGATACCACATATTATCTAAAATTATAGTGGTTTAGACTGATTTTGAAAATCTGAACTCATTATCAGGTGACTATCTAGATTTTTTTTACATAGATTTTTATTTCTTTCTTCCTGCTATCCAGCTATATGGAAACAGTTTTCAGAGTCACTATCCTTTTATTAAGTTATTCAGTGAAAAAGTATTAAATGACAAACAGTCATAAGCAAAGCTTAAATTAGATGCCAGTTATAATGTTCATTTCCTTCCACCTTGAACAAAGAGAGTGGCCTACAGCTCTGGCCCTTTGGGACACCCTCCTTCTCATCTTGATACTTGAAACTGCACCTATTACAAATGTTTGGTATGGCATTGCATATATTCTGATGTTGTTTGGAAGTCAATGCAAATTATTTTACTCTGAAGGAACTTCAGGACTGGGTCTATAGCATGCATCTATTGTGAGATTTGAAACTGCTTTATGAGGACCCACCACACAAAAGAGTGACTCACCAAGGTTTAAATAAAGATTTGATACATTCTGAGGCCTAAATGAGAAGGCACTAAACAGGTTTTCTATTCGTGAATGTAAGCCTAAATTCATATAAGCAGCAGCATATAATTTAATTTTGAATATTGAAAATTTCCCTGATGTTAAAAGGGGAACAGAAAAGTTCAAAGGGAAAGAAAAAACTTGAGGATCATTATTCTGAGACTAAATATGGCTCAGTAAGACTGAATTACAAATGGCTGCCGATGGGAAATGTATTGGGGTAAAACAGTATGTATTATATATTTTTCTTACACTTTTTCCCCTTATACAATTTCCCTGACATCCAGAACTGTTGGATACAGGTTATATTTCTAGATGCACTTTTTTCTTACTTCCTGTGGCTGACCAGAAAATTTGAGTGTATCTATCTTAAATTTGATTGGACATAATTTCCTTTGTCACACAGTTTTTGCAATATAATTTTTTCTAGAAATCTAGAAAAGGTGATCTAAAGGGATGGTTGTAGCTATATCTCATGACTGTCTTATGATGGTTCAAGTAAATTTAAAATCCAGTTCTTGGAGGTTATTAAGGTTTGGGGAACTGGGAACCCTTTGTGCACATTTTAAAAATATCCTTGGGCTTGAACGTAAAGCTAAAACCTGTCTTATAATTCACAGATTCTGATTTGTTCCATTTGTTTTTTCACAATAAGGGAAAACTTGGTCAGTATAAGGATTATATACAATCTTTACAGAAAGTTTAGTTTGTGTTTTGCTACACAGCAGTGGGGAGATTTAGAAGAATTATGACATTTCAAAGCAAATGTTTCACCTAAGTGAAAGCTGCCAACATTCACTGAAAATTTTACTGTACTTCAGGTCCTAAGAGGCAAATCTGACCCTTTTGTTGGTAATCTGTGTGGTGAAGTCAAGAATTATGGCAACATCAGAAAAAAGCCCCAACCCATTGCATGTGGGAAATAGCACTTTCTATATTCACAATTCCACCAAGGTCAGATGACACAGTGTTAGAGATGACATATCCTGTCTGTGTTGAATGTTTTGCACTATTTGAATTGCCTTTTTATCTCCAGTGTGTCCTTACATAATAATATGATCCACTGGAGACAAATCTTTCAGGTGAAAGGAAAGCTGCAGGGGGGTGTGGTGGGAAATTTGCAGTGACTGTCCTTTCTCATGTGCTAAGCTTATAAGCTAAAGAGGCATTTTTTGAAAAATGCTTTATAAAGAAGGGAATGGATGAAAAAAAAGCTCAGAAATAAATAGGATATTAAAATAAAATTATCAAAGTTGACAAAAAGTTGTTCACAAAACAGAAGAAAATAAATAAAATACTTAGCTAATGTTGAGCAGCTACATGAAATAAACAATGCAGCAAACATAGACTAAAAACAGAAATTAAAAAGCAGAGAATGATAAAGAAAGGTGAAGTGGGAGAATAGACACAGAAGCACATCCAGATTAATTTTATTCAAATTAATTATTTCAGTAAGCAATATTAATACTGAACTGGTGATAAGCATGACTGATGGTGGAAAAGCAAATACTGTTTTCTCAAATACTCTGGAGCCTCAGATGCCACATGATATTTGCACTCATCTTTATATCCAAATTTCATCCCAAATATTCATTTAAAAGTGTCAACACTGTTCTTTTTGAATACATCAAAATTACTTAAGCAATTAGTTAAAGCAGTACAATTTAGAGGTACAAGTTCCCAAAGAGCTGCAGCTAAATAGGGCCTAGCAGGTAACTTGACTGCATAAAAGGAGCATCATTCAGTGCTGACTTTGTACTGAGATTTACCTTCTTCCAGTAGATCTCCACAAGCACAAATATTTCACTTGGGTGATCTCTGGAAGACATCACAAAATATATTTACTATTTATTTGTTTCTTGAGAATACTGCTCCAATACGTAGAAGTGCTATTCAATTATTACCACACTCTAAATTACACCAAATTTGCCCATCTGGTTTATTACTCCAGTAATGAATGAATGGAAAAATATAGTATTCTGATTCTCATAAGCATAATAAAGTTTGGTTATTAGGCATCTTTGGGTTAATGCTAGGATTTAAATTAGGTATAACAATAGTTTTTAGAATTTCTGTAGTGCCTCCTATTTTAGCTGAAGTAGAAAATACTATGAGAAAGACATTAATGGATATAAAACCTGATTCAATGCTTTGGAATTTTTGGTCCCTCTGAAACTAGAAATAGAAATGGTTTTAAACTTTTATTTTGAAAAATTAAGACAAATATAAATAAAGTTTTGTGGGGTTTTTTTTAAATCAAGCTGTTATTTACAAATTTGAAGACGATCATTACAAGTAAGTAAAAATTAAATCCTTTGGTCCCTAGGATGTAAAATAAGATCTTCACGCAACTTCATCAGCAGAAAGTCATAGGCAGAAGTGGTACGAATATATCTCATTTAGCAGCTAATTCTGAACTAGATCCTGTGCCAGCTCCCTCTGCATTAGCATCAGATGAAAGATGCTTCTGCACTAGGCCTGGCTTGACCTAGCACTTCCTTGACAACACCTTGATGAGATGTCCAGAAATATTCTGGATATCTAGGAACTGTCATGCCTAATATGGACTGACTACTTTAAAAACATAAAAACCACAACTGAATTAGAGCTGCTGGCAATGTTTTATTACTTCAAGCTCCCAACCAGCTAAATTGTGATTGCTTCCATTTAGAATGTATAGCCTCTGGAAACTCAAAGTAATTAAAGACAAGCTGAAAAATAATAATACAGAGAGAGGAATAAAAGATCTGCAGAAGTATATCTATCTCCTGAAAGAAACATTACACAAAACATGCACTGCAGGTAATACACTTTTCTTTGAGCTAGGTCATTGAATAAACATAATGAGCAACAGTCAAAGCAGGACTGACAGTGGATTAAGTAAACTCTCCCACTGATTCTGTTACAGAAAAATGTTCTTGCTCAAATATCTACAGGACAATGCTTTTATACTACTGGAAGCTAATATCTTCACATTCTACTATCTGAATATTTAAGAAGCTTTCAAGCAACAACAGTTAGCAAAAAACATCACCTCCTCCTAAGTAGCTCTTTGTCAGGAACGGTATTAAAAATTCAGAGGTAGATTGTTTATTTTCCCTAAATTGCTGTGGTTTATTGTATTACATGGATTTTGTGTAATTCTTTTGCCTCTTCACAAGTTCTACCAGCCAGCAAGGATTATTAGGATAGAACTCTTCCAAGAATAGTATGAAACCAATCTTAATTAACAGCATCTAGACATAGTTTTTTTGTCTGGAGAGATTATGTATCAAGTTGCAATATATGGATGCAGATAATGCATGAGTTTTTGACTTATTCAACTGTAAGTAACCAATATAACTCCAACAAATTTTATTCAGGCTAAACTTATGATAGATCACATTTGTAAGAGCAACAGCCTATGTAATTCTTAAGATATGGCTAAAAAAGGTGATTAATGTAATACAGGTAGAACAAATGCCTGTTATGCACATAGTCTGCAGCTTATTGAATTACATTCCAAAATATTATTTGCCTCAGCCTATTTAGAGAAAATAAACAAAACTCTTATTCAGCTTGAGACTGAACAAATGTCATCTTCATGAATACATTATTTCACTTGAAACTTTAATCAGCATGTGTTTAATTCCTCCAGGAGGTGCTTATCACAATAAAAATAATAAAAGAAAATGTTTCTTGAACAGCATGATAACTAGGTCATACACGGGCTGTCCTATCTGAATAAGAGCTGTATTAATAGAAAAAAATGTTATCAAAGAAGATTTTTATAACCTTCATATTGGCATTTACTTAACAATAATAATTCCTAGCTGTCCCTTAATCATTTAGTTCTGCTGATATTTCTATCAGAATCTGTATTTGTATGTATCCTGGTTTTTTTCTTCTGATATGGTATCATATAATACAGTTTGTTTTCAGAGTAAACCACTGCTTTGCTCACAGAAAAAAACAACCAGGGCATTTTAAGACATCAGAATTATTTTTCTAGATTAAGTACTTGTGTAGCAGAAGTGAGATTGTAAGTACTCAAAGAAAATGTTACTGAGGCAAATGTGGTACATGTTTGTATTTTATGAAGAGAGTGAAGATAAAAACTTAACAACTTTCTTTGAAAGTAATTGTGAACTACTTTGTTACTTATAAAACCCTTTGTTACTTATAAAACCAAACTAATCTCTTCTCTGATTTTTTCATACAGGAAAAAACCAATATAGTGGAACAGCAGTAAATTCCTCTCAGCTATGGTTCAGGCCCTCAATGCCGGTAATATTCTGAGTTGCTATAATTATTTGTGTGTTCAACTTCTAAGTAAAACACAAAACTGTCATCTATAAACCATGAGAAAAAGAAATTACGTCAGCTTTTGTAACTGTGATATACATTGAAATAAAAAATACCACAGTTTTCCTTGCCCTCTGAAGAGAGAACATGTATGGTGTATATTTGTGTAGTAGCATACCTCCATCAATGCATTCTGGGGTGAAAGAAATATCATCCAGAGCAAATTCCGTGGGCTGACTCCATCCCACTTCAGCTTCAAAGGCAACTCTAAAAAGGCTGTTACTGGAGAGAACTGCACTTCCATACATCCATTTTTTTTCTTCATTTCTGCTGGAAGACCACATAAGGATCTCCATCCCATGTTCTTCAACTGTGTATACCTGTTGAGGAGAGGACACAAGAGATGCAAAGGAGTAAGCATTAAGCAGCTTGGGAGAGTAACAGCCCAAGTGCAGCAGCGCATCTCCCTGCTTGGGCAGTACTGACTCTCCTAGGTATGGTTCAGATCCACTTCCATATTGGTGATGGCCAAATGTTACTGAATACTTTTCAATAGTTCAGCTTCAAATATAAAGCTACTGGGAAAAGAAAAGGAAAAAACCAAAAAAAAAGAGCTGCTAATCCAATCACTACTTGCAAAATCTACAAAAGGTCTCAGCCTGACATAGAAGATAATGAGTAAAGACTTAACCCCAAATTCATTTTAAAATTGAAGAAAGACTGAGAAGGATCTTGAGCTATCCTTTCATCTCTAAAAGGTGACCTCCTTATAGTTAGACTGAGTGAAGATTTTAGAGATATAAATAAAAGACATAGCAACTAGGGATTTAAGTCTGTCATCTGGTACAAGCAATTTATAATACAGTTTGTGAGAGTCACAAAGTTATTGCAAACATATTTAGCAAAAGCATGAATAAAAATAAATAAAATAATTAAATACTGAAAGCAATAAGTATTGCAATGAATGATGTCCCAATTAACCAACAACTAGTGAATTTAGGCCAAGAACATGAAACTGGAGAATACAGAGGTACTTGCTTTTCCTACTTGGATGTTAGAAATCCTTATACAATCTGACCAGGTCAAAAAAAAAAAATAAATAAATAAAATGAAAAAGAAGTGGAGTAAAGAAAGTAATCATATTCTAACCATTCCAGATAATAAATATTTCTTTAATAATCAATCTATAATCAAGCTGAAAATTGATTCTATTTATTCTAAATAACCAATATCCTCTTCTCATCACTTTCAGAAACATAATACTCATAAACTAATTTTCCAGTGACCTGTAGGTTCATGCTGCCAGCTGAATGCACCAGTTTAATAATGGAAAAAAAACCCCTAGGCCCAAGAAAATTACGAACTTGAGCCCATGCTAACAATCTGTATAATTCAATACCAATGATTCTCCCAGTCCACCTGGTGGGACAAATAAGATAAAAATCCAAATGGCACCATAAATCCCACATACTTTGGAAAACTTGGTGTATTGATTAAAATATCTATGATGCCTGAAAACTCTTTCAAGTTATATTATTTTTGGAGTAAGGCAACAAGAAAGAATACTGACATAGAGTAATTCAAATCAGGACCAAATTTTGTCAAGCCTGATCTTTGGTTACAGGACTGTGTAACAGCAATATCTTGTCACTGTCTTCCTAAACACACATCTCCTATAGGGCTAAAAGGACAGGTGTTGAGAAGAAATAGATGGTTCAACACATAAAATAAAAATAAAAACTATGTGTAACAATTTTTCACATTAACAGGCTCTGAGGTCTTAATAAGTTGAAACCCTTCATGTGAGGTTAGGACAATGTTAAGCATGTGTTTGTGTTTCTGGAACCATTCACTATTTCATCAATCATTAAATATGACAATCTTGATGATCTGGAATTTTACAGCATATAACAATTTTAGCATGGTTTTAGCTGTAAGCAGCGATATTTGCTTTTAGAAGGTAAATATTGAGGTAATATCCCTTTCAGTATATCTCATTGTTAAGTCTCACAGCTGCACAAATAGCTATCGGGGAAGTGGGAAGAATCCAAAACATTTGAAGACAATACTTTCCTAGCATCTTTCCTAGAGGATACTTAAAGATGTTCCCATTGTTTAAAGCCAGATTTATTTTTTTTTTCCAATGGTTTCTCAGGTTATTAGGAGAAGTTTCTCATACTGAAAGTTTCAAGGCACAATAACTGCTTGAACAGGTCTGTCTCCATACAGAGAAATTTCCTTGTGCCCATACAAAGTCTGGTCTCAGATGCAGCAAGGACCCTTTCTGTGCACACAGAGATCCATCCTGCAGCTCAAGCTCAGGATGAACAATGAACCAGTCAGGAATCCTGCTGTATGTGCACTGGCCAGGGGGTCTGGAATGGCAGCAAATCAAACTGGGTTTTAAGTGTGACACTTTGATGACATTAGCTCCTGCTCACATAAATGCAAAGTCATCTTACATGCCTTGTCTTTCTATTCTTTGAGATTTGAGATAGAGTAAGGGTATGAAGATTTGTAATTACTAATGGATTAATTGACATGCTAATCGTTAACATGTTATGGCAATTTATGTGACTCTGTCCTCAGGTTTGACTAAAGTTTAAACCTGGTATATAACAATCAAATATGTAATTGAGGAAACAGATATCATTTAATGTAGATCTCTAAACTGGTACATTGGAAATCTTTGCAACTCCCAGTTCTGCTTCATTTGTCATGTACTCTCCTGGAGTAATCCTTCAATCCCATTGCTTGTTAAAGTAGTCCTGAATACCTGAGGCCTCCAAACCTTTTTCTATCTATAACTGTGCCAGGGAAGGGTCTGTGCTCCTAAATGTCTTCTAAAAAAGTTAGATGAAATTTCCAGAAGAATGACACATAACTGAAAATGCGTGTTAAAACAAATGGGTTTAAAGGAAACTCCAAGGACTCTGTTTCTTTAGCAGGGGATCCAGGTCTTATTCTCTCTGAAGCTGTGCCCAGTGAAAGTGAAGAAACATAATAATATCTTCTTTCCTGGGGCTACCCATGCCACTCAATGTTTGAGCATCTTCTGGATCAGGATCATGCATCAAGTCTGTACAAGACTTTTGCTGACCTGTGTAAACATTTACAGCACATGAAAGGTCGAGAAAATTTTCATGGGTAAGATCTTCCTAAAGCCCTGGAAGGGTGCAACTCTGCGGGGCTTAATTCCTCCAGCACCACCTTCCTGCACAACATCCTATCTAAAGCTAGCCTGGTAGTAAAAACAACCTAAGATGTGCAAGAGAAAAAAGCTGGCAAGATGAACCCCACTACATGGTATGTAATGGGAGAAAAACAACCACCAAACAAAAAACCAAGCAAAACAAAATCCCAAAAAACAACAAAACCCTCAAAACAACCAAACAACAAGTTGTAGCAAAATCCCATTGAACAACTCTGTATTTTTCAGTCTGATAAGATTGTTCTCCAGCCTAATACTGATCTATCTGATCCACAGAGAACAACATTCTTCAGAAAATCCTATTTACCCCCTTAAAGTCATGACTTAGTTCTAATTCTCCACAGAATATCCTGTGCGTTACAAACTCCTGAATTCCTTTTTCAGTTTCTATTTCATTTTGAGGATAGGGAAAGTAATTTTTAAGAACATAAAACATAAATTATTTTCTATTTGTTAATCAGCAGTAATGAGTCATGGCTATCCTGTACCCTCATCCTGACTTTTCAAGATGATATATTATCTTTCTGATCTTGCCTGAATCTAGCAGCTGGAATGCTGGAAGGTACTACATTCCACCTTGTCTAATAAATAAGAAACCAATGCAGGTTTGAAGGGTGCATAATAAGAGATGTATTCTCCCACCACTGACAACTTGGAGCCTTTAATTGCCAGCTGAGGAAACAGGAAAATCTTGAGAAAGAGAACCAGTATTTTCACTTCATTAGGCACCAGAGACTTGTGTCAGATGAGAAAAATTTCCATTGACTCCAGTGAAAAACAATGCCATGTTTTCTGCTTTACATCTTTAAGATCATGCCTTTGAACTCTTCATGTTCCTCAGCAGTCATCATCACATCTTCCTTGGACTCCAGTCCCACCAGAGACAGACTGAAATTGCTTTTCTTAAGTCCACAAATCAGATTACAAAATTTTATCATATTTCATTGTCCCAATAGAGGAGCACTTAAAAAATGACTTACCACTTTTCTCTTTGTTCCCCTAAACTTTTGTCTGAAGTAATAAAAATTTTGCCTAAACATTAGTTTGAAGTAACAAAATATTTACGGTTTTTGAGTAAAGTTGACCTGTCTTATACCAACATTTATTATAAGTCAGTTCTGATAGTATCAACAGACGCCAAGGCAGAAAACTGATATATTATCTATGCTACCACATCAGGAATTTCAGTTCTAATTCTCCACTGCATGAGTATGGCAGACTCCTGAGGTAAATGGGCAGAGAAGCATAATAAACACAGTGTTTTCAGTCTAACTGACAGATGATCAATAGAATTTCTATTGGAATGAAACAGATGTGAAAACAACATTCATTTTTTGCTGAAGCTGCTCTCCTACACCATTAAATTCAACAAAGTAGTCATAAAAATGTAAAGAGAAATGTGAGGGTTTTTTAAAATTTACATTTGCAGCATAATGCAACAAAATTTGTTTCTATTAAGAGGTATTTTTGTCCAGAGCATATTAATTGATATATTAGACCAGGCTTGTACTTAGTGCTGGATAACTCCCCTTTCAAAGACTCTTACCAAATACTTCTAAGGAAAACTAGTGGGTTTGCTCTTAAACATTACAAAACACTTTTTTTTTTCTCCTGTTGGTTAATGATTTATTGAAGTCCTGAAGCAGGAGTATTCAGACTTTTTTTAAATATCATCCATTCTATGTTAATGCAAGAGTTCCTGTAAGCATTGTGTCCTTTCTAAAAATAATAATAGCCCAGACTTTTGGTTTCCCTATGAACAAATTACAGAGTTTATGACAATGGAATTGTGCAACTGAAATGTGCATTGTGAATACAGAATAGAGGCACTTCTATTCCCTTTTTCCCTTTCCTCAGTGACTAGTTCCTTTTCTGAGTAAGAATAGGATTGTTCCCATAACTTTACATTATTTTGTGTCGTTCTACCGCTTCTATTTCTTATACCATTAAAATGCTCATTTTTATCTTTCTTTTACAGATTCCTTGTATGTCATTTTAATCACACATCTCAGTGTGTCCTATATCTGCAGTCCTTTTAATTTTTTTTTCAAATTCAGACTCGACCAGATAGCTGTCTTTCAGATAAAAAACTATATCAGCTTTTGTACTGATGTTATTATATTCTGGCACATTATTCAAACTTCCTATTACAGTTTGACTTCTTTCACCTCCAGTGCAAACTGAAAAAAAAATCTTCACACAGCTGTTGTTTAAGAAGTTTTGGGCTGTTGATTTTATTGCTTTTCTTCTTTGTTCTTTTTAGGCTTTTTTCTTTTTCACTTGAATGGGTAGAGTTAATTTATATTCTTGATTTAATAACAGCTACAGCTGATACTGAAATAGCTTATTAGTTTGATAGAAAAGAGCAAAATATCCACAGAAGTAAATTGATTCTGTGATGGGATGATATTCCTTGCTGAGCCCTTCAGTCTGTTGTGAATACGTTTCTACATAAAGAGTACATGTAGCAAAGCCATAAACAGGGAACTTTATTTATATGTGGGAGTAAGACATTTCTTTATGAAATTGAGGCAATGGGAGTAAATTAAACTAGTCTGCTTAAAAAGAAAGAAAAAAAAAAAACCAATTAAAAAGCAGACTCTGGCTGTCTGCCTGCTAGCTCACATATAGGCCACACACATCTACTTATTCACAAATTCTAAGTGTTCTGTGATGCTTAAAAACATTCAAAACCTCCTTCAAAGAGTCTCATCATCAATCTTGCATGCTTTAAGGTCCAAGATACTTGAATTTAAACAGATAGTTAATCACAGATAATCTCACAGTATTTCAGCTATCACTAGATCAAAAAAAGGAATTTATGTTTGCTTTTTACTGCTGCTTATATGAACTTCATGAAATACAGTTTTGGATTTTTTTATCAATAAGTAAATTTACAGCAATACTCAGAGTAATAAACTACGTGCTAGAGATAAAATTGATATGCAAACCCCATCCTGAAAAAAATACTAGAAGAAAAGAAAAAAATGGTGGAACAAAGGGTAAAATTATCCTTGGGCTGGATGTAAGGAGAAGAAGGTGGAGGGTTTACCAGTGGCACAAGTTGCCCCTAGAGGCTGAGTAATCTCCATTTGTGAACATTTTTCAGGGCTGGATAAATTCCTGAGGCACCCAGCATCATCTTGCAGCTGACTCTGCTTGGAGCAAGAGGTTGGACTAGAGACCACCTGAGGCCCTTCCAGCCTAATTGCACTATAATCCCATGGAACAGTGCTATGATTATCTCTTCCAGTGGAGAAAACAGTGGTGAAAACTTTCTGACTTAACTCAATGTCCAATACTACAAAAATATTCTTGTTCACTTTTAACATAAACTAATATTTTGTCACTGACTGAAAAATTAACTTGTCCTGTATTTTCATAACTTAACAAACCCTACAGACAGAAGCCTTTCTCAGGTCACTTAAAAAGGAACTGTGCAACATATTTATTCAGTGAGTCACATGAAGTGAGTTGTTTGCCAAGAGGTCACATCCCCTCTTGGGCTGTTACTGGGTGACTTAACAACCAAAAGTGTACTTGTTAAGGGTGCTTGGGGAACAGCAAGATGATAATTTCATGGAAGCTTGGGCTATAACTGTTAATACAGTTTAATACCTTATTTCCAATTGTTTTAATAAAACACCTTTCACACATTGTTACATTAATATTTTTAAAACATTTATTTTGAACCACTAAACATTAGAGTGAATTCCGCAGAGAACTGTGCTGGTATTGGGTAGGTTTTAGTATTCTAGTCAAATGTGCAGTGTTAATTCATGCATAAGTAGTGAAAGGACTTCAAGTGGAACTAAAACTAAAGCTGGATTGTCACTTGATCCTGTCAGGAGAAGATTTGTATATAGGTGTAACTGCAGTAAGTTGTGATGAAGTATTGTTAACATAAATTCCTGAGATTTTAGTAATCCTAGACACAGAAATTCAAATAGTACCAAAGCAAGTATTATTATGCCATAATGTACTAGAAGGACTTTTACCTTTAAGACTCCTGTTTGTCTAGAAGCAAACATCCAGAACCAGAAGCGAACTCTACAGACCCCAAGACTAGCTGGGAAGAATTTGGTGGTAGTTATCCTTGCTCTGTCCCCTTCCTTCTGGGCAGATGAGTTGACATACAAAAAACTCCGTCCTTTACCTTAAAATAAAGATAAAAAACATTTAGAGTTTTTCAATACTATTTTTTGCTTTAGTTTACAAGTATTTTTATAAACACAGATGCTAGTATTTTTTTTTTTTTTCTTTTTACCACCTACATGTATATCATACCATGCTTGTATGGAGATAATTCCTTGCTAATGCTTTGTGTATTTCACAGAATTTCAAAATACCTTGGGTTGGAGGGCCCTTAAAAATCATCTAGTTCCAACCCCATGCCATGGGCAGGGATGCCACCTACTGCACCAGGCTTCTCAAGGCACACCCAGCCTAGCCTTGAACAGTTCCAAGGATGGGGCATCCAAAGTTTCCACACAAGTTTTTCCAGTGTCTCTCTGCCTTCTGAACATTTCTTTCTGATTTCCTAATTTCTGATCTAAGTGTCTCCTCTTTCAGTAGAAAAAGATGTTCCTTGTCCTAGATGTCCCCTGTGCTAAATCACAGAATCATAGAATAGCCTGGCTTGGAAGAGAAGCACAAGGATCACCAAATCCAACTCCTGGCCCTGCCCAGGCCACCCCAGGAGTCACCCCATGTGCCTGAGATGTGCCTTGTACCTTGTCAGATTTGGTGCTGTGATCACTGCCCTGGGGAGCTGTTCCACTGCCCAACCACCAAGGGTAAGGAACCTTTTCCTAATACAAAATATAAGCTTGATGGACTGACAGATATTTCTAGGTATTACAGGCTGTTGGCAATTCTGGCAAGCAATTCCTCTGTAGCTAATGTGAATATATCTTGCCTGGGCAATTTAAAAGTAAATTACAAATCTGGATAATTTTGTAAACACTTTGCTCTAATTTTGTTTTCCTTTTGTTTCACTTTTTATTACCTTTGTTTCTCTTAGAATTGCTGGGCAATTTCACAGAAACAAAGAACTAATTAAATGACAGAAACTGAATTAGAAAAACACAGAAAATCTCCTTAAAAAGCCAGGGGCTAGTGGTTGTTTTGTTATCACATTGCATCAAAGTAACAGCAAGGAAGCAAGTCAAACTAGTTATTTGCAAGAAACAGCTTGCCTGGAACAGCTGCAATAGTTTCCACCTCTACCTTGTCTGTTCTGTCCCTTTCCAGAGGAATGCACTTCCAGATTTACAGCCTGCAACATAAAGTAGCAGGAATGTCTGCAAAAACTGTGATTTGTGGTAGAAAAGTAGTTCCCTCGTGATCAGGTAAGCAGTTCCTGCAGCAGGTGCAGAATAAAAGAAAAGGGAGGACAAACGAGTTAGACAGACATGGCCACAGCCACCCATGGTAAGGTGTCTCTATTGATTTTGAAAACAAAAAAAATTTTAAAAAAAGAGTCAAAACCTGGAGATGATGCTGCTCACAAGCCCAAGAGAAAAGCAGCAGAAATTTTGGTACTTCTAGATTGAATACTAAATATGCTATGCTGATTAGATGGAAATTAAGATAGGGATTCTAACCATTAATGCTTCTGGAAAGGAAGTTAATTACTTCTCAAATAGAGATTGGTGCATTTGCGATAAAAATTAATACCCCACCCAGATATATTCTATAATAAAAAGAATATATAATTTAATATTTATGTAATACAATATATAATTATGCTTACTACATAACACAGATAACTCTAATTGCCTATCAATATATTTCATTCCCCTGACCATCAACAGGCATTGTGGTAGCAGTTTGTCATAAATATCTTGGGAAGAACTTCTATGATAACATTTCTGGCAAGCCGATATCAGTGAGGTAAGTTAAATCAAGGTAGAAGCCTCAAGCATTTCACACACACCCACACACTTTGCTGCTCATCCTGCATATGATTGCCAGTTTTTCTAAAATTCATTAGGATGGTAACACTCTCCAGGAAAAGTAGATTATTTGAAATATTGACAAGGAGAAGAGTACTGCTATAGCCAGTTAGGATTTCAGAGACTTTATTTTTTAATGTCAGAAGCTGACATTATGTAGGTGAAATTTGTTATTAGAGTTGAATACAAAGGAATAGTATTATTGCAGTAAGAAGAGACCTAAAATGATCATCTAGTCCAGCTGGCTTATCAATTCAGGGCTGCCCAAGATAAAGCATGTCGTTAAGGGCATTGTGCAAATGCTTCCTAAACACTGAAAGGCAGGGGGCACAGAACACCTCCAGGAAACTTGTTCCAGTGTTTGGCCTCCCTATTGGTAAAGAAATGCTTCCTAATGTCCAGTCTGAACCTTTCCTGGCACAGCTTTGAACCATTCCCGTGTGTCAGCTGATCACACTGAGATGCGATGTTATCTTGGCACCTATCCACTTTTTTGTAGGTTTTTCTTTAAATTCAGTGAATATTTTATTTTCCCAGAAGTGATGTTGTACACATGGCAATACCTGGTGTGTGGTCAGTATGAGGACCTGTTTGCCCTGTGACAGCACTGTTGCTAATTTTCCAGTCAAAATCATCAGTAGTATCTTGTGTTAATCCACATACAGTTGTCCACTCTTGATCTTGTGTTTCAAAGTTACAGCTTCCAGGAATACTTGTGTAGTAACCTGAAAATACAGCAAAAAAGTAAATTATTGTCCCAGCTTACATAAAATGCTACAGTATACACACTAAAAATTGAAGTGGAAAGGTTTCTGTATGGCTAACAATGTGATTTCCTGAATTCCATGCATGGACATAAATAATATGTGATAGTTAACAAGGAAAGGAAAAACTCATTCTTCACTTTAAGAGCAGGCATAAACTTTTTTACAGTTGCCCATGACAAAAAAATTACTTCACCAAATTTAGTTCTTATCCAAGGTAAATGGAAAGAATGATTTCCAGACAATTAGCTAGCAAAACTGGACTGCTCTTCCACAGTGGCATTTTTCATAAGCATATGTTGGCCTGGTGAATATTACGTCTGATGGCAGCTTTCTAGTGATAGGACACTCATTTCTAGTGATTAGGACACTCATTGACTAAATTCAGGAGATCTGAGTTAAACTGCCCATGTCAAACTCTGCTGCTTCAGGTTACGTTGAAAAAGTAATTAATCAATAAAATAATATAAACAGTATGGCACAGATGAATCAAATAGCACCACAATCTTTTCTGTTAGCTCCAAAACACATTTTCCTTAGTTATAAAGCAGGAGGTCAAATTAGATGATGTCCAGAGGTGCCTTTCCACCTCAACCCTTCTGTGATTTTGCTAGTTCTGGTCAAATGCAGTGAGCATCTGCATTGGCTCTGTATTACAAACATCATGTTAGCCTAATAAAGGCCTAACTCCAACAATAAACAACCTCACCCACAGATAGAGCAAAGGGATTCCACTATTTTTAAAAAAAGTACATTTTCTTGTGCATCTCTAACAAGATCAAAGTCCAAATACATTTAGGATTTACACTAGTCATAATGGAATACCTGACTTCAGGTTTTTTACCCTAATATATTAACAATGTATTCCGAAGACAATTATTAATAAATATTTATCAACAGTACTTACTGGGCTGACAAACTCATGTGACCTATCTGCATCTGCTGCATTTTTTTTTATGGGTAAGCATACCCTATTTAGAAGCCAGCAGAAGAAGATTGCTCCATTTATTGGAAAAATTGTTTTTATTTCAATAACTCAAGCACTCCTCTAGTTGATTCATCAACACTGAGGTTTGCTATTAATCAAATCTGTGTGTACAGTTGGCTGTAAGTCATGAAAATTGAAACTGCTTTCATGTGTGGTTTTTTCACCTCTGTACTTCCAGCAGCATACTGAAAGAGAATCAAAATTTTGCAAGATTGTCTGACTGTGTGGAATGAAACACAGAGTAAGTAATTTCCACGAGTTTATTTAAAAAAAAACAAAAACGTCCACCAGCCTACGTGGATGCAGTTCATTTCATACAGTTTCTGTTGTAAATCCTGTATACAGGAATTGCTGCTGAGTAAATTATGCTCCATTTACTTCTTTGGAGTTACATTTGTATAAAATATAGAAGAATGTGAAATAAGCTCAGAGTTTGAGCTCAGTGTAAAGGAGAAAACTGCAGACAAATGTGACCATAACCACTTGTGATGGGACAGGTTAGGCTATGAAGGGATTTCTCTGTGCCTGTTATACTTTCTTTTCTGATTAAGAAAATAAAAGTTCCAGCCAGTTCCAGTTCCTGTTGTCTTTCCATTAAAAAAATCAGGTTTCTCTATCTAGAAGGCATTATGTGCCCTTTAATGTTGTTTATTCCCATCTATAAGATATGTGCCCAGGGAAAAAGTGTGTTTATCTAAATATAAGTAGGCATCATTTGTTGGAAATAAAACAGAGCAGACAGGGAAATTTTATACCTGAGTTTTATCTGAGTATTCTGAATGCCAGATTGCTGTATCTCTGCATTACGCTTCGGTAGAGACAGCAAGACTAAAGACTGTTGAAAATATTTTGATGTATCTACAGTCTTTCCATCTACAATAAAAAGATGTTTCAATCTATTTTTTTTTAAGTGAATATCAGCAATTTTTTTTTTTCTCCCCTTGGAAAAGCTTTTTAGTATAGCAAAGACTGAGTTGCTTTACTGTGATTCAAGAAAATTTATGGTCTGAAATGTTCCAATCTATTATCTAAGAAAAGAATCCTTCCATAAAAACGGAGCAACACTCTCCCCCAAGGAAGCTACTATATTCTCTAACAATATTTAGAGAATAAATCAAGTGTCTCCATAGTTTTCTGAATATCTTTACTGAACAGTTCACTTTGGACAGCAATTCAAATTTAGTGTGTATCTGTTAGGTCTGGAAAATGTTGCAAGGGTGAGTTTACAGAGTATTTTGCTGCACTTCCTTTGCCAAACTCCTGAAAAAGTATTAATACTTTATACCATAAATATAGATTAGCTGTTTAAAGTCTATCTTGGAGTCTACTTTTAAAAAACTAGTATTTTTAAGTTATTATTAAATGTAAATTAATTTCTATGAACATGATTCACAAAGTTCACTGCGACACAAATTACTATAAGAGGTAGAGATCATAAAAATGGTGACAGTGTCTTCAGCTTTTATACTTCAGAACTGCTATTTACTTTCATGAAAGGGAGAAACCCCAAGTTAAATCTCCTATAGTGACACCTTAGGATCTTTTTAACTAGATTTGTAAGTCTGCAGCCTGGTAAAAATGTTATAATGTGCATCATCCAATAAAGGGCCATTACTTTTGTAATCTTGTTCAGTCGAGCATGTAGTAACCCCATGCAAGAAAAAGGCTCTTGATTTTCAAGAGATCACAAAATATTGGCTTATTTCAATGAAGTACTTTTTACTTCCACAAAGGATGAACATTGAATTGATGGTGGATTCATTTATTCTATCTATGAAGTATACTTTTGAGCATACTTGCATTGTGGCAGAATTTGACCCTCCAGCTCAAAGATTAACAGTTGGACTGATTACTGAGCTGCATATATGGACTACTTAATCTTCCTACCCCAAATGTCCTGTCCAGACCATAATGGTAAATAACAAAGATATGGAGTAGGAACAAGGGCACAATATTTTACTGCTTCTGAATTTCAGGTCTGAATTGGAAATGCCATTAACTTGATCCAGATTTTTAAATGGAGCTGTGTCCTTCCATCTCAATCAGCCTCAGCAAAGAATGCCTTCAGACGTATTGGGTCTCATTATTCATTAGGACTTTGGCAAAGATAAACAGACTAAAGTTTTTTAAAAATGTTCTTTAATAGAGAAATGAAAATAAAATATTCTCATAGCTCTGAGTTAGAAGCAAGAACAAACAAAAAAACTGTACTCACACTACTCAGATCTCAAAAGCGTTATTCTTTTGAAAGAAAAAACAAGCTTATTTTTAAATATTCACCTTCTTTTGGAAAAATCATGCTCAAATGTTATTGTACATAAGTTTGCTTGCTTAGCTTTTCCATTCAACATTGATATTTCCTTTCAACACCCTTTTACATTAATAAACAAGCTTACATTTTTTCTCAGGGTTAATTTTTTATTGTAAATCATTGATTTAATTCCTCAAGTATGTTTTTAATCCTTAAGCTGGATTTGGCTTTGGTGTCAGGGTTTTTTTCAGTATTTAAACTTTGGTTTTAGTTAGTTACACTTTTGCAACTAAACCACATGAATACTTTAGCAGAAAATATCTCTAAGGATGTGAAAACATCATACCTTTCAAGCTGGGGAGAAGGCAACCTACTTGTGATCAGCTGTGTGAATCATCTTTATGAACTCACCTGAACTATGCTACAGAATTTAAAGTTATAATTATAACTGAAGATTAGATTAACATATGAAGAGATACTTACTGCAGTCAGCTTCATCTGATAGGTCTTCACAGTCTGGTTTATAGTCACAGATGAACTGATACTCGATGCAATTCTTATTCCCACACACAAAATCAGTGAGGGCAGGGCATTCCTTGGGATTCTCTCCAACTGAAATCAACAAGACATTTAAATCAATATTGCAATTAATTCAAAGGATACTCTTTTTAATTTGTTAACTATTATGCATCATGGCTTTAGGGTTTTACTGCTTCCAACAGATGTTACTTGGTCTCATTCCTTTAATGTTGCATTATATATTTCGAGACTACTGTATTTGCCTTGCCCAAAGCTTCAAAGGTAGGATGTTTTGGCTGGAAGAAAACTTGATTCAGCATCAACATAACTGTTTCCCCAGTGTATTTGTTGTGGATGTTCTAAAAATTAGAGGTTCTGTGAGCTGTTGAAAAGTAGACATGTGAAAGGCTTTATTCTGCTCATAATTATATTTCTTTTGAAAATAACATTTTAAACTGAGAAAAATCACATTTGCATAATAAATAAACTTTTAGAGACATAATAAGATATTCAACCTTTTTTAAAAGAATTTAGACAAAGTGCTGCCCTGATTGTTTGAGCCACTGAGAAATTTCTCTTATGCTATTTAATACACAAATCTGTTTTACAACAATTCATGTTCATCATTGAAGGTGAATGAAAATCATCTCATAAAATGAGGGTAACTGAGTAACTGGCACATAAAACATTAGGTTCAAATCCAAAGTACTGAGATTCAGCCATCCCTGGACTGTAAGACTATAAAGGAACTTACACAGGTTATTTTTTAGTTCAGAGCACTGTGTGCATAATTTCAGCCAACAGTAATTGAAACAGTTCTGATAACCCCAAATGCAACACTTTGAAAGCACTCTGATAACCTTAGATTACCTTTTAGTCTAGAGTTTCATGTTCTGCAAAAAGACATTTAGGAGAATTTATTTTGACTGTATTCATTGTAATGTTTCATTTTTACCTTCAAACATGACTAAAATGTGGCATATTGCTAAACACAGTCTGATCAGAGCACCATGATATTTACCTTTGTGCAGACCTATATTTCCAGAGGAGTTGTTATTGTTGTCAGGTTATTAATCTCCTCAAATAGTGGTACTTACTGAATTTTACAGACTGAGGAACTGCATTCTCATTGAAGCAGAAAGGGAAAAGAGAACTAAACTTTTGGTTTAGTTTCAACATATACTCGAAGTAATATTAAACAGAGAAATCGAGTGACAATACTGCATTAAAATGTAATCCATATATTTTAAATGGATAGTACAAAAGAGAAGGAAAAAAAAAATCACTGGTAATATTGGTTACTTGAAGAACCTCAATACTCAAATTTTCAGCTTTGAAATGCAGAAGCCCCTGTGTACTGACACACAGACACACACACACAAAACCAAAACAAACAAACAAAACAAAACCAAAAAACAAAACAAACCAAATCTTTCCAAACCGATATCTGTCTCGTTATTTTTGTTTTTTAATTTTTCACTGTCAGTTTGATCTGATTGGTGTCAGGGAATCCACACCACAAAGAAATTGTCATGAATGCCTTAAATACATGAAAATCTATGGCTGCTTTTAACAGACAATGCATGTGGCAGAGGGCCATTGGCAGAGGAGCAACCTCCTGAGGAAAAAAAAATTGACTGAGGCATTTGTGAAGGTTCAGGCAGTTTTCACACCTGTCCAAAATGATGTGATAAAACCTGATTGAAGATACCACCAAATATTCGTTAGTATGGCTCATTGTAAATTCTGGAAAGCCACATAATAATAATTGAGGTTGGCAGAGACTTCTCAAGACCTCTCTAGTCCAGCCCACTGCTTCAGCCACCTCTCCTACAGCAGGGTCTGCAGGACCATGCCCACTTGGGGTTTGGATAACAGCAATGGATAGAGACTCAAAAAACCTCTTTGGACAATCACTTGTGTTGGGTGATCCTCACACTAAAGTGGTTTATGGTGTTCACACAAAGTTTCCTTGTTTTTGGATTTGTGCCCATTGCCTTCCGTCAGTGGGCACTTCTGAGAGGAGCCTACAGCCCTTATCTCCACTCCCTCCACTGCACTGGAACTGATGCACTGGAAAATTAAACTACTTCCTTCAGTCACTCAATGGCTTAAATAATGACAGAAATTAGGTAATTGCAGATCCATTAGCATACAATAATTTTCACTGCATATGGAAGGGGTACATTATCACCATATAGGGGAGTGACTTCTGAAAATCCATGGCTTTGTGACTGATCATATTCCACACAATTACCTAGAAAGAGCTACATTATGTTATGTTACTCTATCATTTATATTTAGCACTTAATTGCAGGGTTTTTTCAAAAAACTAGCAACTTTTTATAGTACTTCAAATATATCATGAACCAGCATTTAATAACGTTATCAATCTCTTTGGTTATCCTTAAATAAAACATGTGATTCCAACACAGACATAATGAAAATTTTTATCTCAACAGGTGTGAATGTCATAAACACAAATTTACATATCTATGAATTTGATCCTTTTGAGTAAGACCTTGTTTTTATGCAATTTCTAGGGATATCAGGTTACATTTGATAATGATAATGATGTTTTTTCTACTACAGTCTTTGGCAGAGAGAAATAAAATCCCTCTTTAAATCAACATACTGGCATTAGCATTGCACAGTGTAACCAAATATTCTAAACTCTTTTCAGAATTATGACATAAAAAATCAACTTTCCATTGTACACTCATTCTGGCCAAAACTCCTACACCAGCTAAGAATTAAATCAAAACAAGAAATACAGTACAACTTAACCATAAAATGCAATAACTTCTGTGTCAGGAAGCCCAAAGCCAAAGACAAGTTCACTCAAGTCGTAGCTTAAAAGTTTCATTTTCACAAGACATTCTTCAAGTATAATATATTAAAAAATCAACTTAATCAGAAAAATTATACTGAAGAACTTACAGGAAAATATATTAGAAACTACTTTAAACAAAGAAAAAGAGAGGACATTTAAAATATTATCTTGCCCATTTTTAATTTTTGCCCTCGAAATTACATGGTTGCCAAAATCGGACTTTGTGTCCATCAGTACTCAATTTGCAGAACAGTAATCTAACACCACTCCAGAGAGTTTTAGTATAAAGCAAAACAATGTCTCCTAATGAACAGCTTTACTTTCAAGCTGATATTTCAGATAAAATGAGAAATTTTCATTAAATCTTATTTCTTTGTGTGTGTTGGTTATGTTGGGACTGCACTTAAAAGTATATATATCTTTTTGTCTGATCATATTCCTCATCTGTACTTTGATGACCAGTAAGTAGAAGAAAACATGTATTGGATGATGGGTGATTATATATAGTATGTAATATTATATTTTTTCCCAATAATCTAGCTCACATTTCATGAAAGTCCAAACATGCAGAAAAGCTATTTCTAAGTAAAAAAAAAACATGAAAAAAATACGGCAAATTTTGTTTCTTGCCTCTTTCTTTGCTTAAGAGCTCAAGAAACCTGTAAAAAAACCCCATCTAATTATGAATACACGCCAAACAAATTAAGACAAAGATGATGATGGGAAAGGTTATCAGTTGTACTTGACTCACAGTGTTACTCTGAAATTATCTTTGAGCAGCTACAACATCAAAATGGATGAGTGAACTACAGCAAGCAAAAGAAGGAGCTGATGCCATGTATGGAAATGTCAGAGGTGTAAAAAAGGAAAATATCCAGAAATGTGGATTTTTCACAAATCAGGAATGAGAGGAATTACAGGGAGTTGAAATGTGTTTGATACCTACTAACCTCCTTTCTGAATATGCTATGAAAAATTCACAGAGAGCTATGATGTCCAAAGTAAGAAGGAAATATTTCACAGTAATTTAAGAAAACTATTGACCAGAAAATATCCTGGACTTAATGAAAAAGCCATAGATGTTGTTTTTTGAACTGACCTTCTTCCAAATCTTTTTTTGAACCCCTAAACTGAACTAATAATATTTTTTTCAACTCTAGACATAATTTTACATAATAAAAAAATATTCTTACAGCTATGGAGTACTGGTCTACAGGCCTAGCACGAGTGACAGAGGAAGAGATCAGAGCTACAAAAATAGGTGGTAGGGAGTGGGAGCAGTTTAGTTTTGGTTTTTTAATGAGAACAGAAGATCCAATTAAATTTATTAATTTCCAGCACTCTTGGACATTTCTTGAGCTAGTTTTGTTTTGTATTATTTTTTGATCTTTCTTCTCCTCCAGTTACTCAGTTCAAAAATCTGTGGGACCTGAGTATTATATAAGGTATGTTGCAAGTCAAAAGACCACCATCCATTCATTTCCAAGAAAAAAAAATATTATAGGCAGCAAAAAATCACCCCAAACCAAAATAAAATAATATAGAATATAAAACAAAAGCACAGATAAGAATTCAATAGCATATGATAACAACCACCATTTAGATCAGCATAGAAATAACTAGATTAACAAAATTTAGTGGATTATTTTTTTTCTCATAGGTCAAAGTTATCTGGCAGCAGCACATATACTCTTATAAATCACTTTTTCCCCTTAAATTAAATAGTTGAGGATTAAATTTTTATAAATTAAAAAAACTCAGACTAGTTTTATGGTATGGAAAATTATAATGTTTTATTGTGCCCATTTATTTGGTTTTCACCTCAGAATTTCAGCTTTTCCGGAATACCACAGGAAAGGCCTGACTATGAAAGAACTCACAAAACCATTCTTCTTTCCTTTAAGTTTGCAACCAGAGGACAGCAACAGGTCAGTGACTATTTCTCTGACCCTCTGAGTACAAGAGCTTATTTGTACCAATGCTTTGTCAAATGTAAATATTCCTGTGATATCCATTCCATCTAAAGTCACAGAGAGAAACGGACAGGTCAAATATCATCTCTATAGGCTGCAGGTCTTTATTGTTTGAAACAAAATGGATAAGACCAAAAATATTTAATATTAATAGATAGCACTCTATATAGATTTGGTGACACAGAGTAAATGTTTAAAATACTTATCATTAAAGAAGTGACTGATCACACAGGAAGAGATGCTCTAATATTACAACACTAAAGACATAGGTTGTCAGAGGTTTTGTTTGTCCAATGCTTTGTGCTTTTGAAAGGCATAGGGTGAATCCCAAATGATTATGGTTCCTAAAGGCTGCAGTGAATAAGACCTTGAGCTGTTTTGGCAAGCAGGGTGTACCTCAACTTCAAGTGCACTGAGCTGCTGTTTAGCAAGAGTCTTATTTCTGCTTTCCAAAAGAAACATGCACTTACTCAGCAGTACAACACCACCAGTCAGCAGTATGAAATGAAACATAACATACAATGTATATTCCATTGAAATTAACCTTTTTCCTCACTATTTGTCGTTTTAGAAATTACGGTCCTTCCTGAGTAGAAATGCTTTCAAATTAAAGTTGAAAATTCACCTCTTTCTATTTTTTGTTGTTTAAATTGTGTTGTTTAGTGGAGTACTTAAACCACTTCTCTCTGCTCTTTTACAACACTTGAGATACAAGAACGATCAAAGATTTTTTAAAAAATTAAGACATCTTGTTGAAAATGTTACTCAATTAAAGGAAATTTAATTTGTGAGTTTCACCCTTTGTTTAAACTGGAATTTATGAAATACACACTCCTGGAAGGTTTCATTACTCAACGGTACTCTGAGATTCAGAAACTATGAAACTCAGTTTTCATCAGGTTTTTCATCTGCTTACCTCAATTGCTCAGTACTCTTTTCTGCATGACATCTTGTAGAACATTAGAATTTTATTAGCAAACTCATCAATAATGCTCCATGGATGACCTTGGAAATCTATTGCAAGGAAGACTAGATGAAAAGTTCCTGCTCAAGCATGCTAGATATAATTTCAAGTAAGGTTATTTTATTATTTTAAAACCATAGAGCATTCTCCCCATGGAATATTTCACTCCAAAGGCCAGATTTAATTCAAGGATCAGTTTTGACTCTGACATAAACAGTAGATCTATCAAAATATATTGACTCTTAGGAGAGACCTGTAGATACAAAATTATGCCAAAGGACTTCCCAAAACTGTTCAAAGCAAGCCATACTGTGCTTAAGGCCCCTGATAACCTGGAATAATAAAAAATGTATTCATAGTACATCTGGTAATGCAGAACTGGCTTTGGCTCAAGCAATGCAAAAGGTAAGAAAATTCTCTTTAACTTCTAGTGCTGACATAAACCCACAGGAGACAAGGACAGAATCTTTTCTATTTGATAAAGACTGAAAGACCATCTTTGGCATGCAGTGTATCAGCAGCATAAGGATCTCATAATACTCTTATATAGGGATCTACCATATTTTGCTTAATACCAAAGGACACAAGAGGGAGAAGCATTGAGGACTGAGCAATGAGGGTCCGGTTGTCCTAGGCTTTATCCCTTTGGAATCTGCAAGTGGTAAAAGAAAGGGAAAAGTGGAAATAAGGCAAAATCATGAGATGAACTTGCAGAAAATCCTGTTTCCCAGTAATTATGAACATATTCAACCAGATAAAAGTATCTCCTGAAACAATTTGACATGAGAGCTCTACTTCTTGGTCCTTTTCTCCCTCCCTGTGTGGCCTGTATCCTAATTCCAGCATAGAGCTACACTGCACCTCAGAAAGTTCAGATGAATAGATTATATTTAGAGCTTTTCAATGATATCTCCACTAAAAGTGACTGTCAAACTATTGCTTCCACTGTGATGCAGCATCAATCAAAACAACTCAATCACAGCACTCTCCAGTTATCACAGACACCTTAGAAGAATTTGATGTGAATATTTTATTTTTTTAACATGGACTGTGGTCCCCAGGGGTTTCTGTGACAGACCAATGGGGTAGAGCACACAGTGCAAACTGCAATTATCTGCAACAAGGAGACACTTCCTCAGCTGAGTGCTCTCCCTGTCCTTAAAGGAAGAATTGTCCTTAGAGGTGAAATCCATCTTGGGTGTCACCTTGCACAGAGGTGTACGATGGGTTACAGTTTGGCTGAGCTGGAAGGGTGCCTACTTTCTAGGGTCATTTTACATGAAAATGAACTCAGGCTGGGACAGGAGTCATTTTTCTAGTACCACCTTTACAGACAAAGATTGTAAGTTAAAAAAAAAATAGAAAATCCATTCACCTCTACCCTGCGTATTTTAGTAGCCATAAAAAGCCTTCTCTTGTGGCCCATTTGAAACAAGTGGAGTAAAAAAATCTACCACTGGATATGAAAAGTAAGCAATTTGTGAAGTAAATGTCAAAATTATGAGATTTTAATTTTATGCTGAAAATCCAAGTGTACAGCCTTGTGCTAGCAAACCAAATTATCTTTGGAGTCAGCAACTCTTCAGAAGTTTCCCATGAGATAAACAGAAACTTAAAATGCCACTGAGGTCTCTTCATGAAAAATGAGGTAAAAGTTATTTCTTGTGTCTCATATTCAAAATCTGTGGCATTCCTTATACATCTCTGAGAGCTGCAAAAAGATGTTGAACAAATCTTTTGGTTAAGCTCATGCATTTTTTACATGAGCAGAAACAGAAATCCTAGGTTTCAGATATGTCAAAACCTTCTGAACAATGCAATAAAACAATTCTGTGGTTTTCAAGCAGGTGCCATATTTCCCTTTATTCCATTTTAAATTTTTTTTTCAAAAAGGTTGTCAAATGCAACTCTTTCCCAGAATCCAGACTGTACCATATTTGCCCCTTTTGTAAAAATTAATTTATATTTTCCAAACATTCCTAGAAAATCTTAATATTCCATGCAATTTGAGCATTCCTGCATAACAGGACTTGTGCAGGAATTCACATCTTCCCCCAGTGTAACTGGCAGCCCTGGCAAACTGGGTTAAGGGAACCTGAATTCTGAATTTCCTCCACATCTGTCCTTAGCACCCTGCCTTCCTCACTGAGTCCTTCCTACAAGTGCATATAGAAGGGATATCCTCTGAAAGGCATCAGTGGCTGATCTTCACATTGCCGAAAGGACATTATTTCATGTCTAGAACCAAAGAGTTCATATCTGTACCCTCTGCTGAGTTAATGAGATCTGAGTTCAGTAAAATTTTCCCTCAAATGATAAAGTACATTCATGTTAATAGATGTTACACTAAGCTAAATTAAGTTAAAGCTACCAAAATTTCTAGACTTCTAGACTCAAAACGAGCATGCTTTCTCTGTAACAAAGATTAAATATGTAGCAGAAAATTTTAAATTCGCAGCTCACAATGAAATCAAATAATAATTTCCTTGTAAATGCAAAATCCAAATATTAGACTAACAGTTAAGAATTTTATCATTGATTTCAGCACATTTACTGAGAAATTTCAGCCAGGTCGTATGATTCCAGTGCCCCATGTAAGAATACCCTGACACTGACCTACTTATAAAAACAAGTGAAAGACATTGTGTATCATTAAAATATTTGAAGGGGGAAAAAAAAGAAAATTGAAAAAACTAGGCATATATTCTGTCTGAACATCACTGAATATCCTTAGTGACTAATTTAGGTCTGGCAGCTCTCTCTGTCTGAATTCCCTTCCCTCTCACTTCAGGGCCAGATTTGTACTGAATACTTCTATTATCAGTGTTTGAACTTCTCTCAAGCATTTGAGAAGAAGGAAATAAATTCTCCACTAAACATAAAGTTTTGCATGATACATAGCTAAGGATTCAAAGGAAACACTGGCTGGTTTTAAAAATAAAAAAGCTGGCCTACATACACAAACACTAGGATGTTTTAGTTATTGTCTCTCTGATCTGCAAAGCTAGGATGGAATTCTAAAGAGAAAGGATTTTTCTGCTGAGACTTTCAAAGCTTCTTGTTTATGAGAGCATGGAAGTAAAGTTGTTCAAAGGATTTCAGTACCTTCACCTATGTTTTTTTGCCATAAACAGTAGGTGAGGAGGAATACAAATATACAAGGAGAAAAGGAGATAAAAATTTTACCACCAGGAAATAAAGCTTTATTATATTTTAAGGAAAATTTCCATTCAGCTCAATTTGGTGAAGCAATTTCTTATTAATAGATTGTAGAATTTTTATTTTTCTTTCTTTTAAAAACTAAATATAAATGTGACATCAGAAGAAAGGGTTGTAGAGTCTGATTCCAAACAGTCAACAGAAAAAGAATACTGGAGCTGTAATGGTTCTGTCTTATTCGTGGATTTCTATGGCACTGTATGCCCCAGACTATGAAAAATTGTATAAATTAACTAAATATCAAAATGTTCTAGAAATTCCTGACAAATTTTAATTTAGAGTTATGATTCTCTTATTTTCATTTATCTTCCCTTGTTAGTTTTCCAGGCAGTGCCCTGGGATGCCAAAATCAGTATTGATGATGTGGCTGGGTCACATGTCCATGCTGTTGTGTACCTGAGAGTACAAAATTCCTTTTCTTTAGAACTGTAGAAGCACAAAAATCAGACTTCTGGTAACAGCATGTCTTGGAAATTGTTCTCTTGATTCACTATTAAACAGTGAGCCATCAGCTAGGAAAGCAGATCAATAATGCTTGAAGTGCTCCTTAATGAGCAGACCACATTATCATGAAGTTAAATGTCATAAGTGTAAAAAATAAATTTATCATTAGGGATTATTCTGCATGACCCTCATAGACATTTTACCTTTTTATTAAGGCAGAAATGGAGACTTTTTTTCTCCAGCCTGCAAATAACCTCATGCATGGTCAAAGTCAATTATTAAAAAGCACAAGAAATGATGACAGTAAACTCCTTTCAGGTCACATTGTCTCAATAAATTCATATAAAGAATTATTGTACAAGAAGGTGAAAAAAAAATCAATGCATCTGTTAATTTAAGAGCATTTTTTTCCTAGATGTGATGCAACTTCACTATCTTTTATATTTTTTAATTTAACCTGTACAATAAAATGTATCAGATTTGAAATTTAACTTATTTTTGTTACCATGACATTGCTTACCCTCTCAAAACCAACTCTTTTATGTCTTTGATTTATTCTCTTTGACAATATTTCCTAGAGCTCATATTTCCAATAAACTCATAGTTTCTTCTTGTCCTTCTCTTCCACAGAAATTAGTGAGACCTGAGGAAAGTGAGTCTTGAAGGAAAGGGCCTCAGAAGGTCAGATCATAATAAATAGAGCTATTTTTAGTATTCTATAGCATTCTATTATATAGAATCTGTCGAAAAAAATATTTTTTAAAAGCAAATAGTGAAAAGATTCTCTGTAATCAGTTGAAAATCCTTATATAAAATGAGCTAGATAAATTACAGCTATCTAAGTGAAGAGCAAAGGATCCACCTCAGTGCAGATTCTCTTATGATGTATACAGCTTATGGAACTGCATGGAAGCAAGCTGAAGGAAAATAAATGTAAAATAAAATAAGTATTGAGATATATTGAGCAATGATATAACCATTGAATATTACCATCTTACAGAAAACAGATTTAATATTCACATGTAAAAACATCACATGGGCTGCCTCTCTCTTCCCTTTTCACTGTCTCAACTTAAGTACATAATTTCTGCAAGGAGGCAATTATTTTATTGTGCTGACTGTAAACCATGTTCCAGGAATACCATTCAGCAGCTTCCAAAAGGACAGTCTGTGAGGAGGAGGCTATCCCAAAATATTTGAAAGCTCCAGAATTGCTCTTACATTAGTTTTCACTGCTAAATTCTGTCTGCTGAGAAGCAGCTAAATATTCAATTATTTTCTCCATGCAATTTAAAGCATTCTCATTTCAACTCCATTCTGTTTCTTTTAAACCTGTTTTCAAGTTTTAATTATTTTCAATCTCACAGGTTTATTTCTGTGCATCTTGTATTCAGCTGTTTGTCATTAGCACATCCAGAATACCCATAATAAAAAGATTATATAAAGATTTTAGTTTAACAAAATAAGACCAAGTAGAAAATAAAAATGAAGCATCAGTTGTCCTAGAGGATCCTTGTCATATGTCTAGCCCAGCAATTCTACAGCTACAAACACAGTGCATAGGTAAGTGCTGTAAATCAAGTCATTTTGTTGATCAGAAGCCCTTGCTCCCCTTCTGCTTTGTATGCTACTCTTCATTTTTGAGTTTGGCCACAGTAAGATTATGTTTGCTGACTTTTAGCTTTGTTACGACAGACACAATAAAACTGTGAACTCCGTGCTGCAAAAAATACAATCTGTACATGACATGCTTTCTCTATCCTGAATGCCCCAGGCTTGGGTCAGGTGGGAAATGTTATTTTTGAGAAACTGGCAAAATGTATTTTGCTTGTTTGTTCTACAAAGGTAAAGAATCAATAACAACAAGAATGAGAAAGGTCAGACCAGGCTCCTTTGTGTCATCTTGCCAACAGGAAGGTCAGCATACCAAAAGCCTGGAGAAGATTAGGCAAGCAGGTATCAACTTGTGGAATAGAAGGCAAAAAATGATATGCAGAGTGCAGAGCTGATGTGAAAGGTGCTAAATGATTCCCTTTTAATGTTTGTTTGAGGCTAAGTATCCTCATACAGATAAGAAAAGCAGGGGCTAGAGGTGGAGTGAGGTGTGGTGGGGCTTTCTTTTAGGTTTTGTTTGTTTTGCTTTTTTACAGACATGCATTTTCACAGACGCACACAGATATAGCTGGAAAGCAAACAGCCACTTGGCCTCTGATCCTGCTGGAAAGCAAAGGCATAAGCATAAACACACAGGATACATACACCTAAATTTTAATGATAACCCTGCTGTACCTAGCATACACCACCAGAGATGCTGTAAGGAAATGATTTCTGAGTGTATAAAGACTGTACTCTATTAGACTGCAAAAGCAACAACCATGCAAGCGACAACTCTATAAAGGATCAGCATCTTGGGTCTCCAACTTTTCTAAATCAATCTAAAAAATTTGTATGGCATATTGTGCTTCAATTGCAGATATCAAACTTCTATGAAAAAAGCCTCCTCTGAATTATCCATCTTCATAAACCATAATTTTCTGCAAAATACCAGGAATATGACTATGCTGAAGATGTGAAAGTAATTCTAGAACTTGATGCAATTGCTTTCCAAACAGAGCTTCTTCCTGAAGCAGTGCTGTAAAACAAATAGTTGCTATAAAGTAATAAACCAAGTTACTTTCTGAACTGTTTCACTGCAAAGGTATTTTAATGCAAAACTTGTTATAAAACACTGTTGACATTCAGATTTGTAGGGTCATAGACTAAAACCAATGTAAATTTCAGCAGGCCTAACATTTTAAGAGATTGAGGATCCTTCATATGACAGCTTTCCAAATCCCTATTGAAACAATTTCCGTCCTTGCAATGACAGCTCTGGAATATTTCCAGTTATGCTTATATGATGTCATTTTTCAGGTTATTATATAATATGTGTACTTAAGTGTGAGAAGAAATATTTTTTACACTACATTAAGAAAGGTTGATATCATCTTTATTAGCTTAACAAAGACATTACTTCTTCCTCAAAAAATAAACTCAACTATTTTTATATGCTGAACATCTTCATGAATCTGACTCTGAAATGAAGCGTCAAGTTTGTTGTAGCCCCAAAAAAGAAGAGAATCCCAGAAATGTGGTTTAACTAGACCCCACTGGTATTAATAAATACATGTGAACACAACTGCAAGAAGAGAGAGCAGCATCCGCTTTGTTATTCAAGATGATAGATACTGACTCAACAGCTTGGAGAACAATGGCATGCACAGCAATGGGGATAATGAAACACTTCGAGAAAAGACAAGTGGCTCTCTAATGCTCACGTGCTCTGTAGAGCTTGTAAGAGTACATCTGCCTTAAAATTTTATTGAAGTGCCGTTCTGAAGAAGAATTGTATCCCAGATTGTATCATTCTTTGAATTTGAATTCCCATTCTTTGAATTATACAATTTCTGAATGCAAACCCTTCATTTTTTGAGATGAAACTAGACCAAGAGACAATCTTCAGAGGTTCATTTTTCATACTTCAGTTGATGATGGGCATCCAGTCTATGGCAGGAGATTAAAGCTTGCTCAAACAGCTACCACAAAACTCATACACTGTTGATAAGTGGCATCAGCAATGATCAATTCCTTCAACAAAATCACTTAATGTTGCTTCACACTGTTTCCTACAGGTTAGAAAGACCACATACTTTCCTGAGAGGAGCCATGATCTACCTACTCTGTATCTGTCATCTTGGGTTTAGGGGTTTCTTTTGTTACTGTTTGTTTGGTGCTTTGTTAGGGGTTGTTTTGGTGTGGTTTTTATTTTGGTTGTTGTTGTAGTTGTTGCTGTTGCTTTTGTTGCTTTTAATAAGGGCAAACTTTGTTCCTATTTTAGCCTGTGCCCACAGGGATATGAATTAAATAGAGTATTCTGTGAAGGAGTCAAAAGTTTTATTTTGCTGACCTTAACACTTCAACTGAACTGGGAAAAAGAATATTGATAAAGGTTCATTTGTAGTCTCCACTTATGGCAAGAGACTTTATAATAAAACACAGAGGCCACAGGTTTCATAAATATAATCTGACACAATTTATACAAAATGTTTATATAGAACATCACAGACTCAATAACTTACCAATGGAATAAAGAAGGAAATATCAGTAATTCCTTGTATTTATCCACCATAATTTAGTGCAAGAACACCACATGAATGTATATGCAGAAAAGAGTAGTATAGTTACAAGAGCAGAAACAATTTTTCATAACTGACTTTATGAGCAGTGAAATCATGATGAAAACAGCAAAATTATGATATATTTTAAAACAAACAAGACCTTCCTACATCTCATGTAGCACCCCTCTGGAAACTTTCCCCCTGGACTTACTTGTGGAGCAGTTGTGGAACTCTATGTCATCTATTGCTGCTCCTCCTCCCAGTTCTCTGGTTCGAATGCCTTCAAAGATAATTTCAAAATTCCTCAGCTTCCCCAAGTGCAACTTGACTTTGTTCCACTCATCGCCATGAGTTCCTGGTTCACTCCATATTTTCACAATCCCATCATCAGTCTGAAATTTGAATAAATTTTATATAGTAAGATACCTGCGAATATGGATTATTAAGCACAAATTTTGGGGGAAAAACCCCAAACCAAACAAAACAGAGAGAAGACTTGAAAACACCCATGCAGTTGTGTCAAGAATTGGCAAAAAGATCCTTTGCTAGGATAATAGGAAAGGTCATGAAATTAGATGAATACTGTGCTAATAGCAACCATCAATACCACATAAAGGTTCAGTAGAGAAATTGTGTGTGATTGAACTGCAAAACCATCCATTTTGCTAGATTTGTATTTAACTTTATACAAAACTCTTCTTTGCTTTTAGAATATATTACTGGATGCAAGATTACTCTACCATTTTAAATTGTATCCATCTATCTTTAAAAGGTTGTGACAATGGTGATAAAGGGGAGGAAATACTAACAAACATGGGATAAGCATAGATTTAGTATGGCTTATTTAAAGTTAAAAAAGAAGACTCTGACTCACAAGTACATTGATATATATTAAAGCTTTTCTTTAGACCTCTTATCATACTACCTTTCTGACAAGTCAGCAGCAAACAAAATGCTTCATTTTATAATAGTAGTGTTGGAATGCAGATGCACCAGTTTTCCTTGCTGAGAAGGGATGACACGTATGTACGATGACATCAAAAGAAAATATTTGCAAAAGTTTTGTATATGTCTAAATCTATTTTTCTTTGTGACTGTCTTACTAACCATTCAAATTGTAAATAAGAAATTTTTTTTCTACTCTTTTCTTAGCAAAAGCCATTAGTACTCCAGCTGGGATTAAGAAAAACGTTGTGAGATGCATCAAGCAGCTAAATATAATGCATAACAAAGGTTCTAAGACTGTAGTACATGAAGAAGCAAAATCTAAGGAAAATAGAAACAGCAGTAAAATAGGCAGGGAAGAAAATTAATTACATTTCTTTATCCATGGTGAACCTGTTAGATCAGATTTATGTTAATAAGAATGTCTTATGCATATTTATGATGAGAAAATGAATCTTGGTGCTTTAGATATTGTATTCTGAATGAGAAAGTGCAAACAAGCATGCACACAAATATTACATTAGTTATTTGTGAATCAAGGAACTCACAGAATTGTTGATGCATTTTAGAAGGTCCTCAGACCTAGCAAAGGATAGAGACACTTAAAGTGTGGCTTAGCAAGGGTGTTCTGGAAAATCATAATGAAGGAATTTTTGAAAATTATGGCAACTTTACTTTAAAGTGCTAAACAGGAAAGAAAAAAACAGGGATGAATTTCCATAACTTCATGTAAAGTCATAGATAAACAGCTGAATAACTCTATTTCTACACATAACTAACAATGTTAGACCAGTGGTGACAGAAACCTTTTTTAAGTCATGATCTCTGAGCACACAAGCACCTACAGATATGAGTTTAGCCATTGCTTCTTCAGTTATGTCTCATTTGTTTAAAGCCAGTGACAGTCCATTAAAGTGCAAATAATATAACAGGACCTTAGTTGTGCATTGCACCACTAATTCCAGAGTCGATGACGACTGCTTATGATGTTCTTAATGAATTTCTCCCGGTGAGACTCCGAACTCTATGTGCCATCAGATCAGCAGTCCATTCTCTTAACAGCCATAGCACCATAGATCAGCTCAAGCTGAAGGGGACCCATGATGATTTCAGATCCACCTCCTTGCTTCTTGCAAAAGAACTTAAAACTAAACCATGACCAAGACCAGATGCTCCTTGAACTCAGACATGCTCCATGTTGTCATCACTTCCCTGGGAAGCCTGTTCCAGGAGCTGACCCCCCTCCCAGTGAAGAAGCCCCTTTTGGGCCTATAATCAGTGTAATTAAGGGAGGCTGAAATCAGAATGAGAGTAAGAACTTTGGTAAAACTTTTATGTACGTTTCAGTATAGAAACACAGCTTAGAGGGCTCTATATGAACACTGAGCTCAAAAAGGGTAAATACAGTAATTGAAACTGATTTGAAAAGTGGTAAAACAGAGTGGCAAATCTATTTTAAACTTTCTCCTATTATTCCTGTTCATCAATAACTTCATTTATTTCAATAGCTCAGCTATATATATTCCATTGATTCTGATATTTTTGAACAGCCTCCAAGAGTGAATTTCTTATTACTGGGGTATTTTAGTCAGCAAACAGCTTCCACCTATTCATGACATGAATAAAATGGATGGTAATCATGAGTTACATTTGGCCTATTGTCTTCTCCAACATAGAATATAACCCCAAAACTTAGAACAGATACACTTCTAAACATTTTATCCATTTGTTGTATTATTTATAGACCCTCCTCTGTCTGTACTTGACAACTGTTTGGAATCCAAATAATTTTCATTAATATTATTTATAAAAATTCACCAATTAATTTTACAAAAGTAACTCAATGCTGTGTATTAGTGGTGAATTTAGAAAACTTAAAATGAAGTAGATTAAAATAATTCTGAATTATAAGAGACTTGCCCTATATTCATGCTATTGAGCATGATAGAAAAATTCAAAATTTTTTCTATCTGAATGTTAAGGCCCAAATCTATTACAAAATTAGATATATTTAATATTGAAAGTATGGAGATAGCTGGAGCTTTTTAAAATACATAGAGATAAGCATTTATAAAAAATCTGGAGGTGTCAAATGTTACACAGTTAACCAGAGTATGAGCCTCATGTCTGCTGCTAGCCAGATTTTGATTGATTTCACATTATATTTCGTTACATGACATTCTGTTCAGACTAATGTTGTGTTTATCACATTGATTTTTGAGTAAAGGATGCTGCAAGTAACAAGTGATAGGGATCACATATTTCTTTAGAAATAACCACATAAAAATGTTGTAACAATCAATTTGTATATGGTATCATAGCCATAAAGTATCAAATCTTTATGCAATTATAGGCACTGGTGAATATTTTATACAGTGAGACACTGAAATATTTTTTCTTAAGAAGAATTTTTCCAGATGGAAACTTCATGTCAGTCTCCTTGCATTTCACAAATTACTGAATATGAGTACACAAATAAAATGCAGGAGACATCTCTCTTCTTGTCTGGGCTCCACAGAAGGAGTTCCTACACCACAGTAGCACTTCATAAAGCATGAAAGGATGATTTTTCACTTGCTGAGCTACAGCTCTACATACCAAAATGAAAAGCATCCTCAGCCACTGCATAAATGTATGAGGGCTGCTCCAATGCAGAGTGCAAAGTCCCTTCAAAGTCATAAGCCTTAGACATTGTCTGTGTCAAACATCCAAGGGAAGGTGGGAAAGGAAGAGACAAGCAGTAAACTTGGCCTTCCTCCTCTCCCCAGGCCCAGAGAGTGAAGCAGGCTTGGCTCAGGATATACACTTCTGGATACATGCTTGGCATGAGAGGATCATCACTTTGCAGCTTTGCAGATTCCATTTCATGAATTATTGTTTTGTTTTCTGCATTCTCCAACCTTTTAATCTGTCTTGTGCTTTGGCATTTCTTCCATATCTTTGGAATATGTTTGCTTCTAAAATGGACACAAATATGGCCTGAGAAGGATAGAAAAATTATTCTGTGCTTTGACCTTCCCATTGCATCCAGAAATCCTCCGATCTCTTTCTCCCTTAAATATATATTAATGTAAAGGAGAGATATGAAAAAGAGATACATGACAAGTAGAAATATGCTCAGTGTAGAGGAGGCTGGAGGTCACAGTGTCGCCTTTTTTCTGCTTTTAAGAGGTTACCCTTTTGCTGAGACCTACTCATAGTGAGTGTAGATTTCTCTTCAGCCTGGGCTGGTTGGTGAAAAAAGGCCCAGCCAAACCCTGTGCTCCAACAGGCTGATTTGATAAAAGGTGGCTCAGATCTGTGGGTTTGCTGAATGGTCCTGTCCGTGTATGTGTGGGTTGACTTTGCTGGCTGCTGGTCAGGGCAGGAATCTCATTTTGCTGCTACTCCTCAGGAGTTTAGCTGCATGTAGGCTTTATGCAGACAGAAATAGTTAAAGAGGATTGTTTGTTGGTCATGCTATAGGTTTTACAGGATGGCTGGACCACAGGATACAATAGAACACATCCTAGATCTGCATGTGCATTTAAACTTTAGACTTATTGCTTCCCACTCTATGGTTTGCTATTTATTAGTGCAGACTATTACCAGGCAATGCTACTACAAAAAAGCTCCAGAAATTTCCCCAGAACATAATTTTTATAATCTATTTTGTAATTCTCTACTTTTTAATTCCCTAAAATTAACCTGATAATTTCTGAGAGTTTAATGTTATTGACAGATCAAGTAAAAAAGTTTTTTTTAAAAAAAAATTAACTTCTTTTTTTTAAAAAAAAGTTCTTCTCAAAAATACACATTAAGACTGCTAAAAGCAGATGGTGTTTTCATTTAAAACTCTGAAAAGTTATTATTAATTACACATCACTGCCCTCTGTGGGCTGAACATAGCGAAAGGTCAGGCTGAGGTGAGGAGCCATCATCAAGGAAAAGTTGACAGAAAAGGGCGTATTTTACATTGATTTGCAGCCGTGGCTCCTAGTCTTCCACTGGCACATCGTTCTGAGTAATAAACACTCTCAGAAAATGGCAGAATTACTTTTAAGAAGGTCACAACCTGTTTAGATTTGTAGGTCTATATGCCTAGCGCTATCAGAAAAGCCATATTCATGTTCAGAGAATATTTATCTGCATTCTGATGGTCTGAGGGGAATCCTTTCTTCATAATTTTGTTCCATTGCAATTCAGAATCTTCCTCATGCTTGTCTTCATCTGAAGGACAGTCTAAGGTGTTTATAGCCTTTCTTTTGAGCACTTCAAGGGGGAAGGTACAACTTACTAGGCTCAATATCCTCATTAATTCACCTGGGGATAGTAAGAATAAAGGAGAGGAAGGATTTCTTTTTGTCTTAGTATTCCTTTTATTTTGTGGCTGAGTTTAATATTTTTTCCATCCATCAGAGACCAACATTATTCTCAAGGCTACGTTTCTAAGAGAGTCAGAACAATATTAGGAACTGACTCCAAAACATGCAGAAGGAGTATGTGATTTTCCATCACAAGATGTTGCAAAGAAACTTCCTGTGAATACACTCTCTTTCAGAGCAATACAGTAAGTATTCCAGATGCAATTATAAAGATTCTTCTATGAGGCAATCTTCCTAGTTGTTCTGCAGTGAAACAGCAATGAAACACAGATTTTTTGGTCTTGATCTGCACCTCTCCTTTATTCATATTGCAAGCTGGATTCAAAATATTTTTCTGGTTCATTCCCATCAGATATTTATTTCAGCAGAGCCACAGGAAATGAAGCAGAGCTTACCAAATGGATGGAGGCAATGAAAACATTTTTTAAATATTCCTGGACTCTTCTAACCAAATATACTTGAGGGCTTTTTAATCAGAGACAGAATATTTTCAAGTGATTCATCAAAAAAACATTAACTGTTTGTTATTAATACCTTAAAAATACTTTCCAGATTCACTGTATCAAAAGACTCCCCTTTCTACAGAACCTTTCAGACTTTTTAGAGAAGTAAAACTCTTTTTACATACTTTTATAGAAAATTTAAAGAAAAAATCCCTGCTTTCAGGTTGCTTTGAAAACAGTACCCTCCTGAAAAGCTTTGATGATACAGAATCTTTTAAATATGACATATATTATGCAAAGCACATAGAAACAGTATAGAATGAGCATGATGTGACTTTAACTGTCACTGTTCTTTTCTTGAGTTTTGGATGCATTATTCTCCCTCTGTTTTACAAGTGTATTTCAGGAGGGCAGTTTACTTTTCAGCCATTTATTCTTAGTTTAGAATGAAATGTATTTTTACGGTGTGCAAATGAATAAACTAATTAATTAATAAACTTGGTTTTAATGAAGTTTGATGTTCCTTTGTGTACTAACATTATTAAAGTCCTTTTATGGCTGGCCAAGTAGTTTAAAAATGATGTATTCTATGATGAGATGTGCTCCTTCCATGCTTCCTCCTTTCCTCAGTGAGGAGTGGAGTGCAGTCCTGAGCTTTATGTGCACATCAAAGAAACAGGAGGCAGAAGGAAGAAAAGGCACAGCTTTTCCTTATTTTCCCATAACTGAAATACCTTGTCCATGAATTTGTATTTTCCCAAGTCACAGAGCAATTTATGTCTTTGCTGACAATTCTAATACTTCTCTACTTATTCCAGTTTCATTGCTTGAGAGTGAGTTCTATTTGGAGAAGGTTCTGAGCACCTTCCTTATAGATTTAGGCTGATTCTACCTCTGCACTGCAGCACACAGAGCACTTACTTAGTTTAAAGATCTCACTTCCTAGGCTTAAGTCTCCCATAAGTCCTTGAAACAAAACTGCATTAAAATACCATAAAAGTGAAGACTGATGCTGTATAACAAAACCTTTAAATAAACCCCAAAATAATGGTTTCTCCTTCATCTGATGTTATATTCGAAGTACAATTCATTCTATTTGTTTTCATTTCTCTCAAAAATTCCTAAAACACTGTTTTACGTGAAAACAGTAAATTAACCATGCAGACTTTGATCTTATATTTCATTCAAGCAAACTGAAGCTCTACATGAGCTAAATATTCAGGAGTATCAAATTATCAAATGTATTTAAATAGGTCAAAAAATGAACTGAAGCCGAGATTTGGTCATCCAAGACTTAAAATTCAAGCTAACATTTCCTTTCTGATCCTCTTCCCATTTTCCTTTGTTTCCTTGTTTCTTCTTTTCTCTCTTCTATCTTTCCTTCACAGTGACACAGAGAAAAATGAGAGCAGGCCACGAAGATGTGGGTTATGAGCAAGCATCTGTGTCCTCTGGCAGATCTGTCCATCACCAATTCAATACAACAATTTAACATTTCAATACAAAGAGCTCAGTGCTGCTTCATAACAGTACCAGTTGAAATAACTCAGTTACCTAGTTTTAGGGAAAGGCACATACTTGGTATTTTATGGGTAAGGTTGATAAGTGTATGCAAACAAACCAAACAAAACATTTGTACATGTTGTTTTTAATAATGTAGGAAAATCTGGGCACAGTAGTAGTTATTTATTACTTTGCCCTTAGCTAATGTTTTGAAAATTTGTCACTCTTATTAAATAATTCTTGTGGTTAGTATTACCATTGCATTTAGAAAATTGCTGGTAATTAGCTGAATGTTGAAGCTCTGAATTAAACATATAATTCCAAAGTTATTAAGTGTTCCTAGAATAGCTCTGAGACAAATAGAAACAATTTCAATGTAGGAAGACATTTTAAACTCCAAATTTCATCACAATTCTGAATAATTATTCAGAATAATTCCATCCAGAATATAATAATTCCATCACTAAACTGAAAGATGCTGCAAGATGCATGCTATGGGATTCTGACTTTTTCAGCAAATTAAAGTGGCAGAAATGAAGAAATAACACCAAAAAAGCAGAGAAGTGCAAAAATCTACAGAGGAGTTACACTTCCAAAAGGCAGGAACAAATTAGGGACAAGTATGCAGCAGGATGATTTTTTATGAACATAATACCGATGAGCTTACTCAAGCTCCAGTGACTTCAATGAAAATTCATGACTCTCAGCAATGAAAAGAATGCATTAAAAATCTCAAAATTTTCAGTGTTATATTATGGCAGGAACCAGGTATTTTATTTAGTATGTCTCCATCTTCAATAAAAAACACTTAAAAAGGAAACATGAAGCTGATTAAATGACTTGTTGGATAAATTATTTTATCCAGGCAACATATAAGCTACCTATGTACATCAGCATTCATGAAAATTTGGGACCACTTTTAAAGACAACTTAAAAAATACAAAAATTTTCCCAATGAATTATAGAAAGAAGGAAAACAGCAAGATGAAACAGTGATATTTCAGCTTTCAAGCCTTTTATTACAGTCTGTGTGTATTAGTCTCATTAGGTTTTCATAATAAGAGTTAATGACAAAACCCATCCAGCCACCCCTTTAACTTCCTCCTTTGTGTAAAGTTTTAAGATTATTTTCGTTCTCTGAAATACCTTTTCCCCAGTTCTCACTTCCTAAATTAACATCACTACAATAAAGGAGTATGCATTTCAGCAAAAAATCCCCCACTCATTCTAATGAAAAAAGCTAGATAAATAGAGGTGTACCACAGATAAAATTCCTTTTTAAAAAATGCACCAGTTCTGTTTGGAATTTTGGAATCTCAGTGAATTCCTCCAGATCATCAAAAGGCATCAATCAACACCTCACCCTGACATGGGTGCCAGCAGTTGCAATATTTCTAGAAGTAAAATTCTGAAATAGTAAGACTCTTCTTTTTTTTAATTGCTCTGAGTTGAGAAAAGTAAGTTTAAAAGATGCTTTGATAAAAAGTGATTGGCAATCCACCTGGAGACAGCAGTGTGTTTCAAGCAGGTACACACTGCAAGGAATGACAGTTAAATTGCTCATTAAAAATACATGAAGTTATACTTTAAACCAACTTATTTTGGAAATCTGTAATGGGAAGACAAGAATATATTGTTTTTCTTTAAATTATTCTGAGTATTTCACTTTCTTATAACTTAGATCTATCCTGTCACAACTATTAAATCTAATAAATAGCATTATAGCCAGTTTTCATTTATAACCAAGCAAACTTTTCTGACAGTTGCATCCCTTTACATTCCCATGATAGTATTTCCTTCAAATATACCTTTATGTTCTTAGGCTCTTAAAAAATATAACTTCATTTCATATGTTATCCCTCCCAATTAGAAGAGAGAAATAAAACAAACTGTGAAAGAGGATTCATTAGGTACTTTGTACTACTTCATCCTCTTCTCATTTCCTAGCTCTCCCAGCCCTTCTTTCTCCTCAAATGCATATATTACTTCTTCATTTCCTGTCATAATCCACCTTAGTTTGATTTGGGGTTTTAGATAGCTTAGGGATACAATTTTGATTGCTTGGATTACATTTTTTTCCTTCAGTTCTGTTGCTAAGGCTAAGTAACAACAGGCATCAAAGCCACTCTATAAGACCATTAGCATTTCAAGTAACTTAGTTCTATTTTGTCTCAAACCTTGTTACACCTTTGTTGTAATCTCATTTTACAGGTCTCTTTGGAATATTCACATCTCAGACTTGAGGCAACTGCAATTTTTTTGGAAAAGCCAAGCTTGAAAGAGAAATAATTACTGTTAAAAATAATCCTAAGGTTCTGGAAAATTGTTACAACCCTCCATAGTGCCAAACAAGGACAGTGTGCTAAATGCTGTGCAATGATAGATTCCATGGACTAAAAACTAAAAGTAACAAGTAACCCTCTTACTCCTATGCACTACTTAAACAAATGCAGAGCATATAGAGTAATAGATGTAACAGAACATTTTTGAATCAAATCATAGAAAGCTGTTTGCAGACCTGAGGCAACTACAAATCTATCATGTTTTTCCTCCTATAGGAAATATTTTGAATACCATACTGTAAGATGGGAGGCAAAAATAAGTCACATTGAATTTCAGTGTTTTTATGTATTTTTAACTCACTTCTCCTATTTTCCTTATTTTTTTTTTCCAATTATCCTTTTTCCTTTATCAGTTTGGATATGGACTGAGAGAAGGAATGCAAACATGCCCTAATAACTCCAGAACCAGTGGTGCCATCCATGGTGCATCTTGACCACCAGAAGGACGATGGCAAGGCACAGCCCCTGAGTGTGTTGGAAAATCTGTTCACACGACCAGCCAGCCCATGAAACTGGGACACGGGTAAAACTCACACCTCTGTGAGCAGATCAGACCACACACTGCCACTGACTGCTTGTCCAGGGTGCCTTTTGCAGAAAAAGGATGGTGAAGGACCTTTCCTCTCACATGTCATGGATCAAAGAACCCTTTGAGTGACACAGTGGGCAGGCAGGAGCTGCACTGGCAGGACAACGTTTCTCTTCTGACACTTTGACAGATACTTGCTAAGGTCAGAAGCATTCTGTTCACAGTGTCACAGTGTTTACAAGATCCGTCCCACGAAGTGGGAATTATGGAATCAGCCTTCAAAATGTGAAGATCTGTGAGTGAAGAATTAAAGAATTATCGCTGTAGCTGCCTTGTAAAATAAAAGCACCAAGGCAAACCCAATTCAGCTGAACAAAACACCTTGAAACTTCCAGAGATTTTGTTCGTTTCAGTCAATATTTCAATTTGGCAATTCACCTCTAATAACATTTTGATTCTGTGTACAATACTGAGTGGAAGAAATAAGAAAATATATCTTTACATGAATTCTGGTGAGAGAAAAATAAAAGTAGATAAAAAAAAAAGAAAGTACATATCTCTGATGTAAACAAAACATATTTAGGAAAATTAAGGAAAGCACAATATAATTAAAAGATTAGAAATAATTCCTAAGACTGACAACAGTAATTTTTAATTCTTGTACACTGTCATTAAAACTTTTAAGGTTTTAATAAATATTTAATCTTTCACTTCTTCAAGGTGACAAATCTGCAGGACAAGGATTGACATGAATGTTCCCTATTAATCATCAAAGTGCATCATATGCTTTTTCAGATGTATGAGAGAGTGAATAATGTCAGTCAGGTGTCATTCCTACTTTGATGCAGTGGGATGTTCTCTGGGATATAGCTGTATTTCTTTGTGACATCTACTATCCAGCCTATTTGTATTCTATTGGAATATTATTTTCAATTCTATTGTAGCTTTGGGCTTGTAGAAGTATAGAACAGATCCTTTGGGATATTAGATGAACTGGACAGCCTCAGGGGACTCAAAACCCTGAGGCTGAAAAAATAGTAAGTTCTTTATATAGTCAAAGCTGAATTAAATATTTTAAGCTTCACTGAATAGATCCTGGACAAACGAGACATCTTTAAGAAAAATGTTTCAGTCCTGTCTCTATAACACCTAATGGATACAACTATTTATTTCTTAGAGAATACCAAGGAAGCAGATATTTGATTTAATTTTTTAATCTGCAGTTATGAAATATATTCTCTACAAATTGAGGGCTCTTATAACTGACAGATACTCCTGTAATAAAATACTCCTCTATGCAATGGCCACCACCTAGTATGTTGAAGGACAAGTGTAGTTATAAATATGTAAATAAACAAAGCACGATATGGTTACAGATTCACGAGATCTTGGTGTTTGTATTTCCAGCATAGATACTAAAAACTTGCAGAAGTACATGATAAGATTTACTGAAATATTCCAAATTCACATATTCATGCAGGGACATTCCTGAGAGTACCCAATACTGCTTACTGAAAGGTACTATGTGTAGGTACAAGACTACAGGAAGCGGGGGGAAGGTAACAGCCACCTTTCCTTTAGTAGATGCTGGACAATGAGACAAATCATACTTAAAATACCCTTTGACATGGGGATTAAAAACAAAGAGAGGCTAAAGTGACTGCAGCAGTGGCTGCTCTGGGGGCATCTGTGACTTTAAGTAACAGGAATCCCACTCAGACTGGGACAAATTGCGTTTTAACAACAAGTCCTGTGACCTTTACATATTTCTTAGGATAAGGATCTCCCTGCTGGAGAAAGTACAGAGATCTCTTTCTAAGATGTCTTTCCTGTGGTAACAGACATAATTTTCCAGAGAAAGGCAAAATGACTGATTTAGAAACAAACATGTCAGCCACACCTCAACATGTATAAGAGAATTTGTAATACCTTTCAGCCTGTCAAACAAATACAAATAAAACTAAGGTAGAACGGGAAATTCAGTGGCTCTTTTTTCTCTTCCATTATTTTTTTCTGTTTTCAATTAAAATCCCTCAGAGGTCCTTCCATTTTCTTTTCCCAGTGCAGCAACTATTACATTACCAGCTTTTCTGGTTTATAGCTTCAGTAGCTGCAATAACCTCAGTTCTCTGATTCCACTTCTTCACTTTTTCTTTAGATCTTGCAGACAGTGCAGAAGTTTAGTCTGCGTTTTCTAAACAGATTTATTCTCTGCAGCAAATAAGCACAGAGCTAATTATCAGAAGAGTATCAACCTTTAAGTGTGAACTGAGGAAATATTGCAACATTAAAGAAGGCAAGTCATTTTGCCACTAAGTGACAAAACAACTAAAAACAAGAAACCTCCAAGGGATTTGTGGAAGAAAGTACCTTCCTTACCACTTCTGCAGTACAAATTCAATCTCATCACATCAGCTTGTAAAGGGATATTTCAAGATGATGTTGAAGAAGTTTCTATAGCAAAGGCATTCTCTGCATAAAATCTTAAGCAGTTAGATTGGCATACTCAGAAAACTAAATGGTATGCTTTAGGGTATTTTATTATCATTTACCATGGTGCTCCTACTTTGGTCCTGTTCCATGGTCATCTCTACCTTTCTTTCCCATATGACCACATCTTCTGTGGATTTTATTTATAAAACAATTCAGGTTTTCAACTACATACAGTGAAAATTCTCTTGTCCAACTCTTTAACATTGCTCTTTTCTAGACAGATGGTCTCTTTAAAAGAATCTTGCTGCACTATTATTGCTGACAAATCTCAGATGTAACCTGAATAAACTTCATTTCTCTGTGCAACAAATATTGGTACAACTTGGAGGGAGGGGACTACAATTTTTATAGAGATTAAATTCCAGAGATGTTGACTTTAACAGACTATATTTTTAAGTAAGAAAAAGTCTAAGATTAATTAATGAGCAGCTAGTGAGTATGGGGAAGATTTTCATTAGTTCTTAATTCCTTCCAAGCCCATACACTTTTAAAAAAGCTAGAGTGGGGGAAGAAAAAAAGCAGAACTCTCATTCTTTTAGTAACTCTTGAAGAACAGAGCTAGTGTATAAAGTGTTAAAGAGATAGAAATCAACTTAAATAATTTTTCATTGCTAATAAACTTTTTGATAACATACTCCTTCTGAACTCCCATTGAACACAATTCTGAACTGAATCATGCTGTCAAAATGCTCAGAATAATGTTGTGCACTGCAGAATCTTTCACATCTAATGATATTTCCATGTCATAAATAACAAGAGTCTTCTAGTGTTCGCTGATCAATGAAATTAATTAGATACCTCATGTATCAAAATTTAAATAGTAGCTCTTCTGGATCACATTGGAAATTCTTATTTAAAGAAGTTTTTCTTCCATGCAGATCAAACTAAATTAAACTGGAAAACAATAATATACTAGAGCTGTGCTATTCAGTGGAAAGCGTAGAAGGCAGCACTGAGGTGCTGAGGGGAAGACTAAGTAACATCTAAATATAGGCTGAAGATTTTAATGGCATGAATGGCAGAGTAGCTTTATCATTCTGTCACTTAAAAGAAGAAGAACTTTATTCAGATGCCTAAATGAGATGGTATAAATGTACAGAAAACAAGTGTAAGCAAACTATTTAAAAGCTGAAAGGTGCTTTACATTTGTGCCTTGATTTATTGATTCAGCCAAATATAGATTGAGTGCCTGGTTCACTGTAATTTCAAACAACAAAACACAGTTTTCAATAAACTGAGAAGTTAAGTACATAAAATAAAAGTTGTAAAATTACATTAGCCTATTTTTTTGCTACCGTTTCACATGACCTTTCCACAACCTCTGTCTCTTCTCACATTTCAGTGAAAGAGAAATTTACATCCATAAAATTGGATGCCAAATAATAATTTAAATTATTAATAATAAAACGGTACCTGTGGTATAAAACCTTATCCTATCATAATAAGAAAGGTGTGGGGACATCTAATGGTTTGGAGAAAAGAGATGATTTTGAAAGGAAATAAAAATAAGTTTACTGGCACTTTTTTGTTCACCAGAGATTTAATTGTTTTCCTTTTCTAAGTGTTAAAATTAAAGCAAGTTTAAAATATATCACTATATTTTTATTCAGATACTGCTATCCAAAAAACAAGAATGTTTTCCATTCTAAGAATTTTTTTTCTCTTGTTTGTATTTGAAATAAAGCAAAATTTGGGCTTGTAGCTTTCATTTAGTATGAAAATCTGAAGAACATCCACATCTTGTTTTGATAGATACAGTCTCAAAGGTTTAGGGGTTTTGTTTGTTTGGTAGGTTGTGGGGTTTTGTGGTATGCTCGCTCTCTTTAGAAAACAAAACCCCAATTCTGCTAAGAAAATTCACATATTTCAATACACACAGTTATTCCTGGTTCACATTACAGCCCAGCATTACAGCTTAATGTTAAACAATTCTCCTTACTTTTTAATTCCATAAGATACATAGTTATAATAAAGATTTATTTATTTATTAAAACACAAACAAACACACAAACTTTTCATACCATCTAAACAACTGGAGCTAAAGGAAATTTGGGATCACAGATTTATTAAAGCCCTCTACTAATCTGGTATATGGGAGCTAAGAAAGCCAATTTTTAGTGTTCATCTTCTTCTTTTAGTGTTCCTGCTGAAGGCAAAATCAAATATACCCTGCAGACAACACAGTTACACCCACATATTCCAGACTTAATGCAAATGGTCTGTAATTCCTTATTTTAGTAGTTATTACTGTGTCATCTCTTATGACTTCATTTATTTAAACAGAAAATCATGTTAACATGGTTTCTTCAGTTTTGAAAGTAGTTTAAAATTCCTTATTTGAGCTCCCTGGTATTTTTTAATTTTGCAGATATAGCCTGGCAAACCTTGCAGAAACAAGTTACAAAAGAATGAGGAGCACTGGAAGAGCTGAGGGAAGCTGGAAACCTGAGGTGTTTGCCTGAAGAGAAAGACCTGTTGGAAGAATTGGAGTCTTACAAAGATGAGAAACTGCTATGAATGCACTATGGGGTTTCCACAAGTGGGCAGAGAATTAATCTCTGAGCTGCAATGACCCTTCCATGAGCAAGCACCGTGAAGTTAGTGAGTTATGGAAGGTTTTGTTTGCATAGTAAGAAGGTGGTTGAGTGGTCATAGTAAGAAGAAACTGGTGTTTCTCAAAGCTCCCACCGTGCTGGCACTATTATTCTCTGCTGCACATACTGTCTGCTCTCTACAATGCTCTTGGATGTTAGTGCATGCAATTATGAGACAATTCTGCCTAATGCTATGGGGTCAGCCTGAAAACAAATACCCTTAGAGACTATTACAGTCATAAATATGTGTACTAAAAAATTCCTACTCTGGCTCTTGCAGGAAATTACCAGAATCAGATCCTCCCATCTTCATGAAATAAATTATGGCAAATACAGAGAAACAGCTAGTTTGGGGTAGTTTTGAGTTTTTTTGTTTGGTTGGGGTTTTTTGTTTGTTTTTGTTTTTATTTTTGGTTTTGTTTTGGTTTGTTTTTTTGTTTAAGGTTTGGGTTTTAGTTTTGGGGTTTAGTTTTTTTGGTTTGGTTTGGTTTTTCTTCCTGTAGCTAATGAGGATTCAAAGCTGAAGGTCAGAAGCTGAAAAAAAAGTCTGTAAGGATAAAAAGTAGACTCTTATGTTAAGAACCCTTATTGATTAATCAAAGTAATTTTAAGCACACTACAACTTGACACTGCAAGCCTGCCAAAGATCAAGGACTGTCTTGGTCTTCACGGCACTAAAACTGATCTGTGAATTAAAAATAAAAGTTGCATTACAGGAATACAAAATCTGTAGCAGGTAAATGCTCTGCACCATGAGTGCTAGTTCTACATCTGATCTCGATGAAGTTTCACAGCATAACATCCGCTGAGTTCAGTATTTATTTGAAACAAAAGGACACTTTTCTCTTGGAAAACACTTGGAAGACCAAGGGGCTTCCAGGTGTAAAAAGGGAGAAGAAAGAAAAAAAGGGAAAAAGAAAGATCTTCCACTTTTTCTGAGGTCAAATGTAACTCTTAGAAATGTTTGGGTTTTTCCCTTGGAGCATTTCTTAGAAATTTGGGGAGTTTTTTCCAAGGGAGTTGTTGATTAGGAAAATTAGATACTGTCTTGGGATTTTAGTTCTGATCAATGCTTTATACTTTGTAGAAGGTATCAGCAAGCACAAGGTTACATCTTGCATTATTTATTATCTCAAAAAAAGGTTAATTGAATTTCTGGATTCTTTAGAGAGGCGTGGAAAGTGCTCAAAGCCCAAGGCTATACCTCAGAGGCTATTGTTCAGCAAAGTCCTATGCCTGTTTCACAGTTATTATAAAAAGTTCCGATTTTGATCTGTCATTCTGTTGCTGCAGTAAGAATCATGAAACAGCAGCTCTATGATCCTTCAAAGAACTCAGCTCTGAGACCCATTTAGATCACAACTTTCGCTGTTGAATATGTTCCCTGAAAAGTGTTAGAAAAGAGCAACATATGTCTGACCAGCAAAGATCCCAGAGTCACTTCAAAGTCTCATATGCTAAAAAGCAGCAATGTGAGAGCACTCTATGGGATTTTAAGATGACAAATCAATAAAGCAAATCACTCCCAGAGATCTCTGACTTGAGGAATGGGTTCAGTGAAACTACACGAGGGAGCTGTGCAGTCTGGAGGAGACTGAAAGTGCATTTGTTATCTATGCCACATTATGCTACTTGGTGCCAGGCTGGGGTAGAAACCAGGAGTGGTTCTAGTTGAGACACACAGCCTGTGACTCCAGGTGGAATGGTGCAGGATATCGCTGCGTTGCCTCAATGACTCTGTGAGCATCACTCTGTCTAAATCTGTCAGACTGCCCAGTTGTAAAACCATGCCCTGCATGACAGAGACATGCCCTAGTCATGCTGATACTGTACCCATCATCACCCTCACCTCCTAAGTGAGGGAAAAGTCAAGTTCTCAAAGAATTTAAAAAAAAAAAAATCCCAACAATTTGCATATGAACAGCTTCACTTAATTGAGTTTCTAGAAAAACAATGATTGTAGGTTACAGATCCTCTGATAAACCTCTGGTCTTTACAAGAAAGATGCCAAAAAACATGGGTGATTCTTTAACTTTCTTTAAAATAAATTTTTCCTTCAAAGGATGTTCAAATATATTATTCTTTCTCACCAACTCTTTGGAATGAATGCTGACATCTGGTTGCAGTATAGGAATACAGTGAATTATATTCTTCCAGTGACTGACAATAAGAAGATTGAAATAACTTCTTAATGTACTCACCTGGAAAAATAAAACACACTGAATGGTATCTGCATTTACCTGCAGTTGTGCATATTTTCTTGTACCTTCTATGTAAACTCTTTTTGAAAAATTATGCTTTCAATGAAAATGGACTAATTTCTATTTAATCAGTCCCTCATTCTCAATTTGCTTGGAAATATGCTTATGTCATTGTGTCAAAATCAGGTCTAAAACAACACTGTTTGAAACAATATCTACAAAGCTGAAAAGTTCTCTTTGAGATTCAGGGAATACAAATAAAAAATTTTCTTGCCCTAGGAAATGAAGATGCCTTAAAAGTTAATCTTGACAAGCAATGCTGTATTTCACAGTATCTCCACTGATTTCCTTCAGAACTCTTGTGACTAATAGTCTCGAACTCATTAGTCAGATGACATTTCATTGACTCAAATATAAGTTTTAATACAGTTCACAGGTCAGTAATGGGAGTAAATTGTTTAAAATTGTGCCCTTTTGAGAGTTGTAGATACTCATTAAATAAAGGTCATTACCACCATGCTGCTATGTGGAACTAAATACTAGAAAAATTTACTCTTTGCTATTAGTTTTGAAGATTTTGCTAATAACTTAATTTTGTCTACAAAATAAACCTTATGTCCATGTTTATTAAATCTATAGATAGCCTACACTTTTTTGGAGCATGATTTGAAGTTAAGCACTCTTAAGTAAAGCATTCAAGCAAATCTTTGAAAACTTGATTTTTATCTCTAGTTTCATGGAGGTCAAATAACCCACTTTGAGGCTACCTGAACCCAATACAATCTCTAACTTCTACACTAGTGTGAGGGGTCGATTGTTTTTCATGCAGTCAGTGAGAAGAATCAATGCAGAAATATACTTTCTATTTTATGCTGTGAAGTAGAATAAGCAGTTTCCTTAAGCCTTATTCTTGAGTGACTTCCCATAGAAGTAGGGTCAATTACATTGATTTGTGAAAACGTCACTTTAAGCTAGTCAATCCTATAAATACAAATGTCCAGAATATACCAGCTGGCATCTGCAGAATGTATGCTGCAGATTTTCATGTCCACAGCCCAGGATGGTAAAATTTAGCTCCATTAAAACTAACTAGGGAATTAGCAAATCCACTGTGAGTCATCTGCACCTGCTAAGCCGTACATTTCTACATGACCAGCCCTCTCCTCTCGACATGAGGCTGGTTAAAAGCAGTAACAATACCAAGAGAACAACTGTGGTAGCTTCCAGCTTTTGCTGAGAAGCAGCAGTCAGGTGAAGGGTCTGTGCTGCAGCAGCCCTGAGCAGCTGGAGGAGGCTGGATTCTGGCTCCAGCTGCCTGCTGCCCTGGCCAGGTTAGGCTGCTGCTGCCGCAGTGTAAATGGGGCCCTGCTTCGCTTGCCATGCGCCAGTCAGGACTCCTTGTTTGCCTGAATATCCTTATGTCTTTGCCCATTTGTAACTGGATGGAATTAATTAAATGCCTGGCTAAGGTTCACTGGAACTTCCTAATGAGATCCTGTGTGTATTGGCCTTGTCACAGTCAGCAGAGGGAGTTTCTAATGACAAGTTTCACCTTCCTTATTCATCTGCATATTTGTTTTTAGAAGCTGGTTTCAAATCTTTGAAAGAATATTCCCCTAACTGTACTAGATCCTAAATTATCTTTTTAAAGTGTCTATATGCAAAAGCAATTAACATTGATACCACAAAAATTATTTTCAACAAATGTCCTTTATACTTGGTTGTTGATTTCCTTCTGTGATACGTAGGACTTGCTTCCTTTTTTTAAAGGCAGAGAAAACTAAAGCAGCAGTAGAAAGCTTTTTTTAGATCAGCAGAATAATAAAATGTATTATCCCTTTCACCTAATAATTCTTTCTTGCCTCCCTATAAGCATGTTTAAAAAGACACAGTTTCTTCTAACTCATAAAATAAACTGAATGCTGATGAGGTGCCCCACCATCAAAACTAAAACAGGCACAGCGAACATGCTCCACTTGATCCTTGAAATATCTCCTACAATGGATGGTATTCCCTTACAACTGCCACAGTCAAGACTAGAATGTCTCAAAAATTTCACTGGAAAAAGTTTTGATTAGTTATATCCAGATCTCTTTGGAGAATGTTCTGTTTGCTTTTGCACTGCTATCAAAAATTTAGTAATTTGAATTTAGATGGGTGGTGAGTTGGATATTTCAGTCTTCATAAATAGCTGTACTGTCAATACATTTTGTTTGCATAAATGTTGAGGGGGTCAATTTGAAGAATACTTTATGCCTGCAGCTAGTTCAACAGCCCATTATTTTGACTGGATTATTATTATTTCATATACAGATGGTTTTCTTCAAAGAATATGTAGTACAATTCAAGAGAAAAAAAAATAAATCAAACAACAGTAACGTCAGAGAAATTCCATTAGGAAAATGTATTGATTTTTTCCTGCTGCAAACTTTAACACAAGAAGTTCATGCTTGGCTATAGTACCCTTTTGTGATCTTTTTGTTTTATTTTTAGTTGTTGTTTATCTCATAATCTTTGATACCACTTTAGTAGTATGATAGATAATATTCCTAGACTTCCTGAAATTGGACAAACAATGCTTGTATTAAGAAAAGACACTGATGTGTAAAATGAGCTATGATTTTTCTAAAAATGGCTTTTTAGTTTTGATTACCATTTTTGTTTCACTTTGACAATTCTGGAAGAAGATAAATTTTTTTCCTCATTCTGGCTCCATAAAATATTTCCTCATCTTATTGTTCCTTGCTGTTCCATTATATACACAGTCTTTACTCTCAGTACAACTTTCAGTGGATGGAATGACTTCAGCCAGAGACAGTTTGCTAAGTTTTTAAACTTCAGATTGTAATTACCTTCCCCGATCATCTCCTTGTCCTTTATTTTCAACTACCTAGAGATCTGATTTCACTGACATTAACTTTACTTTAAATCAAGGGATACTCAGTCTGGATGGGAATATCTAGGTATTGCAGTTTGAGCCAGCAGGAGAAGCTTCAGTATGACTTCCCATTGCTATGTGTTGTTTAATTAGATTTTATTCTTTCAGACACTGCTAAACAGAAACCCCAATTAAAATATGGACTTATGGGTCCTTATAAGCAGCATAACAGGTGAAGTTGATGTGCAAAAATCACAGATACATTGATAAGAATATTTTTTTCTATCTGTAGGTAGAATTCTTACTTTCATTAAAAGAAAAAAAACTAAATAAGTCATGACTCAAATGTCTTCTATTCACACTGCCTTTAAAAATGCCTTTAAACTCCCAGGAGACAGGGATTTAAGGTAACTTAAAAATAATGTCTTGAAAGGTTATTAGGATAATAAAATAAAGTGAAAATAAGAAGAAGGCAATGTCTCAGGAGAATATGAATAAAACAAAGAGAAAACATAAAGAATATTCCCAAAACCTAGAAAAAAACTTATTGATTGTCACATAGAAAATTCCATGAAAGTAATATATTTAAATCTTAATGCAGTAGAAAATAATCTCTACAGGCTATTATGGTAGGGATAACTATCTAGTAAGCACCTGCTCATGTTAATATAGAAAAAAAATTTAAAATACTTTGTCCACTGCGAAAAAAGAATTACTGGACACAATCAACAATTGCACAAACACTACATTCAAACGACTTACACATGTCTGATGATGCTAGTAGTTATTTTCCACCAAAGTTAGTCTAAAAGTTAGGTTGTAACTAAAATTAAACAATCCTAAAATGCTTATATTACAATATTTGGTTAGTACAAGTTACAAAGTGCAGTAATGAAATGAGAACATAATCTGACCTTTCAGTTAATATAAATATTATATTAATATAAATATAAATATTATAAATATTAAAAAATTATAATATAAATATTTTGCATTCATGTCATGCAATGGAATCTATTTTATGCAACAGGATCTATTTTTGTTTTCATTTTTTAATACATTAACAACTGAAAGTTATTTTCAAACAACAGTTAGCATTTTTCTTTAATCTACTTGCCTCCTTTTCAAATTTGAGCCTTTCTGGGAAAAAGAGCTGTATAAAGCATCTCAATAAATATACAATTTCTTGGTGAATGGTCTGTTGTTATTTGTAGGTGTTTGGACTAATTAATAAAAAAATCCCCTGTTGCCTGTCCTAGTATTCATTGTTTTTATATTTCAGGTAGACATAGCCTATGTTTTATCTCTACATACTAAAGTATACTGAAGTCTTTAATCTCTTAGGGTTTTAAATTATTTTTATATTATCCAGAATATTGGAGAAATATTTTTAGTAATTTATTTTCAAGGAAAAAATATAATTTGTCACTTAAGTCAGCCAACATATGAATTGGAAATAAAAAACTTTAATTCACTTCACCAAGACATTATTAGAGATATCGTGGGAAGTTAACAGACATATGGCAAATTAATTGCACCATAATTTATACTTGAATAACCAGAAGAGATGCACAGATACAAGTAAGCACAAGCACACACACTTTCTTTTGCAAAGGTTTCTAGTATGTCTAGAAGTGGTATATTTGGTCACTGTGTCTGAACAACATTGAATATTAATACCTATATAAGAACTATATTCCAGTCTGAACCATACTATGGTTTTAAAAATGTTTTTACAAGCAGTTAATCATTTCTAATGAACAGCAAAAGAACATCAATTTTTTTAAAAAAATGTGTCAGTTTTCACTTACAAATTTATAACTAGATAGTATTTTTAAGTAATTTTTGTTAATCTCTCATTTAGTGAAGAAAAAATATTTCTAAATAAAATTTATTGTGCTGTCTGTATCCATTGCTATAAAAATATAAATTATTTAATACAGTCATATTTTTGCATTTTATTCTCACTCTGTACATGTTGGTAATTCTTTTTTTTGCGTGTGTCATCTCATCAGAACAATAGTACTGTATACTGATAAATACCAATAGGGATGTCAGAAAAATATGAAAATAGCCTGACATGGAGAAAATCAAAGAAAATGTACTATATGTGAAGAGAGGAAAGCTACTATATGTGAAGAAGGGAAAATAAAAAGAGAATTTTAAAACATTTTCTTTTGCTTTTCAGGGAAGCTTCTCTTGGAAGAGAAATGCTAAAAGCATTTTTAAGAGGCTGGAGTAATAAAAACCAGCACAGAACCAGGAGGTGCGTGGGAGCTCTTCCAGTCTGTCAGCTAAACAACAGAATGTCAGTGCTGCAGCACCCTGGGGAGCACATACACCCTTACAGGTATATTCAAAAGAAAAAGGGTTTTTTATTACCTTAATCAGAACCTGAATATGTCCCATGGCTTTTGATGACTTGAAGTACCAGAAGCTCATCACACAAGTCCCACTTGATTCTTTCCATATGGAGCTCTTCACATGGGCTTTTTCATTTATTAGGCCTATTGCAGTGGCCTCAAGATACAGGAAATGTCCTGAAATTAAATGATGTATTAGTGAAAAAATGTTTTACATTTTCAAATTAGAATCCAAAACTCAGCAAAGTAAATGCAGAGACATATGAAGAACACTTCCCTCATAGGTCTCATACTAATCAACCTCAGCTCAGGAGAAAAAATGACCATTCCTTGTGCACTTCTTACATCAGGAATAAACTGGTGGAAGCAGCTTAAAATTTGGTTTGACTTGTTTAGAAGACTGGGAACTCTTCCATGTTTTCCACCACTTTGATTACATGTCCCTGCTGAACTGCAGTACTTGCAGTTCTGACAATACATCACACAATAGCCACATCATAGTAAATTTCAGGATAAAGTCTCCTGAAAGGTAATCTTCAAAACAGCAAGTCACACTGTATAAAAAACTTGTGAAACAGGAGAAAAACTTTTAGGCATTTATAAATCACTAGGTATCCCTTATGGTTCATATAACCTTTGGTCATTTTTACTCTGTATGAATATTAATGAACATATAAATTATTTACTCAGAGAAAATTGCAAAATTAGATGACTAGAGTTAATATTTTTCAACACTGAAATGATCCTTGAGAGTTCCATCTTTATTTTTAATCAGAAGCATAAAAAAATTCTCCCAAGTATTCAAATCCATGTTTTTCCTTTGTACAAATAAGAAATGTGTATTTCACATAAACATAGTTGTATTAAAAATAACACAAAATTTTTAACTGCACATGTACTAATATTTGTATATGAATTAGGGGAAAAAAATTTTACTTCACTTGATAATGCATAAACAAATGGGCTCATTCTAACTATGATTCTTCATTGGCTCAGATATGACCATAGATGTTTGCCATGGTATTATGGGATAAGAAATTTACATTTTCCCTAAGGTCAAGCATATATTTAACAAGTGTACTGGTGCATTTGTGATAATACTTTAAATATGTATATATTTCCAGACAATGCAAATGACTTTTTTTCTACATATTTTGGAGTTTACTGGGTTTTGTCCTTCAGCAGTTTGTGTAAATATTCAACAATTGCTATCACACCTTTGTGCAACTCTGCTGTGAATATTTCAATTTAAGGTCAGTCCGGAGCTCAGCTTTAGTAACATCTTTGTCTAAGCTACAGGACCTTCAAAAACAAAGTATGAAGGCACAGAGCTTGCAGCAAGAACAAGAGCAGATGACTGAGTGCTTTGGCCAAGATAAACCAGAGATGCACTAACAAAGGAGCTTTGTTTGTTTAGGGAGATTTATTTACTTATGTAACATTGTCTAAAATTAAAGTATGAATAGTCACTATGGGAAACTGTAAGCTTCCTGGAAATGACTTCAAGCTCTGGAGGAGTGGGACCCCATGGATCTCAGAGCTGAGCTAACTCACCCTTGCAGATTGCAGCCAGACCAAATGCCTCTCTCCAGACAAGTATCAAATTATCTTGCCTGATTCATATGAGTAATAACTAAGATTCAATTTTCCTAAATTAGAGTTATTGTACAAGGGTAATTAATATTTTTAGATTGTAACACATCTAATTCATTAAAAATGACACCCTGATTAGAGATTTTAGAACTCCCCTGCTGCCCGTGAAGGTACGAGACATTTCATGAAGACAATTATACCTTATTTGTGAACCAGCAACATACCAGCTCTATTTCCAAGCGTGTGGTCCCCGGGAGGTCTAAGACTTTGAGGAGAGCTGACCCCTAGCACCCAGTTAAAGCTGTCAGCCAGGGAATTTTGCCAGCCACATCTGCCATTCTCAAAGGTGCAGGAAGTTCCGCATTCACTCTCGTCTGTATTATCCCCACAGTTGTCTTCAAAATCACAGCTTTGTTCTGGTCTGTAACACTTGCCATTCTGGCACTGCCTATGGCCATGTGAGCAGGAGCCTGAAAAGAGAAGAATGAGGGTGTCCTGTTGAATCACAGTGCCATGCATCCCAGCAAGGTTACTGGAAGGTTACATCTCAGAGAGCTTAATATTTAGGAGGAGGAGGGTGGTCCAGAGCAGTTTTATTAAAAGCCTTTGGTTCCCCTGAAGTACCAATCCATTATCAGTTTATTTCTTTTGTATTCTGTCAAGTGATTGCCTAAATAAATGACTGTTTCCCTTGTAAAGCCTCAGAGGGCAAGCTCCAGCCAGGCATTCCATCACTAACAAAGCTTTCTAGTCTGACTTAATTGCTGGCATTCTCCTTTCATGTGGTGTTGGATTAAATCATTTTATTTTAGCTGCAAAGTTGAGCCTACTTTAGGAGCTTTAATTTGGAAGAAAAAACGTTTCTGTTTTAACTACAGAGGTTTGCCTTTTAATGGGTTATTTTTTTTTTATGAGTTCAGTAGGTTGATGGTGTCCTTTTTGTGCAGTCTTCCTGCCATTATTGAGGGATAATTCTGCTATTGTACAGCCTAAAGATTGTAGGACTCAGACCACAGGATCTATTTCCAAGTTGCATGTTTTCACTTCAGATCAGTTTCTGCTGGACTCTGAATAAAACGTAGCACTTTAGTACATTCTGTAATCAAGAAGTGAAACACAACATTCTGAAATGGACCCCTTCCCGTTTAATTTTGTACAGTCTGCTGTGCCAGAAATAAATGAACAAGCATAATTTTATTTAAAAATAGAAGTATGAATATATGAGCTCAACAGACAAAATTAAAATATGTATGTCTAAAAATTAAAATATGTACATGTCTAAAAGTTGCATAAGTACAGGGAGAATCTGAGTTAATTGACACTGAAAATCACATGGTGCTAAAAACTTGTTTCCATTACCACTGTATTAACTTGAAGGAGCTAAATGACATTCATATAAAGCTGGATTTTATTAAGAGGTCCAAAAAGCTGATTTATTAGTAAAAGAAGAAAGGACATGGGGTATTCATTTGCCCCATGTTGGCAACCTTCGTCCCATGACATTTGTTTCAGCCAGACTCTAAATTACAAATACTCCAAGGTGAAAAAACATTGTCAGAACCCTTTGCTGTAGGTTTTGGGTAAAGTGAAAACAAGTCACTTTATTTCTAGATATCAGCTAAAGAAAACAAGTGCTAACCCCTCCCTTTCAAGTTAAAATACTCCTAACGTAATTCTTATTAAAATAAATTTAAAATACAAATACATATTGGAATATGATAGAAATATCTAGCAAAATTTCCAGGTAAAATATTAATTTTTAATTCCTGATTTCTTAGCAATATAAAAATATGTATCAGGTCTGCTTCAAAAG